>NC_067400.1:630616042-631918542 GCF_016432865.1 Antechinus flavipes | reverse complement strand
CTACTCTGGGGGTTTATATGAAGAAACTCAGTACAGAACTTTATGTTTGTACGAAGAAATGAAGCTTTGTTTTGACATCTTCATTTTGTACAACAGAATTCCTCCCTGGATTTCTCATATCCCTGGGGAATTGATCTGTCTTTGCCTTAATATCAACAAATAGTACTTCCCCCCCCACCTCAAATTTTAGCAGTTCCTTGTTTTATTTTATTTTTTTAATTTTTTAAGGAGGAGGAGGAGGAATCTGCCCACCCCGCAGCAGCGGCCTCTGGATTATCCTCCGGTTCCAGCAAATTATCCAGAAAGCCCCTGAGACTGGAGCCACTTATTGTAATGTTGTCTTCTCTTAAATATAATCATTTTCGGGGAGCAGGTTTCTGGGGCGGGGTGGAACGACTTCTGGAGGCAGCCTTAGTTTCAGTTCAGTGTAATAATCACCTCAAATGTAGCCAGGAGTTAAAAGTTCAGTCCTTTATTGTCTCTTCCAAAATAGCCTGGTTAGCTTTCTTAGAGACTTATCTCTCTCCTTGGTTCCAAGAGCTTCTGTTGCTAGTCCTTTGCCTCTTCCAGCTTCAGCCTCTCTTTTTCCAGATTCTGCCTTCTCAGTCTCCCCCACTGACTTCTGGCTTGTCCTTTTATATGCTCTTTTAAAGATGTGAACTCAAAGGTTGAGTCCTCCTCTAAGAGTGGGATTGTGGGAGCTGTGGCTTGTGAATCTCCTCCTCTAAACTTGTGAATCTTGTAGAACTCCAATAAATACTAAATACATTAATGAACCAGAGAACTGCTAAGCACGATGCAAAAATTAGACAACCAACTTAGCACCTTGTAAGAAGCCTAACAACTTATACCATCTTGGTGTTGGTGAGCACCTGTGTCACTTTGTACTCGGTCAAGTCCTTTTTCTCATTTTCTCTCTTTAATTTTGATAAACTTTATTGGCGGTCGATGCCCACCACAGCTTTCTTGAATGTATCTTGCCCGGCCATCAATCCATTTGTGCTTATTAGCTCTCATTCCCAAATCATCCATTTCTATTATTCATTCTGGTAAAAAGAAAAGTCAGAAGACTCTCTTTTCCCTAGATGTTCCACTGCCCACCATTCTATTCCCACCTTTACAAAAGACTACAAAATCAGCTACTAAATGTAGCTGATGAGAACAAATTATCAAACATTAGAATTTTGCAGCTTATTAACTAGAAGGGGTTTTAATGATGAAAATTATCATCATTTTGAGCATTTGAATGGAATTTTAAAATATGAAAAATTTTATACGTACTTTACATTGAGTCTATCTGTATTGCCTTTTACTCTGAACCTCTTGGTTTCCCTTCCTTTAGGGAAGTTTGAACTATCACTCTAAAATCTTTATTGTTTTCTTCCTATTTCTTTTCATTTTATTTTGATGGCATATTATTTTTTCAATTCCATGAAATGATGGATTTTTACTTTCATTGTTGTTAGATTTGAGCACATATACAGCTTATATCAGATTGCCCATCATTTAAACAAGAGAGAAGGAGAAAGGAAGACAATTTTGGACCTCAACATTTTGCAAAAATAAATGCTAAAAATTTTATTGACGTAATTGGAAAAAAAAAATCCTATTAAAAAAAAATAAATGCAACCCAACAAGTGTTCAGTAAGTATCTCTAATGTACCTGGAACTGTCCTACATGTTGTAGATACAAAGCAGGAAAAAAGCAGGACCTCTCTTTGAAGTACTTATATTCTATCAGTAGGAAATAATGTTTGTAGTTCCTTTGAGGAATCTGATAAAAGGAAAAAATAATAAACAGAGACACATACTTCTTAGAATGAAGATATCATATTTTATAGATTTTATTTGTTATGATAACAGATTTTTGCTGAGGAAAGAGAAATCATGCTGAATCTTTGCTTTTGAATAGGATGCTTTAAAACAGTGTGTCAATTAGTTCAGAGGTATACCACTTGCCACTTAGAACATATAAATGCCTCAATAAAGTCCAATGGTTTACTTCTTATATATGAAAATGTTATAATTACTTGGATAATTTGAAAGAAAGGCTTCAACTGAACTGTGTAGTATAAAGTCATTCAAAAAAAACCCCAAAACTGTGTAGAGAGATAAAAAGGAATCACTGTTTAATACAATAGAATCATAAATGAATTGATAACAGAAAAAACATGAGGGAGGTGGGTAGTGCTGGAACCTTACTCTAATCAAAAATGGATGAAAGAGAGAACATATATCTAGAAATGTATAAAACTCTTCTTAATTTAGAAAGAAATAAATGGACAAGAAGATAGCGTAAGGGAAGAACATGAGGGATGGACCTTAGAGGTGTATAAGTTAAGGAATAGAAGGGGAAAATAATGGAAAGAAATAAATTAGAGGAGTGAAGAGGGAATAGGATAAATAGGGCAAGAAGGATAGTGAGGAAAATTAGGAAAGAGGAAAATAAATACCAAGTAATCATAATTTAGAATGTGACTGATAAAGGTTTATCCCTAAAACAGAAATGGATAGCAGATTAAAATGTGAATTCAATAATATGTTGTTTTCAGGAAATAAAATAAAAATGAGAAATATATACAAAGATAAAATAAAGAACTAAAGTAGAATCTATTACATAAAAAAGCCAACTTAGCTATTATGATTTCAAAGTTAGAACTAAAATAGAATTATTAAAAGAGAAAAAAATGACACTAAAACTGTGTCACTAATATTATTTAATATTGTTTTAAATCATTTAAAGTAACTACACAGTATAAAATACCACAATGTATATATGTATAAAAATATATAAAGGAGCTAATGAACATAAACATAAAAACATTTTTATATGAACAAATTTGAATTAAAATTATTAGAATAGTATATTGTTCATGGGTAGGTAAAGACAATAAAATAAAATATAACAATTTTACCTAATCAATTTATTCAATGCCAGCTTTATTGTGTTACTAAAAATCATCTTACTGAGCTAGAAAAAAATAACCAAGTTCCTTTGAAAGAACAAAATGTCAGGAATTTTAAAGAAACCCAGTAAAAAAAGAAAAAAAAAGGATATAATGGAAGGAAATTTGATAATGTCAGACTTTAAACTATACTATAAGATGAGAACATTTTTGAAGTATAAAATGAATAATTTTAATTATTTTAAATTAAAAATTTCATATATTGTAAAATTAAAATCAAAGTAGGCAAGAATAGAAGGAATGCAGAAAACTAGGAAGAAACTTTCTTTGGTGATCTCTCAGGAACTAATTGTGTTGAAATATGGCTAGCGTAAAGGAAATGATTAGTTGGTTGATTTAGAAAAACAATAATAAGAACAACATGGAAAGATTTGTACCAATGAAAAAAGGTGCTATCTACCTCCACAGAAAAAGATGACAAGCGTATACATGTATAACATGGTTTTACATAAGTGTATATGAATGTGGATATACATATGTGTGAGGGTGTGTTTATAGGTATCTATCTAAATCTATATCTGCATATATTTATATACATAGTTATAGATACACACATATCCTCTAATTGTAGCCTTCTTTAGAGTAGGGGGAAGGAGAAAAAGAAAAAAAATAGTTACAGCAGAGAGAAAAAGAAAACCTACAAGGAAACAAAAAAAGGCATGGGAGCTTTGAAAACATGTAGTATTTATTAAATGATTTTTTTTGAAATGGAAATTATCATTTTATGCTGAATGTACAGAAAGGCTTTTCCCTATTTCTTGTTTTGCATTTCAGTTTAAAATGAATGAAAAATTTATAAATAAAAAATTTACAAAAAAATGCAGGAATGGAGCAAACTGAGTGATCAGAGTTGTGAAGAAGGTCCCTTAATACCTTCTGTGGTGCTTTCCCAATGGGGTAGAAGAGGGACTCAGATAAAATAGGAGTCAAGGAAGGTTTATCACAAAGTTGCAATTTACCTACTTTTTCATTTTCTCTTTCACTCCCTTCTTTCAGAATGGGTTAAATTCCTAGAATTACCTCATTGTCCATTTTGATTCCTTCAGAATTTTTTTTCTCTTATTGATATTACCAATATTTCTAATACATTAACTAGTACTGGTAATAATGGGCATTTTACTTTCATTCTTGGTCTTATCAGGAAGACACCTAACTTACTCCTATTACAAATAAAGCTTGCAATTGGTTTTAAATATATGCTTCTTATCACTTCAAGGAAAAATCCCTTAATATCTATGCTTTAAGGTTTTTTTAAAAATAATAATGAGTATTATATTTTATCAAAAGCTTTTTTTCTGAATCTATTAATAGAATTTTCCCTACTATTGTTATTACTAAAATCAATTACGTTATAAGTTTTGCCCCTTGACTTGGAAATAGGCTCAATCCTGCAAATTCTTTTGAGATTCATGACACTGGTCTGTAACCCCAACCTTGTGGGGTTCCTTTTGAACCTTAACAATTTGTGGTCCTATATGGGGAGAGTGTGGCCTCTCCTGGCTTCATCCCCCAACTTCTCAAACTAAGTTCCCCATTTTTTTCTCCCTAGATACTGTAACTGGATCATCCCAAGCAACTGGGAGAAGGCTTTTCTGAGTTGTTTTGAGCTTCATAGTCAGCAGATTTGCCTTGACTGTGGACATCCAGACTTGGAAATTCTTGCAATTTTCAGCAAAAGTTTCCTTCTAGCTAGTGAACATTTACCATTCTCCTTGGGATGTCAGACAAGGCATGTGTTATAGGATGGCTTTTGGCAAAGATGGATCAGTCCTCTTCCATATGATTTTTGTCTATATCTGTGTCTCAGTGCAGAATGTCTCTGGTATGTTTGTTCTGTGAGCTAGACTTTGTTACTTGGAAAGATTTGAAATGCAGCTAGAAAGAAAAAAACAAACAAACAAATAAAACTTTTATGCTGCATTTAGAACACTGGGAAAGATTTTTTAAGGGGAAAAAAATCTACATTTTTTCCTGTGGACCCCAGTTCTGGCCAAGCTGGGGTCTACAGAGATAAAATTGGCTAATTAAAATTATAGAACTGTTAAAATAACATCTTAACAGATTGTCAAGGTCTTGAGAGCAATTAAGGTAGTAGGCAATTAGTGATTTTAAGAGGGCAAGAAAAAAAATTCCTAAAACAGGGATAATTCTAGGAATTTAACCCATTCTGAAAGAAGGGAGTGAAAGAGAAAATGAAAAAGTAGGTAAATTGCAACTTTGTGATAAATCTTCCTTGACTCCTATTTTATCTGAATCCCTCTTCTACCCATTGGAAAAGCACCGCAGAAGGTATTAAAGGACCCTCTTTACCACTCTGATCACTTAGTTTGCTCCACTCCTCATAGAACTCAGTGCTTTTCAGTTGTTAACAAGATCCATATAGTCCAAGTCTTTCTGTTTGCTAACTCCTCTCATCTCCCATCATATTAAGAAAAGAGAATGCCAAAGAATTGTAGAGGAATTCAAATTCTGCCTACCTATAGAAATGAGGGAAGCAGCAACAATCATAGGGATTGCACTGAATCTTGCCCAAACACCTTCCCAATGCAGTTTGGGGGATTGGGATTAGAGTGGAGGTCAGCCCCCATAATTAGTATTCTCTGAACCGTGGCACTGAAACTACCATTAAAGGTAAATTTTGGCACCAGTCACCCTGGTCTTCAGCAGGTGCTGTCCAGAAACTGCCTGGTAAAAATTCAGGTGATTCTGGCAGCACCCACCATGGCACTGTGACTTAAGAAAGCCAATCAACCTCTGCATTTGGTAAATTCACAGTTTTCTGTTTCAGTTGCAGAAATATATTAGCTATGTAATTTATAGACAATTATTTTATCTCTGCCCCATTTTCTTATTTGTAAAGAGAAATAGTAATGATTCATTTGGTGAAGATCACATGATTGTAAAACTGCTTAGCATAAAACAAATGTTATATGAAATTTAACTGCTTTATTGGATATAATTGATTTATAATTGATAACTTTATATGGGTTTTTATGAATATAATGTCAATATTAAAATCTTGTATCTCAATGTTAAGAATTGTATTTTCTTCCCAAAACAAAAGGAAAACTTATGTAAGGGAATAGAAATCCTCCATGAGAATGTTCAAAGATTCAATAGCCTAGAGACAGAATAATCTGAACAACCAAAAGAAGGCAGAAAATTTATTTAGCCTTACTAATCCTGTTTTATAATATTTTGTGAATGTAATTCAGGGAACTAGGTATTTTTACCTTTGCTAGAAAATTAAGAGGAAGTTACAACTAAGACTATTTGGCTATTTCTTATGAAAATACTAAAAGAGTTAACTAAGTTATATGGAGTTATCATCATTAGGTTAAACATCAAATTGGTAATTACTGTGTGTGGAACAAGAGGGATGAACTGAAAGCCTTATCAGTTCACTTTCAGATAGGAGGGTGTGCAGCACTTTTTTCCCCCTTCATAGAGTGGAGGGAGGTATCAAACAGCATAGGAAAACACTAAGATTACCTGGAGTGGACAAAAGCAAGCTCAGTCCCTTCCCTGGGGTTTCTGTCAACTTCCCTTAATTTACAAGCTTGCCAGTTTTCTTGAAAGCAATAACAAGGTCATCAATCCTGAGAAACGAGCCTTTTTAGGATGGATAATTACTAAATAAGGAATGTGTTTACTCAGAATCTATAAGCTTGTTTAATGATTGGCCTTTACGTCAAGATGAGTTTAAATATATAAAAGATATTCAACAAAATTTCCTATGTATGTAATTCCTAGTAACCTTCTAAAAATAATGTAACTATCCCTAAGCTGTAATTAGAAGTATTTGCTATTAGAGATAAAATCTCTTGGGACTGTAACTGATATTCTTTTGAGTTTTGAATTTGGATATGATTACCTGATGGATCATTAAGTCAGTAATCCCCTATTGGAGAAAAATATTGATAAGTTACACATAAGGATGCCTTCCTGAACTGTCACAGGTGGACGTCTATCGAAGCAAGAGCTGGGAGGACAACCTTAGTCTCTTTTCATTGTCGGATCTTTCAAACTCAGTTTCCCAGTTCTGTTTCTTTGCTGCCCATATTATTATTCCTGAGTCCTGGCTATGAAGTGGAATCATTACTGCATGATTGGTTGTTAATATTATAATCATGTCCCTGCTTTTTCCTCTTATAGCAAATTTCTATAATCAGAGCAAGTGGTCAGTAATAGCTATAAGCTCAATACAAACATGCCTGGAGACACACAATAGTTTTCTACTCCGGATCATAAAGATGCTTCTTTTGTTAAAACTCCATAAAGACTCACAATCTTTTTTTGCTCTTTGACAAATCCAGGAGAACATAACCCCCCACCAATTCCCATGGACAGTGCTACTTCAGGACTTTTGTGACTGCCCCTACTTATTTGGATAGGCACTGGCTATCCAATATGTAGTTGATATCATGATTTAGAGTCCAATCCGAGAGGCTTCTCTGACTGCTGCCATAAAAATACTTAACTTTGTGTCCTCCCAGAAGGATAGTTTCTTTATGACCCACAGTGATTGTCATTCTGTTAAGTTTTTGATCCATGGATTAGCTCCCATTACCCCTTCAGAGGAAGCAGACAATCTTATCACTCCCTGAGCTTGCCTCAAAAAAGCAACCATATACTTTCCTGGGTCTGGCTAGATTTTGTAGAATCTGGAAATCTAACTTTGTGATTATTGCCAAGCCCGTCTATGATTCTATTCAAGGCCCTGACACAATTCTCCCCAAATGGGGCACTGATCAGACCAATGATTTTGAGACCTTGAAAGCTAAACTGACTTGTGCTTTGGCCTTAGCCCTATCTAACGTCTTCTATAACAGGTAAGGCTAGGTCACAGAGGTCTAACTTTATTTGTGTGCAAAGGGTTTTATAATTGTGTTCATATAATTCTTTCAGCTCCTCTTGGCAGGTAACCCCAGGTAGTTTATATATTGTCTATAGTTGTTTTAAATGGCTTTTCTTTTTCGGTCTCTTGCTGCTGGGCTTTGTTGGTAACATGTAGAAAAGTTGATGATTTGTATGGGTTTATTTTATATCCTGGTATTTTGTTAAAGTTATTATTTCTAGCATTTTAATTGATTCTCTATATATACTAGGATTATACTAAATATACTTTAGGACTCTCCGAAAGGAGTGATGGTTTTGTTTCTTCATTTCCTACTAATTCCTTTAGTTATTTTTTTCTTCTCTTATTGTTGAAGCTAACATTTTTGTAAAATATTGACTAATAGTGGTGATAATGGGCATTCTTGATTTATCCTTGATCTTATTAGGGATGCTTCTAGCTTATTCCCATTACATCTAATATTTATTGATTGTTTTAGATAGATGCTAGTTATCCTTTTAATGAAAACTTTTCATTTTTATACTCTCTAGTGTTTCTTTTATTAGCAATAGGTGAAATTTTTTTCTGCATCTATTAAGAGAATCATATGATTTGTTAGTTTTAATAGTGATTTAGGATATTATGCTGATATTTTTATTTATACTAAACCACCATGTATTTCTGTCATAAATCCCATTTGGTCATGCATATTATTCTGGTGATGAGTTGCCATAATCTCTTTGATAATATTTTCTTCAAAGTCTTTTCATCAATATCCATTAGGGAAATTGGTCTATGATTTTCTTTCTCTGTTTTGACTCTTCCTGGTTTAGTTATCAGCAACATATGTGTGTCATAAAAGGAATTTGGTACAACTCCTTGTTCCACTACTTTACCAAATAGTTGATATAGTATTAAAATTAATTATTCTTTAAATTAGTTATTTCTGCGAATTCACTTTTGAATCCATTTACTGTGATGATTTTTTTCCTTAGGGATTTCACTGATATTTTGTTCACTTTTTAAAATGAGAAGCTATTTTATTTTTTTGTTTTCTTTTGGTCTTACTCAAGGCAATATGTGTGGGTTTATAAATGTCAATTTCAATTAGATTGTCAGAATTAGATTTATTGAAATATCTTTGAAGATATTAATCATTGTTTATTCACCACTACATTGGTGATAAAGTCTCTTTTCATTTTTGATACATGTAATCTAGTTTTCTTCTTTCCTTTTTCTAATCAAATTAACCTAAGAATTATGTATTTTTCATAAAACAAATTTTTAGCTTTATTTATTAATTTAACAATTTTCTTACTTTCATTTTTATTAATCTCTCCTTTGGTTTTCAAAATTTTTTATGTGGTATTTAATTTGGGACTTTCAAATTATTCTTTTTCTAGCCTTTTAAGTTGCATGTCCAACTCAGTGATCTCTTTATTTTATTCACGTAAACATCTAGAGTTATAAAAATTTCCTTAAGAACTGCTTTGGTTATAAGCTTAAGCTTTGATGTGTTGTCTCATTTTTACTTTTTTTGTATGAAATTACTTTTTCTATAATGTGTTGTTTGACTCTCCTATTCTTTAGGATTAAATTATTTAGTTTCCAATTAATTTTTTATTTGTTTGCATTGCTATTTTATACCCCTACATCCCTCAATCTGTCCTCCATTTTATCAGCTCCCTCTTTTCTTACTCCTTGCTTCTTATACTTCTACCCTCTTTTTTCTCAGTCTCTCCCTTTTACTTCCCCTTTCCACTTCGATTTCCCTATATGGTACGACAAATTTCTATACCAAATTAAATGTGAATGTCATTCCCTCTTTAAGTCAAATTGGTGAAATTAAGGCACAAACAATATCCATCATCTCCCTCCTTTCCCTCTATTGTAATAGGTCTTTTGTGCATCTTCCTGTGATATGTTTTATCCTAGCTTAACTCCCTTTTTCTTCTCTCAGTACAATCCTTTTGTACCATTCCTTAATTTCTTTTTTATAGCATCATATTTAAGTCAATTTATACTCACACCCTCTCTCTATGTACAATTCTGCGATACAGCATAAATTAGCTGATTCTCATATTGAGCCTCATGATTTTGTAGTCAGATTGCTGAATTGGAGAAACCCACTCAATCCTTTTAATAATGTATGAAGCTTGCTGTTGCATTTTCTACCTTGGATTTTTTTTGTTACCCTGGCATGTTTCTTCCTACCCTGTTTTCTAATATGCACTCACCACTCCTTAGATGAGCTTCAAGCATCCCTGCCTTATCTCAAGGGAGCACAAAAGAATAGGGAGAAGTTGAAGGCCAGCTCTGAGGAGGCAGAAGATACAGACCAGCTCATGTTTTCCCTGAAGTTCGACCCCTGGATGGCTATGAGAATTCAGGATGATGGCTCACCACTCCTCTGTTCTGTCTCTAGGGAAAAAAATGTCCTTGGGGAGTGCTAGGAAGGGAGGAAACTGTCTGGGTGATTTCATAGCCAATAGTCCCATGAGAAAAAACTGGTATATAACTGGTATATTTTCCTTTAAAATGAATATTAAAATTTTTTAAGCAAACAATAAATTCTTATCCCCAAGTCTTTACTTTTTATATTTGTCAAATACAAGATTAGAATTTATATGATATCTCACACTGGGCTCCCAATCTGTCATAAGAACCCACTCCACTTAAGAACAGTAACTATACATTACAACGCTTGCAAAGCTTTGTGGCAAAGTGGTTTGTGAAAGACTAAGCAAGGTATAAGGGGGAGATTTTTCTGGAACTGTAGCCCTAAACTATGGCACTCTTCTGGGGGTCAGATTGCTGTAAAGGCCTCACTTCCCCATGAACCCACTCGACATAATTTAGCAAAATAAGGTCAAAATGGAGACCTAAGACACAGATATTTTAAAAGAAAATTAGAACATGTAACATATAACTTATCACATAGATGGAAAGCCAAAGAATTTAGGAATAAACAAGAGAATGAAGAGGAAAATTAAGTAATAAAAACAATGTAAAATCAGATTTTTAAAATCTCTTACTCATTATTGATAGAGCAAAGAGATTAAAACAATTGGTTCCCCCCCCCATAAAGACCCTTTTTTGGATACCAATCCTGGGATTTCAGAGAAAAACTCAAATCTTTTTTCTGACCTTTATACGCAGTATAAAATTGCAATGTTTCATGAGATCTGTGCAATAGGAAGAGGTCTTCCCTCATTTATTATATTCACATGTTTCATCTACAGCAAGATTTCTACACAAAGGATGAGATCCAGATGAAAGTCTTTCTGCATATAATGTTTCTTTCCAGTGTGAATATTGTAATTTATAGTGACCCTTATGTTTTAGTAAGGGCATGTCTTCTTTCAGCACATTTGTAAGTCTTCCCTCCACTCCAAATCCTCAGATGTAAACTTAAGAGATGAACCTGGGCTAAAGACCTTTCCATGCCAAGACCATAGGAGACTTCTTCCCAAGCAGAAAATCCCTGCTGAATAATGAGCTCTTTCCTCCATTTTTATACCTTTATCCATGATTTCAATCTTCTAGGAATTTTCTGGAGGCAATTCAGGGATGAAGTGAGCCTGAATGTTTTTCCACATGGATTAGATGAATGAGGTTTTACATCTAGTATGGGATCTCCCATGTCTAGTCAGGGACTAATATATATTAAAAACTTTACCATGATCCAAACACTCAAAAGTTTTTCTCTAATGTGCATTCTTTGTTGCTAAGCACGATTGGAGCATTGTCTGAAGATTTCTGTCCAGTGTGGATTTTCTCATGTTTACCAAGACTTTCGCGCCGTGAGAAAGCCTTTCCACAGTCATTACATTCATAAGGCTTCTCTCCAGTGTGGATTCTCTGATGGACAGCAAGATGGGAGCGACATATGAAAGCCTTCACACATTGATTACATTCATAAGGCTTCTCACCAGTGTGGATTCTCTGATGGACAGCAAAGTAGGAGCGATCTAGGAAAGCCTTTCCACATTCATTACATTCGTAAGGCTTCTCTCCAGTGTGGATTCTCTGATGTACTTCAAGAGAGGAGCGCTTTGTGAAAGCCTTTCCACATTCCTTACATTCATAAGGCTTCTCTCCAGTGTGGGTTCTCTGATGTACTACAAAGTAGGAGCGCCTTGTGAAAGCCTTTCCACATTCCTTACATTCATAAAGTTTCTCTCCAGTGTGGATTCTCTGATGTACTACAAAGTAGGAGCGCCTTGTGAAAGCCTTTCCACATTCATTACATTCATAAGGCTTCTCTCCAATATGGATTCTCTGATGGGAAGTAAGATTGCTGCGCTGTGTGAAAGCCTTTCCACATTCATTACATACATAAAGCTTCTCTCCAGTGTGGATTCTCTGATGTACTACAAGACAGGAGGGCCTTGTAAAAGCCTTTCCACATTCATTACATTCGTAAGGCTTCTCTCCAGTATGGATTCTCTGATGTAATATAAGGTAGGAGTGATCCATGAAAGCCTTTCCACATTCATTACATTTGTAAGGCTTCTCTCCAGTGTGGATTCTCTGATGTACTACAAGGTAAGAGCTCTTTGTGAAAGCCTTTCCACATTCATTACAATGATAAAGTTTCTCTCCAGTGTGGATTCTCTGATGGACAAGAAGATTGGAATGATATGTGAAAATCTTTCCACATTCATTACATTCATAAGGCTTCTCTCCAGTGTGGATTCTCTGATGTGCTAAAAGGTAAGAGCTCTTTGTAAAAGCCTTTCCACATTCATTACATTCATAAGGCTTCTCTCCATTATGGGTTTTCTGATGGACAGCAAGGTAGGAGCGATCGATGAAAGCCTTTCCACATTCATTACATTTATAAGGCTTCTCTCCAGTGTGGATTTTCTGATGTTTACGAAGTCTGGAGCTCTGTGTGAAAGCCTTTCCACATTCATTACATTTATTAGGCTTCTCTCCAGTGTGGATTTTCTTATGTGCAATAAGATAAGAGTGATATGTGAAAGCCTTTCCACAGTCATTGCATTCATAAGGCTTCTCTCCAGTGTGGATTCTCTGATGTTCACGAAGATTGTCACTTTGTGTGAAAGCCTTTCCACATTCATTGCATTTATAAGGCTTCTCTCCAGTGTGGATTCGCTGGTGTTTAGCAAGACTGGGATGATGTATGAAAGCTTTTC
Organism: Antechinus flavipes; assembly: GCF_016432865.1. NCBI lineage: Eukaryota > Metazoa > Chordata > Mammalia > Dasyuromorphia > Dasyuridae > Antechinus > Antechinus flavipes. The sequence goes on along the minus strand of NC_067400.1, from coordinate 631,905,577 downwards.
CACATTCATTACATTTATAAGGCTTCTCTCCAGTGTGAATTCTCTGATGTTGAGCCAATTTGGAATAACACTGGAAATCCTTTCCACATTGATTACATTTGTAAGATTGTTTTTCTGTGTGAATTCTCTCATGTTTAGCAGGAGTAGATCGCTCTCTCAAAGTCTTTCCATGTTTCTTACGTTCATAAGATTTCTCTCCAGTGTGGATTCTCTGATGTGCTACAAGGTAGCAGCGCTTTGTGAAAGCCTTTCCACATTCATTACATTTATAAGGCTTCTCTCCAGTATGGATTCGCTGATGTTTAGCAAGACTGGGATGACATATGAAAGCTTTTCCACATTCATTACATTTATAAGGCTTTTCTCCAGTGTGCATTCTCTGATGTTGAGCCAATTTGGAATAACACTGGAAATCCTTTCCACATTGATTACATCTGTAAGATTGTTTTTTTGTGTGAATTCTCTCATATTTAGCAGGAGTAGATCGCTTTCTCAAAGTCTTTCCATGTTTCTTACATTCATAAGATTTCTCTCCAACATGGATTTTCTGATGCTTGGCAAGGGAAGAGAGTACAAGAAAAGCTTTATCACTTTCATGACACTCGGGTGTCTTCTCTTCAGGATGTATATTCTTATCTTTAGCAACACTGGAACTCTTTCTTAAAGCTTTTTTGTGTGTATTCCATTCACAATGTTTCTCTCTACTACTGTTTCGATTGTGCTTAGCAAAAACAGCCTTGTATTCACTATATTGAAAAAGGTCTTTCATTGAGATCATTTTCAGATTTGCACTCATCTCCTTCATATCAAACCATGTCTCTGAATCTGAAAGAAACAAACACACACATGTATAAATATACCCTCTAATGCTGGCTGATAATAAAATCACTGACTTTTTTTTTAAGTGAGAGATCATTTTTGTAAAATTATTATTATAATTTTTTATTGACAGAATATATGCCTGGGTAATTTTTTACAACATTATCCCTTGCACTCACAAGTCTTATACATGTTAAATATATTACAGTATATCCTAGATACAATATATGTGTGCAGAACCAAACAGTTCTCTTGTTGCACAGGGAGAATTGGATTCAGAAGATAAAAATAACCTGGGCAACAAAACAAAAATGCAAACAGTTTACACTCATTTCCCAGTGTTCCTTCTTTGGGTGTAACTGCTTCTTTCCATCATTTATCAATTGGAACTGAGTTAGATCTTCTCTTTGTCAAAGAAATCTACTTCCATCAGAATACATCCTCATACAATATCGTTGTCAAAGTGTATAATGATCTCCTGGTTCTGCTCATTTCACTTAGCATCAGTTCATGTAAGTCTCTCCAAGCCTCTCTGTATTCATCCTGCTGGTCATTTCTTACAGAACAATAATATTCCATAACATTCATATACCACAATTTACACAACCATTCTCCAATGGATGGGCATCCATTCATTTTCCAGTTTCTAGCCGCTACAAACAGGATTGTCACAAACATTTTGGCACATACAGGTCCCTTTCCTTTCTCTAGTATCTCTCTAGGATATATAAGCCTAGTAGTTACACTGCTGAATCAAAGAGTATGCACAGTTTGATAACTTTTTGGGCAAAATTCCAGATTGTTCTCCAGAATGGTTGGGTTGGTTTGCAACTCCAACAACAATGCATCAATGTCCCAGTTTTCCCGCATCCCCTCCAACATTCATCATTATTTTTTTCTGTCATCTTAGCCAATCTGATAGGTGTGTAGTGGTATCTCAGAGTTGTCTTAATTTGCATTTCTCTGATCAACAGTGATTTGGAACACTCTTTCATATGAGTGGAAATAGTTTCAATTTCATTATCTGAAAATTATCTGTTCATGTCCTTTGACCATTTATCAATTGGAGAATGGTTTGATTTCTTATAAATTAGAGTCAATTTTCTATATATTTGGAAAATGAGGCCTTTATCAGAACTTTTATCTATAAAAATGTTGTCCCAGTTTGTTGCTTCCCTTCTAATCTTGTTTGCAGTAGTTTTGTTTGTACAAAGGCTTTTTAATTTAATGTAATCAGCATTTTCTATTTTGTGATTAATAGTGATATCTCTACTTCTTTTTTGGTCACAAATTCCTTCGTCTTCCACAAGTCTGACAGGTAAACTATCCTATGTTCCTCTAATTTATTTATGATTTTGTTCTTTATGCCTAAATCATTGACCCATTTTGATCTTATCTTGGTATATGGTGTTAAGTTTTGGTCCATGCCTAATTTCTGCCATACTAATTTCCAGTTATCCCAGCAGTTTTTATCAAATAATGAATTCTTATCCCAAAAGTTAGGATCTTTGGGTTTGTCAAACACTAGATTGCTATAGTTGACTATTCTGTCTTGTGAACCTATCCTTTCCCACTGATCAACTAATCTATTTCTTAGCCAATACCAAATGGTTTTGGTGACTGCTGCTTTGTAATATAATTTTAGATCAGGTACAGCTAGGCCAACTTCATTTGATTTTTTTTTTCATGAATTCCCTTGAGATTCTCGACTTTTTATTGTTCCATATGAATTTTGTTGTTATTTTTTTCTAGATCATCCCAATTCCTTTCTTAAAGAACAAACCTTAAATCCAAATCAGTCTGATTCTCACTGAGTACCCATAGGTCCCTTGCTAAACCCCATTTGGTCTTTGTTTGGATCCTGATTGACTCAGATTGAGTGTAAATTGAAATCATTTCTGCTTTGGCCAGAAACCCTGAGGTTCTTCCCAGAGTCATGTATTCATTCCTTTTTACTATTGAGATTTTTTTTAGCCTAGGTGAGAGAGGAGATTCTTTGCCTCCATTGCTCCTTAGCCTTAATACTGAATGGATGCAGCCTCAGTCACAGGAGAACTGTTGGAGATCTTATCTTAAAAAGGCACAGGTCTCCCGCTGCAATCAAAGCCATCTGCAGTAATCCTGATCTGTATTTGGCTATGGGACACAAATGGCTCTGTAGGGGAAAATGAGGCTAGTGATCTTGGGCAGCCCTCCCTCACTTAAATCCAAGTCACTCACTACATAATTAACAGCTTCCCTTAGGTTAGGGATATGGAGGGAAAGACTCCTGGTCATTCTATAACAGGACCAGGAGCCCTAGGCCCTTGTTATCTTCACTATAGAATTTGTTCATTGGTGAGAGGGAGCAGGAAAAAGACAGAAATAGAAACATAGATTTGGCCCCTCAGTGGGACCAGCATGCAAGCACTGAAGTGGGGTTAGGCTATATGATCAGCCCTGGAGAATGTGAACCAATCAATACACATTGATTAAGCACCTGTTCTGTTATATGCATTGCGTTGAGCCCTGGGTATACAAAGTGAAGTTTTCAAGAAGTTTTAAATCCAGCATATAAACTTGGAGATAGTTTGAAAATAAGCAACAGTTTATGAAACTTATTCTTAGCTAATCCAGGCAAAGGAAAGTGTTTTTATTGAAATTCATCACGTTCAACAGACATATGTATATAAAGAGAAAAGGGAAGGGAAGTTTATGAAGAAAGGAAGAGTTGAGGTGGAGAGAATCAAAATCAGTGACGACAGTACTTAACAAGCATATATTCCTACTGTGTGCCGAGAGTTTTAAAGGTATTATCTCTTTTGATGCTCACAACAACCTGGGAAGTGGGTACAATTATTACCTTAACTCTACAGGAAAACTGAGGCAAAGAAACACATCCCCAAGGGTGCAGAGCTAGGTGGTGCCTAAGATTGAGTTTGAAAGAAAGAATTGGAAGTAAAATGGAGAATATTTATCTAGTGCAATGGATTGAGAAGACTCAGTTTCCAGTTTTGAGTTCTAATCTCCTGCAGGGATTTGGATCAGGTTACTCAGTCATTCAGAGCTCATAACCTGGTTTCTAAATTATGAGAACCTTGCCTTTCTCTCAGCTTTGTTGTTCGGATCCCTTGTTATTGTATTGTGAGTGGAACTCTGTGTTCATTGAATCATTTTATTGGTGTCAGCTAATAGCATTTAAAAATGATTGAATCTGTTCATTTCAGTTTGAAAACTTTGCCTGGAGAAATTAAAACTCAATGATTTTCAAATGAAGGTGGCCTAGCTGTACCTGATCTAAAACTATATTATAAAGCAGTAGTCACCAAACCCATTTGTTATTGGTTAAGAAATAGATTAGTTGATCAGTGGAATAGATTAGGTTCACAAGACAGAATAGTCAATAACTATAGCAATCTAGTGTTTGATAAACCCAAAGATCCCAACTTTTGGGATAAGAATTCATTATTTGATAAAAACTGCTGGGAAAACTGGAAATTAGTATAGCAGAAATTAGGCATGGACTCACACTTAATACCATATACCAAGATAAGATCAAAATGGGTCAATGATTTAGGCATAAAGAACAAAATCATAAATAAATTAGAGGAACATAGGATAGTTTACCTGTCAGACTTGTGGAGGACGAAGGAATTTGTGACCAAAAAAGAAGTAGAGATATCACTATTGATCACAAAATAGAAAATGCTGATTACATTAAATTAAAAAGCCTTTGTACAAACAAAACTACTGCAAACAAGATTAGAAGGGAAGCAACAAACTGGGACAACATTTTAAAGATAAAGGTTCTGATAAAGGCCTCATTTTCCAAATATATAGAAAATTGACTCTAATTTATAAGAAATCAAACCATTCTCCAATTGATAAATGGTCAAAGGACATGAACAGATAATTTTCAGATAATGAAATTGAAACTATTTCCACTCATATGAAAGAGTGTTCCAAATCACTGTTGATCAGAGAAATGCAAATTAAGACAACTCTGAGATACCACTACACACCTATCAGATTGGCTAAGATGACAGGAAAAAATAATGATGAATATTGGAGGGGATGCGGGAAAACTGGGACACTAATGCATTGTTGGTGGAGTTGTGAACGAATCCAACCATTCTGGAGAGCAATCTGGAATTATGCCCAAAAAATTATCAAATTGTGCATACCCTTTGATCCAGCAGTGTTTCTATTGGGCTTATATCCCAAAGAAATACTAAAGAAGGGAAAGGGACCTGTATGTGCCAAAATGTTTGTGACAATCCTGTTTGTAGCGGCTAGAAACTGGAAAATGAATGGATGCCCATCCACTGGAGAATGGTTGTGTAAATTGTGGTATATGAATGTTATGGAATATTATTGTTCTGTAAGAAATGACCAGCAGGATGAATACAGAGAGGCTTGGAGAGACTTACATGAACTGATGCTAAGTGAAATGAGCAGAACCAGGAGATCATTATACACTTTGACAACGATATTGTATGAGGATGTATTCTGATGGAAGTAGATTTCTTTGACAAAGAGAAGATCTAACTCAGTTCCAATTGATAAATGATGGAAAGAAGCAGTTACACCCAAAGAAGGAACACTGGGAAATGAGTGTAAACTGTTTGCATTTTTGTTTTGTTGCCCAGGTTATTTTTATCTTCTGAATCCAATTCTCCCTGTGCAACAAGAGAACTGTTTGGTTCTGCACACATATATTGTATCTAGGATCTACTGCAACATATCTAACATATATAGGACTGCTTGCCATCTAGGGGAGGGGGTGGAGGGAGGGAGGGGAAAAATCAGAACAGAAACGAGTGCAAGGGATAATGTTGTTTAAAAATTACCCTGGCATGGATTCTGTCAATATAAATTTATTATTAAATAAAATAAAATAAAATATTAAAAAAATTAATTTAAAAAAAAGAAAGGATTTGGGGCACAGGGATAGAGTATCAGCCCTGAAGCAAAGAGAAACTGAGTTAAAATCTGGCCTCAGACAGTTAATACTTCTTAGCTGTGTGTCCCTGGGCAAGTCACTTAACCCCAATTGCCTCAGCAAAAGAGAGAGAGAAAGAGAGAAGGAAATCTATGCAGGGATGGTTCAGTGATGAAGAAAAGGTGAGGGGGGGATAATTTTAAAAGCATTTGGAGGTAAGGGTATATGATATCCTAGCTGGACAGAGGGCAGGAAGGAAAGAAGAAAAGAAAGAGGGAACTAGGCAATGAGGGAAGAAGAGAGTAAAGAGAGAGAAAAGGGAGGAAGGGAGAGAAGGAGGCAAGTAGAGAGTCTTCCAAATCATTGATTGTAGCTTGTAGCTAGCTTTCCTCAAAGGTTGTTGCTTTTTCTATATATCTGTGCTCAACTATAGCCTGCATGAGAGAATTGGCAGGAGATGAAGGTGGGGCGGGGGGAGAACAGGGGAGAGAAGAAGAAAGTAAAAGTGCACAGCAGAAAACAAAAGAACAACTACAGGAAAGCAAAAAGCAATGGATGGCTCTGAATATAATGTCTTTCATTTATGGTTTATGAAAATTTATTATTACATATTTTGTGTAATCTTCTTCTCTAAAAATATAATATTCTCTGGGAGCAGATTTCTCAGGGGGCTTCTGGAAGCAGCCTTCCTTTCAGTTCAGAGAAATAATCACCTCAAATACAGCCAGCTGTTAAAGTCCAAATCCTTTATTGTGTCTTTCAAATTAGCCTGGTTAGCTTTCTTAGAGGTCTCTCTCCTTGATTCCGAGAGTTCTTGCCACTCATCCTTTGTTTCTTCCAGTTTCAGCCTCTAGCTCCCTCCAAATCTCCAGTCAGCACAAAGGTGGAAGATGGAATGAATCTTGACTCCACCTCTAAGAGTGGGATTGTGGGTTCTGACTTGTGAATCTCCTCTACTGAATCCTGACTTGTGAATCTCCCGAAGTCTCTAGTGGGCTAGTCCTTTAGTGGATTCCTCCTTATATATGCTCTCTTAAAAGTGTGAACTCTGAACTAGAGAACTGTTAAATTACCTGGTAAATTAGATAATTATTGTCTCTATCAATTGCACCTTGTAAGAATCCTAACATCTGCTTTCTTTTGATTTAGAACATAGATAGTCATGATCTCCCTGACTTCTTAAGGAGGTGAGAGCCCCAAAAAAGAATGTGATCATGCCTTCCCTGACTGCTCAAAAAAGGAGTGAAAATACCACAAAAAAGATGGTGGTGATGCCCTCCCTGACATCTCAGGAAGGGAAATGAAAACACCAAAGGAAATGGGAAATCAAATCAGATTAGCAGGTTTTTGAAGGGGTTCACTTGAAACAGGTATACATAAGTCCATCAATTTGGGAGGTATTACACATAATTACATAAATTACATAAGCACATAGCTATATAATACAGGTAGTAGTGATGTAACAAATAACATGAATCAACATGAGGAATTATACATGTCCATAAGTCCTAGAAATGGTCTAAAATCAATCTATTGTCCATTAGTTCATGTTCCAGGAATGCAATAATTCCTGCAAGTTTTGAAGTCCTGCAATAGTCTTATCAAGAATTTTTCATCTCAAGGAACCCAATGATTCCTGATGGTTTTCAAGTACTGCTACAGTCTCATTATTAGCCATGCTTTTTCAGTGTCAGATGTTTCTTAGATCTCCTTTGTTTTGAGGTTTTTCTCCTTTTATGTCTCTCTCCAGGTACTCATTACCACTCATCTGTTTCCTTCTCCATCTGTAGGAATACAATTAAACCCTCTTTCCCAGGTAGTTAACCTATCTAGTCCCTTCTATTTACCACTTTCTAGACCTCTCTTCATCATCTGGCAATTACATTGGAGCTATTTACACTGGACACTGCCCTGTTGGGTTAAAAAGCCTGTATTCTCCCCAACTGTAATCCCTTTCTGCTATCTGATTGCTTTTTGGCTGACTGATCATATCAGACTCCTGACCTTCTAAAGACTTTCTGGGTGTAAACTCAGCTGCCACCATGCCCCCTTTGTCTTTTGAATGATATCTTGGGGTTGGGCCCTGCCTCTCATTCCCTGGGTCAATCTACATTCTGAGACCCAGTGGAAACCCTTGTGGAATTTTAGACATGGGGTTTTGGGTTTTATTCTCTCATCCTGTCCTCTCACTCTCTTTGCCTACACTGAATTCTCAAATGTCCAACTTTTCCACACTGAAAACATTGATGACTCTCTCTAGAAGTCCCTTGCCAAGAGGAATCCTGTCTTCCCATGTTCATCACAGTCTAGGTATAAGCATTTGTGCCGTGGCACAGCATCTTATGATATCCTGTAAAGGAGCTTTGTGTAGTCCCCATATAATTCTTCTCAAACCTCATTAGCATTTTCCTTAGCCAGATGTTTGGTCATTATTTCTGTAGCTGCATTTTCTCCAGTGGTTCTTGTAATAGCTGTTTGCAAACGTTCCACAAAATCTGCAAAGGGTTCATTGGGACCTTGCTCTATTTTTCTGAAGGCTTTACCTTCATCTTTTTCTGGGAGAGAACCCCAAGCTTTTATTGTAGCAGTAGAAATATGCTCATTGTTATGGGAGAATTAATCTGTTCTGAATTCTCTCCATACTAATCTTCACCTACTAGTTGGTCAAATGTGATTTGTACATTAACTCCTGTTTGCCTATTCCATCTGGCTTGAATCCTACATAATTCATGATACTCCGAAAGCCACAAAAAATTTTGTCCAGGTTCTAAACATGGCCTTGCTATGGATTTTCAATCACTCAGGGTTAAAATTCCATAAGCCAAAGTATCTAGTAACATCTTAACATAAAATGATGTAGCCCCATAAAAAGTACAACCTTTTTTCAAAGGCTTAATTTTTCCCAGATCAAAAGGAGTGTATCTTCTCCTTTTTTGACCTGAATAGTCAATCTCTTCAATCGCAGAGTACACATGTATTAAATCAGATACATCCTGTCCTTCATTTTTTGCCTTAACCAATGCTTTTTCTAATCTGTCACAGGGTGCTTCATAGCTGGTGCTGAATGTATTTCTGCCTCTCCCCCTCCTCCTTCTCCCTCCACACATGAAGGGTTAATTGAAGGAAGTAGGTCAGGGGATTGGGAATGATCTAATTTCTCCTGCTGTGAACTCTTATCTGATTCTTCATCCTTTTCACCTAGTTTAGTTGGCTCCACCCCTACTGCTCTCTTTCTTCTTTTTCCTTATTCTAACACTTATATAAGCCAGTTGTATTAAATTATATGTATTAAGTGTATTTTTGGAAATTGAGTTTGGATTGGAATTGTAGTATTCACCTAATTGCTCTCCTACTAATTTCCAATCATTTGGATCAAATTTTTTTTTCCTTAGAAAACCAAGGAGATGTGTACTGTACAGTTTCTAAAAGTTCAGTGATCTGTTCCCAAATTATAATCAAACCTTGGCTTTCCATAAGTCTGACAATGCTCTCTAAACACTTTCCTTGAAGAGGAAAAGCAGGCTGTTTTCTAAACATCTGTCCCATTTTAGTTGAAATACTATTTTAGCTCTTTAACAAAGTTTCCTTGTTGCACTCACCCTAATTTCTGGGTCGAGGAGACTTTCCCACTGGATCAGAATCATGTCTGTCCCACATTCGGGTGTCAACATGCAATGTTCCCTTCTCTAAAATATAATCGTTCTCTGGGAGCAGATTTCTCAGGGGGCTTCTGGAGGCAACCTCCTCATCTCAAATGCAGCCAGCTGTTAAAGTCCAAATCCTTTGTTGTCTCCTTCAAAATAGCCTGGTTAGCTTTCTTAGAGGCCTATCTCTCTCCTTGGTTCTGAGAGCTCTTGCCACTAGTCCTTTGTCTCTTCCAGCTTCAGCCTCCAGCTCCCTTCAAATCTCCAGTCAGCACAAAGGTGGAAGATGACTCCACCTCTGAGAGTGGGATTGTGGGTTCTGACTTGTGAATCTCCTCCACTGAATCTTGACTTGTGAATCTCCCGAAGTCTCTAGTGGGCTAGTCCTTTAGTGGGTTCCTCCTTATATATGCTCTCTTAAAAGTGTGAACTCTAAAGATGTGAAAGGTGTGAACCCTGAACTGGAGAACTGTTAAGTACTATACTAAATTAGATAATTATTATCTATTAATTCCAGTGACATAGCACCTTGTAAGAATTCTAACAATTCTGAATCCTCCCTTATGTTATGCTGAATATAAAACATTTTTTAAAATTCTTCTTTTCTGTCTTTTTCTATTTTGTTTTTAGTTTTAAATAAATATCAAAAAAGTTAAAATAAAAGAAGCCTTTTGGCTTCAGGAAGGCCTGAGAAAAAGCCATATTAAACAGTCCAAGCCCTCTTTCTTTGGTTCCAGATAGTTGGATGGCTCCAAATTTCTAACAAAGACTTCCACTAGGATCATTGATTCTTCATTAGAAAGGAACTAAAAGGCCATGGAGTCCAACCCCCTTCATTTTACAAATGGAGAGACTGAGGTTCAGAGATACAGAGAAGTGCTCACTTCTTTATCCTATCACAAGAGTCTGAAATCAGATTCCAAGACAGTTACCCTGCCCCCAGGCCCATCATATGAAGAAGCCTCCTAGGATAGCAGCCTGCACCTCAGCTTGCAACTCACTCACCAGTACAGGAGTTCCTCAGGCCTCCTCTTTCCATGTGGGAGATGAAATCTTCTCTAGGAACTGGAAGTCCTGGAGAGGGAGAAGATAGTGGGTGTGAGCCTTGAAACTTGCAATAGAGCCGAGGTGCAAGGCCCATTGTGTGGTTCCAAGGACAACTCAGAGATGGTTTTCAGGGTGCTTATTGCCAGGGGTGGAGGGCAGAGGGGAAAGGAGGCCATGTAAGCAATCTGGAATCAGAAAATCTTAATTTTGCTGCCTCCTTCGCAGCAGGATGGCCACATCCCATAGCTTCCATTTTCTGGACAGCTGGTAGCACAGAGAAGGGAGCACCAGGCCTGCAGTCAGGAACCTCTAGTTCAAATTTGGATTTAGAGACATCCTGGCTATGTGACTCTAGGCACATAATTTCATCTTTTTGCTTTAGCCTCCAGATCTGTAAAATGGGGATAAAGATGCTGCCCAAAACAAAAGGTTGTGGTGGGAATAAAGTAAAATAATGTGCTTGAAGGACTGAGTACTAGGCCTGGATTCAAGCAAATGTAGGGAAAGACTTCCTCCCTTCCCTTTCTCTCCCTGTATCTGTACAGGTCTTTGGGGCATGTAAGAAGAAAGAACAAGGACCCCCTGCTGTGCTGGGAATTTATGAGTTACACCAGGGGCAGTGAGGTAAAAATGTATTTTTTTTTACCCAAAAGAACATTACAAAGACAAAAAAAAAAACCCAAGAGGAAGAGAGTTCCTTCTCCTATCTCATGTTCAGGGAAAAGGGGCAGGACCAGTTTTCAGAAGGTTTGCAGACACAAGTGATGGGTTCCCATCATACAATGCAAACACCACTCACAGAAGAACCAGGCAGCAGGAGGACCTTATCTCTTAGGGACAGAAGGTAGCCCTTGGGGCTTTCTAAGAACTGATAAAACCTGGAACTTTGAACCCTGGGGAAGGGATGGTGACACTCCTATTGATGGCAGTTCCAGAGATGGCAGTTCCAGAGTTCCAAGGTAAGAGCTGCTTACCCAGGGAAAGCAAGTTCTCAGCATTCTCCAGCATGACGACCTTGTGCAGCTCTTTCTGATCCAGATCCAACAGACTCCACTCCTCAGGGCTAAAGTCCACAGCCACATCCTTGAAGGTCACCAACCCCTAAAACACCAACACCCAGAGGACTTAAGAGTTGAAGCAAGCTTCATAACTGACCTAATCCAATGCTCCTCAATTTAGAGAAGGGACCTGAAGAATGGAAGAGGGATCTGCCCAAAGCTGACAGCCCTTACAGGATTCAGAGCCAATTTTGTGCTTCAAATTTCAGAATCACACACTTCTTAATAGATCTGGCCCAAATGTCATCAATTTACAAAAGCAAACTGAAGCAGAGAGAAGGATTTATACAAAGATCACATGCTTTATGAGAACACTTGAAAGCACAGTCATGCAAAGGCCTCTGACCTACACTGTACACAGCTGGTGTGGCCACAGCTGCTGACATGTTGTCTTCCATGTCACAATAGAAGTTTTTTGAGGGCAGGGACTGATTTTTCCTTCTTTGTATGTCCTATATATTCGAACAAAGCCTCTTCCCTTTCTAAATGCCTGTTGTTTTGACTGAAGTAATGGTAAAGGGAGAAAAAGGCTAAGTATGAGCTGAGTATGATGGAGTGATTCTAGAAGTACCTAATTGAGCTGAAACGTCTCAGGAGATTAAAAAAAAATAGAATAAAAGAAAACCTACCAGGAAGCAAAGAAATGCTGGACAGCTCCCAATCCATGGGTAGCATTTATTACGTAGGTTTGTTTTATTGAATCTGCTCTTATGTTCTGCTGATTACCTGAAATTTTTTTTTCTTTTCTTTTTTGTATTTAAGGTTAAAATAAATTATAATAGGGGCTGCTAGATGGGGCAGTGAATAGAGCACTGGTCCTGAAGTCAGGAGAACCTGAGTTCAACTCTGACCTCAGATACTTAGTATTTCCTACCTGTGTGACCCTGGGCAAAGTTACTGAACCCTAAATGCCTCAGGGGGAAAAATAAAATAAAATTACAATAATAACAGCAAAAATTGCAAAGAGAAGGGATTCAGAGAGATTTGGGAAGATCTGTGTGGCCTGAAGCAGCAGGAGCTGAGCAGCAGCAGGGGGACAATTTCTGCCCTGCTCCCAGCCAGTGAAAGGAGAAGAGCTGGGGAAGCTTCCAGGGTTCTGCTCCAGACAACAGGATCAAAGGTTTCCAGGAAAGTCAGTGGCTACAGGAGGGAGCTTGGCCACAGGACACAGGACACAGTGTGGTTAGGTGTGGCTGTGTGTGAGTGTGTGTGAGTGTGTGTGTGTGTGTGTGTGTGTGTGTGTGTGTGTGTGTATCAGTATGAATGTAGTGAGGAGATGGTGCTGGACTAAAGCAAAGACATTGATAAGATTGTTGTAGGACTTGAAAACCCTCACAAATCATTGGATTCTCTGAGACATGATAAGACTGTTGCAGGATTTCAAAATCTGCTGGAATCATTGGATTCCCTAACACATAAAAAGATTTTTGCAGGACTTCAAAAACTTGGGGGGAATCATCGGATTCCCTGACATGTGAAGCAATGGACAATAAATTGGTTTTGGACTATCTCTTGGCTGCTGAAGAAGGCATATGTGTGACTGTTGTTTACATACATTTCTTCTAGGACTTCTGGAAATCTTGTACAACACCATGTTGATTTATATTGTTTGTTATACCGCTACTTGCGTGTACAATTCATGTTTGTTACACCATATTGAGCCTGCACTGGCTGTGAAGAGAGTCATCACTAATAGCCTGTGTGTTATTGCTATGTGCTTGTGTAATACCTCCCCTGCTGATGGGTTTGTGCATATCTGTTTCTACTAAGACCCTTCAGCCCAGAAACCCACTAGCAATCCCCACTTCCCTTTGGTGCTTTTCCTCTCCTTTCCTGAGATGTCAGGGAAGGCATGATCATCTCTTTTTAGTGCTTTCACCTCCCTTCCTGAGAAGTCGGGGTGGGAGGGAAGAGGGTGATCACCTCCTTTTTGGTGTTTTCACCTCTTTTCCTGAGAAGTCAGGGAGGGTGTGATCACCTCCCTTTTGGGGCTCTCACCTCTCTGAGAGATCAGGGATGGCATGACAACTGTGTTCTAAAACAAAAGAAAGCAGGAGATGTAATGGGCTGAAACTGAGCAGATGAACTGAGGTCCAGTCCGAGCACCAATGGCTAATTAGCAACTGGACAATACTCTATTAATATATGCTTGGAGAAAGAATGGCTCTGCCCACTCTTTGTGCAAATTTGATGTGTTGAATAGGAGATTAAATAGATGATTAGGTGGGTGGCCTATGAGAGCCAGAGGCACTGCTGGCTCGATTCGTGTAGTGATTGCTCTCACTTCGTATTGCCATTCCCCTTCACCTCCACAAAGAATAAAGATCAAGGACTTTCACTTACCCTGACTCTGGCTGATTTTAAAATACCCTGGGTGCTAAAGGCAGTCATCACAGACATGATATCCACAGGATAGATACTAATGAGTGAAGGAATCACCCTTGTCAGTGACTTATATTGAGGGAAAATTTAAACAAACATGTTGGGGCAGCAACTGGGGGAAAGGAGTTAGTGCTCAAGATACCAAAAAGACAGTGAATCAGTCCAAAACATAGCAGAGAGGAGGGTAGTGTTGTTAATACTGCATTCACTTTCCTGCCCATTTTTGTAAAGGATCCACAGATAAGAGAGATGGCCATCCTCACAGACCATCCTCCAGATCCATGGAAATGGCCTCTTGGCCTGATGCTGGTCACATATGTGGGCAGAACACACTTACCTGGGGTGGGGGTCTGCAACTCTTAGGGGCCATTCCCTCTGACTCAAGGCTCCCTGCTTGGGTCAGACCTTGGTCCTCTGCAGGCTGTGTGTGGAGGCGATGATTATAGCTGCACAGATCTTGTTTCCTTCTTTTCCTGGACAGGGGGCTAGCCTACAGGAAATTATAGAGGGTGAGGTTCCAGGGGAATTAGGGAGTTATTAAGCCCCTGGCCCTGCCCTTAGAATAGAGACCCCAACAAACAGGTGGAAGGAGGCTGAAAAAAAGAGGCAGGTTAAAAAATGAAAATGGTGGAGTCAAGATGGGAGAGAAAAGGCAGGATATTGCCTGAACTCTCTCCAGTTTCCTATGAAATAACTTTCGATTAAGAGTGGAGTAACAGCACCTACAAAAGGATGGTGAGAAAATTTTCCAGTCTTAGATAATTTAGAAAGACTGCAGGAAAGATCTGTCTCACTTGGGTAAAAGAGGAACATAGCTCCAGCACAGATCAACAACTGAGGCCCAGTGGTCCCTGCCAAGCCAAGATTGGGAAGTTAGTTAATTGAATTGGATCAGGGGAGAAGAGGGTGGTGAGGTGCAAAGTCACCAGCCTCACCCACTCCTCAAGAGCACCCTGACTCCAGTGGCCAGATATAGATCAGGATGACTGGAGATGACCCTGAAAGCAGTGGAGACCTTGACCTTAAGCTAAGCTCTCAGTCTGAAGGAGGCAACACTCACAGAGGGATTAAAGATTGAAAAGGAATGAAGCCAAGAATGTTCTTTTTTATCCAGTCAAAAACAACAAATTTGGGAGGGAAAGGTCCCCAGGGGCAATCAAGAGTTTACCAGATAGAAGGGACAGAGAATAAGATGACTGAAGTGGGATGGTATAAACTTGAAGATGAGCTTACCTTCTCTTACTCCTACTCTTCTGATACCTTCCTCTCCCTATAGGAGACCTGTAGGGTCTCTACAGACCCAAGAGGCTAGAGGGATTTAAGGTCCCAGATGGGATGAGAGTGCATAGAAGCTCAATGTCCCCTGAGTCAGAAATCTCCCTGCCAGTGATACTCGGTCTTTCCAGCATCCCTTCTCCCCAACAGACATATTATCTAGAAAATAAACTGACTGAGGGATCCAGTAAGGAGGTAAGGGCTCTGAGATGGAGCTCCCAGGGAAAAACCATAAAAAACATAAGATTGGGAGACAATCTAGTCTGGGATTCAGCTCCCAGAACCTATAGTGAGGGAAGGAGCAGGACACAGGGAAGCCTGGGTAAAAAAAAAAAAAGAAATTTAAGTGTCCAGAAGCGATTTAGGTAAATAGTTGAATCAGGAAAAACAGGATGGCTGAGTCCTGAAATCTAAGCAGAAGATGGGTGAAAATTCCTAAGACTCTTAGATAGATTTTAGGCTTAAAATCCTGAAAGGGAATGTGGAAACAGTGAGCCACATGCTTGGGAAGGAGCTCAAGGTATGCGGGTCCAGAGAAGTTGGCCCAGGAAACAGCTTCAGTTCCTGCAACCAAGGAGGATTCCTTGGGGCAGAAAGGCAGAGTCTGTGGAACCTCATATGAAATCATGTCTGAAGGCTCACAATCAATTTCCTAAACAGAAGCTGGAGGCAGAGCTAAGACACTCAGGTCCAGAAGAGAGGCTTAAAGTGGGATTCCTGGGTTAATATGGGGAAGCCTGCCTTTGGGCAAATATGACCCAATGGTAAGCTTGAGGAAGAGGGAGACATTAAATATTTGTCAAGAATTTGGGAACCTGAAAAAGAGGTAGGGGCCAAGAATTCGTTAAGTAGCCAGACCTGGAAGTGAATTGTTTTATTTTTTATTTTTTAATTTTTATTTAATAATTACTTTATATTGACAGAATCCATGCCAGGGTAATTTTTTTTACAACATTATCCCTTGCACTCGTTTCTGTTCCGATTTTTTCCCCTCCCTCCCTCCACCCCCTCCCCTAGATGGCAAGCAGTCCTTTATATGTTGAATATGTTGCAGTATATCCTAGATACAATATATGTTTGCAGAACCGAACAGTTCTCTTGTTGCATAGGGAGAATTGGATTCAGAAGGTATAGATAACCCGGGAAGAAAAACTAAAATGCAGATAGTTCACATTCGTTCTGGAAGTAAATTGTTCTGACAGATGGGGAGGACATTGGCCATCAGAGCAGAGAAGAAGTATGAATGCTTATGCAAGGGCAGCTAGCAGAAGGCAGGACTTATGAGGAGCCCTGGCTCACACCTACATGGGTCCTACCCCAGCCGGGAAGGTTTACAGTAAGTAGAAAATGGCAGATTCAAGAAATGCCCAGAGATCTCAGTCCCATTCTGCTCCCCATTAATCTATTCCAGGAATGTCCTTTAAGGCACAGGAGCCTCAAGCAGGCTAGCCCCTGAAGCCTGGAGAGTGGGATCTCACTCCCAAAATCATCCAGGATGATGACCTCTGAATGCTGCCCACCTCCCCTTCCCCAGCCCTGACCATCATCACATAGCCAATGGCCATTGGAATGGCTCTTCTCCAACCCTAGATGTCTCCCAGGCTTCCAAACTCTACCCTAGGTCACATATTTCACCTGGTCATTTACTGCTTATCTTATTTCCCATGAGCTCCTCCTCCCCCATGCTTCCATCACCAGATGTTTTGTTGGAGGAAGAATACAGGATTTTTATTTTGCCACAGGACTTGGCAGAGCACTACACTTACATCCCATTCAAACACAAATCAAGACATCTCCCTTTTATCTGTGGTCCTCTTCAAGAATAAAACATCATCTGAACAGACCCAGCTACACCCAGGGAAAGAACACTGTGAAATGAGTTTGGACTGCTTGCAGTTTTGTTTTTCTTTCCAAGTTATTTTTACCTTTCTAGATCCAATTTTTCTTGTGCAACAAGAGAACTATACAAATATGTACACACATATTGTATTTAACGTATATTTTAACATGTGTATAAGACTGCCATCTAGGGGAGGAAGTGGAGGGAAGGAAAGGAAAAATTGGAACAGAAGTGATTGCAAGGGTCAGTGTTGAAAAATTATCCATGCATATGTTATGTCAATAAAAAGCTATAATAAAAAAAGAATAAAACATCATCATCAACATAAACTTCTTAGATTCCTTCTTAGAAGTCTTTCTACAGTATGATTTTCATGTTATTCGATAAGGTAAAAATGGACTTGAGAAAGAGAATGGTGAGTAAATATAAGATGGAAGGACAATCAGTTGTTTGGATAGGATGTTGAAAGTGGCTCTTTGTGATAGCCAACACCTGGAAATTGCAGTGATCCCCCTTCAATCCATATTTATTTTAAATTAAATTAAATTAAACAATTCCATCATTAGAAATTAGACATAATTGGGCTTGCAGTGCTAAGAATCCTGAGACTAGACTCAAGAAAGGTTGATTTCAAATCCATCCTCATACTGTTACTAGTTGTGTGTCCCAGGACACATTACTTCATATATATGTGCCTCGGTTTCCCCAATTATTAATAGGAAAAATGATAGGACTAAAGAAACAGATATGTTGTGGGGCTCAAATGAGAATATATATATATACTTAGTACAGTACTGCCACATAGTAAAGTATGTGTAGATTATCCCTTTCCCTTCTTTTCCCACTAACTCAGCTGGAATTTGAGGGACTAAAGGAAGGCAGCATAAGGATAAATTTCTTACACCAGAAAGCATTAGGAACAAGGAGGGTCACTTTATGCTTGATAAGAAGACCTTTCTAAAGTCCAGAACCATCCCAACAAGGAAGGGGTTTCCTTGACAGGTGGAGGGTTCTCTTAACTGCACAACTTCAAGAAAAGGCTGCAGGAGCAGTTTTCAGAGACTCTGTAGACAAAATTCACATCTGGTTAGAAGGTAGACTAGATGCCATGTCTCAGATTAACTCCTATTAAGAAATTCTTTAATGCTATATTGTTTGGAGCAGTAATGAACTGAACCAACTACGCCCAGCGAAAGAACTCTGGGTGATGACTAAGAACTATTACATTCAATTCCCAATCCCTATATTTTTGCACACTTGCATTTTTGAGTTCCTTCACAGGCTAATTGTACAATATTTCAGAGTCCGATTCTTTTTGTACAGCAAAATAACGGTTTGTTCATATATACTTATTGTTTATCTAATTTATATTTTAATACATTTAACATCTATTGGTCATCCTGCCATCTGGGGGAGGGGGTAGGGGGAAGGAGGGGAAAAATTGGAACAAGAAGTTTGGCAATTGTCAATGCTGTAAAGTTACCCGTACATATAGCCTATTTAAAAAAAGGCTATTAAAATAAAATTTTTAAAAATGCTGTATTGTTTTTGGGCATTGCAGAAACTAGGAATTGACCAAGATCTAATACTCTATACTGAGATGTGGTCAGAATGAGTTCTTGATTCACATATAGTAATGATACTACAAACAAATTAGGAGAACAAGGGATAGTCTGCCTCGCAGATCTGTGGAGAAGGACATTTATGGCCAAAGAAGAACTACAGCATATTATCAAATACAAAATGGATAATTCTGATTATATTGAATTAAAAAGGGTTTGCACAAATAAAAGGGCTAGCAGTGCTGGCCAGATAATAAGCTGGGCTGTGGCTGTGGAAAAGGAGGAATGAGCACTTGCTGGGAAAGTACTTTAGGGAACAAAAACATTTCTGGGACAGTAGTTGAGGAATCCTGCATGTGACTTAGGTGAGAACTGCTGCTGAGGTTAAGCCCCTGAACAGAATTCAGAAAATAACAGTAAGGAAGAACTGAGGATTAAGACAGCATTACCCAGAGCTCACAAATCAAGCTTTACAGTAATAATGACCATTGTTATAAGCTGCTAAAAATAAAATAAAACCAAATGAAAATTCAGGATGAATAAACAGAGGAAAAAGAATCTCACAATAGCTACTTTGGTATAAAAGGAGACCACGGTTAATATCCAGAAAATAGTGAGGTTAAAAAACAAGCCATTCCTGTCCCAAAGGGTAACATCAAAGGTACACAAGAAGCCCAAAAGGAGTTCCTGCAAGAATATAAAAAGGAATTAAAAAATCAAGAGATTAAGGAAATATTAGGCAGGGAAATGAAAGCAATCTAAGAAATTATGAAAAGAAAGTTAATCAATTTGAAAGAGGTAAAAAAAATTTTTTTGAAAACCAGAATTGAACAAGAGTGACATTATGAGACACCAAATAAATAAATAAATAAACAAACTAGAAAATATAGAAGAGAATCTGAAACATCTCATTAGAAAAAGTAGAGAACAGATCAAAGTGAGGTAATATAAGAATTGTTAGACTATGTAAAAGTTGTTTTTTATAAAGAAAAAACTGGATACAATATTTCAAAAAATTATGAAAGAAAATTGCCCTCTAGTTCTACAACAAGCAGGTAAAGGGGAAAGAAAAAAATCTACTGTTCATGAACTAAAGCGATCACAGGAAAAACCTTACAAGAATATCCTAGCAAAATTTCAGAATTCCCAGATTAAGGAGAAAATACTGCAATCCAACCAGAAAATAAGACAGACTTCAACACTGCAGAAACAGTCAGGATTTCACAAAACCAGCAGCTTCAACTCTAAAAGACAATGGGTTTGGTTACATTAAATTTCAAAGAAGAAAAGAATTGCATCCTCAATAATTTGCCCAGAAATGTGGAATATAATATGGAATGAGGGGGAAAATAGATATTTGACAAACTGAAAAACTTTCATGTATTTGTAACAAAAATAGCAGAAGTCAATGGAAAATTTAATATAAAAGATTCAGAAAAAAAAAAGGAAAACATTAAAGACTAATTCCAAGTGTATGGAATAGAGAGAGATCCGGCGAAGAACTTACAGGAATGTATGGATTCTTTTTCTGGATTTTATTTTCATTATTTCCCCTATGAGCTGTATAATATGTGCAGGCTCATATTTATTTGAGCTTTGGCCAGCTAGAAACATATTTACTTAAACTGAGCTAATGACATTTATCGATATTCAGGCTATTAGCTGGACCATTATCTGCTAGATTAAGCCTGATTTTCTGTTTCCTAGAAACCAGATTTCCCTGAAACCTTCCATTTCCATCTGTCCAGATAGCAACAACCAATTAGATCCCTCCCCCTCCCCTTCTCAATGCTCTCTTACTTGTGATGTAATTTCTTGTAGAAAAGCTATGTGTCTTTACTACTTCTTTAGCCCTCCTACCACGAGCTTTCTCTTTTTTATCTCAATACTTTGGGATGGCTCATCCTCCGGAGGTTTTTAATAAACAAATTTTCTGCCTTCTACTGAGTGATCTGAGAAGTCATTTTGGGTAAGGGTCTTCTACATCCCTCACACAAGGCACTCATTAAGAACTATTAATTATTTATGAGAAAATGTTGCCAGTATAACTGTAGGTAGTTTCAAAGGTTGGGACTAAAATGTGTATGAGGGGCAGGAAAAGGTAAAAGGAAACAATTACAAAAACTGGGCAAGAGGAAGAAGTAATATGGAGAAAGGGGAGGTGGGGGGGGGTGGAGAGCTGGTAACGTTGTAACCTTCCTCTATGAATTCAAGAGGAAACAATGTATGCATCACAAAGGAGTTAGAAACCTTGTGAAAATGTAATAAACCTTGGGGAGGGAAGGATGGCTCTGGATGGAGGCACCAGGGGAAGCTGGCGAAGCCTGAGATCTAACCCGGGGAGTGAGAGGGGGGCAGGTGATGTTTGAGGGCTTTAAAAGAGGGGGTAGGGAAACAGGAGGAAAGGAGAGCCCAGGTAAGATCTGGGAGAAAGAAATTCTGACACAGCTCAGGGTAAGGCCATCAGGCACACTGGAGGAGCAGAAGGCTTCGGGGTGATATAGATCCCGGGAAAGCAGCACGACTGTGCCCTGAGGTCTTCCTAGAAGCTGGGGAGGTTGCCTGGGACCCTCTGGTAGAGCTTAGGCTTGGCGACCCTAAAGGGAGCCAGGAGTCAAGTCCTGGGGTCTGATCGGGAAGCAGCCCAGGGCCAGGCAGGAGTTTTGGGGGCCCACCTCCAGAGTAGGTCCTCAGGGCAGGCAGAACCCTTGAATCTATCAGGGGCCTAAGTCGGAAGGCAGAAGCATCACGTTTCTAACAGGGATCCAGGAACAAGGCGGGACTCCTGGGTCTTTATGGGCAAGGTCTGAAATGGGGAAAATGTGGATCGGTAATAAATCCGGGGACAGAAACCTCCGAAATTTGGGGAGTATTGGAAATATAAAAAAAAAAAAAAAACAGGGATGGCAAAGGGGGGTGGGGTGGGGACTGGGAAGGGAGGGCTTATCCGATAGCCGAGTCTGATAGAGCAGCACATTTCTGGAGCTGCTGAAAGTCAGATGATCCCCCTTTAGCAAAGACAAAGGAAACTAGCAAAAGCTCAGAGGTGCCCACGTCAAACACTCAGAGATGCCCTCAAACATCACCTGCCCCCCTCCCTCTCCGGAGCTCGATCTCAAGCTTTCCCAGCTTCCCCTGGTGCTTCCATCCAGAGCCATCCTTCCCTCCCCAAGCTTTATTACATATTCACAAGGCTTCTAACACCTTCGTGATGTATACATTGTAACCTTCCTCTCTGAATTCAAGAGGAAACAATGTTACTAGCTCTGCTCCTTCCCTTCCATCCCCCTTTCAAAGTTCTCTAGTTCTAGGGAGGTGTGGAGGTAGCTATGCCGGGAGGTGGATGGACCTACCTGGGACCTGCATGTACAGAGCTGGCTTGCAGGAGGCAGAGAGATCTCAAGTCCAGAAGTCCCAGTTTCCAGCCAGCTCTCTCAAGATTTCTCCTGGGTAGGAGAGTTCCCACATTAGGTAGCCACTGAGACTTGCCAAAATGAGCCGTCTCCTTCTATGAGGCCCAAGAGCAGGATCTCAGGACCTGAGCTGCTTCCCCGCCCGAAACCCCGCCCTCCATCACGTGAAATGTCTTCACCACTGCAGAGGCCCAAGGTCTGCCCTGGACTCCGCCCAGCCTTTCAAACTCCACCCCAAGAGCTCATATTGCACCTGGATCATCACCCCGCAGGCTATTCAGCTCTGACATCTCCTCTTTCCCCCAGGTTACCTCTTTTTCTCACTATCATTCTTAGCTTTGGGCTCACTCCTTTCTCTCTGCAATTCTTAGCCTTCCTGCTTCCCATTAATCTATTGCAGGAAAGTCTTCTGAGGCTCCAGAGTCCCAAGAAGCCTAGCCCCTGAAGCCTGGAGAGTGGGACCTCACTCCCCAAATCACCCAATATGATGACTTCTGAATGCTGCCTGCCTCCCCTACCCCAGCCCTGCCCATCATCACATGGCAATGGCCATTGGAATGGCTCTTCTCCAACCTAGATTTCTCCCAGGCTTCCAAACCCCACCCTAGGACTCTTTATTTTACCGGGCCACTTACCTACTAGCTAGCAGTACTGGCTACAGCTGTGGACAATGACGACTAAAAACTTGCTTAGAAAGTGCAGTATTTTAGGGAGCAAAAACATTTCCAGAACAGCAGTTAAGGAACTCTATGTGTGACTCTCTACGTGTGACTCACTATGAGAAATGTTGCTGAGGTTGATTGCCTGGCCAGAATTCAGAACATAATAGTAAGAAGAAGTTGAGGAAACCCAGCATTACCCAGCATTACCCAGAATTCAGAAATCAAACTTGACTCTAGTAATGATCATTGTTATAAGCTGCTAACAATAAATGCTTATTTTTATAAATATATAAACACATATATTTATAAAATATAAAACATAAAATAATACCAAATAAAAATTTAGGATGAGTAATAAAAGGAAAAAGAACCTGACAATATCTACTCTGGTATAAAAGAAGATCTGGGTTAATATTCAGAAGATAGTGGGGTTAAAAAAAAAAGCCATTTCTGTCTTAAAGAGAAACACTAAAGGCATGAGACAAGTCCAAAAGGAATTCCTGGAAGAACGTAAAAAGGAATTCAAAAATAAAATAACAGGAAAATAAAAGGAAATATTAGGAGAGGAAATGAAAGCAATCCAGTAAATTATAAAAAGTTAATCAATTTGAAAGGTTAAAAAAAAAGTCCTTGAAAAAGGATTGAACCAGAGGAATTGTGTGACCTTATGAGACACCAAAAAATAATGAAACTCCAAAAAAAAAAAAAAAATAGAAGAAATATAGTTGGTCTTTTCATTTTCCTGGTTATTGCCATTGGGTTTGTATAGTATATAGTACAAATGGTTCTAGTGGTTCTATTCATTTTCTCTCTGCCTCAAGTGAAGAAACATGAAGGGGAACAAACTAGATTAGAAAAAAAGACAAGAAGTGAATGCAGTGACCCAGGACTTGATAAATTCAAGAACATCAATGACTCCCTGTCCCCACCTCCTACTATGTTAAACTGAAAATTGAGACTAGATCTTCTGGTAGAGTCACCAGTTCAAGAAAGATGGAGAAGGAAAAGGAAGGAGAACCATGAACACAGCACACCCATACCTCCTGAAAACTGAGGGAGAACATTTTGCCCCATCCTGAATCCTCCCTGGCGATCCTAGAAACCACACTGAGGCCTTGTTCCAGACCCATTCCCCATAGTGGTTACTGGCATAGCAGATGAACAGCCAGTTCCAGATCCCCTGGCACAACTGGCAAGGAGCCAGTCCCTGAGGCTCTGACTTTGATGCAGCAAGTCAGTCACTAAACTCCTGGCCCCAGAGAAAAAAGCTTAGGGACAGTGTCATCTTTTCATCAGCAGAGCTCAACCTTAACAAGTCTCAAAATAGTCTGGGAAATGGGAAAAAAAGCAACACCACCACCAACAAAATTCCTGAAAATAGAAAATTACTGTGCTGGAAGAGAAGTTCAAAAGACAAATTCAGAACAAGACAAGGTCAAAATGCCTCTAATACAGTCTGCAAGAGAAATATGAATTAGTCTTAGGTGTGAAAAGTCCTCCTGGAAGAGCTCCAAAAGGATTTTAAAAATCAAATAAGAAAAGTAGACTAAATTTAGGAAAAGAAATGAGAGTGCTGCAAGAGAATCATGAAAAAAAAAAGTCACCAGTTTGGTTTAAGGAAAGCACAAACATTCACTAAAGAAAATGGCTTTAAAAGAATTGGTCAAATGAAAAACAAGGTAAAAAGCTCACTGAAGAAAATAATTCCTTAAAATTTAGAAATGGGAAAATGGAAGCTAATGACTCTATGAGATCAAAAATGGATTTTAAAGTCAAAAGAATTATAAAAACAAAGGCCAAAATAAACTAGCTGGGAAAAATCAACTGACTTGGAAGCCAGATCCAAGAGAGATAATTTAAGAATTTTGAGACTGAAAGCAATGATCAAAAAAAGAGCAAACTACCCTCATATCCTAGAGTAAAAAGATAAAATATAAATCAAAGTGATCCTCATGGGGCTCTAAATTATAAAGAGCTGGAGTCTAATAGAGATGGACTAGAGGAAGGTTTTAGAAATTAAGTACCTGTTTAAGTTATCACTTTCACAGTAAGGAATTCACTTTGCAAACTGGAAGTTTTCCTGGACGATATTTCTACTTGTTGCAGAAAAGGTAGAGGTTTTGATGTAATATGATTTTGTGGTCTCCTGATTTTAGGGATCTTCTGTTCTAACAATAAATCAGGAAATCCTAAATCTTTTGAAAGTAGGTACAATTAAAAGATTTGTTTTAAAATTCTTTTGCCACAAAGCAGAATTTTTTTTTGGGGGGGGGGGGTTGTGAGGCAATTGGGGTTAAGTGACTTGCCCATGGTCACACAGTTAAGTGTCTGTGGCCAGATTTGATCTCTGGTTTTTTTGACTTCAGGGATGATGCTCTATCTACTATAATAACTAGTTAATTTTTTAAAGATATGACTGACCATACTTAGTCAAGTGGTCTGTCGATACCAATATATAGTTTTTTTTTTTTTCCGCCTTATCTGAGATAGGATTTCACTGGAGGTAGGTTCCAAAGTTTAGTTAGTATCTATATTATCCAAAGAAGTAACATGACTTCTTGGTAGTTGGCAGCTGGTACTTAATATTCTTTTTTTTTTAACTAAGGTCCCCTTTATTTTATATTTTTTAAATTTAATAACTTTTTATTGACAGAACCCATGCCAGGCTAATTTTTTACAACATTATCCCTTGCACTCACTTCTGTTCCGATTTTTCCCCTCCCTCCCTCCACCCCCTTCCTCAGATGGCAAGCAGTCCTATACATGTTAAATGTGTCACAGTATATCCTAGATACAATATATGTGTGCAGAACCAAACAGTTCTCTTATTGCACAGGAAGAATTGGATTCAGAAGTTATAAATAACCTGGGAAGAAAAACAAAAATGCAAGTGGTACTCAATATTCTTAAGCTAAAATAAGTTAATTTAATATAGGCCATCTTTTAAGCTTATATGTGTAGTTGATAGTTTTTCATATATGGGCACATCTCTCATTCCTTTGTATTAATGTGAGGATACATTAAGCAGTAGAATCTGTTCCTTATGAATACTAGAATCCTTTCTTGATTCATGGATGCAAGAGAAATTTCCAAATTTTTCTCCCTTCCTCTTTTATCTGTCCCTTCTCTGAAACAGTAAAAGAAAAGATCATTTAGGTTAGATATGTTCATTTATACAAAACATACTACTATAGTAATCATATCGTAAAAGAAGACAGAACCAAAGGGAAAAAAATAAAAATATAGAAAGTGAAAAATAGTATGATTTGATATACATTAATACTTAATCAGTTATTTCTCTGGAGATGGGTAGCATTTTTTCATTTTAAGTCATTTGGGATGGTCTTAGATAATGGTTTTGTTCATAACAGCTAAGTTATTCACAGTTGATCATTGTCCAATATTACTCTTACTGTATATGGTGTTCTCCTGGTTTTGCTCATTTCATTTCGCATAAATTCATATAAAGTATTTTTTTTTGAGATCAACCTATTCATTTCATTAAGTACAATAGAATTTCATTATGATCATATACCACAGTCGTTCAGCCATTCTCAAAATGATAGGCTTGTCTATTTCTTTGCCATTACAAAAAAAATGCAACAGTTATTTTTGTACTAACTAATTTTCCATTTTCTGATCTTTTGGGGATATAGATCTAGTAATGGTATTGTTGGATCAATAAGCAGTTTCACAGAAGTTCTTACCTGACATTTTACTTATCGAATTGCTCATATACATGCCCCAAGCTTAAAGATGGACATAAAACTCTTCAATATTTATCTTGGTGGATGAACATCTTGTCCTGAATTTTAAAAGGTCATTTTCCATTGCCTCTTTTCCCAAAATTCTCTTTCACTTTCATGCTGCAAACATATGAACATCAAATATGAGGACTGGCCTCTTCTTAGGTGCTGAGTGACAAAGAAGTCACTCCAATCTGACCACTGGCTGATCCTTCTATTTCCTGGAAAGTCAATTTAGGCAAGTATTAAAATTCCCTTCTAATAGTGAATAGTTTAAGAAGCTTTCTTATCCAGATATGCAAGATTGGCAACATTTTTCAACATAAACTCCTTATGATAGAATAATGGTGAATTGCAGGCTAAATAAATCTCATTATCTCTTCCTAAGGTCCTCCTTTTCCTATTAATCTGCCCAAGAACTATTTAGGAGATATAAGGGGAAAGACTGAGGTCTGAATTACGAATGTGAACATGCAGCCCCCATAAATTATTCCCACCATTTGGGAGGTGTACTCTTTATCTCTATTCCTAATAAACTTTCTAACTCATGACCCTTTGAATCCTTGTGTTTCTTCTCAGTATTTCATGCACTATGTCCTTATTCCAGTCTACTTAAGCTCATGTTCAGCAATAGGTATATACATAATTTTTTTTAAATCTGATAAACATATTTTTTATTATAGCTCTTTATTTTTTAGCATTGACCCTTGCAAAACCTTATTTTTTTTTAAATTTTTATTTAATGATTACTTTATATTGACAACATTATCCCTTGCACTCGTTTCTTTTCTGATTTTTTTCCCTTCCCTCCCTCCACCCCCTCCCCTAGATGGCAAGCAGTCCTTTATATGTTGGATATGTTGCAGTATATCCTAGATACAATATATGTTTGCAGAACTGAACAGTTCTCTTGTTGCATAGGGAGAATTGGATTCAGAAGGTATAAATAACCCGGGAAGAAAAACAAAAATGCAGATAGTTCACATTCGTTTCCCAGTGTTCTTTCTTTGGGTGTAGCTGCTTTTGTCCGTCATTTATCAATTGAAACTCAGTTAGGTCTCTTTGTCAAAGAAATCCACTTCCATCAAAATATGTCCTCATACAATATCGTTGTCGAAGTGTATAATGATCTCCTGGTTCTGCTCATTTCACTTAGCATCAGTTCATGTAAGTCTTGCCAGTCCTCTCTGTATTCATCCTGCTGGTCATTTCTTACAGAACAATAATATTCCATAACATTCATATACCACAATTTACTCAGCCATTCTCCAATTGATGGGCATCCATTCATTTTCCAGTTTCTAGCCACTACAAATAGGGCTGCTACAAACATTTTGGCACATACAGGTCCCTTTCCCTTCTTTAGTATTTCTTTGGGATATAAGCCCAATAGAAACACTTGCAAAACCTTTTTTTGCAACTTTTCCCCTCCTTCCCCCCATGCCCTCCCCTAGATGGCAGGTAGTCCCATACATGTTAAATATGTTAAAGTATATGTTAAATACAATATAGGCATACATAGCCATATAATTTTTTTTGTTATACAAGTAGAATCAGACTTTGAAATAAGGTAAAATTAACCTGAGAAGGAAATCAAAAATGCAAGTCGACAAAACGGAGGAATTGGATGTGCTATGTTGTGGTTCACACTCATTTCCCATAGTTCTTTCACTAGGTGTAGCTAGTTCTTTTCCTTATTGAACAAACGGAACTGATTTGGTTCATCTCATTGTTGAAGAGAGTCAAATCCATCAGAATTGATCATCATATAGTATTGTTGTTGAAGTGTATAATGATCCTGCTCATTTCACTCAGCAACAGTTCCTGTAAGTCTCTCCAGGCCTCTCTGAAATCCTCCTGCTGGTCATTTCTTACAGAACAATAATATTCCATGACATTCATATGCCACAATTTACCCAGCCATTCTCCAATTGATGGGAATCCATTAAATTTCCAGTTTCTAGCCACTACAAAAAAGGCTGCCACAAACATTTTTGCTTATGTGGGTCCCTTTCTCTCTTTTAAGATCTCTTTGGGATATAAGCCCAATAGTAACACTGCTGGATCAAAGGGTATGCACAGTTTGATAACTTTTTGAGCATAGTTCCAAATTGCTCTCCAGAATAGCTAGATGTATTTACAATTCCACCAGTTTTCCCACATCCTCTCCAATATTCAGAAGATAAATATATTTTAACAGAAGTAAAACATAATTAAGTAAAGATAATGAAATGCTAGAGAAAAGACTGCCCATTCTCTCTGGGCTTTGCTATAGGCACATATCTTGATTTCTCCTTTAAAGTGTCATAATTGCGGTCTTAAAGTCACAAACTGCAGATGTCACAGGTACTGGTTCCACAGCTACCAAGTTTCTATAAAATGGCTTCTACCTCTCTCTTTTTTCTCTTTTTTTTTCTGGAGAGTTCCACAAACTTCTACTGTCTTTGATCGAATGAGAAAGACTTTAGCCTTTCCAACAACAACAAAAACAAAAACACCAACAGTATCTCAGGTAGTGGTCATTAGCTAATTTTATAAAAGAAAAAATGTCACTCATGTTAATTGCTTCAGTCAGGATCATGAAGCTATTAAATTTTATAGTTGGAATGCTTCCAATGTCATGAATCTTTCCACTGAAGATAGCTCCATTAAAAAAAAAAAAAAGATTGCTACTGTCTGACTGAATCTTTTTCCTCCCTTCTCATTTTATATCTGTAATCCAAGCTTTTTTCTTATTTCTTTTATTTTTTTTCTGTCAGTGTATAGAGCAGGAAGCTTTGAAAACTGAGGAATTTGTGTAAGCACATGAGGATACATAGTATTTTTAATGATTATTGGCCCTAGGTAGGAATTTGTAACCAATGAGTGAAATGCCAGGATAAGAACTGAGATGAATGGGAGGGAAAATGCTCAGCAGTAAAAGCTATGAAATGCTTGAAAATCCAGGGAAGCCCAAGAAAAATCTGAAAGTTGCCCTCACCTGGGCTTCAGAATTCTCTATATCTCCAACCCTCAGTGATCTTGTTCAATTCTCACATCCCTCTCTCCTTGGGAATCTGTAAAAATTTCTCAAGCTCTTCCCGATTGTTTTTTTTTTAATTAACCTTATTCATTATTAGTGATTAACTATTTATGAATGTATTATCAATAAACAATGATTTACTCCTGGGACAAAATTTAAACCTTTGGTGCCATTTTTTAGACCTCATGAAGTTAATGTTCCTTGTCTTGCAACTGACAACCTAATCACATCTCTGGGGAAAGACCGAATCTCCAGTCTATAACTAACATCTTTCTTCCCCCTCCCCTATCTATCCTTTGAGTGGTAGAGCCCAGTTCTATACCTCAGGAGAGAAGACCAGACCAGTGAATACCTTCCTTCATCTGATGCTTCAAGAGAGATTTAGAGGTAGAGCATCATCTTGCCTCCTAGAAATAAAATGGAAGACACAATGAGATTCATATACTCTATTTGCTGGTAGTAAGAAAGACACTCTAAGAAGGCTCTAATATTTTCTCTCTGAATTTTAATAAGATGCTATCTTTGTGGAAGTCTTGTCTACTAATTCAAGTCCCCACTGAGCTACTGAAGTACTCCTTTGTTCTTCTAGTGTTCCACATAACCCCTTATACACATTTTTCAGGTATGTTTTCAATTCTAAACCCCACAGTTATCCTAATGTCTGCCATTGTATTTTATAGGTCCACAAATCATCAGTTCAGGAAGGAATATTTCTAATATTTTATTTGTGATTTTTTTTTCTTAGTAGATATAGTGGAGAGTGATCTGAAAAGTCATACTCAGAAAAAGAAAAAAATACAGACTACCTCCATCATGACAGCAAAAAAAAAAAAAAAAAAAAAAAAAAAAAAAAGAGCAAAATTCCTTCTTCATTACTATCTTTAATTATACTGGGATCTGTAACATTTATAAAATTTTCCTGAAGTTCACCTTCCCTTTTGTTTCCTTGAACAGACTGTATTATTGCCTCATGATATTTATTTTGTTGTGTTTTTTTTTTTGACTGCTTAAAGACCATCTTTTTCCCATTTTGATTCACCTCCTCCTATAATGTTCAGGCCAGCTTTCTGGAGGTCCTCCCAAAGGGCCTTGGTCTCAGCAGGATAGACACCAGGAGAATGGACAAGAGTAGAGTGCAAAGTCTTTATTGCCTCTTGCACAGTCTGTGTCTGTCATAGTCTGACCAGTCTCCTCCAGCAGTCTTTCAGTTTTGCAGTCTCAACCAGTCTCCCTCTGAGTCTGACTTTGTCCCCAGTTTAAATACCCTATTACAATTACATCATTACAGTATCCTGAGTATGTGTGAATTAGAGAACCATTACATCACTATGCTAAGTACTAAGTATATGTATATTAGAAAACTATTATCTCATCAGTTCCATTGAGTTAACACCTTGTTTCAAGTATACTTCTCTAGAGTTCTGGCTCTCTATATCCTCCTTTGAAATATATTAACATTGCACAACATTTCTCTATGATACTTCTCATTAGTTGTAAATGTTTTACAGAAAGGCCTGGATATTGAGTCCCAAATTCTGCTTAAAGAATGACAGATCCTCAGATTAGAGAGTCACTTTCCAGTGAGTGATATCAAAGGTAGTTGCAAATACACATTTTTTTTCAATTAGTCCCTAAAATTCTTTATTTCCAGTTAGCAGGTTAGCCTTGTGAATGATATTTCTTCTTGTTTCTAATGGAATTATGAGTAAATTTTCTACAATAGTTCAGAAATTGGATAACTGCAGCTCCTTTGAGGCCATGTATATATGGGGATGAAAATGAATAGAGCATGCTGGAGGTGATGGACTTGGCTCTTTTCAACAATGTGATGATTCAAGGCAATTCCAATAGATTTGGAATGGAAAATGCAATCTTCATCCATAAAGAGAACTATGGGGACTGAATATGGATTGAAACATAGGATTTTTACCTTTTTACTTGCTTTTCTCTTATGTCTTTTCCCCCTTTTGGTCTGATTTTTCTTGCAAAATGTAAGAAATATGGAATAATATTTAAAAGAAATGTACACATTCAACCTACATCAGATTATTTGGTGTTTGGGGGAAGAGGGTGTTAAGGAAGTGACAGAGGGAGAAAAATTTGGGTCACAAAGTCTTACAAAAATGAATGTTGAAACCTATTTTTACACATATTTGGAAAATAAACTATTGAAAAATTTTAAATAAAATAAAATAAAAAAGGAAAAAATAACTCGTTGCTCAAAAGAAGTCTCTCAGAGAGTCAGCTCTTAATGAATTGAATCAGTTTCATGTCCTTCCATTTACTAACTTCCTCAGTCAGATGTCTTGAGCTAGTCACACTCATAGTGCATCCTTTGCAGTTATTTTGCTAAAATAATGTAGCCTTTGATGAGATAGAACATCAGAAGAATAATCATCTTGTTGATATTTAAGCACTAAAGATGAAAGAGAATTATCCTTTGAGGAATCTGATAAAAGGAAAAAAATAATAAGCAGACACACATACTTCTTAGAATGAAGATATCATATTTTATAGATTTTATTTGTGATGACCGCAGATTTTTGCTGAGGAAAGGGAAATCATGCTGAATCTTTGCTTTTGAATATGATGTTTTAAAACAGTGTGTCAGAGGTAAAACAGTTACTTCAGAGGTATACCACTCTCCACTTAGGACATATAAATGCCTCAATAAAGTCAAACAGTTTACTTCTTACATGTGAAAATGCTATAATGTTTTGGATAATTTGAAAGAAAGGCTTGGACTGAACTGAGTAGCATAAAGTCATTCAAAAAAAATGTGTAGAGAGTTTAAAAGGAATCACTGTTTAATACAAGTGAACCATAAATGAATTGATAGCAGAAAAAGCATGAGGAAGGTGGGTAGTGCTGGAACCTTACTCTAATCAAAAATGGATGAGAGAACATATATCTAGAAATGTATAAAACTCTTATTAATTTAGAAAGAAATAAATGGACAAGAAGATAGGGTAAGGGAAGAACACGAGGGATGAAATTAGAGGTATATAAGTTAAGGAATAGAAGGGGAAAATAATGGAAAGAAATAAATTAGAGGAGTGAAGAGGGATAGGGTAAATAAGGCAAGAAGGATAGTGAGGAAAAATAGGACAGAGGAAAATACATAACAAGTAATCATAATTTAGAATGTGACTGGTAAAGGTTTATCCATAAAACAGAAATGGATAGCAGATTAAAATATGAATTAAACAATATATTGTTTTCAGGAAACAAAATAAAAATCAGAAATATACACAAAGATAAAATAAAGAAGTAAAGTAGAATTTATTATATAAAAAAGCTACTTTAGCTATTATGATTTCAAAGTTAGAACTAAAATAGATTAAAAGAGAAAAAATGACACTACAACTGTGTCGCTAATATTATTTAATTGTTTCAAATCATGTAAAGTAACTACACAGTATAAAATACCAGAATACATGTGTATAAAAATGGATAAAGGAGCTAATGAACATAAACATAAAAAGATTTTATATGAATAAATTTAAATTTAAATTATTAGAATAATATATTGTTCATGGGTAGGTAAAGCCAATAAAATAAACTATAACAATTTTATCTAATCAATTTATTCAATGCCAGCTTTATTATGTTACTAAAAATCATCTTACTGAGCTAGAAAAAAAGTAATAACCAAGTTCCTTTGAAAGGACAAAAGGTCAGGAATTTCAAAGAAACCAAGAAAAAATGATATAATGGAAGGAAATTTGATGTCAGACTTTAAACTATACTATAAAGTGAGAACATTTTTGAAGTGCAAAATGGATAATTTTGATTATTTTAAATTAAAATTTTCTTATATTGTAAAATTAAAATCAAAATAGGCAAGAATAGAAAGAATGCAAAAAATTAGGAAGAAACTTTCTTTGACAATCTCTCGGGAACTAATTGTGTTGAAATATTGCTATGCTATCTACCTCCACAGAAAAAAGATGACAAGTGTACACATGTATAACATGGTTTTACATAAGTATATATGAATGTTTGTGTACATATATGTGTGAGGGTGTGTTTATAAGTATCTATCTAAATCTATATCTGCATATGTTTATATACATAGTTATATGTTATATGCACATAGCCTTCTTTAGAGGGAAGGAGAAAAGGAAAAAAAAAAAAGTCACAGCAGAGAGCAAAAGAAAACCTACAAGGAAACAAGAAAAGGCGTGGGAGCTTTGAAAATATGTAATATTTATTAGATGAGTTTTCTTGAAATGGAAATTTATCATTTTATGCTGAATACACAGAAAGGCTTTTCCCCATTTCTTGTTTTGCATTTCAATTTAAAATGAATAAAAAATTTACAAATAAAAATTTACTAAAAAATAGATTTATTACCTCATTGACCATTTTGATTCCTTCAGAATTTTTTTTCTTTTATTGATATTACCATTATTTCTAATACATTAACTAGTACTGGTAATAATGGGCATCTTAGTTTCACTCTTGATCTTATTGGGACGTCTCCTATTTTACTCCTATTACAAATAAAGCTTGCAGTTGGTTCTAAGTATATGCTTCTTATCACTTCAAGGAAAAATCCCTTAATATCTATGCTTTAAGATTTTTTTAAAAATAATAATGAGTATTATATTTTATCAAAAGCTTTTTTCTGAATCTATTGATAGAATTTTCCTTACTATTGTTATTACTATAATCAATTATGTTATAAGCTTTGCTCCTTGACTTGGAAATAGGTTTAATCCTGCAAATTCTTTTGAGATGCCTCATGACTCTGGTCTGTAACCCTAACCTTGTGGGGTTCCTTTTGAACCTTAACATTTTGTGGTCCTGTATGGGAAGAGTCTGGCCTCTCCTGGCTTCATCCCCCAACTTGTCAAGCTAAGCTCCCCATTTTTTTCTCCCTGGATGCTATAACTGGATCACCCCAAGCAACTGGGAGAAGGCTTGTCTGAGATGTTTTGAACTTTGACTGGGGACATCCAGACTTGGAAATTCTTGCAATTTTCAGCAAAATTTTTCTTCTAGCTAGTGAACATCTACCATTCTCCCTGGGATGACAGACAAAGTAGGTGCTATAGGATGTTTTTTGGCAAAGAAATTTTATGGCTTTTGGCAAAGATAGATCAGTCTTCTTCCATATGATTTTTGTCTATATCTTCATCTCAGTGCAGAATGTCTCTGGTATGTTCGTTCTGTGAGCTAGACTTTGTTACTTGGAAAGATTTGAAATATAACCAAAAAGAAAAACAAACAAATGAATAAAACTTTTATGCTGTAGTTAGAACACTGGGAAAGATTTTTTAAGGGGAAAAAACCTGGATCTTTTCTTGTGGACCCCAGTTCTGGGGGCTACAGAGATAAAATTGGCTAATTAAAATGATAGAATTGCTAAAAAACATCTTAACAGAATCTCAAGGTTTTGAGAGCAATTATTAAGGTGTTAGGCAATTAGTGATTTTAAGATTGCAAGAAAAAAATCCTAAAACATTGGGGATAATTCTAGGAATTTAACCCATTCTGAAAGAAGGGAGTGAAAGAGAAAATGAAAAATTAGGTAAATTACAACTTTGTGATAAGCCTTCCTTTATTCCTATTTCTAATGGGCTGAAGCTGAGCAGATGCACTGAGGTCCAAGCACTTAAGGCTAATTATCAATTGGACAATACTCTATTAGTATATGCTTGGAGAAAGAATGGCCCCACCCACTCTCTGTGCAAGTTTGATCTGTTGTATAGGAGATTGGGTACAGGATTTAGGGGGTGGAGTGTGAGAGCCAGAAGCACTGCTGGATGGATTCATTTCGCAATTGCTCTCACTCAGTATGGCCATTCCCATTCACCTCCACAAAGAATAAAGATCAAGTACTTTCGCTTATCCTGAGTCCGGCTGATTTTAAAGTACCTTGGGTGCTAACATGGTCATCATACCTATTTTATCTGAATCCACCTTCTGCCCTATTGGGAAAGAACCCCAGAAGGTATTAAGGGACCCTCTTCATTACTCTGATCACTCAGTTTGCTCCATTCCCCATAGCCTTCCATGCTTTTCATTGCTAACAAGAGCCAAATAGTGCAAGTCTTTGTTTGCTAACCCCTCTCATCTCAGATCACACTAAGAAAAGAGAATCCCAAAGAATTGTAGAAAAATTCAACTTCTGCTTACCATAAAAATGAGGGAAGCAGCAACAATCATAGGGATTGCACCAAATCTTGCCCAAATACCTTCCCAATGCAGTTTGGGAGATTGGAATTGGAGTGGGGGTCAGCTCCCATAATTAGTATTCTCTGAGCCCTGGCACTGAAACTACCATTAAAAAAAATTCTGGCACCAGTCACTCCAGCCTTCATCAGGTGCTGTCCAGAAACTGCCTGGGAAAAATCCAGGTGACTCTGGCAACACTCACCATGGCAGTGTGACATGAGAAAGCCAATCAACCTCCACATTTGGTAAGTCCAGCATTTTCTGTTTCAGCTGCAGAAACATATTAGTTATGAATTTATAGACAATTATTTTATCTCTGCCCCGTTTTCTTATTTGTAAAGAGAAATAGTAATAATTCATTTTGTGAAGATCACATGATTGCAAAACTGCTTAGCATAAAATAAAGATTATATGAAAGTTAACTACTTTATTGGATATAATTGATTTATAGTCGATAACGTTATATGGGTTTTTATGGAATATGTCAATATTAAAATCTTGTATCTCAATGTTAAGAATTGTATTTTCTTCCCAAAACAAATAAATTATAAATTCTGAGTAAACACATTCCTTATTTAGTAATTATACATCCTAAATCCTCCATGAGAATGTCCAAAGATTCAACAGCTTAGAGACAGAATAATCTGAACATCCAAAAGAAGGCAGAAAATTTATTTA
Source organism: Antechinus flavipes (assembly GCF_016432865.1). Lineage (NCBI taxonomy): Eukaryota > Metazoa > Chordata > Mammalia > Dasyuromorphia > Dasyuridae > Antechinus > Antechinus flavipes. Next base: position 631,869,325 of record NC_067400.1, on the reverse strand, counting down.
GCCTTGCTAATCCTGTTTTATAATATTTTGTGAATGTAATTCAGGGAACTAGGTATTTTCATGTTTGCTAGAAAATTAAGAGGAAATTACAACTAAGACTATTTGGCTATTTCTTATAAAAATACTAAAAGGGTTAACTAAGTTATATGAAGTTATCATCATCAAGTTAAACATAAAATTGGTAATTACTGTGTGTGGAATAAGAGGGATGAACTGAAAGCCTTATCAGTTCACTTTCAGATTTGAGGATGTGCAACCCGTTTTTACCCCTTCACAGAGTGGAAGGAGATATCAAACAGCACCAGAAAACACTAAGATTACCTGGACTGGACAACAGCAAGCTCAGTCCCTTCCCTGGGGTTTCTGTCAACTTCCCTTAATTTATAAGCTTGCCAGTTTTCTTGAAAGCAATAACAAGATCATCAATCCTGAGAAATGAGCCTATTTAGGTTGTATAATTACTAAATAAGGAATGTGTTTACTCAAAATTTATAAGCTTGTTTAATGAATGGCCTTTACATCAAGATGAGTTTAAATATATAAAATATATTCAACAAAATTTCCTATGTATGTAATTCCTAGTAACCTTCTAAAAATAATGCAACTATCCCTAAGCTGTAATTAGGACTTGGGACTGTAACTGATACTCTTTTGAGTTTTGAATTTGGATATGATTACCCGATGGATCATTAAGTCAGTAATTCCCCATTGAAGAAAAATTTGATAAGTTACACATAAGGATGCTTTCCTGAACTGTCACAGGTAGATGTCTAGGCAAGAGCTGGGAGGACAACCTTAGTCTCTGTTCATTGTCAGATCTTTCAAACTCAGTTTCCCAGTTCTGTTTCTTTGCTGCCCGTATTACTATTCCTGAGTCCTGACTATGAAGTGGAATAGTTACTGCATAATTGGTTGTTAACATTATAATCATGTCCCTGCTTTTTCCTCTTACAGCAAATTTCTATAATCAGAGCAAGTGGTCAGTAATAGCTATAAGCTCAATACAAACATGCCCGGAGACACACAATAGTTTTCTACTCCGGATCATAAAGATGCCTCTTTTGTTCAAACTGCATAAAGACTCACAATCTTTTTTTTGCTCTTTGGTCAAATCCAGAACATAACTTCCCACTGATTCCCATGGACAGTGCTACCTCAGGACTTTTGTGACTGCCCCTATTTATTTGGATAGGCATTGGCTATCCAATATGTAGATGATATCTTAATCTAGAGCCCAATCCGAGAGGCTTCTCTCACTGCTGCCATAACAATATTTAACTTCTGCCCTACTAGGATGATAGTTTCTTTGTCTATAACCCACATTGACTATCTAAGTTTTTGAGCCATAGATTAACTGCCACCACCCCATCCCTCGCCATGGAGAGGAAGCAAACAATCTTATCACTCCCTGAGTTTGCCTCAAAAAAGCAACTGTATACTTTACTGGGTCTGGCTCAATTTTGTAGAATCTGGAAATCTCTGTGATTATTGCCAAGCCCTTCTATGGTTCTATTCAAGGCCCTGACACAATTCTCCCCAAATGGGGCACTGATCAGGCTAATAATTTTAAGACCCTGAAAGCTAAACCGACTTCTGCTCTGGCCTAAACCCTATCTGAAGTCTTTTATAACAGGTAAGGCTAGGTCATAGAGATTTAACTTTATTTGTGTGAAAAGGGTTTTGTAACTGTGTTCATATAATTCTTTCAGCTCCTCTTGGCAAGTAATCCCAGGCAGTTTATATATTGTCTATAGTTGTTTTAAATGGCATTTCTTTTTTGGTCTCGTGCTGCTGGGCTTTGTTGGTAATATGTAGAAAAGTTAATGACTTATTTGGGCTTATTTTATATCCTAGTATTTTGTTAAAGTTATTTCTAGCATTTTAATTGATTCTCTATATATACTAGGGTTATACTAAATATACGTTAGTACTCTCCAAAAAGTGATGGTTTTGTTTCCTCATTTCCTACTCTAATTCCTTTAGTTATTTTTTTCTTCTCTTATTGTTGAAGCTAACATTTTTAGAAAAATATTGACTAATAGTGGGGATAATGGGCATTCTTGATTTATCCTTATCTTATTAGGGATGCTTCTAGCTTATCCCCATTACATATATTTGTATAGATGCTAGTTATCCTTTTAATGAAAACTTTTCATTTCTATATTCTCTAGTGTTTATTAGTAATAAGTGAAATTTTTTCTGCATCTATTGAGATAATCATATGATTTCTTAGTTTTAATATTGATATATTATGCTAATAGTTTTATTTATATTAAATCACCCTATATTTCTGTCATAAATTCCATTTGGTCATACATATTATTCTGGTGATGAGTTGCCATAATCCTTTTGATATGTTCTTCAGTCTTTTCATCAATATCCATTAGGAAAATTGGTCTATGATTTTCTTTCTCTGTTTTGACTCTTCCTGGTTTAGTTATCAGCAACATATATGTGTCATAAAAGGAATTTGGTACAACTCCTTGCTCTACTACTTTACCAAATAGTTGATGTAGTATTAAAAATAGTTATTCTTTAAATATTTCTGTGAACTCACTTTTGAATCCATTTAAAGTGATGATTTCTTTCCTTAGGGATTTCACTGATATTTTGTTCACTTTTTAAAATGAGAAGCTATTTTACTTTTTTGTTTTCTTTTGATCTTACTCAAGGCAGTGTGGTGGATTTATAAATGTCAATTTCAATTAGATTGTCAGATTTATTGGAATATTTTTGAAGATATTAACCATTGCTTATTCACCACTACATTGGTGATAAGGTCTCTTTTCATTTTTGATACATGTAATCTCGTTTTTCTTTCCTTTTTCTAATCAAATTAACCTAAGAATTATGTATTTTTCATAAAACAAATTTTTAGTTTTATTTATTAATTTAATAATTTTTTTACTTTTATTTTTATTAATCTCTCCTTTAGTTTTCAAAAATTTTAATGTGGTATTTAATTTGGGATTTTCAAACTGTTCTTTTTCTATCTTTTTAAGTTGCATGTCCAATTCATTGATCTTCTCTTTATTTTATTCATGTAAGCATCTAGAGTTATAAAAATTTTCGTTAAGAACTACCTTGGTTATAACCTTAAACTTTATTGTCTTATTTTTATTTTTATTGAAATTTTTTTTATATAACATGTTGTTTGACTTTCCTATTCTTTAGGATTAAATTTAGTTTCCGATTAATTTTTGATTTGTTTGCATTGCTACTTCATACACCCACATCCCTCAATCTGTCCTCCATTTTATCAGCTCCCTCTTTTCTTACCCCTTGCTTCTTGTACTTCTGCCCTCTTTTTTCTCAGTGTCTCCCTTTTATTTCCCCTTTCCACTTCTATTCCCCTATATGGTATGACAAATTCCTATACCAAACTAAATATGAATGTCATTCCTTCTTTAAGTCAAATCGGTGAAATTGAGGTACAAACAATATGAATCACCTCCCTCCTTTCCCTCTATTGTAATAGGCCTTTTGTGCATCTTCATGTGATATGCTTGATCCTAGCTTAACTCCCCTTTTCTTCTCTCAGTACAATCATTTTTTTCCATTCCTTAATTTCTTTTTTAAAGCATCATATTTAAGTCAATTTGTACTCACACCCTCTCTCTATGTACAATTCTGTGATATAACATTAATTAGCTATTTCTCATATTGATCCTCATGATTTTGCAGTCAGATTGCTGAATTGGAGAAATCACCTCAATCCTTTTAATAATGTATGAAGCTTGCTGTTGCATTTTCTGTCTTGGATATTTTTTGTTACCCTGCCATGTTTACTCCTACACTGTTTTCTAAGATGCACTCACCACTCCTTAGGTGAGCTTCAAGCATCTCTGCCTTATTTCAAGGAAGCACAGAACAGGGAGAGGTTGAAGGCTAGCTCTGAGGAGACAGAGGATACAGACCAGATCATGTTTTCCCTGTAGCTCGGCCCCTATTGGATGGCTATGAGAATTCAGGATGATGGCTCACCACCCCTCTGTTCTGTCTCTAGAGAAAAGTATGTCCTTGGAAATTGCTAGGAAGGGAGGAAACCATCTGGGTGATTTATAGCCAATAGTCCCATGAGAAAACACTACTGGCTTTGTTAAACACACACACACACACACACACACAAACACATACAGACATGCTTACCCTCAGATGAATAAATGGAATTTGCTCTTAACTGCTTGTGTTTCCTGTCAGCTTGTGCTCCAGTTCTTTCCCCACCAAGGTCTAGAAGCTCACAGGCTTCCTGGCTGCTAGTGCTAGATAGGTAGCAACATAAGGTAATTCTAAGATAAACAATTGAATTAATTTTATTTGGCAATTTTCTCTCATGTTTCAAAAACATTATTCATGCCATTATTTTTATTCTGATTTTTCTCATTTTGGAATTTGGGGGAAAATATTTTCTTAGAAATACTGGTATTTGAAGAATAATTTCTACAGGATTATGTAAATGTGGCCTTAGAAAATGAACTCTTCTTTTGATCTGGACATTAATTTTACCATGTGAAAAATTGTAGGTAGAATGTTTACCCATTTAACTGGTATATTTTCCTTTAAAATGAATATTAAAATTTTTGAGCTAAACAATAAATTCTTATTCCCAAGTCTTTAATTTTTATATTTGTCAAATACAAGATTAGAATTTATATGACATCTCACACTAGGCTCCCAATCTCTCATAGGAACCTATTCCACTTAAGAACAGTAACTATACATTACAAAACTTGCTGATGTGGCAAAGTGGTTTGTGCAAGACTAAGCAAGGTATAAGGGGGAGTTTTTCTGGAAATGTAGCCCTAAATTATGGCACTCTTCTGGAGGTCAGCTTTCTGTAAAGGCCTCACTTCCCCGTGAACCCACTCAACATAATTTAGCAAAATAAGGTCAAAATGGAGACCTAAGCCACAGACATTTTAAAAGAAAATTAGAACATGTAACATATAACTTATCACATAGTTGGAAAGCTAAAGAATTTAGAAATAAACAAGAGAATGAAGAGGAAAATTAAGTAATAAAAACAATGTAAAATCAGATTTAAAAAATCTCTTACTCATTATTGATAGAGCAAAGAGATTAAAACAATTGGTTCCCCCCATCAAAAAGACCCTTCTTTAGATACCAATCTTGGGATTTCAGAGAAAAACTCAAATCTTTTTTCTGACCTTTATACGCAATACAAACTTGCAATGTCTCATAAGATCTGTGCTATAGGAAGAGATCTTCCCTCATTTATTATATTCACATGTTTCATCTGCAACAAGATTTCTACAGAAAGGATGAGATCCAGGTGAAAGCTTTTCTGCAAATATTTTGTATAATGTTTCTTTTCAGTGTGAATATTGTGATTTATAGTGAACCTTATATTCTAGCTAAGGGCACATTTGTAAGTCTTCCCTCCACTCCAAATCTTCAGATGTAAACTTAGAGATGAACCTGGGCTAAAGATCTTCCTGGGCCAAGTCCATAGGAGACTTCTTGCCAAGCAGAAAATCCCTGCTGATTAAGAAGCTCTGTCCTCCTTTTTTATGTCTTTATCCATGATTTCAATCTTCTAGGAATTTTCTGGAGGTAATTCAGGGATGAAGTGAGCCTGAATGTTTTTCCATATGGATTAGATGAATGAGGTTTTACATCTAGTATGGGATCTCCCATGTCTAGTCAGGGCCTAATATATATTAAAAACTTTACCATGATCCAGACACTCAAAAGTTTTTCTCTAATGTACACTCTTTGTTGCTAAGCAAGATTTGAGCATTGATTGAAGGTTTCTGTCCAATGTGGATTTTCACATGTTTACCAAGACTTTCACGCCGTGAGAAAGCCTTTCCACATTGATTACATTCATAAGGCTTCTCTCCAGTGTGGATTCTCTGATGGACAACAAGATAGGAACGATATATGAAAGCCTTTCCACACTGATTACATTCATAAGGCTTCTCTCCAGTGTGGATTCTCTGATGGACAGCAAGGTAGGAGCGATCTAGGAAAACCTTTCCACATTCATTACATTCATAAGGCTTCTCTCCAGTGTGGATTCTCTGATGTGCTACCAGGTAGGAGCGCTTTGTAAAAGCCTTTCCACATTCGTTACATTTGTAAGGCTTCTCTCCAGTATGGATTCTCTGATGTACTACAAGGCAGGAATGCCTTCTGAAAGCTTTTCCACATTCATTACATTCATAAGGCTTCTCTCCAGTGTGGATTCTCTGATGTACATCAAGGAAGTAGTGCTTTGTGTAAGCCTTTCCACATTCATTACATTTATAAAGCTTCTCTCCAGTGTGGATTCTCTGATGTACTACAAGGCAGGAGCGATCCATGAAAGCCTTTCCACATTCATTACATTCATAAGGTTTCTCTCCAGTGTGGATTCTCTGATGTGCTACAAGGTAGGAGCGCTTTGTAAAAGCCTTTCCACATTCGTTACATTTGTAAGGCTTCTCTCCAGTATGGATTCTCTGATGTACTACAAGGCAGGAACGCCTTCTGAAAGCTTTTCCACATTCATTACATTCATAAGGCTTCTCTCCAGTGTGGATTCTCTGATGTACATCAAGGTAGTAGTGCTTTGTGTAAGCCTTTCCACATTCATTACATTTATAAAGCTTCTCTCCAGTGTGGATTCTCTGATGTACTACAAGGCAGGAGCGATCCATGAAAGCCTTTCCACATTCATTACATTCATAAGGCTTCTCTCCAGTGTGGATTCTCTGATGGGAAGTAAGATTGCTGAGCTGTGTGAAAATCTTTCCACATTCATTACAGTCATAAAGCTTCTCTCCGGTGTGGATTCTCTGATGTACTACAAGGCAGGAGCGCCTTCTGAAAGCCTTTCCACATTCATTACATTCATAAAGCTTCTTTCCAGTGTGGATTCTCTGATGTACTAGAAGGTAGGAGTGATCCATGTAAGCCTTTCCACATTCATTACATTTATAAAGCTTCTCTCCAGTGTGGATTCTCTGATGTACTACAAGGTAGGAGCGATCTAGGAAAACCTTTCCACATTCATTACATTCATAAGGCTTCTCTCCAGTGTGGATTCTCTGATGTGCTACCAGGTAGGAGCGCTTTGTAAAAGCCTTTCCACATTCGTTACATTTGTAAGGCTTCTCTCCAGTATGGATTCTCTGATGTACTACAAGGCAGGAATGCCTTCTGAAAGCTTTTCCACATTCATTACATTCATAAGGCTTCTCTCCAGTGTGGATTCTCTGATGTACATCAAGGAAGTAGTGCTTTGTGTAAGCCTTTCCACATTCATTACATTTATAAAGCTTCTCTCCAGTGTGGATTCTCTGATGTACTACAAGGCAGGAGCGATCCATGAAAGCCTTTCCACATTCATTACATTCATAAGGTTTCTCTCCAGTGTGGATTCTCTGATGTGCTACAAGGTAGGAGCGCTTTGTAAAAGCCTTTCCACATTCGTTACATTTGTAAGGCTTCTCTCCAGTATGGATTCTCTGATGTACTACAAGGCAGGAACGCCTTCTGAAAGCTTTTCCACATTCATTACATTCATAAGGCTTCTCTCCAGTGTGGATTCTCTGATGTACATCAAGGTAGTAGTGCTTTGTGTAAGCCTTTCCACATTCATTACATTTATAAAGCTTCTCTCCAGTGTGGATTCTCTGATGTACTACAAGGCAGGAGCGATCCATGAAAGCCTTTCCACATTCATTACATTCATAAGGCTTCTCTCCAGTGTGGATTCTCTGATGGGAAGTAAGATTGCTGAGCTGTGTGAAAATCTTTCCACATTCATTACAGTCATAAAGCTTCTCTCCGGTGTGGATTCTCTGATGTACTACAAGGCAGGAGCGCCTTCTGAAAGCCTTTCCACATTCATTACATTCATAAAGCTTCTTTCCAGTGTGGATTCTCTGATGTACTAGAAGGTAGGAGTGATCCATGAAAGCCTTTCCACATTCATTACATTTGTAAGGCTTTTCTCCTGTGTGGATTCTCTCATGTACTACAAGGTAGGAGCGATTTGTGAAAGCCTTTCCACATTCCTTACAATCATAAGGCTTCTCTCCAGTGTGGATTCTTTGATGGACAGCAAGATTGGAGTGATATGTGAAAGTCTTTCCACATTCGTTACATTCATAAGGCTTCTCTCCAGTGTGGATTCTTTTATGTGCATCAAGATGGGAGTGCCTTGTGAAAGCCTTTCCACATTCATTACATTCATAAGGCTTCTCTCCAGTGTGGATTCTCTGGTGTGCTACAAGGTAAGAGCTCTTTGTGAAAGCCTTTCCACATTCATTACATACATAAGGCTTCTCTCCAGTGTGGATTTTTTGATGGACAGCAAGGTAGGAGTGATCCATGAAAGCCTTTCCACATTCATTACATTCATAAGGCTTCTCGCCAGTGTGGATTCTCTGATGTTTACGAAGACTGGAGCTCTGTATGAAAGCTTTTCCACATTCATTACATTCATAAGGCTTCTCTCCAGTGTGGATTCTCTGATGTTTATGAAGACTGGAGCTCTGTATGAAAGCCTTTCCACATTCATTGCATTCATAAGGCTTCTCTCCAGTGTGAATTCTCTTATGTGCAATAAGATAAGAGTGATATGTGAAAGCCTTTCCACAGGCATTGCATTCATAAGGCTTCTCTCCAGTGTGGATTCTCTGATGTTCATGAAGATTGTCACTCCGTGTAAAAGCCTTTCCACATTCATTACATTTATAAGGCTTCTGTCCAGTGTGGATTCTCTGATGTTTAGCAAGACTGGGATGATGTATAAAAGCTTTTCCACATTCATTACATTTATAAGGCTTCTCTCCAGTGTGCATTCTCTGATGTTGAGCCAATTTGGAATAACACTGGAAATCCTTTCCACATTGATTACATATGTAAGATTGTTTTTCCGTGTGAATTCTCTCATATTTAGTAGGAGTAGATTGCTCTGTCAAAGTCAGAGAATTCCTCAGGCCTCCTCTTTCCACATGGGAGATGAAATCTTCTCTGGGAACTGGAAGTCCTGGAGAGAGAGAGAAGATAGTGGGTGTGAGCCTTGAAACTTGTCATTATTTCTCATTGCAACAGGGCCGAGGTGCAAGGCCCACTGGGTGGTTCCAAGGACAACTCATAGATGATTTTCAGAATGCTTATTGCCAGGGGAAGAGGGCAGAGGGGAAAGGAGGCCATGGAAGCAATCTGGAATCAGAAGATCCTGATTTTGCTACCACCTTCACAGCAGGATGGCCATATGCCATAGCTTCCATTTTCTGGACTTTAGAGGCAGCTGGTAACACAGAAAAGGGAGCACCAGGCCTACAGTCAGGAAGCCTCTGGTTCAAATTTGGATTTAGACACATCCTGGCTATGTGACTCTAGGCACGTAATTTCATCTTTTTTGGTTTAGCCTCCAGACCTGTAAAATGGGGATAAAGATGCTGCCCAAAACAAAGTAGTGAGAATAGGTGAAAGAATGTACATGAAGGACTGAGCACTAGACTGGATCCAAGCAAATGTAGGGAAAGACTTCCTGCCTTCCCTTTCTCTCCCTGTATCTGTATAGGCCTTTGGGGGATGTAGGAAGAAAAAACAAGGACCCCCTGCTGTGCTAGGAATTTATGAGTTACACCAGGGGCAGTGAGGTAAAAATGTAATTTTTTTTACCCAAAAGAATATTACAAAGACAAAAAAAAAAAAAAAAACCAAGAGGAAGAGAATTCCTTTTCCTACCCCATATTCAGGGAAAAGGGGCAGGAGAAGTTTTCAGAAGATTTGCTGACACAAGTACTGGGTTCACATCGTACAATGCAAACACCACTCACAGAACCAGGCAGCAAAAATGTTTGTAGCAGCCCTGTTTGTAGTGGCTAGAAACTGGAAAATGAATGGATGCCCATCAATTGGAGAATGGCTGGATAAATTGTGGTATATGAATGTTATGGAATATTATTGCTCTGTAAGGAATGACCAGCAGGATGAATACAGAGAGGCTTGGAGAGACCTACATGGACTGATGCTAAGTGAGATGAGCAGAACCAGGAGATCATTATACACTTTGACAACGATATTGTATGAGGATGTATTCTGATGGAAGTGGATTTCTATGACAAAGAGACTTAACTGAGTTTCATTGGAGAAATGATGGACAGAAACAGCTACACCCAAAGAAGGAATACTGGGAAATGAATGTGAACTATTTGCATTTTTGATTTTCTTCCCGAGTTATTTTTACCTTCTGAATCCAATTCTCCCTGTGCAGCGGGAGAACTGTTCGGTTCTGCAAATATGTATTGTATCTAGGATATACTGCAACATATTTAACATATATAGGACTGCTTGCCATCTTGGGGGGGGGGGAGGGAGGAGGGAGGGAGGGGAAAAAACGAAACATAAGTGATTGCAAGGGATAATGTCGTGTAAAAATTATCCTGGCATGGATTCTGTCAATACAAAGTTATTACTAAATAAAATAAAATTAAAAAAAAAAAAAAAGAACCAGGCAGCAGGAGGACCCTGTCTCTTAGGGACAGGAGACAGGCCTTGGGGCTTTCTAAGAACTGATAAAGGCCTGAAACTCTGCACCCTAGGGAGGGGATGGTGACACTCCTGTTGATGGCAGTTCTAGAGTTCCAAGGGAAGCGCTCCTTACCCAGGGAGAGCAAGTTCTCAGCATTCTCCAGCATGACCTCCTTGTGCAGCTCTTTCTGATCCGGGTCCAACAGACCCCACTCCTCAGGGCTGAAGTCCACAGCCACATCCTTGAAGGTCACCAACTCCTAAAACACCAACACCCAGAAGATTTAAGAGTTGAAGCATGCTTTATAACTGACCTAATCCAATGCTCCTCAATTTAGAGAAGGGACCTGAAACATGAAGGAGGGATCTGCCCAAAGGTGACAGCCCTTTCGGGATTCAGAGGCAATTTTGTGTTTCAAATTTGAGAATCACACACTTCTTAATGGATCTGGCCCAAATACCATCAATTTACAAAATCAAACTGAAGCAGAGAGAAGGGATTTAACCAAAGATCACATCCTTTATGAGAACACTTAGAAGCACAGTCATGCAAAGGCCTCCCACCTACATTGTACACAGCTGGTGTGGACACAGCTGTCGACATGTTGTCTTCCATGTTAGAATGGAAGTTTCTTGAGGGCAGGGACTGATTTTTCCTTCTTTGTATGTCCTATATATTCAAACAAAGCCTCTTTACTTTCTAAATGCATGTTGCTTTGACACAAGCAATGATGAAGGAAGAGAAAGGCTAAGTATAGCTGAGTATGATGGAGTTATTCTAGAAGTACCTAATTGGAGCTGAAGTGTCAGGAGATAAAGAAAATAAAATGGAATTAAAAAAAAAACCACCACGAAGCAAAGAAATGCTGGACAGCTCCTGATCCATGGGTAGCATTTATTATGTAGGTTTGTTTTATCAAATCTGCTCTTATGTTCTGCTGATTATCTGAAACTTTTTTCTTTTCTTATTTTGTATTTAAGGTTAAAATAAATTATAATAGGGGTTGCTAGATGGGGCAGTGGATAGAGCACTGGCCCTGAAGTCAGGAGAACCCGAGTTCAAATTTGACTTCAGATACTTAGTATTTCCTACCTGTGTGACCCTGGGCAAAGTTATTGAACCCTAAATGCCTCAGAGGGAAAAATAAAATAAAATTACAGTAATAACAGCAAAAATTGCAAAGAGAAGGGATTCAGAGAGATTTGGGAAGATCTGTGTGGCCTGAGGAAACTGGAATTGAGTAGTAACTGCAGAGGGACAATTTCTGCTCTGCTCCCAGCCAGGGAAAGGACAAGAGCTGGGGGAGCTTCCAGGGTTCTGCTCTAGACAACAGAGTCAAGGGTTTCTAGGAAAGTCAGTGGCTACAGGAGGGAGCTTGGCCACAGGACATAGGAAGAAGTGAGAAGGGAGGGGTGTGTGTGTGTGTGTGTGTGTGTACGTGTACCAGTATGAGTGTAGTGGGGAGATGGTGCTGGACTAAAGCAAAGACATGATACCCACAGGATAGATACTAAAGAGTCAAAGGGTCACCTTTGTCAGTGACCTATATTGAGGGAAAATTTAAACAAACATGTGGGGGCAGCAACTGAGGGAAGAGAGTTAGTGCTGAAGATGCTAAAGGGACAGTGAATCAGTCCAAAATATAGCAAAGAGGAGGGCAGTGTTGTTATTACTGCATTCACTTTCCTGCCCATTTTTGTAAAGGATCCATAGATAGGAAAGATGGCCAGCCTCAGAGACCATTCTCCAGATCCATGAAAATGGCCTCTTGAGCTGATCCTGACCACATCTTTGGGCAGAATACACTCACCTGGGGTGGGGGTGTGCGGTTCTCAGGGGCCATTCCCTCTGGCTCCAGGCTCCCTGCTTGGGCTAGGCCTTGGTCTCTGCAGGCTGTGTGTGTGTGGGATGATTATATCTGCACAGATATTGTTTCCTTCTTTTCCTGGACAGGGGGCTAGCCTACAGGAAATTACAGAGGGTGAGGTTCCAGGGGAGTTACTAAGCCCCTGGCCCTGCTCTTAGAGCAGAGACCCCAAGAAACAGGGGGAGGGAGGATGAAAGAAAGAGGCAGGTTGAAAAATGAAAATGGTGGAGTCAAAATGGGAGAGAAAAGGCAGGATATTGCCTGAATTCTCTCCAGTTTCCTATGAAATAACTTTCGATTAAGAGTGGAGTAACAGCACCTACGTGAGAAAATTTTCCAGCCTTAGATAATTTAGAAAGATGCAGGAAAAATCTGTCTCACTTGGGTAAAAGGGAACATAGCCCCAGCACAGATCAACAACTGAGGCCCAGTGGTCCCTATCAAGCCAAGATTGGGAAGTTAGTTAATTGAATTGGGTCAGAGGAGAAGAGGGTGGTGAGGTGCAAAGTCACCAGCCTCACCCACTCCTTCAGAGCCCCCTGGCTCCAGTGGCCAGATATAGATCAGGATGACTGGAGATAACCCTGGAAGCAGTGGAGACCTTGATGGACACCTTGACCTTAAGCTATGCTCTCAGTCTGAAGGAGGTAACACCCATTGAGTGATTAAAGTTGGGGAAGAAATGAAGCCAAAAATGTTCTTTTACCCAGTCAAAAACAACATGTCTTGGAGGGAAAAGTTCCCAGGGCTATTGGCCATAGGAGCAGTCAGGACTTTACAAGATAGAAGGGACAGGGAATAAAATGACTGGGATGGGATGGTATAATCTTGAAGATGACCTCACCTTCTGTTACTCCTACTTTTCTGACACCTTCCTCTCCCACACCTTTCTAGAGTCCCAAGAGACTAGAGGGATTTAAGGTCCCAGATGGGATGAGAGTATGTAGAAGCTCAATGTCCCCGAAGTCAGAAATTTCCCTGCCAGTGATACTCGGTCTTCCCAGAATCCCTTCTCCCCAACAGACATATTATCTAGACAATAAACTGAACTGAGAGATCCAGTAAGGAGGTAAGTGTTCTGAGATGGAGCCCCCAGGGAAAAACCAGACAAAACCTAAGGCTGGGAGATAATCTAGTCTGGGTTTCATCTCCCAGAACCTATGGTGAGGGAAGGGGCAGGAAACTGGGAAGCCTGGGTAAAAAAGAAGAAATTTAAGTTTCCAGAAGTGATTTAGGTGAGTAGTTGAAACAGGAAAAACAGGATGGCTGAGTCCTGAAATCTAACCAGAAGATGGGGGAAGGTTCCTAAGACTCTTGGATACATTTTAGGCTTAACATCCTGAAAGGCAATGTGTCAACAGTGAGCCACATGTCTGGGAAGGAGCCCAAGATCCAGAGAAGTTGGCCCAGCAAACGGCTTCAGTTCCTGCAACCAAGGAGGATTCCTGGGGGCAGAAAGGCAGAGTCTGTGGAACCTCATAAGAAATCATGTCTGAAGATTCACAATCAATTCCCCAAACAGGAGCTGGAAGCAGGGCTAGGACACCCAGGTCCAGAAGGGGAGCTTAAAGTGGGACTCCTGGGTTATTATGGGCAAGCCTGCCTTTGGGCAAACCTGACCCAATGGTAAGCTTGAGGAAGAGGGCAACACTCGATATTTGTGAAATGTTTGGGAACCTGAAAAAGAGGTAGGGGCCAAGAATTCATTACATAGCCAGACCTGGAAGGAAATTGTTCTGACAGATGGGGAGGTCACTGACCATCAGAGCAGATAAGAAGTGTGAATGCTTATGCAAGGGCAGCCAGCAGAAGGCAGGACTTGTGAGGAGCCCTGGCTCTTACATGGGTCCTACCCTAGCAGGGAAGGTTTGCAGTAAGTAGAAAATGGCAGATCCAAGAGAATGCCCAAAGATCTCAGTCCCAAGCTGTCCTGCTTCTCATTAATCTATTCTAGAAATGTTCTCTAAGGCTCAAGAGCCCCAAGCAGCCCAGTCCTTGAAACCTAGAGGATGGGACCTCATTCCTAAAATCATCCAGGGTGATGACCTGTTGCCTGCCTCCCCTCCCCCAGCCTGACCATCATCACATAGCCAATGGCTATTGGAATGGCTCTTCTCCAGCCCTAGACTCCTCCCAGGCTTGCAAACTCCACTCTAGGACAATATATTTCACCTGGTCACTTACCTACCAGGCTGCTCATCTTATCTCCCATGAGTTCCTCCTCCCCCATGCTTACATCACCAGATGTTTTGTTGGAGGAAGGATACAGGACTTTTATCTTGCCACAGGACTTGGCAGAGCACTACACTTACATCCCATTCAAACACAAATCAAGACATCTCCCTTTTATCTCTGGTCCACTTCAAGAATAAAACACCTGAACAGACCCAGCTACACCCAGGGAAAGAACATTGGGAAATAAGTGTAGACTGCTTGCATTTTTGTATTTCTTTCCAGGTTATTTTTATCTTTCTAGATCCAATTTTTCTTATGCAACAAGAGAACTGTACAAATATGTACACACATATTGTATTTAACATGTTTACCATGTATGAGACTGCCATCTAGGAGAGGAAGTGGAGGGAAGGAAAGGAAAAGTTGGAACAGAAGTGATTGCAAGGGTCAGTGTTGAAAAATTACCCATGCACATATTCTGTCAATAAAAAGCTCTAATAAAAAAAAAAAAAGAATAAAACATCATCATCAACATAAACTTCTTAGATTCCTTCCTAGAAGCCTTTCTACATTTTGATTTTCATGTTATTCAATAAGGTAAAAATGGGCTTGAGAAAGACAATGGTGAGTAAATATAAGATGGAAGGACAATCAGTTGTTTGGATGGGATGTTGAAAGTGGCTCTTTGTGAGAGCAAACACCTGGAAATTGCAGTGATCCCCCTTCAATCCATATTTATTTTAAATTAAATTAAATTAAACAATTCCATCATTAGAAATTAGAGATAGTTGGTCTTGCAGTGCTAAGAATCCTGAGACTAGAATCAAGAAAGGTTGATTTCAAATCCATTCTCATACTGTTACTAGTTGTGTGTCCCAGAACATATGACTTCATATATGTGTGCCTCGGTTTCCCCAATTATTAATAGGGAAAATGATAGGCTTAAAGCCATAGATATGTTGTGAGGCTCAAATCAGAAAATATGTATATACTTGATACAGTACCTGCCACATAGTAAAGTATGTATAGATTATCCCTTTCCTTTCTTTTCCCACTAACTGACCTGGAATTTGAGGGACCAAAGGAAGGCAGCATAAGGATAAATTTCTTACACCAGGCAGCATTAGGAACAAAGAGGGCCAAGTTATGCTTGATAAGAAGACCTTTCTAAAGTCCAACAAGGAAGGGGTTGCCTTGACAGGTGGAGGGTTCCCTTAAATGCACAACTTCAAGAAAAGGCTGCAGGAGCAATTTTCAGAGACTTTGTAGACAAAATGCACGTCTGGTTAGAAGGCAGACTAGATGCCACGTCTCAGATTAGCTCCCAAGAAATTCTTTAATGCTGTATTGTTTTGGGGCATTGCAGAAACCAGGCATTGACCAAGATTAACACTCTATACTGAGATAAGGTCAGAATGAGTTCTTGATTCACATATAGCAGATGATACTATAAACAAATTAGGAGAACAAGGGATAGTCTGCCTCTCAGATCTGTGGAGAAAAAAGGCATTTATGGCCAAAGAAGAGCTACAGGATATTATCAAATACAAAATGGATAATTTTGATTATATTGAATTAAAAAGGATTTGCACAAACAAAAGGGCTAGCAGTGCTGGCCAGACATTAT
This sequence comes from Antechinus flavipes, assembly GCF_016432865.1. Taxonomy (NCBI): domain Eukaryota; kingdom Metazoa; phylum Chordata; class Mammalia; order Dasyuromorphia; family Dasyuridae; genus Antechinus; species Antechinus flavipes. The sequence goes on along the minus strand of NC_067400.1, from coordinate 631,853,161 downwards.
CCTGGGCAGTGGCTGTGGACAAGGAGGAATGAGCACTTGCTGGGAAAGTACTTTAGGGAGCAAAACATTTCCGGGACAGTAATTGAGGAATCCTACATGTGACTTAGGTGAGAACTGCTGTTGAAGTTGAGCCCCTGAACAGAATTCAGAATATAACAGTAAGGAGGCAGCATTATCCAGAGCTCAGCAACCAAGCTTTAACGTAGTAATGATCATTGTTATAAGCTGCTAAAAATAAAATAAAACCAAATGAAAATTCAGGATGAATAAGCAGAGGAAAAAGAACCTCACAATAGCTACTTTGGTATAAAAGGAGATCATGGTTAATATCCAGAAAATAGTGAGGTTAAAAAACAAGCCATTCCTATTCCAAAGGGTAACACTAAAGGTACACAATAAGCCCAAAAGGAGTTCCTGCAAGAACATAAAAAGAAATTCAAAAATCAAGAGATTAAGGAACTATTAGGAGAGAAAATGAAAGCAATCCAAGAAATTATGAAAAGAAAGTTAATCAATTTGAAAGAGGTAACAAAAAAGTTCTTGAAAAACAGAATTGAAGAAGAGGAATCGAGTGACATTATGAGACACCAAAAAATAATTAAACTAGAAAATATAGAAGAGAATCTGAAACATCTCATTAGAAAAAGAGAACAGATCAAAGTGAGGTAATATAAGAATTGTTAGACTATCTAAAAGTTGTTTTTTATAAAGAAGAATCTGGATACAATATTTCAAAAATTTATGAAAGAAAATTGCCCTCAAGTTCTACAACAAGCAGGTAAAGGGAAAAGAAAAAAATCTACTGTTCATCAATCAAAGAGATTACAGGAAAAACCTTATAAGATTATCCTAGCAAAATTTCAAAATTCCCACATTAAGGAGAAAATACTGCAATCCAACCAGAAAATAAGACAAACTTCTATACTGCAGAAATAGTCAGGATTTCACAAAACCCAGCAGCTTCAACTCTAAAAGACAATGGATTTGGTTACATTAAATTTCAAAGAAGAAAAGAATTGGACTTGCATCCTCAATAATTTGCCCAGAAATGTGGAATACAATATGGAATGAGGGGGAAAATAGATATTTGACAAACTGAAAAACTTTCATGTATTTGTAACAAAAAGAGCAGAACTCAATGGAAAATTTAATATAAAAGATCCAGAAAAAAGGAAAACATTAAAGACTAATTCCAAGTATATGGAATAGAAAGAGATCCAGTGAAGAACTTACAGGAATGTATGAATTCTTTTTCTGTATTTTATTTTCATTATTTCTGTGTTTCCCCTATGACCTGTATAATATGTGCAGGCTCATATCTCTCATATTTACTTGAGCCTTGGCCAGCTAGAAACATATTTACTTAACCTGAGCTGATGACATTGATTGGTATTTGATTTATTGATTTATTGATATTTAGTCTATTAGCTGGACCACTATCTGCTTGATTAAGCCTGAAGGCCTGATTTTCTGTTTCCTAGAAATCAGATTTCCCTGAAATCTTCCATTCCAATCTCTCCAAAGAGCAACAACCAATTAGATGCCTCCCCCTCCCCTTCTCAATGCTCTCTTACTTGATATAATTTCTTGTATAAAAGCTATTTACCTTTACTACTTTAGCCCTCCTACCAAGAGCTTTCTCTTTCTTATCTCTACACTTTGGGATGGCTCATCCTCCGGAGGTTTTTAATCAACAACTTTTCTGCCTTCTACTGAGTGATCTGAGTAGTCATTTTGGGTAAGGGTCTTCAACATCCCTCACACATGGCACTCATTAAGGACAACTATTTCTATATGAGAAAATGTTATCAGTATAACTGTAGGTAGTTTCAAAGGTTGGGACAGGGCAGGAAAAGATAAAAGGAAACAATTAAAAAACTGGGCAAGAGGAAGAATTAGAATTGAGAAAGGGGAAGTGAGGTGGAGAGCTGGTAACATTGTAACCTTCCTCTCTGAATTCAAGAGTATATTCAATGTATACATAACGAAAGAGTTAGAAGCCTTGTGATTATATAACAAACACTGGGGATAGAAGGATGGCTCTGGATGGAGGCACCAGGGGAAGCCTGAGATCTAACCCAGGGAGGGAGGGACCGGAGGAGGTAAGTTTCAGGGCTTTAAGAGAGGGGGAAGGGAAGCAGGAGGAAAGGAGAGCCCAGGTAAGATCTAGGAGAGAGAAATTCTGACACAGCTCAGGGTAAGGAGATCAAAGACACTGGAGGGGCAAAAGGCTTCGGGGTGATACAGATCCCCGGAAAGCAGGATGACTGTGCCCTGAGGTCTTCCTAGAAGCTGGGGAGGTTGCCTGGGTAGAGCTTAGGCTTGGCCTCCCTAAAGGGAGCCTGGACACAGGGAGTCAAGGCCTGGGGTCTGATCGGGCAGCAGTCCAAGAGCCTGGGGGAAAAGGGGGGGGAGAGGCAGATCCAGAGTGAGTCCTCAAGACAGGCAGAACTCTTGAATCTATTAGGGGCCTAAGTCGGAAGGCAGAACCAGCACATTTCTAAACAAGATCCAGGAACAAGGCAAGACTCCTGGGCCCTTATGGGCAAGATCTGAAATTGGGAAAACATGAATCAGTGATAAATCCGGGGATAGTAACCTCCGACGTTTGTGAAGTACTGGAAATATAAAAAGCAGGGATGGCGAAGGGGAGGGCGGGCTGGGAAGGGAGGGCTTGTCCGGTAGCTGAGTCTGGTTGAGCAGCACGTTGCTGGTACTGCTGAAAGTCAGATGATCCCCCATTAGCAAAGACAAAGGGATCTAGCAAAAGCTCAGAGGTGCCCACCTCAAACACTCAGAGGTGCCCTCAAACATCACCTGCCCAACTCCCTCCCCGAAGCTAGATCTCAGGCTTTCCCAGCTTCCATCCAGAGCCAGCCTTCCATCCCCAAGGTTTATTACATATTCACAAGGCTTCTAACTCCTTTGTGAAGTATACATTGTTCCCTCTTGAATTCAGAGAGGAAGGTTACCATGTTACTAGCTCTCCACCTTCCCCCCCCCCCCCCCCTTCTCAGTTCTTTAGTTCTAGGCAGGTGTGGGGAGTAGATATGCCGGGAGGTGGACAGACTTACCTGGGACCTGCACCTACAGAGCCGGCTTGCAGGAGGCAGAGAGAGCTCAAGTACAGAAGTTCTAGTTTCCAGCCAGCTCTCTCGAGATTTCTCCTGGGTCCAAGAGTTCCCACATTAGCCAGTCACTGAGACTTCCCAAAATGAGCCGCCTCCTTCTATGACGCCCACGAGCAGGAAGTCAGGTCCTGAGCTGCTTCCCCGCCCCAAACCCCGCCTCCATCACGTGAAATGTCTTCGCCACTGGAGAGGCCCAACGTCTGCTCTGGACTCCTCCCAGACTTCCATACTCTACCCCAAGGGCTCGTATTCAACCTGGATCCACCACTCACCGGCTGTTCCGCTTTGACTTCTCCTCCTCCCCCCAGGCTCCCTCCTTTTCTCACTCTCATTCCTAGCTTTGGGGCTCACACCTTCCTCTCTGGAGCTGAAAGAGTGGCTAGATAAATCCTGAGCGGCAGCCAAACAGAAAGTCCCATATTTGAGGTCCTGACTGCAACTTGACTTTGGGAACACTGGGGATTCTATTTACCTTCAAGTGTTAATCCAGATTGGATTGGATTTTCTCCTAATCTAAATTGGAATGAGGACTCACTTAAAGAAAGACTTGTCCCATTATAACAATAGGGATGCTTGAGCCTTTACTGGGAGAGCACTAAAAATTTCACATTGAGATCATATGATCAGGAATTGTAGGAATAACCATTCGGCATAATTGCATCAGAATGACACCATTCTACTCTGAATAAAATAAATCAAGAGAGTCAAATGGTCAGAAGGATGAAGATTTTTCTAAGGAAGAGAATTCAGAAATGCATTGATGTCGTTTCACTGGCAATTTTCTCCATGTTTTAAAACGAAAACCTTATTTATATTATTGTTATGTTCTAGTTTTTCTTATATTGGGGAAACCACAGTATTAAAAATACTAATCTAAAAAATGATTCTGAGTGTGATATTTTTATCTGGTAGAGGCAAGAGCTGAAATAGAAAAAACCAGAACCTTTAGAAAGTTTTACCTTAACAGAGTTCAAAGCAGGAGCAAGATAACAACAGCTTAGTGCTCAGCTTGAAGCATTTTCCAAATACAGCACACAATGTTGTGGGAAAGATTCCTTTCTAGATTCCCACCCCATCCTAGTTAATGTAATTGCTCTTTAACTCACAAATCCTGGTCCCTTTGTATTCCAATAGAAGATTGGGGCCTGTCTCAGCCCCACCCGGATCTGAGCCAACTTTGGGGCTACACCCAAAAGCCCCTTGAGCTAAATCTCCCATTATAAAAGGGATACGCTGGAACCCCCAAATCCCATTTCCCCAAAGCTTCTAAATTAGTTTCAAAGAAAAAATGTTCACAAGGGTATCAGGAACACTGAAAGGTTCCTGTTAAGGGTCAGACTGACTCACTAGTGGTCTCCCAAGATTCTGAGGTTGGGCTTTCCACCAACATCCAGAAATGAGGCAGGTCCAAAGTGGGGGCTTTCCAGGTGTCAAAAGGCTATCGGGGAGGGGAGGGAGGAGAAGATGCTAGACCCTAAACTGGGTATTAAGCAAGAAATACATTCAACACAAGTAGCAACTGTAGGGTTCTGATCCTAGAGTGAAGTTTCAGATCCAGCCTCCAGTCCAGCCTAATGCCTGTGGCAGAAAACCAGACTTTCATACAAAAAAGGACCTTGAAGTTCTCTCAGTCTGGACCAATATATGTTTTCTAGCTAGCTTAAAGAGACTGAATGCATCATTATTCTTTTGAAACCCCACATGGGGGAAATCCATAGAAGTACAAACAGAAGTCAGGATTTTGAGAACCACAATGGGAAAGAGGAGAGGAAATGAGACCATCTACAGAGCACTGAAAGACTGAAGGACCCTAGCAGAAGGTTTATTTTGTTTGTTTGATTGTTTTTGGTTTTGGTTTTGGCTTTTTTTGATATCCTGGGAAATTTCAAAACTCATTACACCAAGAAAGAGCAATAAGAATAGCCTGGACATTTCCTCTTAGGTCTTAGTCTTAGGTCAGAAAGGAGCCCGGAAGAATAAGTAGACAATACATATTAGCACCACAAATATTATGTTGGGGACATGGTAAACTTGGAAGAAATTGACTCCAAACACCCTAAGTTTGCTTATATATGGAAATGCTGTCAGAATTCTTCAAGCTGTCATCATTACTGAGAAGTTTGAAAGAAAGGTGAAGGCTGAGTTGTGTATGATGGAGTGATTCTAAAAAAAAATAAAAGTGGTTAGAAAAGGATAAAATGGAGCAATCACCTTGTAAATTTGGGTGTGAAAGAATGAACTGACACCGAAGGTGGGATATGTTGGAAATGTTGAAACATTGCTCTCCTCAGAGTTAAAGGGGAAAAAGCCTGGAAATCTAAAAGTGTGTTCTGAGGTTCTAGAGAGGTGGAAAACTGGGGAAAGGAAAGCAGCAGAACTTTTAGAAAGTGTTGGGGAGAAGATGAGAGAGGAACTCCTAGGGGAGCAAGGGGGAGAGATAAGGTAAAGACATAGGGTAAAAAAGGCAAAGAACAATAGTAATAATAAGATGGAGGAAACTTCACAAAGTATAATTATTAAAAAATTTAAATAGATGAATCATTGTTTAATTTGATTGGGAAAATGTAGAGAAAAAAACCAAATCATTAGAATCAAAAATTAAAAGGGTGCACATATCACTATGATGAAATCAAAGATAACATAAAGAATTATTTTGCCAAATTTTATGCTAGTAAATTTAACAATTTAAATGAAATGGAAGAATATTTACAAAATTGTAAAATACCAAGATTAGTAGAAGAGGAAATACAATGTCTAAATAGAGACATATTAGAAAAAAAAAAAAAAGAAATTGAACAAGATATAAATGAATTCCTAAGAAAAAAGCACCACGACCAGATGAATTTGCAACTTGCCACCTCTCCATAAAAAGATGGGACTCTGAAAGTGACTCAAATCTATACTCATTCTCAACAAGAAGTAGTTTCAGATGAGATTACCCACCCCCTGCTCCCAGAGGACTTTGAGCCACTTATTGAAAGAGGGGGAATTGGAATTTATTGGTGAATGGACACCCAAATTATCCAGTCTTTGGATGGGTCTCCTGTTACAATGTATTTGGGACTTAGAATGGTAACAAATTTTCACATCTCAGATTTGGGATTCCTGTTTTCAAGACCTCAGAGATATACTTTATAGCATGTTTTAAAATAACCACAGGTATTTCTAACTGCAGATACTGTTTTTTTTTAACAGTTTTTTCTTTTTTATTATTATTATAACTTTTTATTAATAGTACATATGCAAGGGTGATTTTTTTTTTACAACATTATCCCTTGCATCCACTTTTGTTCTGATTTTTCCCTTCCCTCTCTCCACCCCCTGCCCTAGATGGCAGGCAGTCTTATACATGTTAAATATGTTATAGTATATCCTAGATACAATGCATGTGTGCAGAACCAAACAGTTCTCTTGTTGCACAGGGAGAATTGGATTCAGAAGGTAAAAATAATCTGGACAGAAAAACAAAAATTACACTCATTTCCCAGTGTTCCTCCTCTGAGTGTAGCAGTCCATCATTAATTAATTGGAACTGAATTAGATCTTCTCCTTGTTGAAGATATCCACTTCCATCATCCTCATACAGTATCGTTGTTGAAGTATATATACTGATCTCTTGGTTCTGCTCATTTCACTCAGCATCAGTTCATGTAAGTCTTTCCAAGACTGTCTGTATTCATCCTGCTGGTCATTTCATACAGAACAATAATATTCCATAACAATCATATACCACAATTTACACAACCATTCTCCAATTGATGGGCATCCATTCATTTTCTAGCCACTACAAACAGGGCTGCCACAAACATTTTGGCATATGCAGGTCTCTTTCCCTTCTGTAGTATCTCTTTGGGATATAAGCCCAATAGAAACACTGCTGGATCAAAGGGTATGCACAGTTTGACAACTTTTGGGCATAATTTCAAATAGCTCTCCAGAATGGTTGGATTCTTTCACAATTCCACCAACGATGCATCAATGTCCCAATTTTCCCACATACCCTCCAATATTGTGCATTATTTTTTTCCTATCATCTTAGTCAATCCGACAGGTATGTAGTGGTATTTCAGAATTGTCTTAATTTGCATTTCTCTGAAAATAGTGATTTGGAACAGTCATATGAATGGAGATAGTTTCAATTTCATCATCTGAAAATTGTTCATATCCATTTCTCAATTGGAGAATGGCTTGATTTCTTATAAATTAGAGTCAATTCTCTCTATATTTTGGAAATGAGGCCTTTATCAGAACCTTTAACTATAAAAATATTTCTCCAGTTTGTTGCTTTCCTTCTAATCTTGTCTGCATTAGTTTTGTTTGTACAAAGGCTTTTTAATTTGATGTAATCAAAATTTTCTATTTTGTGATCAATAATGATCTCTAGTTTTTCTTTGGTCACAAATTCTTTCCTCCTCCACAAGTTTGAGAGGTAAACTATCCTATGTTCCTCTAATTTATTTATAATCTCGTTTTTTATGCCTAAATCATGGACCCATTTTGATCTTATCTTGGTATATGGTGTTAAGTGTGGGTCCATGCCTAATTTCTGCCGCACTAATTTCCAGTTATCTCAGCAGTTTTTGTCAAATAATGAATTCTTATGCCAAAAGTTGGGATCTTTGGGTTTGTCAAACACTAGATTGCTATAGTTATTGACTATTTTGTCTTGTGAGCCTAAGTTATTTTCTGATCAACTAATCTATTTCTTAGTCACTACCAAATGGTTTTGGTGACTGCTGCTTTATAATATAGTTTTAGATCAGGTACAGCTTGGCCACCTTCATTTGATTTTTTTTTTCATTATTTCCCTTGAAATTCTCAACCTTTTGAGTTGAATATTGTTGTTATTTTTTCTAGGTTATTAAAACAGTTTCTTGGGAGTCTGATTGGTATAGCACTAAATAAATAGATTAGTTTAGGGAGTTGCAGATATTGTTTTAAGGAGAATCTGGAGAGCCTGAAGACAGGAATGCCAAGAAAACAAAGCCAGATGGGATTTCAGGAAGAAATCTCCTTTGACCTAGGAGAAAAGTTAAAAAAGACAGGAGCCCATGAGAAGTCAAGACAAGGATCTCAGTCCTTGTTCTTGTGAGAGGAGTAGGAATTCTGAAGAGTGTAGAACATTTTCCCCATTTCACTCCATAAACTATGAAGACTATGAAGCCTGGGGAACTGGAATAGTCATGAATGTCTCTTCTGCTTTGCTCATAGAGCACAGCATCTTCCCTAAGAAGGGTTTGCCATGCTGGGCATGCCAGTGTCTCCCATTTCATACAAAGTTCTTCAGAGAGATCTTGAGGATGTCTTTGTATTGCTTTTTCTGACCACCTTGTGGCCAGATCACTTGCCCTGTCTGAGTTCTCTATAAAACTATCTTTCTGGCAAGTGAACTTTGGCATTCAAACAATGTGGTCAGCTCATTGTAGTTCTGCTCTCTGCAATAGATTTTGAGTGTGTGACAATTTAGTTCAAGAAAGGACCTTAGTGTTTGGTCCTTTATCCTGCCAGGAGATCTTCAAAATCTTTCAAAGAAAATTTATATGGAAACAATTCAGTTTCCCAGCATGGTGTTGGTGGACTGTCCAGGTTTCCCAGGCGTACAACCATGAAGTCAGGACAAGGGCTCTGTAGGCTTTCTGTTTGGTAGTCAGTCTAATACTTCTCCTCTCCCCCATTTTCCTTTGGAGCTTCACGAAATATCTCTGGCAATCCACAAGTCAACCTCATTATCAATGTGACTTCCATGGAAAGTATACAGACAACATAAGTGAACTCATCCACAGCATTCAGAACTTCTTCATTTGGTGCAACCAAAGTTCCACAGATGCCTGGTGTGGTGCTGGCTGATGGAGAACCTGGGTTTTCTTGGTGTTAATTGTTGGGCCAAAATTAGCAGGAGCAGCAGAGAACTGATCCATCCTTTGTTGCATCTCACCTTCAGAGGCTGCACTGAGCACAATCATCTGCAAACAAAAAATCAGGCATCAATACTCTCTTTAATTTTGACTTGGTGCTTTTTCAAGTTGAAGTATTTATCAGAATTACCAGAAGAATTTACTGACTTTGATGCTATGTTTGTCCTCCTTGGAGGAGTTTGAAAAAGTCAGGCTAAAAAGCCTAGGAGCAAGCAAACAGCCTTTTTTTCATTCCACTGTTGACTGCGAAAGCTAAAGAGCATTGTCCATTGTCCAGAACAGTAAGCACGCCATACTGAGGAACAATACTGGTGAACTTCTCTGGGCACTTATGTCAAATTTTGACATAATTTTTCACGAGCCCTTCTGACTAAAAATATTAAAGGCCTTGGTCAAATCTAAAAAAAGAAAGAAAGAAAGAAAGAAAGAAACTGTTGCACAACATCAGCATATGATGATAATGGATATTGTTGGGCTATAAAAAATGAGTGATATTTCAGAAAGATCTAGAAAGATTAATCTGGCCTGACATAATTAATTCATATTCATATTTCATGAATTCATGAAACATTGTATGTAGTAAAAACTATATTGTACAAAAAAAAAAAATATGGATGACTTTATTCCCAACAACACAATGATCCCAGACAATCCCAAAGGACTAATGATGGAAAAAAATTTTTACACCTCCAGAAAAAGAATTAATCTTGTCTGAATACTGATTGAAGCATACTAATTTTTCCTTCCTTCTTTCCTTCCTTTTTTTCCTTCCTTCCTTCCTTTCTTTATTTTTATTTGAGTCTTTTTACAAAAAATTACTACCTTGGAAATGTTTTACATAATTATACTCATGTGACTTGTATCATTAATTGCTAATCATCTCAAAGTGAGGAAGGAGGGAAGGAATTTTTCAAATTTGAAACACACTTTTTAATATTTAAAAATATTGTTTTTTCATGTAATTGGAGTAAAAAATAAAATATGTTTTAAAAATAACATTTCCACCGGAAAAGAGACATATATTTGTAATATATGACACGGCTGCTATAGGTTTTCACCTAGTATGCTATAGCCACAGAATAATATCAATAAATATCAGAAGAGTACACAATCACATCCTTTATAGACTATAATGTGATAAAACATGGAAGATAACACATACAAAAAACATGAACTTAAATAGAAACATAATATTAACAAACTGAATGACAACTGGGTAAAAGCATAACAATAATAACTATGTATAAGACAACAATTATACATCTTACCTGAATTTCCCAGATGAAGTTAAATCATTCCTCACTGAAAAAGTGACATCTTAGAAATATGCATTAGGAAAATGGAAAAAGATGGGATTGGTGAACTTAAAATACAATTATACATATACTGGATTACTTGCTATGTAAGGGAGACAAAGGGGAGAAGAAGGAGGGCATTAGAATACAAGTTTTTGCAAGAGTCAATAGTGAAAAATTATCCTTGCATATGTTTTGAAAATAAAAAGCTTCAACTAAAAAAAAAAAAAAAAGAAAAAGAAGAATTCATTTCCTAACAAAATACAGCTATAAAATTAGCAAGACCAGAATAAATGCACCAAAAATAAATACCAAAAGGGCATCTTGAAAATTATAGAAAGTATACTTGAAAAATGAAAACGGAGACAACTGAATTGAATTGTTTCAGACCTTCTAGACTTAGCCATCAGCCTCAGCTCCCTTCTCACTTTTGAATATCCCTATATTCCCAAAATCCCCATTTTCCATTAATGAATTCCTCCCCAAACCTCCATTTTCTTTTTTTATATTTTTGAAGGGATTCTTCTATTTCCCTTCTGTTTTCAGTTTTACTAGGATAGGCCTGTGTATAATTTGTTCTAATTATTCTTTTTATTCTTTTGGTTTTGTTGTGATTTCACTCCATTTGCTATTTTATTAATTTAATTTTCTTCTCTTTGTTTTAATCAGATTAGCTAAACATTTATCAATTTTGTTAATCTTTTCAAAAAGCAGATTGTAGTCTTTTTTTCAATTTCTCTATTTTTTCTCTACTTTTTATAACTGCTTTTTGTGCTTTTTAAATTTATTTGTTCATTTTCTATTTTTTAAAATTCATGTTCAATTCATTGTTCATTTCTTTTTGTATTTTGTTAATGTATGATTGTAAGATTATTAGTTCTCCCTGAGGACTGATTTAACTGCATGCCAAAAATTTTGCTATATATTTTTTATCACTATCACTTGGTTTTTCATCATTGTTAATTATTTCTCTAATTTCTTCTTTGATTCACTCATAGTTTAAATGACTATCAGGATGAATACAGAGCATCTTGGAGAGACTTACATGAACTTATGCTAAGTGAAATGAGCAGAACCAGGAGATCATTATATACTTCAACAATGATACTGTATGAGGATGTATTCTGACAGAAGTGGATTTCTTCGACAAAGAGATCTAACTCAGTTTCAATTGCTCAATGATGGACAGAAGCAGCTATACCCAAAGAAAGAACACTGGGAAATGAATGTAAACTGCTTGTATTTTTGTTTTTCTTCCCGGGTTATTTTTACCTTCTGAGACAAATTCTTCCTGTGCAACAAGAGAACTGTTTGGTTCTGCACACATATATTGTATCTAGGATATACATATTTAACATGTATAGGACTGCTTGCCATCTGGAGGAGGGAGTGGAGGGAGTGAGGGAAAAAGTCGGAACAGAAGTAAGTGCAAGGGATAATGTTGTAAAGAAATTTGTTTTAAAAGAAAAAAAAATAAATTGACAAATGATCTAAAGATATTATTTATGCCAAAGAGGTACAAATATATGTATATCCTTTGACCTAACAATATCATTACTAAATATGACTAAGAAAAGAGAATTTTTTAAAAAATTAAAGTGACCTATACATACAAAAAATATTCATAGTACCTCCTGAGAAATTGAGGGGATACAATCAATTGGTGAATGGCTTAAAAAACTGTGGTCTCTGTGATGGAATATTATTTGCTATGGGAAATGAGGAAGAAGATACTCTTAGGGGAAAAAATTTTGAGAATTTTTATTTTCATTTTGGTGGAAAATCTATATTTTCTTCACAACTTGACTTCTATGGAAATGTTTTGCATAATTTCACATGTGGTTTCTTAATTATGGATGGAGATAAGAAAGAGAACTTATTATTCAAAATTTTTTAAAACAAATGTTTAAAAAATTTTGTTGTGAAAAGAACTGGGAAAATATTAAATAAAAAATTAAAATTATAAATAAAAATTAACATTAAAAGAAGAAGTAAATCAAATTACCAGTATCATAACTGAAAGAGAATTCACAGCAAGTGAAGAAGAAATCAAGGAAATTATTTGCAAATGTTTTGCCCAACACACCAATAAAAAAGACAACTTAAATTAAAAAGAAGAAAATTTATTTAAAAAAAAAAGTAAACAGTTAAACAAAAAGAAACATTGACTGTGAATGGAATGTTTATGTAGCTCTCTTTCTTATAGCAAAAAACTGGAAATTGCAGAGATGCCTTTCAATTGCAGAATGGTTACAAGTTATGGTATATGAGTATAATGGAATAATACTGTACTATATGAAATGATGAGCTCAATGATCTTATACATTGAAAAATTTGCACAAAATCAAGAAGAGAAAACTAAGCAGAACTGAGAGAACAATGTGCACAAAGAGAAAACTAAGCAGAACTGAGAGAACAATGTGCACAGTAACAGCAATATTATTTTGAGAAGATCTTAGTAACTAAGTCATTTTGGTTATTGTAAATACACAAATTAAAAATAAAAGATATATGAAGAAAGATACTATCTTCATCCAAAGAAACGGATAAATAGAAGTGTGTGTTTGTGTGTGTGTGTGTGTGTGTGTGTGTGTGTGATTGTATGTAGGTAGTTGTGATTAATAGTAGTCATCTCTAGATTTGGAGTGTGAGGAAAGAAAAAAAAAGGCAGCGAGGAAATGTACATGATAACATTGTATATTTTTAGAAAATAGTACATGGTAAATTTGCTGTTCCATGTGCCGTTATGTTTTTTTTTCTTGTACTATATTATGAAAATATTTTGTTCAATGAACTGAAAATAATTTTCAAACTACTGGAAAACTTAGAAATAAATAGACATTATTAATATGGTAAATAGCACATATCTAAAACCAAGAGCAAATATTTTATGTAAAGAGGATAAACTAAAGTCATTTCTATGAAATCAGAATAAAACCAACATTTTTATTATTGATGCTATTATTTGATATGGTGCTAAAGATACTACCTGTAACAATAAAAGAAGCAAAAGAAATTGAGGAAATAGCACATTCAAAGAGGAATTTAAATTTTCCCTTTTTACAAATGATATGATATTTTCTTTAGAAAACAATCAATTTAAAACTAAGTGAAACAAGTCAGCACACCAATCAAGTTGCAAGATATAAAATTAATCCATATAAATCATCACTATATGTTAAGGACCTAAGTGAAGAGGCAAGTCAATTCTCCAAGAGCCTCCACAGCTATGAATCACAACACTTGAAGGAGTTGCAAAGCAGCCTTTGATGCAGATGCTCCTTGTGGATTGGGAATGAAATAAATTGGAGGAAAGAGGAGAGAGGAGAGAAGTCAGACAATGCAAACTGCCTCTCAGTGGAGAGGTCAGAGAACAGCAAGTGACTCTCATCTTCCTTGTATCATCATCATCATCCTCTCACATGAAGAGATCCATTCTCCAAGTCTGAGTTAGACCTCCAGCAGCCACTGGCAGATGTCTCCCATATCACAACAACTATATGTATATATTACTACTAAAAGAAATTAGATAGTAGAATATGTTAAAAACAAACATATAGCATAATAAAATGAACCTAGTATGTGTTTGCATTCATTAGTCCAGTGATGTCAATGACATCTTTGTCATTGGAAGAAATGGGATTAAAAAAGAAATGCTCCCTAAAATACTGCAAAAAAGAACTAAATATTATTTGACCCTTTTGAGGAAAATGAAAAAATAAAACAAGTAAAGAAATATTAATTTTTCATGATTAGGCTGAGCCAATATAAGGGAAATGATAAGACTTGATAAATTAATTTATTTATTCATTTCCTTACTAAGAAATCAATAATGTCAATGTAAAGAAATAAAAGGAGATATTCTCAATAGGTTCCTTTGGGTGGGATTGAAGAGATAATTTTCATAAATACCATTAACTCGTGTTTTCCTATGGATACTTCTTACTCTGATAACAATTTCTTTTCCCAAGACTCAAAGAATTGCTCTCCTAATGTTATTATCCTAACTATTCTCTTCTCTGAGGAAGAAATTAGAGTCTTAGGAATCCCTTCCTTACTTGTTTCTTTATCTCTATGTGTATCTTAGTAGACATAAACTAAAACACAGGTATGATTTTATCCTGTTGTTTGGGCAATTTATTGGTGCTTCTTTCCAAGAGCATCCCCCAAACAAGGGTGGTTTTGAATCTGAAGAATTTCACAGATGTCATTAGCTGTAAAATTTTCTTCCCTCAGAATGGCTCAGTTTTGCCTCTAAGCATAATTTATGCTCAGAGTGCCTTTCAGGTCATTACCATCAGCCCCAGTAACTTCATACAGATAGAACTCAAAAACAGAGTCCCTCCAGTATCTTTTGTTGGATTCTCCATTTGTTTTTAAATTTCATAATTTCTTGGAGAATTAATGGTCAACTCATGGCAGAAACATTCCTGAGAAACAGGATTGCAAATATTGTTACCATTTAATTTCTTCTATATGTCATGGCTCCATTTTTGCAATCATTCTGTCCTTTGAGGATTCTGTGTATTTGGGGATCATGGTATTTTCCAGCGTCAACATAGTATTTCATCTACACAGGCATCACAAATAAATCCAGCAAATCCAAATTATCTGCATCCTTGCCAGAACTTCTCTTGAAAGAAACAAGAAGAGTATCCTATTAGTGGTGATTACCTTTGTTTCCTCTTAATACCCCTGTGACAGCTTATATGTTTTTTTTTATCTCCCATCCTAATTGATATATGCCTCTGCCTTCCTATTTTTATTTTGCCCAACTGTTAGCCCTTGTGTGTTGGTTAATAATTACCCAGGAGTTCCCAAGTACTACTGCGCTCATTTCTGGGATGGAAAACTCAGATTTTGATCCTACTATCAAGCTAAAATACCTGACCAGACTGACTTCTAGAAGATTCTGATCAGAAGGAAGGAATACCCACATCCTATTAAATTTAAAGTATTGAAACCTCGATATTGAATGCACCTCCCATTTTTTAGAAGCAGGGGTAGCTTTGAGGATATTCACAGTAGGGTCAAGAGAGTCAACTCAGGTTATGGTTCCTAAAACTATTATTCTTATTGTCATGCATAAAGTCTGAAGAGAACAGAAATGTGTTATGAGCCAGAATTCTGAACTTGAAACAAAGGATTCTTTTAAGGTACTAAGTCAATGGGATTGATGGAGACAATAGTTATCTAATTTAGCATGGTTTAGCATGATTGATTTAATTCTACAAGGAGATGTTATGGGGCCAGAACTTGAAATAAGGTACTAAATGGACTTGAGGAGACAACGGTTAAATCTAGTTTAGCATTGATTTAATCCGACAACAAATAATGGTTTCCTTGTGATATAATGATTGGTTTGTACTCAGTGTACAGCATATAAACAAGAAGCTCTCAGGGCCAGAAGGGACAAGCCCACCAGAAGCTCTGGGAGACTGAGACAGATTCATTCCATCTTCCATCTTTATTGTGGCTGGAGGCTGAAGCACAAACCTTTGGATTCAGAGAGATTCAGAGGTTAGAGAAGGAAGGAAGAGCTCAAGCCCACGGAACCAAGGAGAGAAATAGGCCTCTAAGAAAGCTAACCAGGCCCTAGGAAAGGAGACAAGACTTTGAAAGAGATAATAAAGGATTTGGACTTTAACACCTGGCTGCACTCATGTGATGATTACTGAACTAAAATGAAGGCTGCCTCCAGAGACCCCAGGGAAACTCAACAAAGAACATTACATTTTAAAGAGAATGTTACATGTCTACACTCCAAAATAATAAAAGAAAAAGAGCAGAAGGATTTGTGTATACAATAATATTAAAAGGGGCTTTCTCATAGTAACCCAACATTATTATCCTATTGGGGATAACTCAACAAATCATGGCACATTAACATAATGGAATATCGTGTACTATAAAAAGAATCAGTTGAAGGATAGACTAGAAAGCTCTCTATGAACTGATACAGAGTAAAGTGAACAGAACTAGAAGGGCAATTTGTATAACAACATAATTTGTAAAAAGGCACTTTAAATGGCTTTAGAACTCTAAACAGCACAGTAACAACCCTTTAGTCTCGATTAGTTTATCTTCAATGAAGATTAAAGGGGGGGGGAGGAAAAAAGCTTGAAATAAACAGGGAAAGAGGAGTAGAGAGAACAAAAATTTTCAGAAAATGGAAGAAAATAATTATCATAATTGTGAGTGTGAATGGAAAAAACTCAAAAAACAAAAGAAGTTATCAAAATGAATAAAATATATTTGTATGTAGATGGATTTAAAAAATCTAAATAGTCTATTATAAAAGTTATATCAACTAGCTCCATTTTGTTTGGTATTTTCCATTTTTGCAATGTATTGTCCCATCACAATTCCGGCTTTCATTATACTCTTGCCACCTCTAATTTGCTACAAAAGTTTTGAATGTTGCAAAAAAAGACTTTGCAATAATACAAGGATGTCCTCTCTTTTTCATTACCCTTTCTTGTTCTTTGATCAAGTGATGACTATGCTAACAAGATTATAATCTTTTTTTTCTAACAAGTGATAATATTTGTTTTTCTTTTACACTTATTAAAAATTAATTTGCATGGGATTTTAAAACCTCTTTCATATATATGTACACTAGTGAACTTTACTGCTGATTTGTTTTTCTTTTGCAGTTATTAAATATTCATATGTATTTAACAAATGATTAGCAAATTCTTTTATTGTAACAAATCTGGTCAGGAGGCAGAGTGGAAAAATAAATAACCAATAGAAATAATGTTTAAAAAAAAAGAATCACACCATAATGAGTTATTATTATGATGGCCAGGACATTCAGAACATAAACCCAACAAAATAAAATGAATCCAAACTATCTACAAGCAAAAGTCACAAAGAAAATATAGCTTGAAAAGAGATTCAACTAGAATTCCTGGAACAGATTAAGCAAGAAACTAAAACAATAACACTTAAGGTGTAAAACTGGAAAAGAAATGAGAACTATGGAAGAAAGAATTGGAAAGGGATTTAACAATTTATCACAAGAGGTACAAAACTTTCCCGGAGAAATATTTTAAAATTAGAATAAACAAAATAGAAGCCAATGATTCCTTGAAACAAGAAAAAAACAAAACAAAACATTAAATTCAGTTGACCAACAAAGTAAGAAACTATGAGGTGGTATGTTTTATATATATAATGAAGTTACAAAAAAATAAGAACCACTGGACTTCCCAAATGTTATGACCCTTCATTTCCACATTAAAAAAATATCTTATTTCAAGAAATATTAGGGGCAACTAGATGGCATAGTGGATACAGCACCAACCCTGAAGTCAGGGGGACCTGAATTCAAATCTGATCTCAGACACTTCCTTAGCTGTGTGACCCTGGGCAAGTCACTTAACCAAAAGTGTCTCAGCATAAAAAAAATGAAAAGAAAAGAAATATTAAGGGGAAATTACCTTCGTGAGAAAACATATTGTCAGGAAACTGACATAAAATACTAATGAACTTTTCCAGGTAAACAAATTTTAAACAAATTTTGCCATGATTTTCCACAAGTCCTCAGAGCTGACAGCATTAAATGCCCTCCCTGGTCAGATTGACAAACATTCTGTACATTTTGCTCTTTTATTTCTCCTGGAGGGCTCAGGCAGCAAATACAATATCAACCATTTATAGGCCCTTTTTGAAGCACTACTGGCTCTTAAATATATGATCACCTTCCAGATGAAGGATCAACCTATTAAGCAGGACTCTGACAAAAATCTTACCACCAATAACTGGGAGATACCCCCTCATACATATCCCTGTGATTCTTACATAACAATCTATTCCCTTTACCATTATAAAGATTATAGAAACCTTAAATTCCTGAGGAATAACTTGCTTTTGTCATATAAGCCCAAAAATTTCAGTAGGTTTTATATAAGCAATGGCCTCCCTACCCTGGTAAAATCTCAGCTGGAATAGAATCAATACCAGGTGCTTAGTCATGTGAAAAAAGACTAGTGACAATTGAAACCTCTTCTTCACTTGGAAGTCAGGCTAGAAAGGGATTGACTTCAATTTGAAATATATAATCAGTGGCTTCAACTTTGGCTGATGATGGTCTGTTGAGAATACCATGGAAGGGTTCAGCCCATCTTTCCAGTATCATGTCCTTATTATTAATCAAAGTTACTCCATCAGGACTGAGTATTTGAGAACACTGTAAGCACTTGTGAAAACACTGAATAGGAAAAAAAAATTCCCTCTGGAGATATAATGGGTATATACAGTGAGCCTAGGAGCACTCAGAGAATGATCCCAAATCCAATCCAGTGGACAGGTCTCAGAGGCCCTCACTTATCAAGTCTAATCACTGTGAACTGCCCCACCTTCATGTCATCTTCTACCTCAGCTGCTCCTGGTACTTTCTTGACACTTTTCATATTCATTGGTAATTGCTGAGAATTATGATTAATCAACATTAATTGCTTTTCTGATTTGCACCTTGGGGACATGTAGATAGTGTTCTGTGTTTTTCAGGAGACATGATTATTACTGCTCTGGGGGTAGATCAGATCAGTGAATCATGTCTTATAAAGACAGCCTTAGATGTATCCCCCATATATGCACAAACATATAACCAAATCAAAGTCTACACTCATTGCTGGAGTCATCATCGGGCCCAGAAACAGAGACAAAAGCAAGGTGAGGTTCCTGTGTTTCAGGCTTAGCCACAAAGATTCTGTCCTCAGAGTCAAAAAGTGAAGGGGGAACACAAAAATGCATGCAAGATGTTTGTATATTACAGAGAGGAAAGTCTGTGAAACAAGGATTGGCATTTTTTCCTTCAGAATCTGAGAAATGTTTTTTCTTTTGCACCTCTAACTCCAGTTTACTTCTGTTTCCTCTCCCATTCAAAGTCCTCTGTAATCCATGGGTCTTCCTTCTTCTCATTCTACATCTCTTTGTCCCATTTCTTATACTGTTGGTCCTTGTTTTTTTTTTTTTTTTTAATATGAGGAACTTTTTTTATTATTATAGCTTTTTATTTACAAGTTATATGCATGGGTAATTTTACAGCATTGACAATTGCCAAACCTTTTGTTCCAATTTTTCCCCTCCTTCCCCCCACTCCCTCCCCTAGATGGCAGGATGACCAGTAGATGTTAAATATATTAAAGTATAAATTAAATACAAAATAAATATACATGTCCAAACAGTTATTTTGCTGTACAAAAAGAATTGGACTCTGAAATATTGTACAATTAGCCTGTGAAGGAAATAAAAAATGCAGACAGGCAAAAATAGAGGGATTGGGAATTCTATGTAGTGGTTCTTAGTCATCTCCCAGAGTTCTTTCGCTTGGTATAGCTGGTTCAGTTCATTACTGCACCATTGGAACTGATTTGGTTCGTCTCATTGCTGAAGATGGCTAGGTCCATCAGAATTGATCAACATATAGTATTGTTGTTGAAGTATATAATGATCTCCTGGCCCTGCTGATTTCACTCAGCATCAGTTTGTGTAAGTCTCTCCAGGCCTTTCTGAAATCATCCTGCTGGTCATTTCTTACCGAACAATAATATTCCATAATATTCATATACCACAATTTATTCAGCCATTCTCCAATTGATAGGCATCTGCTCAGTTTCTAGTTTCTGGCCACTACAGAGAGGGCTGCCACAAACATTTGTGCACATACAGGTCCCTTTCCCTTCTTTAGTATTTCTTTGGGATATAAGCCCAATAGTAACACTGCTGGATCAAAGGGTTTGCACAGTTTGATAACTTTTTGAGCATAGTTCCAAATTGCTCTCCAGAATGGTTGGATGTATTCACAATTTTACCAACAATGTATTAGTGTCCCTGTTTTCCCACATCCTCTCCAACATTCCGCATTATCTTTCCCTGTCATTCTAGCCAATCTGACAGGTGTGAAGTGATATCTCAGAGTTGTCTTAATTTGCATTTCTCTGATTAGTAATGACTTGGAGCATCTTTTCATATGGCTAGAAATAGTTTCAATTTCTTCGAATGAGAATTGTCTGTTCATATTCTTTGTGTTGGTCCTTCTTTATGCCACTCTATTGGGTAGAAAAATCCATATATGATATGAAACAACAAGAGAAAATGGAAAGGTATGTTAAATAAATTAAGTGTCTGAAGATCATCATAACCTATTATCTGTGTATCTACAGATCACTACTGCTCTTGTACACTATGATCTAAATCAGTGCTCTTTGGAGAGCTGTGGGAATGGCTAGAAAAAAAAAGATAATTAATTTCAAGTGGATAGAGTATTGGACTTGCAGTCAGGCAGACTAAAATTCAAATCCCATCTTAGATACTTACTAGCTCACTCAACATCTCTGTCCTAGTTTCCTAAATGAGTAAAATGAGACAGCCACTAAGTTCTCTTTTAGCTCTAAGTCAATGGTTTTATGATTCTGTGATCATATGATTGCCTATATTTAATAGCAATTGCTATCCACATGGGTAATTTTGTTATAATCTAAATAGGAGACTGGAAGGAAAAAAAAAAGAACAATTTCTAAATAAAACTTATCAAGCCATCATAAGGAACTTTGTTGGAGGATATTTTATATAACCAGCCAAAGTACTGAGCATAGTGAAAATGGGGAGGGGGGGCGGGTATTGTGCTTCCTTGGGTATATATATCAAGTTGTGTATCCAAAAGTAATGAGGGCGCCACAGAATCTTGTAGACTCTAATTAATCAGTGGGGTGATAGTGGGGACCAGAACACCACAAAATGGACTCTAAGTATAACATGATCGAAGATGGGGTGATCATCCTCAAAAATGACTTACTAGCTTAGATTTTTATATAGAAAACTTTCTACTTCTGATGACTGCCAGTGATGTTTCAGTATTTAAGTTCTCAAAGACTGCCTACATTCAGTGGCCTATGTGTTATCAAAACACACATCTTTATTCTCTCCTCTCAGGATGTAGAAATTTTTTGCCTTTTAGTCCTAAGAACTAGAATGTTACAAGAGACTGGTCCATCCTCCAAATCATTATTTTTTTTATATCTGCTTATAAGCTGTTCATTTTTCAATTGAGTTTTTCTCTTCTGTATAACACTTTCATTGAGCGACAGTAATGAAAAGAAAACCTATGTGCCAATGGCTTTCAGTTTCTCACCTCATAATTTTTGATAAGCTTTCTCAGCTTCCTTCTGACAATGCCATTTGTACCAAAGTGAGTCATCAGAAATAAGGTGTGATAATCCACGTAGGTATGTCCTGGTTATAATTTGGCTATGTGCCTCAGGAAGATAATAAACACCAATTCTATTGTTATCAGGTTAAGAAATAACTACCTCTATACCCTTGGGAAAGGATTCATGAGCTAAAACCATTGGTTTTGCCTCTGATTCTTACAGAATGATTTATTACCTGGCAATTTCTCTGGAGGGGAAAGTCTGAGGAAAGGTGGCTGCAGGTGGGAAGACAACAAGCATCTATTAAGCATTTTTTTTTCTGGGAACTGTGCCAAGTGTTTTCCTGATATTAACTCACTTTATTCTATAATAGTCCTGAAAGGTAAGTACTATTATTATCCCCATTTTACATTTGAGGAAACTGAAGCAAGCAGTGACTTAACAAGGATCACACAACTAGTGTTTGAGATCATATTTGAATTTAGGAATTCCTGAGTTCCAGCACACTATCTACTACATCATCAAGCTACTTTTAGGATAATGATCCCCCTCAAGAACATTTTCATTCCAAAAGGGCTACAAAACTTTGCATTCCCTTTGATCCACTAATACCACTGCTAAGTCTGTATTCAAAAAAAGACATACAAATAAAAGGGATCTAAATGTACAAACATATTTATAAGAGTTCTTTTTGTGGTGGCAAAGAATTGACATTGAGGGGATGTCCATTAACTGGGGAATGGCTGAACACATTGTACTAGATGATGGTAATGGAACATTATTGTGCTATAAGAAATGATGAGCAGGATGATTTCAAAACCTGATAGAAAGTGAGCAGAACTATAAAAACATTGTATTCAATAACAGAAATATCATAGTAGGAAATATTGTGGATGACTTAAGTATTCTCAGGAATACAGTGATCCAAGACAATACAAACAGACAAATGATGAAAAATGCTATCTACTTCCAGAAAAAAAAATTGATGTCTAAATAAATAGTGAAGCATACTATATTTTGCTTCCTTCCTTCCTTTCTGTCTTTCTTTTGACTGGAGTTTTCTTGCAAGAAGAAATACTAACATAGAAATGCTTTACATGATTATACTCATAACCTGTAATAGATTGCTAACTAGCTCCATGCGAGCAAGTAGGGAGAAAAGTGAAAGACAGATAGAATTTGAAACTCAAACCTCTTTTTAGGAAGTTTTAAGTGTCTGAGATCACATTTGAACTCAGATCCTCCTGAATCCAGGGCTGGTGCGCTATCCACTGTACCACCAAGCTGCCCCTCTTTTTAAAATGTTTAACCTGCAATTGGGGTAAA
Organism: Antechinus flavipes; assembly: GCF_016432865.1. Classification (NCBI taxonomy): domain Eukaryota; kingdom Metazoa; phylum Chordata; class Mammalia; order Dasyuromorphia; family Dasyuridae; genus Antechinus; species Antechinus flavipes. The sequence goes on along the minus strand of NC_067400.1, from coordinate 631,830,335 downwards.
AAATGAAATATTAAATTGAACATGAAAATCATGAGTATATGACATGGGTATTATAAGTTTTCACCTGGCATGCTACAGCACAGAATAATATCAATAAGTATTAGTAGAGCACACAACCACATCATTTAAGGATTGTAATGCTGTAAAAATAGAAAATAACATATGCAGTGAAGAAACCTAAATGGAGACTGAATACTAACAACTTGAATGATAATTGAGTCAAAGCAGAAAGCATAAAAACAATAACTACATATATGAAGCTGATAACAATTATACATCTTAACCAAATTTTCTTGATGCAGCAAATCATTAGTCAGAAGAAAAGTGCCATCTCTGAAAACAAGTATTAAGAGAAAATGAAAAAAAAAATAGAAAATATCTAATTGGTGAACTTAAATACAGTTGTAAAATTAGCAAGCCCACAAATAAATACAGCCAAAATAAACACCAAAAGGGCATCTTGAAAATTAAAGAAAGTATATTTAAAAGATCAGACAAGGAGACTACTAAACTGAATTGCCTCTGATATTCTAGATTTTGCAACCAGCCTCAGCAACCTTCTCACTTTTGAATATTCCTCTGCCTCCATAGTCCCTATTTTCCATTCATTAATTTCCCAGGACTTTCATTTTCTTTTTATAGTTTTGAAGGTATTCTTCCTATATCTGTTTTGTTTTCTATTATGTTAGACTATGGCTATGTATAATTTGTTTTTATTATTCTTTTTTCTTTGGGTTTTGTTGTGATTTTACCTTATTCATTTGCTATTTTATTGAGTTGATTTTCTGCTCTTCTTTTTAATCAGATTATCTAAGTGTTTATGAATTTCATTAGTTTTTAAAAGAAACACACTTTAATCTTATTTATCTATTTATGGGGGGGGTTCCGATTTATGTTTCCCTTCTAATCTTTTATTTCTCCTGTTTTGTGATTATTTTAGATTTATTTGTTGATTATATAATTTTAATGCATATTCAGTTCCTTGAGCTCCTCTTTTTTTATTTGGTTAATGTATTATTGTAAGGATATTATTTTTCCCTGAGTGACTGAATTAACTGCATCCCAGAAAATTTTGTTTATGTTGTTTATGACTTTTTTTCATAGTTATTGATTATTACATAGAAAAACATAGATTTTCTCTTTGACCCATCCATAATTTAAGATTTCATTAAGTCTCCTTTTAAATCTATATCTTTTGTTTTTCATTCCTGAAATAATTTCTATTCTGAATTTATTATGATCTATAAAGCATATATTCATTATTTCTGTCCTATTAGAGTTGTTTGCAATATCCTTATGCCCTAGTAGTGTATGGTCAATATTTGTAAAAATTTCATATGGTGTAGAACATATACAATCTTTTGCTGTCCTATTTAGAAGACACCAAAAGTTTTAACTCTAGTTTTTCCAGAAATTGGTTAAGTTCCACTTTTTTCCCTTTTGTTTATCTTTCTGATAGACTTAGGCAAAACTGATTGGTTGTTGTCCATTTTCCAGGAAGACCAAAATGACATCATTAGGGTGGGATCAAAGTACATTGCATCCAACTATGTCTGATCAGACTAATACAAGCTCAGAATACTGTGTAACATATTGGACACAAATAGTCCATATGACCATTTAGAGTTTAAATGTCTCTAAATTTGTACTTTTCACATTTATTTTGAGCGCCTGCAATTTCTACTTTGTTCATAGAACACAGTGCCTTCTTTGATATGAGCATGTTATGCTCAGTAATCCTGTGTCAGTGTCTCCAAAGTCCTCTACAGAGACCTTGAAACTGTCCTTGTATCACTTCTGTTGTCTAAATAAGTGCTTGCCTTGTTTGAGTTCTCCAAAAAACAGTCTTTTAAGCATTCAAAACAGCATTAACAGAGCATCATAGTGATCATCTTTGCAGTGGAAATTGAGTGCTTGTCATTCCGGCTTGAAAAAGGCCCTCATTGTTCAACTCTTCAGAATCTTCCTAAGGTAATTCAAATGGAAATGATTCTGTTTTCCGACATGGTGCTGATAGACTGTCCAGGTTTCATAGTCATACCATGTGATCAGTACATAGACCTTCAATTTAATAGACAGTCTAATACCTCTTCTCCTCCAGTTTCCTTCAGAGCCTCCTAGAAACCAAGCTAGCTCTTATTAAAATCTCCTCTCACAATTGTGTTACTATGTGTTCTTGAAGCTCAGATAGTATTTCATTTATGAATTTTAAAATGCTAAGGCATTTAGTGTATACATTTATTACTGATATTGTTTTGTCATATCAGCCTAAAATAGTTTACTTATTTATTTTTATTGTATTTTAATATTTTTAATGTTTGTTTTGCTGATGTTTGATAACATAGTGGCAATCTCTGATTTCTTTTTTTTTTAAATTCATTAGAATGCATAATATTATTCCATCACCACAGTTTTTATTTTGTGTACATTTTTGTTGTTTAAATGTGTTTCTTGTTAATATCAGATGGTAGGGTTTTGTTTTCTTATCCAATATATCATAACTTTTCATTTTTTTGGATTGTTTAATCTATTTAATTTCGAGTTATAAGAGCTGGTTTTACAATTTTCTTTAGCTGTCTCTAAATTGAGGGGTGGGTTAAGAAGGTATCAGGTTATTATTTTTCCCTCTTCTGTTGTAAAAACAGTATTAAGTTTCTCTTGTTACTTTATTTTTTAGGTGGACTGTTCTCAATGACTCACTTTCTCTTTTTTTAGATTCCCTCTTCTCAACAGTTAGTCCTTTTCTTTTGGAGTTCAGTGTATTAGTTTCTCTCTCTTGCTTTTATCTACTGATACATTTTTCCCTTCTTAGTCAAATAGATTCCTTCTTCCTCTTTTTCCACTTAACTAGTCCAGTTCATTAGTGTGTTGTTAATTAATATAGTACTCATCAGTGCTTTAAAAAGAAAACCTTCAAAAAGGGTTAAAAACAGGCATTTTTATTATAATAGAAAAATATTCTAAAACCCAATTTAACAGTATTTTTTTTTGGCCAAAACACTAACAGAGTATTTTTTTTAAAATGTTCTTTTTGTCTACTTTTGTTTCATATGGTTCTAGAAGTGCTAACAGCAAAAGGAAGAAAGATAGAAATTAAGAGCACCAAAAAAGGCAGAGAAACAAAAATTCTCTGTGTTTGTTGATGACATGAAACCTTATGACATGATCCCAGATAATTAGCAAAGAAACTAATTAAGACAATAACTATAATGTAGGAGCTGGATCTAAAATAAATTCATAAGATCTTTTGGGAATAAGACGCTAACAATTCTTGGGGGTCTGTTCTCAAGACAACTGCTCTTCTATCTCTGCTTCTGTTCGCCATACTTCACCACCATGTTCCTGAGAAGACATACCCTCTAAAATGTATCATTGTTATGCCACATCTGGACTTGCTACTATTCAGAAACCAAAGTGATAAGCTACACAGTGTCCAGAAAAGGTTGCCTCCATGTGTACAACCAATGTTTATTTCCTAGCATTCCATATATGTTCATCAGTTCTTTGTTCACATGATGTGTGTGTGTGTGTATGTGTGTGTGTGTGTGTGTGTGTGCATTCTCCCTTTTTATAAATTGTGGGAAAGTATACTTATAAAAATAAGCAGGAATCTTTTCTTGGCAATCAATTTTTATGCCATTGGATATAATATCTTTTTAAAAGTTAATCTGTCCATGGGATGGTTGGTAAAAGTAACTACTCTGGTGGGGACTAAAAAGCCATGATTCTGTGGGGATAATAACTCCCACCACACCTACCCCCAATCCCTGTGCCTCGAAAAACGAGTAGGGCAATCTTTGGCAGGAGAAAATTTTGCATGAAGGAATTCCAAAGGTGCTACATATTTTTCCTATTAAATTTGATTTTTTTTTAAATTCAGCCCAGCATTCTAATCTGTAGTGCTCATTCTAAATTCATTGGGTTGAATCTAATAAAATGAAATTAAATATAAAGTCTTAGACCTGGGATCTAAAACTATATTACATTAATATAGGAGGGAGTATGAAACAAATATGTCTAGAAAGAAAAGACTGTGATTAAGAAAGTGGAGTATAATTGACTGTAAGTTCAAAATGAGTTGGCAGAGTAATAAATAACCATATGAGAAAAATGTCAAGTAAGGACTTTGAGCCAGAACAGTTAATAAGCAACTAGGCTAGTTTCCTTAAGTGAGCTCAAGGAAAACAGAAAGCTAAGCTTGGAACAAAATGTTAAATGATTTGTAATGGGCTGAGGCTCGAGTTGATGCACTGAGGTCCCAAGCATGTGAGGCTAAATAGTAATTGGACCCTACTCTATTAATATATATATACTTGGAAATAGAATGGCCCCCGCCCACTCTTTGTGCAAGTCCTGATGTGTTGTATAGGAAATGACGATTTTGGTGGATGGAGGCAGGGGAGTAAAAAGGGAAGCGGAAAGAGAGACTGCTGGCTGGCGTCTTGACACAGCTGCTCACATTGCTATCGTGACCCCCCCTTCACCTCAAAAAGAGTAAAGATTGAAGATTTTTCCTTTAACCTGAATTCCTGACTCTGGCTGATTTTAAATATGCTCTCATCACAATGATTCATGGCATAAATATAGATAATGAAACTGAGCCTACTAACACCTTAGCTGAACAATAACTGATTCCCCAAACCAATAATGTGTAAATAACAGGTGTCCTTTGTCTATCTGTAGCATGGAAGGAGTCAAGTCACTAGTTTTCCTTAGATAGGAATAAGATTGCATAAAGTGCTTGTGTTTCTTTCCAGGGCCCTCAGGCTCAGACTGAAGTTCTTCATCTCACCACACCAAGAACATGATTTCTATGAACATACTCCTGAGTATTGCCTTCTTCTCCCAGACAGGAATTGGGGTTCAGGGAAACCTCTTCCTACTTTATCTCTTCAGTTTTCTTTTCTTCACTGGTCAGAGTTTGAGGCCAATAGATCTGATTCTCAGCCAGCTGGCTTTGGCTAATTCCTTGGTGCTTCTCTCCAAGGGATTCCTTCAGGGATTGGCAACTTTGGGTCTGAAAAATTTACTGGATGACATTGGTTGTAAAATTGTCTTTTACCTTCACAGAGTAGGTCGAGGGCTTTCCCTCTGTATAACCTGTCTTTTGAGTGGTTTTCAGGCCATCAACATCAGTCCTCAGAACTCCAGGTTCATGAAGCTTAAAACCAGAATCCCAAGGTACATTATGCCCTCTATTCTCCTCTGCTGGATTTTCCCCATGCTGCAAAATATTACTATTCTTGAGAAACTTGAAGGACCAAGGAGCATCAGAAACACTTCAGAAACAAATATATATGGATACTGCTCTGTGAATGCTGCGACTCCTATTAGTACCTCACTCCATGGAGTTGTGTTCTCTCTCCCTGATGCTGTGTGTATGACTTTCATTAGCTTTACCAGTGGCTACAAGGTTTATCTCCTACACAAGCACCACAAGAGAGTCGAACAGCTTCATTCTGATAGCTTTTTTCCTAGATCCTTCCCAGAAACCAGAGCCACCCAAATGATCCTCCTGCTAGTGAGCACCTTTGTCACTTTTTACTTACTTAATTCTATTTTGACTGCCTGCATGCACTCAATGACACCTAGACCCTGGCTGTTGCATAGCTCTGCCCTCTTGGCTTCCTGTTTTCCAATGGTTAGCCCCTTTGTGCTGATCAGCAGTGACTCACAAATCCTGAGGTACTACAAAGCTGTCCATGGTAGAAAAAGTTCTCAACCTGAGAAGTAACACCAGGGACCCAGTCCTTAACATCTTCCCAGACTCTGGTCAAAAGAATGATTCCCTAAAAGATTGTAAGCCAGAACTGTCAAAAAAAAAAAAAAAAAAAGATCCAGAATCCTCATGTAGTTATCTAGACTAGATCTAGACTAGATCCAATCACAGAAGTCTTTTCATTTTTTTGAATTGTTCATATTTGTCATTTCTTATCGTATGATCCCATCTCATTACATTTGTATCTAAATGGATACTCTCACATTGCTTCCAGTGCTATGCTACAACAAAAAGGGTTAATATTTTGGCCTGACATCCATGACCCAAATGAAAGCTTTTCTCACATTTGGATTTCAGGTCTAAGATGAAGTGGATCTGTATTCATTTGGAGGATCAAAGAAGATCAAAGAAGAGAAATTCAGGCTTTTTCTCTCATAATTCTGATTTACCCACAAACGAGACTAGAACTCCAGTGAATATATCTGACCATAAGGTTTAGATGTGGCTCATGACTACAGTTTCCACAAAAGAAAACAGTATTTCCCTTCAAGAAAATTACTCAGACATTTAAAGTAGGTATCAGGTCTGGAACAGTGATTTTCTCTACCATAAAAACATATAACACAAAAGATGCATAAAAAATTAACAAGTACTTAAAATATGAACAGTATTTCACAATCATTGGGTTCAACTCAGCCTCAAAAAGTTTTTGTGGGCATGTTGAGCAGCTATTCCATCCTTGCCTGACTTTTGTGATTAACCCACTGCTCATGTTGCAGTGTTAAAACATAACTAAGTGAATTTGGGATTAGCTATTAGAATCAAGAAGGAAAGGGATCAAATGGGGAGGATTTTAGAGACTAGTGAACAAGAAAGGGAGCAGGGAGAAAGGAAAAATGACCATAATTTGACCATACAAAACATCAACAGGGCACTCAAGGACCCTGGAGTGGTTCAGAAAAGCAATCAACTAATGAAATGAAAACATAAAACATTAACAACAGAATTTGGAGGTCTCTAGGAGGAAATGAGCATGTCTAACTAGAAACTATTGTTATACCACAGTTCTCTTTTATTGTCCCAACTCAGTTTCCCTAATTATCCTGACTCAGTTTCCCTAAATTGTCCTTCTTCGGTTTCCTTGATTTGTGACCCAATTGTTCTGGTCAATCCTGCAATCACCCATCCTCTTAATCATCAGAATACTTGATAAGGAGAAAAGATCTTATATTTTAGAATATCAGGATGCCTCTCTCTATCCCAATCTATCAGAATAACAGATACTGTCTTATCAAGATGCCTGTCCCCATCTCCAGGGTGCCTCCCCTCATTATGTCACCCCCATCTCCCGTGGCTCCCCTCACGCTCTCAGAACTGTATTGTCAGAGTCCCATTCCCACTCTTTGCATCCTGACTCCACCCCTGCCTCCCTCTACCCCCTGTGTCTGAGCTACGTATATATATGTCATTGAGAATTCACATTGTTTGCTGGATTTTTGGAGACAATAGTCTCATTCAGCCCTGGGACCAAACCATGGATCCATTTGATCCCAGTAAATCCCTCCCTTTCAAATAAAATATTAAATACTCTCTAATTTCTATTTTGTCTCAGTTTCTCCAGCATTACACTACAAAATTCAAACCAAAAAACAGGCAGTCTTTAATAGTAGATTTTCTGAAAAAGAAGGCAAGAGGAAAAAAATAACAGAACAAAATGTTTGTTAAAGACTGGCAGAGCACTTGAGAAACATACACAGTTTTGGTCTTCCCTGAGTTTTCATATTTCTGGATCTCTTTTTGGCATTTGACACTTTTGGCTACCTTCTCACCTGAGATACTCCCTCTTCTGAACTTTTGTGGCAATGCATCCTCTTAGTTCTACCTCTCTGACCATTCCTTCTCAGCTGCTTTTACTTCCCCTAACTGTGTTTGTACCATTATCAAAGTTATGTCCTGAGCTTTCCTTATCTCTATATCCTCTCATTTGATCATCTCAGAAACATTATCTCTCTTTGCATGTCTTTCAAATCTATATATCTAATTTTAATATCAAACTAGATGTCTTAAATGATGCGGGTATGGTCCCTTTAAGATTCCTTTCTTTCTGATTCCCAACCCCTCCTACTTAATGTAATTACCTTTTGATTCACAATTCCTGGTCCCTTTGAATTCCAATAGAAGATCCAGATCTGAGCCAACCTGGGACTACACCCACAGGCCCCTCTAGCTAAATCTCCCATTATAAAAAGGGCCAAGCTGGAACCCCCTCTTTGCAGAGGTCCCAAACACGCCAGCCTCTGGCCTGGCATGTCAGGACCCTCTGTCCACTGGATCCTCTTTCCGGTTTCCTTCTTATCTCTACCTTCACCTATTTTCTTACTTCCAAACCCCATAATAAACCTCTTTTATCAATCTAGCTTTTCGGGCCAATAAATGCTTTTATTGTGGACTGGTACTGCCACTAGACTTCATTTAACTTTGTATCCTTGTACCAAATCCAAGGGGGTTGCAGGGGAGCTCTGTTTGACTCCTTGTACCCTGAACCTGCCACTAGACCTCAATTAAATCCTAATTTCATTTAGGTACCCCAAATCTAGACCTCAACATTAAAGGCAAATGAAATTCAATATGCTACAATCTAACTTCATTAGCTTTACACCAAAACTTAAAATCAAAGTCTGATTGTGAAGGGAATAAAGGGAAGAGTATTCTGGAGCCAGAGACAATTGTGTTTTTAGGGGGTTTTTTGTTGGCATTTTTTTTTAAGTTTTTAGTTTTTAGCGTCAGTATTTATACCTTGGAAGTCAGCAAATGCTACAATCGAGGGCTTGTTTTATGTGTTTGTTAATGGCCCAGAGTTAAGAAAATATTAATAATAGAGATTAATTGGAAACTAGAGAGAGCTGGTTGTTAAATATTTATAGGCATACTCCTAGGTAGAAATGATGGAAGACTTCAGAAATAAATGGGGTCTGAGATGTATGACTGGGTTGTAGTTTTATATAGTCAATGGCGAATAATTCAAAGTTTAGAAGCAAGGGAGTGACCTACAAATGCTTGGTGGTATATTCAGAAGATTATTTTGGTAGAAGGAGAATACTGAAGAAGGAGAAGCCAGGTCTAGGTAAGAAAAAATGAGGCTGGAGAGAGACAAAATGAATGGAGAAAAGGTAACAGATTAAGAGATATTGTGGGCTGAAATCACCTGAATTCTGTTCTTGGATTCCCTAATGTTTTTGCTTTCACCTTATCTTGCATCCATATCACTTCCTAAACATTTCTAAAGCACTCTTACTTCTCTCCCCACTTCCAACTCCTCTTTCTTTATGTGTTGACTACTCCTCTTAGAATGAAAGCTCCTTGAGGGCAAGAGACTGTATTCATTAAATTTGATTGCATTCCCAGCACTTATCTGAGTGCCTAGTACATAGAAATCACTTGATTAATATTTAAACATTCATTCCCAGGTAAGGTCCTTTACCTAAAGAAAGAGATGGTGTAACATATTTGAGGAGAAAAGAGGTCTATCATATCCTTTATGGGAATTGTGAGGCTCATTTAGAGATGAAGACTATCCACGAAAGCCAAAATGATTGGGGATTGTGTTTGTCCTGTCTCTAGACTAACAGGTATCAAATCTCTTGATACATATTATTAACCCCCATGAGAGATGATTTATTTGGACCCCTACTCTATTCCAATCAGTATCTGATGGAATCATATCTATGGATAAGGCCCCAGAGTTGTGAGCTGCAGATTTTAAGTTCACTTACTAAACTATAGGAATTTAACTAATGGCCCAACACACTTCTTTTGATTTACCATTGTGTGGGTCAGAAACCATTAAAAAAAAGACTGGAGAGATCTCTAGAAGCAAAGCAAAGTCTATTATAAGTTCTCGGGAGAATCAAGGGATCCCAAGGAGCAGATAATTGAAGGGAGGAAACACCGTAGGGGAGAAGGTCAATGCTTTTAATCCCTAATGCAAATTCCCCCTCCCACCACAGACCCTCATCCTTATTGGCTGAGGATCTTACATTCTAAATGTGGGACTTAGGGGGATAGCAGGGAGGAGACTTTAAGTATGCCCGTAAGAGGATAGCAGGGAGGAGACACTTTAAGCATGCCCTTGACTTAATGCTTAAAGTCCTTCAGGCCTACTCAAACTTTTAAATAGATGAAGCCTTACTAGATTTTCACAACTGTCTTGAAAGATCTCATCTTATCTCGTTCACCATGGTGATCAAACCCAGACTAACAGAGGTGACAATTAAATGGAAAGACTTCAAAACATTTTTGTACTTCTAGACCAAGCATTTATCCAATAGGAGCAGGTGACTATCTTGTGACCACTTAGAACCAATTTGTGATAGCTTGTGCTATTTCTTCCTTCCCAACCTGGGGAGAAGAAGCCTGTCCATCTTGTATGGAGATATTCCTTACTTCACCTGAAATGGACAAATGGCCCTCCTTTCTGCAGTACTTCAAAGGCCTCGGGCTAGCAGAAGAAAGTTTGCTCAGCTAGATTGGGGGACTTCTTTTGCACTTCAAAGGGCCGGATCAACAATGCTCTTAAGGGTATCAGTTCCGGGAGAGTGGTCGCCTAACCCTGATCCCCATCTATGTTAGAACATCTGCCCAGGTGCGATTCTCCTTTCATCCTATAAAACCCCCATCTTCCTGTTGTAAAACTCAAATCATAGTTTAATGTCAAAATGTAACAAACTGAACAGAAATGCTTATAAGGCGGTCTTTAGTTCTGTGAGGTACGGAATCCTATCAGAACTCCTTCCTGAGCTCGGTACCAAATAAATTCTAAATTTTACTCATTGCAGCTGTCTTGAATTTTATTGCCTGGGCTATTTCACACCCAATTTGTGACCCTGCTGATATATTATTTTCCATATTTTGGTTTATGTGTCACTATTCTATCCTATTTTTTGATATCGAACTATTCTATATTTGATATAATTGTTTTTCAATAACTGAATATCTAGCCCTATAAAAATAGGGCCCTGAAAGGAGGAAGCAACTCAGGTCATGAGAAAGATCTGAAAGCCACTTCATTAGAGGGGAACATGGACTCTAATAAAGTGCTACTGGCTCAGAGTGCTGTTTCCTCGGTCTCCTTTAATAAGTAGAATTGTTTTAATCCCCATACGCTTTACATCAGATTAAACATGTAAGATTAGAGAGTTGAGATTAAGTTAGGTCAAAATATAACTTCAATGTATACTATTCCAGGTAAAACTTCATAATTTTCATAATCCCAAATCATCACAGAAATACTGCCATATTATAAATAAACTTGTAAATCCTCCTCCCTCCCTCCCCCCATTGTAAAAGAATGTTTCATTTAGAAGAGAAGACCCCATTTTTCTCAGTAAACCAATTAAATAATTCTTTCCCAGGGATTATTGGATGTTGTGACTTCAACCAGATAGTCTCAAGAAATTTGGCAGGTTTATCAATAAAAAGATTTTACAAGATCTTTTCTTTTATACTTTCTGCCACACAGTAAGTAATTATTAATTTCCTCTTTTAATATATACTAATTAAATATTTAGGGTTTTAACATAATGGCAATGGCCTCTAATAAATTAGTTAATAGTTTCACAGTAACCATGTCAAAACAGTTAAAATCTTATTAATGCAATTGTATTACATTCCTAATTTCATTTCTTACATAATGTTTTCCCAGTGTGTGTGTATAATACCAGTTAGAGAAGTAATAATGTCAACAGTATCTTTAATTTAAAACATGAAACAAAACTCATTCTAATTTCACACTTTGCTTATAATTTTTTCAATGAGAAATCCCCAATCTCCAGTCCTTCCAGCTGAAAAAAAAAGTCTCCCTAAGGAGTGCTCAAGGTTTTGTTACCCAGGAGCTCCGATTAAGGATGAGCATCTCTCGCCCAATACTACTGATAGAAGCAATTGTCTCAATAAAGTTTAATAAATGTAAACAGAGGTACAGAATTTAAATTAGATTTACATTTTTAATGAAACTTTAAACTTTTTAGTTGTTTCTGATTTACATAAATTTGTCTCTTTTTTATTAGTAAGAAAAGAGTTAATAACAAGCAAATAGTTCTTAAAATTCATTTAAAATTTAAAATGCATGCTGCAACCTGTTTATGTTTCATTTTAGAATTTCTCTGATATTTTGTTCAAACTACCTTCTGGAACTCACTAGAATTTTTCAGCAATTTCATTAGCATTTCTTCAGCATTTAAAAAAATATTCAAATCACAACTTGGAAATTCAAAGCAAAATTTACATTGTAGTCACAAACTGAATTTCTAATTAGTTTCTAATGTTATTTATTTCTGCAAAATGGAGAAAAGATTGCATCTCTTATCTGTCTTCTAACTTGGCCATAATTGTCATACGAACTAATGGTGAAAATGCAGGAACAGAAATTATAAGGCAACTTGCTAAAGAAAATTCTAAAGTGGTTTGTAGAAGAATTATACTAGGACTACACAAGGATGCTCTTTTAGAGGAGATCATAAGACTGTGCCACAGTGGGCACCAATAACTTTTATACCCAGGCTATGATGCAGACTTCCCAAGATCCAAACAGGGGAAGGCAGGATCCCTTTTGGCAAAGGACTTCCAGAGAGACTCATCATTGCTTTCAATATGGTAAAGTAGGGCATTTGAAAGCTCAATATTGGCATAAAGACAGAGTGAGAAAACAGGGTGGGAGAACAAAACCCCAAATCCCATGTCCAAAATGCAACAGAGGCTCCCACTGGGCATCACAATGTAGATTGATTCAAGAAACAGGATAAAGGTCCCATCCCCAGGACCCAAAACAAAAAATACTTGGGGCATGATGGCAGCCAATGCTATACCCAGAGAGTCTTTAGAAGTTCAGTACTCAGACATAACCAATCAGCCTAGAAGCAATCTGATGGGAGAAAGGGATTACAAGTGGGGAGAATAGAGTTGTATGCAGTTGGTACTACTGAAATACCCCCTAGAGAGGTGAAATCTGTTCCTCTTCAGCCTGTGGATCCTTTTACTCCAGGCAGAATAGGCTTGGCCATTTCACCTCCTGAGAGTACTTACAAAACAGTGTTCATCCATGCACTGATGTCGGAAACTGGGGAATGTGTAGGTAATATCCCAGTCACTAAGACAATGTATCACCCAGGAGTAGTAGCAGCATCAGGTTTACTGATACAGACTCCTAATAGATAATCTGGTGATACTTGCCCAGATTCTGACTCCAAGCAACAGAATCTGGGAATATTCTGTGTTATGGGCCAGAATTGAAACGAGGTGCTAAGTAAGTAGAATTGAGGAGACAGTGGTTAAATCTATTTTAGCATTGATTTAATCCTACAACAAATAATGGTTTCCTAATGATATAATGATTGATGTATACTCAGTGTGGAACCTATAAAGAGGAGCTCTCAGGGCCAGAAAGCACAAGTGCAGTAGAAGCTTTCTGAGGCTGAGACAGATTCATTCCATCATCCACCTTTGTTATGACTGGAGGCTCAAGCACAAACGTTTGGAAATTGAGGAGATTCAGAAACCAGAGAAAGCAGCTTAAGCTCTCAGAACCAAGACTACAGAAGGCCTCTAAGAAAAACTAGCTGAACCCTAAGTAAAGGAAAAGATGAAAGTGTTGGCAGGTCTTCAGCAGCAGCCCTGCCTAAAAAACTGAAATATACATTTGTAATCCCAACTGTTGTAAAATGTCTCTTCCCCACAGATTGATGGGGATGTTATCAACTATAGAAGGAATAACAACTCCTGTTTCACCTTCAAATGTTGTTAGAGTTCTTACAAGCTGTTAAGTCATTAGAATTGATAGAGACAATAATTATCTAATTTAGCATGGTTCAGTATGATTGATCTGATCTTACAAGGAGATGTTATGGGCCAGAACTTGATACAAGGTACTAAGTAGAACTGATAGAAACAATGCTTGTGTTCACACAGAGCTCATACAAGCAAGAAGCTCTCAGGGTCAAAGGGCACTCTGGGACTGGAGCAGACACAGGGGCACACTGGGACAGACACAGAGCACTCTGGGAGATTGAGAGCCAGAAGTCCTCTCTCAGAGGCAAGACAGATTCATTCCAACTTTCACCTTGGTGCTGGCTGGAGACATTCGGAGTTGAGCTAGAGGCAGAAGACTAGCAACGAGAGCTCTTGGAACCAAGGAAATCAAATTATGACTCTTTGCAGATGATATGATGGTATACTTACAGAACCCCAGAGATTCTACTAAAAAGCTATTAGAAATAATACCCAACTTTAGCCAAGTTGCAGAATACAAAATAAATCCACATAAATACTCAGCATATTTATACATCGCCAACAAAATCCAACAGCAAGAGATACAAAGAGAAATTCCATTTAAAATAACTGTCGATAGAATAAAATATTTGGGAATCTATCTACCAAAGGAAAGTCAGGAATTATATGAGCAAAATTACAAAACACTTTCCACACAAATAAAGTCAGATTTAAATAATTGGAAAAATATTAAGTGTTCTTGGATAAGGCAAGCCAATATAATAAAGATTACAATACTCCCTAGTCTATTTATTTAGTGCTATACCAATCAGACTTCCAAGAAACTATTTTAATGATCTAGAAAGAATAACAACAAAATTCATATGCTCGAGAATTTCAAGGGAATTAATGAAAAAAAATCAAATGAAGGTGGCCTAACTGTACCTGATCTAAAATTATATTATAAAGCAGCAGTCAACAAAACCATTTGGTACTGGATAAAAAATAGATAAGTTGATCAGTGGATTGGTTAGGTTCATAGGATAAAACAGTCAATAACTATAGTAATCTAGTGTTTGACAAACCCAAAGATCCCATCTTTTGGGAAAAGAATTCATTATTTGACAAAAACTGCTGGGAAAACTGGAAATTAGTATGGCAGAAATTAGGCATGGACTCACACTTAACACCGTACACCAAGATAAGATCAAAATGGGTCCATGATTTAGGCATAAAGAATGAGATCGTAAATAAATCAGAGGAACACAGGATAGTTTACCTCTCAGACTTGTGGAGGAGGAAGGAATTTGTGACCAAAGAAAAACTAGACATCATTATTGATCACAAAATAGAAATTTTTGATTACATCAAATTAAAAAGCCTTTGTATAAACAAAACTAATGCAAACAAGATTAGAAGGGAAGCAACAAATTTGGAAAACATCAAACCATTCTCCAATTGATAAATGGTCAAAGGATATGAACAATTTTCAGATGATGAAATTAAAACTATCTCCACTCATGTGAGTGTTCCAAATCACTACTGATCAGAGAAATACAAATTAAGACAATTCTGAGATACCACTACACACCTGTCAGATTGGCTAAAATGACAGGAAAAAATAATGATGAATGTTGGAGTGGATGCAGGAAAATTGGGACACTGATGCATTGTTGGTGGAGTTGTGAATGAATACAACCATTCTGGAGAGCAATTTGGAATTTTGCCCAAAAAGTTATCAAACTGTGCATACCCTTTGATCCAGCAGTGTTACTACTGGGCTTATGAAGGGAAAGGGACCTGTATGTGCCAAAATGTTTGTGGCAGCCCTTTTTGTGGTAGTTAGAAACTTGAAAATGAATGGATGTCCATGAATTGGATGATGGTTGGGCAAATTGTGGTATATGAATATTATGGAATATTATTGGTCTGTATGAAATGACCAGCAGGATGATTACAGAGAGGCTTGGAAAGACTTACATGAACTGATGCTGAGTGAAATGAACAGAATTAGGAAATCATTATATACTTCAATAACAATAGTATATGAGGATGCATTCTGATGGAAGTGCATACCTTCAACAAAGAGAAGATCTAATACAATTCCAAATGATCAATGATGGACAGAATCTGCTACATCCAGGGAAATGAGTGTAAAGTGTTTGCATTTTTGTTTTTCTTCCCAGGTTATTTTTACCTTCTGAATCCAATTCTTCCTCTGCAACAAGAGAACTGTTCATTTGTGCACACATATATTATATCTAGGATATACTATAACATATTTAACATGGAGAAGACTGCCTGACATCTAGGGGAGGGGATGGAGGGAGAGAAGGGAAAAATCAAAACAGAAGTGAATGCAAGGGATAATGTTGTAAAAAATTACCCATGCATATGTACTGTCAATAAAAAGTTATAAACACACACACACACACACACACACACACACACACACACACACACCCTTATCCTTAGGTGAATAAAATGAATTTGTTCTTATCTCCCACCTGACCTGTATTTCATGTCAGCTTGTCCTCCAGCCCTTCCCCCACCAAGGTCTAGCAGCTCACAGGGTGCCTGCTAGGGCTGAATGGGCAGCAACATAATAAAATTCTAAGATAATCAACTGAATTCATGTTATTTGGTAATTTTCTCTCATGTTTCAAAAACATTATTCGTGCCATTATTTTTATTCTAATTTTCCTCATCTTGGAATTTAGGGGAAAATATTTTCTTAGAAATACTCATATTTGAAAAATAATTTCTAGAGGATTATGTAAATATGGCCTTAGAAAATGAACTCTTGATCTGGACTCTGTAAAATTAATGCGAAAAATTATAGCTAGAATGTTTCAAAACTTACCTGTTTAACTGGTATATTTTCCTTTAAAATGAATATTAAATCTTTTTAACCAAATAATAAATTTTTACCCCCAATACTTTACTTTTTATATTTGTCAAATACAAGATTAGAATTTATATATCATCTCACACTGGGCTCCCAATCTGTCAAAGAAAGCCATTCCACTTAAGAATAGTAACTATACCTTACAAAGCTTGCTGACATGGCAAAGCGGTTTGTGCAAAACTAAGCAAGGTATAAGGGGGAGAGTTTTTCTGGAAGTGTAGCCCTAAACTGTTGGAATCCTTACAAAGTGTTAAGTCATTAGAATTGATAGAGATAATAATTATCTAATTTAGCATGGTTCAGTATGATTGATCTGATCCTACAAGGAGATGTTATGGGCCAGAACTTGAAACAAGGTACTAAGTGGAATTGAGGAGACAATGTTTAAATCTAGTTTAGAGTTGATTTAATCGTACAACAAATAACGGTTTCCCAGTGATATAATGATTGGAGTGTACTCAGTGTATAGCATATAAGCAAGAAGCCCAGACAGAAACCCACTCTCGGAGGCGGAGATAGATTCATTCCATATTCCACCTTTGTGCGGGCTGAAGACATTCAGAGGGAACTAGGGGCTGAAGCTCAAGACTTTGAAGGACACAATAAAGGATTGGATTTTAACTTCTGCCTGCGTTTGAAATAATTATTACTTTGAACTGAAACTAAGGCTGCCTCCAGAAAACCTCCCCAAGAAACCTGCTCCCAGAGAGAACGATTATATGTTATAAAAAAGAAGAGAACACCACATTTTGGTGCCTGAACGTGGGACTGACAGGACCCTGATCTCAGTGGAAAAGCCTCCAATCCTGATTTCAGTAGAAAAACCTCTGATCCTGATTCCAGTAGAAAAGTCTCCTCAACCCAGAAATTAGGGTGAGTACAACAAAGAAATTTTGTTAAAAGAATTAAAGTAGAATTTCAGATAAGAGGAGACAGATGTTTAGAAAACAGCCTTCTGTTTCTCTTCAAGGAAAATGTTTAGAGAGCATTGTCAAGGTTATGAAAAGCCAAGGTTTGAATATAATTTTGGAGCTGATCACTGAACTTTTAGAAACTGTAAAGTACATATGTCCTTGTTTCTCTATGGAAAAAGAATTGGATCTAGACAAGTGGAAATTAGTAGGAGAGGATCTTTGTCAATTCTATAATAAAAATGGACCTGACTCAATTTCCAAAGACATACTTAATACATATAATTTATTACAACTGGCATTAGGAAATTATGTCAGTATTAGAATAAGGAAAAAGAAGAAGAAGCAGGAGAGGGAAGTGCCACTAAACTAGGTGAAAAGGAGGAAGAATCAGATAAGAATGGAGATAAGTACAATTTTGAGTGGATTACTTCACAGCAGGAGAAATTAGATCATTCCGCATCTCATGACCTTCCCCCCTCAATTAACCCTTCATGGGTGGAGGAGGAAGGAGGAGGGGGAGAGGCAGAAACACAATCAGCATCTCCTGTGAAGGAGAATATGACAAGATTAGAAAAGGCATTAATTAAGTCAAAAAATGAAGAAGATATATCTGATTTTATAAATGCATACCCTGTGATTGAAGAGCTTGACTCTTCAGGTCAAAAAGGGAGAAGATACACTCCTTTTAATTTGGAAAAAATTAAGGATTTGAAAAAGGGTTGCACTCTTTATGGGGCTACATTAGATAATTTGTCTTATGAAATCTTAACCCCAAATGATTGGAAATCCATAGCTAGAACATGTTTAGAACTGGGACAAAATTTGTTGCGGCTTTCATGAATTACGTAGGATTCAAGTCCAATGCAATAGACAAACAGGTTTATTGTACAAATCAATTTTGACCAACTAGCTGGTGAAGGTCAGTATGAAGAGAATTCAGAACAGATTTATTATCCCATACCAGCGTATGAGCAAATTTCTAAGGCTGCAATAAAAACTTGGGGTTCCCTCCTAGGACAAAAAGATCGAGGGGAAGCCTTCACAAAAAATAGAGCAAGATTCCAATGAACCTTTTGCTGATTTTGTAAGGCTGCCTCCAGAAAACCTCCCCAAGAAACCTGCTCCCAGAGAACCATCATATTTTAGAAAAAGGAAAGAAGAACACCACACTAAACTATGGCACTTTTCTGGGGGTCAGATTTCTGAAAAGGCCTCCCCTCCCCTCCAACCCAATCAA
Organism: Antechinus flavipes; assembly: GCF_016432865.1. Classification (NCBI taxonomy): domain Eukaryota; kingdom Metazoa; phylum Chordata; class Mammalia; order Dasyuromorphia; family Dasyuridae; genus Antechinus; species Antechinus flavipes. The sequence continues at coordinate 631,811,796 of NC_067400.1, read as the reverse complement.
AACAAGATAAGGTCAAAATGGAAACCTAAGCCACAGATATTTTAAAAGAAAATTAGAATGTGTAACATATAATTTATCACACAGATGGAAAGTAAAAGAATTTAGGAATAAACAAGAAAATGAAGAGGAAAATTAAATAAGAAAAACAATTTAAAATCAGATTTAAAAATCTCTTAATCACTCTTGACAGAGAAAGGAGATTAAAATGATTGGTTCCCCCCATTATAAAGAACTTTCTTTGGATATCAATCTTGGGATTTCAGAGAAAAACTCAATTTTTTTTTCTGACCTTTATACACAGTATAAAATTGCAATGTCTCATGAGATCTGTGCTATAGGAAGAGGTCTTCCCTCATTCATTATATTCACATGTTTCATCTGCAGCAAGATTTCTACAGAAAGGATGAGATCCAGGTGAAAGCCATTTCTGCAAAATGTTGTGAAACATTTTGCATAATGTTTCTTTGCAGTGTGAATATTGTGATTTATAGTGACCCTTATCTTGCAGATAAAGGCATGTCTTCCTTCAGTACATTTGTAAGTCTTCTCTCCACTAAGTAGCCTCAGATGTAAACTCAGAAATGAATCTAGACTAAAGACCTTCCCATGCCAAGTCCATAGGAGATTTCTTCCAAAGCAGAAAATCCCTGCTGACTAACAAGCTCTGTCCTTCATTTTTATGCCTTTATCCATGGTTTCAATCTTCTAGGAATTTTCTAGAAGCAATTCTGGGGTGAAGTGAGCCTGAATGTTTTTCCATGTAGATTATATGAATGAGGTTTTACATCTAGTATGGGATCTCCCATGTCTAATCAGGGACTAATATAGATTAAAAACTTTACCATGATTCAGACACTTAAAAGATTTTCTCTAATGTGTTCTCTCTGTTGCTAAGCAAGATTTGAGCTTTCTCTGAAGATTTCTGTCCAATGTGGATTTTCTCATGTTTACCAAGACTTTCACGCCGTGTGAAAGCCTTTCCACAGTAATTACATTCATAAGGCTTCTCTCCAGTATGGATTCTCTGATGGACAGCAAGATGGGAGCGATATATAAAAGCCTTTCCACATTCATTACATTCATAAGGCTTCTCTCCAGTGTGGATTCTTTGATGTGCATCAAGATGGGAGTGCCTTGTGAAAGCCTTTCCACATTCATTACATTCATAAGGCTTCTCTCCAGTGTGGATTTTTTGATGGACAGCAAGGTAGGAGCGATCTATGAAAGCCTTTCCACATTGGTTACATTCATAAGGCTTCTCGCCAGTGTGGATTCTCTGATGTACTTCAAGGGAGGAGCGCTTTGTGAAAGCCTTTCCACATTCGTTACATTTATAAGGCTTCTCTCCAGTGTGGATTCTCTGATGTACTACTAGGCAGGAGCTCTTTGTGAAAGCCTTTCCACATTCGTTACATTTATAAGGCTTCTCTCCAGAGTGGATTCTCTGATGTACTTCAAGGGAGAAGTGCTTTGTGAAAGACTTTCCACATTCATTACATTCATAAGGCTTCTCTCCAGTGTGGATTCTCTGATGGACAGCAAGACTGGAGTGAGATGTGAAAGTCTTTCCACATTCGTTACATTCATAAGGCTTCTCTCCAGTGTGGATTCTCTGATGGACAGAAAGGTAGGACCGATCCTTGAAAGCCTTTCCACATTCATTACATTTATAAGGTTTCTCTCCAGTGTGGATTCTCTGATGTGCTACAAGGTAGGAGCGCTTTGTGAAAGCCTTTCCACATTCATTACATTTGTAAGGCTTCTCTCCAGTGTGGATTCTCTGATGGACAGCAAGACTGGAGTGAGATGTGAAAGTCTTTCCACATTCGTTACATTCATAAGGCTTCTCTCCAGTGTGGATCCTCTGATGGACAGCAAGGTAGGAGCGATCCATGAAAGCCTTTCCACATTCATAACATTTGTAAGGCTTCTCTCCAGTGTGGATTCTCTGATGTACTACAAGGTAGGAGCGCTTTGTGAAAGCTTTTCCACATTCATTACATTCAAAAGGCTTCTCTCCAGTGTGGATTCTCTGATGTGCATTAAGATAAGAGTGATATGTGAAAGCCTTTCCGCAGTCATTACATTCATAAGGCTTCTCTCCAGTGTGGATTCTCTGATGTTCACGAAGATTGTCACTCCGTGTGAAAGTTTTTCTACATTCATTACATTCATAAGGCTTCTCTCCAGAGTGGATTCTCTTATGTGCATTAAGACAGGAGTGATATATGAAAGCCTTTCCACATTCATTACATTTATAAGGCTTCTCTCCAGTGTGGATTCTCTGATGTTCACAAAGATTATCACTCTGTGTGAAAGTCTTTCCACATTCATTACATTTATAAGGCTTCTTGCCAGTGTGGATTCTCTGATGTTCACGGAGACTGTTACTCCATGTGAAAGCCTTTCCACATTCATTACATTGATAAGGCTTTTCTCCAGTGTGGATTCTCTGATGGACAGCAAGGTAGGATCGATATATGAAAGCCTTTCCACATTCATTACATTGATAAGGCTTCTCTCCAGTGTGGATTCTCTGATGGACAGCAAGGTAGGAGCGATCTATGAAAGTCTTTCCACATTCATTACATTCATAAGGCTTCTCTCCAGTGTGAATTCTCTGATGTTGAGCCAAGTTGGAATAACACTGGAAACCCTTTCCACATTGATTACAGATGTAAGATTGTTTTTTTGTATGAGTTTTCTCATGTTTAGCAGGAGTAGATCGCTCTCTCAAAATCTTTCCATGTTTCTTACTTTCATAAGGTTTCTCTCCAGCAGGGATTCTCTGGTGCTTGGCAAGGAAAGAGAGTACAAGAAAAGGTTTATCACATTCATGACACTCAGGTGTTTTCTCTTCAGGATGTATATTCTTATCTTTAGCAACACTGGAACTGTCTCTTAAAGTATTTTTGTGTGTATTCCATTTACAATGTTTCTCTCCAATGTGTTTTTTTTTGTGCTTAGCAAGAACAGCTCTGTGTTCATGATATTGAAAAAGGTCTTTCCATGAGATCATTTTCAGATTTATACTCATCTCCTTCATATCAAACCATTTCTCTGCATCTGAAAGAAATAAACACATGTGTAAATATACCCTCTAATGCTGGCTGATAATAAAATCATTGACTTTTAATTTCTCCAGGCAAAGTTTTCAAACTAAAATGGACAGATTCAATGGTTTTTAAATGCTATTAGCTCACACCAATAAAGGGATTCAATCAACACAGAGTTCCATACACAATACAATGATATGGGACCCCCACAACAAAGCTGAGAGAAAGGCAAGTTCTCATAATTTAGAAACCAGGCTATGAACTCTGAATGACTGAGTAACCTGATCCAAATCCCTGCAGGAGATTAGAACTGGAACCTGGAAACTGAGGCTTCTCAATCCATTGCACTAGATAGATGTTCTCCATTTTAGTTACAACCCTTTCTTTTAAACTCACTCTCAGACACCACCTTGGTCTGCTCCCCTGGGAATGTGCTTCTTTGCCTCAGTTTTCCTGTAGAGTGAAGGTAATAATTGTACTCACTTCCCAGATTGTTGTGAGCATCAAAAGAAATAATACCTATGAAACTCTTGGCACACAGTAGGAACCATATGCTTGTTAACTGCTATCATTGTCCCTATGATTTTCTCTCCACCTCAACTCTTCCTTCCTTCATCTACTTCCTTTCTCCTCTCTCTTTATATGCATATGTCTGTTGAACATGACACATTTCCATAAAAAAACACTTTCCTTTGTTTTTTAGCTAAGAATAAGGTTCATAAACTGTTGCTTATTCTCAAATCATCTCCAAGTTTCTATGCTGGATTTAAAACTTCTTGAAAGCTTCTCTTTGTACATGCAGGGCTTAATGCAATGCATAGAACAGAATAGGTGGTTAATTGATATTTATTGATTGACATTATCCAGGGCTGATCCTATGGTCCAACCCCACCTCAGTGCTTGCATGCTGGTCTCTCTGAGGTGCCAAATATGTTTCTATTTCTGAATCCTGCTCTCTCTCACCTATGAACAGATCCCATAGTGAAGATAACAAGAGCCTAGGGCTCCTGGTCCTATTATAGAATCACCAGGAGTCTTTCCCTCCCATATCCCTAACTTAAGGGAAGCTGTCAGTTATGTAGTGAATAACTTAGATTTAAGTGAGGGAGGGTTGCCCAAGGTCACTAGGCTCACTTTACCCTACAGACCCATCTGTGTCCCATGGTCAGGTATAGATCAGGATTACTGCAGATGGCTCTGGATTCAGGGGGAGACGTGGCCCTTTTTAAGGTAAGGTTTCCCAACAGGTTTCCTGTGACTGAGGCTGTACCAATAATTAATACTAGGGAACAATGGAGGCGAAGAATCTCCTCTCTCACCTAGCCCAAAAAAATCTCAATAAATAAAAAGGAATGAACGAGTGACTCTGGAAAAAACCTCAGGGTTTCTGGCCAAAGCAGTAATGACTGTGACTTACACTCAGTCTAAGTCAATGAGGACCCAAACAAAGATTAAATGGGGTTTAGCAAGAGACCTATAAGCGGTCAACGAGAATAAGACTGATTTTGATTTAAGGTTTGTTCCTTAAGAAAGAAATTGGGCACAGTGTATAGAGTACTAGCCCTGAAGCAAAGAGGAACTGAGTTCAAATCTGGCCTCAGACACAGCTACTTCCTAGCTGTGTGTCTTTGGGTGAGTCACTTAATCCCAATTGCCTCAGCAAAAAAAAAAAAAAAAAAAAAAAAAAGAAAGCAAGAAGGAAATCTGTCCAGTGATGGTTCAGTGGTGAAGAAAGGGGGGAGGGGGAGGAGAGAATGCTTTTAAAAGCATTTGTAGGTAAAGGTATATCTTAGGTGAGCAGAGGGAAGGAAGGAAATAAGAAAAATAAGAGGGAAACAGGTAAGGAAGGAAGAAGAAAGGAGAGAGAGCGAGAGAATGCAGGAAGGAAGGAAAGGATGCAGGAAGAGAGTCTTCCAATTAATCAATTCCAGCTTATGGACAGCTTTCCTCCGAGGTTGTTACTTGTCCTATCAATCTGTGCTTAACTGTAGCCTGTGTGGGGGAGTTAGCAGAGGATGAAAGGCAGGGAGGGGAGATTAAAGTAAAAGAGTACAGCAGAAAACAAAAGAACAACTACAGAAAAGCAAAAAGCAATGGACAGTTCTGAATACAGTATCTTTCACTTATGCTTTATGGAAATTTCTTATTATAGATCTTGAATCTTCCCTTATGTTCTGCTGAACATAAAACATTCTTAAAATTTGTTCATTTCTTTTTCTATTTTTTTTTCTTTTTCTATTTTTTAAAAATTTTAAATAAATTTCAAAAAAGTACAAATAAATGCTTTTTGGCTTAAAAGACCTAAGAAAAGTCATATTAGACAGCCTGAGCTCTTTTTCTTTGGTTGTAGATAGTTAGATGGCCCCAAATTTCCAACAAAGACTTCCACTAGGGCCATTGATTCTTCATTAGAAGAGAACTGATTGTCGATGAATCCAACCCCCTCATTTTACAGATGAAAAGACTGAGGTTCAGAAGTTCATGGAGGTGCTCAGGATCTCCCTACCACAAGAGTCTGAAAAGGAATTCCAAGCCCATTTTCCCACCCCCATGCCCATTACATGAAGAAGCCTCCTGGGATGGCAGCCTGCACCCCACCATGCAACTCACTCACCAGGACAGGAGTTCCTCAGGCCTCCTCTCTCCACATGGGAGATGAAATCTTCTCTGGGAACTGGAAGTCCTAGGCAGAGGGAAGATAGTGGGTGTGAATCTTGAAACTTGTCATTTATTCCTCATTGGAACAGGGCAAGGGTGCAAGGCGCACTGGGTGGTTCCAAGGACAATTCAAAGATGGTTTTCAGGGTGCTTATTGCCAGGGGAAGAGGGCAGAGGGGAAAGGAGGCCATGCAGGCAATCTAGAATCAGAAGATCCTGATTTTGCTGCCTCCTTCCCAGCAGGATGGCCACATCCCACGGCTTCCATTTTCTGGACATTAGAAGCAGCTAGAAGCAGAGAGATGGGAGCACCAAGCCTGCCATCAGGAAGCCCCAAGTTCAAATTTGGGTTTAGACACATGCTGGCTCTGTGACTCTGGGCAAGTAATTGCATCTGTTTGCTTCAGCCTCCAGACCTGTAAAATGGGGATAAAGGAGCCCAAAACAAAGGGTTTTGGTGGGAATCAAGTAGGATAATGTGCATGAAAGAAGCTCTGAGCACAAGGCCTGGATCCCACCAAATGTATGGAAAGAACTCCCTTCCCTTTCTCCCCCTGTATCTGTACAAGCCTTTGGGAGATGTAGGAAGAAAGAACAAGGACCCACTTAGTATGCTGGGAATTTATGAGTTACCCCAGGGGCAGTGAGGTAAAAATGTATTTTTTTTTACCCAAAAGAACATTGCAAAGACAAAATGGTTCCCCCCAAGAGGAAGAGGTTCCTTCTCCAATCCCATGTTCAGTGAAAAGGGGCAGGACCAGTTTTCAGCAGATTTGCAGACACAACTGCCGGGTTCCCATCCTACGAAGCAAAGACCACCCATAGAAGAACCAGGCAGCAGGAAGACCCTGTCTCTTAGGGACAGGAGGCAGCCCTTAGGCCTTTCTGAGAACTAGTAAAAGCCTGAAACTCTGCACCCCAGGGAGGGGATAGTGACACTCCTGTTGATGGCAGTTCCAGAGTTCCCAGGGAAGATCTCCTTACCCAGGGAGAGCAAGTTCTCGGCATTCTCTAGCATGACCTCCTTGTGCAGCTCTTTCTGATCCGGGTCCAACAGACCCCACTCCTCCGGGCTGAAGTCCACAGCCACATCCTTGAAGGTCACCAACTCCTAAAACACCAACGCCCAGAGGACTTAAGAGTTGAAGCACACTTCATAACTGACCTAATCTAATGCTCCTCAATGTATAGAAGGGACCTGAAGCATGGAAGAGGGATTTGCCCAAAGGTGACAGTCCTTACAGGATTCAGAGTCAACATCCCCCAAAGACCAGTCAAATATAGAGAAACACATTTTATTATTTTCAGGTGGAATAAAATTGAGAAATGTCTTAATAGGAAATGGCTGCCTGTGGAATCAGGAAAGTTACGGGTTCTATCAGAGAGAGATGAGGATTTTTGGAAGTAAAAGCAGACAGTGTTATGTTTAAAAAAATGGCATGAAGTGTTTGTGTGAAGCTAGCAAGTATCATGTGCTGTAGAGCTAAAACATTTCCATGATCACTGAGGAGACAAAAAGATCCTTTGTATTTTCTAAAAGCCAGAAATTAAGCCTTATCCAGATGAAAACACTATCCTTCCCCCGTCCTCTCCCAATAATATTTTATTTTTCCAAATGCAAGTACAGATAGTTTTCAACATTCATTTTGTAAGATTTTGCGTTCCAAATTTAAGAATCACACACTTGGTAATGGATCTGGCCCAATGGTCATCAATTTACAAAAGCAAACTGAAGCAGAGAGAAGGGATTTACTCAAAGGTCATATCCCTTATGAGAACCCTTGGAAGCACAGTCATGCAAAGGCTTCCAACCTACACTGTAAACAGCTGATGTGGTCACAGCTGCAGACATGTTGTCTTCCATATTAGAATAGAAGCTTCTTGAGGACAGGGACTGATTTTTCCTTCTTTTTATGTCCTATATATTCAAACAAAACCTCTTCCCTTTCTAAATGCCTGTTGCTTTGACCTAAGCATTGGTAAAGGGAGAGAAAGGCTAACTATGAGCTGAGTATGATGGAGTGATTCTAGAAGTACCTAATTGCAGTTGACAAGTCTCAGGAGATAAAGAAAATAAAATGGAACAAAAGAAAACCTACCAGGAAGCAAAGAAACGCTGGACAGCTCCTGAACCACGTGTAGCATTTATTATGTAAGTTTGTTTTATCGAATCTGCTGTTATGTTCTGCTGCTTATCTGAATTTTTTTTTTCTTCTCTCGTATTTAAGGTTAAAACAAATTATAATAGGGGCTGTTAGATGGAACAGTGGATAGAGTACTGTCCCTGAAGTCAGGAAAACCTTAGTTCAAATCCTACCTCAGATACTTAAATACTTCCTAGCTGTATGACCCTGGGCAAAGTAACTGAATCCTAATTGTCTTGGGAAAAAATAATAAATATTATAATAATAACCATAAAAGTGGTAAAGACAAGGGATTCAGAGAGATTTGGGAAGCTCTATGTGGCCTAAGGCAACAGGAGCTGAGCAGTAGCATTGCTCTGCTACCAGCCAGGGAAAGGACAAGGGAAGAGGAAGCTTCCAGGGTTCTGCTCCAGACAACAAGGTCAAGGGTTTCCAGGAAAGTCAGTGGCTACAGGAGGGAGCTAGACCACAGGACACAGAGTGGCTAAAAGGTATGTGTGTTGGTGGGGAGGGAGGGGAAGTGTGTAGCAAAGAGATAGTGTTGGACTAAAACCAAGACATGATACCCACAGGATAGACTCTAATGACCTAATGTCAGTGACCTATATTGAGGGAAAATTTAAACATGTGGGGGCAGCAACTGGGGGAAGGGAGTTAGTGCTCAAGATGCCAAAGGGGCAATGAATCAATCAAAACACAGCAGAGAGGAGGGCACTGTTGTTATTACTGCATTCACTTTCCTGCCCATTTTTGTAAAGGATCCACAGATAAGAGAGATGGCCAGCCTCACAGACCGTCCTCCAGATCTGTGGAAATGCCCTCTTGGGCTTACTTTGAGCAGAATACACTCACCTGGGGTGGGGGTCTGTGGTTCTCAGGGGCCATTCTCTCTGGCTCCAGGCTCCCTGCTTGGGCCAGGCCTTGGTCCTCTGCAGGCTGTTGGGAGATGATTATAACTGCACAGATGTTGTTTCCTTCTTTTCCCAGACAGGGGGCTAGCCTACAGGAAATTACAGAGGATGAGGTTTCAGTGGATTTACTAATCCCCTGGCCCTCTCCTTAGGGCACAGACCCCAACCAACAGAGAGATCGAGGCTGAAAGGAGGGGCAGGTTGAAAAATGAAAATGGTGGAGTCAAGATGGGAGAAAAAAGGCAGGATATTGCCTGAACTCTCTCAAATTTCCTATGAAGTAATTTTCATTTAAGAGTGGAGTGACAGTGTAAGGGTTAAAAAGCCTCTAGAAGCATGGAATGCAGTTCAAGGCATGTGGGAGGACCTGAAGGATAAGAGGTACCAAGGCGCAGGCGAGTCCTACATGAAGGTGGGGCATAGCCCCAGGAGGCGGTGTCTGACCCCAGGTACCACATCTCCCTCCTTAGTGCTCTCAAAGCCTAGCCCACCTCCCTCCTTCTTATCGGGCCAATTCCATTATGCCAGATTCTTAGAGGACCTCCCCTTCCCCTAGATCCTCAGGGGGATATAAATAGAGGCTATCTAAGAATAAAGTTCTCTTTCACTTCACCCCTACCTACTGGTGGTCTGTCTCTATGGGATCCGGATTGGTGTCTGAAGAGGGATAAGTGTGGCCTAGCTGTGCCGTTAACGAATGGGCATTAAGAGTAGCTCAAAGAGGAGCTACCAGGTTAGATAGAGTAGTCCAGGTTAGAGACAGGACAAAAGGATGGTGAGAAAAATTTCCAGCCCTAGATAATTGAGAAGGACTGCAGGAAAGATCGGTCTCACTTGGGTAAAAGGGGAACAAAGGCCCAGGACAGACTAACAATGGGGTCCACTGGTCCATGGCCAGCTAAGATTGGAAAGTTAGTTAATTGAATGGGTTCAGGGAAGGAGAGGGTGGTGAGGTGCAAAGTCAGCAGTCTCACATCCTCCTCCAGAGCCCCTTGGCTCCAGTGGCCAGATGTAGATCAGGATGGTGGAGATGACACTGGAAGCAGTGGAGACCTTGATCTTAAGCTAATCTCTCAGTCTCAATACCCATTGAGTGATTAAAGTTGGGGAAGAAATGAAGCCAAGAATGTTCCCTTTTACTCAGTCAAAAACAAGTCTGGGAGAGAAAGGTCCCCAAGACTATTGGCCATAGGGCAGTCAGGAGTTTACAAGATAGAAGGGACAGGGAATAAGATGACTGTGGAGAGATGGTAAAAACTTGAAAATGAGCTCACCTTCTCTTATTTCTACTCTTCTGATATCTTTCTCTTCCCCACCTTCCTACAGACCCACGAGGCTAGAGGGATTTAAGGCCCCAGATGGGATGAGAGTGTGTAGAACCTCAATGTCCCCTGACTCAGAAATCTCCCTGCCAGTGAGACTTGGTCCTCCCAGGATCCCTTCTCTCCAAAAGACATATTATTTAGAAAATAAACTGACTGAGGGATCCACGAAGGAGGTAAGGGCTCTGAGATGGAGCCCCTAGGGAAAAACCATAAAAAACCTAAGACTGAGAGACAATCTAGTCTGGGATTCAGCATCCAGAACCTATGGTGAGGGAAGGAGCAGGAAACTCCTGGGTAAAAAAGAAGAAATTTAAGTGTCCAGAAATGTTTTAGGTGAATAGTTGAATCAGGAAAAACAAGATGGTTGAGTCCTGAAATCTAAGCAGAAGATGTGGCAAAGTATCTAAGACTCTTGGGTAGATTGTAAACTTAGAATCCTACAAGGGAATGTGCCAACAGTGAGTCACATGTCTGGGAAGGAGCCTAAGATGTATGGGTCCAGAGAAGTTGGCCCAGGGAACAGCTTCAGTTCCTGCAACCAAGGAGGGTCCTGGGGGCAGAAAGGAAGAGCCTGTGGAACCTCATAAGAAATCATATCTGAAGGGACACAATCAATTTCCCAAACAGGAGCTGGAGGCAGAGCTAGGATACCCATTTCCAGAAGGGTAGGCTGAAAGTGGGATTCCTAGGTTACTATGGGGAAAGCCTGCCTTTGGGGAAATACAGCCCAATGACAAGCTTAAGAGAGCAACACTGGATATTTGTGAAATGTTTGGGAACCTGATTAAGAGATAGGAGCCAAGAATTCATAAGTAGCCAGAACTGGAAGGAAATTGTTCTGACAGATGGGGAGAACACTGGCCATCAGAGCAGATAAGATGTATGAATGTTTATGCAAGGGCAGCCAGTAGAAGGCAACTTGTGAAGAGTCCTGACTCAGACCTACCTGGGTCCTTCCCAAGCAGGGAAGGTTTGCAATAAGTAGAAAATGGCAGATCCAAGAGAATGCCCAGAGATCTCAGTTCCAAGCCTTCCGGATTCCCATTAGTCTATTCCAGGAATGTCCTCTGAGGCTCAAGAGCCCCAAGCAGCCTAGCCCCTGAAGCCTGGAGGGTGGGACCTCACTCCTAAAATCATCCACGGTGATGACCTCTGAATGTTGCCTGCCTGCCTCCCTCCCCCAGCCCTGCCCATCATCACATGGCCAATGGCCATTGGAAAGGCTCTTCTCCAGCCCTACAATTCTTATTTTACCTGGCCACTTACCCACCAAGCTGCTCATTTTATCTCCCATGAGTTCCCCTTCCCCCATGCTTCCATCACCTGAAGTTTTCTTGGAGGAAGGATTCAGGACTTTTATCTTGCCACTGGACTTGGCAGAGCACTACACTTACATCCCATTCAAACACAAATCAAGATATCTCCCTTTATCTGTGGTCCTCTTCAAGAATAAAACATCATCTGAACAGACCAAGCTACACCTAGGGAAAGAACACTGCGAAATGAGTTTGGACTGCTTGCATTTTTGTTTTTCTTCCCAGGTTAATTTTTACCTTTCTAGATCCAATTTTTCTTGTGCAAGAAAAGAACTGTACAAATATGTGCGCACATATTGTATTTAAGATATACTTTAACATGTTTAGCACGTATGAGACTACCTGACATCTAGGGGAGGGGGTGGAGGGAAGAAAGGGAAAAATTGGAACAAAAGTGATTGCAACTGTCAATGTTGAAAACTTAGCCATGCATATGTTGTCAATGAAAAGCTATAATAAAAAAAAAAAAAAGATTTAAAAAAAGAATAAAACATCATCATCAAAAGAAACTTTTGATTCAGAAAAATGAAAACTTTCTAGAAGCCTTTCCATAGTGAAACCATTATTATTTTCATGTTGTTTGATTTTATTATATTTGTAATGAATATTTCATATTATATTCATACTGAATATACTAATAATTTAGATTTTTCAGAGCTGCCTTTTCTGGGTTAGGACTCACAATGCAAAGTAAAATGATCAAACATTCTGATAATGTATATTCTTGTGCTGTAATGTACTTATGTACAGTAAGTGAATTGACTGAAAAACTACAAAAAATTGTTCTTATCACAGAACTCTTAGAGAGCAGGTGGTCACAACTCTCAAGATTTGAAACAATCTAAGAACTTTTGTACTGTCTTCCATTGGGAAATCAAAAAAACTCAAGGATTGATTGTATTGCTATAATAATAATAATAATAAAATACAATCATTCCCTGAGTTTGATTGGTTTCCCAATGGAAGACAATACAACAGTGAAAACAACATCAGTGCAGAGAAGACGGATTGCAGAGATGTTGAAGGGTTGACATGATGTAAATGGGGATAAAAAACAGTTCATGGAGGACATCTTGGTCGTGAGCCTGAGGGAATGAGAGGGTAGTGGAGCACTTATCAGGAAGAAGGAAAAGAGAAAGAAAAGAAAATGAGTTCAGTCTTACAGGGTAAGACATCTCAAATTAGAGAACTAGTTCGATATGTCTAAAAGACATTTGGAACAGAGGGGATTGAGGATGAGTGACTTCATTTTTAAAATATCAAATAGTATTTTATTTCCCAATTACATGTAAAGACAATTTTTAACACTTTAAAAAATTTTATTCAGTTCCAAATTCTCTCCCTCCCCTTTTCACTTCCTCTCACCTGTAATGTTCTTGGTTCAGTTTTCTTTAGCTCTTTGGGGCAGCCTTCTTTTCAGTTCAGTAATCACCAGGAGAACAGCCAGCTGTTAAAAGTCCAGATTCTTTATTATTTCCTTCCTGGGGCTGGGCAGATTTCTGGAGAGTCTTTCAGACCAGCCTTGGTCTCAGTGCCGAAATGCAGAAGGAGAGCCTGCCAGCAGGATAGTGTGAGATGGGATGAATGAATCTGAGTCCAAGGGCTTGTGCTTCAGTCCACTCCCCTTGTCTTCTCTAGCTCTCTAAAATGAATTTAGCTGAGGCTGCCAGCTTATATGCTCTACACTGAGTATAAACCAACTATTATATCACTAGGAAACCATTATTTCTTGTAAAATTAAATCAATCATACTGAATTAGAGAACTATTAAGCACCATGCTAAACTAGGTAATCATTGTCTCATCAATTCCACTTTGTTAGTACCCCGTAAGAATCCTTGTTTCAAGTTCAGCGTTCTGGCCCACAACATCACCTTAAGATGATAAGCAATTTACAAAAGTTACAGAGGTGCAGGAATGTAAAACAAATTTCCTCAAGAATTTTCACCTCATGACAACTGAGTAAGGCAGGAGTGAAGCATCCAGGTCAAGGCTCGAAGTGCCGGCTACAGCTGTGGACAATGACGACTAAAAACTTGCTTGGAAAGTGCAGTATTTTAGGGAGCAAAACTATTTCCAGGACAGCAGTTGAGGAACTCTATGTGTGATTCACTAGGTGAGAAATGTTGCTGAGGTTGAGTCTCTGGACAGAATTCAGAACATAACAGTAAGGAGGAGCTGAGAAAATAAGACAGACTTCGACACTGCAGAAATAGGATTTCACAAAACCCAGCTGCTTCAACTCTAAAAGACCATGGGTTGTAAATTTCAAAGAACAAAAGAATTGGAGTTGAAGCCTGAATAATTTATCCAGAAATCTGGAATATAATATGGAAGGAGGGGGAGAAATAGAGATTTGCAAACTGAAAAAGTTTCGTGTATTTGTAACAAAAAAGACCAGGACTCAATGGAAAATTTAATATAAAAGATCCAGAAAAAAGGAAAACATTAAAGACCAATTCCAAGGACCTCATTATTTACTTCTATATGAGAAAATGTTATCAGTATACCTGGGGGGGGGGGGGGAAGGCGGGTGGAGAGCTGGTAACATTGTAATCTTCCTCTCAATTCAGGAGGAAACAATGTATGCATCGCGAAGGAAGTAGAAGCTTTGTGAATATGTAATAAACCTAGGGGAGGGAAGGATGGCTCTGGATGGAAGCACCAGGGGAAGCTGGGGAAGCCTGAGATCTAACCCGGGGAGAGAGAGGGCGGATCAAGCGAAGTTTCAGGGCTTTAAGAGAGGGGGCAGGGAAGCAGGAGGAAGGGAGAGCCCAGGTAAGATCTGGGAGATAGAAATTCTGACACAGCTCAGGGTAAGGAGATCAGCGACATTGGAGGGGCAGAAGGTTTCGCGAGGGGGCGAAGGGAGGGACTCGGATCCCGGGAAAGCAGCATGACTGTGCCCTGAGGTCTTCCTAGGAGTTGGGGAAGTTGCCTGGGACCCTGTGGTAGAGCTTAGGCTTGGCGACCCTAAAGGGAGCCTGCACACAAGGAGCCATGGCCTGGGGTCTAATCGGGCAGCAGCGCAAGAACCTGTGGGATAGGGGGGAGAGAGGCAGAATCAGACAGGAGTTTTGGGGGCCCACGTCCAGAATGGGTCCTCAGGGCAGGCAAAACTCTTGAATCTAACGGGGGCCTAAGTCGGAAGGCAGAAGCACCACGTTTTTAACCGGGATCCAGGAACAAGGCAGGACTCCTGGGTCCTTGTGGGCAAGATCTGAAATTGGGAAAATGGGAATCGGTGATAAATCCGGGGACGGTAACGTCTGACGTTTGGGAAGTATTGGGGTGAGAAAAGAAGGGATGGCGAAGGGAGTGGGGTGGGGCTGGGAAGGGAGGGCTTGTCCGATAGCCGAGTCTGGTAGAGCAGCACGTTTGTGGTGCTGCTGAAGGTCAGATGACCCCCCATTCGCAAAGACAAAGGCAACAAAAAAGCTCAGAGATGGGCAGGGAGGTGTGGGGGTAGATATACCGGGAGGTGGACGGACTTACCTGGGATCTGCACCCACAGAGCTGGCTTGCAGGAGGCGGAGAGATCTCAAGTGCAAAAGTTCCAGTTTCCAGCCAGCTCTCTCGAGGAGATTTCTTCTGGGTCCAAGAGTTCTCATTTTAACCAGCCCTTGAGACTTCCTAAAATAAGCTGTCTCCTAAGACGCCCAAGCAGCATCTCAGGCCCTGAGCTGCTTCCCCGCCCCAAATCCCGCCCTCCATCACGTGATTTGTCTTCACCACTGGAGAGGCCCAACGTCTGCCCTGAACTCCTCCCAGGCTCCCAAACACCACCCCAAGGGCTCATATTCCACCTGGATCAGTGCCCACCAGGCTGTTCCGCTCGGAGATCTCCTCCTCTCCCCAGGCTACCTCCTTTTCCCACTCTCATTCATAGCTTTGGTGCTCACTCCTTCCTTTCTGGAGCTGAAAGGGTGGCTACATAAATCCTGGACAACAGTCGAACAGAAAGTAGTGGGTCCCATATTTGAGGTGCTGACTGCAACTCGACTGTGGGAACATTGGGGATTCTATTTACCTTCAAGTGTTAATGCAGATTGGATTGGATTTTCTCCTAATCTAAATTAGAATGCGGGCTCAGTTAAAGAAAGACTTGTTCTCCCATTACAGTAATAGGAATGTTTGAGCCTCTACAGGGAGATCACTAGAAATTTGGTCAGAATGATAAAGATTTTTCTATGGAAGATAATTCAGAAATGCATTGATGTCGTTTCACTGACAATTTTTTTCATGTTTTAAAACGAAAAACTTATTTATATTATTGTTATGTTTCTAATTTTATATTGGGATTTGGGGAAACCACACGGCATAAAAAATGTTAATCTAGAAAATGATTCTGAGAGTGTGATATAATTGCATATTTAGAAAATTAACTAAAATTTTGATCTGGTAGAGGCAAGAGCTGAAATAGAAAAAACTTTTAGGAAGTTTTACATTAATAGAGTTCAAAAGCAGGAGCAAGATAACAACAGCTTAGTGCTCAGCTTGCAGCAGTTTCTAAATACAGCACATAGATTGCTGAAAAGATAGATCTCAGAAAATCCCTTGCCTCATTGTCTGGATCACCCTCCCTGCCCCACAAAGGGTTCTGGGATCAATGTGATCATCACATCCCGATTAAGCAACAAATCTAGTCTGAAAGCTTCAAACAAATCTAGTCTCTATGATACAAAAGGCAAAGTTCAAACATTGCAATCCCATTTTACCAAAGGTTCTAAATTCGTTTCAAGGAAAAAATGTCCACAAGGGTATCAGTAACAAGGGTATCTAAAAGTATGTTCTGAGGTTCTAGAGAGGTGGAAAACAGGGGAAAGGATAGCAGCAGGACTTTTAGATGGGGGGCGGGGGGAGAAGATAAGGGAGGAGCTCTTAGAGGAGCAAAGTGGAGAGATAAGGTAACAGAGACAGGGTAAAAAGAAAGGCTGAGAAGGACCATAGTGAGTAACAGTAAGATAAAGGGAACTTCACAAATGTAATTATACAAAAATAATAAAATAGATAAATCCTTGTTTAATTTGATTTTAAAAATATAGAGATAAAACCCAAATCACTAGAATCAAAAATGAAAAGGGTTCATATAGCACTATGATGAAACCAAAGTAATCATAAGGAATTCTTTTGCCTCATTTTATGCCAGTAAATTTTAACAATTTAAGTGAAATGGGAGAATACTTACAAAATCGTAAATTACCAAGATTAATAGAAGAAGAAATACAATGTCTAAATAAAAGTATATTAGAAAAAAATAAATTGAACAAGACATAAATGAATTCCTAAGAAAAAAGCACCAGGACCAGATGGATTTACAATTTGTCACCCCCTCCATAAAAAGATGGGATTCTGCAAGTAACTTAAATCTATGCCCATTCTCAACAGGAAGTAGTTTCAGATGATGAAATCATACACCCATACCTAGCCCTCCTGCTCCCCAGAGGACTTTGAATCACATTTGTTTAAAGAGGGGGAACTGGAACTGACTGGTGAATAGACAACCAAATTATCTAGTCTCTGGATAGGTCTCCTGTTACCATATATTTGGAACTTAGAATGGCACAAATTTTCACATCTCAGATATGGGATTCCATGATGTTTTCAAGACCCTCAGAGATATACTGTACAGCATGTTTAAAAATAACCACAGGTATTTCTAACTTCAGATACTATTTTAAGGAGACTCTGGAGAGCCTGAAGACAGGAGTGCCAGGAAAACAAAGCCAGATGGGATTCCAGGAAGAACTCTCCCTTGATCCTAGAGAATAGTTAGAAAAGACAGGAGCCCCAATTGATAA
Organism: Antechinus flavipes; assembly: GCF_016432865.1. NCBI lineage: Eukaryota > Metazoa > Chordata > Mammalia > Dasyuromorphia > Dasyuridae > Antechinus > Antechinus flavipes. The sequence goes on along the minus strand of NC_067400.1, from coordinate 631,794,586 downwards.
ATGGTCAAAGGATATGAACAGACAATTTTCAGAGGATGAGATTGAAACTATTACCACTCATATGAAAGAGTGTTCCAAATCATTATTGATCAGAGAAATGCAAATTAAGACAACTCTGAGATACCACTACACACCTGTCAGATTGGCTAAGATGACAGGAAAAAATAATGATGAATGTTGGAGGGGATGCGGGAAAACTGGGACACTAATGCATTGTTGGTGGAGTTGTGAACGAATCCAACCATTCTGGAGAGCAATCTGGAATTATGCCCAAAAAATTATCAAAATATGCATATCCTTTGATCCAGCAGTGTTTCTATTGGGCTTATATCCCAAAGAAATACTAAAGAAGGGAAAGGGACCTGTATGTGCCAAAATGTTTGTAGCAGCCCTGTTTGTAGTGGCTAGAAACTGGAAAATGAATGGATGCCCATCAATTGGAGAATGGCTGGGTAAATTGTGGTATATGAATGTTATGGAATATTATTGTTCTGTAAGAAATGACCAGCAGGATGAATACAGAGAGGACTGGCGAGACTTACATGAACTGATGCTAAGTGAAATGAGCAGAACCAGGAGATCATTATACACTTCGACAACGATATTGTATGAGGACATATTTTGATGGAAGTGGATTTCTTTGACAAAGAGACCTGAGTTTCAATTGATAAATGACGGACAAAAGCAGCTACACCCAAAGAAAGAACACTGGGAAACGAATGTGAACTATCTGCATTTTTGTTTCTCTTCCCGGATTATTTATACCTTCTGAATCCAATTCTCCCTACGCAACAAGAGAACTGTTCGGTTCTGCAAACATATATTGTATCTAGGATATACTGCAACATATCCAACATATAAAGGACTGCTTGCCATCTAGGGGAGGGGGTGGAGGGAGGGAGGGGAAAAAAAAAAAATCGGAACAGAAATGAGTGTAAATATAATGTAATTATTAAATAAAAAAATTAAAAAAAAAAAAAAAAAAAAAAACAAAAAAAAAAAAAAAAAAAAAAAAAAGAAAAGACAGGAGCCCTTGAGAAGTCAAGACAAGGATCTCAATCCTTGACTTGTGAGAGGAGTGGGTGAAAGTTAGCAAATCTCTTCTGAACAATGTAGAACCTTTCCTCCATCCCACTCCGTAGACTATGAGGCTTGGGAACTGGAAGTCATGAGGGTCTCCTCTGAGACAATGTATTTGAAGTTGGTTATTGTTTTTAGTTTTCCAAGAGGATCAAAATAACATTACTATGTTAGAGTCAAGTTCACATATCCAATATGAGCTCAGAAGGCTCTGCCATGGGTCAGGCTTTTGGGGTAGCTTCTCTAACTCTGCTTATCTTAGATTACTTCTGAGCGAATTCACTTCTGCTTTGCTCATAGATCACAGCACCTTCCCTAAGAAGGGTACACCATGCTGGGCGGTCCTGTGCCAGTATCTCCATTATCATACAGTCAATTCTAAAGTTCTTCAGAGAGACCTTGAGGATGTCTTTGTATTGCTTTTTCTGACCATCTTGTGGCTAGACCACTTGTCCTATGTGAGTCTTTCTGACAAGTGCACATTTGGCATCCAAACAATGTGGCCAGTCCATTAGACTTCTGCTCTCTGCAATAGAGTTTGAGTATGTGACAATTTAGTTCAAGAAAGGACCTTAGTCTTTGGTACTTTATCCTGCCAGGAGATCTTCAAAATCTTTCAAAGAAAATTTATATGGAAACAATTCAGTTTCCCAGTGTGGCACTGGTGGACTGTTCAGGTTTCCCAGGCTTGTAACCATGAGGTCAGGACAAGGGCTTTGTAGGCTTTCTGTTTGGTAGTCAGTCTAATACTTCTCCTCTCCCCCACTTCCCTTTGAAGCCTCACAAAATATCTCTGGCAATCCATGTATCAACTTTATTATCAATGTGACCTCTCTGGAAAGTATACTGCCAACATAAGTGAACTCATCCACAGCATTCAGAACTTCTCCACTTGCTGTAACCAAGGTTCCACAGATGGCTGGTGTGATGCTGGCTGATGGAGGACCTGGGTTTTCTTGAGTTAATTGTTGGGCCAAAATTAGCAGGAGCAGCAGAGAACTGATCCATCCTTTGTTACATCTCACCTTCAGAGGCTTCACTGAGGGCACGATCATCTGCAAACAAAAAATCAGAGGACATTTAATATATTTTTCCATTCAACAAGCACCTATTAAGTGTCTCTCATTCAATTTGCCCATCATGCTAGTGCTGGAGACTAAAGCCAAAAAGAAGAGAAATCACAGTTCTTCTGAAACTGATATATATATATATATGCCAATATATAAATCTCTATTTAAGAACTAACATCTCCTATTATGATTTACATAGAAAGGATCAGGAGGATGGCAAAGTGGATCAATCATTAGTCTGGAGTTTGGAGAATATGAGTTTAAATCTGAACTCAGATACTTGATATTTCCTAGCTGTGTCTCCTAGGTAAGCCACTTAACTCTTATTGTCTTACAAAAGAAAAAGTAAAAAGTTAGATCTAAAGTTGAAGGAGACTTCAGAGGCTATTTAAGTCAACTTTATTTACAGATGAAACCTAGGAATATCAAGTAACATGTTGTGTAGCACATAGAAAATATATTTCTGAGGCAGGATTTAAACCTAGGTTCTTTGACTTTAGAACAAGAGCTCTTTCCATGGTACTATGCTCTCATAGGGAAAGACTGCCAGGAAAAGGAGACATGCATGATTCTGACTTCTTCAGCTCTTGATGGAGACATGGTACCTATGGTATTGATGGTCCTATCCTTCCCTGACATTCTCTTTGTCAAAGACCCCTCAGGAACCAGTTAATCTTGACTTTCTCTCATGCATCCTGTCACAGGAATCTGAAATGACCAGAAATGAATTAAAACATTTTAAATAAGGTTACTTGTTGGAATCCTTACAAAGTGTTAAGTCATTAGAATTGATAGAGGCAATAATTATCTAATTTAGCATGGTTCAGTATGATTGATCTGATCCTACAAGATGTTATGTGCCAGAACTTGAAACAAGGTACTAAGTGGAATTGAGGAGACAATGGTTAAATGTAGTTTAGCATTGATTTAATTCTACAACAAATAATGGTTTCCCAATGATATAATGATTGGTGTGTACTCAGTGTACAGCATATAAGCAAGAAGCTCTCAGGGCCAAAGAGCACTCTGGGAGATACAAAAGCCCACTCCCGGAGGCAGAGAGAGATTCATTCTATATTCCATCTTTATGCTGACTGGAGACATTCGGAGGGAGCTAGGGGCTGAAGCTCAAGACTTTGAAGGACACAGTAAATGACTGGATTTTAACTCCTGGCTGCATTTGAAGTGATTATTACTTTGAACGGAAATTAAGGCTGTCTTCAGGAAACCTCCCCGAGAAACCTGCTCTCAGAGAGAACCATCATATTTTAGAAAAGAAAAAGACCACCACAGTTACTCACTGAAAAAAAGGGGTGAGCAGCATTGCTAGTCCTCTGTCTCCTTTGTGAATATGGCAGTTCTCTCAATCAAAGATTTGAGCTTCAGTGCTTGGGAGGGAGGGGAAAGAAAAGAGGATACCTTACCTTCCAGGGGTAAACAACCCTGTTGACTCCATCTATATTGCATTCCATTTCCGACGTAACCAGGAACATTTCATGAAGAGCCCAAGCTATAGTGTATACAGCATTGTAGATGGTGTAACTCTGGTCAGACATGGTGTCTAAATAGCCCAAAGGTACTGTGTCTAAAGAGGCATTTGATGAACAGATCCCTCCATCTCCCCCTTCATGTTTATATGCACTACCATTTTTTTAGATAATCAATTACTTAATTTTGAAAAAATGGAACAATTTAGTACAAAAAAGAAGACAAATTTTTTGAAAAATTGGTCAGTAGTTTGGTAGAACTCTCATTAAAAAGATATTTCAATATAATCTCCAAATGTTACATAACTTAGAAAGAAAAATAATTAACATAATAAAAATTTAGAAAAAGTAATAGTGACTGAGTGGCCGATATTTGAATGAGTTTAATCTCCTGCCCCAGACTCTCAATTCTGGAAGCCCTGCAACCTTGAGTTAATCTTTAAGTAATGTTCTCTGGTATAGATCCTCTTCCAATTATTTTTCACTAGTTCTTCCAGCAGCATATAGACATTTTTCCTGCAGTTATTGCCTGGCAAAATCCCCCAAAGGCCATTGGATTTCTAACTAGTTCTGCTGCAGAAGAACCTACCTTTTATTTCTGTAATCACTCAATTCTCAGCCCTTCAGGTTAGTGCATGCCCAATTTTGGAAAAGGCACATCATATCTCAAAACAAAGGACCATATTATATCATTCTAGTTCCACAAGTACTATACATTTTTATTCTTTGATTATCAATGACACAATGAAATGAGTCATTTAAACTTATGACCCAATTCAATAAACTAAAACATTAGTAGCAATTTATGGCTACAACGACAGATGGAGTTTTCCCAATGGGGAGGATTTTATACCAATGAATTAATGGATCTTGTCTCTAATCATAAACTGTATGTGCAAAGCCTGGGGATTCAAAGACTAAAACATCTATAGTCCTTTCTATGAACACATTTTCAGTCTCCTTAGGAAAAAATGGTGTAAGGAAAAGCAGATGCTTCTTTGCTTGGACCTAGGATGATGCTATCAGCTTGATGCTATGCTGATGTAGTAGCACGGCCACTTGGAGTTGGTTCATGTCTTTTTTTCACCATTCTGATGTGGTAATTCCTCTCTACAGAAGTGAGGATATGCTTGTAACATTCAGACTTGGGAATCAGGCCTCCACATAGCTTATGAGGAATCTTGTGCTCCTTGTAGCCAGTAATATCTTTTACAAGGCTAGATGGCATAACCCTTGTGTTGGTGAAAATGATAGGTAAGAAAACAATCTGAGCAAAGCAAAGAAATATGAGAAGAAAGGGGAAGAAAAATAAAGAAAGGAAGAGAAGTAGAGGAAAAAAGTAGAAATAAGAGAAGAGAAATAAAAGGAAAAGAACAGGATACTATGATGATGATGATGGAGGCATTAGTGGTTTGAAGAAGAAAATTTAGAAAGGAGAAAAGGATGATTTTTAAATGTAGGAAATGGAAGAGAAAATATGACAAAATGACTTACATATACTGGTAATGGTCTAAACAATTCTGTTTAACTTCTATAACATTACTATCATTTTTAAGGCAAATATAATAAAGCACAGATACAAGAAGGAATTTTCTCATGGTTCCATACTAATTATAACAGGATAGAATACAAATCTGTGTATCTTGTTTTTAACTTCAGTACTTGTGCCAACATACCACACTGCCTATCAATGAAGTCATTCAGCTCTTTGGAGCATACCAAAATGAGTTTAAATTTGATCAATTCAAAGATTAGCCATGATTCTAGCAGCCTTAGTTTTAACCACCATTCATGAGATACTCTAAGACAATTCACTTTAGCTACTTTTCTGTAGAGAACTATTCTTCATTACTGAAATATCACTGAATTGTCTGTCACTTCTAATGAGAGTTGAACTTAGTTAACTGTTATTTAGTTGAAAATTTCTGACAAAAATTTCTAAAGAGAATGAAAATTTTAACTTCCATCTTGAGAGAACTGCATCATTGAGATGCTGTTCAATTGTTTTGGATGTATCCAAAAGTGATGAGTAATGAGTAAATTCTAAGTGACAATGTCTTCATTTTCCTGCTTTTGAAGATCATAGGGTCAATATTTTTCTTATAACCAATTCCTTGTTAATCTATTTGTCTATGTCTTTGCATCATTCTTTAGTCAGGATTTAGAACACTTCCATATGCTACATGACCTCTGACTTTCTCCAGCTTTTCAATGTAAAGTCTCAACTGTGACATTAAGAAGAGCACCATAGGATACACTGTGACATATTTAACTTGTATAGGATTGCTTGCCATCTGGGAAAGAGGGTAAAGAGAGGGAAGGGAAAAGTCAGAACAGAAGTGAGTGCAAGAGATAATGTAAAAAAAATTACCCAGGCATGGGCTCTGTCAATAAAAAGTTATAATAATTATAAAAAAAAAAAAAAAAGAGCATCACAGAACTGAGTCAAGATGGCAGAGAGGACACATACTTCATTCTGAGCTTTCTTTCTACCTTTCTACTGATTACAAAATTCAGCATCTGAAATAGTGCTTGACTGGTAGAATCCACAAATATTGGGAGAACAACAAGTTTACCAGCAGAAGATAACTTGGAAGATTGCCAGAAAAGGTCTGTCATGATTGGATGAGAGGAGGCCAGTCCAGGCAGGGAGGCAAAACATGGAGGCCAGCGCATGCTGAGCAGAAGGCCGGGGTGGGATATCTCCCCGGCCAAGAATTTGCAGGGAGGACTCTACCACAGTTTGGCTGCTCTGCTTTAGTTGCAAAGCAGTAGGTCAGCAGAGAAGTTACACAAACGCAAAAGGTAGAATGTACCCCAAAATGCCAGAGTTTCACAAGACCTGGCCACACCCACCCAGCACTGGGAGTGACTCAGCATGATCACAGCCCATCACATGATCACAGCATAGCTGCACTCTGCAGTATGGCTGCTTATCTCAGGACAGCCATACTTCCATAGCAGGGCCACTCATCCCAGGGCATCCACTGTTCTGCAGGGCAGTACAGCCACTCTTCTGCAGCTGCTCTTCCATAGCACAGCCACTCTTCACAGATAGCCCCTGTCTATCTGTCCCTTTTCTGTAAAGAAAGCTGGGACCTCCTTGTCCTAGAAGCAGACCCCAAGGTGTTTTTTTTGTTTGTTTGTTTGTTTGTTTTATGAGTAAAAAAGCAAAGCGAGCTCTAACTATAGAAAGCTTTTATACTGAAAGAGAGCAGATTTTCAACCCTGTGGAAACTAATAGCAGACAGTCTCCAGGGAAAACCCCAAAGGGGAATATAATCTGGTCCCCACCACACTAGGCTCTCCTAGAAGAAATTATAAAAGATCTTTAAAAAGTGCTAGAAGAAAATGGGGAAAGGAAAGAGAAGCTCTGCAAGAGTATGGGAAAAGCATAGAACTCATTAAAAGAAAGATTTGAAAAAGAAACCAACTCCCTGAAATGTGACAAGGAAAAGGTAAAGAACTCCCAGGGAAAAAAAATTTGTAAATTGGAAAAGATAAAGAACTCCCAGGAAAGTAGGATTGGTGAATTGGAAAAGGAAAATAACTCATTTAAAAAAACTGTGAAATGGAAAATAATTCTACAAAACAAGACAACTCATTTAAAAATGCAATTGGACATATACAAAAAGAAGTTTAAAAAAGTTAATGAAGAAAATAATTCATTAAAAATCAGAACTGAACAAATGGAAATAAATGATTCATTGAGACATCAAGAATCAATCAAGCAAAACCAAAAAAATGAAAAAATAGGAAAAAAGTTAAATATCTACTTAGAAAAACAACAGACCTGGAAAATAGAACTAGGAGAGATCATCTAAGGATTATTGGGCTCCCTGAAAACCATGATGAAAAAAAGAGCCTAGATAATGTTTTTCAGGAAATCATCAAAGAAAACTGCTCAGATGTAATAGAATCGGAAGGTAAGATAGGCATTGAAAGAATTCATCAAACACCTTCTGAAATAGACTCCAAAGTGAAAACTCCAAGGAATATTGTGGCTAAATTTCAGAATTATCAGACTAAAAAAAAAAAGATACAAGCAGTCAGAAGAAAAAAATTCAAATACTGAGGAGCCACAATAAGGATCACTCAGGATCTAGCAGCTTCCACACTAAAAAATCGAAGAGCTTGGAATCTGATATTCTGAAAGGCAAAAGAACTTGGAATGCAGCCAAGAATAAACTACCCAGCTAAGCTGAGCATTTTCTTCCAGGGAAGATGGATATTCAGTGAAACAGATTAATTCCATTTATTTCTAATGAAAAAGCCAGTAAAACTTGAGCCTGAGCTTGATTTTCTAAAATTGTGTCCAGCACTCCCATTAAATTGATAATTTTCTGTTTTAAAAAAACCTATTTATATGTTTTTAATACAATTATTTTGTGAATCTTGTTGGGGGAGGAAAATCAGTGTAAAAGGGAAAAAACATGAATCCCGTTCATTTGATGGAAATGCTTTTCAACTTGAAAATACCTGAAGGTTTCCAGAATTCCTGAGCTGTGCTTTTCTTGAGGCCTTTTTTTGGAAGCTCTTTCACTGGCCCATTGGGCAAAACCAAGTTTTCACCTAGCCACTCAGTCCCAGCTCAAGCCCAAGGTAGGAATGTACAATTAGAAACTTGTTTCACTTGGGAACATGATTACTGTTATTCTTTTATCTGTGTAACTCCTTATGTATATTCCAACTCTACCAAGTGAACTATCGAGCAAATATTGAATAAGATACAGAGTGCTTGGCATTCTGAAAATATTACAAGGGAAATTAATCAATTGTCTAAGATACAACACAAAGTGCTGATTCTCATATTGACAGTATTGATCCTCGTGATAGTGCAATCAGGTTGTTGAACTGGATCAATCAACCCAATCCTTTTAATAATGTATCAAGCTTGCTATTACATTTTCTGCCTTGGATATGTTTTGTTACCCTGGCATGTTTCCTCCTGCTCTGTTTTCTAAGACACACTTTACACTCCTTAGATGAGCTTCAAGCATCCCTTCTTTATCTCAAGGTAGCTCAGAAGAACAGGGAGAGGTTGAGAGCCAGCTCTGAGGAGGCAGAAGATACAGATCAGCTCACGTTTTCCTTGAAGCTTGATCCCTGTTCAATGGCTGTGAGACCTCAGGATGTGAGAACTCTGTTCTGTCTCTAGGGAAAAGGATGTCCTTGGAGATTGCAAGGAAGGCAGGAAACTGAGTGATTTCATAGCTTATAATCCCATGAGAAAAGACTAATGTTCCCAGAAGAACACACTAATGGCTTTGTTAAATACACACACACATGCTTACCCTTTACCTTAAAGTAGCAGTGCTTTGTGAAAGCCTTTCCACATTCATTACATTCATAAGATGAATAAATGGAATTTGCTCTTATGTCCCACTTGACCTGTGTTTCATGTCAGCTTGTCCTAAGCCCTTCCCCCATCAAGGTCTAGAAGCTCACAGGGTACCTGGATGCTAAGGCTGGATGGGCAGCAACATAAGATAATTCTAAGATAATCAACTGAATTCATGTTATTTGGCAAATTTTTCTCATGTTTCAAAAACATTATTCATGCCATTTTTATTATGATTTTTCTCATTTTGGAATTTAGGGGAAAATATTTTCTTAGAAATACTGGTATTTGAAAAATAATTTCTAGAGGATTATATAAATGTGCCCTTAGAAAATGAACTCCTTTTGATCTGGACTCTATAAAATTAATGTGAAAAATTGTAGCTAGAATGTTTGAAAACTTGCCTATTTAACTGATATATTTTCCTTAAAATGAATATTAAATATTTTAACCAAATAATAAATTCTTATCCCCAACTCTTTACTTTTAATATTTGGCAAATACAAGATTAGAATTTATATGATATCTCACACTGGACTCCAATCTGTCATAGGAAGCCATTCCATTTAAGAACAGTAACTATACATTACAAAGCTTGCTGATGTAGCAAATTGGTTTGTGCAAAACTAAGCAAGGTTTTATAAGGGGGAGAGTTTTTCTGGAAATGTAGCCCTAAACTATGGCACTCTTCTGGGGGTCAGATTTCTGAAAAGACCTCATATCCCCTCCTACCCACTTGACATAATTTAGCAAGATAAGGTCAAAATGGAGACCTAAGTCACAATATTTTAAAAGAAAATTAGAACATGTAACATATAACTTATCACACAGATGGAAAGCCAAAGAATTTAGGAATAAACAAGAGAATGAAGAGGAAAATTAAGTAATAAAAACAATTTAAAATCAGATTTAAAAATCTCTTAATCATTACTGATAGAGAAAAAGGATTAGAACAATTGCTTCCCCCATTATAAAGACCCTTCTTTGGATACCAATCTTGGGATTTCAAAGAAAAACTCAGATCTTTGTTCTGATCTTTATACACAGTATAAAATTGCAATGTCTCATGAGATGTGTCCTATAGAAAGAGGACTTCCCTCATTCATTATATTCATATTTCATCTGGAACAAGATTTCTACACAAAGAATGAGACCCAAGTGAAAGCCTTTCTGCAAATATATTTTGTATGTTTTTTTCCAGTATGAATATTGGGATTTATAGTGACCCTAATCTTGCAGGTAAGGGCAAGTTTCCCTTCAGCACATCTGTAAGTCTTCCCTCCACTGCGTATCCTCAGATATAAAATTAGAGATGAACCTGGGTGAAAGAACTTCCCATGCCAAGTCCATTGGAGACTTCTTCCAAAGCAGAAAATCCCTATTGACTAACAAACTCTGTCTTCCATTTTTATGTCTTTATCCATGATTTCATTCTTCTAGGAATATTCTGGAGGCAATTCAGGGATGAAGTGAGCTTGATGTTTTCCACATGGATTATGTGAATGAGATTTTACATCTAGTATGGAATCTCCCATGTCTAGTCACAGACTAACATATATTAAAAACTTTACAACAATCCAGACACTTAAACGTTTTTCTCTAATGTGCACTCTCTGTTGCTAATCAAGATTTGAGCATTGTCTGAAGGTTTCTGTCCAATGTGGATTTTCTCATGTTTACTAAGACTTTCACGCCGTGTGAAAGCCTTTCCACAGTTATTACATTCATAAGGCTTCTCTCCAGTGTGGATTCTCTGATGGACAGCAAGATGGGAGCGATATATGAAAGCTTTTCCACATTGATTACATTCATAAGGCTTCTCTCCAGTATGGATTCTCTTATGTGCGTCAAGATGGGAGTGCCTTGTGAAAGCCTTTCCACATTCATTACATTCATAAGGCTTCTCTCCAGTGTGGATTCTCTGATGGACAGCAAGGTAGGAGCGATCTATGAAAGCCTTTCCACATTCATTACACTGATAAGGCTTCTCTCCAGTGTGGATTCTCTGATGTACTTGAAGGGAGGAGCGCTTTGTAAAAGCCTTTCTACATTGGTTACATTCATAAGGCTTCTCTCCAGTGTGGATTCTCTGATGTACTACAAGGCAGGAACGCTTTGTGAAAGCCTTTCCACATTCACTACATTCATAAGGCTTCTCTCCAGTGTGGATTCTCTGATGTACTTCAAGGGAGAAGTGCTTTGTGAAAGCCTTTCCACATTGGTTACATTCATAAGGCTTCTCTCCAGTGTGGATTCTCTGATGTACTACAAGGTAGGAGCGCTTTGTGAAAGCCTTTCCACATTCATTACATTCAAAAGGCTTCTCTCCAGTATGGATTCTCTGATGAACAGCAAGGTAGGAGCGATCTATGAAAGCCTTTCCACATTCATTACATTCATAAGGCTTCTCTCCAGTGTGGATTCTCTGATGTACTTCAAGGGAGGAGCGCTTTGTGAAAGCCCTTCCACATTCATTACATTCATAAGGCTTCTCTCCAGTGTGGATTCTCTGATGTACTACAAGGCAGGAGCGCTTTGTGAAAGCCTTTCCACATTCATTACATTCATAAGGCTTCTCTCCAGTATGGATTCTCTGATGTACTTCAAGAGAGAAGTGCTTTGTGAAAGCCTTTCCACATTCATTACATTCATAAGGCTTCTCTCCAGTGTGGATTCTCTGATGTACTTCAAGAGAGAAGTGCTTTGTGAAAGCCTTTCCACATTTGTTACATTCATAAGGTTTCTCTCCAGTGTGGATTCTCTGATGTACTACAAAGTAGGAGCGATCCATGAAAGCCTTTCCACATTCGTTACACTTATAAGGCTTCTCTCCAGTGTGTATTCTCTGATGTACTACAAGGTAGGAGCGCTTTGTGAAAGCCTTTCCACATTCATTACATTTATAAGGCTTCTCTCCAGTGTGGATTCTCTGATGGACAGCAAGACTGGACTGAGATGTGAAAGTCTTTCCACATTGTTTACATACATAAGGCTTCTCTCCAGTGTGGATTCTCTGATGGATAACAAGATAGGAACGATCCATGAAAGCCTTTCCACATTCATTACATTCATAAGGCTTCTCTCCAGTGTGGATTCTCTGATGTGCTACAAGGTAGCAGCGCTTTGTGAAAGCCTTTCCACATTCATTACATTCATAAGGCTTCTCTCCAGTGTGGATTCTCTTATGTGCATTAAGATAAGAGTGATATGTGAAAGCCTTTCCACATTGGTTACATTCATAAGGCTTCTCTCCAGTGTGGATTCTCTGATGTTCACGAAGATTGTCACTCCTTGTGAAAGCCTTTCCACATTCATTACATTTATAAGGCTTCTCTCCTGTATGGATTCTCTGATGTTTAGCAAGACTGGCACGATCTATGAAAGCTTTTCCACATTCATTACATTCATAAGGCTTCTCTCCAGTGTGAATTCTCTGATGTTGAGCCAATTTGGAATAACATGGGAAATCTTTTCCACATTGATTACATATGTAAGATTGTTTTTTTGTGTGAATTCTCTCATGTTTAGCAGTACTAGATTGCTCTCTCAAAGTCTTTCCATGTTTCTTACATTCATAAGGTTTCTCTCCAGCATGGATTCTCTGATGCTTGGCAAGGGAAGAGAGTACAAGAAACGCTTTACCACATTCATGACACTCAGGTGTTTTCTCTTCAGGATGTATATTCTTATCTTTAGCAACACTGGAACTGTCTCTTAAAGCTTTTCTGTGTGTATTCCATTCACAAAGTTCTTTTCCAATGTGGTTTCTTTTATGCTTAGCAACAACAGCCCTGTATTTACTATACTGAAAAAAGTCTTTCCATGAGACCATTTTCAGATTTGCACTCATCTTCTTCATATCAAACCATGTCTCTGCATCTGAAAGAAACAAACACACAAGTGCATAAATATACCCTCTAGTGCTGGCTAATCATTGACTTTTAATTTCTCCAGACAAAGTTTTCAAACTGAAATGGACAGACATTTTTAAAAATTCTTTCTGTCTTTTTCTATTTTGTTTTAAATTTTAAATAAATATCAAAAAAGTACAAATAAATACCTTTTGGCTTAAGGAAGGTCTAAGAAAAGTCATATTAGATAGGCTGAGCCCTCTTTTTTTGGTTGTAGATAGTTGGATAGCCTCAAATTTTCAAAAAAAGACTTCCACTAGGACCATTGATTCTTCATTAAAAGGGAACTGAATTGCCATGGAGTCCAACCCCCTCATTTTATAGATGAAGAGACTGAGGTTTAGAGGCTCAGTGAGGTGCTAAGGATGTCACTATCACAAGAGTCTGAAAAGGGATTCCAAGCCAGTCTCCCCACCCAAAGGCCCATCACATGAAGAAGCCTCCTGGAATAGTAGCCTGCACCCCAGCTTGCAGCTCACTCACCAAGACAGGAGTTCCTCAGGCCTCCTCTCTCCACATGGGAGATGAAATATTCTCTGGGAACTGGAAGTCCTAGGCAAGGAGAAGACAGTGGGTGTGAGGCTTGAAACTTGTCATTTATTCCTCATTGGAACAGGGCCAGGGTGCAAGGCCTACTGGGTGGTTCCAAGGGCAACTCAAAGATGGTTTTCAAGGTGCTTATTGCCAGGAGAAGAGGGCAGAAGGGAAAGGAGGCCATTCAAGAAATCTGGAATCAGAAGATCCTGATTTTGCAGCCTCCACTGCAGGATGATCGCATCCCACAGCCTCCATTTTCTGGACATTTGAAGCAGCTGTTAGCACAGAGAAAGGAGCACCAGGCCTGCAGTCAGGAAGGCTCGAGTTCAGATTGTTTAGACATGTCCTGGCTATGTGATTCTGGGAAAGTAATTTCCTTTATTTGCTTCAGCCTCCAGACCTATAAAATGGGGATAAAGCTGGCACCCAAAACAAAGGGTTGTGGTGGGGATCAAGTGCGATAATGTACATGAAGGAAGCTCTGAGCACAAGGTCTGGATCCCAGCAAGTATATGGAAAGACCTCCTCCCTTCCTTTTCTCTCCTGTATCTGTACAGGCCTTTGAGGGATGTAGGAAGGAAAAACAAGGACCCACTTGCTGTGCTGGGAATTTATGAGTTCCACCAGGGGCAGTGAGGTAAAATTTTATTTTTTTTATCTAAAAGAATATTGCAAAGACAAAATGGTTCCCCCCAAAAGGAAGGGGGTTCCTTCTCCAATTCCATGTTCAGTGAAAAGGGGCAGGACCAGTTTTCAGAAGGTTTGCAGACACAACTGCCGAGTTCCCATACTACAATGCAAAGACCACTCATAGAAGAACCAGGCAGCAGGAGGACCCTGTCTCTTGGGGAGACGAAGCAGCCCTTGGGCCTTTCTGAGAAGTGGTAAAAGCCTGAAACTCTGCACCCTAGAGAGGGGGTGGTTACACTCCTGTTGATGGCAGTTCTAGAGTTCCAAGGGAAGAGCTCCTTACCCAGGGAGAGCAAGTTCTCAGCATTCTCCAGCATGACCTCCTTGTGCAGCTCTTTCTGATCCAGGTCCAAAAGACCCCACTCCTCAGGGGTGAAGTCCACAGCCACATCCTTGAAGGTCACCAGCTCCTAAAACACCAACACCAACACCCAGAGGACTTAAGAGTTGAAGCACGCTTCATCATTGAACTAATCCAATGCTCCTCAATTTAGAGAAGGGACCTGAAGCATGGAGGAGGGATCTGCCCAAAGGTGACAGCCCTTACAGGATTCAGAGTCAAATCCTGTATATAGAGAATATAGAGAAACACCTTTTATATTTTCAGGTGGAATAAAATTGAGAAATGTCTTACTAGGAAATGGTACTAGTAAAACATTTCTCAATTTTATTCCATATGCCTGTGGAATCAGGAAAGTTCTTTCAGAGAGAGATGAAGATTTTTGGAGGTAAAATCAGATAGTGCTATGTTAAGAAAATGGCATGAAGTGTGTATGTGAAGCTAGCAAGTATTATGTGTTGTAGAGGTAAAACATTTCCATGATCACTCTGGAGAAAAAAAGATCTTGTGAATTTTCCAAAAGTCAGAAATTAAGTCTTATCCAGATGAAAACACTATCCTTCTCCCCCCCCCCAAAAAAAATAATATTTTATTTTTCTAAATGCACGTACAGATAGTTTTCAACATTCATTTTTGTAAGATTTTGTGTTCCAAATTTCAGAATCAGACACTTCTTAATGGATCTGGCCCAATGGTCACCAATTTACAAAAGCAAACTGAAGCAGAGAGAAGGAATTTACCCAAAGGTCATATCCCATATGAGAACACTTGGAAGCACAATCATGCAAAGGCCTCCTATCTACAGTATACACAGCTGGTATGGATACAGTTGCTGACATATTAGAATGGAAGCTTCTTGGGGGCATGTCCTTTTTGCATGTCCTATATATTTGAACAAAGCCTCTTTCCTTTCTAAATGCCTGTTGCTTTGAAGGTGGTCTGTGCTGGGGCTATATTCCCCTTTTACTCAACTGAGACAGATCTTTCCTGCAGTCCTTCTCAATTATCTAAGGCGATATGGTGGTTAAGGAAGAGAAAGGCTAAGTATGAACCGAGTATGATGGAGTTATTCTAGAAGTACCTAATTACAGCTGAGGGATCTCAGGAGATAAAGAAAATAAAATGGAATAAAAGAAAACCTACCAGGAAGCAAAGAAACGCTGGACAGCTCCTGAACCACGTGTAGTATTTATTATGTAAGTTTGTTTTATCAAATCTACTGCTATGTTCTGCTGCTTGCCTGAAATTTTTTTCTTCTGTTATTTTGTATTTAAGGGGCTGTTAGATGGGGCAATGGATAGAGCACTGGCCCTGAAGTCAGGAGAACCTAAGTTCAAATCTGACCTCAGATACTTAATACTTCTAGCTGTGTGACCCTAGGCAAAGTCACTGAACCCTAATTGCCTGGACAAAAACAAACAAAAAACAAACAAAAAAATCACTATTATAATAATAACAACAAAAATGGTAAAGGAAAGGGATTCAGAGAGATTTGGGAAGATCTGTGTGGCCTGAAGCAGCAGGAGTTGAGCAGCAGCAGGAGGACAATTTCTGCTCTGCTCTCAGCCAGAGAAAGGACAAGAGCTGGGGAAGTTTCCAGGGTTCTGCTACAGACAACACTCAGGGTCAAGGGTTTCCAGAAAAGTCAGTGGCTATGGAGGGAGTGTGGCCACAGGACACAGAGTGGTTAGAAGGTGTGTGTGTGTGTGTGAGTGTGAGTGTGTGTGAATGTGAGTATGAGTGTAGTGGGGAGATAGTGCTGAACTAAAGCAAAGACATGATACCCACAGGATAGACACTAACTAATGAGGGAAGGGGGTCACCCTTGTCAGTGACCTATATTGAGAGAAAATTTAAACAAACATGTGGGGGCAACAACTGGGGGAAGTGAGTTAGTGCTGAAGATGCCAAAGGGACAATGAATCAGTCCAAAACATAGCAGAGAGGAGGGCAGTGTTGTTATTACTGCATTCACTTTCCTGCCTATTTTTGTAAAGTAAGGATCTAGAGATAAGAGTGATGGCCAGCCTCACAGACCATCCTCCTCCAGATGTATGGAAACGGCCTCTTGGGCTGGTACTGGTTACATCTGTGGGTAGAATACACTTACCTGGGGTGGGGATCTGCTGTTCTCAGGGGCCATTCCCTTCAGCTCCAGGCTCCCTGCTTGGGCCAGGTCTTAGTCCTCTGCAGGCTGTTGGGAGGCGATGAGTATAACTGCACAGATGTTGTTTCCTTCTTTTCCTGGACAGGGGGCTAGCCTACAGGAAATTACAGAGTGAGGTTCCATGGGAGTTACTAAGTCCCTGGCACTGCCCTTAGGGCAGAGACCCCAACCCACAGGGGGAGGGAGGCTGAAAGAAGGAGCAGATTGAAAAATGAAAATGTTGGAGTCAAGATGGGAGAGAAAAGGCAGGATTTTGCTTGAACTCTCTCCAGTTTCCTATGAAGTAACTTTCAATTAAGTGTAGAGTGACAAGACCTACAAAAAGATGGTGAGAAAATTTTCCAGCCTTAGATAACTTAGATAATTGAGAAGGACTGCAGGAAAGATCTGTCTCACTTGGGTAAAAGGGGAATATAGCCCCAGCACAGATCAGTAACCAAGGCCCAGTGTTCCCCGACAAGCCAAGATTGGGAAGTTAGGTAATTGAATTCAGGGGAGGAGAGGAAGGGGAGGTGCAAAGTCATCAGCCTCACCTCCTTTTCCAGAGTCCCCTGGCTAATGTCTCAGTCTCAACAGTCATTGAGTGATTAAAGTTGGGAAAGAAATGAAGGCAAGAATGTTCTCTTTTACCCAGTCAAAAACAACAAGTTTGGGAGGGAAAAGTCCCCAAGGTTACTGGCCATAGGAGCAGTCCACAGTTTACAAGATAGAAGGGATAGGGAATAAGATGACTGTAGTGGGATGGTATAAACTTGAAGATGGGCTCTCCTTCTCTTACTCCTACTGTTCTGACTCCCTTCCTCTCCCCCACCTTCCTACAGACCCAAAAGGCAGGAGGGATTTAAGGTGCCAGATGGGATGAGAGTGTGTAGAACCTCAATGTCCCCTGAGTCAGAAATCTCCCTGCCACTGATACTTGGCCCTCTCAGAATCCCTTTTCCCCAAGAGACATATTATCTAGGAAATAAATTGAGGGATAAAGTAAGGAGGTAAGGGCTCTGAGGTGGAGCCCCAGGGAAAGAACAAGGAAGCCTAAAGCTGGAAGACAATCTAGTCTGGGATTCAGCTCCCAGAACCTATGGTGAGGGAAGGGGCAGGAAACAGGGAAGCCTGGGTAAAAAAGAAGAAATTCAAGTATCCAGAAGTGATGTAGGTGAGTAGTTGAATCAGGAGAAACAGGATGGTTGAGTCCTGAAATCTAAGCAGAAGATGGGGGAAGGTTCCTAAGATTCTTGGGTGGATTTGGGGCTTAGAATCCTGAAAGGGAATGTGCAAACAGTGAGCCACATGCCTGGGAAGGAGCCCAAGATGTGCGGGTCCAGAGAAGTTTGCCCAAGAAACAGCTTCATTTCCTGCAACCAAGGAGGGTTCCTGGGGGCAGAAAGGCAGAACCTATGGAACTTCATAAGAAATCATGTCTGAAAGCACACAATCAATTCACCAAACAAGAGCTGGAGGCAGAGCTAGGACACCTGGGTCCAGGAGGGGAGGCTGAAAGTGGGACTCCTGGGTTACCATGGAGAAATTCTGCTTTGGGGCAAATATGACCTGATGGTAATCTTGAAGAAGAGAGCAACACTAGATATTTGTGAAGTGTTTAGGAAACTGAAAAAGAGGTAGGGGCCAAGAATTCATTAAGCAGCCAGACCTGGAAGGAAGTTGCTCTGACAGATGGGGAGGACACTGGCCATCAGAATAGATAAGAAGTATGAATGCTTATGCAAGGGCAGCCAGCAGAAGGCAGGACTTGTGAGGAGCCCTGCCTCAGACCTACCTGGGTCCTACCCCAGCAGGAAAGGTTTGCAGTAAGTTGAAAATGGCAGATCCAAGAGAATGCCCAGAGATCTCAGTTCCAAACCTTCCTGCTTCCCATTAGTCTATTCCAGGAATGTCTTCTGAGGCTCAAGAGCCCCAAGTAGCCTAGCCCCTGAAGCCAGGTGGGTGGGACCTCACTCCCAAATCTTTGAATGCTGCCTGCGTGTCTTCCCCCAACCCTGCCCATCATCAGGTGGCCAATGGTCATTGGAAAGGCTCTTCTCCAGGCCTAGACTCCTGCTATGCTTCCACACTCCACCCTAAGACTCTTATTTCACCTGGTCACTTATCCACCAGGCTTCTTATCTTATCTCCCATGAGCTCTCCTCCCCCATGCTTCCATCACTGTATGTTTTCTTAGAGGAAGGATTCAGGACTTTTATCTTGCCACTGGACTTGGCAGAGCACTGCCTCCCTTACATCCCATTTAAACACAGATCAAGACATCTCCATTTTATCTGTGGTCCACCAGAAGAACAGAACTAGCTATACCCAGGGAAAGAACACTGGGGATTGAGTTTGGACTGCTTGCATTTTTGTTTTTCTTCCCAGATTATTTTTACCTTTTTAAATCTGATTTTTCTTGTGCAACAAGAGAACTGTACAAATATATACACACATATTGTATTTAAAATATACTTTAACATGTTTAACATGTATGAGACTGCCTGACATGTAGGAGAGGGGGTAGAGGGAAGGAAGGGAAAAGTTGGAACAGAAGTGATTGCAAGGGTCAATGTTGAAAAATTCTCCATACATATGTTCTGTCGATAAAAAGCTAAAACAAAATAAATAAATAAATAAAAGATTAAAAAAAGAAGAACAAAATATTACCATCAATAGAAACTTCTTGGATTCAGAAAAATGAAAACTTTCTAGAAGCCTTTCCACAATGAAACCATTATGATTTTCATGTTATTCAATTTCATATCATATTTGTAATGGATATTTTATATTATATTCATAACAAGTATATTAATAAGTTAGATTTCTCAGACCTGCCTTTTCTGTGTTAGAAGCCAGGACTCACAATGCAAAGTAAAATTATGAAACATTCTGATAATGTATATTCTTATGCTGTAATGTACTTATGTACAATCAGTGAATTGACTGAAAAATTACACAAAATTGTTCTTATCACAGAACTCTGTACTTTGGAGAGGGAATGATGATAACCCTCAAGATTTGAAACAATCCAAGAACAGTTGTATTGTCTTCCATTGGGAAACCAATCAAATTTGGGAATGATTGTATTGTAACTTACTTTGCCCCACCCTTCTCACTTAGGATTTGTGTAAAAAACCTCTGCCTCTTCTGCAATAAGTAGAGATTTCCTGTGCAGGAGAACTTCCAATTTACAACCTGTATTCCTCACTGTGTAAGTGATAACTTAATTTCTAAAATCTGCTGCTAGTCCAACTCCTCACACATTTATTACATTTATGAGGCTTTTCAACATGATAAACCTTCTATCTAATAAGATTTGAATTCCGACCAAAGACCTTCCCAAACCGATTGAATATATATTTATGGCTTTATATATTATAGCTATTATTATGGCTATTATTTTTAAATTTTTGAACAATTCTCACAGAAAATTCCACATAGGATTTTCTTAATTACTACTTTGGGTTTTATAATTTTATAATTACTAATGAATCTGTCTGCCTCCATTTCTATATTTTAGAGAATGAGGAAAATAACAAATCTAAGATGTAAGGCTAAATCAGTCCAACATATAAATGCCTTTCTGTCAGATGCTGAATGACAGGGATTCTCAAAAAAAAAGGTAAAGAACAATCTCTGCCCACAACAAGCATACAAAATAAGGGGAGAAACAACAAGCTAACAAATAACTTGCAAACAAGCTACAGGTAAGATAAATAGGATATCATTTAAAAGAAGGAAACACTGAAAGCAAGAGTACTTATGGATGAAGTAAACTGTGAAAGCGGTCTCACAAGATGGAGACAGTGTTCTAAAAATTGAGTGAAGGTTGGCTACACCCCAGGCCCAAGTTTCTTTCTCCAGAGATCACCAGTTTTACATAGAATGGGGTCTATCTTGTGGGACTAAGGGCTATCTTGGTATTAAAACTTCCATATAACATAATTTAATAATCCTAGAAATGTGATTGGGATAAAAGTTTTTCCTTATTTACAACTTAGAATGTGAGGTCATTTCTGCTGACTAAACAGGGCAAAGGTCCAACCTATAGGGAGTGTTACCCCAGGTCCTTATGTAATCATTGTCTGCTGATTATCTCTTCCCTCTGTTCACTGCCAGACCACTCTAGTGAGGGAAGCTCAAATCTCCCAAGCTCTGGCAATTAAAACTCCTTTGTTTTCTACCTTAAGATGCCTCTGATTTGTTCAAGTTGAAGGTCTTCTGGCCCTCACAGTTAAAGGTTTCCTATAGAAAGAAAACTTTCAGTTGGAAAATGAAGCTAAAAACTGGGAGGCACAAATGAGGAAGAGCACATTGCCAGAGAATAGCTAGAGAAATTACTTAAAGGCTAGAAATAGGGTGTTATGGGCCAGAACTCTGTACTTGAAACAAGGATTCTTACAAGGTGCTAACTCAGTGAAATTGATAAGACAACAATTATCTAGTTTAGCTTGGTGATTAATAGTTCTGTAGTTCAGTACATGTACTTAGTACTTAATATAGTTCTACAAGATTGATACCTATTCTACACGATTCACACCTATGATGTAATTATAATACATATTAGCTGGGATAAATTCAGCTAGATTCATTCACTCCATCTCACACCACCATGGTGGCTGGCCTGTCCTCCTGCACTTCCTCCACTGAGACCAAGCTAGCTCAGGGCCGAGGCAAGGAAACAATAAAGAATTTGGACTTTACCACTTGGATATGCTACTGAAACAAAGGCTGCTCCAGACACCTCCAGAAAACCAACCAGAACACTACAATAGGGTATCATCTTCCTGGAATAGCAAGGAAGCCACTGTCATGAGATCCCAAAGAACTAAAATGTAAGAACCCTGTCCATAATCAGTGAAGCTTTTACATTTTCAAGTTGGTAGAAAATCCTGGTGTTCATTGAATCTGGGAAAATTGGATCTTTAGGAAAATCATGGGGCAGCTAGGTGGTATAGTGGATAGAGCACAAGCCCTGAAGTCTGGAGGACCTGAGTTCAAATCTGGGCTCAGACAATGAATACTTCCTAGCTGTGTGACCTTGGGTAAGTCACTTATTCCCAATTGCCTAAGCAAAAAAAAAAAAAAAAAAAGGAAAATCAACTTGCTGGCTAAATGGATGCATTAGAGTCAGACAGACTAGAATTACGCCAACCCACAAGCAGGCTGCTGCAGTACTCAGAGGGTGAGATGAAAAGGATCTGCAGCAAGAAGGTTGAAACATCAGTGGAGAAGATGGATTGCAGCGATGTTGCAGGGTTGACATGATGCATGTGGAGATAAGAAATAGGATTCATGAAGGACAATTTGGTTGTGAGCCTGAAGGAATGAGAGGGTAATGGGGCCCTTATCAGGAAGAAGGAAAAGACAAAGAAAAGAAAATGAGTTCAGTCTTACAGGGTAATTGTAAGACATCTCAAATTAAAGGACTAGTTCGATATGTCTAAAAGACATTTGGAACAGAGGGGATTGAGGTTGATTGACCTCATTTTTTTTTAATATCGAATAGTATTTTATTTCCCAATTACATGTAAAGACAAATTTTAACAGTTTAAAAATTTTTATTCCGTTCCAAAATCTCTCCCTCCCTTTTTCATTTCCTCTCACCTGTAATGTTCTCGGTTCGGTTTTCTGTAGCTCTTTGGGGTAGCCTTCTTTTCAGTTCAGTAATCACCAGGAGAACAGCCAGGTGTTTAAAGTCCAGATTCTTTATTATCTCCTTCCTGGGGCTGGGTAGCTTTCTGGAGAGTCTTTCAGACTAGCCTTGGTCTCAGTGCCGAAATGCAGAAGGAGAGCCTGCCAGCAGAATAGTGTGAGATGGGATGAATGAATCTGAGTCCAAGGACTTGTGCTTCAGCCTACAGTCCATTTGTTTTCTCTAGCTCTCTAAAACGAATTTAGCTGAAACTGCCAGCTTATATGCTCTACACTGAGTATAAACCAACCATTATATCACTAAGAAACTATTATTTGTTATAAGATTAAATCAATCATACTGAACTAGAGAACTATTAAGCACCATGCTAAACTAAATAATCATTGTCTCATCAATTCCACTTTGTTAGTACCCCATAAGAATCCTTGTTTCAAGTTCAGAGATCTGGCCCACAACATCACCTGAAGATGATAAGCAATTTGCAAAAGTTATATAGGTGCAGTAATGTAAAACAAATTTCCTCAACTGAGTAGGGTAAGAGTGAAGGATCCAGGTCAGGCTAGCAGTGCTGGCTGTGGACAATGACAACTAAAAACTTTCTTGGAAAGTGCAGTATTTTAGGGAGCAAAAACATTTCCATGACAGCAATTAAGGAACTCTATTTGTGACTTAGGTGAGAAATGCTGCTGAGGTTGAGTCCTGGAGGACTCAGGAAGGAGGAGCTTAGCTAACCCAGCATTACCCAGAACTCAGAAATCAAATGTGACTATAATAATAATCATTGTTATAAGCTGCTAACAATAAATATTTATTTTTAAATATATATATATGTAATATAAAAAAACAAAATTAAACAAAATTAAAATTCAGGATGAGTAAGGAAAGGAAAAAGAACGTGACAATATCTACTCTGGTATAAAAGAAGATAGTGGGGTTAAAAAAAAACAAAACAAGCCATTAACGTCTTAAAGAGTAACATCAAAGGTATTCGATAAGTCCAAAAGGAGTTCCTGGTAAGAACATAAAAAGAAATTCAAAAATCAAATAAAGATCAAGGAAATATTAGGAGAGGAAATGAAAGCAATCCAAGAAATTATGAAAACAAAGTTAATCAATTTGAAAGAGGTTAAAAAAAAAATCTTTGGAAAAAAGGATTGACCCAGAGGAATTGTGTGACCTTATGAGACACTAAAAAATAACTAAACTAAAAAAAAAAAAAAAAATAGAAGAGATATAGTTGGTCTTTTCATTTTCCTGGTTATTGCCATTGGGTTTGTATATTATATAGTACAAATGTTCTAGGGGTTGTATTCATTTCTCTCTGACTCAGGTGAAGAAACATGAAGGGGAACAAATTAGATTAGAAAAAAAGACAAGAATTGAATGCAGTGGCCCAGGATTTAATGTTAAACTGAAAATCAAGACTGGATCTTCTGACAGAGTTACCAGTTCAAGAAAGATGGAGAAGGAAAAGGAAGGAGAACCATGAATTCAGCACACCCATACCTCCTGAATACTGATGGAGAACATCTTGTCCCAGTCTGAATCCTCCCTGGGTGATCTTAGAAACTACACTGAGGCCTTGTTCCAGACCTACTCCTCCCAGTGGTCACTGGCATAGCAGGTGAACAGCCAGTTCCAGATCCCCTGGCACAACTGCAAGGAGACAGTCCCTGAGGCTCTGACTTTGATGCAGCAAGCTAGTCACCAAACTCCTGGCCCCAGAGCAAAAAGCTTGGGGACAGTGTCATCTGTTCAGCAGCAGAGCTCAACCTTAAAAAGTTTCAGAATAGACTGGGAAATGGAAAAAAAGCAACAACAACAACAAAAACCCTGAAAATAGAAAATTACCCTGGTGGAATAGAAGTTTAAAAGCCAAACTTAAAACAAGACAAGGTCAAAATGCCTCTTAGGCAGTCTGCAAGAGAAATATGAATTAGTCTTAGGTGTGACAAGTTCTCCTGGAAGAGCTCCAAAAGATTTGAAAAACCAAATAAGAGAAGTAGAATAAATTTAGAAAAAGAAATGAGTGGTGTAACAGAATCATGAAAAAAAAAAGTTTCACCAGCTGGTTTAAGGAAAGCACAAAAATCCACTAAAAGATTAAAATGCTTTAAAAGAATTGGTCAACAGAGAAATGCAAATTAAGACAACTCTGAGATACCACTACACACCTGTCAGATTGGCTAGAATGACAGGGAAAGATAATGGGGAATGTTGGAGGGGATGTGGGAAAACAGGGACACTGATATATTGTTGGTGGAATTGTGAACACATCCAGCCATTCTGGAGAGCAATTTGGAACTATGCTCAAAAAGTTATCAAACTGTGCATACCCTTTGATCCAGCAGTGTTTCTACTGGGCTTATACCCCAAAGAGATACTAAAGAAGGGAAAGGGATCTGTATGTGCCAAAATGTTTGTGGCAGTCCTATTTGTAGTGGCTAGAAGCTGGAAAATGAAAGGATGTCCATCAATTGGAGAATGGTTGAGTATTTGTGGTATATGAATGTTATGGAATATTATTGTTCTGTAAGGAATGACCAGCAGGATGTATACAGAGAGGATTGGCGAGACTTACAGGAACTGATGTTGAGTGAAATGAGCAGAACAGGAGATCATTCTATACCTCAACAACGATACTGTTTGAGGATGTATTCTGATGGACGTGGATCTCTTCGATAAAGAGAGCCTTAATTGATCAAAGATGGACAGAAGCAACTACACCCAGAGAAAGAACACTGGGAAATGAATATAAACTATTTGCATTTTTGTTTTTCTTCCCGGGTTATTTCTACCTTCTAAATTCAATTCTCCCTGTGCAACAAGAAAACTGTTCGGTTCTGCACACGTATATTGTATCTAGGATATACTGCAACCCATTCAACATGTAAAGGACTGCTTGCCATCTGGGGGAAGGGGTGGAGGGAGGGAGGGGAAAAATCGGAACAGAAGTGAATGCAAGGGATAATGCTGTAAAAAATTACCCTGGCATGTGTTCTATCAATAAAAAGTTATTAAAAAAAAAAAAAGAATTGGTCAAATGAAAAGGAAGTTATAAAAGTTCACTGAAGAAAATAATTCCTTAAAAATTATAAATGGGAAAATGAAAGCTAATGACTATAAGATCAAAAATGAATTTTAAAAAGTCAAAAGAATTAAAAAAAAAAAAAGGCCCAAATAAAAGCCAGGAAAAAGCAACTCACTTGAAAGCCAGATCCAAGAGAGATAATTGAAGAATTCTAGAACTGAATGCAATGATCACAAAGAGAGCAACTACTCTTATATCCTAGAGTAAAAAGGTAAAATATTAATCAATAAAATAGTCCTCATGGAATTCTAAATTATAAAGAGCTAGAGCCTAACAGAGCTGGACTACAGGAAGGTTTTAGAAATTAAGTACCTGTTTAAGTTATCACTTTCACAGTGAGGAATGCACTTTGCAAACAGGAAGTTCTCCTGGGCAGGAAATTTCCACTTGTTGCAGAAAAAGTAGAGATTTTAATGTAATATGATTTTGTGGTCTCCTGATTTTAGGGATCTTCTGTTCTAACAATAACTCAGGAAATCGTAAATCTTTTGTTTGCAGAATCTGCCTCAGAGACCTCCCATTCTAAGAACAATCTGTATGATTCTGAATAGACTATTTCCCAATTCACTGATGACAGATAATCTTGTCAAAGGAAACCAGCTTCCAGACCCACTTCTCAGTTGATTGCTAACTGATGATCTAGCCTGTGATAATCAAAACCCAGAGACCATCCCTCAATTCACTGCAGACTGATGATCTGATCAGTAAGAACCCAATACCAGAGACTACTCCCTAGCCTTTCCCCAAGGCCAAAGAATTAGCCTATCTACGATTGAAAGTTGGATCCTTTATCTCCTTGCTTCTGTTTCTCTGTATAATTCCCTTCGAGTTTCAGCTGGCTTTGTAATGGTGTTACTATTGCGATAAAGCTTTCTCCCTCGGATAAGAGATGGGTTCAAGTCT
Organism: Antechinus flavipes; assembly: GCF_016432865.1. NCBI lineage: Eukaryota > Metazoa > Chordata > Mammalia > Dasyuromorphia > Dasyuridae > Antechinus > Antechinus flavipes. The sequence continues at coordinate 631,768,331 of NC_067400.1, read as the reverse complement.
GTAAATTCTTTTGAGATACCTCGCAACATCATTCTGGGACCCCAAACTTTTGGGGTCTCTCACCTGGGATGCCAGAGAAGGCAGAAGTGCTTTAGGGTAGCTTTTGACAAAGATGGGCCAGTTCTCTTTCATGGTATTTTGTTTGTGTCTGTGTCTGTGTAGAATGTCTGTTTCATGTTTGTTCTGTGTGCTAGTTTAAAATTGCAATCAAAAAATTATTCCTGAAACATCTCAGTTTTAGGGATTGTTAGCAAGATCAGGATAGCTCAGGTCTCTTTGTTTGCTCACTCTTCTCATGACAGAATTGGAGGGAAATTGAAATTCTGCCTCATCTACAGGTATAGGGGAAGCAAAACTGTGGGGACCACACACAACCTTGCCCAGATATCCCCAAGCCAGCGTGGGGGAATGGGGATGGGGTGGGGGTCAGGCTCCATGGTCAGCATTCCCTGAGCTCTGGCATTTGAAACTTCCATCAAACAGATATCCTGGCACCCCAGCATTCTGCAGGTTTTGTCCAAGAACTGCCTGGGAAAAATTTGGGTACATCTGGTAGCACCCAGGCAGACTCTGCATTTGGTAAGATCACCATTTTCTGTCTCAATTATGGATATTTCTAAGCTATGAAATTTATGGCAAACTATTGTGTCTCTGCTCAATTTTTGGATTTGTCAAGAAAAATAATATATATTGTTAAGTGCTTAGCAAAAACCATGTGATATGAATGTTAACTGCTTTACTGGATGTAATTGTTTCATATTTGATAACTTTAGAGCCAGCATATAGAAATGCTACTTACTATTTTATTGTTATTATTCTTATTAAATTAGCTTGATGTGGAATCATGTCAAGGATTTCTACTTATATAGTGGAATCACATGCTCAGTTTGGAACTTTGGAAAGCAAATGTTATCTTGGGCATTCATGTAAATACTTAATACATAAAAGTGAAAGAATATTATGAGTAGGAAAGTGAATGACTTACGGAGCTTCACAACACTAATTTTTTGTTCATGAAAGGAGTTCTAAAAACAAAACTTTAGAGAATTACTGCTTTGGAATCATGGCTCCAATATATTACTCAGTGTTGCTACGGTACAAACTGTTTCCCTGATTCTGCCCACTTCTCTCTGAATCAGTTCAGACAACTTTCCCAAGGTTTCCTGTGGTGTTCTCTTCTTTTTTATAATATATAATGGTTCTCTCTGGGAGCAGATTTCTTGGGGAGGTTTTCTGGAGGCTGCCTTAGTTTCAGCTCAGAGTAATAATCACTCCAAATGCAGCCAGCTGATAAAATCCAAACGTGTATTTTCTCCAAGAGCTCTTGCAACTTGTCCTTTGCCTCTGCTTTCTTCAGCCTCCAGCCAGCACAAAGGTGGAAGATGGAATGAATCTGACTCTACCTCCGAGAGTGGGATTGTGAGCTTCTGTATCTCCCAGAGTACTCTATGGCCCTAAGAGCTTCTTGCTTATATGAGCTCTCTAAAGGTGTGAACACAAGCACTTGTTTCTATCAGTTCCACTTAGTACCTTGTTTCAAGTTCTGGCCCATATCATCTCCTTGTAAGATCAGATCAATCATACTGAACCATGCTAAATTAGATAATTATTGTCTCTATCAATTCTAATGACTTAACAGCTTGTAAGGATTCTAACAGTTTTCTGACACTGTGCCTTTCTTATGTCTCCATAACCTTCCATTATATTTCTAGTTCATCATTGTGGATGTATTTACTAACATATGGGTACCATCTTTTCTTTCTAGATCTTTTTTATCCCCTGAGGCAACTGGGATTAAATGACTTGCCCAAGGTCACATAGCTAGGAAGTGTTAACTATCTAAGACCACATTTAAACTCAGATCCTCCTGATTTCAGGGCTGGTGCTCTATCCACTGCACCACCTAGTTACTCCCCTTCTCCCCCCCTCCCCCAGCCCCCTGCCAGTTCTTTGAAGTAACAAAAATCCAATAGAAAATTTCATGTTGTGTATATGGGCCATATAACTTTTTAGTTTATAGGTCTACTGATTAGCATTGAGTTAGAAGAGATACAGTAGAGTGAGTTTAGGGGCCAAGCTCCAAAAGGTATTACAAAACTTTGATCTTTTCATTTGAAGGCCATGTGAATCTTTTGTCAAGTGTGTTTCTTTTGTAATATATCAGGTTCCACTTTCTAATGCATTGTGCTACCCTCCTCTGTATTAATTGTGTATCACCTCATGTACATTTTATTATGAAAATTCTAATTTTCTCAATGATATCCTTTGATACTTCCTCATTGTCCCTACCCCTCTTTATCTTTAGATAAAAACTAAGTGGGAAAAGGGAATGAGATCAACAGGCACTAACTGATCACTGAAGTGGCCTAAACCTTACTCTTCAGCCCGCCTAAACTTCCCTTCCTTCCATTTCCAGATGACTGGCTAGAACTTTAACTAAAAAGTCTCTGATTCACTTATCTCCCTTATTTGAAGCTTCCCTTATAATGCAAAGTTATTTTCCACCACCCAGAAGGCACAATGAACAGAACATGCTGCCTGGAGTCAGGAAAACTTGAGTTGAAAACCACTCAGACATTTTTCACCTGGGTGACACTGGGCAAGTCACTGTACCTGTTTTCTTCTGTTACTTTTCCATACAGTCAGTATACTAATAGTACCTCCTACCTACCATGGTTGTTGTGAACATGAAATAAGACTTCTCTATCACTTGGAAAATAGATGATATTATATAAAGGTTAGCTATTAATGCTGTGATTTAGAGGGAGAAAACTTTGGAACACAAGGTTTGGCAATGGCGAATGTTGAAAACTATTTTTGCATGTATTTACAAAAATAAAAAATACTACCAATAAAAAACAATTCTAGATTGATTTTTGAGCTAAAGCTACCTAAAATAGGAGACAAAATTACAAGCAAAAGAAGGTCCCACTTTCCCTTCATAAAACTCAAAGACCTTTCATAGGAAAATCAACCAGAAGGACCTTGGGGAGAAACCAGCAAGTTTGCCTTTCAAATAATTGTTTTACGTGTTTATTTTAAGACCTCTCCAATCAGACAACTGGTTCAAGATGTCTAAAAGAGAGTTTGGGACAGAAGGATTAGAGGTTGATTGACCTCAATTTTTAAAAAAAAATATTGAATATTACTTTCTTTCTGAAATACATGTAAAGACAATTTTTAACACTTTCAAAAAAAAAATTTGAGGGTAGCTAGCGGTGCAGTAGATAAAACATCAGTCCTAAAGTCAGGATAGCCTGAGTTCAAATGTGATCTCAGAAACTTAACACTTTCTAGCTCTGTGACTCTGAGCAAGTCATTTAACTCCAACAGCCTCAGGGGGGAAAAATTTTGTTTGAGTTCCAAATTCTCTCCCTCCCCTTTTCACTTCCTCTCACTCTAAGATGATAAGCAATTTGCAAAGGTTATATAGGTGCAAAAATGTAAAACACATTTACTCAAGACTTTTCACCTCATGAAAACCGAGTAGGGCAAAATTGAAGGATCCTAGTCAGAGCTAGCAATGCTGGCCAGACATTATGCTGGGCTGTGGCTGTGGATAAGGAGGAATGAGCACTTGGTAGGAAAGTGCAACATTTTAGGAAGCAAAAACATTTCCAGGACAGTAGTCGACAGACCTTAGGTGACTTAGGTGAGAATTGTTACTGAGTTTGAGCCCCTGGATAGAATTCAGAATATAACAGTAGGAGGAACTGAGGCTTAAGATACAAATAACCAGAAATGATAATTCAAACTTGACTACAATAATGATTATTATTATAAGCTGTTAAAAATAAAATAAAACCAAACAAAAATTCAGGATGAGTAAACAAAGCAAAAAGAACCTGACAATAGCAACTTTGGTATGAAAGAAGATCTGGGTTGATCTTCTAGGTTAAAAAAAAAAAGCCACTTTGTCCCAAAGAGTAATATCAAAGGTATATAAGCCCAAAAGGAACGCTTGGAAGAATATAAAAAGGAATTCAAAACAAATAAGAGATCAAGTAAATATTGGGGGTTGGGGGGGGGGTGGAGGGGAATGAAAGCAATCCAAGAAATTATGAAAAGTTAATCAATTGGAAAGTAGTTTTTAAAAAGTCTTTGAGAAATAGAATTGAACAAGAGGAATCTAATAATATTATAAGACATCAAACAAAATAATTAAACTTGAAAAAATGGAAGAGATATAGTTGATTATGCTGATAGTTTTCCTAATATTGAACTAGCCCTGCACTCCTGGTATAAATCCTTCTTGGTCATAGTGTATTAGTCTCGGGATGACTTTCTGGAATCTCATTGCTAATATTTTATTTAAGATTTTTGCTTCAATATTTATTAGGGAAATTGGTCTATAATTTTCTTTCTCTGTTTTCACCCTACCTGGTTTAGCTATCAGCCACATATCTTGTGTCATAAAAGGAATTTGATATTACTCCTTCTTTCCCTATTTTTTCAAATAGTTTATATACTATTGGAATTAATTATTTTTGAATGTTTGGTAGAATTCACATATAAATCCCTCTGGCCCTGGAGATTTTTTCTTAGGGAGTTGATTAATAGTTTGTTCTATTTCCTTTTCTAAAATGGGACTATTTAAATAATTCATTTCCTCTTCTATTAACCTGGACAATCTATATTTTTGTAGATATTCCTCTATTACATTTAGATTATCAAATTTGTTGGCAACTGGAGAATGATTGAATAAATTATGATATATGAATGTTATGGAATATTATTGTTCTGTAAGAAATGATCAACAGGATGATTTCAGAGAGTGTTAGAGAGACTTATATGAACTGCTGCTTAGTGAAATGAGCAGAACCAGGAGATCAATGATCAATTTTGATGGATGCGGCTCTCTTCTACAATGAGATGATTCAAACCGATTCCATTTTTTCAGTAATGTAGAGAGCCCATCTATATCCAGAGAGAGGACTGTGGGAACTGAATGGTACTGAGTGTTCCCTCTTTCTGTTGATGTTTGCTTGCATTTTGTTTTCATTCTCAGGTTTTTTTTTTCCCTTTCTATACTCGATTTTTCTTGTACAGCAAGATAACTGTATAAATATGTTTATATAGATATTGGATTTAACGTATATTTTAACATACTTAACATGAATTGGACTACATGCCATTTAATGGAGAGGTAAAAGGAAGGAGGGAAAAACTTGAAAGAGAGAGTTTTGCAAGAGGCCCTGCTGAAAAATTACCAATGCATATGTTTTGTAAATAAAAGCTTTAATACATTTTTTTTAAATAAAAGAAAAAAAATACAAGAGAATCTGAAACATCTCTTTAGAAAAACTGGAGAAGACAATATAAGAACTGTTGGACTACCTAAAAGTTATTATTTTAAAAAGAATCTGGATACAGTACTTCAAGAAATTATGAAATTGCTCTGAAGTTCTAAAATAAGAAGGTAAAGGGGAAAAGAAAAAATTTCCTGTTCACCAACTGAAAAGATCAGAGGAGGAAAACTTAGAAGAATACTCTAGCAAAGCCTCAAAACTCCTAGATTAAGGAGAAAATATTGCAATCTAATCAGAAAATGAGACAGAATAAAATACTGCAGAAATAGTCAGGATTTCACAAAATGCAGCAGTTTCTGCTCTGAAAAACTTTAGGTCTGGTTACATTAAATTTCATAAAACAAAAGAACTGCAGTTGCATCCAGAATAATTTACCCAGAAAGTTGAATATAATCTGGAATGAAGGAAAAAAATGGATGTTTGATAAACTGAAAAGCTTTCAAGGATTTGTAACAAAAAGAGCAGAACTCAATGAAGAATTTAATATGAAAGATCCAGAAAAAAAGGAAAACATTAAAGACTAATTCCAAGGCATTTCTTAAGGCCAACTATTTATATATGTGAAAATGTTGTCAATATAACTGTAGGTAGTTTGAAAGACTGGGGCCGAGTCATGTATGATGCAGTAGGAAAAGATAAAAGAAAACAATTCTAAAAACTGGGCAAGAGGAAGAAGTAATACTGAGAAAGCAGGTGGGGAGGAGGTAGGAGAGCTGGTAATATTATAACATTCTGAATTTCCCAGGAAACAATGTATACATTCAGAAGGATGCAGAAGCTTTCTGAATATATAGAGGTGAGGAAACTAGGGGATGGGGTGGAGGAGGGACTTTTAGCTGAATCCGATGGGCAATGGGAGAGTGGGAGAGAAGATCAAGTGACAGGGATAGGGTAAAATCAGACTTGAGAAAGAGAATGGTGAGTAAGTATGAGATGGAAGGACAATCAATTGTTTGGATGGAATGTTTAATGTGGCTCTTTGTGATAGCAAACACCTGGAAATTTCAGTGATCCCATTCAATCCATAATTATTTTAAATTAAAAATTCCATTATTAGAAATTAGAGACGGTTGGTGGGGGAGGGTGGGTGGAGAGCTGTTAACATTGTAATTTTCTCTGAATTCAGGAGGAAACAATGTATGCATCGCGAAGGATATAGAAGCCTTGTGAATATGTAATAAACTTTGGGGATGGAAGGATGGCTCTGGATGCAGGCACCAGGGGAAGCTAGGGAAGCCTGAGATTTAACTCGGGGAGGGAGGGGCGGATGAGGTGAAGTTTCAGGGCTTTAAGAGAGGGGGCAGGGAAGCAGGAGGAAAGGAGAGCCCGGGTAAGATCTAGAGAGAGAAATTCTGACAGCTCAAGGTAAGATCAGAGACGCTGGAAGGGCAGAAGATTGGGGGGGGGGGGGAGGGAGAAGGGGGAAAGAGGGGAAACACGGATCCCAGGAAAGCAGCATGACTGTGCCCTGAGGTCTTCCTAGGAGCTGGGGAGGTTGTCTTGGACCCTCCGCTAGAGCTTAGGCTTGGCAACCCTAAAGGGAGCCTGGACACAGGGAGCCATGGCCTGGGGTCTGATCGGGCAGCAGCCCAAGAGCCTGAGGGATAGGGGGAGAGAGGCAGAGCCAGGCAGGAGTTTGGGGGGCCCACGTCTAGAATGGGTCCTCAGGACAGGCAGAACTCTCGAATCTATCAGGGGCCTAAGTAGGAAGGCAGAAGCACCATGTTTCTAATCAGGATCCAGGAGCAAGGCAGGACTCCTGGGTCCTTATGGGCAAGGTCTGAAATTGGGAAAATGTGCATCGGTGATAAATCCGGGGACGTTTGGGAAGTATTGGGGTGAGAAAAGAAGGGATGGCGAAAGGGAGGGGGGGACTGGGAAGGAAGGGCTTGTCCAATAGCCGAGTCTGGTACAGCAGCACGTCCTAGTGCTGCAGAAGAGATGATCCCCCATTAGCAAAGACAAAGGCAAGTAGCAAAAGCTCAGAGGTGGGCAGGGAGGTGGGGGGTAGATATGCCGGGAGGTGGCTGGACCTACCTGGGACTTTGCACCTACTGAGCTGGCTTGCAGGAGGCAGAGAGATCTCAAGTCCCGAAGTTCCAGTTTCCAGTCAGCTCTCTCAAGGAGATTTCTCCTGGGCCCAAGAGTTTTCATCTCAGCCAGCCCCTGAGACTTGCCAAAATGAGCTGTCTCCTTCTAAAACGCCCAAGCTCAGGATCTCAGGCCCAGAGCTATTTCCCCGCCCCAAACCCCGCCCTCCATCACGTGAAATGTCTTCACCACTGGAAAGGCCCAACGTCTGCCCTGGACTCCTCCCAGGCTCCCAAACTCCACCCCAAGGGCTCATATTCCACCTGGATCACCCCCCGCTCGGCTGTTCATCTCTGAGATCTCTCCCCAGGCTGCCACCTTTTCCCACTCTAATTTCTAAGTTTGGGGCTCACTCCTTCCTCTCTGGAGCTGAAAGAGTGGCTAGATAAAACCTGGGCAGCAACCAAACAGAAAGCAGTGGGTTCCATATTTAAGGTGCTGACTGCAACTCGACCTTGGTATCACTGGGGATTCTATTTACTTCAAGTGTTAATCCAGACTGGGTTAGATTTTCTCCTAATCTAAATAAGAATGAGGGCTCACTTAAAGAAAGACTTGTTCTTCTATTACAGTAAAGGAGATGTTTGAGGCTTTACAGGGAAATCACTAAATATTTAGTCAGAACGATGAAGATTTTTCTATGGAAGACAATTCAGAAATTCATTGATGTAGTTTCACTGGCAATTTTTCTTCATGGTTTAAAACGAAAACCTTATTTATATTATTATGTTTCTAATCTTATATTGGGATTTGAGGAAACCGCAGTATAAAAAATGCTAATGTAAAAAATGATTCTGAGAGTGTGATATGATTGCATATTTAGAAAATTAAATAAAATTTTGATCTGGCAGACGTTTAGGAAGTTTTACATTAATAGACTTCTCATAGAGCACAGCACTTTCCCTACGAAGGCTATGCCATGCTGGGCAGTCCGTGCCAGTGTTTCCTAATTCATACAATCAATTCCAAAGTTCTTCAGAGAGACCTTGAGGATGTCTTTGTATTGCCTTTTCTGACCACCTTATAGCCAGATCACTTGCCCTGTGTGAGTTCTCTATAAAACTATCTTTCTGGCAAGAAACATTCAAACAACGTGGTTAGCCCATTGGAGTTCTGCTCTCTGCAATAGAGTGTGAGGGTGTTACAATTTAGTTGAAGAAAGGACCTTAGTATTTGGTCCTTTATCCTGCCAGAAGATCTTCAAAATCTTTCAAAGAAAATTTATATGGAAACAATTCAGCTTCCCAGCGTGGCACTGGTGGATTGTCCAGGTTTCCCAGGCATACAACCATGAGGTCAGGACAAGGGCTCTGTAGGCTTTCTGTTTAGTAGTCAGTCTAATACTTCTCCTGTCTCCCACTTTCCTTTGGAACCCCACAACCTATCTCTGAGAATCCATGTGTCAACTTCATTATCAATGTGACCTTCTTGGAAAGTATACTGCCAATGTAAGTGAACTCATCCACAACATTCAGAACTTCTCCACTTGCTGTAACCAAGGTTCCACAGATGGGTGGTGTGGTGCTGGCAGATGGAGGTCCTGGGTTTTCTTGGTGTTAATTGTTGGGCCAAAATCAGCAGGAGCAGAAGAGAATTGATCCATCCTTTGTTGCATCTCAGCTCCAGAAGCTGCACTGAGGGCACAATCATCTGCAAACAAAAAATCCAATACTCCCTTTAGTTTTGACTTGTAGCCTTTTCAAGTAGAAGAATTTACTATCAATGTGGTAGCTGACTTTGATGCTATGTTTGTCCTCCTTGGAGAGGTTTGAAAATATCAGACTGAAAAGCCTGGGAGCAAGCACACAACCTTGTTTCCTTGCACTGATGACTGGGAAAACTAAAGAGCATTGTCCATTGTCCAGAATAGCAAGCACACCATACTGAGGAACAAAACTGATGAACTTCTCTGGATGCTTTTTTTTTTTTTTTTTACTATATTATAGCATTTTATTTAGAAGACATATGCATGGGTGTTTTTTCATCATTGATAATTGCAAAACCTTTTGTTCCAATTTTTCCCCTCCTTCCCCCCACCTCCTCCCCCAGATGGCAGGTTGACCAATACATGTTAAATATGTTGAAGTGTAAGTTAAATACAATATATGTATACATGTCCAAACAGTTATTTTGCTGAACAAAAAGAATCAGACTTTGAAATAGTGTATAATTAGCCTGTGGAAGAAATAAAAAATGCAGACAGACAAACATAGAGGGTTTGAGAATTCTATGTAGTGGTTCACAGTCATCTCCCAGAGTTCTTTCGTTAGGTGTAGTTGGTTTGGTTTATTATTGCTCTATTGGAACTGATTTGGTTCATCTCATTGTTGAAGAGGGCCATGTCGATCAGAAATGATCATCATATAGTATGAAGTATATAATGATCTCCTGGTCCTGCTCATTTCACTCAGCATCAGTTCATGTAAATCTTTCCAGGTCTTTCTGAAATCATCCTGCTCGTCATTTCTTACAGAACAATAATATTCCATAATATTCATAAATCACAATTTATTCAGCCATTTTCCCAATTGATGGGCATCCATTAATTTTCCAGTTTCTTGCCACTACAAACAGGGCTGCCACAAACATTTTGGCACATGCAAATCTCTTTCCCTTCTTTAGTATCTCATTTAAAAATGCAATTGGACATATACAACAAGAAGTAAAAAAAAAAACAGTTAATGAAGAAAATAACTCACTAAAAATCAGAATTGAACAAATGGAAATGAATGATTCATTGAGACATCAAAGATCACTCAAGCAAAACCAAAAAATGAAAAAATAAAAAAAGTTAAATATCTACTTGGAAAAACAACAGACCTGGAAAAATAGAACTAGGAGAGGTAATCTAAGAATTATTGGGTTCCCTGAAAACCACAATGAAAAAAAAAGAGCCCAGACAATATTTTTCAGGAAATCATCAAAGAATACTGCTCAGATGTAATAGAATCAGAAGGTAAGGTAGGCATTGAAAGAATTCATCGAACACTTTCTGAAATAGACCGCAAAATAAAAACTCCAAGGACAATTGTGGCTAAATTTCAGAACTTTCAGACTAAGAAAAAAATATTACAAGCAGCTCCCCCCCCAAAAAAAAAAAACAAAAACAATTCAAATACTAAGGATCACTCAGGATCTAGCAGCTTCCACAATAAAGGATCGAAGGGCCTGGAATCTGATATTCTGAAAGACAAAAGAACTTGGAATGCAGCCAAGAATAAACTACCCAGCTAAGCTGAACATTTTCTTCCAGGGAAGATGGACATTCAGATGAATTCCATTTATTTCTAATGAAAAAGCCAGTACTAAACAAAAAATTTGACCTCCAAATGTAGGACTCAAGAGAAGCATAAAAAGATAAGAAGAACTCTTGAGAACTATATTTATGTTACTGGCATACATAAAGAGCACATATATAATTTGATTTTACTGTTATAATATAAAAAAGGGAATTAGAAGTGGAAAGGGGATTGTATCAGAAAAAGGGAAAAGTGAAGATAAAAAGAGGGAAAAAAAAGAAATTACATCCCACAAAGAAGCAAAGGAAACCTATCATGTCTGAGGAATTAAGGGAGGAAAAGGAACGCTGTGTGAAGCTTACTCCCATCAGATTTGGCTCAAAGAGGAAATATTAAACATATTTGGTTTCCACAGAAACTTCTCTCATTTCATTAAAAAGTGGGAGAGGAAAAGGGAAAAGGAAATGGGTAGGCTAAAGAGAAGAAAATACAGAAATAATAAGGGAAAGGTAGAAGAATAGGGGAGGGACTCTAAGGGGGAGGGAGGAATTCGAAAGAGGGAGAGCTGTGTGAGGCAAGTGGTGTCCATATGTTTAATACTGGGGAGGGGGTTAAGGGAAAAAAAGAAAGAGAAAAGTATAATCTGGGGATGATAAGATGGCAGGAAATACAGAATTAGTCATTTAAACCATATATGTGAATGAGATGAAATCCCTTTTAAAGTAGAGGCAGATAGCAGACTAGATTAAAAGCCAAACTCCTACAATATGTTGTTTACAAGAAACACATTTAAAACAGGATGATACATAAAGAATAAATGAAAAAGGCTGGAGCAGAATCTATTATGCTTTGGGTGAAGTAAAAAAAGAAAAAAAGCAGGGGTAGCCATCCTTATCTCAGATGAAGCAAAAGCAAAAGTTGATCTAATTAAAAGATATAAGGAAGGAAATTATGTCTTGCTAAAGGATAGCATAGATAATGAAAATAAAGTGCATCAAGTGGTATAGTATCTAAATTCCTAAAGGAAAAGTTAAGAGAACTGCAAGAAGAAATAGACAGCAAAACTACAATAGTGAGAGGACTCAACCTTGCAATCTCAGAATTAGATAAATCAAACCACAAAACAAATAGGAAAGAAATTAAAGAGGTAAATAGAATATTAGAAAAGTTAGGTATGATAGATCTTTGGAGGAAACTGAATGGAGACAGAAAGGAATACACTTTCTTCTTAGCAGTTCTTGGAACCTATACAAAAACTGACTACATATTAGGACATAAACACCTCAACATTAAATACAGAAAGGCAGAAATAGTAAATGTAGTCTTTTCAGATCACGATGCAATAAAAACTACATTCAAGAAAGAGCTAGGGGAAAATAGACCAAAAAATAATTTGAAATTAAATAATCTCATCCTAAAGAATGAATGGGTGAAACAGCAAATCATAGACACAAATAATAATTTCACCCAAGAGAATAACAACAATGACACAACATACCAAAAATTGTGGGATTATACCCAAAGTGGTAATAAGGGGAAATTTTATATCTCTAGAGGCTTACTTGAATAAAATAGAGAAAAAGAAGATCTATGAATTGGGCTTACAATTTAAAAAACTAGAAAAAGAGCAAATTAAAACCCCCCAATCAAATATTGAACTTGAAATTCTAAAATTAAAAGGAGAAATAAAATTGAAAGTAAAAAAAAAACTATTGAATTAATAAATAAAACTAAGAATTGGTTTTATGAAAAAACCAACAAAATAGATAAACCTTTGGTAAATTTGATTAGAAAAAGGGAAGAGGAAAATCAAATTGTTAGTCTTAAAAATGAAAAGGGAGAACTCTCCACGAATTAAGAGGAAATTAGAGCAATAATTAGAAGCTATTTTGCCCAACTCTATGCCAATACATTTGATAACCTAAGCGAAATGGATGACTACTTCCAAAAATATAGGCTCCACAGATTAACAAAGGAGGAAGTAAATTGTTTAAAGAGTCCCATTTCAGAAAAAGAAATAGAAAAAGCTATTAATCAACTCCCTAAGAAAAAAAATCCCCAGGATTGGATGGATTTACATGTGAATCTACCAAACATTTAAGGAACAATTAACTCCAGTGTTACATAGACTATTTGAAAAAATAGAATGAAGGAGTCCTACCAAATTCCTTTTATGACACAGACATGGTACTGATACCTAAACCAAGTAGGTTGAAAACAGAGAAAGAAAATTATAGACCAATCTTCTTTATGGATATTGATGCAAAATCTTAAATAAAATATTAGCAAAAAGAAAATCTTCCCCAGGATAATATACCATGATGAAGTCGGATTTATACTAGGAATGCAGGGCTGGTTCAGTATTAGGAAAACTATTAGCATAATTGACTATATCAATAACCAAATTAACAAAAACCATATGATCATCTCAATAGATGCAGAAAAAGCATTTGATAAAATCCAACATCCATTCCTGTAATGTTTTCTTTTTTCAGTTTTCTTGGGGTCTCTGCAAGCAGCCTTCATTACACTTCAGTGTAATCACCACAAGAACAGCCAGGTGTTAAAGTCCAAATCCTTTATTATCTCTTTCAAAGTCTTGTCTCTTTTCCTGGGGCTTTGGCTAGTTTTCTTGGAGGCCTTCTGGAGTCTTGGCTTCAGTGGAGGAAGTGCAGCAGGATAGCCTGCCACCAAGGCACTGTGAGATGAAGTGAATGAATAGTCCAAGGGCTTGTGCTTTAGCCTCCAGCCTTCTGTATTCTCTGGCCTCTGAATGAACCTAAATTGAGTTTGTTTGAGCTTATATGCTCTCTCATTATAGGTGTGAATCTTGTAGAATTATAGTAAGTATTAAGTATATGTACTGAACTACTATTGTCTTTATCAGTTCCACTGACTTAACACCTTGTAAGAATCCTTGTTTCAAAGTTCTGGCCCAGAACACATTCCTGTTAATAACACTTAAGAGTATAGATAAATGGACTTTTCCTTAAAATAGTCAGTAGCATCTATTTAAAACTGTCAGTAAGCATCATATGTAAAGGGGAAAAACTGGAACCATTCCCAGTAAGATCAGGAGTGAAAAAAGGTTGCCCACTATTACCATTACTATTTAATATTGCATTAGAAATCCTAGCATTGGCAATAAGAGTTGAGAAAAAGATTAAAGGAATTAGAGTAGGTAATGAATAAACCAAATTATTAGTCTTGGCAGATGATATGATGTTGTACTTTGAGAACCCCAGAAATTCTACGCTATTAGAAATAATCCACAACTTTCGAAAAGTTGCAGGATACAAAACAAATCCACATAAATCATCAGCATTGTTATATAGTACCAACAAAATCCCACAGCTAGAAATATGAAGAGAAATTCCATTTAAAATAACTGTCGATACTATAAAATATAAGGGAATATATCTGCCAAGGGAAAGTCTGAAACCATATGAGGAAAACTACAAAATATTTTCCACACAAATAAAGTCAGCTCCAAACAAATGGAAATATATTAACTGCTCTTGGATAGGTTGAGTGAATATAATAAAGATGACAGTACTACCTAAACTAATCTATTTATTTAGTTCTATACCAATCAGCCTCCCCAAAAAAATATTTTAATGACTTAGAAAAAATAACAACAAATTTAAGAAAAAAAAGGTCAAGACTTTCAAAGGAACGAATGAAAAAAATCTAATAAAAAAAAATCAAATGAAAGTGGGCTAGCTGTACCAGAATTTAAAATTATATTATAAAGCAGTGGTCACATAAACCATTTAGTATTGGCTAAGAGAAAGACTAGTTGATCAGTGGAATCAATTAAGTTCACAGGACAAAATAGTCAATAATTATAACTATCTAGTGTTTGACACACCCAAAGACCTCAAGTTTTGGGATAAGAATACACTATTTGACAAAAACTACTGGGAAAATTGGAAATTGGTGTGGCAGAAACTAGGCATTGACCCACACTTATTACTGTGCACCAAGATAAGGTCAAAATGGGTTCATGATCTAGGCATAAAGAATGAGATTATAAATACATTAGAAAAACTTAGGATAGTTTACCTCTCAGACATGTGGAGGAGGAAGGAATTTGTGATCAAAGAAGAACTAGAGATCATTATTGATAACAAAATAGAAAATTTTGAACATATCAAGTTAAAAAGTTTTTGTACAAACAAAACTAATGCAGACAAGATTAGAAGGGAAGCAATAAACTGGGAAATTTTTTATAGTCAAAGGTTCTGATAAAGACCTCATTTCCAAAATATATAGAAAATTGACTCTAATTTATAAGAAATCAAGCCATTCTCCAATTGACAAATGGTCAAAGGACATGAACAGGCAATTTTCAGATAAAGAAAAACAAAGTATTTCTAGTCATATGAAAAGATGCTCCAAGTCATTATTGATTAGAGAAATCCAAATTAAGCCAATTCTGAGATACCATTACACACCTTTCAGATTAACTAGGACGACAGGAAAATATAATGCGGAACATTGGAGGGGATGTGGGAAAACTGGGACACTGATAGATTGTTGAGGGAATTGTGAATGCATCCAACCATTCTGGAGAGCAATTTGGAATTATGCTGGAAAAGTTATCAAACTGTGCATACCCTTTGATCCAGCAGTGTTACTGCTGGGCTTATATCCCAAAGAGATATTTAAGAAGGGAAAGGGACCCACATGTGCAAAACTGTGGCAACCCTTTTTGTAGTGGCTGGAAACTGGAAAGTGTATGAATGCTTGTTATGGGCCAGAACTCTGTACTTCAAACAAGGATTCTTACAAGGTGCTGAGTGGAATTGATAAGACAATGGTTATCTAGTTTAGCATGGTGATTAATAGTTCTCTAGTTCAGTATGATTGATTTAATCTTACAACAAATAATATTTCCCTAATGATATAATGATTGGTTTATAGTCGGTATACTGCATATAAGCTGGGATAAACTTAGCCAGACAGATTCATTTCATCATCCACCTTTGTGGTGGCTGGGGCTGGAGCACAAGCTCTTGGACTCAGAGAGACATTCCATTTTTGGTCAGCCTCCTGGTAGCTCTCCTGAGAGACTGGTTCAGACTTCAGACAGACTTCAAGACAGAGACCATCCTGGTGGTCCTCCTGCCTCCTCCACAGAAACCAAAATATATTCCAGAGGACCTCAAGAAAGCTGGCCCAGGCCCCAGCAAGGAAACTAGACTATGAAGGAGATAATAAAGAATTTGGACTTTAACAATTGGCTATTCTTGTGGTGATTACTCTACTGAAATGAAGGCTGGTCCAAAGACCTCCAGAAAACCAACCACAACATTACAGATGCCCATCAATTGGAGAATGGCTGAATAAATTGTGATATATGAATGTTATGGAATATTATTGTTCCATAAGAAATCACCACCAGGATACTTTCAGAAAGGCCTGGAGAGACTTACACGAACTGATGCTGAGTGAAATGAGCAGAACAAGGAGATCGTTATACACTTCAACAACAAGACTATATGATGATCAATTCTGATGGAAGTGGCTCTCCTCAACCAATGAGATTGAACCAAATTGTTCAATAATGAAGAGAACCAGCTACACTCAGGGAAAAAACTATGGGAAATGAGTGTGGACCACAACATAGCATTTCTACTTCTGTAATTATTTGCTTGCATTTTTGTGTTCCTTCTCAGGTTATTTTTACTTTACTTCTAAATCCGTTTTTTCTTGTGCAGCAAGATAACTGTATAAATATGTATACATGTATTACATTTAGCATATTTAGCATGTATTGGTCTACCTGCCATCTAAGGGAGAAGGTGGGGGAAATGAGGGGAAAAATTGGAACAGAAGGTTTTGCAAGGGTCAATGCTAAAAAAAATTACCCATGCATGTCTTGTAAATAAAAAGCTATAATAAAAAATATATATATGAAAAAAAAAAAAAAGCAGAGCACTATACTGTGGATATATCACTTTATTCTTCAGTTATGCACTCTTTACTATGGCTCAGACTCACAAGAGTTTTTTGCTTGCCATTTCATCCTGTTAAATTAAATTGACCTGTGGTACATTTGAATACTTAAAACTTTTAAGACTGATGGTCTCTGAAAACAAATATCTCTATTTGCCATTTCCAAACATAATTATGTCTAAGTTTTTACTCTAGGTCCATTATTTCCCTGTCAGAAAAATGTAGTATGTTTCATCGCAAGTCATTTGGAATAATTTGTCTTTTCTAGATATCTAGAATTAATTTTTTAATTATTCATTCCAGAATGTTGTGTAAAATAAAAAGAAAATGAAAATAAATCTCTCAGAGATTCTGTTTTCTTTTTGAAAGTGGATATATTTTTCATCATAAATCCTTTGGAATTGTAAATCATTGTATTAATCAGAGTATCAAAGTCTTCAGAATTGATTAAAATTCATATTCCTGTTACTTGTACAATTTCCTGATTCTTTTGCTAAAATTAAAAAAAAAACCCTTTGCAATATTCACATTAATTATAGTACATTAGAGAATGAGATCCTTGAAGGCAGTGACTTCAGTTTTTACTTTATTTGGACATACCCATGTTTATTGAAGTGCCTGACACATAGTAAATACTTAGCAAATGAAATTGATTATTCAATTTATACCTATTTAGTAATCTTGTCAACTTAGCAAATAAGTTCACTTTTCTATGACCTCTTCTTGACAGTTATTCTGGCTCTTTGAAATTTGATCTTCCTTTTCTTTTTTATTTGTATTTTGTTTTTACAACTAATTAAAAGTTTTTCTTTAATGGAATAGAGAGAATAAAGTTCTCAGAATAAATATGAGTAGTAAAGGATAGCCAATGCTTCCAACAACCACTTCCAAAAAAACTATGTTCCAATTTAAACCCCTGGAACATCGTCTCTGTCAGGAGACTAGCATTATGTTTCATCGTGAGTCATATGGTATGATGTCCTCCTTTTCTAAATGTCCAGAACTAGCTCTCCAAATTATTCCCAATTTCTTTTTCAGAAATCAGTATCTTTCAGTGGTGTCTATGTTCAGCTCTAATCTCAAATTTGTGAAATTGCAGTTTTAAACAACTATAAGAGTTTATACGTGCTTGTATTGAATTCCACCTTTTATATGTAGGTCTATTTTCTGGCCTTATGAAATCTTATTTGCCCTTGTCTTCTTCTTAAGCACCTAAATACACGTACATACCACAAATATAAATGTAATTTTTCAAGAAAAAAAACCTACACATTATAATTATTTCCTTCTGCAATTTTGTTCAAGGCTGTGTATGCCTTTAACTCATTCAGTTATAAAATGTCAAACATCTCAGGGCAAAAGAAACCCAATTTAAGTCTCTTTCCAAGCTTATATCAGTTGCATTTCAAAAGATAACTGTGGTTTGTTTTTATATCTGTTTTGCACTCTGGTTGTAAGAGATCTTAGCAGTTTTAATTTTCTTTTCTTTTTTCTTTCTTTTGGTGAGACAACTGGGGTTAAGTGACTTGCCCAGGGTCACAGAGTTAGGGAGTGTTAAGTGTCTAAGAGCAGATTTGAACTAAAATCCTGAATTCAGGGCTGGTGCTCTATTCACTGCAACATCTAGCTGCCTCAGTTTTAAAATTTCTTAAAATATAATGGGTAAGCTCTTTTTTGGGTTATGGATTTTAGGAAATCCACTTCTCCTTAATTATTTTTTCTCCTTGATATGTTTTCTTGTTTGGTTGATGTACAATTTCTCATATTTTTCAATATTCGATCTTTTTGTGATATGTTTCATTTTCTCAAAGATCATTGATTTTAATTGGGTATATTCCAATTTTCAGGGAGTTTTTTCATTCAGATAAGATTGTGTACTTCATGTGCCATGTTGTTCATTCACTCTAGAATTCATCCTTTCTTTGCTCTCATTGATTGTCAGTATTTAACATTCATGGGGTTAATTTTTGTGGCTTCTACCCACAGCTAGGGCTTGATGGGCAGGGACATAAGATAATCCTAAGATAATCAATTTAATTCATGTAATTTGGCAATTTTCTCTCATGTTTCAAAAACACTAACATTATTTATGCAATTATTTTTATTCTGATTTTCCTCATTTTGGAATTTAGGGAAAATACTTTATTAGAAATACTGTTCTAAGTACTGTAATAATACTGTACTAATTTCTAGAGGATGTAAATGTGCCCTTAGAAAATGAACTCTTCATCTGGATTGTGTAAAATTAATGTGAAAAATTGAAATTAGAATCTTTGAAAACTTACCTTTAATTGGTGTATTTTCCTTTAAAAATTTTTAAACCAAATACTAAATTCTTATCCCCAAGTTTTTACTTTTTACATTTGCAAATACAAGATTAGAATTTATGTTATCTCACACTGTTATTTCACTCATATGGTACACATATCCCAATGTGTCATAGGAACTCATTCCACTTAAGAACAGTAACTATACATTGCAAAGCTTGCTGATGTGACAAAGTGGTTTGTGCAAGACTGAGCAAGGATACAATGGGGTGAGTTTTTTTGTAACTATAGCCAACTATGGCACTCTTCTGGGGGGTCAGCTTTCTGAAAAGACCTCACTTCCCCTCAAACCCATCTAACACAATTTAGCAAGATAAGGTCAAAATGGAGACCTAAGACACATTTACAGCTATTTTAAAAGAAAATTATAATATGTAACGTATTACTTGTCACACAGATGGAAAGCCAAAGAATTTAGGAAAAAACAAGAGAATGAAGAGGAAAATTAACTAATAAAAACAATTTAAAGTCAGATAAAAAAATCTCTTAATCATTATTAATTGAAAAAGGAGATTAAAACAATTGGTTTCCCCCATTACAAAGACCCTTCTTTGGCTACCAATCATGGGATTTCAGAGAAAAACTCTGATCTATTTTTTGACCTTTATACACAGTATAAAATTGCAATGTCTAATGAGATCTGTGCTGTAGGAAGAGGCCTTCCCTCATTCATTATTTTCATATATTTTATCTGCAGCAAGATTTCTATACAAAGGATGAGATCCAAGTGAAAGCCTTTCTGCAAATATATTTTGTATAATGTTTCTTTGCAGTGTGAATACTGTGATTTATAGTGACCTTTATCTTCCAGGTAAGGGCAATTCTTCCTTACACATTTGTAAGTTGTCTCTTGATTCCATATCCTCAAATGTAAACTCGGAGATGAATCAGGATAAAGACCTTCCCATGCCAAGTCCATAGATTTGTTCCCAAGCAGAAAATCCCTGCTAACTAACAAGCTCTGTCCTCCATTTTTATGCCTTTATCCATGATTTGAATCTTCTAGGAATTTTCTGGAGGTAATTCAGGAATGAAGTGAGCCTGAATGTTTTTACACATTGATTATATGAATGGGGTTTTACATCTAGTATGGGATCTTCCATATCAAGTCAGGGACTAATAAATATTAAAAACTTTACCATGATCCAGACCCTTGAAATGTTTTTTCTAATGTGCACTCTCTGTTTTTAAGCAAGATTTGAACTTTGCCTGAAATTTCCCATATTCATGAGGTTTCTGTCCAATGTGGATTTTCTCATGTTTACCAAGACTTTTGCGCCGTGTGAAAACCTTTCCGCAGTCACTACATTCATAAAGCTTCTCCCCAATGTGGATTTTATCATGTTCTATGAGACAGTTTTTGTATTTGAAAGTCTTTCCACATTGCTTACATTTATAAGTCTCCTCTGCAGTGCGGATTGTCTGATGGTAAGTAAGACTGCTGCGACTTGTGAAAGCCTTTCCACATTCATTACATTCATAAGGCTTCTCTCCAGTGTGAATTCTCTGATGAATAGCAACATGAGAGCGTTGAGTAAAAGCCTTTCCACAGTCATTGCATTCATAAGGCTTCTCTCCAGTGTGGATTCTCTGATGTGCATCAAGGGAGGAGCGCTTTGTGAAAGCCTTTTTGCATTCATTACATTCATAAGGCTTCTCTCCAGTGTGGATTCTCTGATGTGCATCAAGGGAGGAGCGCTTTGTGAAAGCCTTTCCACATTTATTACAGTCATAAGGCTTCTCTCCAGTGTGCATTCTCTGATGGACAGTAAGACTGGAGCGATATATGAAAGCCTTTCCACATTCATTACATTCATTAGGCTTCTCTCCAATGTGGATTCTCTGATGTGCATCAAAGTAGGAGTGGTTTGTGAACGCCTTTCCACAATAATTACATTCATAAGGCTTCTCTCCAGTGTGGGTTCTCTGATGCATAGCAACATGTGAGCGTTGTGTAAAAGTCTTTCCACAGTCATTACATGCATAAGGTTTCTCTCCAGTGTGGATTCTCTGATGGATATCAAGTTTGAAACGTTGTGTAAAAGCCTTTCCACAGTCATAACATTCAAAAGGCTTCTCTCCAGTGTGGATTCTCTGATGTTCATAAAGATTGTAACTCCGTATGAAAGCCTTTCCACATTCATTACATTTATAAGGTTTTTCTCCAGTGTGGATTCTCTGATGTTTAGCAAGACTGCAGCGATTTGTGAAAGCCTTTCCACATTCATTACATTCATAAGGCTTCTCTCCAGTGTGCATTCTCTGATGGTTAGCAAGATTGGCATGAGATGTGAAAGTCTTTGCACATTTGTTACATCCATAAGGCTTCTCTCCAGTATGGATTCTCTTATGTGCTTTAAGATAGGAGAGCTTTGTGAAAGCCTTTCCACATTCATTACATTCATAAGGCTTCTCTCCAGTGTGGACTCTCTGATGTTCACGAAGAGTGTAACTCCGTGTGAAAGTCTTTCTACATTTATTACATTCATAAGGCTTCTCTCCAGTGTGGATTCTCTGATGCTTAGCAAGACTAGAACGATCGATGAAAGCCTTTCCACATTCATTACATTCATAAGGCTTCTCTCCAGTGTGGATTCTCTGATGGACAGCAAGACTGGAGTGAGATGTAAAAGTCTTTCCACATTCATTACATAAATAAGGCTTCTCTCCAGTGTGTATTCTCTGATGTTGAGCCAAGTTGGAATAACATTGGAAATCCTTTTCACATTGATTACATTTATAAGATTGTTTTTCTGCATGAATTCTCTCATGTTTAGCAGGAGTAGATCGCTCTCTCAAAGTCTTTCCATGTTTCTTACATTCATAAGGTTTCTCTCCAGCATGGTTTCTCTGATGCTTGACAAGGGAAGAGAGTACACAAAAACCTTTATCATATTCATGACACTCAGGTGTTTTCTCTTCAGGATGTATATTCATATCTTTAGCAACGCTGGAACTCTTTCTTAAAGCTTTTTTGTGTGTATTCCATTCACAATGTTCCTCTCCAATGTGGTTTCTTTTCTGTTTAGCAACAACAGCCCTGTATTCACTATATCGAAAGAGGTCTTTCCATGAGATCATTTTCAGGTTTGCACTCATCTCTATATCAAACCACATCTCTGCATCTGAAAGAAACAAACACATGCATGGATAAACATACCCTCTAATGCTGGCTGATAATAAAATCAACTTTTAATTTCTCCAGGCAAAAGGTTTTCAAACGGAAATGGACAGATTGAATAATTTTTAAATGCTATTAGCTTACACCAATAAAGTGATTCAATTAACAGAGTTCCACACACAATACAATGACATTGGACCCCCACAACAAAGTTGAGACAAAGGCAAGGTGAAGGTTCTCATAATTTAGAAACCAGGCTATGAGCTCTGAATGGCTGAGTAATCTGATCCAAATCCCTGCAGAAGAGATTAAAAGTTGAACCTGGTAAAGGAGGCTTCTCAATCTATTGCATTACAAAGATGTACTCCATTTTCCTTCCAATGCTGTCTTTGAAATTCCATCTCAGACACCACCTAACTGTGCACCCTTGAGAATGTGCTTCTTTGCCTCAGTTTTGCTGTAGAGTGAAGGTAATAATTGTACTCACTTACCAAAGTTGTTGTGAGCATCAAGAGAAGTAATACCAATAAAACTCTCAGCACACAGTAGGCACCATACGCTTGTTAACTACTAGCTTTGTTACTATGATTTTTATTCTTTCTATCTCAACTCTTCCTTACTTCATAAACTTCCCTTTCCCTCTCTCTTTATATACATGTCTATTGAACATGATGCATTTCCATAAAAAAAAAAATAAAAAAAAAAAAACACTTCCCTTTGCCTGGATTAGCTAAGAATAAGTTTCATAAACTGCCATTTATTCTCAAACCAATTCCAAGTTTGTATGCTGTATTTAAAACTTCTTGACAGTTTCTCTTTGTATATCCAGGGCTTAATGCAATGAACAGAACAGGTCATTAATCAATATTTATTGATTGATTAGCTGACATTACCCAGGGCTGATCATATCGTCTAAACCTATCTTAGTGCTTGCATGCTGGTCTCTCTGAGGTGTCAAATGTATGTTTCCATTTCTTTCTCATTCCTGCTCCCTCTCACCTATGAACAAATCCCATAGTGAAGATAACAAGGGCCTAGGGCTCCTGGTACTGTTATGGAACAACCAGGACTCTTTCCCTCCCATATCCCTAACCTAAGGGAAGCTTTCAGTTGTGTAATGAGTGACTTGGATTTAAGTGAGGGAGGGCTGCCCAAGGTCACTGGCCTCACTTTCCCCCACAGAGCCATCTGCATGTAGTATCCAGGTACAGATTAGAATTACTGCATATGGCTTTGGATGCAGATGGCCAAGGGAGACCTGGGCCTTCTTAAGGCAAAGTCTCCAACAGGTCTCCCGTGACTGAGGCTGCCCCCATCCAGTGACTAAGGCTAGGGAGCAATGGATGCAAAGAATCTCCTCTCTTACCTAGACTAAAAAAATCTCAATAAATAAAAAGGAATGAATGAGTGACTCTGGGAAGAAGCTCAGAGTTTATGGCCAAGGCAGAAATGAGTGTGATTTACACTCAATCTAAGTCAATGAGAACAAAGAACAATTGGGGTTTAGCAAGGGACCTATGGGTGGTCAATGAGATACAGACTGATTTTGGTTTAAGCTTTGTTCCTTAAGAAAGGAATCAGGGCAGCTAGGTGGCAGAGTGGATAGAGTATCAGCCCTGAAGTGAAGAGGACTCCAGTTCAAATCTGCTGTGTATCCCTGGGCAAGTTACTTGAGCCAATTGCCTCAGCAAAAAAAAAAAAAAAGAAAGGAAGGAAGAAAGGAAGGAAAGAAAGAAAGGAAGGAAGGAAGAAAAGAAGGAAGGAAGAGAGAGAGAGAGAAAGAGAAATCTACCAGGTGAAAAAAGAGGGGGAGAAATGCTTTTAAGAGAATTTGTAGGTAAGGAAACATGATATCATAGGTGGACAGAGGGAAGGAAGGAAAAAAGGAAACAGGCAATGAAGGAAGAAGAGAAAGGAGAGTGAAGGGAGGAAAAGAGGGAAGGGGGCAAGAAGAGTCTTCCAACTGATTGATTCCAGCTTGTGGCCAGCTTTCCTCAGAGGATGTTACTTGTCCTATCTATGCTTAACTGCAGCCTGCAGAGGATAAAAGGGGAGCGGGCGAAGAATAAAATAAAAAGTGCACAGCACAGAACAATAGGAGAACTACAGAAAAGCAAAAAGCGATGGGTGGTTCTGAATACAATATCTTTCATTTATGGCTTATTGAAATTTATTATTACATATTTTGAATTCTTCCTTATGTTCTGCTGAACATAAAACATTTTAAAAAATTATTCTTTTCTGTATTTTTCTATTTTGTTTTTAATTTTAAATTAATATCAAAAAAATAAAAATAAAGGCTTTTTGGCTTAAGAAAGATCTAAGAAAACTCATATTAGACAGTCTGAGCCCTTTTTATTTGGTTGTAGATAGTTGGATGGCCTCAAATTTCAACAGACTTCCACTGGGATCATTGATTTTTCATTAGAAGAAAAATGAAAGGCCATGGAGTCCAAAGCCCTCATTTTACACATGAAGAGACTGAGGTTCAGAGGCACAGTAAGGTGCTCAGGATATCACTACCACAAGAGTCTGAAAAAGGATTCCAAGCCAGTTTTCCCACCCACACGCCCATCACATGAAGCAGCCTCTGGGACAGCAGCCTGCACCCCAGTTTGCAACTCACGCACCAGGACAGGAGTTCCTCAGGCCTCCTGTCTCCACATGGGAGATGAAATCTTCTCTGGGAACTGGAAGTCCTGGGGAGGGAGAAGATAATGGGTGTGAGCCTTGAAACTTGTCCTTTATTACTCACTGGAACAGGGCAGGGGTGCAAGGTCCATTGGGTGGTTCCAAGGACAACTCAAAGATGGTTTTCAGGGTGCTTATTGCCAGGGGAAGAGAAAAGAGGGGAAAGGAGGTCAGCAAGAAATCTGGAATCAAAAGATCCTGATTTTGCTGCCTCCTTCACAGCAGGATGGTCACATCCCACAGCATCCATTTTCTGGACTTAGAAGCAGCTGGTAGCACAGAGAAGGCAGCATCAGGCTTGCAATCAGGAAGCCCTGAGTTCAAATTTGGATTTAGACACATCCTGGCTGTGTGATTCTGGGCAAGTAATTTCATCTGTTTCCTTCAGCCTCCACAAGTATAAAATGGAAATAAAGATGGCAGCCAAAACAGAGGGTTTTGGTGGGGATCAAGTGTGATAATGCGCATGAAGGAAGCTCTGAGCACAAGGCCTGGATCCCAGCATATCTATGGAAAGACCTCCTCCCTTCCCTTTCTCTCCCTGTATCTCTATAGGCCTTTGGGGGATGTATTTAGGAGAAACAAGGACCCATGCTGTGTGGGGATTTATGAGTTACACCAGGGGCAGTGAAGTAAAATGTTATTGTTTTTTACCCAAAAGAACATTGCAAAGACAAAATTTCCCAAGAAGAAGGGGGTTCCTTTTAATGACCCTGTTCAGTGAAAAGGGTCAGGACCAGTTTTCAGAAGATTTATAGACAAAATTGCCGGGTTCCCATCCTAAAATGCAAAGACCACTCATAGAAGAACCAGGCAGCAGGAGGACCTGTCTCTTGAGGACAGGAGGCAGCCCTTGGGCCTTTCTAAAAACTATTAAAAACTTGAAACTCTGCACCCTAGGCAGGGGATGGTGACATTCCTGTTGATGGCAGTTCCAGAGTTCCAAAAGAAGTATTCTCTTACCCAGGGAGAGCAAGTTCTCGGCATTCTCCAGCATGACCTCCTTATACAGCTCTTTCTGATCCGGGTCCAACAGTCCCCACTCCTCAGGGCTGAAATCCACAGCCACATCCTTGAAGGTCACCAACTCCTAAAACACCAATACCCAGAGGACTTAAGAGTTGAAGCACGCTTCATAACTGACCTAATCCAGTGCTCCTCAATTTAGAGAAGGGACCTGAAGCATGGAGGAGGGATTTGCCCAAAGGTGACAGCCCTTACAGGATTCAGAGCCAGCCCTGAAACCAAAGTTTCCCAAAGACCAGTAGAATATAGAGAAACACATCTTATATTTTCTGGTGGAATAAAATTAAGAAATGTCTTACTAGGAAATTATTGCCTGTGCAATTAGGAAAATCTCTGTGAGAGAGACATGAGGATTTTTGGAGGTGAAATCAGTTAGTGTTATGTTAAGAAAATAGCATGAAGTGTTTGTATGAAGCTAGTAAATACTATGTGTTGTAGAGCTAAAACATTTCCAAGATCACTGAGGAGAAAAAAAGATCTTGTGAATTTTCTAAAAGCCATAAATTAAGTCTTATCCAGATGAAAATACTATCCTTCCCCCCAATAATATTTTATTTTTCCAAATGCATGTACAGATAGTTTTCAGCATTCATTTTTATAAGATTTTGTGTTTGAAATTTCAGGATCACACACTTCTTAATGGATCTGGCCCAATGGTCACCAATTTACAAAAATGTGAAGTTCAAGCTAGCTCCCTGGTGGCCTCAGGATCAGCCAAAGTCAGGATAAAGAAAAGTCCTTGGTCTTTAGAGGGAGAAGTGAAGGAGACTGACAAACTGCCACAAGCTCTCCACCAACCTCGCTTCTCCTGGTCCTGCTTCAAAGTGAATCTGGCTTGTCTCATTCTACCCACTAATCCCTCTTATGATTGATTATCTATATTCACCAAAAGATTGAGCCAGCACGGAATAGTGAGAAGGGCCAGTTTTCCAAACATATGCTAATAGAATCATTGTCCAATAGTTGATTAGCCTTGAGTGCTCAGTTGTCTGGTTCAAGCACACTTTTTAAGAGTTTCAGCCCTTTACACAAAAGCAAACTGAAGCAGAGAGAAGGGATTTACCCAAAAATCACGCCCTTTATGAGAACACTTGGAAGCACATGTAAAGGCCTCCCATCTACACTGTACACAGCTGGTGTGGACACAGCTGCTGCTATGTTGTCTTCCATGTTAGAATGGAAGCTTCTTGAGGGCAGGGACTGATTTTTCCTTCTTTGCATATCCTCTATATTCACACAGAGCCTCTTCCCTTTCTAAATGCCTGTTGCTTTGACCCAAGCAATGGTAAAGGGAGAGAAAGGCTAAGTATGAGCTAAGTATGATGGAATTATTCTAGAAGTGCCTATTTGCAGCTGACAAGTCTCAGGAGATAAAGAAAATAAAATGGAATAAAAGAAAACTTACCAGGAAGCAAAGAAATGCTGGACAGCTCCTGAACCATGGGTAGCATTTATTATGTAGGTTTGTTTTATCGAATC
The DNA here is from genome assembly GCF_016432865.1 of Antechinus flavipes. Classification (NCBI taxonomy): domain Eukaryota; kingdom Metazoa; phylum Chordata; class Mammalia; order Dasyuromorphia; family Dasyuridae; genus Antechinus; species Antechinus flavipes. Next base: position 631,741,087 of record NC_067400.1, on the reverse strand, counting down.
TGCTGTTGGGTTCTGCTGGTTACCTAAATTTTTTTTCTTCTTTTCTTTTGTATTTAAGGTTAAAACAAATTATAATAGGGGCTGTTAGATGGGGCAGTAGATAGAGCATTGGCCCTGAAGTCAGGAGAATCTGAATTCAAATCTGACCTCAGATACTTAATACTTCCTAGCTGTGTGACTCTGGGCAAAGTCATTGAACCCTAATTGCCTCAGCCAAAAATTATAATAATAACCATATAAATGGTAAAGAGAAGGGATTCAGAGAGATTTGGGAAGATCTGTGTGGTCTGAGGCAGCAGGAGCTGAGGAGCAGCAGGGGGATAATTTCTGCTCTGCTGCCAGACAGGAAAGGACAAGAGCTGAGGAAGCTTCCAGAGTTCTGCTCCAGACAACAAGGTCAAGAGTTTCCAGGAAAGTCAGTGGCTACAAAAGAGAGCTTGGCCATAGGACCCAGAGGCTAGAAGGTGTGTGTGTGTGTGTGTGTGTGTGTGTGTGTGTGTGTGAGAGAGAGAGAGAGAGAGAGAGAGACAGAGACAGAGACAGAGAGAAAGAGTGTGTGTGTGTGTATGTGTCTAGCGGGGAGATGGTGCTGGACTAAAGCAAAGACATGATACCTACAGGACAGACACTAATGAATGAATGGGTCACCCTTGTCAGTGACCTATATTGAGTGAAAATTTAAACAGACATGTGGGGCAGCAACTGGGGGAAGGGAGTTGGTGCTCAAGATGCCAAAGGGACAGTGAATCAGTTCAAAACATAGCAGAGGGGAGGGCAGTGTTGTTCTTACTGCATTCATTTTCCTGCCCATTTTTGTAAAGGATTCACAGATAAAAGCCTTACAGACCATCCTCCAGATCCATGGAAAAGGCCTCTTGGGCTGATGTTGCCCAGATCTGTGGGCAGAATACACTCACCTGGGGTGGGGGTCTGCGGTTCTCAGGAACCATTCCCTCTGGCTCCAGGCTCCCTGCTTGGACCAGGCCCTGGTCCTCTGCAGGATGTTGGAAGGGGATGATTATAACTGAACAGATGTCGTTCCTTCTTTTCCTGGAGGTCTGAGGTCAGCTAGCCTACAGGAAATTACAGAGGGTGAGGTTCCATGGAAGTTACTAAGCCCCTGGCCCTGCCCTTAAGGCACAGACCCCAATCAATGGGGGAGGGAGTCTGAAAGGAGATTCAGGCTGAAAAATGAAAATGGTAAAGTCAAGATGGGAGAGAAAAGGCAGGATTTTGCCTGAACTCTCTCAAGTTTCCTATGAAAAACTTTCAGTTAAGATTGGAGTGACAGGATCTACAAAAGGATGGTGAGAAACAGTTTGCAGCCTGGATAATTGAGGACTACAGGAAAGATCTGTCTCACTTGGGTAAAAGGGGAACAGAGACCCAGCACAGATCAACAACCAAAGCCCAGTGTTCCCTGACAAGCCAAGACTGGGAAGGTAATTAACTGAATTGGTTCAGGGGAGGAGAGGGTGGTGAGATGCACAATCACCAGCCTCACCTCCTACTCCAGACCCCCTGGCTCCAGTGGCCAGATATAGATCAGGATGACTGCAGATGACCCTGGAAGTCCTTGACCTTAAGCTAAGCTCTCTGTCTGAAGGAGGCAACACCCATTGAGTGATTAAAGTTGGGGAAGAAATGAAGCCAAGAATGTTCCCTTTTACCTAGTGAAAAACAAGTCTGGGACCAGAAAGGTCCCCAGGGCTATTGGCCACAGGGGCAGTCAGGAGTTTACAAGATAGAAAGGACAGGGAATAAAATGACTGTGGTAGGATGGTATAAACTTGAAAATGGTATCACCTTCTCTTACTCCTACTCTTCTGATACCCTCCCTTTCCCCCACCTTCCTACAGACCCAAGAGGCAGGAGGGATTTAAGGCCCCAGATGGAATGAGAAAATGTCCCCTGAGTTAGAAATCTCCTTGCCAGTGATACTCGGTCTTCCCAGGATCCCTTCTCCCCAACAGACACATTATCTAGAAAATAAACTGACTGAGGGATAAAGTAAGGAGGTAAAGGCTCTGAGATGGAGCCCCCAGAGAAACATCAGAGGAAGCCTAAGCCTGGGAAGCAATCTAGTCTGGGATTCAACTCCCAGGACTTATGGTGGGGAAAGGGGCAGGGAGCTGGGAATTCTGGGTAAAAAAGAAGAAATTTAAGTGTCCAGAAGTGATTTAGGTGAGTAGTTGAATCAGGAAAAACAGGATGGCTGAGTCCTGAAATCTAAGCAGAAGATGGGGGAAGGTTCCTAAGACTCTTGGGTAGATTTTAGGTTTAGAATCTTTAAAGGGAATGTGGAAACAGTGAACCACATTCCTGGGAAGGAGCCCAAAATCTGTGGGTCCAGAGAAGTTGGCCCGGAAACAGCTTCAGTTCCTACAATCAAGGAGGGTTCCTAGGGGCAGAAAGGCAGAGCCTGTGGAACCTCATAAGAAATCATGTCTGAAGGCTCACAATCAATTCACCAAACAGGAGGTGAGGGCAGAACTTAAGACACCTGGGTCCAGAAGTGGAGGCTGAAATTGGGACTCCTGGGTTACTATGGGGAATGTCTGCCTTTGGGCAAATATGATCCGATGGTAAGCTTGAGAGAGAGGGCAACACTCGATATTTGTGAAGTGTTTGGGAAACCTGAAAAAGAGGTAGGGGCCAAGAATTTGTTAAGTAGCCAGACCTGGAAGGAAATTGTTCTGACAGATGGGGAGGACACTGGCATCAGAGCAGATAAGAAGTATGAATGCTTATGCCAGCAGAAGGCAGGACTTGTGAGGAGCCCTGGCTCACATCTACCTGGGTCCTTCCCCAGCAGGGAAGGTTTGCAGTAAGTAGAACATGACAGATCCAAGAGAATGCCCAGAGATCTCAGTCCCAACCCTTCCGGTGTCCCATTAATCTATTGCAGGAAAGCCTCTGAGGCTCAAGAGCCCCAAGCAGCACAGCCCCTGAAGCCTGGAGGATGGGACCTTACTCCCCAAATCATCCAGGGTGATGACCTCTGAATGCTGCCTGCCTCTCCCTTCCCAGCCCTGCCCACCATCGCGTGGCCAATGGCCATTGGAAAGGCTCTTCTTCAGCCCTAAACCCTTCCCAGGCTTCCACACTCCACCCTAGCAGTCTTAACTTACCCACCAGGTTGCTTATCTTATCTCCCATGAGCTCCTCCTCCCCCATGCTTCCAACATCAGATGTTTTGTTGGAGGAAGGATTCAGATATTGCCACTGGAATTGGTAGAGCACTGCCTCCTTTACATCCCATTCCAACACAAATCAAGACATCTCCCTTTTATCTGTGGTCCTCTTCAAGAATAAAACATCATCATCAACAGAAAGTTCTTAGATTCAGAAAAATGAACACTTTCTAGAAGCCTTCCCACAGTGCAACCATGATGATTTTCATGTTATTCGATTTCATATTACATTTGTAATGAATATTTTATATTATATTCCTAATGAATATACTAATAATTTAGATTTCTCAGAGCTGCCTTTTCTGGGTTAGGAAGCAGGATTCACAATGCAAAGTAAAATGATCAAACATTCTGATAATGTATATTCTTATGCTGTATTATACTTACATATAATCAATGAATTGACTGGAAAACAACAGAAAACTGTTATTATCACAGAACTCTGTGCTTTGGAGAGGGAATGATGATAACCCTCAAGATTGGAAACAATCCAAGAACTGTTGTATTGTCTTCCATTGGGAAACCAATCGAATTCTGGGAATGATTGTATTGTAACTTACTTTCCCCCACCCTTCCCACTTAGGATTTGTGTATAAAACCTCTGCCTGTTGTGCAACAAATGGAGATCTTCTGCCTAGAAGAATTTCCAATTTGCCAAGTGTATTCCTCACTGTGTAAGTAATACCTTAAACAGATACATAATTTCTAAAACCTGCCTCTAGTCCAGCTCTCCACACATTCATTACATTTATGAGGCTTTTCAAAAGGATAAATCTTCTATGTAATAAGATTTGAATTCCAACCAAAGACCTTCCCACACTGATTGAATATGTATATTTTTATTGCTTTATATATTATAGCTATTATTTAAATTTTTTTAAGCAGTTCTCATAGAAAAATTTCACATAGAATTTTCTTAATTGTTACTTTGGGTTTTATAATTTATTATTACTAATGAATCTGTCTGCCTCAGTTTCTATATTTTAGAAAATGAGGAAAATAACAAACCTAAGCTGTACGGCAAAATCAGTCCAGCATAAATGCCTCCTTTGTGTCAGATGTTGAATGTCAGGGATTGTAAAAAAAAAAAAAAAAAAAAAAAAGGTAAATAACAATCTCTGCCCACACAAAGCTCACAAAATAAGGGGAGAAACAACAAGTTGAGAAATAACTTGCAAACAAGCTACAGGTGAGATAAATAAGATACATTTAAAAGAAGGAAACACTGGAAGCAAGAGTGCTTATGGATGAACAGTGAAAGGTCTCACAAGATGGAGACAGTGTTCTAAAAATTGAGTGAAGGTTGGCTACACCCCAGGCCCAAGTTTCTTTCTCCAGAGATCACCAGTTTTACATAGAATGGGATCATATAATCCTTTTCTTGTAGGACTAAGTTAGGCTGTTTTGGCATTAAAACTCCCATATAACATAATTTAATAATCCTAGAGATGTGATTGGGTTAGAAGTTTTTCCTCATTTATAACTTAGAATGTGGGGTCATTTCTGCTGACTAAACAGGGCAAAGGTTCAACCATAGTGAGTGTTACCCCAGGCCCTTATTATCTGCTGACTGTCTCTTACCTCTCTTCACTGGCAGACCGCCCTAGGCTATGGGGAGATGCTCAAATTTCCCAAGCTCTATCAAATTGAAACTCCTTTGTTTTCTACCTTAAGATGCCTCTGATTTTCTAAAGTTGGTGGTCTTCTGCCCCACATAGTTAAAGGTTTCCTATAGAAAGAAAGCTTTCCATTGGAAAACAAAGATAACTAGGAGGCACATATGAAGGAGAGCACAATGCCAGAGAACAGCCAGGAAATTTTCTTGAAGTTAAGAGATAGGGTATCATCTTCCTGGAATAGCAAGGAAGCCATTGTCATGAGATCCTCTCGTGTCATGAGAACTAAGGTGTAAGAACCCTGCCCATAATCAGTGAGGAATAGAAAGGGTTCACATTTGCAGGTTGGTAGAAAATCCCTGGTGTTTACTGAGCCTGGGAAAATTGGCTCTTTAAGAAAATCACCTTGTTGGCTAAATGAAGGATGCACTGGAATCAGTCTGGAGTCAGGCCAACCCATAAGCAGGCTGCTGCAGTACTCCAAGGGTGAGATAATAAGGAGCTACAGCAAGAAGACTGAAAAATCAGTAGAGAGAAGATGGATGGCAGAGATGTTGCAGGATTGACAGGATGTAAGTGGGGATAAGAAACAGGATTCATGGAGGACATCTTGATTGTGAGCCTGAGGGACTGAGAAAGTAGTGGGGCCCTTATCAGAAAGAAGGAAAAGAGAAAGAAAAGACAATGAGTTCAGTCTTACATGGTAATTGTAAGACATCTCAAATTAGAGAATTAGTTCGATATGTCTAAAAGACATTTGGAACAGAGGGGACTGAGATTGATTGACCTCATTTTTTTTATATTGAATAGTATTTTATTTCCCAATTACATGTAAAGATAATTTTTAACACTTTATTTTTTTTTCCAGTTCCAAATTCTCTCCCTCCCCTTTTCACTTCCTCTCACCTTAGATGATAAGCAATTTACAGAGGTTATATAGGTGCAATAATGTAAAACACATTTCCTCAAGAATTTTCACCTCATGAAAACTGAGTTAGGCAAGAGTGAAGGATCCTGGACTACTTCCCAATTCACTGTTGACTGATAATCTTGTCGATAGAAACCAACATCCAGATCCACTCCTCAGTTGATTGCTGACTAATGATCTGGTCTCTGATAATCAAAATGCAGAGAACACCCCTGAATTCATTGCTGACTAAGATCTGGTTAGTAAGAACCAAATACCAGAGACTATTCCCTAGCCCTACCCTTAGGCCAAAGAATTAGCCTATCTATGATTGAAAGTTGGATCACTATTATCTCCTTGCTTCTGTTTGTCTGTAGAATTCCTTTTGAGTTTCAGCTGGTTTTGTAATGGTGTTACTATTGCAATAAAGCTTTCCCTCTTGGCCAGGAGATAGGTTCAAACCTGTAAATTCTTTTGAGACACCTCACAAAACCAGTCTGGGACTGCAAACTTTTGGGGTCTCACCTGGGATGCCAGAGAAAGCAGAAGTGCTACAGGGTAGCTTTTGACAAAGATAGGACAGTCATCTTTCATGTTACTCTATGTCTGCACCTCTGGATAGAATGTCTGTTTCATGTTTGTTTTCTGAGCTACTTTAAAATTGCAACCAAAAAAAATATTCCTGAAACATCTCAGTTATGGGGATTGGTAGCAAGATCACTATAGCTCAAGTCTCTCTATTTGCTCACTCTTTTCATCACAGAATTGGTGGGAAATTCAAATTCTGCCTCACCTATAGGAATAGGGGAAGCAATACTTTGGGGACCACACACAACCTTGTCCAGATATCCCCAAACCAGCGTGGGGGAATGGGGATGGGGTGGGGGTCAGGCTCCATGGTCAGCATTCCCTGAGCTCTGGCATCTGAAACTTCCATCAAACGGATATCCTGGCACCCCAGCATTCAGCAGGTTTTGTCCAGGAACTGCCTGGGAAGGATTTGGGTACATCTGGTAGCACCCAGGCAGGCTCTGCATTTGGTGAGATCACCATTTTCTGTCTCAATTATGGATATCTCTTAGCTATGAAATTTATGGCAAATTATTTTCTCTGCCCAATTTTCTGATTTGTCAAGAGAAATAATAGATATTATTGTAAAGTGCTTAGCAAAAACCATGTGATATGAATGTTAACTGCTTTACTGGATGTAATTGCTTCATATTTGATAACTTTAGAGTGAGCACATAGACGTGGTAGTTATTATTTTATTGTTGTTGTTATTATTATTACTACTAAATTAACTTGATATGGAATCATGTCAAGGATTTCTACTTATATAGTGGAATCAAATGATCAGTTTGGAACTTTGGAAAGCAAATGTTATCCTGGGCATTCATGTAAATACTTACTACATAAATGTGAAAAAAAATATTATGAGTAGGAAAGTGAATGACTTAGGGAGCTTCACAACACTAATTTTTGTTCATGAAAGGAGTTCGAAAAACAAAACTTTAGAGAACTACTGCTTTGGAATCATGGCTCCAGCATATTACTCAGTGTTGCTATGGTACAAACTGTTCCCCTGGTTCTGCTTACTTCTCTCTGAATCAGTTCAGACAACTTTCCCAAGGTCTTCTGACACTGTGCCTTTCTTATGTCTCCATAACCTTCCATTATATTTCTAGCTCATCATTGCTGACATGTTACAGACACGTGGGCACCACATTTTCTTTCTAAATTTTTTTTTTTGTTCCCTGAGGCAATTGGGTTAAGTGATTTGCCCAAGGTCACACAACTAGAAAGTGTTAAGTGTCTGAGACCACATTTGAACTCAGGTCCTCCTAACTTCAGGGCTGGTGCTCTATCCACTGCACCAACTAGCTATCCCCTCTAGATCTTTGAAGTAACAAAAATCCATTGGGAAATTTCATGTTGTGTATATGGGCCATTTAACTTTTTAGTTTATAGGTCTACTGATTGGCATTGGGTTAGAGGAGATACAGTAGAGAAAGTTTAGGGGCCAAGCTCCAAAAAGTCCTACAGAACTTTGATCTTTTCATTTGAAGGCCATGTGAATCTTTGTGTCAAGTGTGTTTCTTTTGCAGAATACCGAGTTCTACTTTCTAATGCATTGTGCTACCCTCCTCTGTATTAATTGTGTATCACCTGATATACATTTTATTATGAAAATTCTAATTTTCTCAATGATATCCTTTGATACTTCCTCATTGTCCCTATCCCTCTTTATCTTTAGATAAAAATTAAGTGGAAAAAGGGAATGAGATTCACAGGCACTAACAGATCACTGAAGTGGCTTAAACCTCACTCTTCAGCCCACCTAAACTTCCCTTCCTTCCATTTCCAGATGACTGGCTAGAACTTTAAATAAAAAGTCTCTGATTCACTTATCTCCCTTATTTGAAGTTTCTCTTATGGTGCAAAGTTATTTTCCACCACCCAGGAGGCACAATGGACAGAACATGCTGCCTGGAGTCAGGAAAACTTGAGTTGAAAACCACTCAGACATTTTTCACCTGGGTGACACTGGGCAAGTCACTGTGCCTGTTTTCTTCTGTTATTTTTCCATACAATCAGTATACTAATAGTACCTCCTACCTACCATGGTTATTGTGAACATAAAATAAGACTTCTCTATCACTTGGAAAATAGATGATATGATATAAAGGTTAGCTATTAATGCTGTGATTTAGAAGAAGAAAACTTTGGAACACAAGGTTTGGCAATGGCGAATGTTGAAAACTATTTTTGCATGTATTTACAAAAATAAAAAATGCTACCAGTAAAAAAATATTCTGGATTGATTTTTGACCTAAAGCTATTTAAAATAGGAGACAAAATTATAAGCAAAAGAAAGTCCCACTTTCCCTTCATAAAATTCAAAGACCTTTCATAGGAAAATCAACCAGAAGGACCTTGGGGAGAAACCAGCAAGTTTGCCTTTCAAATAATTGTTTTACGTGTTTATTTTAAGACCTCTCCAATCAGACAACTGGTTCAAGATGTCTGAAAGAGAACTTGGGACAGAAGGATTAGAGGTTGATTGGCCTCCATTTTTTTTTATATTGAATGTTACTTTTTTCCCCTAATTATATGTAAAGACAATTTTTAACACTTTCAAAAAATTGGGGGAGGAGAGAGACAGTTAGGTGGTACAGTGGATAGAGCACCAACCCTGAAGTCAGGACAACCTGAGTTCAAATGTGGCTTCAGACACAACACTTTCGAGCTGTGAGAACTTGGGCAATAGCCTCAGGAGAAAAAAAAACAAAACAAATATTTTTTTGAGTTCCAAATTCTCTTCCTTCCCTTTTCACTTCATCTCTTAAGATGATAAGCAATTTTGCAAAGGTTTTATAGGTGCAAAAATGTAAAACACATTTGCTCAAGAATTTTCACCTCATGAAAACTAAGTAGGGCAAGATTAAAGGATCCTAGTCAGAGCTAGCAATGCTGGCCAGACATTATGTTGGGCTGTGACTGTGGACAAGGAGGAATGAGCACTTGCTAAGAAAGTGCAGTATTTTAGGGAGCAAAAACATTTCCAGGACAGCAGTTGATAGACCTTGTGTGTGACTTAGGTGATAACTGTTGCTGAGGTTGAGCCCCTGGACAGAATTCAGAACATAACAGTAAGGAGGCTTACAGCACAATTACCCAGAACTCAGAATTCAAACTTGATTATAATAATGATCAGCATTGTAAGCTGTTAAAAATAAAATAAAACCAAATGAAAATTTGGGATGAGTAAGCAAAGCAAAAAGAACCTGACAATAGCAACTTTGGCATGAAAGAAGATCTGGGTTGATATTCAGAAGAATATTGTGAGTTAAAAAAAAAAAAAGCCACTTTGTCCCAAAGAGTAACATCAAAGGTCCACAAGCCCAAAAAGAATGCTTGGAGGAATATAAAAAGGAATTAAAAAATCAAATAAGAGATCAAGTAAATATTGTGGGGGAGGGGAATGAAAGCAATCCACGAAGTTATGAAAAGAGAGTTAATCAATTGGAAAGAAGTTTTAAAAAATCCCTGAAAAATCGTATTGAACAAGAGGAATCTATTAACATTATAAGACACCAAAAAATAATTAAGTTGTAGAACAAGCAGGTAAAGGGGGAAAGAAAAAAATCTACTGTTCACCAACGAAGAGATCATCGGAGAAAACCTTACAAGAATATCTTAACAAAATTTTACAATTCTCAGACAAAGGAGAAAATACGGCAATCCAACCAGAAAATAAGACAGACTTCAATACTGCAGAAATAGTCAGGATTTCAGGAAACCCAGCAGCTTTGACTCTAAAAGATCATAGGTTTGGTTACATTAAATTTCAAAGAAGAAAAGAATTGGACTTGCATCCTCAATAATTTACCCAGAAACGTGGGCTATAATATGGAATGAGGGAGAAAATAGATATTTGACAAACTGAAAAACTTTCATGTATTTGTAACAAAAAGACCAGGACTCAATGGAAAATTTAATATAAAAGATCCAGAAAAAAGGAAAACATTTAAGACTAATTCCAAGGCACTCATTAAGAACAATTATTTACTTCTCTCTAAGAAAATGTTATCAGTATAAGTGTAGGTAGTTTTAAAGGTTGGGACTAAAATGTGTATGAAGAGGCAGGAAAAGGTAAAAGGAAACCATTATAAAAATTGGGCAAGAGGAAGAACTAGAACTGAGAAGTGGGGGGTAGGGAGTGGGGGAGGGGGGTAGAGAGAGATGGTAACATTGTAACCTTCCTCTCTGAATTCAGGAAGAAACAATGTATACATTGGGAAGGATGTAGAAACCTTGTGAATATGTATCAAACCTTGGGGAGGGAAAGATGGCTCTGGATGGAGGCACCAGGGGAAGCCTGAGATCTAACCCGGAGAGGGAGGAGCGGATCAGATGAAGTTTCAGGGCTTTAAAAGAGGGGACAGGGAAGCAGGAGGAATAGAGAGGCTAGATTAAGATCTGGGAGAAAAAAAAATTGTGGCACAGTTCAGGGTAAGGAGATCAGAGACACTGGAGGGACAGAAGGCTTGGGGGGGGGGGGACCACAGAACCTTGGAAAGCAGCATGGCTGTGCCCTGAGGTCTTTCTAGGAACTGGGAAGCCTGGGACCCTCTGATAGAGCTTAGACTTGGCGACCCTAAAGGGAGCCTGGACAAAGAGAGTCAAGGCCTGGGGTCTGATCGGGCAGCAGCCCAAGAGCCTGGGGAGATAGGGAGGAGAGAGGCAGAGCAAAGTAGGAGTTTTGGGGGCCCACGTCCAGAGTGAGTCCTCAGGGCAGGCAGAACCTTTGAATCTATCAGGGGCCTAAGTCGGAAGGTAGAACCAGCACATTTCTAAACAGGATCCAGGAATAAGGCAGGACTCCTGGGTCCTTGTGGGCAAGGTCTCAAATTGGGAAAATGTGAATCAGTGATAAATGCGGGGACGGTAACGTCTGACGTTTGGGAAGTACTGGGGGTGGGAAAAGAAGGGATGGCGGAAGGAGGGGGGGGCTCAGAAGGGAGGGCTTGTCCAATAGCCGAGTCTGATAGAGCAGCACGTTCCTGGTGCTGCTGAAGGTCAGATGATCCCCCATTAGCAAAGACAAAGGGAACTAGTAAAAGCTCAGAGGTGGGCAGGGAGGTGGGGGGTCGATATGCCGGGAGGTGGACGGACCTACCTGAGACCTGCACCTACAGAGCTGGTTTACAGGAGGCGGAGAGAGCTCAAGTCCAAAAGTTCCAGTTTCCAGCCAGCTCTCTCGAGGAGATTTTTTCCTGGGCCCAAGATTTGCCACCTTAGCGAGCCCCTGAGACTTCCCAAAATGAGCTGTCTCTTTCAGTCACACCAAGATCTCAGGCCCTGAGCTGCTTTCCCGCCCCAAAACCCGCCCTCCATCACGTGAAATGTCTTGACCACTGGAGAAGCCCAACTTCTGCTCTGGACTCCTCCCAGGCTTCCAAACTCCACCCCAAGGGCTCATATTCCACCTGGGTCACCACCCACCAGGCTGTTCCGCTCTGAGATTTCACAAAGCTCTAGAAAGACTAATCTGGCTTGATAGAAAGTGACCATAATTAGGAAAACATTGTATACAGTAAAAACAATATTGTACAATGAAGAACTATGGATGACTTAATTATAACAGCAAGACGATGATCCAAGACAATCCCAAAGGGCTAATGATGAAAAATCCTATTCACCTCCAGAAAAAGAATTAATGTTGTCTGAATACAGACTGAAACATACTATTTTTTCCTTCCTCCCTCCCTTCCTCCCTTCCTTCTTTCCTTCCTTCCTTTCTCCTTCCCTTCTTTCCTTCCTTCCTCCCTCCCTTCCTTCCTCCCTCCCTTCCTCCCTCTCTTCCTCTCTTCCTCCCTTCCTCCTTCCCTCCCTTCCTCCCTCTCTTCCTTTCTTCCTTCCTCCCTTCCTCCCTTTCTTCCTTTCTTCCTTTCTTCCTACCTTCCTCCTTCCCTTCCTCCCTTCCTTCCTCCCTCTCTTCCTTCCTCCCTTCCTTCCTCCCTCTCTTCCTTTCTTCATTCCTTCCTCCCTCCTTTCCTCCCTCCTTCCTTCCTCCCTCTTTTCTTCCTCCCTTCCTCCCTCCCTTCCTCCCTTCCTTCCTTCCTTCCTTCCTTCCTTCCTTCCTTTGTTTTTTTTGAGCCTTCTTACAAAAAATTACTACTATGGCAATATTTTGCATAATTGCACTCATGTACCTTGTATTATTAATTGCTAATCATCTCAAGGTGAGGAAGGGAGGGAAGGAAGGAGAGATCAAATTTGAAACTCAAACTGTTTTTAATATTCAAAAATATTGTTTTTACATGTAATTGGAGTAAAAAATAAAATTATTAAAAAAAAATTTCCATGGGAAAAGAGTCATATGTCTGTTGTATATGACATGGGTGCTATAAGTTTTCACCTGGTATGCTATAGCACAGAATAATATCAGTAAATATTAGAAGAATCACAATCACATCCTTTATAGACTGTAATGTGGTAAAACATGAAAGATAACACATTAAAAAAAAAAAAACATGAACCTAAATAGAAACTGAATACTAACATCCTGAATGATAACTGTATAAAAGCATAGAAACAATAACTATGTGTAAGATTACAATCATACATCTTACTTGAATTTCCCAGATGAAGCTAAATTATTCCTTACAGAAAAAGTGCCATTTTGAAAACGTGCAGTAAGAAAATGGAAAAAAGATGGGATTTATGAACTTAAAAAGCAATTATACATATATTAGATTACTTGCTATCTAGGGGACAGAGTGTGTGTGGGGGGGAACAAGGAGGGAATTAGAACACAAGGTTTTGCAAGAGTCAACAGTGAAAAATTATCCTTGCATATGTTTTGAAAATAAAAAGCTTCAATTAAAAAAAAATTCACCTAAAAAAATTAGTTTTAAAATTACCAAGACCAGAATAAATGTACCAAAAATAAATACAAAAGGGCATCTTGAAAATTAAAGAAAGTATACTTGAAAAATGAAAAAGGAGACTACTGAATTGAATTGCTTCTGACATTCTAGACTTTGCCATCAGCTGCAGCTGCCGTCTCACTTTTGAATACCCTTTTACCCATAACCCCATCTTCCATTAGTAAATACCTCCCCAAATTTCCATTTTCTTTTTTATATTTTTCAAGGTATTCTTCTATTTCCCTTCTGTTTTCAAGTTTACTAAGGTAGACCTGTATATAATTTGTTTTAATCATCCTTTTTTTCTGTTGATTTTGCTGTGATTTCACCTAATTTCCTATTTTATTAATTTCATTTTATGTTTTCTTTTAATGAGATCAACTAAACATTTATCAATTTTTGTTAGTCTTTTCAAAAACCAGATTTTCATCATTTTTCTATTTCTGAAAAGGATTTTCAATTTGTCCATTTCCCCTCTATTTTTAATAACTCCTTTTTATGTTTATTTTAGATTTATTTGTTCATTTTCTAGTTTTTAAAATGCATATTCAGTTCATTGTTCTTCTCTTTTTATATTTTGTTAATGTATGATGGTAAGGATATTAGTCCCCAAGGACTGATTTAACTGCATCCCAAAAATTTTGCTATGTTGTTTTATCACTATCCCTTAGTTTCTCATCATTGTTAATTATTTCTCTGATTTCTTCTCTGATCCACTTATAATTTAAGATTTCATTGCTAAGTTTTCTTTTAGGTCTTTATCTGTTACTTTCCATCCCTGAAATGATTTCTATTCTGAATATATAATGATCTATAAAGTATGTAATAGCTACTTTGGTCTTCTTAACATTTGTTTGTAATATCCCTATATCCTAGTATATGGTCAGTTTTTATGCAACTTTCATATGAAACAGAACATGAACTTTCTTTTGCAGTACTATATAGAACATGCCAAAAAGTTTTATTTAATCCCTAGTTTCTCTAGAAATTGGTTCAGTTCCACATTTTCCCTTTTATTTATCTTTCTGATAGACTTATTCAAATCTGGTTGGTTGTTGTCCAAAATTTATAAGAATTCAAGCCATTTTTTAATTGATAAATGGCCAAAGGATATCAACAGACATTTTTCAGATGAAGGTATTAAAACTATTTCTAGTCATGTGAAAAAATGCTATAAATCACCACCAATCAGAGAAATGCAAATTAAGACAATTCTGAAATACTACTACATATCTCTGAGATTGACTAAGATGATAGGAAAAGATAATGACAAATGTTGGAGGAGATGTGGGAAAACTGGGACACTCAGACATTGTTGGTGGAGTTGTGAATAGGTCCAACCATTGGAACTATGGCCAAAGGGCTATCAAACTGTGCATACCCATTGATCCAGCAGTGTCTCTACTGGTCCTGTATCCCAAAGATATCATAAAAAAGGGAAAAGGACCCACATGTAGAAAAATATTTCTAGCAGCCCTTTTTGTAGTGATCAGAAACTGGAAATTGAGTGGCTGCCCATCAGTTGGAGAATGGCTTAATAAGTTATTGTATGTGAGTGTTATGGAATATTATTGTTCCATAAGAAATGATCAGCAGGATGAATTCAGAGAGGTCTGAAGAGACTTGCATGAACTGATGCTGAGTAAAGTGAGTAGAAAAAGGAGATCATCATACATAGCAAAAACAAGATTATATGATGATCAGTTCTAAAGGATATGGCTCTTTTTGTTTTCAACAATGAGATGATTGATGACAACTCAAATGATCTTGTGATGAAAAGAGTTATCTGAAACCTGAGAGAAGACTGTGGGAACTGAGTGTGAATCACAACATAGCATTTTCACTTTTTTTGTGTTTTTTGCTTACATTGTTTTCTCATTTCCCCCCCTTTTCGATCTTATTTGTCTTATGCAGTATGATAAATATGGAAATATGTATGTATGTTTAACATATGCTGGATTATTTACCATGGGGTGGAGGGAGGAAAAAAAATTTGGAACACAAAGTGTTGCAAGATTGAATGTTGAAAGTTATCTATGCGTATGTTCTGAAAATAAAAACAAAAAACTTTGATAAAAAAATACTTTACCCTGAGTCTCTTGTTTGCCTTCCTTTCCTATATCCTTATACTTATTTTTTTTTTAACTAAAAACATCTTCATTACAGTGGTGCATTGTGTTCTAGTAAAACAAATTCCCACATTGACTGTGTCTAAATTTGAATCATTCCAATCATGCTGACTCTTCTTAGCCCTTCCTCTTTTTTGGAATCCTTTGCCATTTCCTTCTCCAGTTCATTTTACACATAAGAAAATGAGGCAAAGCAGATTAAGTGACTTGCTTAGGGTCACACAGCTAATAAGTGTTTGAGGTCAGATTAAAATCAGGATGAGTCTCCCTGACTAGCTGTCCAATAATTTTCTTGCTGCTGCTGCTCAGTCTTTTCAATCATGTCTGACTCTATGTGACTTTGTTTTCAAGGGAAGGGTTTACCATTTCCTTTCTCGTTTTACAAATGAAGAACTAAGGAAACAGGGGCAACCTGAGGCAAACAAATCTACCCCTGTTATACAGACACAATTACACAAGTGTCTGAGACCAGATTTAAACTGAGGAAGATGAGCACACTAAATTCATCCCCTCTATAATAACAAGCAAGTGAGATGTTTCATTTTTAGTCTTTTAGACTTGTACAATATCACTTTGTGATCAGGGTTTTAAGTCTTTCAAACTAGATTTCTCTATAATGTAATCATTGTGTAATTATTTTTTTCCATTTCTGCTCACACCCCTTCATTAGTTCACAGAAGTCTTCCCTCTTAAAATGTAAATTTTGCATTTTCTATAAGAAAATAATATTCTAATGCAATACTATATTTACATTTCTTTAACTATTCCCAAATAAGAATGTACTCCAGTACTTTTCAATTTGGGATTACCATGAGAAGAGTAGTAATGACTATGTCCATGGAAGATCTTTTCCTTTATGCTTTGATGACTATGTGATATTGATCTAATAGTAGCAACTTCCAATATTGATATTTCAGAATCAATGGATGACACAAGCAAAAATTTTCTAAGAATCATCACTTAAGATCATTCTCTTATCCTAATCTCCACATGTCAAGTCACCCATTGTTTCTAAGATATGAAGAATAATATTTAGGATCAGATTCTGGTTTCCTTTGATATGGAGATCCCTGTTCTCTAAATTGAGCTTTCAGGAAGTCATCTTGGCAGAGAATGTTATTCTATTATCCAGGACAAATTATAGGGTTTCTTCCCACAAAGAGCAGAGCAGTATCTTGTCACTTGTGAGTCACTGCTGATCAGCACATAAGGGCTCACAGCTGGGAAACAAGCAGCCAGAAAAGCAGAAGCATTTAATAACCAGGATGGGGACTTTATAAATGACATATATGCTGCCAGGATGCAGTTGAGGGAATAGGAGGAAATAAAGGTGCTCACTAGCATCAGGATACTTTTGGTGGCCCTGTTCTCAGGGGAGACTCTGGGGGACAGGCAGGTAAGGTAAACTTGCTGGACTTGCTTGTGATGTCTGTATAATAGAAACAGCATGTAGCCACTGGCAGAGATCATGAGTCCCAGAAAAATAGCATCAGGAAAGGAGAGAATAGCTGCAAATAAAGAGGCTTGAAATCCAGAAGGAATGTTGTGAGAACAGTATCCGTTATGTTGAATCTGAGTGTTGTTTCTGGTGTGTTTTGGTCCCTTAATTCCCCAAGGAATGTAGCTGCAAAAAAACAAGTGAAATGTCCAACAGCAGAGACTAGAGGGAATGAGGTACTTTGGGACTCTGGCTTTAAGATACGCCCACTTGGAGTTGCTAGGGCTGATGGTGATGGCCTGAAAGCCACTCAGGAGGCAAGTCATGCTGAGGGAAAGGTCTCGAGCTACTCTGTGAAGGTAGAAAACAATTTTACAACCAATTTCATTGAAGAAATTCATCAGACCCAAAGCTGTCATTGTCTGGGGGATGCCCTTTGACAGAAGAACCAAGCAGTTGACCAAGGCCAGTTGGGTGATAATAGTATCTATATGTCTCATCCTTTGTCCTTTGAGAAAGACAAGGATGAAGAGACAACTAAGGAAGGAATTCCCTAGAAGCCCAATTCCTGTCTGGAAGAAGAAGGCAACACTCAGGATAATGTCTTTAGATTCCATAATAGACGTATCTTGGAAAGAATTGTCATCAAAGGTAGAGAGACCTAGAGAAAAGTAAAAGTCGGAGTTATTTATGGACTCTGCCCCCTCATTCCCAATAGCAGATACTATTGAACATTTTTCCTTTTATTCTTCATAGGAATATTCTCATACTTGACTTTATTCTATAGAGCAGAGAATTTGCATGAGGGGTGGGGTGCTGTTCCTTTAACCTCTTTTAGTTTAAATAATGCTTCATGAGGAAAAGGGACCTGAATGTGCCAAAATGTTTGTGGCAGCCCTGTTTGTAGTGGCTAGAAGCTGGAAAATGAAAGGATGTCCATCAATTGGAGAATGGTTGAGTAAATTGTGGTATATGAATGTTATGGAATATTATTGTTCTGTAAGGAATGACCAGCAGGATGAATACAGAGAGGACTGGCGAGACTTACAGGAACTGATGCTGAGTGAAATGAGCAGAACCAGGAGATCATTATACACTTCAACAACGATACTGTATGAAGATGTATTCTGATGTAAGTGGATTTCTTTGACAAAGAGACCTAACTGAGTTTCAATTGATAAATGATGGACAGAAGCAGCTACACCCAAAGAAACAACACTGGGAAATGAATATAAACTGCTTGCATTTTTGTTTTTCTTCCCGGGTTATTAATACCTTCTGAATCCAGTTCTCCCTGTGTAACAAGAAAACTATTCAGTTCTGCATACATATGTTGTATCTAGGATATACTGTAACCTATTTAACATGTAAAGGACTGCTTGCCATCTGGGGGAGGGGGTGGAGGGAGGGAGGGGAAAAATTGGAACAGAAGTGAGTGCAAGGGATAATGCTGTAAAAAATTACCCTGGCATAAGTTCTGTCAACAAAAAGTTATTAAAAAAATAATGCTTCATGAACTATTCAAATAATGAGTCTTAAAAATACAGACCTGTCATGGAGTGGGGCTTTCAGTGACTGATCAGGGAACCATGGGAGAATTCTGATCTTCAGATGATCAAATCCAATGCACCAAAGTTGATTTGAGGGACCTGTATGTGCAAGAATGTTTGTGGCAGCCCTCTTTGTAGTGGCCAGAAACTGGAAACTGAGTGGATGCCCATCACCTGGAGAATGGCTGAACAAATTGTGATATATGAATACTATGGAATATTACTGTTCGGTAAGAAATGACCAGCAGGAGGATTTCAGAAAGAGACTTACATGAACTGTTGCAAAGTGAAATGAGCAGAACCAGGAGATCATTATATACCTCAATAACAATATTAGAGGATGATCAATTCTGATGGACATGTCTCTCTTCAACAGTGAGATGAACCAAATCAGTTCCATTTGTTCAATAATGAAGAGAACCAGCTATACCCAATGAAAGAACTATGGAAATGAGTGTGAACCACTATATAGCATTTCCAATCCCTCTATTTTTGACAACCTGCATTTTTGATTTCCTTCACAGGTCGATTGTACATTATTTCAAAGTCTGATTTTTCTTTTGCAGCAAAATAACTGTATGGACATGTATGCATATATTATATTTAACATATACTTTATCATATTTAACATGTATAGGTTCACCTGCCATCTGGTGGAGGGGATGGAGGGAAGGAGGGGAAAAACTGGAACAAAAGGTTTTGCAATTGTCAGTGTTGAAAAATTACCCATGCATATATCTTATGTATATCTATATAAAAAACTATAATAATAAAAAAGAACAAAGTGGATTTGAAGCCACTTTTCTAAACATGGATAGAAAATCAATCAGTATTAATGAATTAAAAAACCATTTTTAAAGTTCCTGTTTTGTGCCACATTCTGAGATAACCCCTGGAGATCCAAAGATATAAGTTAAACTCTCCTTGCTGTAAAAGTTTCTAATGTATCAAGAAACATGGCTCTGTGTAAACACAGAACAAACCTGGCACTTTGCAGGCAGCTGGGTTGGCTCAGAGAGTTCCACTTCAGTTAAGGCTTTACCTATGGAATCACAGTCCTTTGCTGTTCCATTCTTTAATAATTGTGGTGATTATTTCATGTGGGTGTATTGAAGCGTATTTTCTTGGGAGAAGAGAGACAGCTGCATTCTAAGGATCATTTCTATTTCGTCAATGTTCCCTTTACAGTATCTGTCAAAAGACCTGACAAATGGTTGGCAATCACTTTATGCTAAATGCTTTAAGTATAGAGGGAATAATAATCTCTCTGTCTCTGTCTCTGTCTCTGTCTCTGTCTCTGTCTCTCTCTCTCTCTCTCTCTCTCTCTCTCTCTCTCTCTCTCTCTCTGTGTGTGTGTGTGTGTGTGTGTGTGTGTGTGTGTGTTTCTGGATATAGAAAAGGGATCTCCAGTTTTCACATCTATGCCCCTTTCACTCACCCAACCCCCATCCTAGTTAAGTATGCATTAGTGTGCCTATTTTTGCATGTCCCCAAAACATTGGGTTTTTGTCCCTTCAATCATTTATTTGAATCAAATATTTTTGCTTTTCTGCGTTTTGTGGCTACATAAGGTTCTGACACATAGACAATTTTTGGAAAATTGTGATGCACAGTTCAGAAATGTGGGTATTCATTTTTTATTCCTATGACAAATGTGGATATTCCTTTTCTATTTCATTCATTCAATAAACAGCAAAGTTCAATAACGTATAGCTCTTGAAATTCCATCAGGTCTTTCTTACCTCTCTCATCTTATATCTTTTTTTTCTTTTTCTTAAAAAGAATTTTGTCCAATTCTGAAAATGACACATTGACAGCTTCAAAATGATAGTTTTCTTCTTTATTTATCCCTATGACTCTTTCAGCATTTCTTTTAAGTATTTAGATTCTCTGCAATTTGACATAAACATGTTAAACAAGTGACAATTGACAATTTAAAGTGGAACTTTTTGGCTTCATGTAACATACATGATTTTTAATGTTTTAAGCATTTATTTTGAACAGTAAATTGTTGAGTTCCCTTTTCTAACCCATTCTGCCCTCCTCTTGCAGTTTTATGTGCCCAATTCACTTAGTATGATGCAGTTGGGGAGATAGTAGTGTACTCACCACTATTGTTCTTTGCTTGACTCATTCTTTCATTGTAGCTTTCCACTCACCCAAGGACCAGTCTTACACTTCTATCCTTAGTTTCTCCCCTTTAGAATAAATCCTCTGACTTTAGAGCTTTTGTATGTACAAAAGCTCATAAAAAGGCAGAAAACAAGTGCTAGATAACTGTGTGGCAAGAATAAAAAGGAGGAAGGGAAGGGAGATGGAGACACCAGAGAGTGGAGCAGAAAAGGAGGGAGGAGGCCCTGAGCTGGACACTGAGGAGAGAAAGGAAATACCTTTTTGGAATTCTCAGCAAAATGGTGTTTTGCTGGAGAGCCTTCCTTGAGGATTACTTCCCTGGCCCCATACTATAGAAAACATGTACCAGATTCTTTCTCCCGTTTATGTCCTAGAGAATGCTTTGTCTCTTTGAATAGAAAGAGCACATTGCTGACACTGAGACATAGAAAGACACTCACCAGACTGGTTTCATATGCTGATCTGTCAGGCAGGGCCCTCACCTTCAGTGTATTACAAATGAATGGGCTGGGTAAAGCCAGGGCCCTACTTAAAGGGTCTTGATTGCCAGAGGGGATCTGTCCTCTCTCCTTCTCTTCCCATCAGGGAGCTGTGTTTATCATGTCAATGACATTGTTGGCAGTGGGAGCCAGGGGAGGTTCCAGATGGAGAGAACTTTTAGTCCCAATGCAAATTATCATCAGTCATTACTATTAATTAATACAAACTCCCCAGGGCAACTTATTGTGAATAATGAACAGACAAAGCAGTCAGGCAAGAAACTGTCCTGTGCCCAGAGGGAGAGGGATGAGAAAGTCAGACCTGGACACACTTAGAGGGAAAATATGATGTGATTAAGCCTGGGAAGAGAAGGTCTCTGGCCTCTATACTGAATAACACTTCAGGCTCTGAGTTTCATAATGACTGAAGCACTGGACTTTGAGACAGAAAGAACTGATTTCAGATCCTTTCTCAAAAACTTACTATCTTTGTGATTCTGGGAAAGATGCTTAATCACACCCAATTTTAGTTTCCTTATTTGTATACTTTCTAAAGTAGCAACTCTTTCACAGAACTGATGTGAAGACCAAAAGATAAAAACAAGTGTGAAACTTTTAAAATATTCAAACACCATATAACTACTAGCTATTAAACTTTTGAGAGGCTACTGTGTACCCTCATGTCCACATGTCCCCTTTCTTAGATTCCATGGGAAATCGTGTCTCTACAGACAAATTTATTAAGATCTTGGTAACTGGTACTGCTGGAAAATGAAAATGGAAACAGCATCACTTTTATATTCTTGGAATCAAAGATTACTGAAGATGGTGGCTACAGCCATGAAATTAAAGGTGCTTACCCCTTTAAGGAAAGCTATGAAAACCTGGGCAGAATGGGAAAAAAGCAAGATGATGTCTTGACTTTCCTGTGGCCTTGGGACATATTTATTCTCCTTGATAATTTCTTCTCTCTAGATTTTCATGACATGGTTCTCTTCTTACCTATCTCACTTTGCTGGATCTTATTACTGGCAATACCCAGTAACTATCGATATCCCACACTTTGTCTTTGACACTCTTCTTTTTATTTGTTCCGTGTCAACTTTCTTCTTCTTCTTCTTTTAAAAATTATTATAGATTTTTATTTGCAAGATATATGCATAGATAATTTTTCAGCATTGACAGTTGCAAATCCTTTTGTTCCAACTTTTTCCCTCCTTCCCCCCTCTTCCCCCAAATGGCAGGTTGACCAATACATGTTAAATATGTTAAAGTATAAGTTAAATACAATATAAGTATACATGTCCATGCAGTTATTTTGCTGTATAAAAAGAGTCAGACTTTGAAATAGTGTACAATTAGCCTGTGAAGGAAATCAAAAATGCAGGTGGACAAAAATAGAGGGATTGGGAATTCCATGTAGTGGTTCACACTCATTTCCCAGAGTTCTTTTGCCGGGTGTAGCTGGTTCAATTCATTACTGCTCTATTGGAACTGATTTGGTTCATCTCATTGTTGAAGAGGGCCACATTCATCAGAATTGATCATCATATAGTATTGTTGTTGAAGTATATAATGATCTCCTGGTCCTGCTCGTTTCACTCAGCATCAGTTCCTGTAAGTCTCTCCAGGCCTTTCTGAAATCCTCCTGCTGGTCATTTCTTACCAAACAATAATATTCCATAATATTCATATACCACAATTTATTCAGCCATTTTCCAATTGATGGGCAGCCACTCAGTTTCCCGTTTCCGGCCACTACAAAGAGGGCTGCCACAAACATTCTTACATACAGGTCCCTTTCCTTCTTTAAAATCTCTTTGGGATATAAACCCAGTAGTAACACTGCTGGGCTTTTTACTTGGGGATGTCACCAACTAACAAGGGTTTATTTGTCTTCTCTGTTTCTCAGAATTATTTATTCACCACTCATCTAATCTTTCTAGAGATCTTCATTCTCACATCTCCAACTGCATTGTTCAATTGGCATCAAATTCAACCTATCCAAAGGTGAACTTATCATTTTTGTGATTAAACCCTTCCTCCCCCAACTTCCCTACTACTTTTCAGAATAACACTATTCCCCCAGTTATTCAGGATAGCAACTTAGGTGTCATTCCTTGCTCTCTGTTTTTTTGTCTCTGTTTCTGTTTCTCATAGTCTCTATATGTTTCTATACATACATACATACGTACTTCTGTGTCTTTCCATCTCACTAGTACCAAATTGATTTGATAATTACTGTTTATTAGTATAGTTTGACCCTCTTTCCTTTGAAATTTTTCAGAATTTTCTTGGAAATGCTTGCCCTCATGACCTAGCAGAGTTCCTGGCACAGTGTTGGTACTTAATAATTTTTTTTTCTGAAATGATTGATTGAATAGAGAAGGCATGCCTCTCAAAAGAAATTCACTTGGCAAGGCTTAGTGAAATACAGAAAATTCAGGGAAGGGAAAAATCCATTTGGTGGCCTTTGCAAGTAAACTTATTCTGGTTAAATCCACCCTTCACCATTCTACTTAGACTAGTGAGACAGGGAAATTGCCAAGATGAATAAAGCTGAAAGGCAGAAAGTTGTTTACTCTCTGAGCACTGTTTGAATGCATGTCCTTCCCCCGCAATTATCAGTGATTTGGACTATAGTCAGAGTTATCCTGGAATTCCCACATTGAGAGATTTCCAGCTGATTCTAAAGAGATTGCATTATGGAATGTTGGAGGGGATGTGGGAAAACAGAGACACTGATACGTTGTTGGTGGAATTATGAACACATTCAGCCATTCTGGAGAGCAATTTGGAATTAGGCTCAAAAAGTTATCAAACTGTGCATACCCTTTGATCCAGCAGTGTTTCTATTGGGCGTATTTCCCAAAGAGATATTAAAGAAGGGAAAGAGACCTGTATGTACAAGAATGTTTGTGGCAGCCCTGTTTGTAGTGACTAGAAACTGGAAATTGAATGGATGCCCATCAATTGGAGAATGGCTGGGTAAATTGTGGTATATGAATGTTATGGAATATTATTGTTCTGTAAGAAATGACCAGAAGGATGAATACAGAGAGGCTTGGAGAGACTTATATGAACTGATGCTGAGTGAAATGAACAGAACCACTTCAATAACGATACTGTTTGAGGATGTGTTCTGATGGAAGTGGATTTCTTTCACAAAGAGACCTAACTCAGTTTCAATTGATAAATGATGGACAGAAGCAGCTACACCCAAAGAAAGAACACTGGGAAATGAATGTAAACTATTTGCATTTTTGTTTTTCTTCCCGGGTTATTTCTACCTTCTGAATCCAATTCTCCCTGTGCAACAAGAGAACTGTTTGGTTCTGCAAACATATATTGTATCTAGGATAGACTGTAACTTATTCAACATGTAAAGGACTGCTTACCATCTAGGGGAGGGGGTGGAGGGAGGGCGGGGAAAAATCGGAACAGAAGTGAATGCAAGGGATAATGTTGTAAAAAATTTACCCTGAAGTGGATTCTGTCAATAAAAAGTTATTATAAAATAAAAATAAAAGAAATGAGCAAAATTCTGCTTCCCACCCACCCAACTCCCTTGGAGGGTACTAGTGCTGACTTTTCAGGGTTTCTTCTTGCAAGTGCCCATCACCTTAACATGGTGTCCAGCTCTCTGTGAGCCCATTTGGGTGTTCTTGGCAGAGATACTGGAGTGGTTTGCTATTTCCTTCTCTAGTTTATTTTGTAGATGAGGAAACTGAGGCAGACAGGGTAAAGGCCAGGTCTGAACTCAGGTCTTCCTGCCCATTCTGTGTATTATGTGCCCGCTACAAAGTACATGTTTAATAAATGTTTGTTGATCAAACTTTATTTTTCACATTTGTCTTAACATAAAAAAATAAAGGATTCAGGTCTTCCTGCCCATTCTGTGTATTATGTGCCCGCTACAAAGTACATGTTTAATAAATGTTTGTTGATCAAACTTTATTTTTCACATTTGTCTTAACATAAAAAAATAAAGGATTCAGGTCTTCCTGAACCCTAGAATGGCAACAAAACCATTGAAAGGAAAGAGTTCAGGTTCCAGGAGGCCATAAGAATTCCATACAAGGCACAAGGTGAGGGCAGCCATATGGTGACCTGAGACATTGAGACCTGACCAGGGTGAGAGATATGGTTGTTGTTCAATCATGTCCAACTCCTCATGACCTCACTTGGAACTTTCTTGGCAGAGATATCGGAATGGTCGGCCATTTCCTCCTCCAGCTCATTTACAGATGAGGAACTGAGACATACAAGGTAAAGCAGCTTGCCCAAGCTGGGAAGTGTCCGAGGCCAGATTTGAACTCAGGCCCTTCTGCCTCCAGGGTCAGCACTCTATCCACTGAGCACACATACCAATCATCAGAGCCACAGAGGTTGTGCGTCTCAGTCCAGGCTTCTGTATTCAAAGATTCTAAGAGGAGGCACTAGAATTAAAAGGGGTTGGGGAAGACTTCCTGAAGTAGATGGGATTTTATCTGGGAGTTGAAAAAAGCCAGGAGGAGAAAATGAGGAGGAAGAACATTCCAGAGATGGGGACAGTCAATGAAAATGCCAGAAATATTAAAACAAAATTTTAAAGATTGAAAAAAGCCAGAAGAAAATGAAAAACAATTAGCCTGAAAAATCGGTCAAAGAGAAAGAATCGAAGAATCAGAAGCATCACTTGTACAATGTACAATCAGCTGCTCAGGAACTTTTGTTGGACCAAGGGCCAGAGAAAGGAGGGATGGAATTAAGAGCACAGGAGAAATTCAGCCTTGGCAAAGGGCTAGTCAGTGTGTTGCCACAGAAAGGCCCCAAGCCCTAAATCACCTAATCCGGTTGGAACTCTAGTCCTAGGATTTAAACAGTTAAGGGGTTAGATTGGTTCATGTGCCTCAGGTCTATTTGAGAAGATGGGCACTTTCCACAGCTTCAGGCCGCTGGGACATTAGGGAAAGATCTCTCACCTGAGGGAATAGAGAGTGGGGGCAACACTGAGACAACACGATCATGTGTCCACTTTCCAAATCCAAAGGGTCACCTGACCATAGGGAGGAATGTCCTGTCGCCTGGCCACAAAAGGAGAGAATGGCTCCTCCTCTTCAAGTCAAAGGAGGTTTCTAAACACTCAGGAGCCCATGGTATTCCTGAGGAAGGAAGCAAAGATGGCTTTGCTTCTGAGACCCAGTCCCAGCTGTTCTTCCCCAGGTTCCCAAGGTTCTCCAGCATCACATCCCTGTATTGCAGCTTTGAGAGGGGAATAGCCACCCTCACTGCTCTCAGGTGAGGCTCTCAGCCATGCCCTCAACTGTTACCAACTCCTTAAAAAACCACACTTCTTTGGGCACTCATCATGGCCACCCCACCCTCACATAGAACTGGCAAGAGAACTGAAGCAGGGAGCAAAGGCAGAGAAGAGGTCTCAAAGTGTCTGGCTTTGTCAAGAACCCCCCAAAACCACAAACATACACAAAGCTAGTTGATTGAATGGGTCCAATGCTCCGGTCACTCTTCCCCGGCTACTATAGGGGTTTAATCAATGTTTGCTGATTGATTCCTTGATTACCTAGCTTCCCCTTAAAGATTCCTAGTGAGAGGCAGCCCACCACCCCATGAAAGCCCCTTGAACTTCGATGTTGTCTCTCTCACTGAAAGGAAGTTTTCCCCTGCCACTGAACCTCAGCTTGCATCTTTATCACTTTGCCCCCATTGCCACTCAGGACAAGCCTACATTTGACCCTTTAGCTGCTTTTGGCAGCTACCACACCTTGCTCCTTTACCCTCTGACCTCCTCCATAACAGGCCTTCATATATTTGAAGAACCTAGCTGCTGAGGGGTCAAATGAAATGAGAACTGAAGAAAAATCACTTCGGCAGTGAAGAAAGAACTCGGGGACAGCAGATTTAGTCAAGTGCCAGAGGACGAAGCCAGAATGCAAGGGGTTGAGGAGGAAACAAGAGGTAAGGAAATAAAGGCATATATAGTCACCCTTTCCTTTTAAAAAATTCTTTTTTTCCTGGTTATACCTGTACATTCATTTTAAGCACGTTTTATAGTCACCCTTTTCAAGGAGATTGGCTATGAAAGGGAAAAGACAGTTGGAAGGGGCAGCAAGGGCAAACAGCGTTTGCCGTTGTTTTGTTTTTGTAAGAACGGAAGAGATCAGCGGAGGTCAGTACAGCAGACAATAAAAGCAGGAGTAACAATAACACCTGACATTGACCATTTTTCATGTCTAGTACTTGAAAGATTTGGAAAGATTGTGTTTTGCCTTATGTGTCTCCAGTGCTTAGCCGAGTTCCTGGAGCATTCAGTTATTCCTTCCATATCATGACTTTCCCCATCATGGTTTTGACCCATTGAAGGTCAACAGAAGAAATTAAATGGGAATTTGGGAGGAGTTTTGCAGGCACTGCAGATGGCAGACAAAGGCTAGAAATAGCACGTGGATCTACATATTGCCTATGACCAAAAATTTAACGCAAATTTTATAATAAGGTACTGTAAATGCCCCCTTAAAGAAAAAGAAAAATTTTCAGGTTTCTCCTGTTAAAGAGAAGGCCAATAAATGTTACATGGATTTTCCAAATCACAGGAGTGCTGGGTCCCTAAGCCCTGAAATGTGGAAGGGATAACTACAGAATCCATTTAATAAATGCTTGTTGTGCAAACAGCTAGAGGGCGCTGTAACGGATTGAACACTAGTTCTGGAGTCAGGAGGACAGAATTCAAATGTTACCTCAGACATTTGAACACTAGCTGTATGACTTTACCTCAATTACTTCTCAAAATAAATACACTGATCGAAAACCACACTCCAAACATTCTCTTCAATGAAAAAATGTTGAAGAAACGAGGAGAGAAGATTAAAGAAGAGAGAGGGGAGGGAGTGGGACTAAGGGACGCAGGTGAAGGACTAGTCTGGGTAAGAAGGTCATTAGGAGAAATCCCCACGGATCACTGCCCGGCTGTGTAGTTATCCTCCAGTCATTCTTCAGTCGTGTCTGATTCTTCATGACCCCATTTGGGGTTTTCTTGGCAAAAATACTGGAGTGGTTTCTCGTTCCCTTCTCTAGTTCATTTTACAGAGGAGAAAAATGAGGCAAATAGGATTTAGTGATTTACCCAAGATCACACAGTAAGTGTCCAAGTCCAAGTTCCATAATTCCAGCCTGGTACTCTATCCACTGTGTCACCTATCTGCCCATTGTTTAATAGTTTTTTTAATGACTAATAAATAAATGTACTTATTCTTTTAAGAAAGGCTTGTTGGGGCAGCTATGGTGGTGCAGTGGATTGAGCAGCAGCCCTGAAGTCAGGAGGACCTGAGTTCAAATCTGGTCTCAGACACTTAACACTTTCTAGCTGTGTGACCCTGGGCTATACCCTATAACTTTACCCAATTGCCTAAGGAAATGAAAGGAAAAAGGAAAGGGAAGATGGAAGAGAAGAAGGAAAGGAAGGAAGAAAGGAAGGAAGAAAGAGAAATTTATAGAGGAGATGGAACCTGAGATGAGTCTCACATGAAAAGAACTCTGGGAGATAGATGTGAGAAGTGAAACCATTCTAATTGGAAGTGGAAGAGGAAGGTTCTGTCCAAATGCATGAGGCAAGATATGGAACAGCAAATTTAGTAAAGTTATCCAGTATGGCTGGAACATAATGCAGATGAAGGGGAAGTTTGGGAAGTAGACCTAGAATGGACTTGAAGGCCTTTGAGGAGGGATCTGTGCCTTCGGAAGATAAGCTATTTGACAGATATGTTAGAGTGAAAAGGAAAGGGACTAGAAATAGGGAGTCCCATTAGTAAATCATTTCAGCAGTCATCACTTCTCTATGGTAAGTGATAGAGATGGCCTCCAAGGTTGTGAGTAGAAAAATTGGGATACGGGAGCCACCTGCCACTGGCTGCTGGAGGTCTAACTCAGACCTGTAGAATGGATCTCTTCCTGTGAGAGGATGATGATTGTAGAGGGCTGAAGCTCGAAAAAGGTGTGCTTGAATCAAACAAGAGAGTAACCTATTTGATGTGAGAAAATGGCTCTATAAGCATGTTTGGATAAATGGCTCTCCTCATGCTTGGGGCTTGCTGAATGCTTGGTGGTGAGGTAATCGTGAGCATGGATTGGCGGGCTGAAAGAGAGAAGTCAGGGACGAGGAGGAGAGAGGCTGGAGACTCCGGACTCCAGAATCCAGGAGACACCTTTGGCAAGCCACGTGGCAGCTTGCCTGCCTCCTTCACTTCTCCCACTAAAGACCAAGGACTTTGATATATCCTGACTCTGGCTGATCCTGAAGCCCTCCAGGGAGCTAGCCCGTACGTTACAGATGATGATACAAGGAGACTGAGAGGCAGTTACTGTTCTCTAGCCTCCCTCCTCTTCCCTCTTGCCTCCAATTTATTTCCTTCCCAATCCACAAAGAACATCTGCATAAGTAAAGGCCGCTTTGCAACTCCTTCAAGTGTTATGATTCACAGCTGTGGAGGCTCTCAGAGAATTGACCCGCCCTTCATCTAGATATGGTCTTTAACAAAATATGGTGATACCCTTCATAGAAATAGGGACATCTGGAGGACTGGAGATTGCATGAGGGGGAATAAACTAAACCTACCCAGACTCCCCCTTTCTGGTGCTCTTTCCTTAGAATTACATGGTAATTTCCATATGGGCTTTATTTTTGTGTTTATAAAATGTCTCCCTCCAAATGAATGAAAGCTTCTTGAGGGCAGGAACTGGTTCCCTTTTTTAGCTGCATCCCCTGTGCCTTGAACCTAGTAGGTCTTCAATGTTCGTTGGGTGAATGAAGAATAATTTGATGATCTATGCAAAGGGAGTTTTCCACTGAGAGATCCAAAGCATACATGGTATTGAAAAGGGGAGTAAGAGAGGCAGGCCGAAGTGGCATCTTGCTCATTCCCCAAGGTCAGAGACAAACAATAGTGACTCTTTTGACTGGGCCACACATATAGTCTCATCCCCATCAAGGAATCCATGTCAGCTGAAGAGGTGGAAATGGACGTGCACTTGGGGGGCAGAGAGAAAGAGGCTGAAAACCATGATAGTTAAAAGGACGTCACATCCCACAGAACTCTACCTCCCTCTCCAGCAGGAGCAGTATGAACCTCGGCTAACATCTGAAGGAGGAAGGGGATATGTGCTACAGAAATTAGCATTTCTATTGCACAGAGGGGGAAACTGAGGCAAATAGAAGCTAAGTGACTTGTCCATAGTCATATAATTAGTAATTGAACCAGAATTTGAACTTAGGTCTTTCCTGATTCCAGATATACAAAGTAAATTCAAAGTAATGGTGGAAGGGCAGAGGTTGGAGAGAGAGCAATAATAGCTGTGGGACTTGAAAACCACCTGCCCACCTAATAAAGGTGATGCACTAAATGTGCTGTGAAGCACACATTTCTGGTCATTGTGGGAATCTGATTTGCCTGACTATGCATATCTGTAACGAGGATTTTCTTTTTTTTCCCAGTTTGGGCAAAGGTGGGGAAGAGAATAGGAAACCCCCTAAATACTTGATAATTGAAAAAAATCAATTAAAAAAACCCCAATAAAATGAAGAGGTCTCATGCAATTGAAATGAGACTTGCAGGAAATTTAGGATTCCAAAAGGCAGGCAGCTCTGACCACTACCAACAAAAATGAAGACTAATGACCTTGCTTCAAGCATATGAGGAAGGCAGGAAATTTGGCAGTAACTTTCAGAATCCATTATCTGTTAATGCCATGAACAAGTATGGTTGTATTAAGTAGAGAAAGGGAAAGGAAGGAATAAGCATTTATACAGCCCTTCCTATGTTCCAGATACTGTGCTAAACTCCTCCCCCCCTTTTTTTTTTTAAATATCTCATTTTGTCCTCACCACTATCCCTTCGAGGTAGGTGTTAGTGGGACCCCCATTTTATTATTCCCATTTTACAGTTGAGGAAACTGAGGCAGAAGTTGTGACTTGCTAGAGATGACACAGCTAGTGTGGCCTAATTTGAGCCCAAGTCATCCTGACACTCAGAATTCTCTTTATTGTACCATCAGGTGCCTCTATACAAGTATAAAGTGCAAACTGACCTCCTTTCTAAAGGCGAAAGTGAAAGAATGGAGCTCTGCTATCGAGGTAGTTATAGAGAAATGTTGGAGGGAACTACTTCAAGTGGAAATGAAAGTGAATCTAAAGGATAGTGGGAAATTCTAGTTGATGTCAGGAGGTTGTTGGGTAGAACAATCTGACAATGTGGGGGTCAGGGTGGGGGGAACAAAAGGGACCATTGAGCAGCTAGATGTGACTGGTGGGAAGCTTTAGCCACGTGACACAAATTTTGGAATGTGATCTGAAATAAGCCAGCATTTACAACAGACTGATGTGGTGGTTCTGGTCCAAAAGTGGGACAAAGTGAGACCCTGGAAGATCATTAACAGTTAATAAAAGGTTTACCTAGCCACAAGAAGGAAGAACTTTCAAAGCAGGGCAAGATTATCCATCACGGATACAATTTCGAGCCCAGGTCTCCTCTGCTGGTTCAGTCAGGATCCCAGGAAGATCGACAGCCCCTTGTGTCCTGAATGGTTTTGCACAAAGGTCCCATCAAGTTCCATCAATAGCCAAGGCCTTAGTCCCTGGAGAGAACTAAACCTTGAAGGTAGCGCCAATAACTTCTAAGGAAAAACTGGCTTAAGCTGCCTGCGATAATCTTAGGATATTGTGCTCACCACAAGCCCACATCATTCTCATAGACATTTTTTAATTGTTCTATGGTTTGGTCTTTCACCCGTTTGTTACTTATTAAGCCTCCGTTTAAGTCTACATTTTTTGTTCATATTTTAACTTAGTTACAATTTTTAATTGTGTAATGATCTAATATGTTCTGAGACAAATGGGGATAGAGAGACAACCTTAAAATTAAGATCTGTATTCAAGTCCTACATTCGACACACACTAGATGAATGAGCCAATGTTAAACTCTGCTGCTTCAAGGCAACTAAGATGCCCAACTACATTAGGGGAGGGAATTTATACTCTAAGGAATTCTCTGCATTGAGGAAATCATGAGTCCAAATAAAAAGGATCTAAGAATTTATTTCCATTTTTTACTGAATTCTTTATGTACTAGAACATGAACATTCTTTGTCATAGCAGACATGATGATTGAGACTCCTCTTCATTTTGAGGCAATTCATTTGAGGCAAAATAGATTTCCCTTAAACAGTATGTGTATGTATAAATCCCAATTTTAGTTGTTACTTTTAGGCAATATAGTGTAATTTTCTTATATATTCTACAATTTGCTTCATTTTTCAGATCGAATTCAGACCATTACCGTTCAGTTTTAATGGGTTGTTTTTCATCCATAAAATCCTATTGCATTCCTATTGGGTAAATCAACACAACACTACTAACAGTCTATAATTCTGCCAGCAATAATTCAATTTTAATCTCTGTGAATGAACCCAAAGACATATGAGGATTCAACTTTTAACTGATAACTTTAAAAAATATATTCTTTTTGGTGCAGGGGACAGAGAACTAGCCTTGGAAGACATGGATTCAACTCTTGCCTCTTGCATATTGGTTGGTAAATATGGGCAAGATAGTTATACATTCAGCATCCCGGGCAATTCTCTAAGATTATATATTACAGAAGCACAGCCAATGCATCAGCAAGAGTTTCAATAGGAATTTCCAACACCTCCGAAGTAAAAAGCTGGAAAGTGAGAGGTGAACCTCTGAGATTTGTTCCTCTGTTATCATGGATACTAGAGGTTAAGGAATAATGTAGATGAATAAGTACATGAATGGTCCACTTAGTTCCATCCAGCAGCAATGAGGAATAAGCTTGCAATATAAGAAAAGCATAAACTTTCTTCCTCTAGAATATAGAGTATTCAGTAGAGTATTCCCTACCATTGTGTCCACAAATGTGGCTCTCCCCTCACTCCTTCCTAATGTAGCTCAATGATCCAGGATGTCCTGCATCCACAGTTTCTCATCACTAGAATATCCCTGGCATAGGTTTGCATAATCTGGGATTTGCCCGTTCTACTTTCTGGTCACTAGCACTATACTTGTGTATTATTTCCTCTGTTCAGGCAAAGAGCATCCAAACTGCTCCCTACTTTTGTAGCCAGTTGGACTTCTGGGAGATAGAACACTTCCTGTAAATAATGACTGAGTCTGATCTGAAGCTTCACTTCAAAGCCTAACAATGTCATCTGTATTTCCTGAGATAAACTACTTTTGATAGATTTTAAAATGGCAAAACTTGGAGAAAACAACAACCTACTTTTTTCCCCTTAGATGACAGATGGAGAGAGCTTGCAGGTGAAGGACGTTGAATATACTGTCAGAAGCATTCATTTTTAGCACAGCATTTTTGCTAAGAAGGTTCATTGTGTAGTATTTTGAGAAATATCTAGTGCAAAAAAAGGGTATCAATAATATGTGTGCACACACATGTGCACGTGTCTGAAGTTGGAAAGATTCGGGTTACAACTAAGACATCATCCAGCTGTTGCCCGAGCCCTTTTTCTTGATTTCTTTCTCAATCCTGGCTCCTTGTGCAAGTTTTTCATTAATATCTAAAGTTACCTTCATAGGGGGAAGTCTCAACAGAAAGTATGGAATAGTCGAGAGCCAGATGTCAGACCTTGAGGAATTTTTACCTCGAGGAAATAAGGGAAATGAATGAATGAAAAAGCATTTATTAAACATCACATGTATGCCTATATATATACAAAAGAAACCCTTCCCTTAATAGGTTTACATTCCAATGGGAATATTGAAATAAAACATAGTGGAGGAGGAGCCACAGTGGTGCACTTTGGTTACAGAGGAGTAAATGGGGGCAGAATGGAGCAGACTGACCTCTACACCAGAGCAATGGCAGAGTTGATTTAACTGATCATGGTTCCAGGAGTGACAGAGGATTCATGATGGGAGCAGGAGGGAGGAGGAATCCGGGCAGGTGTGAAGCAGAGGAAAAGAAAATAAGGAAAATGAGAAACATCTCTACTCAACTCAGATGAGAGGAGCAGTAGCTACGTGTGCTCATTGATCTTGCAAGTAAACAAGGAAAAAGGGAAGTTATCCGGTTCTTGCTTCCTGGAGAAGGGAGAAGAAATGAAGACCAACTGGCAAATTACAGCAGCCCCATCTCCTGCTTTTAGTCAAACTGTCGCATGCTTCTAATCACCTGCTAAGACCCAAAGCGGTAACCCAATCCCATGCCTTCCCCTCCGCCTCCTGTTACCTCCAGTCACCAGCTTGCCAGTAGGAATTCCAGATAAAACCTCGAGACTGACAAGAGAAGTCAAACTCTGTTGCTCCTGCCACACACACCCCAAATATTCCTCTGCTGCCAGGAGATACATGGGGGAGCAATGAGCTATTCTACTGCTTCCTCCCATTCAGAAAGCTAGAAATAATCAATTGTTAGCCAAGGAAGGCAGAGCTTGGACATGCTGTAACAAGGCAAAAACATGTCTATATGCAGCTGGTAAGGAGCCAGTGGAGAAAGACTGAAGTGCATGAGACAGGGAATAGGGCTAGAATAAGGGCTATTGCACAAGGGAGAAATTTAATAAAGGCACAGCCAGAGAATGAAGACTTACCAAAGAGAAGGGACTGGATGGTACCGTGGAAAGGCCAGACTGTCAGAAGACGTGGGGTTGAACTCCGACTCATCACTTATTGTGTAACCTTGGAAAAGTCGATGTAAAAACCATCTACCTCAAAGATTCATCAAAATATTCTTTAACTGGCATAACTATCAAGGGATGGGCCTCAAATCTCCTTTGCCCTCAGGTTCCACTCTCCGATTTCTGCCATACTAGAGGGAAAGGGGACCAGCCATGTCTGCTCACTGGGATGCTGGCTCAGGGCTACTTGGATACTTTCAGTCATGGGACAATGACACTGCTTGTCAAGAGACTTTTTAGAAAGTTGTGATAATGGCTTCCAAGACTCTGTGAAGCTTTTGACTATTTGGTTTTAAAATGTTCTTTTGAATCAATGACACTTATACTGCCTTAAAAAAATATTGGGGCAGTTATGTGGTATAGTAGATAGATCACCAACCATGGAGTCAGGAGGACATGAGTTCAAATTCACCTTCAGACATTTGACACTTCCTAGTTGTGTGACCATAGGCAAGACACTTAACCCTGATTGCCTTGCAACACACACAAACACACACAAGAATTTCAACCATCATCCTATAATGCCATGAACTTTTTTTGTTGTTTTTGAAAATAGTAGACATAAGCTTTTGGCCCTATGTCCTCAATCTTAAAAAGATAGTGACTCCCGAGATCCCTTCCTACCTTGATTTAGTGTTAAAACATCTTCCTATATGATAAAAAGGGGAAAGAGAACAGATGGTGATTCTGAACTTATAGAGAAATTAAGGAAGCACTTTCAGGATTCACCAAAATTTTTGAAGCAATTGGGGATTTGTCAAGATTGTTAAGAGAATAACTTGCCACCTGAAATAAGCATGCAAAGTAGGGAAGAGAGATGCTTGTGGACTTGAGTAAACAAAAGCACTATAGAGTAACCACTATGGAAAATTTGGGATTTGCCTCTGAGTTTTCATTTTACTGTGAGTTTTACTAATTTTAGCTAAGTGTATGCAATGCTTAAAATCCTCCTGAAATTCATGATCTTCAGAAGACTTTATTAATATTAGAAGATGTCAAATTCCCACAATCAAAAGATTTCTCTCCAATATGATTTAGTATAAACATAAAAACTACACTCCTAAGGGAAAGCTTTCCCCACCCTATTATTTGTAAAACTATTGTGTGAACTTTCTGGTGTTTGGTAACATGTGGGCTCCTGTGAAGTGACTTTTCATATTTATAAATAAAGCTCCTCTCCATTGTGAACTCTCTGTATTAAGATGGGTCCTCTGAATGGAGGATTTCCCTGATTAATTCATCATGTTTTTCTCTCATGTGAACTCTTTGATGTACAGTTTAAGAGCTGTGTTCAAGCAGAAAGCCTTTCCACAGTCACTAAACTGAGGAGGTTTCTCTCCAGTATGAACTCTGTGATGTAAAAGAAGATGTGTTTTTCAGAGGAAGGATGTTCTACATTCTACCTATATATAAGGTTTTTCTCCACTATGAATCCATTGGTGTTGCATAAGTTTTTTGTTTGTTTGTTTTCTCAAATAAGGCCTTCCCACAATCTGTGTGCATGCATAAGGTTTCTCTCGGTGTAAATTCTCTGGGATCAAACAAGTTCCTTCATCTGAAAGAAGGTTTTCCTACACTGTGTGCATTGTTAAGGTTTATTGTGATAACCGCGTTAGCACCCTTAGAATCAGCCAGAGTCAGGATAAGCAAAAGTCCTTAGTCTTTATGGGTAGAAGTGAAGGGGTTGGAAGCAGGATCTCTGCAACCTTCCTTTTTCCTTGTCTACAGCCAAAGTGACTCTTGCTCGTCTTACTCTACCCCCAGTCCCTCCTACAATTCTCTGTATACACCAATCATTGAGCCAGCACAAGATAGTGGTAAGGACCACTTTCCAAGCATATGCCCATAGAGTATTGTCCAATTGGTAGTTAGCCTCAAGTGCTCGGCTGTCCTGACCTCAGTGCATTGACTCAAGAGTTTCTGTCCTCTACATCTCCCGCTTTCTTTTGTTTTAGAACACAGGTAGTCACGCCATCCCTGACTTCTCAGGGAGGTGAGAACCCCAAAATGAGGTGATCACACTCTGACTTCTCAGGAAAGGAAGTGAAAACACCAAAAAGGAGGTGATCACGCTCCCCGACTTCTCAAGGAGGGAGATGAAAAACACAAAGGGAAGTGGGGATTGCTAACAGGTTTCTGGGCTGAAGGGTTTTATTAGAAACAGGTATGCACAAACCCATCAGCATGGGAGGTGTTACACAAGCACATATCAATAACACACAGCCTAGTAGTGATGACTCTGCCCACAACCACTGTAGGCTCAATGTGGTGCAACAAACATCAATTGTACATGCAAGTAGTGATATAACAAACAATATGAATCAACATAGTGTTGTAAAAGATTTCCAGAAGTCCTAGAAGAAGGGTATGTAAACAACAGTCACACATATGCCTTCTTCAGCAGCCGAGAAATAGTCCAAAATTAATCTATTGTCCATTGCTTCACATGTCAGGGAATCCGATGATTCCCCTCAAGTTTTTGAAGTCCTGCAAAAATCTTTTTATATGTTAGGGAATCCAATGATTCAGTACAGGCAATAGTAGAGAAGTCCTGCAACAGTCTTATCATATCTCAGAGAATCCAATGATTCCAGCAGATTTTGAAGTCCTACAACAATCTTATCATGTCTCAGAGAATCCAATGATGCCTGAGAGTTTTGAAGTTCTACAATTTTTGATGTCCATGAGTCATACGCATAACTGCCATGCTCATTCAGTGATGAGCACAGTCAGCAATGGAACCACCAGATGTTTCTTGGGTCTTCTTTTCAAGGTGTGCTCCATCTCTCTCTCTGGTGGACAAGGTGAATATGGCTCATTGGCACCCATCTGATTCCTTCTCCATTTGTGGAGATAAAAGCAAATCCTCTCCCCCAAGCAGTTAACATATCTGGTCCCTTCCATTCACCACTTTCTGGGCCTCTCCACATCACCTGGCGATTAAAGATAATGGAGAGGCTCGCACTGGACACTGCCCTTCCGGTGGGTTATAAAACCTGCCTGCCAGAGCCAATGCACCTTGTCAAAAATCAAGAAATAGTATAAAGAGCTAGATTTACAAGTTCTCTAGGGTTACCTGTGGCTCCCCCTTTCTTTTGTTTTCAGAGGAGCATCTTAATGTCTCTGTTTCTCTTCTCAACTATTGCCTGTACTTGAGGATTAAAAGATATGCTAGTGGTTTGTAAAATCTTACACTGTGCACAAAAGTGTGCAAAATGTTTAGAAGCATATGCAGGTCCATTGTCTGTTTTCCTTGCTTGTGGCGCACCCATAATTGCAAATGCTTGTATAAGGAATTCAGTGACCACTCGGGCTGTCTCTTTTGCTGCTGCTATTGTAAAAGTGAATCCTGAAAAGGTGTCTACCACAACATGGATAAAAGACAGAGGACCAAAAGATTTATAATGGGTTACATCCATTTGCCCCATTTCAATGGGTCTCAAACCACAAGGGTTCTTCTCTGGAGGCAGTGTAGGAGCATGGAAAGGAAGGCAAGCTGTACAGCTTTTTACTATGCTCCTACCTTCCTCTCGTTATTCCAAATTATAAGTGTAAAGCTCAAGCAGCCTGATGATATTTAGAATGAGATTCTTGGGCTGCCTTTCAAGGTGTGCCTTATCTCTCTGATGGACAAGGTGAATACGGCTCATTGGCACCCATCTGATTCCTTTTCCATTTGTGGAGATACAAACAAACCTCTCCCCCAAGCAGTTAACATATCTGGTCCCTTCCATTCACCACTTTCTGGGCCTCTCCACATCACCTGGCGATTAAAGATAATGGAGAGGCTCGCACTGGACACTGCCCTTCCGGTGGGTTATAAAACCTGCCTGCCAGAGCCAATGCACCTTGTCAAACATCAAGAAATAGTATAAAGAGCTAGATTTACAAGTTCTCTAGGGTTATCTGTGGCTCCCCCTTTCTTTTGTTTTTGGAGGAGCATCTTAATGTCTTGTTTCTCTTCTCTACTATTGCCTGTACTTGAGGATTAAAAGGTATGCTAGTGGTATTTAAAAAACGCCATAACTGCCACTCATTCAGTGGTGAGCACAGTCAGCAATGGAACCACCAGATGTTTCTTGGGTCTTCTTCCTTTCAAGGTGTGCCTTATCTCTCTGATGGACAAGGTGAATATGGCTCATTGGCACCCATCTGATTCCTTCTCCATTTGTGGAGATACAAGCAAACCTCTCCCCCAAGCAGTTAACATATCTGGTCCCTTCCATTCACCACTTTCTGGGCCTCTCCACATCACCTGGCGATTAAAGATAATGGAGAGGCTCGCACTGGACACTGCCCTTCCGGTGGGTTATAAAACCTGCCTGCCAGAGCCAATGCACCTTGTCAAACATCAAGAAATAGTATAAAGAGCTAGATTTACAAGTTCTCTAGGGTTGCCTGTGGCTCCCCCTTTCTTTTGTTTTCAGAGGAGCATCTTAATGTCTCTGTTTCTCTTCTCTACTATTGCCTGTACTTGAGGATTAAAAGGTATGCTAGTGGTATTTAAAAAACTGCCACACTCATTCAGTGGTGAGCACAGTCAGCAATGGAACCACCAGATGTTTCTTGGGTCTTCTTCCTTTCAAGGTGTGCTCCATCTCTCTCTCTGGTGGACAAGGTGAATATGGCTCATTGGCACCCATCTGATTCCTTCTCCATTTATCTGGTCCCTTCCATTCACCACTTTCT
This sequence comes from Antechinus flavipes, assembly GCF_016432865.1. Lineage (NCBI taxonomy): Eukaryota > Metazoa > Chordata > Mammalia > Dasyuromorphia > Dasyuridae > Antechinus > Antechinus flavipes. Next base: position 631,701,815 of record NC_067400.1, on the reverse strand, counting down.
GGGCCTCTCCACATCACCTGGCGATTAAAGATAATGGAGAGGCTCGCACTGGACACTGCCCTTCCGGTGGGTTATAAAACCTGCCTGCCAGAGCCAATGCACCTTGTCAAAAATCAAGAAATAGTATAAAGAGCTAGATTTACAAGTTCTCTAGGGTTACCTGTGGCTCCCCCTTTCTTTTGTTTTCAGAGGAGCATCTTAATGTCTCTGTTTCTCTTCTCAACTATTGCCTGTACTTGAGGATTAAAAGGTATGCTAGTGGTTTGTAAAATCTTACACTGTGCACAAAAGTGTGCAAAATGTTCAGAAGCATATGCAGGTCCATTGTCTGTTTTCCTTGCTTGTGGCGCACCCATAATTGCAAATGCTTGTATAAGGAATTCAGTGACCACTCGGGCTGTCTCTTTTGCTGCTGCTATTGTAAAAGTGAATCCTGAAAAGGTGTCTACCACAACATGGATAAAAGACAGAGGACCAAAAGATTTATAATGGGTTACATCCATTTGCCCCATTTCAATGGGTCTCAAACCACAAGGGTTCTTCTCTGGAGGCAGTGTAGGAGCATGGAAAGGAAGGCAAGCTGTACAGCTTTTTACTATACTCCTACCTTCCTCTCGTTATTCCAAATTATAAGTGTAAAGCTCGAGCAGCCTGATGATATTTAGAATGAGATTCTTGGGCTGCCTTTCAAGGTGTGCTCCATCTCTCTCTGATGGACAAGGTGAATATGGCTCATTGGCACCCATCTGATTCCTTCTCCATTTGTGGAGATACAAGCAAACCCTCTTCCCCAAGCAGTTAAGGTATTGGGTCCCTTCCATTCACCACTTTCTGGGCCTCTCCACATCACCTGGCGATTAAAGATAATGGAGAGGCTCGCACTGGACACTGCCCTTCCGGTGGGTTATAAAACCTGCCTGCCAGAGCCAATGCACCTTGTCAAACATCAAGAAGTAGTATAAAGAGCTAGATTTACAAGTTCTCTAGGGTTATCTGTGGCTCCCCCTTTCTTTTGTTTTTGGAGGAGCATCTTAATGTCTTGTTTCTCTTCTCTACTATTGCCTGTACTTGAGGATTAAAAGATATGCTAGTGGTATTTAAAAAACGCCGTAACTGCCACACTCATTCAGTGGTGAGCACAGTCAGCAATGGAACCACCAGATGTTTCTTGGGTCTTCTTCCTTTCAAGGTGTGCTCCATCTCTCTCTCTGGTGGACAAGGTGAATATGGCTCATTGGCACCCATCTGATTCCTTCTCCATTTATCTGGTCCCTTCCATTCACCACTTTCTGGGCCTCTCCACATCACCTGGCGATTAAAGATAATGGAGAGGCTCGCACTGGACACTGCCCTTCCGGTGGGTTATAAAACCTGCCTGCCAGAGCCAATGCACCTTGTCAAAAATCAAGAAATAGTATAAAGAGCTAGATTTACAAGTTCTCTAGGGTTACCTGCGGCTCCCCCTTTCTTTTGTTTTCAGAGGAGCATCTTAATGTCTCTGTTTCTCTTCTCAACTATTGCCTGTACTTGAGGATTAAAAGATATGCTAGTGGTTTGTAAAATCTTACACTGTGCACAAAAGTGTGCAAAATGTTTAGAAGCATATGCAGGTCCATTGTCTGTTTTCCTTGCTTGTGGCGCACCCATAATTGCAAATGCTTGTATAAGGAATTCAGTGACCACTCGGGCTGTCTCTTTTGCTGCTGCTATTGTAAAAGTGAATCCTGAAAAGGTGTCTACCACAAGATGGATAAAAGACAGAGGACCAAAAGATTTATAATGGGTTACATCCATTTGCCCCATTTCATTGGTTCTCAAACCACAAGGGTTCTTCTCTGGAGGCAGTGTAGGAGCATGGAAAGAAAGGCAAGCTGTACAGCTTTTTACTATACTCCTACCTTCCTCTCGTTATTCCAAATTATAAGTGTAAAGCTCGAGCAGCCTGATGATATTTAGAATGAGATTCTTGGGCTGCCTTTCAAGGTGTGCCTTATCTCTCTGATGGACAAGGTGAATATGGCTCATTGGCACCCATCTGATTCCTTCTCCATTTGTGGAGATACAAGCAAACCCTCTTCCCCAAGCAGTTAACATATCTGGTCCCTTCCATTCACCACTTTCTGGGCCTCTCCACATCACCTGGCGATTAAAGATAATGGAGAGGCTCGCACTGGACACTGCCCTTCCGGTGGGTTATAAAACCTGCCTGCCAGAGCCAATGCACCTTGTCAAAAATCAAGAAATAGTATAAAGCGCTAGATTTATCAGTTCTCTAGGGTTGCCTGTCCACTATGAGAGTGGACCTGCAAGATATCAATCTTACCTGGATGCTTTCTCATTTGCTCTTGAAGTTCCTAAAAGAGCTGATATATATTAGAGGCTACAAATTTTATTTGGGCTATGGCAATTTTTTGTACCACACCTACTGAACAGGCTAAATCAGATACTATATTTATATCTCCTGGATAATAAGTAAGAGCTAGAATGATCGCATACAATTCATTCTGCTGAGTGGACTGAAAAGGAATTCTGAGTACTCTCTTTACAGTTAAGTCACAAGCGTATACAGCACAAATATTATGTTTGGATGCATCTCTAAAGAGAGTTGGTCCTTTAAGAGGAACTTTAGAAACCTTTTCTTCAAGAATCCACCGTCAATTATGTAATAGTCTGGTTATCTTTAATGGAGATCCGTGTGTAAAATTTGGAGCCATAGCTAATAAAATTTGCCACTCTGGGATGGTTTCACAGCATACATTAATTTGTGCATTAGTATAAAAGGTGTATATCTTATCCCAGATAATTGTACTCCTCGCTCAATGGCTTTTAATAAAATTCTAGCCATAGGCACTGGGTAAAGACTAAGAGTTTGTTCTGGTTGTGTTGGGAGGTTCACCCGCTTTATCACACATCTTGATGAAGGACTGCTGTGGGTGCCTCTTGTGTAGTAAAAACTGATATTTCCAAGGGTTTTTGAATGACATTCAACCACATTGGATAAAGTCAGTTCAAGTTCTCTGAAAGTCTCGTGAGCTTCTTTTGTAAGCTGATGTGGTGAGTTTAAAGCACTGTCTTTCCTTAAAATGTCATTTATTGGTTGTAATTGATAGGTAGTCAAGCCTAACACTCGACACATCCCTTAGAAAAGAGCTGTAGTCAGGCAGAAAGTCTTCCCATATTCATTACATTCTTAAGATCTTTCACAGTATGGATAATCTGATGTCAAATGAGGTCTATTTTCCAGCAGAAGGCCTTCCCGCAGTCATTACATTCATAAAGTTTTTCTCCCATATGAATTTTCCTGTACTGAGTAAAATATGTCTCCTGGCTGAAAGTCTTGCCACATTCATTACATTATTATTTCCTTGCTAGCTGGGTGCCACAATTCCAGATTTGACTTAAGTCAAAGGTACCATCCCTTATAAGACTTTCCTGGCATAATTCCTTCAAAGAAATGTCCAGCTTTGGAATTGTCCGTTTGATTTCAGACGTACTGTCCCAACCTGAAAGAGATAAAAATGTAAATATTCCATTTCCTGCTGCATTACACTTAATCATATCTTCTATCTCCTCAATCAATAACGATGATCAAATAATAAAATATACAACATATGACACATTAGTTTTGTGTACTATAATGAGCTTTTACACTTTAAAATAAGCTTCTATACCAACACCACAAGAAAGTCTAAGATAGAAAAGAAACTCACACTCATCAAATCATTCATACCAGCACTTTTCTGATTAAAAAAATTATTAGGTTCTATTGGGGAACGTCTAAGATACATTCCTCTAATACAATATTACCTCACTTTAAAAAATGACAAATATGAAGAGTTCAGCGAAGCAAGGAAAGACTTATGTGAAATATTACAGGGAAATAAGAAGAGTAAACAAAATATAGGATGACAACAAAAATACAACATAATATGTAATTATAAGGACAAAGGATGGTCCCAGAGAAGAGCTGAGAACATGTACCTCCCTCCCCCTTCATTGCAGAAATGGGAGATTCCCAGTGTGGAACAATGTATACATATATTAAACAAAGAGGTGAGAATTTGTTGTTTTGAATGTTTCTTTTTTTTTTTCTTTTTTAACTTTATAAGGAAAAGCTTGTTTAATAGGGGAGTAGGAAGAGGTATATTTAGAAATAATTGTGAAGTAAAAATAAAATAGATTGATAACAATAATGGTTTAAACTGTGCAAGATTACTTGAAGGATATAATGCACGTCTTTTTTTTAAATTAGAAAACTAATAAATATGTATTTATTCAGAAAATATTATTAGAGAAGTGGCTACTTGTCAGGCATGTTATGGTGAGGTCTCCTCTCTCGTATGCATTAGCATAGATGTTTGCCGAGGTCCCTTCCAATTCTGAAATTAAGTATCAGAGCAGGGCAGGCATTAAGAGGTAAACTAATGCTTATTAAATGGGTTTGTTACTCTTTTGGAAGCAAAGAACAAGTTGAGGGTTCCATAAACAGTGAAATGCTCCAGACATTCATTTTTCCACATATGTTCATGTGTTCAAGTCCTAGAACACTGGAGGAACTCTTGGATGAGATCCTTAATCACTTAAAAGAGTCTGGGCTATATCCACGCAGGGAAGAATGTGTAGATAAAAAATGCCTAGTGTCCACACCCTAACATGCAGTTAGATGGGCAAGCTACAGAATTCATCCAACAGTGCAATTTTAAAGTTCAGAACTACAGTTTTTGTATAACTATGTATACATATATTGCATTTAACATATATTTTACCATATTTAACATGTATGGGACTACCTGCCATATAGGGGAGGGAGCGGGAGGAAGGAGAGGAAAAGTTGGAATAGAAGGTTTTGCAAGGGTCGAAGTTGAACAATCACCCATGCATATGTTTTGTAAATAAAAAGCTATAATAAGAAAAAAAAATTTTAAACTACAGTTTTGGGGACCTTATATATTTATTCTTATCTTAGAAGGATGGACATTGCAAAAGGATAATAAATGGGGCTAATAACTGAAAAGGAGAAAAGGCTGAAATGCCTTTGGGAAATGAAACGTCCTCTTATTGTCCCCAGACTTCTCCCTGACACAAAGATTCATATCTTACATACAAAATTCTCACACGGGTGTTGATGGCACATATAAGAAGAATTTCAGGTATTAAATATATAAAGTCACTATATCAAAGGCCTTTGATTTTATTAAGTGTGAAAACTACTTTCCTCCACCAATACTGGCTGCAACTCATCTATAATAATTTTAGAGTTTTAGTTACCTAAGGTTGAAAAAGAATAACTGATAAGGCTCATACTCACATAGTTACCATCAGAGGTAAGGTATATAGCATTACTAAATTCACAAGGAAAGATTAAAAATTTGTCAGAGAATCTGCCCGTCTATAATGGATAAATGGTCCAAGAATATAAAGAGAAAAATCCAAATGGAAAAAGAAACACAAATTTAAAAGTCAATTGAAAAGTCACTCAAACCTTACTAATCAATTAACTAACCAGAGGCATGAATTGGAACAACGCTGAGGATCTACGCCAACATACTGCAGAGATCATTAAAACAAAAAAACCCTCAATGTTGTCAGAGTTGAATAAACGGGTACACTCATTCATTTATGGCAGAATGCTAGAAATTAAATAGCAAAACAGCAAGCAATCTGGCAATATGCAGTAAAAGTGACAAAATAATTATACTCTGACTCGATTGCACTATTCAGTATATAACTTTTTTTTTTTTGAGCTAGTTCCATAAACATGCTCATTAAAAAAAAAAAAAAAACTGTGGAAAGTCTTTATAGAATAATGCAATGAGAAATTTGACAAGGACTTCTGTTAGTATAAATTATGAATATATAACAGGAAAACAAGGGAAGGATGAATGGGAAGGATCTCCTGCCAGAGAAAATCAGCTCTTCCCCACATTTCTGGGAGGGATACAAGGGCAGTTTCCTGGATCCTCATTTTATAAGTGATTCCTATTAAAGACCAGTCATGCTGTTGTATGCTCTACCTTTTCCCCATCTGGTTTTCACTCATTTCCATAGACAGGTGCATCTCTTTTTGGCATCCAAAGTTTTATTTCTTGTTCCAATTGGTATAGTGTATCTGGTTTGGAAATCACAAATCCTGTTTGTTGGAAATAGAAAAAATGGTGGGTTCGGGGAACCATCTCAGATTTAATATAATGCAATAAACATTTATTAAACCATCTACTATGTCCCTTCTCTCTCTTGGGAAAACTGAACAGGCCAGGAAATCCCAAAGGGTGTGACCATAAGATGCTCACTTTGGAACTATGAAGAAATGGGCCACAGACTGGAGTTGTACTCAGGTAAAAAATTAATTTATTTGATACACATCCTGCTAACAGGATAGGAAACTTTCATGTCTTCAGAGAACTATACTCGGGTTAGATGACTATTTGTAATAATTATCATATCACTACATCATACAATAATACAATAATATAATAATAATTAAAGATTCTCTCGGAGGGAACAGAGAGTGAAGAAGCTGCAACCTCTGGAGCAGACAAATAATCACTTGCTAGAGGTACAAAACAAAGGTCTTTTCCCTAACCACGGGGCCATAAAGAGTCATAACTGTTGGGCAAAACAAGAAAATCACTCCGGAAAGCCCATGATTCATACCAAGGAAGCATCTGTCCAAAGGACAGATGGGGAGACAAGGGGAATCTGGGCTTACCCGGGCAGGCCAGGGTCCTCCGGTTGTCCCGCATCACGGCCCTGCGCAGATCCTGCTGGGAAGGGCACGGGGTCTCCTTGGAGGTGACAGCCACAATTCCTGCAACATCAGACACGCTTGTGCATATTCCAGGAGCGACCTAGAGAAGAACCCTGTGGCTGCCCCGGAACCACTAGAAGCGCTTCTCAAGGTTCAGACTCCGACGGGCCCCAGCCCGGTATTTACCGAGCTCCCCAGGTCTGAATCAGATGGACGGCCCTGCGCTGTGTGTTCCAGCCTTCACTCCCTAAGCATCTGGGAACCTGGTCTGGCCCGAGGGTCGGGCACGTGGCTGAGCACTGGGGACAGTGACGACAAAACGACCCCGAAGCGCCTGCAAGACAGCGCCACCCCCCGGGGGAGAGAGGGGACAAGAACCAGGGACCCGAATGAAAAGCGGGAAAATCCGTCCTTTCGGAGAAAGCTCCAACACCCAGAGACTCCGAGTCAGCTCAAGCCACAGGCCCGGGAGGAGGCAGGGCCCGGGCGGGGCCTGGAAGGGGCTTCCCAGAGGCAGAGACGGGAGGGAGGGCGTTACCCTTGGGCATTCGGGTTGGAGGGAAGTCAGAGGGAGGCATGGGGAGGAAGCCGCAGAGAGAAGCCAGGCAGGGAGATTGGGCTCCCCCGCCCAGAACCCTGCAGAACAAAGGGGCGGGGCTTCGTGACCCCTATTAACAGCCAGGGACCAAAACTCCCCCGGGATTCTCCCAGAAACAGTCCTCCGGCCTGAAGCTGCCCTTGGAGGGACCACCAACCCCTCCGGCGGAGAGCCCTAATCCCACCGGGACCAGCCCGCCTCCCCACAGCCCCCGCCGCCTTCCTAGCGTCTCCCTCGGGCGCCCCGGAGCACAAGGCCCCTCCTTCCATGGGACAGACAGGCCAGCGTGCCCTCCGCCCAAGCGGGACAGAACTTAAGGGTTTGGGGGCCGGGACCTCTCCTACTCTGGAAAGCTGCCGAAGCCTCTGGGCCCTCCCTCAAAATGCTTTAAACACCCAAGGAAAAATACATAACGTTATAAAGGAGACCAACTGTGGGGAAATCATTATGAATTTTTGCCAATCACTGACCTTAAGGATCCCGCCCCAAAATGCGGTTTAACAACATGACGTGATTCCAGCGCAGGAAGAAAAGCGGCCTTTGTCACTGGGGCCGCCAGGATCCTCCCGGATCCAGCCGCTTTTCTGACCCCGAGGCCCTGCGGGATTATACAAAGAGGGGTCAGTCCGCCAGGGCCGGGCTCGGTGCTAAGCGTGAACTACACGCACACATGCGCACACACAGGCCCGCATAGATGGGAGGCAGAGGGAAGGGGGAGGAATAATTAGCAGCGGGAAGGTCCGGAATAAGGGGGATGGGAAAGGAGTCCCGCAGAAGATGGTGTCCCGCGGAAGCTTTTCTGCGGTAGCTGTCCCGAAAAAGGAGTCCCGCGGAAGCTTTTCTGCGGTAGCTGTCCCGAAAAAGGAGTCCCGCGGAAGCTTTTCTGCGGTAGCTGTCCCGAAAAAGGAGTCCCGCGGAAGGAGACGGACTGGCGGAGGGACAAGGCAAAAAAATGGCAGGATGGGAGCTTAAATGAATGTTCCGCCCCTGAGGAAAGCCAGACCCCTGCACCTTTCCGTGACTCCCCACAGGGACCCCTCCCCTTTGGGCCCGGCATGCAGGGCGGGCAGGGTGTTGGCTGACGCGCCGCTGACTGGCGGGACTGGGCGCCAGATCCCAAGGTCGTTGGTCCCAAAAGAGCCCCGGCCCCAGGACCTCTGAAGGGGGAGCCCCCACTTACCGAGGAAGAGTCAGGGGGGACGGAGCCTGGCGGCCATTTCTCCTCCTCGGAGCCTCACCTGGAGAGGGAGCGATAAAGGGGCAGGAAGGAGGTTCTCATCCCTGTGACTGCCCCGACACCGAGCCCGGAGGGGCCTGGGAGGAGAGGGGTCACTCGGGCTTCGGAGGGAGCGGCTCTGGGGGGGGAGCGGGAAGCCCGGGAAGGGGGGCCCGCAGGGAGGAACCAAAGCGGGGAGGTGCGGGGGGAAGGTCTTCGGGAGGCGGCTCCAAGGTCTAGGCGAGAAGAGCGAAGGGAGCACGGACCGGGGCGGTTCCCACGATGCTAGAGCGGCCCTTACAGGCTTCCGCACCACAAGCGGCGCCTTCAGGAGCGACTCTCTGTGGCGATGGCAGGATTCCAGGCAGGGGGAGAGCGCTAGAGCCCAACTTCCGGTTCCGGGAAAGCACAGGAAGGCAACCACGTGGGATGCCAAGTTCTGCCCCCTGCGGCAACGCGGCCTTTTGGGAAGTGAAGTTTGGACTCCAGGAGTGACTCCTGCGCATGCTCCGCAGTGACCTGCAGGTCCCATAGGTTAGAAAAAGAAGTCGGCTGTATCCTGGTGGTTTCAGCATCAATAATAATAATAATAAATTGAAATAAATTTACATTTCTTTGGGCAAGGCAGGGAAGGGTATGGAAAGGAAGGGCGGGGAGCCATGGGGCACCTCCGGTTCCACCTGGGTCCCCCCAGTGGCCGCTCGCACGCGCAGCCGCTGCTGTTCCGGTTTGTCCCTCCAAGGGGACCCTGACTTTAGGGAGCCGGGGTCATGACCCGCAGCTGCGCAGAGTCCCAGCCCCCCTCCCCCCGGCGCCCTCTGGATCCAGGGGCCGCGTGCGGATCAAGTCCAAAAATAAATAAACAATCCGGGAGGGGAAGAGCCTCGGTTCGGGTACAAGGAAACCTTGGCTGTTGTTCGGGGCCTGGTTGGCTTGGAGCCAGACGGTTGTTTCTGTTTGGGCCGGAGGTTCCGGCCTCCCCGGGGGGTTTTTTAACCAGGTAAAGCCGGCTCTTCTCGGCCCCTTTGCTTGCGGAGCCGGGATTCCCGAATGGGCGTTGGCTCCGGCAAACTCAGGCCGGGAAAGAGCTTGGCTCAAAAGGGCAAAGTCTCCCCCACCCGCATCTTGCCCCTGGGACCCAGACGGCCCCTGAGGAGAGACTGAGGCCGTGACCTTGCCTGAGACCGTGACCTTGCCTGAGGCCGTGACCTTGCCTGAGGCCGGGGTCCTCTACAAGAAGGGGAGAATAAGGGCTCGGAGAGAAGAGGACAGATTGACCTCGGGGCTCTGTGGGGTCCTAGGCCAGGCTGGGCAGGCCCCCCACAGCCCACCTCGGACTTCTGAATAGTTTCCCGGCTCCTGGGCCCATTGTGCAGAGGGTGGGGGCCGGGCTAGGCCTGGGGCCCAATCAGAGGCTGCCGTCCCGCCTCCTCTCCCCGCTTTCTGTTCCGGTCTCCTCTTCCCCTCCGGGGCTCACAGTGACCTCTGGCAGGGGCGGGGTCTGATCCCGGGGCTTCTGCCCCCAGGCCCCCTCTCCTTTCCGTTCATTTCCAGCAGCTGGAGCTGGGGACGGGAGGAATAGGAAGATCCTGCCCAGAGGGGGCTCCCCTTCTCCTGGGAGGGAAAGGGTGGGGCCGGGTCGGTGGGAGGCAGCCCCCGCTCCCTGGGAGCGCCAGGACCCGAGCCCGCGAGTCGCCCTCATGAGGTCAGGGAACCAAAGGATGAGCTCGGGGGTCCTGGCGGTCGGGGAGTTAAATGCCGAGGTCTCGTGGCAGGTTCGGGTTCAGGGAAGCAGACGGAGAGGTGGGGCTCCCCTGCACCCCCTGGGGACCTGGCGCATGGGGAGGGAGTGTGGGGAGCCCCCTTCTGGCGGCGCATCATCCATGGACCGGTAACAAGAAGCTTCTTCTGGGCCTCGGGGAGTCAGCCTTTGTTCCGCAGGAATAGAATTCCTCAGGGGCAAAGTCCCGGCAGGGAAGGGAAGGTTCTGGGAGAGATCCCGGCAGAGCCATCAAGGCTCCTTGGGGAAATCGGGGAGGATGGAGGAGAACATCCCCCCGCCAGAGGCTCGCGGTGCCGGGAAGACACATCCCTCCGCATCTTAGGTCCTCTGCAGGGGAGGGTGTAAAACTGGCCCTTTTCTGAGCCTTTGGCTCCAAGCCGGCCCTGCTGGGAGGGGGGAGGGGGGAAGGTTGTCAGCTTGAGCTGGAATTGAATAGAAAATCTTCCGTTGAATGGGGGTTTCTCCCGCGCCCCGAGATTGGCGTCTCCAGCTCAGCCGCCCCCCTGCTCACAGAACGAAGCTGTTTGTCCTGGGCAGGGCCTTTGCGGGGCGGGATCCCGGGAGAATTTGTCCTTCAAGGAGCTGTAGAGTTTCGGGTCCCTTCCAGCCCAGCTGAGGCCCCAGGGTAACAAAGGAGGAAGTAGAGGCCATCGGGCAGGCCCTCAGTTGGACCCGAAGCAGCCCCTGCAGGCCTGTTTCCAGGCCTCTTCACCCTGGGGGGGCTGGGTGGGACCTGGGGCCATTTCCTGGACAGCCAGACCTTAGGATCATCCGCCCTAACTAAGTGTAAACTGCCCTCCTGCCCAGGCCCAGTGGAGCCTGTCGGAGCCTTCCTTGTAGCCGGGGAGATACTGAAGGAGGCGAGTCAGGAGCCTGAGGTCCGGCAGAGGCTGGCGAGGTTGTGGGAGCGATCAGCGGCCCCGCGGGAGTGGGACTCCATGCTTCCGTGTGGCAGACATGCCAGCTGCGGGGCCGGGGCGAGAGGGGCCGCCGGAGGATGGAGGGGAGCCCGCGGGGCTAGCCGTGGTCCACCGCCGGAGACGGGGCGTCTTTAGGCCAGGCTGCTGGGTGGGTCCCACTCTGTGACCATGTCGGGCTATGTCTGCTCGGAGAAATGCCGGGAGCCGGAGGCTGCAGGGGCCCTCGAGGATGGTCTGGCTCTGTCAGGGCCCCGTCCTGCCAGGAGCTGGGCTGTGTTGGGCCAAGTGTAGCCCGAGGCCTGCATCTGCCAGCTGCCCCGGCCGGCCCGGCTAGGAAGCCCATGGCTCGTGGCGCGCTGGAACCTTCGGCTCTGTCACCCGCTCTGACTGCCTGGCGGTCCTTTGGGCCCATCCGGCTGATGAGGGGGCCCTGGGCACGTGTGCCTGAGAACGGCCCGAATTTCAGAATGCCAGTCCCTCAGCCAGCTTCCCCAGAGCTGATGGATTCCCCTGACTTTGTAAATGTACTGCAGGCGGGCTCAGGGCCCTTCGACCTTCACCTGCTCTGGGCTCATCTCTCCGGCTCCTGGCCCTGGCTTATCCTCTCACAGGCACGGCTGCCCATGGAACTGGCTGGAAACGGGGGCAGAGTGAAATTGGGATCTTCTGGAAACAACTGGGATCTTCTGGGAAAAATTGCTTTCAATGCAAGTAGCGACTTCAAGGAAAGATGAGTACCAGAAGACTTAATGTTAACAAAGTAGAGCACTCCTCCAAGTCGGAGCAATTCCTTGCTTACTTGAAAGCTGAATCAATTTGCGGTTGGCAGAAGTGGAGCAGAGAAGGAGTGGGCGGCTTTCAGAGAACTGGCTGCAGAAGGAACGGGCACTGCACAAGTTTAGTGACATCCCCACTCCAGATGTTCGTATGGACTATTTGTACCCGACTTGGGGTAGAGCCTTCCGAGCTCATGCTGGACCGATCAGCCACGGCCAGACCCACCTTACCCGGGCACCGTGTGGTCCTCCTTGAGCACAGAGGACCACAATGAGCCTGTGTGAAGGGTGGTGTTGGTCTGAGAGCTTTGGAAAGGAGAAATATTCTAGATTTCCTTAAAAGAGTCACACGTGGTTCCAGACTTTTTAGGAAGTCTCACGAGGACTTTGAAAAGCAGCAGAAATATAGAGAAGTCGATGACTCAGCATGCCCCTGATTTACCGGCTTGTCTCTGGAAAGATTTTGGAGAATTTCCTCCTCGGCTAAATCTCTCTTATTCCCATCTAAAGAGCTTATTCGCTCTTGTATATATCCTGGTTTATTCTATAATAACCCGGGAGGAAAAACATAAATGCAAGCAGTTTATATTCATTTCCAGTGTTCTTTCTCTGGGTGTAGCTGCTTCTGTCCATCTTTGATCAATTAAGGCTCTCTTTATTGAAGAGATCCACTTCCATCAGAATACATCCTCAAACAGTATCGTTGTTGAGGTATATAATGATCTCCTGGTTCTGCTCATTTCACTCAGCATCAGTTCATGTAAGTCTCACCAGTCCTCTCTGTATTCATCCTGCTGGTCGTTCCTTACAGAACAATAATATTCCATAACGTTCATATACCACAATTTACTCAGCCATTCTCCAATTGATGGACATCCTTTCATTTTCCAGCTTCTAGCCACTACAACCAGGGCTGCCACAAACATTTTGGCACATACAGGTCCCTTTCCTTTCTTTAGTATCTCTTTGGGATATAAGCCCAGTAGAAACACTGCTGGATCAAAGGGTATGCACAGTTTGATAACTTTTTGAGCATAGTTCCAAACTGCTCTCCAGAATGGCTGGATGTGTTCACAATTCCACCAACAATGTATCAGTGTCCCTGTTTTCCCACATCCCCTCCAACATTCCCCATTATCTTTCCCTGTCATTCTAGCCAATCTGACAGGTGTGTAGTGGTATCTCAGAGTTGTCTTAATTTGCATTTCTCTGATTAATAATGATTTGGAGCATATTTTCATATGTCTATAAATAGTTTCAATTTCTTCATCTGAGAATTGTCTGTTCATATCCTTTGACCATTTATCAATTGGAGAATGGTTTGATTTTTTATAGATTAGGGTCAGTTCTCTATATATTTTGGAAATGAGGCCTTTATCAGAACCTTTGAGTGTAAAAATGTTTTCCCAGTTTATTTTTTCCCTTCTAATCTTGTTTGCATTTGTTTTGTTTGTACAAAAACTTTTCAGTTTGATATAATCAAAATTTTCTATGTTGCAGTCAATAGTGATCTCTAGTTCTTCTTTAGTCATAAATTCCTCCCTCTTCCACAGGTCTGACAGGTAAACTATCCTATGCTCTTCCAATTTATTTATCATCTCATTCTTTATGCCTAGATCATGAACCCATTTTGACCTTATTTTGGTGTACGGTGTTAAGTGTGGGTCAATGCCTAGTTTCTGCCATACTGATTTCCAATTTTCCCAGCAATTTTTGTCAAATAATGCATTCTTATCCCAGAAACTGGGGTCTTTGGGTTTGTCAAACACTATATTATTAAAGTTATTGGCTGTTTTATCCTTTGAACCTAACCTATTCCATTGATCAAATAGTCTATTTCTTAGCCAATACCAGATGGTTTTAGTAACTGCTGCTTTATAATATAATTTTAGATCTGGTACAGCTAGGCCACCTTCATTTGATTTTTTTTTCATAAATTCCCTTGAAATTCTTGACCTTTTGTTTTTCCATATGAATTTTGTTGTTATTTTTTCTAATTCATCAAAGTAGTTTTTTGGGAGTCTGATTGGTATAGCGCTAAATAAGTAGATTAATTTAGGTAGTATTGTCATCTTTATTATATTTGCTCGCCCAGTCCAAGAGCATTTAATATTTTTCCAGTTGGTTAGATCAGACTTAATTTGTGTGGAAAGTGTTTTGTAGTTTTGCTCATAAAGTTTCTGATTTTCCCTTGGCAGATAGATTCCTAAATATTTTATACAATCAGTAGTTACTTTAAATGGGATTTCTTTTTGTATCTCTAACTGTTGGGTTTTGTTAGTGATATATAAGAATGCTGATGACTTATGTGGGTTTATTTAAATCCTGCAACTTTGCTGAAGGTGTAGATTGTTTCTAATAACTTTTTGGTAGAATCTCTGGGGTTTTCTAAGTATACCATCATATCATCAGCAAAGAGTGATAATTTGGTTTCCTCATTGCCTATTCTTATTCCTTTCATCTCTTTCTCAACTCTTATTGCCAAAGCTTTGCTATTTTTTTCTTATCTTAATCTGTCCCTCCTATTTCCCAATTCCCCATTAAATGTTTATTTTTGCTTCTTCACCATAAACTATTGCTGTGACAGCTTAAAACATTCTCCTAGTTCTGTTCACTTTACTCTGCACTCATAAAAGTCTTTTTAGGTATTACTGAAATCTTTTTGATTGTTATTTCTTATAGCATAATAATGTTCCATCATAATCATATACCACAACTTCTTCAGCCATTATACAATTGATTGGCATGTCCATGTTTTCTATACTTAACCACTACCAAAAAACAAACCAAACCAAAACAAAACTGTTGCAAATACTTTTGCACAAATATGTTATTTTACTTTAAAAAATTATTTGGGACACAGTGTAGTGGAATTGTTGGATATACACAATTTGCATATAATATATAATTGTATACCATATACAAAATTGTGGTATACACAAATTTATTGTCTTTTGAACAAAATTCTAAATTGATCTCCAGAACATTGGATCAGCTCACAACTCCCCTAACAATGCATTAGCATTCCAGTTTCCAAACAACTCCTCCAACATTTATCATTTTTCTTTTTTTTTCTTTAGTCAATCTTATAGGTAAAAGATGGTACCACAAAGTTCTTTTAATTTGCATTTCTCTAATCAAAAATTATTCGAATCATTTTTCAAGAATATAGATAGCTATGATTCTTTGTCTGAAAATGACCTGTTCATATGCTTTGACCATTTATTACTTCAGGAATGATCTGTATTTTTATAAATTTAATTCAACTCTTTATTAAATAGAGGTATTTCTTGCAAAATTTTCCCCCATTTTCTAGTTTCCTTCTAATTTTGGCTGCATTTGTTTTGTTTGTGCAAGAACTTAAAAAATTACTCTTTTCATTTATCACATGCTATTGTGTACCTAATTTATTCCATTGATCCACTATTCTCTTTCTAAATATCATATTGTTCTGATAATTCATGCTTTACAATTAAGATTTGATATAGCTAGGCCAGGTTCCTTTTTATGTTTTCATTACTTTCCTTGATGTTCAGGGTTTTTTCTTTATCCATATGAATTTTTTTAATTACTTTTTCTTCTTTTTTAATGTTTTTTTCTTAATTTTCAAAATACATGAAAAGATAGTTTTCAACATTCACAATATTCCAAAACTTTGTGTTGCAAATTTTTCTTCTTCCTTTACTCCCACTGCATCCCCTCAACAGCAAATAATCCAATATAGGTGAAATTTGTGCAATTGTTCTATACATATTTCCACAATGATCATTCTGCTCAAGAAAAATCTGATCAAAAAAGAAAAAAATGAAAAAGAAAAGAAATGAACAAGAAAACAACAACAAAAACATGAAAATACAATGTCATGATCCACATTGAGTCCCCATAGTCCTCTTTCTGGATACAGATGGCTCTCTCCATCACAAGTCTATTAGAAGTATCCTGAATCACCTCCTCATCAAAAAGAACCAAGTTCATCACAGTTGATCATCACATAATCTTGATGCTGCTGTGTACAATATTCCCTTGGTTCTACTCACTTCTTTTACTATTAGTTCATGCAATAAACTCTCCAGGTCTTTCTGAAATCATCCTGCTGACGACTTTTCATAGAAAAATATGTTATTATTTTTCTATCTCTATAAAATAATTTTTGTAATTTAATTATTAGAGAACTAAAGAGATTCATTTATGTAGAATTGTCATTTTTATGACATGTGAATTGTGTTCATGTGTGTATTTGTGTGTGCTTAACTAAAACCTGCTTGAGGAATATGAGGAGAATTAATGGGAAAAAAAGAATAAAGTAAAACAGTGTAATGTTATGGGCCAGAATTCTGAACTTGAAACAAAGGATGCTTACAAGGTACTAAATGGACTTGAGGAGACAATGGTTAAATCTAGTTTAGCATTGATTTAATCCTACAACAAATAATGGTTTCGTAATGATATAATGATAGGTTTGTACTCAGTGTGTAGGATGTAAGCTAGAAGCCTCAGCCAGAGAGATTCAGAAATAAATGGACAGAAGGCTGGAGGCTGAAGGCTGGAGCACAAACCCTTGGACTCAGACAGATTCATTCCATCTCACACCACCTTGGTGGCAGGCTCTCCTCCTTCACTTCTGTAGAGGGCTGAAACTCTTGAGTTGATGCACTGAAGTCAGGAAAGCTGAGCACTTGAGGCTAAATACTGATTGGACAATACTCTATGGGCATATGCTTGGAAAATGGCCCTTCCCACTATCCTGTACTGGCTCGATGATTGTTGTATACAGAGAATGGTAGGAGGGACTAAGGGGTGGAGTAAGACTAGCCAGGATTACTTTTGTGGTGGACGAGGAAGAAGGAGGTTGCGGAGATTCTGCTTCCATCCCCTTCACTTCTTCCCCTAAAGACTAAGAATAAAGACTAAGGACTTTTGCTTATTCTGACTCCGCCTGATTCTAAGGTATCCTGAGTGCTAGCGTGCTTGTCACACACTTCTCCACTGAAACTAAGACTCCAGAAGCCCCTCAGAAAACTAGCCCAGCCCCAATAAAGGATTTGGACTTTAACATCTGGCTGTACTTGTGGTGATTACTGAACTGAAATGAAGGCTGCTTCCAGAGATCCCAAGAAAACCTCAACAGAGAACATTACATTTTAGAGAGAATATTACAGTGTAAAGCAGAGAATAAAAGAATAACTTACAAGGAAGCAAAGAACAGATTGACAGTCATGAATACAATCTTTTCTGCTATTATATATATTTTTGAAATGGAAATTTGTTTTTACATATTGTAAATCCTTCCTGATGTTTTGATGGACATGTAAAAAATTTTTTTGTTTCTCTTTTCTTCTTGTTTTTTCTACTTTTAAAATTTTGTATGTAGTTTAATAAAGGAAAAAAGAAGCAATCAAAATAAAAAGAATGAAATATAGAAGACAATGTAAAATACTTCCCAGGTAAAACAACTGACCTAGAAAATAGATCTAGGAGAGATAATTTAGGAAGTATTGGACAACCTGAAAGTCATGATCAAAGAAAGATCTTGGAAAGCATCTATCAAAAAATCATCAAGGAAAACTGCCCTGTTATATTAGAATTAGAATGTAAAATAATTGATGAAAAAGCTACTGTTCACCTCCTGAAAGAGAACTCAAAATGAAAACTCCAATGAATATATTGAAACTACATTCCAGAATATGATATTCTGCAAGGCAAAGGAATGTGGATTACAATAAAAATTCAACTCGCCAGCAAAAATGAGCATAATCTTTTAGAGGAAATGATAGATCTTTAATGAAATTGAAGAGTTTTACCATTTCTTATAAAAAAATCAGAATTAAGAAAATTCAATTTTAAAATACAAAATTGAAGAGAAGCATAAAAAATTAAACAGAAAAAAGTCATTTAAAAATTAAATTGCTTACATCTCTACATGGAAAAATGTTACTTGTAATTCTTTTTTAAGAATTTAATATTTTTATTTTCCCTACTTACATGTAAAACCATTTTTACACTTATATCTAAAACTTTGAACACCTATTCTCCCTTTGTTCCAACCCTTATACTCTTTTAAGAAGGCTCTAGTGAAGCTATATAAAGCAATCCCATAAAAGTCATGTTGTGAAAGAAAATATAAATCTTCCTTCTACCCCACAAAAAACCCTCAAGAAAAATAAAGTAAAAACCAAAGTATGCTTCAATCTGTATTTAGACACAATCAGTTCTTTCTCTGAATATGGATAGTATTTTTTATCATAAGTCCTTCAGAGTAATTGTGAATCATTGTATTTCTGAGAATAGTAAAATCATTCACAGATTATCATCACACAACTTTGCTATTACCTTGTCATTTTTCCTGAATTCATGGAGGATTTTGCAGGTTTTTCTGTGAGTTTCATACTCATAATTTTTCATAAAACAATCACATTCCATTATAATCACATACGACAATTTATTCAACCATTCCTAAATTGATAGACCTCCCTTCAATTTCCAATTATTTTCCCTGAGAAGAGATATGTTATGAATAATTTTTGTAAATTTGTTTTCTTCCTTTAAATTTTTTTTGGGGGGATTCATGCCTAATACTTGGAACTCTTGAGAACTCAATGTTTATGAGAGCAGTTAGAAGAGTTAAACATAGATAGAAGGTGTGGATATAAGTTGACTTTTATGTGATGATATAAAAAATAAATTAAGGAGTGGGAAAAGGATTTTAGTGGAGGAGAGGAAAAGGGAGGCAAAATGGGGTAAATTAAATGAGCCACAAAAAACCTCTTTCACTAGAGGGAAAGAACTGAGAGAGATAAGCATTGTCTGAAACTTCATCTCATCAGACTTGGTTCAAAGAGAATAATATACATAATCAGCTAATATAGAAATTTATCTTATATGGGTTCAAGAAGGAGAAAGAGGTAAGAAAAGGGAGAGGGTGATAAAAGGGAGGGCAGACTGAGGGAAGTGGGGATCAGAAGTAAAACACTGACTAGAACAATGGAAAAGATAGAAAAAAAGTATTCACAGGAAAAGCAATAGGATTACCACAGGTGTGGTAATAACAGTGAATGTGAGTGGGATGAACTCTCATAAAATGGAAGCAGATTAGCAGAGTGGATTAAAAAACAGAATCCTACAATATGTTCTTTGGTAGATACACATTTGAATCAGAGAGATACACATAGTTTAAAAATGTGTATCTCTGAGGTGTGGGGAAGGGGGTGGCTGCTAGATGGTGCAGTGAATAGAACACTAGCCCTGAATTCAGGAGGATCTGAGTTCAAATCTGGTCTCAGACATTTAACACTTCCTAGCTGTGTGACCCTGGGCAAGTCACTTAACCCCAATTGCCTCAACCAAAAAAAATTGTGTATCTGTGATATATATGCTGAAAATGTTAAAAGGTAATGGAGTAGATGCTGATTAAAAAAAAACAGGCATAATATTCTTGCTCTCAAACAAAGCAAAAACAAAAATAGATCTAATTAAAGAGAAGAAAGAAACTATATCTTGCTAAAAGGTACCATAGACAATGAAGTAATACCGGTATTAAATATATATGCACCATGTGGTATTGTTATTGGGTTTTTTCTTCTTCATGCTTTTTTCTTTTTCTTTTGGTTGTTTTTTTCAGAACATGACTAATATTGAAAGATGTTTAATATGATTGGACATGTATTGCTTATCATTTGGGAGGGAATGTTAGAGGGAGAAAAAAGGAAATCAAAATATTTTAAAAGTTAATGTTGAAAACAATTTTTACTTATAACTGTAAATAGAAAAAAATAATACTAAGTTGGAAAAAATAAAATGTTTAAAAAAAGAACATCTTCAGTTTGGTTAAATGAATCTTATGACAGTACTCTGGGTCTTGCTGTTTGTTTTCACTGGGCTTTAGTCCTAGTTTCTAGTTTGTAGTTAAGGTAGATCTCCCTGCTGGCTTGTCCTGGAGGGAAGGGTTTTCCTGTTAGGGTCCTCTAGGATAGTGTTTGGCTGCTGTAACTACTCCAGGGGTGGGGCTTGGCTAATGGATTGCAATAGAACTGCACCTTTTCTGATGGCTGACCCTTTGGGAGAGATCTTGCTGCTAGATGGCCCCGGGAGCATAGTCTTCAGCTGGATGGTCCCAGAGAGATGGTCTTGCTACTGAGCAGCAATGAGAATGAGTTCTCACTCCCTGTCAGCAATGGGGGAAAGGCCTGTTTGGTGATTTATGGTGAATATGGGACGTTGCTGTGCTGCACAGACCATGTCCTTCTTTACTTTATTTACAAGATATATGCATGGGTAATTTTTCAGCATTGACAATTGCAAAACCTTTTATTCCAATACTAATTCCAAATTGCCTATTTTGTTGGGTTTGTATTCTACAGAGTTCACTATACTCTGAAAGCCACAACAAGTTTTATCCAGGTTCTAAACATATCCTTGCTATAGATTTCCAATCATTAGGGGTTAAAATTTCAAAAGTCAAATTCTCTAATATCATCTTACCATAAGATGATGCAGACCCATAAAGAGTGCAACCCTTTTTCAGATCTTTGATAATTTCAAAATTAAATGGAGTGTATTTTCTTTTTTCTTGACCTGAAGAATCAAACTCTTCAATCATAAGGTATGCTTCTATTTTTAAATCAGAAATATCCTGTCCTTCATTTTTAGTTTTAATTAGTGCCTTTTGTAATCGTGTCATAGGGGTGGACAAAACTGCTACATGGGTGGTGGTGATGGTGTCACTGGCCTTATCCCTCCTCCTCCCTCCACCCATAAAGGAAAAATTGAGGGTGGAGGGTTAGGAGATGGGGAATGTCCTAATGGCACCTACTTGGGTGTAACTGAGTTGTGAAAGTAAGAAGCACCACACTCTTTAAGCTTATTGTAATAGTACTTAAGATTCAACTCTCCATGCCTTTCAGTTGCTTTGTCAGTACCATCCCCCTCCTCCTCATTCTCCTCATACTTCCTTGTCTGGCTGTTCTCCTTAGAACTTTTCTTTTTTTTAGAACTTGTGAAATTATTCAAAGCCAATTGTATTATATTGTACATAAGAAATATTTCTTCAGGAATTGAGTCAGGATCCATCCTTCATAATATTCAATTAGTTGTTCTCCTACTTGTTCCCACATATCTGGCTCTAATTTTTCTTCTTTAGAGAACCAAGGAGACATGCACTCTAATATATTTAAGAGTCCATTGATCTGCTTCCATGTTACCAATAAATCTTGCTTCTTTATTAATCTTACTATGCACTCTACATTTTTCCCATGGGGTGGGGAAGACTTTTTTATTAGTATTTGCCCCATTTCACATAAAAATGAAAGTGACTAGTTTAGCCCTTACCAAACTTTCCTGCTTGTTTATCTTTATACTCACCCTATTTCCAGGTCACAGGGGACTTGTCCACTGAATTCAGCTGATCACATCAGTTGAGCTGATTTGTGCTCTTCTTTGCGAGGCCATGCATTTTTTTTATTAAAATTGAGCTGATTTATATAGGACCTCACCCAGAGCCCCCCACGTTTGGGCACTAAAATGTAAAGCCTGGACTAGCTTTCTGTAGGACCTCAGAATCAGCCCAAGTCCATGGTCTTAGTGGAGGAGTGAAGGAGGCAGGAGGTTCCATGTGGCTGGTCAAAGGTAGTCTGGAATCTGAAGTGTGGTGTCTTCTCTTGTGTATGTGGCTGAGAGCTATGGCTGAGAGAGGCTCTTCTGTGTCTCAGACTTCCTTTAAATACTCCAGTACGATTACATCCTTAATCATGAGCATGTGCAAACATATTACCTATGGAAACACAGTCCTTTTCGGTTCCAGTCTTTAATAATTGTGGTGATTATTTCATGTGGCTGTATTGAAGTGTATTTTCTTGGGGGAAGAGAGACAGCTACATACTAAGGATTATTTCCATTTCAACAATGTTCTCTTTACAGCATCTGTCAGAAGACCTGACAAATGGCTGGCAATCACTCTATGCTAAATGCTTTAAAGATAGAGGGATTAATTGTGTGTGTGTGTGTGTGTGTGTGTGTGTGTTTCTGGATATAGGAAAAGGAAGCAGAGGAGAAAGAGATCTCCAGCTTTCATATCTGTGCCCCTTTCATTCACCCAACCCCGATCCTAGTTAAGTATATCATGATTTTTCACACAAAATATTAAAATTACATTTTCTCTAACACTCTTACTTACAAGGAATAAGAGAAATAGGGGGCAGCTAAATGGTACAGTGGATAGGGCACCCACTCTGGAGTCAGGAGGATCTGAGTTAAAATCCAGCCTGAAACAGTTAACACTTCCTAACTGTGTGCTGGACAAGTCACTTAACTCCAATTGCCTTGTTATAAAAAAGAACCAAAAAAGGGAAACCAAACCTTATATAAAATATATGTGGTCAAGCAAGATGAATTTTGACATCAACCTCATCAAAAAATGCATATTTCATTCTGCATTTCGAATTCATCCCTCTGTGGGGATAGGGTATTTCTGCAATAGTCTTCTAGTAGAATTTTATGCCACAAGTCATTTCTCTCTCTAAATTCATCCTCTGTCAAACTTGGTTAGTTTTTATATTTTTATATACTGATCTATGACATTTCCTTGCTAAAACATGCTAAAACGTCTTCAATATATTCTTTTGTTTTTAGAATAAAATTCTGTCATCTCTTTGAGTTTGACTTCTCTATACTGTCTTTTCCAAATTAATTTTTCTTCTTAGTTCATATCATTCTCTTTCATAAGCTCTCTATTTATATGAAATGGATTGCTTGCTTTTCTTTGATGACTTTCCTGTTCTTAGTTTTAGGACAGCTTTCTCCAATGTACAAACTATTTTGGAAGATGCCATTTTGACTCAGGCTCAGGCTAGTTAAAATTCCTTAATTTCCTGGCTCTCAGTCTTAATATCTGGACCTCACACTCATTCCCAAGATACCTTCTTATCCTAAAATTTCCCTCCTCTCCTTTTTTGCTTTTCACTCTGGCAGTTGATTATGTTCTTGAAGTTTCCTTTTGTGATTGATGAATTATTCTGAGCCTCCATATTGGGCAAATGCCCAGGGCAGCCATTCTTCATTTTTCTCTAGCTCTGATTCTGACTCTAAATCTTTTCATCATGCTCATGTGAATACCTTGGGTAAAATAGTGAAGAAAGTCTTTCAGGAAGTGAATTTTCCCAAAAATCCATTGTCCTCCAAAACCTTTTAGTATGCTCTTTTATTATTTTTATCATCAATAATGAAATTTTCAATATTTCTGCAATTTTTATTTTGATTTACCCATTCTTTCAGATGAAATGATTTATTCTTCAAATAATTTTTAAATACTTATTCAATGGCTCTTCATTGATGGATTTTTAAATTGAATTTTGATTAAAGATATCCTTAATATTTCTGCTCTTTTTTTTTTCATCATTTCAGAAGATTAGGTTTTTTATTGTTGTTAATTTATTGTGTAATGGGCTGAGGCTTGAGTTGATGCACTGAAGTCCCAAGCACGTGAAGCTAAATAGTAATTGCACCATACTCTATTAACATATATGCTTGGAGAAAGAATGGCCCCCGCTCACTCTTTGTGCAAGTCCTGATGTGTTGTATAGGAAATGACGATTTTGGTAGGTGGAGGGAGGGGAGTGGAAAGGGAAGCAGAAGGAGAGACTGCTGGCTGGTTTCTTGACACAGTTGCTCACATTGCCATTGCGACCTTCAGCTCAGCTCTCCCTCTGTTAGCTGGCTTCCTGTAGCAGCTGCCCATATTGCTATCGCAATACCCTTCACCTCAAAGAGAATAAAGATTGAAGATTTTTCCCTTAACCTGAATTCCTGACTCCGGCTGATTTTAAATACATGGCCATCACATAAAATTAATATTTCTGCTCTTTTTTTCATCATTTCAGAAGATTAGGTTTTTAAAAAAATTAGCATTTCCATGATATAGCATAATTAAAAAAAAAGATTACACATGAAACTACAAATCTCTTGTGTAAAACTTGTCATTTAAATATTTAATAAAGTTATCATGTAAATTCCTTTTCTGTTTTCCTTTTTTCTTCCTTTTCCCTCTAGAGATGGCTAAAATGAGACAAAAACATGTATGTGTGTGCATATAAAATCACTTTACATATTTTATCTATCATTTTTTCTCTGAATATAGAAAACATCTTCCTTCCTATGCTTTATGTAATGAATTTGGTATATAAATTGTCAAAATGATTTATTAGGTTAAAGTTATTCTTAAAACAATATTGCTGTTATACTTGGTTCTGCCCATTGCACTGTTCATTAGTTCACAGAAGTCTGTCCATGTTTCTCTAAGATCATTGAACTGATTGTTTCGTATACCAACTGGTATTCCATCATAATCATATACCACAACTTGTTTAGTCATTCCCCAATTGATGGGCATTCCTGCATTTTCCAGTTCTTTGCAGCACATAGAGAGATGATAAAGCATTCTAGAACACATAGGTTGTTTTCCTATTTCCCTCATCATCTTTGAAAATAGACCTAGTAGTGGTATTGCTTGGTCAAAGAGTATAGGTTGTTTAATAACTCTTTGGACATAATTCCAAATTGCTTGCCAAAATGGTTTAAACAGTTCACAATTCCCCCCAACAATGCATTAGTGTACCTAATTTTGCATGTCCCCAAAACATTGGGGTTTTGCCCCTTCAATCATTTATTTGAATCAAATATTTTTCCTTTTCTGCATTTTGTGGCTACATAAGGTTCTGACACGTAGACAATTTTTGGAAAATTGTGATGCACAGTTCAGAAATGTGGGTATTCATTTTTGATTCCTATGACAAATGTGGATATTCATTTTCTATTTCATTCATTTAATAAGCAGCAATGTTCAATAATGTATAGCTCTTGAAATTCCATCAGGTCAATGGACGTGACTCTCCTCAACAGTGAGATGATTCAAAACAGTGCTATTTTTTCAGTGATGAAGAGAGCTATCTACATCTGGAGAGAGGCCTGTGGGAACTGTGTGTGGAACACAACATAGCATTGTCACTCTCTCAGTTGTTTGCTTGCATTTTGTTTTCTCTCTCAGCTTTTTTTTTCTTCCTTCTTGATCTGATTTTTCTTGTTCAGAAAGATAACTATAAATATGTATACATATATTGAATTTAACATATATTTTAACATATTTAATATGTATTGGACTACCTTGCCATCTATGGGAAGGGTGAGGGGAAGGAGGGGAAAAGTTGGAACTGAAGGTTTTTTGCAAGGGCCAGTGTTGAAAAATTATCCATGCATATGTTTTGTAAATAAAAAGCTTTAATTATTAAAAAAAAAAAGAAAGAAAGAAAGAATGAAATCCCATCATGTTTTTCCTACCTCTCTTAGCTTTTATCTCTCTTTTTTCCTTTTTCTTAAAAATAATTTGTCCAATTCTGAAAATGACACATTGAGAGCTTCAAAATGATAGTTTTTTTTTATTTATCCCTATGAATCTTTCAGCATTTCTTTTAAGTATTTAGATGCTCTGCAATTTGGCATACATGTGTTAAACAAGTAACAATTGACAATTTAAAGTGGAACTTTTGGGCTTGATGTAATGTATATGGTTTTTAACGTTTTAAACATTTATTTTGAAATAGTAAATTCTTGGCTTCCCTTTTCTAACCAATTCTGCCCTCCTCTTTCAGTTTTATGTGTCCAATTCAATGGCATGGTGATAGTCTTTAACTCTATATTTTCTTTTATATCATGATATTTTCTTATATGTGAAGCCGTTGGGGAGATAGTAATGTACTCACCACTATTGCTCTTTGCTTGACTCATTCTTTCATTGTAGCTTTCCACTCACCCAAGGACCAGTCTTATACTTCTACCCTTAGTTTCTCCACTTTACAATAAATCCTCTGAGTTTAGAGCCTTTGTATGTACAAAAGCTTATAAGAAGTGCTAGATAACTAGGTGGCAAGAATAAAAAAGAAGGAAGGGAAGGAAGATGGAGACACCAGAGAATTGAGCAGAGAGGGGAGGAGGCCCTGAGCTGGACACTGAGGAGAGAAAGGAAATACCTTTTTGGAATTCTCAGCAAAATGGTGTTTTGCTGGAGAGCCTTCCTTGAGGATTACTTCCCTGGTCCTATACTATAGAAAACAGAATCCTGTCATATACTATTTGACATAAACCAGAGAGTTAAGGTATAGATTCCCATATGTCCCATTCCTTAGAACAAAGAAATTCCTAAGTAATTGATGCATAAACAGTATATTCTCTGTCTTATGTAACCCTATGGTATATAAATGCTTGGTGTTGATCAATAAATTGGACTCAGACTCAGACACAGACTCCTCCTGAGTCCTTGACTCCCTGACTCCCAAACCTCATCTATGACAGAACTCCAGCTGGCCCCGGGCTTCTCCTCACAAAGAGAGACACTCTATACTACTGGAAATACCATAGACTATGATAAGTTTTGACTGTTGACCATATCAACTTTGTAGGCAACTGTGAAGACCGCATTTAGCACCCAGAGTATATTAGAATCAGCCAGAGTCAGAATAAGGGAAAATACTTGATTCTTTGCAGAAGTGAAAGGGAATGTTGATGCGAAGTGAGAGCAATTGTGACACGAATCCAGCCAGCAATGCTCTGCCTCTCTCACTCCACCCACCAAATCATCTCTACTTCATTTCCTATACAACACATCAGAACTTGCACAGAGAGTGGGCGGGCCATTCTTTCTCCAAGCATATATTAATAGAGTACTGTCCAGTTGTTATTTACTCTCACGTGCGTGGGACCTCAGTGCAACGACTCAAGAGCTTCAGCCCATTACAGGCAACTATATGATGTCTGCTTTTTAATATACTACCCAGATTTGTGAGAGCTTTCCTTAAAAGAAGCAAGTGACTTGTAATTTCATGGCTGGAAAGTCATCCTCTTCAGTGATCCTTGATTCAGTGATGATGCTTCCATTTCCTCTCCCTCAATTTTCCAGCAAGTAGTGATACCAGCCTTGGTACTAAGATCTTAATTTATTTGCCTGTAGGGACAGGATTTAACAGGAAATACAAGGGAGGGGAGTATCTGGACCTGGGGGGATATGGTAGAACCTTAAAAGCTTAACAACTAGTCGTTATATGGTGTTTGAATATTTTAAATTTTTTTCACACTTTTTTATCGTTTGGTTTTCACAAAAACTGAGTGAAAGTGTTGCTACTTTAGAGATTACACAAATGAGGAAACTGAGGTTGGAAGAAGTTAAGTATCTTTCTCAGAGTCACATAAGTAGTAAGTGTAGGAGGCAGGATCTAAACTCAGATCTTTCTGACTCCAAGTCTAGCTCCAGCCACAATGAAACTCATGACCTAAAGCCTTGTTCAGGACTGAGGCCTTCTCTTCTCACACTTATTCACATCATGTTTCTCCTCTAAGAGTGTCCAGATCTGACTTTCTCATCCCTCTCCCTCTGGGCACAGGAAAGTTTCTTGCCTGGTTGCTCCTGATTGCTCATTTGTCATTTTTCCTTATTCATAATGAGTTTCCACTGGGGAGTTAGGGGTAGGGTTAATTAGGGTAAATTAATTAACAGTAATTACTGATGGTAATTTGCATTGGAGCTAAAAGTTCTCTCCACCTGGAATCTCCCCTGGCTCCCACTGCCAACAATGACATTGACATGATAAACACAGCTCCCTGATGAGGAGGGGAGGGGGTAGGTCTTCTCTGGGAATCAAGAGTCTTTAACTAGGACTCTGGCTTTCCTAGCCCACTCATTTGTAATACACTGAAGGTGAGGGCTCTGCCTGACAAACCAGCCCCTGAGACCAGCCCGGTGAGTGTCTTTCTATATCTCAGTGTCAGAAATCTGCTGTTTCTATTCAAGGGGAGAAAGCATTCACTAGACCAAAAAAGGGAGAAAATAAACAGGTACACATTTTCTAGAGAAAAGCAAGCAAGTAACCCTAAAGGAAGGCTCTGGAACAAGACTTTGATTTTGCTGAGCAGCCAAGAAAGAAGTGAATTTCCTTTTCTCCTCAGTGTCTAGCTCAGGTCCTCCTCAGTCCCTTTGCTCAGCTCTCTGGCTATTCTGTCTCCCTTCCCTTCCTCCTTTTTATCCTTGTCAGAGAGTTCTCTAGAACGTTTTACTGCCTTTTCAGACTTTCATTTAGAAGGCCAGAGGCTTGTGGAACCACAGATTTAAAGTTGGAAGAAATATCAGTATATTTTTTGATTAACACATTCAATGGACAGAGCAGGGAACTCTGGCACAGCTAGATGCTTTGAACTAGCCATTGTCACCTATTTATAGAATACACTGAACACAATATAATAAGGATAAGGACTGAGCCTCTAAACAAAATGAAGTATGTCCACATTACCCTGGAAAACTAATTTTTTCATACCTACTGAGTTCTTATGTATTTTAGATCCAGTTGTAAGGGGTTGGCCAGGAAGCTACAATAGCATACAGGCAAGTAGCATACAGTTAATGATATCTTCCTATTATTCCTTCTGTAGGATATATTCTGTAGCATATGGAATGGAGCCAGTAAGTAAAATGAGGCTATTTTTCCAAGAACAATGTCATTTATTAATGAAACATATGATCTATCAATGAAAGACAGGTCAATGATGTCTGTGTAGACTATCCAAAAGGAAGACAAATGGCATGTTTTACACCTAAGTGAGTCTTCCTTCTGACTGTTCTGACTAAACAGCATTGGGACCTCTACTGGAAATCTTGCTTGGAGAATCTTCTAATGAGGAGATAGGCCAAGAGTTTTCAGTTCCTGCCTATCTCAGGGCTCACCCTCAGATATGGCCAATCACACTCCTCTCTAGAGTCCTAAGGAAAGGAATACTTGGTGACTTACACAACTCATTTTGCCTCTAGCAAACTCAGCCAGAAGTTTGCTTATGTGTATCAGTCATTTCAATCAGGCTATTGCAGATTTTCTTCTCCTTTTTCTACATTGTCACTCTAAATCTTTATGAGAGGAAAAGCAAAAGGACAGAGACATGTCGCCAAGAAAAACATAGCTCTGGCTGGCTTTTGTTTATGGGGGAAAAAACAAAGAAAGTGTCTCTGACAAGGGGGCTGCCTTGGGGGGCTAGGAGACATCACATTAGTCTTCTCACACCTTTCAAAGATTGCCTGCCCTTTCTGGAATGAGATTTTCACAAAATTAGGAAGAAAAATGATGCATCACAAATAGGTGGCTATTAATTTGTTCATTGTTCCTCAGTTCTCTTAAGACAGCTACCACAAGTTTTGGTCTGATAGAAAAAGCCAGGACAACATTATCCAACAACCATGTCTTCAGTTGCTTTTGTTCTGGAAATACTGAGAATAAGGCAGAGTTCAATGAGAGATCTGAGCACAGGGAGGTATTTCCCTCTCCAGCAGCCATTTACGCTTGCCTTGGGGCAAAGCACAAGAGTTCTACATGACTATACTAAACAATGTGGCCAAGCATCTCAGAGCTGGAAGTTGGGTAGGGCCATGACTTCATCTCTGCTCCTGTTACTTAAATAGTACAAGTGAAATGGGAATGGAGAGGGCTGTCCAGGAACCCTAGGTACTTTCCATGATGAAGAAGAATCCAAACCTTTAAGGTAATCTTTTTTGGGGTGAGAGTGGCCCTCCATGACCAACATTGTCCAACATGACCAAATCTGTGTCATTTGATGAAGAGTCCAAATCAAAATGCCCTTTATAAATCCATGTGATTGGAGAAAATGTGAGACAAAGATGATAAGGTGGAGAGAGTCAAAAGAATAGTAGCAAGTATTGCTGTGCCACTGTGAGTTCTTTATGTATTATTTGCATTTTCCATGAATAGAAGTAAAAGCAGCATTATTAACTTCTATATTCTTTGTCACATAAGGGGGTGGCGATAGAAGTCTTAGGGAATTACCTTTTACTCACAATGTACCTCCATACCGATTCTGTAAAAATCAGCTGCTTATATAACCTAAAGATTTGGTTTCAAATGTCAACTTTGTTTCTTATCACTTGGGAAATAGACTATAATTTCCCCATCAATAAAATGAATGAATAAAAGTACATCACACTTTAGGTATATTTTAGCTTTACAGTGATAATCTCATGAAATGTAGTGTCCTAGTCACAAGTTATATTTTAGTCATATTCTGAAAATTCCCATAGAAATTCAGAAGCAGGGAAAAGCAATCTAAAAACCAATATTTGTATTAAATATAGTAAGAATAATTAATGATAATTAAAGTAGATAGAATTTACAATGCATCTACTCTGTGCTAGGCACTAGACCAAGTACTTGTCAAATATTATTTTATTTGATCTTCACAACAACTCTGGGTAGAGGTATTTTTATCCATATTTAATACTTAAGCAACCTGAAGCAAACCGATATAAATGAATTGATCATTTATTTAGGGTAAGAGATCACAACTTAGTAATCATCTGAGACACTATGTGAACCGTCTTCCTGACTCTAGGTCCAAAACTTATCTATCTCATTTTTGTTTATCTATTGACATCCCCACAAATAAATCTAATCAGTGCAAACATAGCAATTGTGTCTGTGGACCAAAGAATACAGAAGGAGTAGAGCAGCAATCTTCACCATTTGACACTGGATTAACTTCACTCTTAGTTTTCTGACATCGCCTGCTCCTGGTACTTCTATTGACTTTTTTTTTTTTATGAGCTCTTTACTTTTCCAGCTACAGTCATGGAATCAAATGTCTATTAAAGGAATAACCAAAGTAAGGCAAGAGGAAGTCTGATGGGAACATTGGGGTGGGAGATCAGGGTAAGGTAGGATCAGAAAGTCTTTTCTAGAACATGGAACCTGAGCATCTCCTTTAATTAATTTTCCAAGGGAGGAAACCACCAGAGATGGAGAAGTAACTGATCTCAGTCCAATCCAGTTCTGCTCATAAATATTCCAACAAGTTTCTAAGGCATCCAGACAGAGTAAAGAACAGAGAATCTAAAAGGGAAGCTCAGGGGATCATTTTTCCATTCCAAGGTGATGAATTTTGTCCCCTGAAAAGTGACCTTGTCAGAGAATGTTGAAGAAGGGTGGCCCAATGGTTCTGTCACTCTTACTCTAGGGTCAGGTTAGGGATTCATTACCCAGGTACAGAGGCAAACTCTAACATAGGGTCTAACATAGGGTCTTAAATCCAAGGCTCAGGTGCACACCAGCTGTTAAGTGACATATCTGTCACTCTGACCCTGGAAATCTACCTAGAACTTTGCAAAGAAGTGGTATGGTGTACATATACCTCTGTTATTCTGTATCTAGAGAGTCTTCCAGCTAACTACAGCAACCATCTCCTGGAACTTCCCATGATCACAAGGATAAATCTAAAATTATTTTGTCTGAATTCATACTAGGATCTGAAGCTTGGAAGCCCAATCCAAAATGTGAGTGGCCAGACAAGGACAAAAATTACACTGCTCAGAACCTAGTCTAATTTTTCAGCTCCTATGTTTGAGCTTCTCAGCTGCACTTAGAACTCAGCTGAGTTCTAAGCAAACAGGCAGAACACCAGAACACCAGAAAAAGCAGGCTATGGTCATATAATTCTCTAATATTCTCTCCAGAAATGCCTAGAGTATAGCTCTCATATGAAGTGGTTATTCAGAAATTAAGCCTTGTCCAATTAATAAATTTAAAAAAAAACAAAAATTCATACAAAGTAGTTATTCAGAAATTGTCTTGTCCAATCAATAAATTAAAAAAAATTCTTCTAATGCAGAGCTCATAATAATGCTGATAATGCTGATTGACACTAATAATGCTGATGACACATACATCCAAAAGGCAAATAACTCCAAAATATCTGCAAATAGCCTCAAGACAAAACAATGAATGGACACAAGGCCAACAAGAATTCCTAGAAAGAAATGAAGGAAGAGTCTTTTTAAAGAGTTAAAAATCATATTATTAATAAGATAGGATATAAAAATCATATTATAAATAAAAAGGGGAAAAATTAGAAGAGAGAACTTTGGAAGAAGTCTTGAAAGGAGAATTAGTAGCTTAATACAAGAAGTCCAAGGAGATGAGAGAAGTGGTCATTAATATCCAATACTTTGGGAAAATTCAGAGTTCCTCTTTTTCTGAAGTATTCTTTTCAAAAATTCAGTCTGTCCAAGATGTGGCTGCTGGTGAAATTGGCTTATCTTCCTTAGCAGTCTTGGTCAGACATCAGCCAGATAGAAAAGCCATTGGGACACATTCAGGTTTGAGTGGATAAATCCTTTGAATAGATTGTCCAAGACTGGGAGTAATTTAGAAGTAAAAGACATAATCAAAATTCATTAAAATAGTTCCATCCTCTCACTATAATAATTCATTCTCTCATTACTTGTTACCCAGTTGTAGTTGATTGTCACCCTCTGAAGCACCCATCTTTCTAAATGCATATAAACTGTGAGACTACTCTATGAAACTTTTTGTCTTTCAAGGCTGTCACAATCCCCCTATTAAAAATTATGACATTATGAACAAAATAGTTAAATTACTCAGAATTTCTGCCTCTCAAAGTTTTTAAATGCCATATTTTGGAGAATCTCAAAGGTATTATTTGGGAAAACACAAGGATTGGCTTAAGGTCTCCTAGGATTTTTGAGTGTTTCCTGGGGAAATTTTCTCATCTATAAAAAAGACCTTCATAAGAAAAACCTGTGTACAGCATAAAGGGAGAGATACAAAATTCAGGATATTCTAGATTTCAGCTTATGAAAATCCAATTGATTTGATATGGAATCCCCAATCACAACTTTTCTGCTTTTTATATCACATACAAGAAGGAATAATCTTTTCTAGGATCTGCAGGTTGGGAATGAATCCTCACAACTAACATTGACTTTACTTTTCTCTAGGTCCCTCTGCCTTTGATGATAGTTCTTCTCCTCAAGATACCACTATCTTCATGAAATCAAAAGATATACTGCTGAATATTGCCTTCTTCTCCCAGACAGGAATTGGGATTCTAGGGAATTCCTTTCATGTTTGTCTCTTCAGTTTTGTCTTTTTCAGTGGACATAAAATGAGGTTTATAGACATTATTATCACCCAACTGACCATGGCCAACTGCATGGGTATTCTCTTAAAGGGCATCCCCAAAACACTGACAACTTTGGGTATGAGGAATTTCTTTGATCCAGTTAGTTGTAAAGTTATTTTCTACCTTCAGAGAGTAACTAGGGACCTTTCCCTCAGCATGACTTGCCTCCTGAGTTGCTTTCAGGCCATCACCATCAGCCCCAGCAACTCCAAGTGGGCAAAGCTTAAAGCCAGAGCCTCCAAATACCTCATTCCTTCTAGTCTCTGCTGTTGGATTTTTCACCTACTTTTCTGCAGCTATGTTCCATCACAAATTCAAGGATCAAGGCACATGAGAAACATCACTGAGATTCAGGATCTTGGATATTGTCCTTATAAGCTTGCTTCAGGATTTCAAGCCTCTTTATTTTCAATCATTCTCTCCTTTCCTGATGCTGTGTATGTGGTAGTCATCTTGTCTACCAGTAGCTACATGGCATTTCTTTTATACAGACATCACAAGCAAGTCCAGCAAGTTCACCTCACCTGCCTCTCCCGTAGAGTCTCCCCTGAGAACAGGGCCACCAAAGCTATCCTACTGCTAGTGAGCATCTTTGTTTCCTCCTACTCACTCAACTGCATCTTGACAGTATATATGCTATTTACAAAGTCCTCATCTGGGTTGTTCCATACTTCTGCTTTCCTGGCTGCATGTTTCCCAGTTATGAGCCCTTATGTACTGATCACCACTGACTCACAAATTCCCAGGTACCTCTATGTTCTTTGTGGGAGGAAAACGCTAAATTCTGATCATTAAATGGATATTCTCCACCTAGAATGATTCCATGAAACAATCAGAAAGGAGGAGGTCTCAAATCAAATGAGATCTAAAAAATCCTAGGTACCCATAAGTCCATTTCTTAGAAGCAATATTACCTTGAGAATATTGATAATGAGAATTAGAGAATAAAAAGAACTTGATAATTCTAAATACTACTATTGTTAATGGCATTCACAGAAACACATAAAATTAGAAGTGAAGTTGTCTAACCCTATGGAGCTGATTCTTGTAAAGAAAACAAAATTAAAAATAGCAAAAGTACATACATACACATATTTCCATATATATATATACACACACATACATATGCAATATTTACAGCAGTTCTTTCATAGTAACCTCAAAGAGAAACCTAACTGATTGCCATGCTTTTGTTGAATAGCTAAACAAATGGTGATGTATTAATTTAATGGATTATTATTGTGCCATGAGACATGAAGAAATAGATAGTTTCAGTGAAATGTTGAGAGGAAATCCATGAAATAATTCAGGTTGAAAGTAGTAGAACTAGGAGAACAATTTATACAATGATAACTTTATAGAGAAAAACTACTCTGAACAAGTAAAAATATGATAATTACAACAATAATCCTTGAGTACAGAAGATGAAACAGTACTTGTTGTCAGAGAGAAATTAAATATAAAATACAGTAAAAGAAATATTTTTGTAGACATGGATGATATTGCAATTTGTTTTGCAGAACTATATGTGTCAAAGCCATGATTTCTCAGGTTTTGTAAAATTTGCTTAGAATTTCTGATTCTAAGATGGTAAATGAGGCAAGAACTTCCTGGAACCCTCCCTTGCCACCTCAGACCTTATTTAGGAGTAGGAGAACCACCAAGTCCCTGCCTTTCTGTGAGTCATCAATCCCAGAGAGAAGGCAATGGTCTGTGCAGCACAGTAAAGTTACAGGCCTACCATAAGCCACCAGAGAGGTTTTGCCCCCTCTTCTGATAAGAAGTGAGACCTCACCCCCATTTCTGCCCAGCAGCAAAATCATTTCTCTGGGACCACCCAGAAGACTACATTCCTGGGACCATCAAGATCTCCACTACAGGATCAGTCATCATAGAGGCTGTAGCTCCACTGCAACTGAGCAATAAGGACACCACCCATGGAACAGTCCAGCAGCCAAACACACACCCAGAAGACCTTTACAAGAAAACATGAAATACAAGTGAGGGGAGTATCTGGACCAGAGGGGATATGGTAGAATCTCAAAAGCTTAACAGCTAGTAGTTATATGGTGTTTTAAACTTTTTTTCCACACTTTTTTATCTTTTGGTTTTCACAAAAACTGAGTGAAGGTGTTGCTACTTTAGAGATTGTACAAATAAGGAAACTGAGGTTGGAAAAAGATAAGTATCTTTCTCAAGATCACATGAATAGTAAGTGTAGGAGGCAGGATCTAAACTCAGGTCTTTGTGACTCCAAGTCCAGTGCTACAGTCTGTGAAGTCTGGGTTAGCTCCTTGGAGGCCTCAGGATCAGCCAGAGTCAGGATAAGTAAAAGTCCTTGGTCTTTAGGGGGAGAAGTGAAGGAAATGGACAAAACTGCCACAAGCTCACTACCAACTTTCCTTCTCCTGGTCCTGCTGCAAAGTGCGGTTCTCTCACCTCTCTCACTCCATGCCCTAACCCTTACCTACAATTCTCTTAACCCCAAACATTGAACCAGCATTAACTGAGAGAAGAGCAATTCCAAACATATGCTAATAGAATCATTGTCCAATAGATAATTAGCCTTAAGTGTTTGGTTGTCTGATTCAAGCACACCTTTTAAGAGTTTCAGCCCTTTACATCTCCCACTTTCTTTTGTTTTAGAACACAGGTGGTCATACCACCCCTGACTTCTCAGGGAGGTAAGAACTCCAAAAAGGAGGTAATCATGACCTCCCTGATTTCTCAGGAAGAGAGATGAAAAGTACCAACGGTAAGTGGGGATTGCTAGTGTGTTTCTGGGCTGAAGGGTCTTCTTAGAAACAGGTATAAACAAACCCATCAGCATGGGAGGTATTACACAAGCACATAGCAATAAAGCATAGGTGCATTTAGGGTTAGGGTTAGATAAATCAACATGGTATTGTAAAAAATTTCCAGAAGTTCTAGAAGGAGGTTATGTAAACAACAGTCACACATATGCCTCCTTCTAGAACCAAGAGATAGTCCAAAACCAATCTATTGTCCATTACTTCATGTGTCAGGGAATCCAATGATCCCTACAAGTTTTTGAAATCCTGCAACAGTCTTATCATTTCTTGGAAAATCCAATGATTCCTGAATGTTTTCAAGTCCTAAAACAGTCTTATCATGTCTCAGAGAATCCAATAATTCCTGAGGGTTTTCAAGTCCTACAATAATCTTTTCTTGTCTCAGGGATTTCAATGATTCCTGAGGGTTTTGAAATCCAACAATTTTTGATGTTCATGAGTCAAATGCCATAACTGCCATGCTCTTTCAGTGGTGAGCACAATCAGCAATGGAACTAGCCAGTGTTTCTTGGGTCTTCTCCTTCGTTTCAAGGGTCTGCTCCATTTCTCTCCAATGAACAAGGCAAAAACGGCTCGTTGGCACCCATCTGATTCCTTCTCCATCTGTAGAGATACAAGCAAACCCTCTCCCCCAAGCAGTTAGCCTATCTGGTCCCTTCCATTCACCACTTTCTGGGCCTCTCCACATCACCTGGCGATTATTTAGATAGTGGAGCTGCTCACACTGGACACTGCCCTTCCGGTGGGTTATAAAACCTGCCTGCCAGAGCCAATGCACCTTGTCAAAAATCAATAGTATAAAGAGCTAGATTTAGAAGTTCTCTAGGGTTGTCTATGGCTCCCCCTTTCTTTTGTTTTTGGAGGAGCATCTTAATGTCTCTGTTTCTCTTCTCTACTATTGTCTGTCCTTAAAGATTAAAGGGTATGCCAGTGGAGTGTAAAAAGTATAGGTCATATCCTAAATATTGAAAAGGAGCATGTCTGAATTTTTTTCTGGAGCTACATACAATTTGTAGTTCCTTACTGTTTCTATGGTCTTTTGTAGACAAGCTTCTAACATTTGTTCCTCAGGTGCACATCCTAATATATCATCCATATAATGTCATAACATTACTTTTGGAAATGCTTTTCTTACTGGAGTAAGAGTAGCAACAACATACATTTGACACATAATGGGGCTGTTTTTCATTCCCTGTGGCAAAACTGTCCATTCATATCTTTTATAAGGCTCAACTAAGTTAACACTGGGCACTGAAAAGGCAAATCTTTTCATATCTTCTTTATGCAGAGGGATAGAATAGAAACAATCCTTAATGTCTATGACCCAAAAAGGCCATTCTCTAGGCAATTGAGTAGGAGATGGAAGTCCAGGCTGAAGAGTTCCCATAGTTTCCATCTGTTCATTTACCTTTCTTAAAACAGTCAACATCCTCCATTTTCCAGATTTCTTTTTTACAACAAATACTGGGGAATTCTAAGGAATTAGAGAAGGTTGTAAGTATCCTTGGTCATGTTGCTCCTGTATTATATCTAATAAGGCCTGAATTTTATGCTAGGGCTACTGTTCTATCCACACTGGTGTATCAGTTTTCCATTGGATAGGAACAGGTGAAAGTGCTGGCAGGCCTTCAACAGCAGCCCTGCTTAAAAAACCGAAGTACTCATTTTTAATCCTAATTGCTGTAAAACATCTCTTCCCCACAGATTGATGGGGATTTTTTCAGCTATAAAAGGAATAAAAACTCCTGTTTCACCTTCAAAAGTCCATCTCATAGGGGCAACATTAACTTCAGCGGCTATTAATCCTCCTACGCCAGACCTGTAGGTGTCTGCTTTAATCTTTGGCCAGTGACTAGGTCAGTTGGCACCTCTAATAACTGTACAATCAGCACCAGTGTCTACCAATCCTTCTAATGGTATGCCATTTATATAGATAGTGAGCATAGGTTGGTCCGGTGTCACAGCTGCTATCCAGTAGAGGTTTTTAGTCATTTCCCAGAGTTCTTTTGCTGGGTGTAGCTGGTTCAGTTCATTACTGCTCCATTAGAACTGATTTGGTTCATCTCATTGCTGAAGATGGCCAGGTCCATCCAACAAAAAAGTATTGTTGTTGAAGTATAAAATGATCTCCTGATCCTGCTCATTTAACTCAGCATTCATGTAAGTCTCTCCAGGCCTTTCTGAAATTGTCCTGTTGGTCATTTCTTACCGAACAATAATATTCCATAATATTCATATACCACAGTTTATTCAGCCATTCTCCCATTGATGGGCATTCACTCAGTTTCCAGTGTCTGGCCACTACAAAGAGGGCTACAAATATTTGAGCACATACAGGTCCCTTTCCCTTCTTTAAGATCTCTTTGGGATATAAGCCCAGTAGTAACACTGCTGGGTCAAAGGATATGCACAGTTTGACAACATTTTGAGCATTGTTCCAAATTGCTCTCCAGAATGGCTGGGTGTGTTCACAATTCCACCAACAATGTGTTAGTGTCCCTGTTTTCCCACATTCTCTCCAACATTCCACATTATCTTTCCCTGTCATTCAAGCCAATCTAACAGGTATGTAGTGGTATCTCAGAGTTGTCTTAATTTGCATTTCTCTGATTAATAATGACTTGGAGCATCTTTTCATATGGCTAGAAATAATTTTACTTTCTTCATCTGAGAATTGTATGTTCATATCCTTTGACCATTTATCAATTGGAGAATCCTACCATATATTTTCACGTCCAGATGTATCCCTCCCTTGGATTCCATTTTAAATCCTATCCCTACAAGCAAATAAATTAAGATCTTGGTGAGTGGTCCCACCACTTATAGGAAAATTGAGGGAGAGGCAATGGAAGCAGCGTCAGTTTTATATTCTTGGAATTAAGGATCACTGAAGATGATGATCACAGCCATGAAATTAAGTCATTTGCTCCTTTTAAGGAAAGTTCTCACAAATCTGGGTTATATATTAACAAGCAGACATTATTTTGCCTGCAAAGTTGATATTGTCAAAAGTCAAAGCATATCATAGTTTATGGCATTTCCAGTAGATTTATATGGTTGTGAAAGTTGAGCTATAAAGAAAGCTGAGTGCCAGCAAAATAATACTTTGGAATTGTGATGCTAAAGAATATTTTTGAGATTTCCTTGGACAGCAATGAGATAAAATCAGTCAATAGGGTTAAAGAAATTAATTCAAATTATTCACTACAAGGTCAAATAATGGAATTGAAACTTATATGCTTTGGTCATATGTTGAGAAGATAGAAGAAGACCCTGATATTGGGGAAATTTGAAGACAAAAGGAGAAGGGAATGGTAGAACAGGAGATAAATAGTGTCGTGGAAACAATGGATATGGATTTAGACAGATTTTGAGAGATAGTAGAGAACAGAAGGACCCATTGTTGTGATGACTGCATATTTAAAATCAGCCGGAGTCAGGAATTCAGGGTAAGGGAAAAATCTTCAATCTTTATTGAAGTGAAGAGGTAAATAAGGATTGCGATAGCAATATGGGCAAGAAAGATTGTGATAGCAATATGGGCAGCTGCAACAGGAAGCCAGCTAACAGAGGGAGATCTGAGCTGAAGGTCGCAATGGCAATGTGAGCAGCTGTGTCAGAACAACAGCCAGCAGTCTCTCCTTCCCTTTCCTTTTCCACTCCCCTGCCTCCACCCACCAAAATCGTCATTTCCTTTTTTTTTTTTTTTGATTTATTTATTTTTTTTTTAATTTTTTATTTAATAATTACATTATATTGACACTCATTTCTGTTCCGATTTTTTTTCCCCTCCCTCCCTCCACCCCCTCCCCTAGATGGCAAGCAGTCCTTTATATGTTGGATATGTTGCAGTATATCCTAGATACAATATATGTTTGCAGAACCGAACAGTTCTCTTGTTGCGTAGGGAGAATTGGATTCAGAAGGTATAAATAATCCGGGAAGAAAAACAAAAATGCAGATAGTTCACATTCGTTTCCCAGTGTTCTTTCTTTGGGTGTAGCTGCTTTTGTCTGTCATTTATCAATTGAAACTCAGGTCTCTTTGTCAAAGAAATCCACTTCCATCAAAATATGTCCTCATACAATATCGTTGTCGAAGTGTATAATGATCTCCTGGTTCTGCTCATTTCACTTAGCATCAGTTCATGTAGGTCTCTCCAAGCCTCTCTGTATTCATCCTGCTGGTCATTTCTTACAGAACAATAATATTCCATAACATTCATATACCACAATTTACCCAGCCATTCTCCAATTGATGGGCATCCATCAAAATCGTCATTTCCTATACAAGACATCAGGACTTGCACAAAGAGTGGGAGGGGGCCATTCTTCCTCCAAGCATATATATTAATAGAGTATGGTCCAATTACTATTTAGCCTCATGTGCTTGGGACCTCAGTGCATCAACTCAAGCCTCAGCCCATTACACATTGTGTTCCTTGAAATCATGAGGAGTAAGACACTACCAAATGAGTGAACAATAACAATAATAACAGCATTGGAGTTTCCTTCCCATCTTCACTATTAATTTTTTTTTAGAATACAAGCCTTACTTTGGACTTTTTCTGGTTTAATTTCCCATGACATCAACATCCTATTTGAGCTGAAAACTGGTTAGGACAGGAGAGTAGATCTGTGGCAAGGCTGATGGGGGAACAGAAGCTTTGAATAAACCAAAGACAAAAATGTCAAGAATTTATCATTTGCAAGCTAAGCAGCAGCCTCAGACTAATCAAACAGATTTTCTCAAATCTCTTCAAGCCAAAACAAACAAACAAACAAACAAACAAACTCAAAAGAAAAGAGTATTCTGTGGCAAAAACAAAGCAATATGAAATTAGAAATTGTTGGCTGTTTGTGCTGTCTGAATGTATCACTTCTTGCATTATTATTGAAACATCACAGAAAGAAACTGTCACCAGTGACATCTTGAGATTTATTAGTTATAGGTTTAAAAATCTTTTCATAAATCATTCACTTCTGCCTGATCTAAGTTGAGCATATTCTAAGGATGTCTGATTTAATATGTTTTTAAAAAATAAAAAAATATGTTTTAAAAAAAATTTTAAAAATATGTAATTAAAAAATTAATATGTTTTAAAAAATAAAAGAATTCAAAGTGGGGCACTTAAGAACTTGGTGTATAAAGAAAAGCTTCTCAATAACACCTGAACTCAGCAGCTGAGCAGTTGGACTTCATCGGAAAAAAAAAATCACACTAGATTGTTTCTTCTACTTGATTTTTTTCTTTTCTTCTTTTGAAGAAAAATTTTTCTTCTGAAGAAGAAACTGCATTGGGTTAGGTTTTTTCTCCTAAAAAATTTTAGTTCATTACATGAGGAAAACATTTATTTGTACATATATTATATAAATGCAATGTTTTCATATTATTTATTTTAATTGAATTTGCTTGAAAATAAAGTTAATCATACTTTTTGAATAGAAACAAATGTTTTGGACAGCTACTGAATATGGATATAAGTAATACCATGAATATTGGTATCTAGTAATATGCTTATTTTTTCTGATGAGTAGATAGTCATCCAAAAAGGGTGTCCTGACTTCCTATCATTTTCTACTCCCACATTTTCTCTTAAACTCAAGAATTCTTTCCCAAAGACAGATGTGGAAGGGAGAAATTTATCAGGCAAGGACAGAACAGATGACAATGTGACTGAGTGCAACAGATGGGCATGTCTGTTTAATCATCCTCCATTTGTAAGATTAGGAGTAAAAGTAAAGAGTATTAAAGGGTATTCTGTGTTATGCCATATTTGGTTCAGGTCAGACTGAAACCTCAAGTTCAAAAGTGAAATGAAATATGACACATTTAATCCACATACGAGTCATCAAAAGGTTCATTTAGCCAAATCAGTGGAAGGATACAGCAGAAAGCAGAGCACAAAGACCATTAATCGGGGATTCCACCTGGATTCAGCTGAGACAACCTGCATGTGCTGGTTGTGTTGTTGGTTTGTAGTCAGAAGCCTGAGGAAAAATATCCAGTATTTTATTTCCTGTCAGGTTTTTTTCTAAAGTGACCAGGAAGCTAAATCATCTGCCCGAACCTTAGTCTTGTGAGCCATTGAAGTATGGAACAAAGGGAAAAAACTGACCCAATATAAATGAGATGGATACATTGATCATTTCTTCAGTTGTAGGTAGCATGAGTAAAGGATCTTGTCATAGGAGGGGAGGTACTGAAGTTGGTGTATCACAGAGCACTACTAAGTAAGACATGTGAGGGATGCTCAGGAAGGACTAGCACCTCTATTGTGAGGCTTGCTGAGTCTTTTCGAGAGCTGTGAAGTCTTTCACCCAGCTGTCACCTGTGACTCTAAGAAGTTGTACCATACACAGTGGCCATACTCTGAGAAAACCATAATAGCAGAAGGGCCAAACCAAATTGAGGAGCACTGATAGTCCTCAAATCTATTAATGTGTTAGGGGGATGTCTACCAGAAGCATGAGAAGCCTCCCTCTATGGATTGGGTGGATAAGAAGATTTTTATTTCAGTGGCCACAAATGTGACTAAAGTAGGCTACATCCTAAGCCATTGCTAGTCATCTTGACTTATGTCTTGCTACTGGACTTTGATGACACTATAAGTAAGTGAGGTTGAGGACTTTGAACAATTCTGTCTCATTTAAATTCATTCAAACATGAGTCAAACATTACTCCACAATGTCATTGGTCCTCCATTCATCTCTGCAACCTTTTGTACCATTTCCCTCCTCTTTTC
Organism: Antechinus flavipes; assembly: GCF_016432865.1. Lineage (NCBI taxonomy): Eukaryota > Metazoa > Chordata > Mammalia > Dasyuromorphia > Dasyuridae > Antechinus > Antechinus flavipes. The sequence goes on along the minus strand of NC_067400.1, from coordinate 631,659,207 downwards.
TGTAGCTAAAATTCCTTTTTTTAATTTATGGAATAAACAATTGTTTCCATAACATAATATAATTTAAAAAGATGATTTAATGTGAAACAACAAATCTATTAAGTACAGCTTGCTTAGGGAATTAATGAAAAAAAAATCAAATGAAGGTGGCCTAGCTGTACCAGATCTAAAATTATATTATAAAGCAGCAGTTACTAAAACCATCTGGTATTGGCTAAGAAATAGACTAGTTGATTAATGGAATAGGTTAGGTTCAAAGGACAAAACAGCCAATAACTTTAATAATATAGTGTTTGTCAAACCCAAAGACCCCAGTTTCTGGGATAAGAATGCATTATTTGACAAAAATTGCTGGGAAAATTGGAAATCAGTATGGCAGAAACTAGGCATTGACCCACACTTAACACCGTACACCAAGATAAGGTCAAAATGGGTTCATGATCTAGGCATAAAGAATGAGATTATAAATAAATTGGAAGAGCATAGGATAGTTTACCTTTCAGACCTGTGGAAGAGGGAAGAATTTATGACCAAAGAAGAACTAGAGATCACTATTGACCACAAAATAGAAAATTTTGATTATATCAAATTGAAAAGTTTTTGTACAAACAAAACAAATGCAGACAAGATTAGAATGGAAACAATAAACTGGGAAAACCTTTTTACAATCAAAGGTTCTGATAAAGGCCTCATTTCCAAAATATATAGAGAATTGACTCTAATTTATAAGAAATCAAACCATTCTCCAATTGATAAATGGTCAAGGGATATGAACAGACAATTCTCAGATGAAGAAATTGAAACTATTTATAGACATATGAAAATATGCTCCAAATCATTATTAATCAGAGGAATGCAAATTAAGACAACTCTGAGATACCACTACACACCTGTCAGATTGGCTAGAGTGACAGGGAAAGATAATGTGGAATGTTGGAGGGGATGTGGGAAAACAGGGACACTGATACATTGTTGGTGGAATTGTGAACACATCCAGCCATTCTGGAGAGCAATTTGGAACTATGCTCAAAAAGTTATCAAACTGGGCATCCCCTTTGATCCAGCAGTGTTTCTACTGGGCTTATACCCCAAAGAGATACTAAAGAAGGGAAAGGGACCTGTATGTGCTAAAATGTTTGTGGCAGCCCTGTTTGTAGTGGCTAGAAGCTGGAAAATGAATGGATGCCCATCAATTGGAGAATGGTTGAGTAAATTGTGGTATATGAATGTTATGGAATATTATTGTTCTGTAAGAAATGACCAGCAGGATGACTACAGAGAGGACTGGCGAGACTTACATGAACTGATGCTAAGTGAAATGAGCAGAACCAGGAGATCATTATATACCTCAACAATGATACTGTTTGAGGATGTATTCTGATGGAAGTGGATCTCTTCCATAAAGAGAGCTAATTCAGTTTCAAATGATCAAAGATGGGCAGAAGCAGCTACACCCAAAGAAAGAACACTGGGAGATAAATATAAACTGCTTGCATTTTTGTTTTTCTTCCTGGATTATTTATACCTTCTGAATTCAATTCTCCCTGTGCAACAAGAAACTGTTCGATTCTGCACACGTATATTGTATCTAGGATATACTGTAACCTATTCAACATGTAAAGGATTGCTTGCCATCTGGGGGAGGGGGTGGAGGGAGGGAGGGGAAAAATTGGAACAGAAGTGAATGCAAGGGATAATGTTGTAAAAAATTACCCTGCATTAGTTCTATCAATAAAAAGGTATTATATATATATATATATATAATAGACTGGGAAAGTGAGCAAATAACATAAAAAGGACTTTACCAAAACAAAAACCAAGCTATTTTGGTGGCTTGGAAGAAAACATGAAAATTGATCCAAAGAAAGCCTAAAAAAAAAACGCTAATTCAAAAGTCAGAAAGAATTATATAAAAGTTAAAGAAAGAGATAAGAGTTGTAAATAAAAATTAGGAAAAGATATGAGTGATGCCAGAGTAATATGAGAAAAAGAATTTGAAGGAGCAAAAACATATTGAAGAAAGTAATATTTTACAAGGAGAATAGGCCAAACAAGGTATGAAAAATTAAATGAAAAAATGAATTCCTTCAACAGCAGAAGTAGCAAACTGAAAAAGGAAACACAAAAACTCATGGAATAAAATAATTCTTTAAAAATTAGAATCAGGCAAACGGAAGTGAATGACTTCATGAGACCCCAATTAACAATGAAACAAAGTCAAAATCCTGAGCTAGAAAATATATTGAGAAGAGATATTTTAGAATTATTGGACTGTCTGAAAAGCATAATTACAAAAAGACCCTAGACAGCACATTTCATGAAATTCTAAAGAAAAATTACTCTGACATCTTAGATCAAGAGGGTAAAATAGAAATTAAATGAATTCAGAAATTCCCTTCTATTTGTATTGAAGCTTTTTATTTTCAAAATATATGCATGGATAATTTTATATCATCAACCCTTGCAAAACCTTATGTTCCAAATTTCCCCTTCTTTTCTCTACCACCTTCCCTAGATGGCAATTAATCCAATACATGTTGCTGAGTGAAAGGAGCAGGGCCAGGAGATCATTATATACTTCATCAACAATACTATATGATGACCAATTCTGATGGACCTGGCCATCCTCAGCAATGAGATGAACCAAATCAATTCCAATGGAGCAGTAATGAATTTAACCAGCTACACCCAGTGAAAGAACTCTGCGAGATGATTATGAACCACTACATAGAATTTCCAATCCCTCTATTTTTGTCCGCCTGCATTTTTTATTTCCTTCATAGGCTAATTGTACACTATTTCAAAGTCCAATTCTTTTTGTACAGCAAAATAACTGTATATTGTATTTAATTATACTCTAACATATTTAACATGTATTGGTCAACCTGCCATCTAGGGGAGGGTGTGGGGGAAGGAGGGAAAAAATTGGAACAAAAGGTTTGACAATTGTCAATGCTGTAAAATTACCCATGCATATAACTTGTAAATAAAAGGCTATAATAATAAAAATAAATAAATCATGAAAAAAATAAAAAAATTTTAAAAACTAATGTATGAATATGTATTTATAAAATTAGCTTGCTGCACAAGAAAAATCAAATCAAAAATGGAAAAATGAGAAAGAAAATAAAATGCAAGCAAACAACAACAAAAACAGTAAAAATGCTATGTTGTAATCCACACTCAGTTATCAGAGTCCTCTTTCTGGGTGTAGATGGCTTTCTCCATGACAAAATCATTGAAACTGGCCTGAATTACCTCATTTTTGAAAAGAGCCACATCCATCAGAATTGATCATCACATAATCTTCTTGTTGCCATGTATGATGATCTCCTGCTTCTGCTCTTTTCACTTAGCTTAATTTCATGGAAGTCTCTCCAGGCCTCTCTGAAATCATCCTGTTGTTCATTTCTTAAAGAACAATAATATTCCATAACAGTCATATACCATAACTTATTCAGCTATTTCCCAACTGATGGGCATCCATTCAGAGAAATCCCCTTCTGAAAAAGACCCCCCAAAACCTCCCAGGAATACTTTTTTACCAAATTCCAGAGTCCCCACATCAAGAAGAAAATATTACAAGCAGCCAGAAAGAAACAATTTACATGTCATAAAATTATAGTCAGGATCATTGAATACAAGAGAATTCATATTAAAGCAAGAAGCTTGGAATATTACATTTCAAAAGGCAATGGATTAAACTAACAAGAATACCTTACCCAGCAAAATTTAATGATAATACTTTAGGAGCAAAATGAATATTTAATAGAGGCTTTCAAGTGTTCCTGATAAAAATCCAAGAACTGAATAGAAAAGTTGACATTCAAACATGAGACTTATGAGAAGCATTAAAAAGTAAACATGAAAGAGAAGGCATATTTTTATTTTTATTTATATTTTATTTTTATTTTCCTGTTTATATTCCTCTACAGAAAGATGACTCATGTAACTTCTAAGAACATTATCATTAGGGCAAAGAAAAGGACTGTGCACAGTATTGTGAATGTGAGTAAATTATTTTGCAGTAAAATGTAGTAAATGTAGTAAAAATGTAGTAAAAAATGAAGGGGTGATCAAGAGAGATTCATTGGGAGAAGGAAGGGGGAAAGATGTGGAATGGGGAAATTTTTCTCACATAAAATAAATATTCAAGGAACAGCTTTTACAGTAAAGGAGGAAATGAAGGCTTTAGCCTCACTCTTCTCAGAATTGGTTCAAAGTCAAAAGAAAAAATGTATAAACACAAAGTTGGGTAAAGCATCTATCTAACCCAATAGATAAATAGGAAGGGGTGAATGATAAAAGGGAGAATAGAATAGAGGAGATGGTCATCAGAAACAAAACAGACTTTTAAGGAAGTGTTTTGTGATTTTAGGGAAAGGTTCAGATTCGCTCCTACAAAATGATGCTCTCGGATTGAATTAAAGAAAAAGTAAAATTTAATTATACAATGCACGGGATAGAATGCTTGCAATAACAACTAATACAGCAAATAACACATAACAGACAAAAGACAAAGAATAATAAAAATTATGATTAGAATAGCAGAAAAAGAGAATAAGTTACATCATATCACCGGTCGAGGGAACTTCAACTCTAATTTACGGCTGGGAGGCCCAGGTATTTCAGCCTGTGAGTCTCGATCGGGAAGGTCCTAGGCAGATCGTCATCTCCATAGGTGAGGCTTCAAAGTGGAGAATGCTTTGCCCACTCTTTATAGGAGTCCAAACAAAGAAGGCTTTGGGCCAAATGAAGACCTCATCTAAGACAAGGACGTACCAACTAGGATTCCAGGTGGTTACAATCAAATGTTGCATTGATAAGGGGGCAGTCCTTATCAACAGCAACAGTTCCAAGGAGTGGCGAGTTCCTGGAATCATATAATTGGAGCTAAAACATAGGTGGTACATGCCTGTCTTATAGATTAAAAAGGAAAGAGTTGAAATATATGTTCTTATGGATCAAGGATGCTCTTGGGGTGAGAGAGCAGTCAAGTCCTCACAGGGGGAGTCACGTCCTCCCTCGATTGGGTTCTCATGGTTTACATGGGAATTAGGTCCACATAGGGAAAGTCAGTCAAATAGAGATTCGCATGGAGATTAGGTTCATATGGGGAAAGTCACGTTCTTACAATGATTTGAAATGAACTTACTAATAAAATGGAGATTCCCTATTCAGGAAGAATAGGATAAAAAAGAAAGAATAAGAAAATGAAAAATGGGATGGAAGAAAATATAAAATTAGTAATCATAATTGTGAATGTGAATGGGATGAACTGGCTCAAAGAACAGAAGCACATAGCAAAATGCATTAGAAATAAGAATCCAATAATATATTCTTTACAAAAGATGCACAAATAAAAGAACACATACAGAATTAAACTATTGGGCCAGAGCAGAATTTAATCAAGGGATAAATTCAATTATCAATGAATTTATAAATTCAGCCATTTATAAATGGCTGAATAATTTGTAGTATATGAATGCAATAAAGTAGTATAATGTTATAAAAATGATGAAGGGGATGGTTTCAGAAAAACATGGCAAGAACTATGTGAACTGATGTAAAGCATAGTGAGAAGAACTGAGAGGTTATTGTGCACAGTGATAGAAATGTTGCAAGGATGTGAAAGACTTAACTATTCTGATCATCATAATGGTCAAAGACAATTCCAAAGGATGTGTGATGAAAAAATACTATCCATTTCTAGATCTTGAACAAATAATTTCTGAATGTAAGGTGAAGTATAACTGTCTCACTTTATTAATTTTTTGCAAAGTGGTTAATATGGAAATATATTTTGCATAGTTTCACATGCATAATGGATTTTACATAATTTGTGTATATGACATATAATTTCATTACTTTAGAGTATTTTTATATGATTTTCATTTGATTTCTTCATTTTTCTCAATGGGTAGGTAGAGTAAGACATGGAAGGGAGAGAACTTGGAATCAAAATTTTAAATTTTAAAATTGAATATTTTTATTTTCCACAATTACATGTAAAACATTGTTTGTGCATTTTTTTTTCAAAATTTGAGTTCCATATTCTCCCCCTTACCCTCCACACCCTCCCCACGGAGAAACCTATGTGATGTTCTGCAAAACATTTTCATAAACGTCATGTTGCAAAAGAAAACATACATCTTCCTGCCAAAAAAATCCCCATGAAAAAAAATTTGAAAAATCTGGGTTTCAATCTGTATAATTCAATTCTTTCTCTGAGTATGGATAGCATATTTCATCATAAGTCCTTCAGAGTAGTCTTGGATCATTGATTGCTGAGAATAGCAAGGTCATTCACTACTGATCATCCCACAAAAAGTTGCTGTTATAATTTACACAGTACATTTCACTGCTTGAGCTCATAGATGACTTTCCAGATTTTTCTGACAGCATCCTGCTCATTTCTTATAGAACAATAATATTCCTTCATAATTCCATATCATAGTTTATTCAGTCATTCCACAATTGATGAGCATCACCTCAAATACCAATTCTTTGCCCAGAGAAAAGAGTTCCTAGAGACATTTTTATACATATACAGAGGTCTTTATTGGCCTCTTTTTGGGATTTATGCCTAGTAGGTGTATTATTAGGTCAAAGGATAAGTATAATTTTATAATCCTTTGGACATAGATCATTACCTCCTTATGCTTCTTCTGAACTCTGCATTTTAAAATCAAATTTTCTATTTGGCTCTAATATTTTCATCATAAATGCTTGAAAAGCCTTTATTTCATTGAATATCCATCCCTCTTCATAGTATCATATTACATGCCCTCTAATCTTTTGATATAAAAGCTGCTAAATCTAATGTTGTCCTTATTGTGACTCCCTTATACTTAGATTTTTTTTTGGATGGTTACAATATTTTCTCCTTAATTTGGGAGATCCAGAATTTGGCTATAGTATTCTGTGGAGTTTTCATCTTGGGATCTCTTTCAGGAGGTAATTGTGGATTATTCTCTGTTTCTAGAATATCAGGATAATTATTTTTGATATTTTCTTGAATGATGTCCAAAGCTCTTTTTTGATCATTGGGCTTGAAGACCACTAATTTTTTTAAAAATATCTTCTGGTTCTTTCTTTCAGGTCAATTGTTTTCCAATGAGATATTTCACATTTGTTTCTATTTTTTTCATTCTATTGAATTTGTTTTATTATATCTTGGCTTCTAATAAAGGCAATAACTTCCATTTGCTTCATTCTAATTTTGAAGGAATTATGTGAGGAGCACCATAGCTTGGTGCTCTAAAGAATATCCTGAGCCAATGGTACCAGATCCTAGAGAAGGTATATATCAAGATCTAGATATGACTGACCATTCAAGAGATCCAGTATGGCCAGCAAAGTTGGCATATAGTGTTAGTTATGTGGGGCCAGGAGATCCTCAAGAACAAACTGATTCTTCAGTAGCCCATAAGAGAATATGGAATACAAAAATTGGTCCATACAAGTCTGATTAAGATAGAAAGATACAGCAGAGCTCAGCTGAATCCAAGTTGAATCCTTGATGAACAGCTTTCTCTCACTCTTTTTCACATGGTAGGCTAAACAAATCACATCTTGCCAGCTCTTTTATGGATTATGTGTGCTTTTTCATTTGACTTTTGTACTTGAGCACATCATGAACCAAAGATAGCATATGCCATGACCCACCTCTCAGAAAGCTTGTCTTTACTCCCAACCTCCATGAGAGTAAGAATTGGGCAGCCTGATGCCTCTCAAGGCCATTAGATGCCAAATCACGTGCTTCCCACTCCATCCACTCAAGAAATCATTTTTTTACTTGGTAAAAAATTTTCCTAGTTATGTCATTGGGAATGTTTACATGAGTCTGGGGGAAAGGGTAGAAGTAGAGAATAATGGAAAGCGAGGATAACTTTTCATTGCCATTGTATGAACAACAAAAAGTAGACATATAGCCAAACAGAGGATCCATATCTGTCATTCCAGAGTCATCCTTTCTTGTCATTAACTCAAATAGTTTTTTTGAGTCCTGAAAAACTTGGCCACTAATGTAGGGCTCTTTCATTCTTTGAGCATTTCAGTAAAACTGAAGGCAGAAAGGAAACTAAAACTAAAAGGATGTAAAACTCCAAAGGGAGATGTCTGGATCTGGTAGGACCTAGTAGGATAAAAAAATAGTATTTTAATAGAGCTTAGTTTTTGCAAAGTGTGTCATATGTAATATCTTTTGTTCTCATTACAATCAAATGAGATAATGACTGCCACATGGTAGCCACTATTTAATTGTTCACTATTATATATATGCTAGCTGAGGCAAGTGCCATTTTCTTGATTTCTTTTTTTCTCTTTCTCCCTTCCTTCCTTACTTTCTTTCTTTTTTCTTCTTCCTTCCTTCCTTCCTTTATTTTTTCTTTCTTCCTTTCTTTCTTGCTTCCTTCCTTTCTTTTCTTCCTTTCTTGCTTCCTTCTTTCCTTCACACTTCCCTCAATTCCCAGCTATCCACTCTGGCATAGTAGCCACTTAAAATGCTAGTTGTTTGACAACATTTCAATATTTTAGGATATACCCTAAGACTCTATAACTTTTAATCAGATAGAATCTATTGGCTTGCATTATTCATAGGTGTTTCCTCATTTGTGAGTATCTTATACCAGGGAAATTCTCCCTATCCCTACTCTGATTCCTATCCAAACACATTGATTATCATTTACTATTACCTTTCTCTCACTCTCCACTTCTAATTAATTAGCTATAAAAATAAGATAATACTGCTAAAGGACTTCCTTTATCTCTCTTAATGTGTGTCTCTGTCTCTGTTGCTGTCTCTATTTCTATAATTCTTTATCTCTGTCTTTCTGTCTCTTTATGTCTCTCTGTGCCTGTCTCTCTGTCTCTATTTGTCTCTATCTTTCTCTGTCTCTGTCACTGAATCTCTATCTCTCTTTGTCTCTGTCTCTCTCTGTGTGTCTCTGTTCTCTCTCTCTCTCTCTCTCTCTCTCTCTCTCTCTCTCTCTCTCTCTCTCTCTCTTTCTCTCTCTCTCTCTCTCTCTCTTTTTCTGTCTTGCTCCCTCTTGGTCTCACTCTCATTCTCCTGCTTTCTTTCTCTTGCTCTCTCTGGCTCTCTGACTGTGTGTGTGTGTGTGTGTGTGTGTGTGTGTGTGTGTGTGTGTGTCCTAAAAACAATGAAACTAGAATTGCTTTAATGGCTTTAATTTCATTTTTTAGAAGGAGGTTGAAGCAGTCTTATTCTTCCCACCAGAGAGTAGCTGACATATTTAATTGAAAAAAATCATTGCACCTTTGGATTTGTTATGGAGAAGGTGACAAAAAGGGAGAATCCTTTTCTGTAAAATTTGAGCTTAGGGAAAGATTTCAAAATTATATAAAGAACTCAGATTATAAACAATGAAAAGCTGAGAAGAATGAAATTCTGGACAAACACATAATTAAAATGTTTACTTGGATGGCAAGAATGTTGTTGTCAAAAATAGGGCAAAGATAAATTATTTTAAATTGGAGTCAATATTAGCAACATTCAGTGTTTAGACTCTATACTTCTCCTGTTTCCCCAATATAGCAGACTCATCCCTAGTAGCCAGTGTGAAGTGAGAGTTGGCTAGAGAAGCAATGATTGATTATGTTTGCTTTTATATAAAAATGCTGAATGCTGAGTTAACTAGGAAAGAGTAAGGACAAGATCTACATGAACTTGGACTTTTGTCTTTTACAATCATTTTTTTCTTACTCTTTCCTTCTCTATTTTACAAGCTTGTGCAGCTGATTACATATTTTGTCAGATTATCATTTCTTTATTTTAATATTTTTAAAAATTTTGACCCTAATAGTTTGTTTCATGTTTCATGAACCCACAGACCAGCTTCTATAATAAAGATACACTATTTGAAAAAAACCCGATAGTAAACTAGAAAGAATTCTGATAGAAATTGGGTGTAAGTCATTACTATACACCATCTAACATGATAAGCTCAAAAAAGATATATGACTTACATGTAAAAGGTCATATCATAAAGCTAAGGGGAAAACATATAATTCTACCAGTTGTAACAATCCAGTTGTGTTTAGAAAATTGGTAACAATTTATAACCAAACAAGGGACACAAAAGCATTAGAAGATAAAATGGACCACTTTGATCACATAAATTTACAACTAAAATTTAGTCAAGCAAAATTAATTAATCTAAAACTTGAAGGGGCACAGCTAACTAATGAAATATCTGTAGTAAGTTTATCAGAAAAAAAGTCTTCATTTCCAAAAAATATAAGGAACTGACTTAAATGTACAAAAATCAGAGCCATTAACCAACTGATAAGCAGTCAAAGTAAATAAACTGGCAGTTTTTCAAAAGAAGAAATCCAAGCTTTCAATGACTATTGGGGGAACAGGAAAATGCTCTCAGCTAATAATAAGAAAAATACACGTTAAAGAATATCTAGATTTTTACCATAGAGTCAATTATATATGTGAAGCTATGCAAGCTATGTTTCCATAATGTCTATGTTGCACAAAAAAAAAATAAACAAAAAGAAACCATAAAAATAATGTAAGAAAGCATATGCTTCAATTTGTGCAATCAGACTGCATCTGTTCTTTTTCTGGAGGTAGAGAGCATTTTTTCATCATATATTCTTCAGATATGTTGGGATTAATATATTATTAAAGATAGCTGAATTATTCACAGTTGGTTATCATAAAACACTACTATTATTGTGTACAAAGTTCTCTTGGTTCTGCTTATTGCATTTTCCATCAACTTATGGAAGTCTTTCCAGGTTTTTCTGAAAGCATTTTGCTTATCTTTTTTTTTTTTTGTAAATTGATTATTCATTTTAAACTTAAATATAAAATGAGAAAAGAAAAAAGAACAATACCATGTGCACAGTACAATATTAAAAAGATTCAATATAAAACAATAAATTTCCATTTCAAGAAAACCTATATAATAAATGCAAAACATTCTTTTCAAAAACTAGACAACTTTTCTTTATTCCTAATAGATTTTCTTTTGTTCTCTGTTGTCTACTTTCTTTGAATCATTTTCCCTGATTTCTTCTTCATCTTTTGTTCTTCCAAATGAGTTTTGTTATTATGTTTTTTCTAATTCAGCAAGATTTTTTTTTACTAATTTAATTGGGATGGCATTGAATAAGAAAATTAGTTAAGTAAAAAATGTCCATTTTTATTTTGGCTACAACAAATATTACTTTGGCTATTTATCTTTGACTTTATTTGAATAAAATTGTTTCACATTTATGTTCATATATTTCTTGTGTCTGTTTTAGAAGTTATATATTACTGAACAATAAAATTACATTAAATAACATACTTCATTTCATTTAATCCTTCCCAAAAAGAATGATGCTCAATTAGTTTCCCATTAATGGCTACTATGAAAAGCACAGTTATTAATATTATTACAAATATATATCCTTCATATATTTATTTGATAAATATCAAATCAGAAGAGGCCTTACAGAAAAATATTCTTATAAGTTAAGTACATAACTGAAGAATCAGCAGGCTATGGTTAGTCTCTTTTTCTCCATAAGGTATCCCTTCTTCTAGGAGACAGAAAGTTAGCCTAATATCTAGGGGATAGATTCATGGTTCATTTTCAGAATTCCTTTTCTCTGGCTAGTGATTTCCTGAGGTCATCTATGTCAGAGGTTGCTGTTATTGTTCCTTGTATTTCCATCATACCTCATTCTTTGTTACCATGTTTTGTTTTCTTGGCAAAGATACTAGAGTGGTTTTCTTCTCCAGAAAATTTTACAGATGAGGAACTGAGGCAAACAGAATTAAGTGACTTATCCAGTGACACAGTTAGAAAGTGGAAGAGGATTTTAAACTTTTAATGTGTTGAAACGAGAACTTTTGCTCCTCCAGACAATATAGCAGAACTTCAGAATCTGTGAGTCACTGAAAATCAGTGTGTAAGAACTGATAACTGGGAAACATGAAACCACAAAAGCAGAAGTATGCATTAGTCCTGGTGAGATTTTTACAAAAGACATGTATGCTACAAAGAAGCAATCAAGTGAATAAAATGATACAAAGGTACTCACTATTATTAGGATAGTTTTGGTGGCCTTGGTCTCAGGGGAGGCTCGGGCAGAGATGCAGGTAATGTGAATTTGCTTAGCTTGCTTGTGGTGCCTATAGAGCAGAAATATCATGTAGCCACTGGAAAAGACCATGAATCCTACAAACACAGCATCAGGAAATGAGTGAGCAAAAGCATAGAGAGAAGCACGAAATCCAGAAGGAACTAAATGAGAGCAATATCCATAATGTTGTATTTCAGTGATGTTTTTGGTGTGCTTTGGATAAACCATTCCAATAGGAATAAAGACATTTAGAAGCAAGTGGAAAGTCCAGCAAAGGAGACTGAAGGGAATGATGTACTTTGGAGCTCTGGCTTTAAGATTTGCTGAACTTGACTTGCTGGGGCTGATGGTGATGGCCTGAAAGGCACTCAAGAGACATGTCAGGGAGATGGAAAGGCCTCGAGCAACTCTTTGAAGGTAGAGGGTAATTCTGCAGCCAATGATATCCAGAAAATTCTTTATCCCTATGGCTACCATGGTCTGAGGGATGCCCTTACAGAGAAGTGCTAAACAGTTAGCCAAGGCAAGCTGTATGAGAATTCTATCTATAGGTCTAAGTTTATGTCCACTGAGGAATATGAAGATGAATAGACTTATAAGAAAAAAATTTCCTATAAACCCAATTCCCACTTGGGAAAAGAAAACAATACTCAGGATAATGTCACTAGAATTCATGTCCTTGGTCTTTTGGAGAGGAAAATTGGCATCAGGATCAGGCAGATCTAAGAAAAAAACACAAAATGATTTTTTGTGAATATTGGCCCCCACAGTCTCATCTGGAAGAACCTACTGATATCTCCTTCAGTTATTTTCCCCCTTTCTTACATTTCATTTTTTCTCAGTTACATATAAACAAATTTTTAACATTGATTTCAAAAAATCCAAATTTTCTAATTCCCTCTCTTTCTGAAGGAAAAGCAAGTAATTTTATATAAATTGTACATGTACAGTCATGTTGCAAAAGAATATTCAGACAAAGGCATAAATAATAAAGTTTTCAAAAAATATTCTTCAATCTGCATTTAACTCCATCAGTTCTTTCTCTGGAAGCAGATAGCATTTTTCATCATAAGTTCTTTGGAATCTTGTTGAATCATTTTACTGCTGAGAATAGATAAATCATTTACCATTGATCATCCTACAATATTCCTGTTACTATGTACAATATTTTCCTGATTCTGTTCATCTCACTTTGATTGTTTATATAAGTCTGTTATGAGCCAGAACTTGAAACAAGGTGATAACTCAATGGAATTGATAGCAATAATGCTTAAGTTAACACCTTTGAGAGTTCCCACATTATCTCACACATTAGTTCACACATTTGGGAGATTTCAGGATTCAGTGTGAGATATCCAAATTCACACCTCCCATAATCCCACTTTCAGAGGAGGAGTCAACCTTTGAGTTTATACCTCTAAAAGAGCATAAAAACAGCTGAGCTCAGTCAGGAGAGTTCAATTGAAAAGATTGAGAGGGGAGCGTTAGTTGGAGATTGAGAAGCCACAAGTTGGAGTTGAGCTAGAGGCAGAAGCTGGAAGAGCTAAAAGACAAGCTGCAAGAGTTCTTGGAACCAAGGAGGGAGATAGGCGTCTAAGAAAACTAACCAGGCTATTTTGGAAGAGACAATAAAAGACTGTACTTAAATCCCTAGCTGCGTTTGAGGTGATTACTGATCTCAACCAAACAAAGGCTGCCTCCAGAAAACCTCCCCAAGAAACCTGTTCCCACAGAGAACCATCATATATTATAAAAAAGAAGAGAACACCACATAAATCTTCTCGGTTTTTCTGAAAGTATCTTGCTTGTCATTTCTTATAAAACAATAGTGTTCTATCACAATTAAATACAACATGTTGAACCATTTTTCAATTAATGAGTATCTTATCAATTTCACTTCTTTTTCATCAAAAAAGAGTTGCTATAAATAGCTCCTTTTCCCTTGTTAAAAAGCTCTTTGGGATATAAACCTAGTAATGGTATTGTGGGGTCAAAGAGTTATTGTTTTGTACATCTTTATGCATAGCCCTAAAAAATGGTTAGATTAGTCCACAACTCCAACAATACTACTTTAATGTCCCTTTTTCTGTATATACACCAACATTTGTCATTTTTTCCTGTCATATCAGTCTGATAAGTGCGAGGTAGTATCTTTGAGTTGTTTTAACTTGAATTTCTCTAATCAGTAGTTATTTAGAGCATTTTTTCCTATGACTATAGATAGTTTTGATTTCATCTGCAAGCTGCCTGTTCATATCATTTTACCATTCATCAATTTGCTAATTATTTGTATTGTTATAAATTTGATATGGTTCTCTATATATTTGAGGAGAGGACTTTATATAAGAGACTTGCTATAAAAATTTTATCTGGTTCCTGCTTCCTTTCTAATTTTGGCTATACTAGCTTTGCTTGTGGAATAGTCTTATAATGTTATGTAATTGTGCATATCTTTTGCTCCAGCAGTACCATAACAGAATCCATATCTGTAATGTTCTCCTCGGTTCAGTTTTCTTGGGGTCTCTGGGAGCAGCCTTCATTTCAGTTCAGTAATAACCACAAGTGCAGCCATGTGGCAAAGTCCAAATCCTCTCCTTCAAAGTCTTGTCTCCTTTCCTAAGGCCCGGTTAGCTTTCTTAGAGGCCTATCTCCCTTTTTGGTTTTGAGAGCTTGAGCTCTATGTGAATAGGTGTAATGTGTAAAAAAAAAATTCATTTCCTGTTGGAATCTTTACAAACTGCTAACTCATTAGAGTTGATAGATTATTGATCTGATCTTACAAGAAGATGTTTTGGGCCAGAACCTGGAACAAGGTACTAAGTAGAACTAATTGATACAGTGCTTGTGTTTATACCTTTACTCATTGGAATTCACAAGTATGGGAGATTCACAAAGTTAACTGTGTAACTTTGTGAATTCACACCTCCCCTGAAGCTCTTGGGGCCAGAGAGCACTCTGGGAAGAAACCCATAATCTCTCTCTCTCTCTCTCTCTCTCTCTCTCTCTCTCTCATATCCCACAATCCCTCTCTCTCAAAGGAGCATAAATAGAGCTTCAATGGGCCAGTCAAGAAAGTTTTTCAGAGTGAAGAAGCTACGAGTCGGGAGTTTAGCTGAATTTAGGTTGAGAGAGGAGTGTCAAGTGAGTTCAGCCAGAAGCCCTCTCTGAGTGACGAGTTTTACTTCGGAACATTGACTGGGGTCAGAAAAGAGCATTCTGGGAGATTGAGAGCCAGAAGCCCTCTCTCAGAGTCAAGACAGATTCAACTTGGTGCTGGCTCTGGAGGCTGAAGAAAGCAGAGACAGAAGCAAAGGACAAAGCTGCAAGAGCTCTTGGAACCAAGCAGAGAGATAGGCCTCTAAGCTAACCGGGCTATATTGGAGACAATAAAAGATCTGAACTTTTATCACCTGGCTGCATTTTGGGTAATTATTGATCTGAGTTGATACTAAGGCTGCCTCCAGAAAACCTCCCTGAGAAACCTGCTCTCCCCCAGAGAGAACCATCATATTATATATTTTAAAGAAGAAGATCATCATAACTACCCTTAAGAATAACAATGAAAAAGGAAACATATATATAAAAAGGGATACATAAAAGAAACTTGCCACACGGTGCAGGCAACTAGGTGAACTCAAGGAGCTAACTTTTGCCATACACCCTTAAGGATCAAAATGAATAGCTTTCCAATTTTTCAAAATGCCAGAGTTGCTTTTTGAATATATTTGTCTTTGCTTTTGTTCCTATGAAATTGTAATAAGATGTAGATCTATTTTCTAAAAACTATTTCTATTTCATAAGTATTCCTTCTGTAGTAACTATTACAAAACACTGCAGTTAGATAATACTCTACATATACTAGATATTTGATGATTTGATAGATTTATTACTGTTATGTATATAACATGAGAAAGAAAAGAAAAAGAGAAGTAATATTCTCACATCCCTTCTTTTCTCTTTACACAAACTCTTAGTTCAATGCCTCATGATCTTTCATGCAAAAATTGAGACAATATTTTGAAATGACAAATTTTTTCATTCCATTTATAAAGCAAAAAATGACAATTATACAAAATATGCAGTCAAGCCGACAAAGTTCCATATTTACAATGTCCAAAGATATATGTCTCATTCTGCATCCTTAATTTGAAGGTATTTTTCAGTAACAACATTAAAAATCAAACAATTAATACTGATGAATCAATTTAAAAACATCTGTTAAATGCCTACATATGTACCAGAGACTTAGTAAGCACTAGGGATACAAAGACATAAGTGAAACTTTACTAGTTCTTGAGGATCCTGGTGAAAGAAGAAACATGTCCCTAAAGAAACATATATAAATTAAACCCTTTCCATTGTATAGAAAACTCAGCCATCTGGGGGACATTCACATTCTTCCATCTTCCATATCTAATAAGAAAGCAGAGGCTTTCCAGTCTCTGATAATGCCAGAATTTGCTATATATGTGCATTTTAAGTGTATTTTTTCCCCTGTGAATTCCCTTGATATGTGTCCCATTACTTACAAAGTTTTTTTTTTTTTTTCTGTAGCACTTATCAGAAGATTTTAAAAGCAATTGGCATTCTCCTCACTCTTCTAGGCATCCAATACTTCATAACTTTCACAGATAATATTAAAGAAGCTTTCTAACAATACTTTTTCTCTTCCTTCTACATACTTACACTGAAAAAAACAAAACAAAACAAAACAAATTCCCTCATTCACCATGGCTAAAAAGGTATTTTTCATTTTGCATCCCAAATTCGTAACTTCTCTGTCTTAAGGAGAATAAGAATTGGCATATCTTGAAATTATACTCTCTACCTTATCTTTTCCCTGCCCAATTCTTCCATGGAAACTGCCTGTTGATATCTTTATGGCACTTATTTCACTACATCACTTTCCTGCATAAAAATGTTCAATATCTACCTGTTGCCTATAGAATAAAGTTCAGGCACCTCCATCATCTCCATTATCATCATCTGCCTAGTCCCTGCAGATCATCATAATCCATCTCCCAGTTCCCTTTCCCATCTTACTTTATATCATTCCCTTTATATAATCTTCATTCACATCAAAATAGCTTTCTAGCTTGCCTTTACAGGCTTTCCTAGCTGTTTCATTAATATTTCTCTCCTATTTAAGAAATTGTATGTAGTTTTCTAATATATTTTCTGAGTGTGTCTTGATAAATAGACTTTAAAGTGTTTTCTAAAATCTACAATTATTTTATATAGTTAGAATTGACTCCGATATGTATCATGGGGTGTTGGTGAAGAGTGAAAGAGGGGTGGAGCATTGGTCTTCGCCAAAAAGAAGAAAATCTCATACCAATTGGATTTGATACTTGGGTTATATTTAAATAGAATTTCTATTTCTATTTTTTGCTATTCGTTCATGAGAAATATTTGAAAATAGATATCTTTCACTATTGATCAGAAAAATGCAAATTAAGACAACTGAAGTACCACTGCACACCTCTCTGATTGGCTAAGGTGAAAGGAAAAAATAATGATGAGTGTTAGAGCTGATGTGGGGAAACTGGGACATTAATACCTTGTTGGTGGAGTAGCTCCCTATCACCACCAGCATCAAAAATGAAAGTTTATATTTGGATTTTAGAACTCTTTGTCACCCAGTTCATCATACCTTTTCTCCACAACTTGTATTCTTTGATCCAATGACACTGGTCTCCTAGCTGTTGCATGATCAAGATACTCTATCTCTGGGCTCTAGACACTTTCTTCTCATTTCCACCTGTTGGCTTTCCTGACTTCCTTTAAGTCCCAAATAAAATCCTATCTTCTACAGGAAATCTTTACCCCCACACCTCTTAATTCTAGTGCATTTTCTCTGTTAATTATTACCTATTTATTCTCTATATCACTTTTTTCCATATGTTTCCTTTTCTCTCCCATTAGACTGTCAGCTCCCTGAAAGTAATGTTTAACTTTTGCTTCTTTTGCTTGCCCTGAAAATCGGCACAATGTCTGGCACATAAAAAGGAGTAAAAAATATTTCCTGACTGACAGGTTCATAGCTCATAGGGTATTCTGAATCCATTAATTTAATATAATACATCTATTATCTCATTAAATCCATGAAATCCATTCTTTCTTGAGCATTAGTGCTCAAAGAAGTCTTTTCTCCAAGTTTTAATGCTGATTTTCTGGATCCTACTCAGCATTAAACTTTTCATCTTGGAGATAACTGCACTCTTATGGATAGATGGATTTCTGCCTAGAACACTCAGTTAAGGAAATGTTCAGGCCACTCATATTTAGTACAAAGCTGTGAACATTAAAGGTGCCTAATAAGATTTATTACCTTATTGTTTCATACTTAATATTTACCTCTAGTCTTTTTCAAGCCAAAGTGCTTGGAAGTTGTCTAAGTTTTCATTTCCCACTCCCATTGAATTATATTGAGGAAGTTAGTTTGCACAATAGATAGAGAATTGGGTCTGGAGTTAGGAAGATCTGAATTTAAATCTGATCTCTGACACTCCCTAGTTGTGTGATATTGGATAAATCAGTTAATCTCTATTTGCTTCAGTTTCCTCAACTATAAAATGGGGATAATAAATAATAGCCTCTGCATCCAGGGCCTTTGTAAGGATCATATGAGATTATTATTTTAAAGTGTCTGGCAAATAGTAAAAACCATATAAATATTGAGTGCTGTTATCTCCTACTAGATCCCTGACTTATCATGACAGAGGGGTTTGTGTAGCTCAGCTAGGAGCTTTGCTGTGCAGGGTTACCCAAAAGAGAAATGTCATAATGGAACATTCTGGGAAAATGTGATCTTCTGCAGAAGACAATGACAAACCATTTCAGTATCTTTGCCAAGAAAATACCATGGATAATATTAAAATGATAAAAGGTATGATACCAGATGATGAAATCTGCAGTTGAAAAGATGAGCTCCACAAGTTAGAAACCCCAACACAATACAGAGGAAGAGCAGAAGACAACTACAAGTAGCTCCAATAAAAAAGCTCCAGAACTATTAACCCAAAGCCAAAGAGAAAGAGAAACTCATCTGGGAATGCTTCTGGATAAGGAAGAAAATAAGATAACAGTGAGGGGCAAAAAGGGCTGCAAAACAGTAAAAAATAAGATGGAGGGAAATTCACAAATAGTCATTATAACTTTGAATGTGATTGTGATAAATTCAACTATAATATGGAAATAGCAGAATGCATTAAAAGTTCAAATGCAACAATATTCTATTTACAAGAAAAATATTTAAATATTTTAAAACATATTTGCACACAGACTGGAAGACTGGAGTAGAATTTAATTTGCTGCAGCCGGAGAGAGATATTACAATTATGATCTCAAAGTTGTGGCTAAAATAGATTTAATTAAAAGAAACAAACATGGAAACTACATTTTGATAAAAGACACCATATACAATGAAATTATATCAATATTGAACCTATATATACCAAGAACCATGGCATCTAGATTTTTAGAAGTGAAGCTAAATTAATGACAAGTGGAAATAGATAGTCGTTTTATAATAGAAAGAGACTTTAATCTTCCCTTTCAGAACTAAATAAATTTAACTCAAAAATAAATAAAAAATTAGTTTAAAAAATTAATAGAATTGTAGATACACTATTTATCATAGATATGTGGATACAATTAAAGGGAAATAAAAAAGGGAAAAAGTATTTTTGTCAGTGCTTCATGATATCTTTACAAAGATAGACCATATATCAGTACATAAAATTTTAAAATTAAAAGTAGAAATATTAAAAGGATCTTTTGGGTATCATAATACAATAAAAATTATATTAAGTAAGGGAACAAGGAAATATTAAATACTAATTGCATATTAAACAACCAGTTTTAAGGAATGAGTGGGTTAAAGAACAAAACAGAGAAAAATAAATAATTTCACTAAAGAAAATGACAATACTAGACAACACATCCAAAACCTATAATATACAGCAAAAGCAGTAGAGGGGAAAATTATATCTCTAAATGCTTACATCAATAAAATAAAGAACAGACTAATGAATTGCATATAAAATGTTAAAACCCAGGGGAAAATAAATTTAAAATTCTCAATTAAATACTAAGTAGAAAATCCCAAAAATTAAAAGTGAGATTATTAAAACTGAGTAAGACACATAATCAATAAATAAAATTAAATGTTAGTTTTATGGGGAAAAATATAGATAAGAAATTGATTAATATGAATGTTTTAAAAGAGAAGAAGATCACATCACAAGTATCAAAAATAAAAGACATACATATACCACTAATGGACATCAAATTAAAATAATTATTAAAAAAATAATATTTCCAAGTAAATGCCAATAAATTTAACAATTTTAGTAAAATGAAAAAATTTTTACAAAAATATAAATTATCTAAATTAGAAAAGGGGGGAATAGAATATCTGAATAGATTTATTTTTAAAAAGGAAATTGAATGGTCTATCAATGAACTTCATAAGAGAAAGCATTATAACCAAATAGATTTGTCAGTTAACACTATCAAATATTTAAAGACCAACAAATTCCAGTGTTAAATAAATTATTTGTAATAATAGGTATATTACCAAAATTGGGATGAAGAGATATTACCAGAGTCCTTTTAGAAAACAAATATGAATGCGATACCGAGACCAGGAAGAGTAAAAAAAGAAAAAGAAATTTATAGACTAATTTCATTAATGAAGATGGAGACACAAATCCTAAATAAAATAGATAAGACATTACAAAAATACTTTAGAAAGTCTATGTGTTGCAATCACATGGGATTTATACCAGGAATGCATGGATGATATAACAAAAAAAAAAAACTATTAACAAAACTGATTAAATCAAAAATAAAATTTTTTTTAGCATATGATTATATCAATAGATGTGGAAAAGTTTGATAAAGTTCAAAATTAATTTTTATTTAAAAATTTGAATGTATTGGTATAAATGTATTTTCCCATGAATTAAAAAAAAAACTCATCTGAAATCATCTTCAAGCCCTATTTATAGTGCAAATAAAATAGAAAACTTCCCAGTAAAATTAGGTGTGAAACAAGGATGTCCACTGTTATGAATATTTTTCAATATTGAATTGAAAATCTTAGCAATAGCAATAGGAGAAGAAAAAGAAATGGAAAGATTCAGGACAGGAAAGTAAGTAATAAAACGATCTATTTTTACAAACAATATGATGACATGCTTGGAAAAAACTAAAGACAACTAAAAAGTTAGTTGAAACAATAAATAATTTTATCAAAATAGCAGAATATAAAGAAAATCCATATAAATCATCAGCATTCCTATATGTCACAAAGACAACTTTCCAAAAGGGATAATGAAAGCTGTCCCATTTGAAAACACTATAGATAGTATCTGGGAATACACATACCAAAAGAAACAGAGAAACTACATAAGCAAAATTGTTTTTAAAAAAGTTTTTTTGTATAAATAAAATCAGATTTAAATAATTGCAAAGAGATTAATTGTTCATGAGTAGGCAAGAGAAATACAATAAGTATGTCATTTCAATGAGTAGATGCTCATCAATTGAGGACTAAGTTATGCTATATGAAAATAATGGAATATTATTGCTTTACAAGAAATGATGAAAAGGCTGATTTTAGAAGGGACTGGAACGATTTATGTGAACTGATGCTGAGTGAAACAAGAGGAATCAAGAAAACATTTTACACAGCAACAGCAAGATGGTGTGATGATAAACAATGATAAATGATTCTTCTCAGGGATTCTGTGATCCCAGGCAATCCTAATAAACTTTGGGTGAAAAATATCATCCGCATTGAGAGAGAGAACTATGGAGACTGAATATAAACGAATACATACCATGTTCACTTTTTTTTTCTTTTGTTTTCTTTTTCTCATGGTTTTCCCCTTTTGTTCTTATTTTTCTCTGCCAACATTCTCTCCCAATATGCAAATATATATATGTATATATATATATATATATATTATATATATATATATATATATATATATATATATAACCAAAAAAGAAATGTTATTTTACATGTAACTGAGGAAAATAAAAAAGAAAAAATATGACATTTTCACCCAAATTAATTTATATATTAAATGCCATCCATTTAAATTACCCAATTTTTACTGAATTAGGAGGAATAATAACTATTCTTTTAAAAAACAAAGGTCAAGAAAAGTAAAGGAAATAATTTTTAAAAAGGAAAAAAGGGAGGTTTAGCAAGCATACCAAATCTTAAATGGTATTATAATGTAGTATTTATCAAAACTATCTGGTACTGACTAAGAAATAGAAAGACACATCAATGGAATACAGTAGGCATACAATTTAAAGAAGCAAATCAATATAATAACCTCATATCTGACAAGCATGAAGAATAAAGATTTGGGGATAAGAATTCATTATTTGGTTAAAAAAAAATTGTGGAGAACACTGGAAAATAGTATGGCAGAAAGTGGGTCTAGACCAATATCCTATACCATTTTCCAAGATCAAAAAATCAAGATCAAAATGGATCATAGTTATGGGCCAGAACACTGAAACAAGGATTCTTACAAGGTGTTAAGCCAGTGAAATTCATGAATACAATGGTTATCTAGTTTAGCATGGAGCTTAATAGTTCTCTAGCTCAGTACATGTACTTAGTACTTAATATAGCTCCACAAGATTCACATCTATGATAATGGAGTATATAACAGTCAGCAAGGACTGGAGGAGATTCATTTGATCTTCACTCAGGCTCCTGGTGGCTGGCCTGGCCTCCTGCACTTCTCCACTGAAACCAAGACTCCAGAAGGCCTCTAAAAAAGCCAGCTGAAGGCCCAGGCAAATAGACAAGACTTTGGAAGAGATAATAAAGGATTTGGACTTTAACACGGTAATTACTGAACTGAAACGCAGGCTGCTCCTAAGACCTCCAGAGACTCCCAGAAAAGCAAACCAAAGAACATTACACATAATCTAGATAGAAAGAGAGTTGTTACAAGAAAATTAGAACATAAAATCTATTGCTTATCAGATTTATGGAGAGGTTAGAATATATGAATGAAAGAAAGAACAGACATAGGTGTAAAATGAATAATTTTGATTAGATTAATTTTTTTAAATGTAAAAATAAAACAAAATGCAATCCATATCAGAAGGAAAGAAATAATTGGACGGGGGGAATTTGGAGATAGCATATCAGATAAAAGTCTCATATCTAAAATATAAAGAATGGGGCAGCTAGATGGCATAGTAAGGAGAATACTGGCCCTGGAATCAAGTAAACCTGAGTTCAAATCCACCCTCAGCCATTTACTAATGGTGTGACCTGGGCAAGTCACAATCCCAATTTCCTCAAAAATAAAATAAAATGTATAAAAATACAATATCAGATCTGTAAGAATACAAGTCATTTCACAACTGGTAAATAGTCAAAGGACACAAATAGGAAGTTTTTCAGTGAAGAAATCAAAACAATTTCTAGCTATATGAAAGGAATGCTCTCAGTCATTATTGATTAGAGAAATGCAAATTAAAACAACTTTGAGATGTTATTTTACCCCTGCCAGATTAGCCAAAATGATAAAAAAGGAAAGTGATAAACATAGGAGATGTAGAAAAATTAGGCACTAATTCATTATTATTAGAATTGTGAACTGATCCAACCATTTTGGAGAGCAATTTGGAATTATGCCCAAAGAATTATCAAATAATCTATACCCTTTGACCTAGCAATACCACTATTTGGTTGATTTCTAAAGATGATTAAAGGATAATTAAACTTCTATATTCTAAAATGTTTATAGCACCTCTCTGTAATGGCAAAGAACTGCAAATTGCAGATATGTTTCTCTACATGGTTTTATACATTTATTTATATAAACATAAAACATGTATATAGCCATATATACACATGGATAAATAGATGGATAGATATAGGTACATGTTTATATATATATATATAAAATTAAAGGTTCACCTACACTACTACACATAATCTCATGAACTACTTACTTTGAAAATAATATACATGATAAATCAAGATATATTGAAACAAAAGTTTTCTAGCATTCTGAAGAGACTGTTTTATTTTTATATTTTATTACTATGGTTATTTTGTTTATTTTATGGACTCATTTACTTTTAGGATAATGTTGTATAAAGTGAACTGTATGACAAACAGGTCGGTTCAGCGCTAATCTAAGGATCAATTTTCTCCATTGTCAAATGAGAATATTAGAATGGATGCACTCTGAAGTCCTTTCCAACTTAAAATTTGTGGTTCTATGAACCTGTACCTTTGAAAAATGAAATAATGTGAAGAAGAAACAACAGTGCTACATAACCTAATAGAAGGACTGACTTAAGAGGAGGAGGGGAAGAGAGAAAAAGAACATCAGCGGGCTCTGGGCAGAGATAGAAGAGCCTAACATGAGTTCAGAGGAAGGAAAAGAAACACTACACCTTTCTTAAATTATAGGATCACATCCCTGTCCCCACTCCCATAGTACCTTTGTACAGGTTCTGTCTCCTTTCAGCTCCCAAAGAATATTCTCTCCCTCCAAATAAATAATCTTTAAGTCTAAGGCTGGGGCATAGAATGAAATTTACCTGGCTGGTCTTAGCTGTGGAAAAATCGGGCAGGGTAGTAGCGATGGCTAAGTGGGTAGCTGGAGTGGGTAGAGACAGTCCTAGATATAGGATCTTGATTCTCTGAGAGTATTTACACCCTTCCATCCTCTGACCTTCAGGGAGCTGTGTTTTTCATGTCACTTGCAGAGAATGTGGCATTGACATTGTCAGGGGAGGGAGCCAGGGATATCCCAGAAGGAGAGAATTCTTCCCCCAGCTACAAATTGGCATCAACAAATTACTGTGGATTAATAAGAACTCTCCAAAGGAATTAGAGAATTCTAACTCTAACAGAATAAGAGTTGGTAATTATCACCTTTTGCATACGATAGGACAGTATATTTAAAGAACTTTAAAGAATCAAGTACACAAACAATTCACAACTCTTACCAAGTTTCAGGATACAAAATAATCCACACAAATCTTCAGCATTTTTACATATTACCAACAAAGTTCAGCAGCAAGAGATACAAAGAGAAACTCCATTCAAAATAATTGCCGATAGTTTAAAACATTTGGGAATTTTTCTGCCAAGGGAAAAATAGGAATTATGTGAACACAACTACAAAGCACTCGCCACATAAAGTCATAAGTACTATTATTTATAATAATCCACTTAGTGCCATGTCAAACAAACTCCCAAGAAATTATTTGACAGATCTAGCAAAAATAATAAAGTTCATTTGAAAGAACAAAAGGTAAAGAAAAAACTGCCAATGAAGGTATCCTATTTGTGTCAGATCAAATACTCTATTGTAAAGCAGCAGTCATCAAAATCATTGGGTACTGGCTAAGAAACAGAGTTGTTGATCAGTAGAATAGGTTAGGTTCACAGGACAAAATAGTCAGGAAAAATAGCAGGCTAGTGTTTGACAAAGCCAAAGCCCCCAGCTGGGGGATAAGAACTCACTATTTGAGAAAAACTGCTGGGAAAACTGAAAATATGGCAGAAACTAGGCATCAACTCACACATAATACCATGGGTCTAGATAAAGTCAGAATGGGTTCATTACTTTAAAAAGTTATATTGTGAGCAAATTAGAAGAACATAGAATCATTTGCCTCTCAGATCTGTGGAGAAAGAAGGAATTTGTGACAAAGAACTCATAACTGAACACCAGATAGGTAATTTTGAATATATTAAGTTAAAAAGTTTTTGCACAAACAAAATTAATGCAGACAATAGAAGGGAAGCAAAACATTGGGGAAACCTTTTTACATTGAAGGGTTCAGATAAAGGCCTCCTTACTAAAATATATGCAGAACTGACTCAAATTTATAAGAATTCAAGCCATTCCCCAACTGCTAAATGGCCAAGGGATATGAACAGACAATTTTCAGATGAAGAAATTAAAATCAATTTTAGTCATTTGAAAAGGTGCCCTAAAGCACTATTGATCTGAGAGGCCACATTGTTCCACCTTTTGCCCCTTCTCATTTGAAAACACAAAAGTAGGACCTGGGATGGAAATGTTCTTTGATACTTATTCTAGGAAAAACTGTCTGCATGAAACACATTGATAATAGCCTTGTCTTTCCCCTCAGTGTGCCTCTGGGTGGGTCCCTGGTTACTGTCCTTAGTAACCCCCATACTGACTCCAATTAGCTTATTCTATTTTTCTCATACTTGATCCTTGCATTTTGCATCTACTTGTGAGACATGTTTCTTCCAGACTGTAAGCCATGAAATTCCGACTACTTCATCAACTTGAAATCACCGGATCCCCGATTCTGACACTCGGCATCCCCATCCTGCTGGTGCGGCCTATGAGTCACCTGTCTTCCCTCCTCAATCCGCACCCCACTAGGCCTGGTCGGCTCTTTGCCCATTACAGCCTCAAGCAGCTCCAGAACAGGAGACCTTTGTCTCTTTGTCTCAAATGTATCTGGGTCTGGACTGCTTGAGGAGGGAAGGATGGGATAATGGCCCTGTGGCCTTGGGACTGCACAGTGCTGGAGGTCCATGGATAACACTGGCCTCCAAATTCCAACTGTGGCTCTGTGAAGACAGGGGATCCCAGCTGGATGGTGGGAGCTGCTGGGAGAGGGGTCTCTCATCTCCTCTCAATGCTTTGAGCAGCAGCAGCATCCTATCACCAGCTTGCTTATGGACTTAAGCACTAGAATGGGACAAGCTTCCTTAGCTAAAGTGGTTCTGGAGAGCTTCTGCTGATGAGAGGCTGTTGGCTCTTTCTGAATTGCAGATGGCGGGGTACAGTTACTTCTGAGGAGAGGGACATGCCTGAAAGGACTCCATAACCAGGATGTCCTAGGAGAAGAAACACATCCAGACAGGTGGGAGAAGGAATGAAATAAAGGGACTGAATGGGACCAGGGGAAGGCTTCTCAGAGGAGCTAGGACCTGGGGCCCAGGTGTCAGGACATCACTCGGTCCCTATTCTCAGAAGATTGTAGGGCACAAAAGGATCCCAGTTCTACATTTCAGGAAATCATGTGATTTCTATACTCAAAAGGCTGTAGGGCAGAAAATGTGAGACCCAAGGCCCAAGTTTCAGTAGTCACATGACCCAGAGAACCTACACAATATTGCTGGTTATTAGTCAAAGGTTACATCCTTGTCAGTCCATCCAAGGAACTCTTCACTCTTTTATTATTTGATCCATTCCCTCTTTCCAGCCTGGTGTCCCATACTATGATGGGCTGCTCCCTCCCTCTGCAGGAATGTCTTGCAAGCACAGAATCCCTGCTTTCTTTGCATCTGGACTTGCCTCCCAGGAACCCCATTTGAGGCAGGGGGTTGCACACAAAACTTTTTCCTTTCTTGCCATTTTTTGCCTTGTGATCAGATTTTCTCTTGTGCAATCCAAAAAATGTCATGAAGTGCTGAAAAGAAATGTAATTATTTCACTTAGTTTCTGTCTTGGGGAGAGAGGGGTTAAGGGAGCAAAGGGGAAACATTGGGAAGACAAAGTCTGACAAAAAATTAAGTTTGAAAAATCCCTTTTCATATATTTGGGAAAATATTAATTTCAAGATTAAAAACAAATTTTAAAATACATGAAGTCTTTCTAATGTAAACTCAGTTTGTCTTTTCTTTCATTTTAATCCCTCCTGAAAAGATTTGCCATTTCAACGCCCAGCATTAACTTGGCTGAGCCTTATAGAAGATATGGACAGTTTTGCCACAGGGAATGAAAAACAGTCCCACTATGTGCCAAATGTATGTTGCTGCTGCTCTTGCTCCAGTAAGAAAAGCATTTCCAAAAGTTATGCTATTACATTATATGGATGATATATTGGGATGTGCACCTGAAGAGCAAATGTTAGAAGCATGTCTACAAAAGACCATAGAAACACTAAGGAATTACAAATTGGAAAAAGCTCCAGAAAAAATTCAAAGCCATGCTCCTTTTCAATATTTAGGATATGAACTATACCCTAAGGTGCTTACAATACAAAAACTGTCCTTAAGAACAGAGAAGCTAAACACCTTAAATGACTTTCAGAAATTGATAGGAGATATCCAATGGATGCGACCAGTGTTAGATTTGACTACCTATCAATTGCAACTCTTATATGACATTTTAAGGGGAAACAGTGCCTTAAATTCACCACATCATCTTACAAAAGAAGCCCAAAAGGCTTTGAGAGAAGTTGAACTGGCTTTATCCAATGTGGTTAAAAGAGTCACTCAAAAACCCTTGGAAATATCAGTTTTTGCTACACAAGAGGCACCCACAGCAGTCCATCAAGGAGATAGTGTGATAGATGGGTGAACCTCCAGCACAACCAGAACAAAGCCTTACTCCTTACCCAGTGCTTGTGGCTAGAATTTTATTAAAGGTCATTAAGCGAGGAGTACAATTATCTGGGATAAGACCTGACAAGATATACACCTTTTGCACCAATATACAAATTAATATGTGCTATGAGACCATCCCAGAGAGACAAATTTTATTGGCCATGGCTCCAAATTATACACACGGGTCTCCATTAAAGATAACCAGACTTTTACATAATTGCCAATGGATTCTTGAAGAAAAAGTTTCTAAACTTCCTCTTAAAGGACCAACTATCTTTACAGATGCATCCAAACATATTTGTGCTGTATACTCTCATGACTCCTTTTCAGTCCACTCAGAATGAATTGTATGCGATCATCCTAGCTCTTATTACTCAGGAGACATAAATATATCTGATTCGGCCTATCCAGTAGGTGTGGTACAAAGAACTGCCACAGCCCAAACAAAATTTGCAGCCTCTAATATATATCAGCTCTTTAAGAAACTTCAAGAGCAAGTGAGAAAGCATCCAAGTAAGATTTATTTCTTGCATGTCCACTTTCATAGTGGACTTCCAGGTTCCCTTTTGGATGGGAATTCAAAGGCAGATAGCCTTCTATGTTGGTCAATACTCCTTTATTCCAAGAAGCCCAGGAATCTCATTCTAAATATCAGGCTGCTCGAGCTTTACATTTACAATTTGGAATAACAAGAGAGGAAGCTAGGAGCATAGTAAAAGCGTGTATGACTTGCCTTCCTTTCCATGCTCCTACACTGCCTCCAGGGAAGAACCCAGTGAAATCTGGCAAATGGATGTGATCCATTATAAATCTTTTGGTCCTCTGTCTTTTATCCATGTTGTGGTAGACACCTTTTCAGGATTCACTTTTACAATACCAGCAGCAAAAGAGACAGCCCGAGTGGTCACTGAATTCCTCATATAAGCATTTGCGATTATGGGTGCACCACAAGCAATAAAGACAACGGTCCTGCATATACTTCTAAACATTTTGCGCACTTTTGTGCACAGTATAAGATTTTACACACCACTGGCATACCCTTTAACCCTCAAGGACAGGCAATAGTAGAGAGGAGAAACAGAGACATTAAGATGCTCCTCCAAAAACAAAAGGGGGAGCCAGAGGTAACCCTAGAGAACTTCTAAATCTAGCTCTTTATACTATTAACTTCTTGATTTTTGACAAACATGCACTGGCTCTGGCAGAGAGGTTTTATAACCCACCAGAAGGACAGTGTCCAGTGCGAGCAGCTCCACTATCTTTAGTAATCGCCAGATGATATAGAGAGACCCAGAAAGTGGTGAATGGAAGGGATCAGATATGCTAACTGCTTGGGGGAGAGGGTTTGCTTGCATCTCTATATGTGGAGAAGGAATCAGATGGGTGCCAAAGGGCCATATTCGCCTTGTCCATCACAGAGACATGGAGCAGACCCTTGAAATGAAGACCCAAGAAATATCGGGTGGTTCTGTTGCTGATTGTGCTCAGCACTGAAAGAGCGTGGCAGTTATGGCGTCTGACTCATGGACATCGAAAATTGTTGGATTTCCAAATCCTCAGGAATCATTGGATTCTCTGAGACATGATAAGATTGTTGTAGGACTTTAAATCCCTCAGGAATCATTGGATTCTTTGAGACATAAGACTTGAAAGCCCTCAGGAATCATTGGATTTTCTGAGAAATGATAAGACTATTACAGGACTTCAAAATCTGCTGGAATCATTGAATTCCCTAACACATAAGACTTTTGCAGGACTTCAGAAACTTGGGGGGATCATTGGATTCCCTGACATGTGAAGCAATGGACAATAGATTGGTTTTGGACTATCTCTTGGCTGCTGAAGAAGGCGTATGTGTGACTGTTTACATACCCTCCCTTCTAGGACTTCTGGCAATCTTTTACAACACTATTGATTTATATTGTTTGTTATACCGTTACTTGCATGTACAATTCATGTTTGTTACACCACATCAAGCCTGCACTGACTGAGGGGATGGTCATCACTAATAGCCTCTGCGTTATTGCTATGTGCTTGTATAATACTTCCCATGCTGATGGCTTTGTGCATAATAAGACCCTTCAGCCCAGAAACCCGCTAGCAACCCCCACTTCCATTTGGTCCTTTTCATATCCCTTCCTGAGGAGTAGGGATGGCATGACCACCTGTGTTCTAAAACAAAAGCATGGGCTGAAGCTCGAGCTGATGCACTGAGGTCCCAAGCATGTGAGGCTAAATAGTTATTGGACCATACTCTATATGCTTGGAGAAAGAATGGTCCCACCCACTCGTTGTGCAAGTCCTGATGTTTTGTATAAGAAATGACGTAGGGATGATTTTGGTGGGTGGAGGCAGAGGGGCAGGAAGAGAGGTGGAGAGAGACTGTTGACTGGGTTTGTCTCACGGCTGCTCACATTGCTATTGTCATCCCACTTCACCTCCACAAAGAATAAAGAGCAAAGATTTTCCCTTAACCTAAATTCCTGACTCTGGCTGATTTTTAAAATACACGGTCATCAAAGCCTCGCGTTCTATCTCAAATCTTTTTCCTCTGTCTTCCATCCCTCAGGTGGTCTCATTCCATGGTGTCTTTCTCCTTTCTGCTTGCCCTCTCTCCAGCTTCTCTCAGAATCAGCACTTGAAAGATGTTTCCAGTCTTTTACTGAGGCTGCTATTCAAGTCCAGTTGAACCTCCACCATAATTGAATTGGGGTTTTTTTTGTTTCTTACAAAATTTTCTCTCTAATCTGTGGGTTTCAAAATTTGGCACTAATATTCCTATGTATTCTCCACAAAGGATTCCCTTGAGGTGGTATTTTTTTTCTACTTTTTTTATTCTACTTTTCCCCTCATATTCTATCATTCTAGGACAATATTCCCAAGTTTACGTTATTACATCGAGGTTTTTGTTTTGGTCACACTTTTCAGGCAATCTAATTCTATTTTCTCCTCTTATTCTCTTCTCCAGATGTGTCTTTTAACTTAGATGTATCATTTTTGTTTTCTACTTTTACAATTTGTTTTGTCATTTCTTGGCTTGTCAATACTTCCCTGCCTCCTGATTGCTGATCTTTATAAAGAATTTTCTTTGAGATTCTGTACTTCCTTTGCAAGTTGTTTTTTTCACAAGAACTTGGTTTTTCTTGGACAAATTTTTTTTTGGTTACTTTTTCCTCAATGTCATTAGACTTTTAAATTCTTTTTTGATTCCTTCAATATATTCTCTTTCGGTTAGAACCATTTTTTATTACCCTTTGGGGTAAAAGCTTTTTTACTTAAGTGTCATCCTCTGAAGATGAACAGTCTTCCCTGTTCCCATAATATATTTCACTGGTGCTTAAGGACCACACTTGGGTGAAGGGACAGGTCAATTCTCTGAGAGCCTCCACAGCTGTGAATCATACCATCTGAAGGAGTTGCAAAGCAGCCTTAACTTGTAGCAGGCTGAAACTCTGAATCAGACAAGGGAGCACTTAAGGCTCCCTATGTGATGTGAGACAATGGCTCTCAGCATACATTTGGATGATGGCTCTCCTCACCATTGTGTTTCTGAATGTTTAGTGTTAAGATAATCATCCACAAGAATTGGAGGGTGGAGAGAGAGAAGTCAGAGTGAGTTGGCAGCAGGATGAGGAGGAGAGAGGCTGGAGACTCTGACTCCAGGAACCAGGATGCAGCTGCTCCTCTCTCCTGTCTCCTTCACTTTTCCACCTAAAGTCCAAGGACTTTAATTTATCCTGACTCTGGCTGACCCTGAGGCCCCCCTGGGAGCTAGACCCTCCTTTACATTTACTGATACATGTGTTGCTTGTGGATGGGGAATAAAATAAATTGCAGGCAGAAGGAAGAGAAGTCAGACCACACAACTGCCTCTCAGTCTCCTTGTGTCATCAATATCCTCTCACATGAAGAGATCCGAAGAGAGCCATTCTGCAGGTCTGAGTTAGGTTTCCAGCTGCCACTGGCAGGTGGCTCCTGTATCCCAGCTGGTGGGGTTCTTGTTTGTAGGTGCATTCTAAAAAGAGGAATAAGTAAGGGATGGTTCCTCAAACTTCCCTTCAGCTCTGTCCCATGACCAAGAACCCCAAACTCTCTGACCAGGAACCCCAAGTGAAGAGTTCCCCACTCCTGCAAGTGCCCCCAGCCAGCAGCATTTCTGCCCCTCACCCCCAACTCTACACCCACCAGGGGCTGGTTCCTTCTCTCCAGGGCCACGTGCTCAGGTTCTCAAGAGGCACAGCTGGACCCGGCTGCCATCCTTATCAGCCCAGGTTTCTCAGGTCTCCAGGACCCAGACCTCAGCTTCACAGAGAGTCTGGGAGATGAAAGTCTCTGTGGTTCCTGCTGAGGATCCAGCCGCTCCTAGCTAGGCTGGGGGTCCCCACTTGTTGTTTCTGTGGACTTAGACTGGAGGCGTTGCCTCTTCCGAGAGGTTCAGCCCCAGCCAATGGCTTTCTTCACATCTTTTTGGGTTGTTTCTGAAGGACTCCTCTTTTGCCCCAAGTCCTTTGTAGAGGCTGGAAGGATTGCAGAGGGCTGGAACTGGGGAAAGGCACTGGAATCTAAGACAGCAGCAGAGTGCTTAAGGCTGAGTGCCTCCTCACTGTGACAGAATGGCTCTATCAACATATACTGAGAGGATATGGTGATGTGCTGGCTCTCCTCAGGATTGGCTCCTGCTGAAGTGGTGTGCTGAGGTAAGCTAGGGAAGGATCGCAGGGCTGAGGGGAGAGTCCGAGTCTCTCTGCCACAGGCCTCTGTTTTGTGATTTTAGGGAAAGGTTCAGATTCGCTCTTACAAAATGATGCTCTCGGACTCAATTAAAGTGAAAGGAAAATTTAATTATACAATACACGGAATAGATTGCTTGCAATAACAACTAAAACAGCAAATAACACATAACAAAGAATGATGAGGATTATGATTAGGATAGAGGAAAGAGATAGAGAATACATCACCAATTCGAGGAAACACTAGAGTGGCTGGGGGCCCCATTCTGCAGCCTTCAACTCGATCAGGAAAAGTGGGTCCCAGGCACAGGAATATCTCTGTGGGTGAGGCTCCAAAAATGGAGAATGCTTTGCCTGCTTTTTATAGAAATCAAGACAAAGAAGGCTTTGGGCCAAATGAAGACCTCATGTAAGACAGGGATGTACCAACGAGGGCTCCAGATGGTTATAGTCAAATGTTGTATTGACAAGGGGGCCAGTCCTTATCAATAGCAACGGTTCCCAGGAGTGGTGAGTTCCTGGAATCACGTATTTGGAGCTAAAACACAGGTGGTACGTGCCTAGCTTATAGGTTAAAAAATGGTCAAGTTCTCATGCAAGTAAGAGCTGAAACAGCTGTTGTTATGGGGTAGGGAATGGTCAAGTTCTCACAGGGGAGTCACATCCTACCTCGATTAGGTTCACATGGAGATTGGGTTCACATGGTTCGGATGGAGATTAGGTTGGGGAAAGTCCCGTTCTTACAATGATTTGAAATGAACTTACTAATAAAATGGAGATTCCCTATTCAGGCTCTCAGGAGGGAAGACTTCGGGCTCCAGATTCCACAGTCCAGGATCCATCTTTGACAAGCCACATGGCAGCTTGCCTCCTTCACTTCTCCTCCCAAAGACCAGGGACTTGGACTGTTCCTGACTGTGACTGATCCTGATTTTGACTGATCCAGAGGCCCGACTGGGAGCTAGCCAGGACATTATACTCCTTCAGAGGGGGATTTTTTGGGGAAAAAATGAAATCGAGCCTGCCCAGAACGATCTGCTGGGACCCTTTGGGAAGAGTGCTTGGCTTCCATCTTGGGTGAAGAGTTGGACTCTGGGGTCAAGCCAAGATGCACTTTGGTGGTCCTCTTCAGTGAACCCCAGGCTTGCATAGGAAAAGATGTTGTGAGTTTTTCAGGCCCAGACGCTTCTCCTTGAGGGCAACTGGTGGAGGGTCCAGGGATCATTTCAGGGGATGTTTGGGATACTGTCGCCAGGCCAGGATGCACTTTGGTGCTCCTCTTCAGGTCACCACTGGCCTTGACAGGAAAAGATGTTGGGGGGTTTTCAAGTCCAGGAGCTTCACCGTGGGTCCAATTGGAGGAGGGTTCCAGCCCAATCCCAGGGGATGTCTTGTATTCTTTGCCCAGCGCAGGGCGCACGTTGGATGTCTTATTCGGAGGAGCATCGGCTGCTTGGTCAGGACAGGCCATGGTGGATTTTGGATGTATCTTTGGCAAAGCAGGAGGGAATGGTTCCACTAGGATTAAAGGAACTCCCAGGGTCATAGGGGGAACCGCCAACGCCAAACTCCTCACCCAGGATGGGGTCACAATGTCCTTCTCCTGCGTGGGGCATCTGGCGGGAAACATGTCCTCCTGGCCCGTAAAGTCAAATACTTGCTCCCTATTGCCCCTTGGCAAGGGTGCGATACGGTGAGTGCGTCCTTGGACGATAAGGAATTTTGCCTGCTGGAAGAGGCTCTGCTGTTGCTCCTGGACCAAGTCTGTGAATGAAGAAATGACCATATGACCAAAGGGGAAGGAATCAGCAAACAGATTCTGGGTGAGAAAGATACAGCAGCACAGGGTTTATGATCTAGCAAGAGTGATACCTGGCCTTTGGAGGGCAACTGGACCCTTGACAATGTGTTCTCACGTATGCTCTCCCTCCTTGCTCATTTGGAGCGAGCCCCCAAAAAAATTTCATCACCTCTCATTTTTCTGGTAAACCACTTATTTTTGCAGGGTTGTTTGCATGGAGTCATCCCCTTAGACTGGAGCTCCTCCAGGCCATGACCAGGCTTGGCCCATTCTTTGTATCCCCCCAACCACTCTGCTTACTATGGAGCTGGGCCCACAGTAGATGATTAATAAATATTTATTGACTGTGGCCTCCACTCATTCTTCCCCCTTTCTCACCATTCTCAATTCTGCACCCTGCTTTCTCACATTCTCATTCAGTTGAGTTCTACTAATAGAAATACTAAATTATTTTTATAACCTGCAAAGAACAAAAGAGATTTTTTTAACATTTTATTTTATTTACTTCATGTTTTCCCAAGTTACATTCAAAACATTTTCTTTTACCTTTCTTTTTTAAATTTTTATTGTGTAGGTTCTTTCCCTATAATGATGAAACTACATTTCAAATTATTCAAAACATTTCCATAAAAGTTGTGAAAAAAAACCCAAAGAACTCTCACTCTCATAAAAAATAAAAGCCTCAAAAATAAGTAAAAAATAAAGAGATAAGGAGGGAAATAGAAAATGTTTCCCACTGTATTCAGACACAATCATTCCTTCTCTGAGAATGGATGGGCTTTTATTTTATCTTCAGAGTAGTTGTGGATGATTGTGTCACTGAGAATAACAAAGTCAGTTATACTTGGTCCCCTCAGAACACTGCTATCATTTCATATATGCCATATTTCACTCTGTTCCTGGAGGACTTTCCAGATTTTTTTTCCAGAGAACATTGTGCTCATCATTTCCCAGAGAGTAATGTTATTCCTTCAGAAAAACTTGCTTCACAAATCGTTTTTACATTTATTATTGTTCTCTCTTCACACTGTCTCTCCTCAAAAGGGTTTTGCTACTGATCACTGATTCCCACAAAATGACTTTCCACCCCTACTATCCTGCAGGCTAAGATAGAGTTAAATATCCCTATTTAGTATTTATGATGTCTCCTATTTGATACAATACTTGATGAGAGTAAGGTTTACTCAATCAACCTCTTGTCCCTCTCTTTCCCTCCACTGGAAAAACTTTTTCATGCCTTTATTTCTAATGGCAGATAATTTGCACCATTCCCTTCTCCCTTTCCCTTTTGCTGGTAAATTCCCATCTCACTCCATTTCATCATTAAAAAAAATTATTATCCCTTCCTAGTCACCGCATACCCTTTATTATCTAGCGAGATATATACATATACATATATGATAAATATATATACTCCTTCTAACTGACAAAATAGAGAATGTTCTGAGGAGTTACAAGTATCATCCTCCTATAAAGTAATGGAAATAGATAAAGCTTAAAACACTCCTGTGTATATTGATCCTGCCACAGTCTCTCTCTCAACTCTCTTCCCCCAGCTGCCATATAATTTCTGTTGGATCTTTTGGCCCGCATGACCAATTGCATGGGAACCTCAATATATGCAAAACAGAATCTTTGTCCCACACCCTCTCCCCTCTTCTGAAATTCCCGTTTCTGTCACCAGGGTTGCATCCATCACTCTTCCCTTTGCTTAGCCCACATATCAGCCATTGACTGAGGCATCTTCTCATTCCTTACTCAACATTTCCCCCCCAGAGGTTTTCTTTTCTTTGCTCCCATAGCTAACAACCTGGGCACGCTCATCACCTATCTCCTAAGCTCTTCTGATAGCCACATTGTTCCATGGAGATTATGCCTTCTGACATTATTCTTCTCTACTTTCTCTTTCTCTGGCATACTCTAGGTTGCTGTACTTTTATTCCTTCCTCTTTAATGAATTTTTGGGATATCTTCCTCAGTTAATATAATGATTGATATAAGAACAAATATTACTACATGGTTGTTCATTGACTCTCACCCCGGGGAAGTACTCGATTTCTTCGCAACATGCTGAATGGGAAGGTTTTCCTGAGGGAAAAGAATGTCAACAAATAAATACTAAGCTTTGGTTCCAATAAGTACCCCATCTTCCCAGCTAAAGGAACAGCAGGCAGGCCAAGAAAGCACCAATAGCTCATGGGGCACAGCCCAGCTATTGCCTTTCATCATCCTCTTTTTTTTTTTTTAACAGTACAGCCAGCCTCAACACAATTGATGAAAATGATCCATTCCTACAGTCCCCTTTCCTGTTTCTTTCTTTCTCCATCCCTTCTCTCCTCTCTCCTCATCATTAAAAGTAATCCCAAGGCAGCAACTTAGAATCTCCTTTGGATGGCAACAGAGAAAAATAGAAGATGAAACTTTTTACATAAAGTGCCTGTCAGTAGAAAGAAGAATGTCCAGTTCATGTGTTTGCTGCGGTAAGTACCTTCTGTCAGACTGCTCAAAGCACAAAATTTCTGAGAATAACTACAATGTTCTTTGATTTCACAACATCCTATGGACCTGTCAACCTTACAGTCTATTGACTCCTCTCCCTGCCTCTTCTTTCCCTGAAGAGTTTTCTCCTATTTCTATTCTCAAATCCACAAGACCTAAGGCAAAGTACTAACAACAATGTGGGTCAGAAGGGCCACAAATAGAGACTTGAAAATCCTAACCTACACTTCGATCCTGGACAAACCTTTCTTAACCCTTTCAATTGCCTTAAGCTCACCAGCTCTCTAAGAAGTAATGAAAGATTGCCTACCAAGTACAGGGAAAAGAGATTTGCCATACCGACATTGCATATCTATATGTACCATGAACAACCCTGTCCACCTACTCCAATCAAAAAAAAAAAAATAGAATGGATAGACATAGTGAGATTACAAAGAATTTGTTTTAGAATTTTAAAACATGGTTTGGAGAAAGGTGGAATAGGTTCCAGTAGCCGTCAGAAGGTAACTTGTCAGAAAAAGTTGAAGAATTTTGATACTGCTCTGTCCAATCTCCTCTCCCACTAAGGGGACCACAGGTGTCTGATGGTTCAGCTGGATCCCCCAATGACTCAAACAATAGAATTGTTTGAATATTCTAAGCAATGAAGACCTGGAGTCTGTCTCAGGGTCACATCAGGGAGAGAGAGGAAACCTCTCTATTCTGTGCTTTGCACTGTACTCCACAGCCTTTCCCAATATACCATCAACCCTGTGAGGAAATGGTGGCAAACAGGTGAAACGGTTTGCCTCAGGGACACTCAGCTCTGTCAGAGACAGAATTTGAAACTCAGGTCATCCTAACTCCCAGGTCCACTTCTTTCTTCTACTTAAGAACAGAGGAGCCTCTTCAAGATCACAACAAAAATCCATTTTCTTTGTAGGTGAGTCTCAGATGGTTTGAGTTTCTCCCAAGAGTCCACAGAAGTGTTCTCTCTTAGGATCTCAATTGTATTGAGGACATAGGAATAAGCATCTTGTCCATTTCCTATTACTGGCACAAGGAAAGTCTCTCACATTGAGCTCTATAACAATGACTTCCCACAAAATGACACACCTCCCCCCAAAATACAAACTCCCTCATTCTTCCTCCTACACATATTTGGCTATCCCCATCCCCAGAGTAGTCTGTATCATGGAGCCTCTTACCTGTAAGATTCTCAAAGATTCGAAAAACAAGGCAGCCTTTTAGCTGGCTGGTAAAGTACCAGCTTGTGGAAAGAACGGACAAACACAAATACACAGACACACACAAACACACTCTCACTCTCTCCTCTATCTCTATCTTATATAGAAATGTAGTCTATCTCTAACTTCTCTATATCTATCTCTAATCCTCTCCTATCCCTTTCTCCTAAAATCCTCTCCCCTCAAATTCTCCCCCCTCCCCCTTTCCCTGTCTCTTCTCCTACCACCTCTCTCCTCTCTCTCTCCCTGGCTCTGGCTCTGGCGCTCTCTCACTCTCTCTCTCGCTCCCTCTCTCACTCGCTCCCTCTCACTCCCTCTTTCTCTCGCACAGAACACAGCTATGGAGACTCCTGGCCTTTTATCCTAACAACCATTTGTGAGGTAGTGATGACATCAAATGGAACCAATTTTCTGTTATATCAGTTACTGCCTTCCAATCACTACTGTGATTGGAAACTGGAGTATATGTGCAGAAACACGACGCTTCTTCCTTACATAGTTTCCTGAACCAAAGCTACTCTGTTTTAATTGGATTTCAAAGTGTATTTCCCACCGATTCTCATTAAACAGTTTTGTCATTTTCCACCTAGAGTGTATCTTTACCAAAGATTCAAAATATTTCTCAACACTACACATTTAAAATTCTTGTCTTTATCTGACTGTCCATTAATAAGGAAAAAGATATTTGTGTCCAGCATGCAAGGATCAAGGGAATTTGATATGCTTCTTTGTAAAACTTTTTTGATTCAGCTTTCATGTCTTTAGTCTTTCCGGTTCAAGTCCAGGACACATATTTGCCTTTCTTGATACGGCAACAAAATTGATGTCTTTCTCCTTCTCATATCTATTTTCCCTAAGACTCTTTACCTCCATTCATATCCTTTTGACAAATTTTTTTAAATTTTTTATTGAAGTTTTTTTTTTTAATTTTCAAAACATATGCAAGGATAATTTTTTTCAACACTGACCCAAACTCTTGTGTTCTTGTGTTCCAATTATTCCCACCTTTCCAGCACTCCCTTACCAGGATGGCCTACAATCCAATAAATACTAAACATGGTTAAAACACATGTTTATTCTTAAATAGACATACACATTTATACAATTATCTTGCTGCAAGATGAAAAAGTTAAAAAAAATGGGAAAGAAAATAAAATTCAAGCAAATCATAACAAAAAGTGTGAATCTGCCATGTTGTCATCCACACTCAGTTCCCACAATCTTCTCTCTGAGTATGTGAAAGTAAAGGAATATTATTTTTTCTATAAAAATGAGGAACAATCTGATTTTTGAAAGGCCTGGAAAGATTTACACCAACACATGCTAAGTAAAACAAGCAGAACCAGAAATACATTGTACACAGCAACAGCAAGATTGTGCAATAGTTAACTGCGAAAGACTTGGTTCTTCTCAGTGGTTCAAAGATCCAGGACAATTCCAACAAACTTTGTTTAGAAAATGTCATCTGCATCCAGAGAAAGATCAAGAGAGATAGAATGTAAATCAACACATGCTATGTTCATTTTTTTTCCTTTCTCTTCTATTTTCAATTTTCCTTCTTTTATGATTTTTCTTTCCCAACATGATTCATAAAGAAATGTGTATTTAAAAAATCAAAAGCAATATTCATTTTAAAAACAAAAAGCTAATAAAAGGAAATAATGAAAAAAAGTCAAGAAAGGCAGTATAGCAGTACAAGATCTTAAAATGTAATGAAAAAAAGTAAAGAAAGGCAGTATAGCTGTACAAGATCTTAAAATGTATTATAATACAGTAATTACCCAAACTATCTAATACTGACTAAAAAATGGAAAGGTAGATGACTAAGCGTAGATTAAGCATATCATTTACAACAGCAAATAAACATAATTTCATATCTGAGAAGTAAAAAATTTAAGATTTGGAAATATTAATTCATTAAGTGGTTTAAAAGACTGTTGGAAACACTGGAAATTAGCATGGCAGAAATTGGGCATAAACCAATATCCTAAGATCAAAATAGATACATGACTTAGAGAGATATTAAAAGAAAATTAGAACAACATGGAATGTATTATTTATCAGATCTATAGACAGACAAACAATTCATGAATTAACAAGAGAAAGCAAAGATAGGTGTAAAATGGATGGTTTTGATTATATCAAACTTAAAAAGATTTTTTTATAAACACAACAAATGTAATCAAGATCAGAAGAAAAGAAAAAATTAAGGGGAAATGTGTTGATAGTATAGTAGACAAAAGTCTTGTATCTAAAAGGCAAGTCACAACCACAATTGATTATTAAAAATAAAATAGATAAAGAACTTAGCCAAATCTATAAACAGACAAGTTATTTTATAATTGATAAATGGTGAAATGACAGTTTCCAGTAAAGAAAGAAAGACAATTTCTAGTCACATGGGGAAAAAACTTCTAAGTCATTATTGATTAGAGAAATGCAAATTGAAACAATCTTGAGATATCATTTGACCCCTACTAGATTGGCTAAAATGATAGAAAGGAAAGTAACAAATGTTGGAAGGGATGTGGAAAAATGGGACTCTATCTAGTTCATTGTTAGTGGAATTATGAACTGATGCCACCATTTTAGAGAGCTATCAGGAATTATGCCCAAAGAATTATTAAATAACCTATATTGCAGTGTTCTTTTCTAAAATATATTCCGGTTCTCTGGGAGCAGATTTCCTGGGTGGCTTCTGGAGGCAGCCTTAGTTTCAGTTCCGTGTAATAATCACCTCAAATGCAGCCAGCTGTTAAAAGTTCAGTCCTTTATTGTCTCTTCCAAAATAGCCTGGTAAGCTTTCTTTGGTTCTGAGAGCTCTTGTTGCTAGTCCTTTGCCTCTGCCAGCTTCAGCCTCCAGCTCTCTCTGAATCCTGGCTCTGAATCTCCTCCACTGACTCCTGACTGAGGCTCATCCTTTTACATGCCCTTTTAGAGGTGTGAACTCAATGGTTGACTCCTCCTCCAAGAGTGGGATTGTGGGTTCCTGAATCTCAAATGCTAATGTGTGAACTCTTAAAGGTGTGAAAGGTGTGAACTCTGAACTAGAGAACTGCTTAGCACGATGCTAAAATTACACAGCTGACTTGTCACTTTGTAAGAATCCTAACACTTTATCTTTGACTCAATAATAGCACTACTTGGTCTATATCCCTAAGTGTTAGTGGAAAAGGAAAAGAACCTATGTATTCTAAAATATTACCAGCAGCTCCTTTTGTGTTGTCAAGGAACTGGAAATTGGGGAGCTAGATGGCACAGTGGATAGAGCACCAGCCCTGAAGTCAGAAAGACCTGAGTTCAAATGTGGTCTCAAACCCTTAACATTTCCTAGTTGTGTGACCCTGTGCAAGTTACTTAACCCCAATTGCTTCAGAAACAAACAAATAAACAAACACACACACACACAAACAAACAAACAAACAAAAAAAACCAACTTGAAATTGCAGCTATGACCATCAATTGGGAAATGGCTAAACAAGTTGTAGTATATTATTGTGATGATTGCTATTTGCCTTAAGAAATGATGAGCTTGATGGTTTTTTTTTTAATGGGAAAACTTGCATGAAATAATGAAAAGTGAAATGAGCAGAGGCAAGACAATATTTAATATAATAACAGGAATGTTTTTAAGAACAACTTTGAACAAACAAATTTTGACTTTTGGATGATTTTAAAAATTCAATAAAAGAATGTAGTTTTATGGTTGAGAATATATACATGTGTATATATGCATTTTTATATACATATATAGATGTATAAATGAGTTTCTACAGAGATATATACATATATTTATATAAACATAAAACTGTATATAATTGTATTTATTCATACATATTTTTATATATATATTCCTACTCAGTTTCCCCTATACCACCACATATAATATCATGAACCATCTGCTTTGAAAATAATATATGTGGTAACTCAATAGGGATATTGAAACAAGAGTTTTCTGTTTTTTTTTAATTTTATTTATTTTATAGACTCATTTACTTTTCAGATAAAGCATAAAGTGAAGTGTATGATAAAGAGGTAAATTCAGCTCCAATCTAAGACTCAGTTTTCTCCACTGTCATATGAGAATATCAGAATGGACACATTCTGAGATCCTTTCCTACTTGAAAACTGTGGTTCTATGAGCCTGTAGCTTTGAAAAATGAAATAATGTAAAGAAGGAATTGCAGTGCTACATAACCTAATAGGAAGAGAAGAAGAGAGAAAGAGAACAGAATAGAAGAAAAGGAGCTCAGAGGAAGGAAAGGAAAGACCATATCTTTCTTAAATTGGGGGATAAAATTCCATGTGTATTTCCAGACTCTTCTATAGGATCACATTCCTGTCCCCATTCCATAGGACCTTTGTACCAGGTTCTATCTCCTTTCATCTCCCAAAGAATATTCTCTTGCTCCTGATAAATAATCTTTATGTCTAAGGTTGGAGCATAGAATGAAACTCACCTGGCTGGTCTCAGCTGTGGGAAAACCAGACATGCCAGGGACGA
The DNA here is from genome assembly GCF_016432865.1 of Antechinus flavipes. NCBI lineage: Eukaryota > Metazoa > Chordata > Mammalia > Dasyuromorphia > Dasyuridae > Antechinus > Antechinus flavipes. The sequence continues at coordinate 631,615,961 of NC_067400.1, read as the reverse complement.
GTACTGAGAGGGTGGCTTGAGTGGGTAGAGACAGCCATAGTTATAGGATCATGATTCTCTGAGAGGATTTACACCCTTCCATCCCTTGATCTTCAGGGAGCTCTGTTTCTCATATCACTTAGTTAGTTGCTTAGTGTCTCTCAAAACAATATTGCTGTACTGTTATGTTCTATTTACTTTGCTTTTCATCATTTCGTGCAAGTCTTTCCATGTCTTTTGAAGATCATTGAGCTCATCATTTCTTATAGCATAGTAACCATATACCCCAAATGACGGAGGTTCCTGCAGTTTCTAGCTCTTTTATACCACAGGATAGTTACAAACATCCCATTCAGATTGACAGTTAAGACTATTTGTAATTTCCCTCCATCTTATTTTTACTCATTATTTTCATCCTCAACTTCTCTTTCTACCCTGTTTCTGCTAACTTATCTTCTCTCCCCACCCTTCAACTTCCCACTTCCCCCACTTTCCCAATTTCAATACACATACCTCTCTAAAAGCCTATTGATCTGGAGAACAGATGGAACAGATTTATAAATATTTGTAAAAATATACGAGCTCTATGTTTCTTATAGCACAGTAGTATTCCATCATAATTCTAAACCACAATTTGTTGAGTCATTCGCCAGTTGACAGACAGCTTCTTAATTCCCAGTTCTTTGCTCTCAAAAGACAGTTCCTATAAATATTTTAGAATGTGTAGGTTCTTTTCCTTTTTCCCTAATCACCTTGAGAAACAGACTTACTGGTGGTTTTTTTCTGGTACAAAGGGTATACACAAAGATAATGGTCCTTTTAATTAAGAATTCTCCTCCTATCCATGAGGCTGATAGATAATGTGTATTTTGTTTTTCTATTTTTCTCATAATTTCTTCTTTTTATCTAGGTCATGTATTCATTCTGATAAGCAGCATAAGAAATTGATCTATATTCAAATTGTGCCAGTCTTCTTTCCAGTTTTCTCAACAATTTTTACCAAATAATGTGTTCTTATCCCAGAAGCTGAAATCTTTATATTTTTCAAACTCAAGGTAATCATAATGATATACTATTGTGTGTTCTATGTCTACTCTGTCTTACTAATTCCCCGCTCTATTTCTCAGCCAGTACCAGATAGATTTGATAATTATTGTCTTAAATAAAAACATATAATAAAATAAAACATATTTAAAGCAGAGCAATACATACAGAGTAAAGGTAAAAGACTGGAGCAGAAACTATTATGTCTCAGGTGAAATAAAAAAAAAAGCAGGGTAGCTATACTTGATGAGGTTTAGATTTGAAATTAGGGTTTCTGGTGGTCAGGGAGTTAAATGAATCTAGTGGCAGTTTTGGGGTTCAGGGAGCCAAATGAGAGGTTTGGCTCCCCTGTACCCCCTTGGTATTTGGTGCAAGGATAGGGAGTTTTGGGGAACTCCCTTCTGGCAGCATAGTTTTCTGTAAAGGAATTTACAGACCAAAAACCTAGATTGACAAAAAAGGGGATTATGGGGCCTGGAAGTAAAGTTAAAATCTAGTTAAGGAAATAGGTGAGGGTAAGGAGAAGATAACACTGGAAACAGTATTCCAGTGGGCAGAAAGATCCTGGCTGTAAACGGCACTGGCAAGGCCCATCTGCAAAACCCTTGATTGATGGGAAGCCCATTATATTGCTTGTCTTGGTGGGGGTTGGGAAACTCGAGCAGATCATTAGAATGGTCACTGGGACAGCCCAGGTTGACTCAGATCTGATGGGGTCAGGGAAAAGCCCAGATCTCCTGTTGGAATTCAAAGGGGTAATTTGACCAGAATTTGTGAATCAAAGGTCCTAGCTTCCTGAATTGATAATGTATCAGCCAGGAGGGGCTGGGAATCAGAAAAGAATAAATCAATCTGAAAGGATTAGTTTCTCAAAGGGACAACCCACTTCATCCTGATTTCAGATCAAGTAAAAGTACAGATAGATCTACTTAAAAGAGATAAGGAAGGGAACTATATTTTGCAAAAGGGGACCACAGATAATGAAGCAATGTCAATACTAAACATATATGCTCCAAGAACTATATCATCCAAATTCCTGGAGAACTTAAGAGAGATGCAAGAAGAAATAGACAACAAAACTATACTAGTGGGGAAATCTAAACCTTGAGCTCTCAGAATCCCAAAATAAATTAAAAAAGAAGTTAAGGAGATAAACTGAATTGTAGAAAAGTTAGATATGATACATCTTTGGAAAAAATTAAATGGAGACAGAAAAGGGTATACTTTTTTTCTTGGTAGTTCATGGAACCTGCACAAAAACTGATTATGTCTTAGGGCATGAAAACCTCAAAATCGAGTGCAGTAAGGCAGAAATAGTAAATGCATCTTTTTCAGATCCTGATGCAATAAAAATCACATGCCAGAAAAGGCCAGGGAAAAATAGACCAAAATTAATTGGAAATGAATTAATCTACTCCTAAAAAATGAATGGGGAAAACAACAAATCACAGACACAATCAATAATGTCATCCAAGAGAATGACAATAATGAGACAACATACCAAAACTTGTGGGATGCTGCCAAAATAGTTATTAGGGGAAATTTCGTATCTCTAAATGCTTACTTGCATAAAAGCGAGAAAGAGAAAATCAAAGAATTAGGGTTACAACTAAAAAACCTAGAAAAAGAACAAATTCAAAACCCTCAATTAAATACCAAATTTGAAATTCTGAAAACCAAAGGGGAGATTCATAAATTGAAAATAGGAAAATGATGCAGTCAATAAGTAAAACTAAGAGTTGCTTTTATGAAGGAAAAAAAAAACAAAATGGACAAACTTTTATTTAATTTGATTAAAAAAAGCAAAGAAGAAAATCAAATGGTTAGTCTCAAAAGTGAAAAGGGAGAACTTTCCACTGATGAAGAGGAAATTATAGCAACAATTAGAAATAATTTCCCCCAACTATATGTCAATAAATTTAATTATCTAAATGAAAGAGAGGAATATCTACAAAAATATAGATTGCCCAGGTTAACAGAAGAGAAATAAATTATTTAAATAATCCCAATTGAGAAAAGGAAATACAACTAGCTACTAATCAACTGCCTATGAAAATATCTCCATCGATAGAGGAATTTACATGTGAAGTCTACCAAACATGTAAAGAACAACTCATTCCAATACTATATAAACTATTTGAAAAAACAAGGAAAGAAGAAGTCCTATCAAATTTCTTTTATGACATGGATATAGTGCTGATAGCTAAACCAGATAGGGTGAAAACAGAGAAACAACATTTTAGACTAATTTCCCTAATGAATATTGATACAAAAACCTTAAATGAAACATTAGCAATGAAATTACAGAAAGTGATCCCCAGGATTATTCACTATGATCAAGTAGGATTTATAGCAGGGATGCAGGACTGGTTCAATATTAATTATTAGCATAATTGATTATATCAATGACCAAACTAACAAAAATCAAATGATTATTATCTCAATAGATGCAGGAAAAGCATTTGATAAAATCCAACACCCATTCCTGTTGAAAACCCTACATAGTATAGGAAGAAAGGGATTTTTCTTTCAAATGATCAGTAGCTCCTAATTAAAACTATCACCAAGCATCATATGTCTAACTAGAACCATTCCCAATTAGGTCAGGAGTGAAATAAGGCTGCCCACTATCACCATTACTTTTCAATATTGTATCAGAAGTGTTACCTTTGGCAATAAGAGAAGAAAAAGAGATTCAATGAATTAGAGTTGGTAATTATCACCCTTTGCATAAGATGGGACAGTATACTTAGAGAACCTTAAAGAATCAAGTACAGAAACAATTCACAGCTCTTACCAAGTTGCAGGATACAAAATAATCCACATACAGCTTCAGCATTTTTACATATTACCAACAAAGTTCAGCAGCAAGAGATACAAAGAGAAATTCCATTCAAAATATCTGCTGACAGTTTAAAACATTTGGGAATTTTTCTGCCAAGGGAAAAATAGGAATTATGTGAACACAACTACAAAGCACTCTCCACATAAATAAAGTCATAAGTAGTTGGAAAAATATCAAGCGCTCATGGGTAGGCTGAGCTAATAAAATTAAAATGAGACTACTATCTATAATAATCTATTTAGTGCTATGCCAAATAAACTCCCAAGAAATTATTTTACAAATCTAGCAAAAATAATAATAAAGTTCATCTGAAAGAACAAAAGGTCAAGAAAAAACTGCCAGTGAAGGTAGCCTATTTGTGTCAGATCAAATACTCTATTATAAAGCAGCAGTCATCAAAATCATTGGGTACTGGCTAAAAAACAGAGTTGTTGATCAGTAGAATAGGTTAGGTTCACAGGACAAAATAGTCAGGAAAAATAGCAGGCTAGTGTTTGACAAAGCCAAAGCCCCCAGCTGGGGGATAAGAACTCACTATTTGAGAAAAACTGCTGGGAAAACTGAAAACTAATAATGGCAGAAACTAGGCATCAACCCACACATAATACCATAGGTTTAGATAAGGTCAGAATAGGTTCATTACTTAAAAGAGTTATATTATGAGCAAATTAGAAGAACATAGAATCGTTTGCCTCTCAGATCTGTGGAGAAAGAAGGAATTTGTGACAAAGAACTCATAACTGAACACCAGATAGGTTATTTTGAATATATTAAGTTAAAAAGTTTTTGCACAAACAAAATTAATGCAGACAATAGAAGGGAAGCAAAACATTGGGGAAACCTTTTTACATTGAAGGGTTCAGATAAAGGCCTCCTTACTAAAATATATGCAGAACTGACTCAAATTTATAAGAATTCAAGCCATTCCCCAACTGCTAAATGGCCAAGGGATATGAATAGACAATTTTCAGATGAAGAAATTAAAATCAATTTTAGTCATTTGAAAAGGTGCCCTAAAGCACTATTGATCTGAGAGGCCACATTGTTCCACCTTTTGCCCCTTCTCATTTGAAAACACAAAAGCAGGAACTGGGGTGGAAATGTTCTTTGATACTTATTCTAGGAAAAACTGTCTGCATGAAACACATTGATGATAGCCTTGTCTTTCCCCTCAGTGTGCCTCTGGATGGGTCCTTGGTTACTGTCCTTAGTAACCCCCATACTGATTCTAATTTGTTTATTCTATTTTTCTCATACTTGATCCTTGCATTTTGCATCTACTTGTGAGACATGTTTCTTCCAGACTGTAAGCCATGAAATTCCAACTACTTAATCAACCTGAAATCACCGGATCCCCGATTCTGACACTCAGCATCCCCATCCTGCTGGTGCGGCCTATGAGTCACCCGTCTTCCCTCCTCAATCCGCACCCCACTGGGCCTGGGCGGATCTTTGCCCTTTACAGCCTCAAGCAGCTCCAGAACAGGAGACCTTTGTCCCTTTGTCTCAAATGTATCTGGGTCTGGACTGCTTGAGGAGGGAAGGATGGGATAATGGCCCTGTGGCCTTGGGACTGCACAGTGCAGGAGGTCCATGGATAACACTGGCCTCCAAATTCCAACTGTGGCTCTGTGAAGACAGGGGATCCCAGCTGGATGGTGGGAGCTGCTGGGAGAGGGGTCTCTCACCTCCTCTCAATGCTTTGAGCAGCAGCAGCATCCTATCACCAGCTTGCTTATGGACTTAAGCACTAGAATGGGACAAGCTTCCTTAGCTAAAGTGGTTCTGGAGAGCTTCTGCTGATGCGAGGCTGTTGGCTCTTTCTGAATGGCAGATGGCAGGGTACAGTTACTTCTGAGGAGAGGGACATGCCTGAAAGGACTCCATAACCAGGATGTCCTAGTAGAAGAAACGCATCCAGACAGGTGGGAGAAGGAATGAAATAAAGGGACTGAATGGGACCAGGGGAAGGCTTCTCAGAGGAGCTAGGACCTGGGGCCCAGGTGTCAGGACATCACTCGGTCCCTATTCTCAGAGGATTGTAGGGCACAAAAGGATCCCAGCTCTACATTTCAGGAAGTCATGTGATTTCTATACTCAAAAGGCTGTAGGGCAGAAAATGTGAGACCCAAGGCCTAAGTTTCAGAAGTCACATGACCCAGAGAACTTACACAACATTGCTGGTCATTAGTCAAAGGTTACATCCTTGTCAGTCCATCCAAGGAACTCTTCACTCTTTTACTATTTGATCCATTCCCTCTTTCCAGCCTGGTGTCCCATACTATGCTGGGCTGCTCCCTCCCTCTGCAGGAATGTCTTGCAAGCACAGAATCCCTGCTTTCTTTGCATCTGGACTTGCCTCCCAGGAACCCCTTTGAGGCAGGGGGTTGCACACAAAACTTTTTCCTTTCTTGCCATTTTTTGCCTTGTGATCAGATTTTCTCTTATGCAATCCAAAAAATGTCATGAAGTGCTGAAAAGAAATGTAATTATTTCACTTAGTTTCTGTCTTGGGGAGAGAGGGGTTAAGGGAGCAAAGGGGAAACATTGGAAAGACAAAGTCTGACAAAAAATTAAGTTTGAAAAATCCCTTTTCATATATTTGGAAAAATATTAATGTCAAGATTAAAAACATATTTTAAAATACATGAAATCTTTCTAATGTAAACTCAGTTTATCTTTTCTCTCATTTTAATCCCTCCTGAAAAGATTTGCCATTTCAATGCCCAGCATTAACTTGGCTGAGCCTTATAGAAGATATGGACAGTTTTGCCACAGGGAATGAAAAACAATCCCACTATGTGCCAAATGTATGTTGCTGCTGCTCTTGCTCCACTAAGAAAAGCATTTCCAAAAGTTATGCTATTACATTATATGGATGATATATTGGGATGTGCACCTGAAGAGCAAATGTTAGAAGCATGTCTACAAAAGACCATAGAAACACTAAGGAATTACAAATTGGAAAAAGCTCCAGAAAAAATCCAAAGATATGCTCCTTTTCAATATTTAGCATATGAACTATACCCTAAGGTGCTTACAATACAAAAACTGTCCTTAAGAACAGAGAAGCTAAACACCTTAAATGACTTTCAGAAATTGATAGGAGATATCCAATGGATGCGACCAGTGTTAGATTTGACTACCTATCAATTGCAACTCTTATATGACATTTTAAGGGGAAACAGTGCCTTAAATTCACCACATCATCTTACAAAAGAAGCCCAAAAGGCTTTGAGAGAAGTTGAACTGGCTTTATCCAATGTGGTTGAAAGAGTCACTCAAAAACCCTTGGAAATATCAGTTTTTGCTACACAAGAGGCACCCACAGCAGTCCATCAAGGAGATAGTGTGATAGATGGGTGAACCTCCAGCACAACCAGAACAAAGCCTTACTTCTTACCCAGTGCTTGTGGCTAGAATTTTATTAAAGGTCATTAAGCGAGGAATACAATTATCTGGGATAAGACCTGACAAGATATACACCTTTTGCACCAATATACAAATTAATATGTGCTATGAGACCATCCCAGAGTGGCAAATTTTATTGGCCATGGCTCCAAATTATACACACGGGTCTCCATTAAAGATAACCAGACTTTTACATAATTGGCAATGGATTCTTGAAGAAAAAGTTTCTAAAGTTCCTCTTAAAGGACCAACTATCTTTACAGATGCATCCCAACATATTTGTGCTGTATACTCTCATGACTCCTTTTCAGTCCACTCAGAATGAATTGTATGCGATCATCCTAGCTCTTATTACTCAGGAGACATAAATATATCTGATTCGGCCTATCCAGTAGTTGTGGTACAAAGAACTGCCACAGCCCAAACAAAATTTGCAGCCTCTAATATATATCAGCTCTTTAAGAAACTTCAAGAGCAAGTGAGAAAGCATTCAGGAAAGATTTATTTCTTGCATGTCCACTTTCATAGTGGACTTCCAGGTTCCCTTTTGGATGGGAATTCAAAGGCAGATAGCCTTCTATGTTGGTCAATACTCCTTTATTCCAAGAAGCCCAGGAATCTCATTCTAAATATCAGGCTGCTCGAGCTTTACATTTACAATTTGGAATAACAAGAGAGGAAGCTAGGAGCATAGTAAAAGCGTGTATGACTTGCCTTCCTTTCCATGCTCCTACACTGCCTCCAGGGAAGAACCCAGTGAAATCTGGCAAATGGATGTGATCCATTATAAATCTTTTGGTCGTCTGTCTTTTATCCATGTTGTGGTAGACACTTTTTCAGGATTCACTTTTGCCATACCAGCAGCAAAAGAGACAGCCCGAGTGGTCACTGAATTCCTCATATAAGCATTTGCGATTATGGGTGCACCACAAGCAATAAAGACAACGGTCCTGCATATACTTCTAAACATTTTGCGCACTTTTGTGCACAGTATAAGATTTTACACACCACTGGCATACCCTTTAACCCTCAAGGACAGGCAATAGTAGAGAGGAGAAACAGAGACATTAAGATGCTCCTCCAAAAACAAAAGGGGGAGCCAGAGGTAACCCTAGAGAACTTCTAAATCTAGCTCTTTATACTATTAACTTCTTGATTTTTGACAAACATGCACTGGCTCTGGCAGACAGGTTTTATAACCCACCAGAAGGACAGTGTCCAGTGCGAGCAGCTCCACTATCTTTAGTAATCGCCAGGTGATATAGAGAGACCTAGAAAGTGGTGAATGGAAGGGATCAGATATGCTAACTGCTTGGGGGAGAGGGTTTGCTTGCATCTCTATATGTGGAGAAGGAATCAGATGGGTGCCAAAGGGCCATATTCGCCTTGTCCATCGCAGAGACATGGAGCAGACCCTTGAAATGAAGACCCAAGAAATATCAGGTGGTTCTGTTGCTGATTGTGCTCAGCACTGAAAGAGCGTGGCAGTTATGGCGTCTGACTCATGGACATCGAAAATTGGTGGATTTCCAAATCCTCAGGAATCATTGGATTCTCTGAGACATGATAAGATTGTTGTAGGACTTTAAATCCCTCAGGAATCATTGGATTCTTTGAGACATAAGACTTGAAAGCCCTCAGGAATCATTGGATTTTCTGAGAAATGATAAGACTGTTACAGGACTTCAAAATCTGCTGGAATCATTGAATTCCCTAACACATAAAAAGACTTTTGCAGGACTTCAGAAACTTGGGGGGATCATTGGATTCCCTGACATGTGAAGCGATGGACAATAGATTGGTTTTGGACTATCTCTTGGCTGCTGAAGAAGGCGTATGTGTGACTGTTTACATACCCTCCCTCCTAGGACTTCTGGCAATCTTTTACAACACTGTTGATTTATATTGTTTGTTATACCGTTACTTGCATGTACAATTCATATTTGTTACACCACATCAAGCCTGCACTGGCTGTGGAGTCATCTCTAGTAGCCTCTGTGTTATTCCTATGTGCTTGTATAATACTTCCCATGCTGATGGGTTTGTGCATAATAAGACCCTTCAGCCCAGAAACCCGCTAGCAACCCCCACTTCCCTTTGGTCCTTTTCATATCCCTTCCTGAGGAGTAGGGATGGCATGACCACCTGTGTTCTAAAACAAAAGCATGGGCTGAAGCTCGAGCTGATGCACTGAGGTCCCAAGCATGTGAGGCTAAATAGTTATTGGACCATACTCTATATGCTTGGAGAAAGAATGGTCCCACCCACTATTTGTGCAAGTCTTGATGTTTTGTATAAGAAATGACGTAGGGATGATTTTGGTGGGTGGAGGCAGAGGGGCAGGAAGAGAGGTGGAGAGAGACTGTTGACTGGGTTTGTCTCACGGCTGCTCACATTACTATAGTCATCCCACTTCACCTCCACAAAGAATAAAGAGCAAAGATTTTCCCTTAACCCGAATTCCTGACTCAGGCTGATTTTTAAAATACACGGTCATCAAAGCCTCGCGTTCTATCTCAAATCTTTTTCCTCTGTCTTCCATCCCTCAGGTGGTCTCACTCCATGGTGTCTGACTCCTTTCTGCTTGCCCTCTCTCCAGCTTCTCTCAGAATCAGCACTTGAAAGATGTTTCCAGTCTTTTACTGAGGCTGCTATTCAAGTCCAGTTGAACCTCCACCATAATTGAATTGGGTTTTTTTTTTTTGTTTGTTTCTTACAAAATTTTCTCTCTAATCTGTGGGTTTCAAAATTTGGTACTAATATTCCTATGTATTCTCCACAAAGGATTCCCTTGAGGTGGTATTTTTTTTCTACTTTTTTTATTCTACTTTTCCCCTCATATTCTATCATTCTAGGACAATATTCCCAAGTTTACGTTATTACATCGAGGTTTTTGTTTTGGTCACACTTTTCAGGCAATCTAATTCTATTTTATCCTCTTATTCTCTTCTCCAGATGTGTCTTTTAACTTAGATGTATCATTTGTTTTGTTTTCTACTTTTACAATTTGTTTTGTTATTTCTTGGTTTGTCAATACTTCCCTGCCTCCTGATTGCTGATCTTTATAAAGAATTTTCTTTGAGATTCTGTACTTCCTTTGCAAGTTGTTTTTTTCACAAGAACTTGGTTTTTCTTGGACAAATTTTTTTTTGGTTACTTTTTCCTCAATGTCATTAGACTTTTAAATTCTTTTTTGATTCCTTCAATATATTCTCTTTTGGTTAGAACCATTTTTTGTTACCCTTTGGGGTAAAAGCTTTTTTACTTGTCATCCTCTGAAGATGAACAGTCTTCCCTGTTCCCATAATATATTTCACTGGTGCTTAAGGACCACACTTGGGTGAAGGGACAGGTCAATTCTCTGAGAGCCTCCACAGCTGTGAATCATACCATCTGAAGGAGTTGCAAAGCAGCCTTTGCAGACACAGGTGTTGCTTGTGGACTGGGAACGAGATAAATTGGAGGCAAAGAGGAGAGAGCTCAGACAAGGGAACTGCCTCCCAGTGGGGAGGTCAAACAATACAACGGCCTCTCAGTCTCCTTGTATCATCACCATCCTCTCACATGACATCCATTCTACAGGTCCAGCAGCCACTGGCAGGTGGCCCTCACGTCACGGACACATGGCGCCCACACGCCAAGCAGCAGCGTCTGAGAGTTGTTGGTGAGGAGGACGCTCTCAGAGTTCCTTGGGTAACCCGTGGGGAAGGAAAGAGAGAAGAAACCCAGTAAGACCTTTTTAGTTAGGTAATTAAATGGGCCGAGACATCAAAGGGCCAAGCCAGGAGACTGATGAGAGACATAAAGGCCTGTTCTGACTACAATCCTCTTCTGTGTTTGAAAGTTTGGCTCCATGACACTTGCTGTAGTATCCCACCCTACAGCCATCCAGAGGGGATGGGACTGCTTGCATTCCTCAGTGTGCAGACTCAGATAACAGCAAATGCACACACTGACCATGCTGGGCGGGGGGGGGGGGGGGGGGGATATCCCGTGAAAAAAAACAGGCAGTTGTTAAGGGCAACATAGGTGAAGGGACAGGACAATTCGAAAGCCTCCATAGGTGTGGATCATAATATCTGAAGGAGTTTGCAAAGCAGCCTTTACTTGTAGCGGGCTGAAACTCTGAATCAGACAAGGGAGCACTTAAGGCTCCCTATGTGATGTGAGACAATGGCTCTCAGCATACATTTGGATGATGGCTCTCCTCACCATTGTGTTTCTGAATGTTTAGTGTTAAGATAATCATCCACAAGAATTGGAGGGTGGAGAGAGAGAAGTCAGAGTGAGTTGGCAGCAGGATGAGGAGGAGAGAGGCTGGAGACTCTGGACTCCAAGAACCCGGATGCAGCTCCTTCTCTCTCCTGTCTCCTTCACTTTTCCACCTAAAGTCCAAGGACTTTAATTTATCCTGACTCTGGCTGACCCGGAGGCTCCCCTGGGAGCTAGACCTTCCTTTACATTTACTGATACATGTGTTGCTTGTGGATGGGGAATAAAATAAATTGCAGGCAGAGGGAAGAGAAGTCAGACCACACAACTGCCTCTCAGTCTCCTTGTGTCATCAATATCCTCTCACATGAAGAGATCCGAAGAGAGCCATTCTGCAGGTCTGAGTTAGGTTTCCAGCTGCCACTGGCAGGTGGCTCCTGTATCCCAGCTGGTGGGGTTCTTGTTTGTAGGTGCATTCTAAAAAGAGGAATAAGTAAGGGATGGTTCCTCAAGCTTCCCTTCAGCTCTGCCCCATGACCAAGAACCCCAAACTCTCTGACCAGGAACCCCAAGTGAAGAGTTCCCCACTCCTGCAAGTGCCCCCAGCCAGCAGCATTTCTGCCCCTCACCCCCAACTCTACACCCACCAGGGGCTGGTTCCTTCTCTCCAGGGCCACGTGCTCAGGTTCTCAGAGGCACAGCTGGACCCGGCTGCCATCCTTATCAGCCCAGGTTTCTCAGGTCTCCAGGACCCAGACCTCAGCTTCACAGAGAGTCTGGGAGATGAAAGTCTCTGTGGTTCCTGCTGAGGCTCCAGTCACTCCAAGCTAGGCCGGGGGTCCCCACTTGTTGTTTCTGTGGACTTAGACTGGAGGTGTTGCCTCTTCTGAGAGGTTCAGCCCCAGCCAATGGCTTTCTTCACATCTTTTTGGGTTGTTTCTGAAGGACTCCTCTTTTGCCCCAAGTCCTTTGTAGAGGCTGGAAGGATTGCAGAGGGCTGGAACTGGGGAAAGGCACTGGAATCTAAGACAGCAGCAGAGTGCTTAAGGCTGAGTGCCTCCTCACTGTGACAGAATGGCTCTATCAACATATACTGAGAGGATATGGTGATGTGCTGGCTCTCCTCAGGATTGGCTCCTGCTGAAGTGGTGTGCTGAGGTAAGCTAGGGAAGGATCGCAGGGCTGAGGGGAGAGTCCGAGTCTCTCTGCCACAGGCCTCTGTTTTGTGATTTTAGGGAAAGGTTCGGATTCGCTCTTACAAAATGATGCTCTCAGACTCAATTAAAGTGAAAGTAAAATTTAATTATACAATACACGGAATAGATTGCTTGCAATAACAACTAAAACAGCAAACAACACATAACAGACAAAGAATGATGAGGATTATGATTAGGATAGAGGAAAGAGAGAATACATCACCAATTCGAGGAAACACTAGAGTGGCTGGGGGCCCCATTCTGCAGCCTTCAACTCGATCAGGAAAAGTGGGTCCCAGGCACAGGAATATCTCTGTGGGTGAGGCTCCAAAAATGGAGAATGCTTTGCCCGCTTTTTATAGGAATCAGGACAAAGAAGGCTTTGGGCCAAATGAAGACCTCATGTAAGACAGGGACGTACCAACGAGGGCTCCAGGTGGTTATAGTCAAATGTTGTATTGACAAGGGGGCCAGTCCTTATCAACAGCAACGGTTCCCAGGAGTGGTGAGTTCCTGGAATCACGTATTTGGAGCTAAAACACAGGTGGTACATGCCTAGCTTATAGGTTAAAAAATGGTCAAGTTCTCATGCAAGTAACAGCTGAAACACCTGTTGTTATGGGGTAGGGAATGGTCAAGTTCCCACAGGGGAGTCACATCCTACCTCGATTAGGTTCACATGGAGATTGGGTTCACATGGTTCAGATGGAGATTAGGTTGGGGAAAGTCCCGTTCTTACAATGATTTGAAATGAACTTACTAATAAAATGGAGATTCCCTATTCAGGCTCTCAGGAGGGAAGACTTCGGGCTCCAGATTCCACAGTCCAGGATCCATCTTTGACAAGCCACATGGCAGCTTGCCTCCTTCACTTCTCCTCCCAAAGACCAAGGACTTGGACTGTTCCTGACTGTGACTGATCCTGACTCTGACTGATCCAGAGGCCCGACTGGGAGCTAGCCCGGACATTATACTCCTTCAGAGGGGGATTTTTTGGGGAAAAAATGAAATCGAGCCTGCCCAGAACGATCTGCTGGGACCCTTTGGGAAGAGTGCTTGGCGTCCATCTTGGGTGAAGAGTTGGACTCTGGGGTCAAGCCAAGATGCACTTTGGTGGTCCTCTTCAGTGAACCCCAGGCTTGCATAGGAAAAGATGTTTTGAGTTTTTCAGGCCCAGACACTTCTCCTTGAGGGCAATTGGTGGAGGGTCCAGGGATCATTTCAGGGGATGTTTGGGATACTGTCGCCAGGCCAGGATGCACTTTGGTGCTCCTCTTCAGGTCACCACTGGCCTTGACAGGAAAAGATGTTGGGGGGTTTTCAAGTCCAGGAGCTTCACCGTGGGTCCAATTGGAGGAGGGTTCCAGCCCAATCCCAGGGGATGTCTTGTATTCTTTGCCCAGCGCAGGGCGCACGTTGGATGTCTTATTCGGAGGAGCATCGGCTGCTTGGTCAGGACAGGCCATGGTGGATTTTGGATGTATCTTTGGCAAAGCAGGAGGGAATGGTTCCACTAGGATTAAAGGAACTCCCAGGGTCATAGGGGGAACCGCCAACGCCAAACCCCTCACCCAGGATGGGGTCACAATGTCCTTCTCCTGCGTGGGGCATCTGGCGGGAAACATGTCCTCCTGGCCCGTAAAGTCAAATACTTGCTCCCTATTGCCCCTTGGCAAGGGTGCGATACGGTGAGTGCGTCCTTGGACGATAAGGAATTTTGCCTGCTGGAAGAGGCTCTGCTGTTGCTCCTGGACCAAGTCTGTGAAAGAAGAAATGACCATATGACCAAAGGGGAAGGAATCAGCAAACAGATTCTGGGTGAGAAAGATACAGCAGCACAGGGTTTATGATCTAGCAAGAGTGATACCTGGCCTTTGGAGGGCAACTAGACCCTTGACAATGTGTTCTCACGTATGCTCTCCCTCCTTGCTCATTTGGAGCGAGCCCCCAAAAAATTTCATCACCTCTCATTTTTCTGGTAAACCACTTATTTTTGCAGGGTTGTTTGCATGGAGTCATCCCCTTAGACTGGAGCTCCTCCAGGCCATGACCAGGCTTGGCCCATTCTTTGTATCCCCCCAACCACTCTGCTTACTATGGAGCTGGGCCCACAGTAGATGATTAATACATGTTTATTGACTGTGGCCTCCACTCATTCTTCCCCCTTTCTCACCATTCTCAATTCTGCACCCTGCTTTCTCACATTCTCATTCAGTTGAGTTCTATTAATAGAAATGCTAAATTATTCTTATAACCCCCAAAGAACAAAAGAGATTTTTTAACATTTTATTTTATTTACTTCATGTTTTCCCAAGTTACATTCAAAACATTTTCTTTTACCTTTCTTTTTAGATTTTTGCTTTGTAGGTTCTTTCTCTACAATGATGAAACTACATTTCAAATTATTCAAAACATTTCCATAAGAGTTGTGAAAAAAACCCCAAAGGCCTCTCACTCTCATGAAAAATAAAAGCCTCAAAAATAAGTAAAAAATAAAGAGATAAGGAAGGAAATAGAGAATGTTTCCCACTGTATTCAGACACAATCATTCCTTCTCTGAGAATGGATGGGCTTTTATTTTATCTTCAGAGTAGTTGTGGATGATTGTGTCACTGAGAATAACAAAGTCAGTTTTACTTGGTCCCCTCAGAACACTGCTATCATTTCATATATGCCATATTTCACTCTGTTCCTGGAGGACTTTCCAGATTTTTTTTCCAGAGAACATTCTGCTCATCATTTCCCAGAGAGCAATGTTATTCCATCAGAAAATTTGCTTCACAAATCGTTTTTACATTTATTATTGTTCTCTTTTCACACTGTCTCTCCTCAAAAGGGTTTTGCTACTGATCACTGATTCCCACAAAATGACTTTCCACCCCTACTATCCTGCAGGCTAAGATAGAGTTACATATCCCTATTTAGTATTTATGATGTCTCCTATTTGATACAATACTTGATGAGAGTAAGGTTTACTCAACCAACCTCTTGTCCCCCTCTTTCCCTCCACTGGAAAAACTTTTTCATGCCTTTATTTCTAATGGCAGATAATTTGCACCATTCCCTTCTCCCTTTCCCTTTTGCTGGTAAATTCCCATCTCACTCCATTTCATCATTAAAAAAAATTATTATCCCTTCCTAGTCACCGCATACCTTTTATTATCTAGCGAGATATATACATATACATATATGATAAATATATATACTCCTTCTAACTGACAAAATAGAGAATGTTCTGAGGAGTTACAAGTATCATCCTCCTACAAAGTAATGGAAATAGATAAAGCTTAAAACACTCCTGTATATTGATCCTGCCACAGTCTCTCTCTTAACTCTCTTCCCCCAGCTGTCACCTAATTTCTGTTGGATTTTTTGGCCCGCATGCCCAATTGCATGGGAACCTCAATATATGCAAAACAGAATCTTTGTCCCACACCCTCTCCCCTCTTCTGAAATTCCCGTTTCTGTCACCAGGGTTGCATCCATCACTCTTCCCTTTGCTTAGCCCACATATCAGCCATTGACTGAGGCATCTTCTCATTCCTTACTCAACATTTCTCCCCCAGAGGTTTTCTTTTCTTTGCTCCCATAGCTAACAACCTGGGCACGCTCATCACCTATCTCCTAAGCTCTTCTGATAGCCACATTGTTCCATGGAGATTATGCCTTCTGACATTATTCTTCTCTACTTTCTCTTTCTCTGGCATATTCTAGGTTGCTGTACATTTATTCCTTCCTCTTTAATGAATTTTTGGGATATCTTCCTCAGTTAATATAATGATTGATATAAGAACAAATATTACTACATGGTTGTTCATTGACTCTCACCCCGGGGAAGTACTCGATTTCTTCGCAACATGCTGAATGGGAAGGTTTTCCTGAGGGAAAAGAATGTCAACAAATAAATACTAAGCTTTGGTTCCAATAAGTACCCCATCTTCCCAGCTAAAGGAACAGCAGGCAGGCCAAGAAAGCACCAATAGCTCATGGGGCACAGCCCAGCTATTGCCTTTCATCATCCTCTTTTTTTTTTTTTAACAGTACAGCCAGCCTCAACACAATTGATGAAAATGATCCATTCCTACAGTCCCCTTTCCTGTTTCTTTCTTTCTCCATCCCTTCTCTCCTCTCTCCTCATCATTAAAAGTAATCCCAAGGCAGCAACTTACAATCTCCTTTGTATGGCAACAGAGAAAAATAGAAGATGAAACTTTTTACATAAAGTGCCTGTCAGTAGAAAGAAGAATGTCCAGTTCATGTGTTTGCTGCGGTAAGTACCTTCTGTCAGACTGCTCAAAGCACAAAATTTCTGAGAATAACTACAATGTTCTTTGATTTCACAACATCTTATGGACCTGTCAACCTTACAGTCCATTGCCTCCTCTCCCTGCCTCTTCTTTCCCTGAAGAGTTTTCTCCTATTTCTATTCTCAAATCCACAAGACCTAAGGCAAAGTACTAACAACAATGTGGGTCAGAAGGGCCACAAATAGAGACTTGAAAATCCTAACCTACACTTCGATCCTGGACAAACCTTTCTTAACCCTTTCAATTGCCTTAAGCCCACCAGCTCTCTAAGAAGTAATGAAAGATTGCCTACCAAGTACAGGGAAAAGAGATTTGCCATACCGACATTGCATATCTATATGTACCATGAACAACCCTGTCCACCTACTCCAATCAAAAAAAAAAAAAATAGAATGGATAGACATAGTGAGATTACAAAGAATTTGTTTTAGAATTTTAAAACATGGTTTGGAGAAAGGTGGAAAAGGTTCCAGTAGCCGTCAGAAGGTAACTTGTCAGAAAAAGTTGAAGAATTTTGATACTGCTCTGCCCAGTCTCCTCTCCCACTAAGGGGACCACAGGTGTCTGATGGTTCAGCTGGATTCCCCAATGACTCAAACAATAGAATTGTTTGAATATTCTAAGCAATGAAGACCTGGAGTCTGTCTCAGGGTCACATCAGGGAGAGAGAGGAAACCTCTCTATTCTGTGCTTTGCACTGTACTCCACAGCCTTTCCCAATATACCATCAACCCTGTGAGGAAATGGTGGCAAACAGGTGAAACGGTTTGCCTCAGGGACACTCAGCTCTGTCAGAGACAGAATTTGAAACTCAGGTCATCCTAACTCCCAGGTCCACTTCTTTCTTCTACTTAAGAACAGAGGAGCCTCTTCAAGATCACAACAAAAATCCATTTTCTTTGTAGGTGAGTCTCAGATGGTTTGAGTTATCTCCCAAGAGTCCACAGAAGTGTTCTCTCTTAGGATCTCAATTGTATTGAGGACATAGGAATAAGCATCTTGTCCATTTCCTATTACTGGCACAAGGAAAGTCTCTCACATTGAGCTCTATAACAATGACTTCCCACAAAATGACACACCTCCCCCCAAAATACAAACTCCCTCATTCTTCCTCCTACACATATTTGGCTATCCCCATCCCCAGAGTAGTCTGTATCATGGAGCCTCTTACCTGTAAGATTCTCAAAGATTCAAAAAGCAGCCTTTTAGCTGGCTGGCAAAGTACCAGCTTGTGGAAAGAACAGACAAACACAAATACACAGACACACACAAACACACTCTCACTCTCTCCTCTATCTCTATCTTATATAGAAATGTAGTCTATCTCTAACTTCTCTATATCTATCTCTAATCCTCTCCTATCCCTTTCTCCTAAAATCCTCTCCCCTCAAATTCTCCCCCCTCCCCCTTTCCCTGTCTCTTCTCCTACCACCTCTCTCCTCTCTCTCTCCCTGGCTCTGGCTCTGGCGCTCTCTCACTCTCTCTCTCGCTCCCTCTCTCACTCGCTCCCTCTCACTCCCTCTCTCTCTCGCACAGAACACAGCTATGGAGACTCCTGGCCTTTTATCCTAACAACCATTTGTGAGGTAGTGATGACATCAAATGGAACCAATTTTCTGTTATATCAGTTACTGCCTTCCAATCACTACTGTGATTGGAAACTGGAGTATATGTGCAGAAACACGACGCTTCTTCCTTACATAGTTTCCTGAACCAAAGCTACTCTGTTTTAATTGGATTTCAAAGTGTATTTCCCACCGATTCTCATTAAACAGTTTTGTCATTTTCCACCTAGAGTGTATCTTTACCAAAGATTCAAAATATTTCTCAACACTACACATTTAAAATTCTTGTCTTTATCTGACTGTCCATTAATAAGGAAAAAGATATTTGTGTCCAGCATGCAAGGATCAAGGGAATTTGATATGCTTCTTTGTAAAACTTTTTTGATTCAGCTTTCATGTCTTTAGTCTTTCCGGTTCAAGTCCAGGACACATATTTGCCTTTCTTGATACAGCAACAAAACTGATGTCTTTCTCCTTCTCATCTCTATTTTCCCTAAGACTCTTTACCTCCATTCATATCCTTTTGACAAATTTTTTTAAATTTATTTTTTATTGAAGTTTTTTTTTTAATTTTCAAAACATATGCAAGGATAATTTTTTTCAACACTGACCCAAACTCTTGTGTTCCAATTATTCCCACCTTTCCAGCACTCCCTTACCAGGATGGCCTACAATCCAATATATACTAAACATGGTTAAAACACATGTTTATTCTTAAATAGACATACACATTTATACAATTATCTTGCTGCAAGATGAAAAAGTTAAAAAAAGGGAAAGAAAATAAAATTCAAGCAAATCATAACAAAAAGTGTGAAACTGCCATGTTGTCATCCACACTCAGTTCCCACAGTCTTCTCTCTGAGTATGTGAAAGTAAAGGAATATTATTTTTTCTATAAAAATGAAGAACAACCTGATTTTTGAAAGGCCTGGAAAGATTTACACCAACACATGCTAAGTAAAACAAGCAGAACCAGAAATACATTGTACACAGCAACAGCAAGATTGTGCGATAGTTAACTGTGAAAGACTTGGTTCTTCTCAGTGGTTCAAAGATCCAGGACAATTCCAACAAACTTTGTATAGAAAATGTCATCTGCATCCAGAGAAAGATCAAGAGAGATAGAATGTAAATCAACACATGCTATGTTCATTTTTTTTCCTTTCTCTTCTATTTTCAATTTTCCTTCTTTTATGATTTTTCTTTTCCAACATGATTCATAAAGAAATGTGTATTTAAAAAAATCAAAAGCAATATTCATTTTAAAAACAAAAAGCTAATAAAAGGAAATAATGAAAAAAGTCAAGAAAGGCAGTATAGCAGTACAAGATCTTAAAATGTAATGAAAAAAAGTAAAGAAAGGCAGTATAGCTGTACAAGATCTTAAAATGTATTATAATACCCAAACTATCTAATACTGACTAAAAAATGGAAAGGTAGATGAGCTAAGCGTAGAATAAGCATATCATTTACAACAGCAAATAAACATAATGATTTCATATCTGACAAGTAAAAAATTTAAGATTTGGAAATATTAATTCATTAAGTGGTTTAAAAGACTGTTGGAAACACTGGAAATTAGCATGGCAGAAATTGGGCATAAACCAATATCCTAAGATCAAAATAGATACATGACTTAGAGAGATATTACAAAAAAATTAGAACAACAGGGAACGTATTATTTATCAGATCTATACATAGACAAACAATTCATGAATTAACAAGAGAAAGCAAAGGTAGGTGTAAAATGGATGGTTTTGATTATATCAAATTTAAAAAGATTTTTTTATAAACACAACAAATGTAATCAAGATCAGAAGAAAAGAAAAAATTAGGGGGAAATGTGTTGATAGTATATTAGACAAAAGTCTTGTATCTAAAAGGCAAGTCACAACCACAATTGATTATTAAAAATAAAATATATAAAGAACTTAGTCAAATCTATAAGCAGACAAGTTATTTTACAATTGATAAATGGTGAAATGACAGTTTCCAGTAAAGAAAGAAAGACAATTTCTAGTCGCATGGGGAAAAAAACCTCTAAGTCATTATTGATTAGAGAAATGCAAATTGAAACAATCTTGAGATATCATTTGACCCCTACTAGATTGGCTAAAATGATAGAAAGGAAAGTAACAAATATTGGAGGGGATGTGGAAAAATGGGACTCTATCTAGTTCATTGTTAGCGGAATTATGAACTGATGCCGCCATTTTAAAGAGCAATCAGGAATTATGCCCAAAGAGTTATTAAATAACCTATATTGCAGTGTTCTTCTTTTCTAAAATATATCCCGGTTCTCTGGGAGCAGATTTCCTGGGGGGCTTCTGGAGGCAGCCTTAGTTTCAGTTCCGTGTAATAATCACCTCAAATGCAGCCAGCTGTTAAAAGTTCAGTCCTTTATTGTCTCTTCCAAAATAGCCTGGTAAGCTTTCTTTGGTTCTGAGAGCTCTTGTTGCTAGTCCTTTGCCTCTGCCAGCTTCGGCCTCCAGCTCTCTCTGAATCCTGGCTCTGAATCTCCTCCACTGACTCCTGACTGAGGTTCATCCTTTTACATGCCCTTTTAGAGGATTTGAACTCAATGGTTGACTCCTCCTCCAAGAGTGGGATTGTGGGTTCCTGACTTGTGAATCTGGAATGCTAATGTGTGAACTCTTAAAGGTGTGAAAGGTGTGAACTCAATGGTTGACTCCTCCTCCAAGAGTGGGATTGTGGGTTCCTGACTTGTGAATCTGGAACGCTAATGTGTGAACTCTTAAAGGTGTGAAAGGTGTGAACTCTGAACTAGAGAACTGCTAAGCACGATGCTAAAATTACACAGCTGACTTGTCACTTTGTAAGAATCCTAACACTTTATCTTTGACTCAATAATAGCACTACTTGGTCTATTTCCCCAAATGTTAGTGGAAAAGGAAAAGAACCTATGTGTTCTAAAATATTAATAGCAGCTCCTTTTGTGTTGTCAAAGAACTGGAAATTGGGGAGCTAGATGGCACAGTGGATAGAACACCAGCCCTGAAGTCAGGAAGACCTGAGTTCAAATCTGGTCTCAAACCCTTAACATTTCCTAGTTGTGTGACCCTGTGCAAGTTACTTAACCCCAATTGCTTCAGAAACAAACAAACAAACAAACAAACACACAAACAAACAAACAAACAAACAAAAAAAACTTGAAATTGCAGCTATGACCATCAATTGGGAAATGGCTAAACAAGTTGTAGTATATTATTATGATGATTGCTATTTGCCTTAAGAAATGATGAGCTTGATGTTTTAAAAAAAAAATGGGAAAACTTGCATGAAATAAGGAAGAGTGAAATGAGCAGAGGCAAGACAATATTTAATACAATAACAGGAATGTTTTTAAGAACAACTTTGCACAAATAAATTTTGACTTTTAGATGATTTTAAAAATTCAATAAAAGAATGTAGTTTCATAGTTGAGAATATATACATGTGTATATATGTATTTTTATATACATATATAGATGTATAAATGAATTTCTACAGAGACATATACATATATTTATATAAACATAAAACTGTATATAATTCTATTTATTCATATATATTCCTACTCATTTCCCCTATACCACCACTTATAATATCATGAACTACCTGCTTTGAAAATAATATATGTAGTAACTCAATAGGGATATTGAAAGAAGAGTTTTCTGGTTTTTTTATTTTATTTATTTTATAGACTCATTTACTTTTCAGATAAAGCATAAAGTGAAGTGTATGATAAAGAGGTAAATTCAGCTCCAATCTAAGTCTCAGTTTTCTCCACTGTCATATAAGAATATTAGAATGGACACATTCTGAGGTCCCTTCCTACTTGAAAGCTGTGGTTCTATGAGCCTGTAGCTTTGAAAAATGAAATAATGTAAAGAAGGAATCGCAGTGTTACATAACCTAATAGAAAGAGAAGAAGAGAGAAAGAGAACAGAATAGAAGGAAAGGAGCTCAGAGGAAGGAAAGGAAAGACCATATCTTTCTTAAATTGGGGCATAAAATTCCATGTGTATTTCCAGACTCTTCTATAGGATCACATTCCTGTCCCCATTCCATAGGATCTTTGTACCAGGTTCTATCTCCTTTCATCTCCCAAAGAATATTCTCTTGCTCCTGATAAATAATCCTTATGTCTAAGATTGGAGCATAGAATGAAACTCACCTGGCTAGTCTCAGCTGTGGGAAAACCAGACATGCCAGGGACGAGTACTGAGAGGGTGGCTTGAGTGGGTAGAGACAGCCATAGTTATAGGGTCTTGATTCTCTGAGAGGATTTATACCCTTCCATCCCTTGACCTTCAGGGAGCTCTGTTTCTCATATCACTTATCATATCACTATTAATGTCACACTAGAGGATGTGACATTGACATTGTCAGGAGAGGGAGCCAGGGACATACCAGAAGAGACTCTTCCCCCAGCTACAAGTTAGCATCAACAATGACTGGTGATTAAGAAGAACTCTTGAAAGGAAACAACTTATGGGAAATGAGAAATGCCAACAAGGCACCTGGGAACACATAGACAAGAGACTTTCCTGTGCCTGGGGGAGAGGAATGAGAATGTCCAGCAGGGACACACAGAGAAGAGGAGAGGGGGTAGATAGTAGCGAATAAGCTTCAGAAAGGAGGATCCCTATTTCTACATCCTGCACAAGACTTTGGACAACTGCGTCCATAATCTAGAATGTTAGACTTGGAGTCAGGAAGACCTGAATTCAGATTCTGCCTCTGACGCTTACTACCTGTATGACTCTGAACAATACCCTATTCCTTCTGGCCCCAATTGCTTCACTGTAAAATAAAGATAAAGGAGCATCTTCTACACATCTTCTACTGAGTTGTTGTGAAGATCAAATGCCGAGTAAGCCTATGACTCTCCTCATGGTGAAGATTGATTACTCAAGTTACACATGGAAATATTGACCTTGATAGGTAACAAAAAGTGCAAGTCTACTCCTTATTACTTCTCACCTTACCTTGCATTTTATAAACATACTACCAATCCCATTGGAAACTTTAAGAGCAAGAGCTGAGCTCTCAGCACAAACACTAAGGAAATAGGATAACTCAACAAAATGAGAATGAGGAAATTCACTGTTGGCACTGGGTACAACTGGTGCTTATTGGCAACTCTATTGCTTATCCAAGCTGGGTTGCAGTTCCAAGGTAAAGTGGAGTGCTAGTAGTTGGTCACAAGGGAATAGGAGCCATTCCTGGATAAAGATTAGAGCACAGACCAAGAAAACGGGGACTAAATCTCTCTCCAAATTACATCATCTTGGAGTACCAAAAACTTGCAGATTTCCAGAACTATATATGAATATAGTAGTTAGTGCATGTGCAGGCACACACACACACACACACACACACACACACACACACACACCCATAAAGTTTGGGAAAGTACTTCCCCATCCTCTCCTTAGTAAACTGAGCCCAACTTTAATATAAAGTTGAAAGCCAAGAAATAGCTTGGAGAAGTTAGCAAATAATAACAAATAACTATGAAAAACAGGGAAAAGCAAGACACAAACTCAGAAGAAAAGAACATGAAAATTCATATAAGCAAAGCCTACAAGAGAAATGCCAGTTAGGCCAAAAGCCAGAAAGAATTTTGTAAGAATTAAAGAGAAGAAATTAAGAAAAGATGAGAGTAATGCAAGAAAATTCTGAAAAAAAGAATTAAAAGAGGAACAAAAAAAAATCAAAATTATCAAGACCTTAAAAAGCAGAATAAGCCTAATTTTAAAAAGGATGCCAAAAAAAATTCCTTAAGCAGTAGAATTGGTAAAATAGAAAAAAGAGATATAAAAGCTAACTGAAAAAATAATTTCTTAAAAATTATAATTGGGAAAATGGAAACTAATGTCTTCATGAGATATTAAATAGCAAGAACTCTCAGGGCCAAAGAGCACTCTGGGAGATTGAGAAGCCAGGATTCAGTTGGGCAGAACGAAGGAAGAGAAGAGGTGGCAGGTTGTCCCATGGGGAACACTGAAACCAAGATCCGGAAGGCGTCCAGAAAGCTAGCCGAGCTCCAAGTGAAGGAAAGAGAAAATAAAGGATCTGGACTTTAACAGCTAGCTGAATTTGAGGTGATTAGTGAACTGAACTACAACTAAGGCTGCCTCCAGAAGTTCACAGAGAACAATTATATTGTAGAGAAGAGAACCTTACAAGAATTGACCCATGTATTATATTTAGTCTCTTAATCCAAGAGCAATTAATATTTCTCCAATTATTTAAATCTGGCTTTATTTGTATAAAAGTGTTTTTATAATTATGTTCACATATTCCCTTGGTTTATCATGGCAGGTATATTCCCAGATATTGTATATAGTCCACCATTATTTAAAATGGGGTATTTTAAACCACCTCTTCCTGGAATACTTTGTTGGTGATATATAGAAATGCTGATGATTTATATGAATTTATTTTATGTTGCAATTAATTTTTAATTAAATTTCTAGGATTTTCCTAGTGTATCATTATATCATCTGCACAGAGAAAGTTTTGACAAGGGGAACCCCAAAACTTACACTCTCTTTCTTTCTCTCTCTCTCTCAGACTTTGTGGGGAAAGGTTGGGAAACTCCATCAGAGAAGCTCTCCCCTGAGAGACTTGTCTCAGGGAATCAAGATAAAGTGGTTTCATTCGTTTATCTGGGTGGGACTACTTAAGTTCAGGACTACTCCTACTTAGCCCAAGCTAGAGATCTAGATTTCTATCCAACTCTATTGAGTTGGAAATTAGTCAGGGAAAAATGAAATGAGGCTGGCCTCAAAACAGAGATTTAGAGAGGAACTCACTAAGGGGAGAAGGAAAGCTCAGCATTAAGAGCAGTGAAAAGGTCAGTTCCAGAAAGCTAGCAAGTTAGGTCTAATCAGAAGGAAGGAATCCCTACATTAAATCATGTTGGAGTCCAGCTCTAGTGAAAACTGAGAGTGTGAATCTGAAATGAATACCCAAGGCTAGGTGGAAGATATGCTTTGCAATCTCCTTTTATTAATCTGAAATGCTGTAATGCCAGAGAAACTGAGGCAAGATAGAGATTGGAGAGTTTTTAATATTTTATTAACTGGAGAGTATAATTGACTGGATAGGACTCTCGTCTCAAAATATCCAGTGATGAATGGGAGAATCCCAATGACATATATAGCCACATGGCTCCGCTACAGGGGTAGTCCAAGGCAGGGGCGGAGTCAGAACATTGAGAGTGGGAAGTTTCAGGACCATAAATTTGGTTCTAGCAGAATGGGGGGAGGCTATAAATTCTTACTAAAAGCCAGACTCAGGATGTCTGAAGAAACAGAAGTAAAGATGTCAATGAGGTATCCGGGATAATATTATCTTTTGGAATATTTTAGAGGGGGTAGTGTCATGAATTCTTGAGGGCAAAAGAAGTTAGGAGTCAGGAAGTCTGATCTCCCCCTCTTCTTGAGTCTCACGTTGACAATTTATAACCTTAGAGCAAATGGTCCTCAGTCTTAATGGACCAGAGGTGGGTTTTACAACTAAGGCGACTGAGGCAGAATAGTTAAGGAAACTGAGATAGAACAATTCAGGGAAACTCAGTCAGGACAATAAGGGAAACTAGTGTAGGGAAACTGAGGTAGAACAGTTCAAAGAACCTGTGACATAACAATACCAGGCTTAATGTACTTGTTTAGGCTAGTGTCACAATATTAGCTACCTTCTGTAGACATCGTATACCTCCAAGGGTAATGCACAATTCACACTTTGACATTTCTGTAACCACCTTAACTATCAATACCAAGATACTTATCAACACAAAAGGGCAAATAGCCTAGTTCTGATGCTTTTCAACATCAACAGAATTGTAAATAGTTGTGATGTTTATCAATACCAAAATACTTGTCAAAACAGAGTAGTAAATGGCAGAAATTATTATATTAATGTATTTATCACAAGCATATCTATAATTCATTGTTGAGGAGTAAACAGTATAGTTAAAATATCTTGTTCCTGTTGCATGATTCTCCTTCAAGATTACCTGAATTTACCAAATATGTCTTTACAATTATTAGGGAGATGGTGAACCAATAATTTGAATCACTTCACCTTAACAGAGAGAACCACGTGGACCGGATCCTAGCTGTTCATGGATTCATTCAGTACTGGCCCTCTACAAAATCATACCTGAATCTTTCATAAATATTAGCGCCTTCCTATGTAGTAGAAGCACCAATAGCTTGAGTTAAGAATCTGGCCTTATTTTTATTTCTTTTTCCTATGAACAATTTGCTAATCCTTATCAGGTAAATTTCCTTACCCTCCTTTTTTTTTTCTTCCTCTAGCCTTCCTGCTCTAAAAATGGGTACCATTAGACATAAATAGGTAAATAGATAGATACATACCTATAAACATGTACAGATACTATAAACACATACATACACACATATACATATGTGTGTATATAATATACACATATATCTCTATATCTATGTATGTATATGTGTGTGTGAGGTTATGCTATATATGCTTCTATTTATCAGTTCTTTTTCTGGATGTAGATAGCATCTTTCTAGTTAATATGGCTATTTATAATAGACAAAATAACTTCTTTGTGCAACATTGTTCTTAAAACAATATTGCTATTATTATATACAATGTTCTCTTGTCTCTGCTCATTTCACTCTTCATTATTTCACGCAGATCTTTCCATGATCTTCTAAAATCATGGAGCTCATCATCTCTTCCAGCACAATAATATTATATCACAATCATATGCCACAAGTTGTTTAGCCCATTCCTTTGTTGATAGACATCCCTGTGATTTCCAGTTCTCTGCCACCACAAAGAGAACTGCTATAAACATTTTAGAATCCACAGGTTCTTCTTGCTTTTTCTCTCATCATTTTTAGAAATAGACCAAACAGTGGAATTGTAGGTCAAAGAGTCTAAGTAGTTTAATGATGCTCTTAGCATAATTCCACATTGTTCTCTTAAATGGTTTAATCAGTTCACAATTCCACGAAAAATACATTAGTGTCCCAACTTTTTCTATATCCTCTCCAGCATTTGTCACTTTCCCCTTTTATCATTTTAGCCAATCTTTTGCTATAAAATGAAATCTCAACATTGTTTTAATTTGCATTTCTCAACTCAATAATTTCTTAGGAAATTTTTTTTCATTTTGCCCAATCACACAGATTTTTTGTTTGCAGATCATTGGCACGCAATGCAGCATCCCAAGAGGAGATGTAACAAAGCACGGATCAGTTCTTTGTTGCTTGTGCTAATTTTGGTCTACCAATTAACACCAAGAAAACCCAGGTACTTCATCAGCCAGCACCACATCATCCATATGTGGATCCATTGGGTGCAGCGAATGGAGAAGCTTAGAATGCTGGGACTGAGTTCTCACCTTGGCAGTCTGCTTTCCATGGATGACCACAGTGATAAAGAGGTTGACACAGACATTGCCAAAGCTAGTTCCATATTTGGGAGGCTCCAAAGGTACGTGTGGGAGAGGAGAGGTATTAGATTGACCACCAGACTGAAGATCTGCAGAGCCCTTGTGTTGACCTCATTGTTGCATGCCGTGAAACCCAGCACCGTCACTCCAGGAAACTGAATCACTTCCATTTGAATTGTCTGAGGAAGATTCTGAGGATCACCTCGCAGGATCAGGGACCAGACCCTGAGGTCCTTAATTAAAGTGCTCAGCATTCCAGCTCTTCTGCAGAGGGCACAACTCCATTGGCCTGGCCACATTGTTCAAATGTCAGACGAACTCACACAGGGCTAGCACTCACAAGGGGGTCAGAAAAAGTACTATAAGGACACTCTCAAGGTCTCTCAGAAGAACTTTAGAATCAATTATATGATATAGGAATCAGCACAAGACCACAAAGAATGGAGTGCCCTCATCAGAGAAGGGGCTGTGCTCTAGGAGCAAAGCAGAATTGAATTGGCTCAAAAGAAACTCGATGCACAAAGTTAGAGAATCCACCCCAAATGTTCATAGAGACTATTTGGGCCTCACCTGTGGCAGAGTGTTCTGAGCTCATATTGGTCTGATCAGCCAGTCAGCCACAGTGCAACTCAATTCTAACATAATAATGTTATTTTGATTCTCTTTAAAAACACAAAAGTTTTCCTCAATCTTCTGCTTTCCTTTTATACTTGGCTCTATTTGTTTTATTTGTACAAAATTTTCAATTTAATATCATTGAAATCATCCATTTTATATGTAACTTTGATCTGTTTCTCATTTACTCGTAAATTGTTCAACCCTCCATAAGTCTGATAACAAATATGTTCCATGTTATTCTAGTTCTTACATCTACATCTAAATCATGTATCCACTTCTACCTTTTCTTATAAATGATTTGAGATATTGACCCAGTTTCTGCCATATTGCTTTCCATTTTTCCCAACAATTTTTACCAAATAATGAAATCTTATTGCGAAATCTTAAGTCTTTACACCTATCAAATACAAGACTATGATGCTTATGTTGCAGAAAATTGTATGTCTAACTCTATTCCATTGGCCTATCTTTTTATTTCTTAGCTAGTACCAGATAATTTTGATAATCACCTTATAATTCAGTTTAAGATCTTGTACCCCTAAATCTTTTGTTCACAGTTTTCATTACAAATAATAATAAATTTTAAAAGTTATTTCATTATAACAGCTGTACTTTGTGATGACAAAGAACTGGAAGTTATAGGGATGCCTTTCAATTGGAGAATGTCTGAACAAGCAGTGGTGCATGTTTGCAATGATAGATAGATACATACATAGATAATCATTATAGAAAAAAATATATATATAGCACTACTGTTTTATAAGAAATGATGAGCTCAATGACCTTAGAAAGTCATGGAAAGATTTTCATTAAATCATGAAGAGAACATTGTACATAGTGTAATGCCGGAGAAACTGAGGCAGGAGAGAGATTAGAGAGTTTTTAATATTTTATTAATGGGAGAGCGTAATTGACTGGACAGGACTCTTGTCTCAAATTATCCAGTCAGACAGAGATAAAGATATACTGGGACTAAGGGATCCATGTTGGTCCCAGGGCTGGAGGAGACTGTCATCCCAAAGAATCCAGCCTCCAGCCTCCAGCTGCCAGTGATGAATGGGGGAATCCCAACTTCTTAAATACCTTTTCTCTAAACAAAGGGAGGGGTAGGAAGTGAGGGAAAACTTCTGTCAGGATAGGGGAGGCCATATATCCTAAAAACCCAGAGACAAGATGTCTGAATACACAGAAATAAAGATGTCAGTGACGTATCTTGGAATATTTTAGAGGGATATTGTAAATTCTTGAGGACAGAAAAGAGTCAGGAGGTCTACTCTCTTGTTTATCTTGCTAACAATTTATAACCTTGGAGTAAATGGTCCTCAGTCTTAAGAGGGAGGGAAGTTTTACAGTTTAGGGGACCGAGACAGAACAGTTAAGGAAACTGAAACAAGGGAAACTAGTGCAGGGAAACGGAGTCAGGACTGTTAAAGAGAATGTGGCCATAACAATAGTAACTTCTACAATGTGAAGTTTAGCGCCCAAAGTGAAGGTTCGGTCATGTGAAGAGTTCACCATGGCCATTCTCTTCAGCAAAAGGTAGATTTATTTAGGGGAACAGGTCACGGACAAAAGGAGGAACGCATAGACATGCGGAATGGTAAATATGAAATAAGTGAGAGATAATGGGAAAGACAAGTTCCTCAGTGGAACTCACAATTACCCAATAGAAAGGGCATCTCATGAGGTTGGGGCACGCCCTTCGCTGGCAGGCTGGCTTAATCCTGGAAGGGATTTAGCCGCAAAAGGGTTAACACTAAGGAGAAATGGGGTTGAGAATCACAGTGGAATTGGGGGAGATGCCACGTGGCATGGGGGGAAGAAAGGAAAAGACCCCAGGAGGCAGCCGGGGCAGACAGACCCACAAGGAGGTTTTACAGGGACAATTTAACCTCCGGGACATGACTGGGATTTCCTTCAGGGCCTGGCAAGGGGAGGCTGCTCCGGACCTCTCCAGAGGCTGGGTCTCAGGAGCTGAATGACTTCCCCAGAGGGAGGGACCTTGGAGGTAAACGGAGCCCTATCGATGCCTTCGGAGTGCCTGCCTCTGGGATCAATTCTTCAGTTTCTCCGGTCCAAAATACCGCTCCGGACCTCATCAGTAATTATACTTCGAGGTCTGCGGTGGATACAGAAGCCGGCCTAGACTCAGGAGAGCCCGAGTTCAAATCCAGCCTCAGAGCTTAACACTAACTAGCTGTGTGACTCTGGGGAGTCGGATGCCTTGGGGAAAAATGGCTTTGAGTGATTCAGTCAGAGATTATAAATAAACAAAAATAAAGGACTCGGGAGTCTACGTCCAGAGGAAAAAGGGATAAATAGAAGTCCGTATGAGATAATTGTAACACGCGCGCACATCGCGGACAAGGAAGAGCGAAGAAAAAAGAAAACACAAATTTACACGATCTGGTCTAGGTGGAGAAGGAATAGCAAGTTGCACGAGGCAAATCTGAGGTTTCTCATACAACCTTTTTTTTACTGTACGTGTTATGGACATGCTTGTTTTATTCCATAAATTTAAAAAAATCAAAAAAGGACTAAAAACTAAACTGATAAAAGAATAAAGTCGGACGCGTAGGGGCGCGCCTTCCCACTATCAGGTGAGCAAAGGTCAATTCTAACATGAAGTTCAAAGACTAGAAAAGGACTTGGGAAAACGAGACTAAGAAGCTTCCCCCAAAAAGCAGAGATTAGATTGCAAACTCCTTGAGGGCAGGGCCCGCCTTCTCCTCATTGGCCTCTGCAGGGTTTAGCAGCGCCTGTCACGTGGGAGGCCCGTCAGGTTTCTAGACTGCGGGCCTGGGGTACCGGGGTTTTTGAAAGAAAGGGGAAAGCCAAATTATCCCAAAAGGCATTTAAAAACTACTTGGCTCCCCGCCAAGACGCTCGGCTCCTCCCAGTGCGCAGACTCAGAAATTGGAAGGCGTCGGAAGGAAGGCGGGTCCCGAAGCCCTCTGGGATTTGAAGTCCAATTTTCCCCTCCCTCGGGGAGGGTTGGGTCATTGAGGCCGCGCCCTCATTCCCCTAGACTCCAATTCCCAGAAAGCCTAGACAAACTGACCTTGAATGGATGGTGAACGGCTGAGAAGCCAGATGCATTGTGGGAAATCATCTTTCTCCTGGGCCGTTTCCTAAACTTTGCTTCTGTGAAAGAGCCCTGGGGAGGAGGAGGGAGAGAATGAGTGAATGCGCATGCCTGTTCTACCTTCTGGTTGAGCGTTGGAGAGTGCAGTGCGCACGCGTAGCGTCCTGCCCCTGCTCTTGCCTCCGCGTGTGGCTTCCCGTCAGTACGCATGCGTCCAACGATCGCGGCCTTAGGACTGCGGTTTCTAGTGACCCAGCAGCCTGGACCAGTGAGTACGGGGTATACGAGGTTGGGGGAGGGGATGCGCGCGCGCGCGTTTGAACGTGTGCGTGTGTGCGTGTGCGCGCCGCGGCGGTCTCGGTGTCCTGTGAGCGTGCACAAGAGCGCGCCGCCTAAACCTGCCCGTGTGACCTAGAGCTGCGCGTTCTTGGGGCGTGAGGGTGGGATCCTGCTGGGGGGCGGAGCAAGCAATCAGTAGGCGCCTGCTGTGTGCCGGGCACGCCCACAGAGTCCTCGTTATATTCCCAGGGAAAGGAGGGAGGCGCGGCTATGACCCCCATCGTACCGATGGGGAAACTGAGGCAGGCGGGGGCCAGGGGCTGCCCCCGGTTTGGGGAGGGGGCTGGTGACGTATTTCTAGAGTACCTGCTGTGTGCCTGCATAGAACTGGCGCCATATGTGTCCTGACTCTGAGTTCATTTCCTTAGAGAAGGCCCTCCCAGGGGCGGGGCCCTCCCGGCAGAGACCTTGAAGTGGGGAGCTCCCCGAGGCTTTCTTGTGTCAGTGAAGTAGGTTCTGTGCGCATCGGGGTGACAGCCCTAGAACCCCGCCCCCCCGAGTCCTTGGATGGGGGTCCTGGGTCCCTGAGAGGGGTTTTGGGTCTCCGAGGTACAACTGAGAGGGGATCTTGGGCCCCCCGAGTTACCCCTGGGAGGGGGACCCGAGCCCCCCAGGCATCCCCAGCAGCACCCCAATGAGAGGAGAGGGTCCTGCTCGGCATCACTCGTGTTTTGCACCCCCAGGCTCAAGCCTCAAGGGAGGTGAAGGACCCCAGCCCCAAGAAAAGATTCGTGCCCTCGGGGACCCCCCTCCTGCGGGCTCCTGGGCCTGACCATGTGGCTGGGGAGGAAGGCGCTCTACGCTCAGGAGCCACTGACCGTTCAGCCTTCGGACCGGAAGCTGCCGAAGAGAGGTACAAATTCTCTACGGACCGGAAGTGGTCCCCTCAGCCCACACTTATTAGGCACCTGCTGTATGAGCCACCCTCCCACCCGTGAGCCATTGCAGCAGATCTCCAGCCCCCCCCCGTTCCTCAGCCCCTCATAATGTCCCCCTCCAGCCTTAAGCTGTTCCCATACTGTCCCCCTCTAGCCCCCATACTGTCCCCTTCCTGCCCCCCATATTGTCCCCCCTTCAGCTCCTTAATCTGCCCCCCCTCCAGCCCCCATGCTGGCCCTCCTCTCCACTGTCCAGCGCTGGGAGACCTTTGCTGGCAGCACAGTGGGGGGCTCCGGCCCCCGTTTTGTTAGGACTGCCCCGCCCCCAGGTGGTGTCCTGCACCTAGTAGGTGTTTAATAAATGGTGGGTCAGTGGAATTGCTTTCCAATCCCGTAAACCCTGATTAAGTGCCTCCTGCCTGCGGGTGGCTGGCTAAGCTTGGGCAGTCCTGCCCTCAGGCGCTTCGCTTCTAGAGGAGGAGGGAGGCAGGGAAGTAGGGGCCACCGGGATGAGCCCGGCACTAGGACTCTGCAGCCCGGCCGGGGGGAGGGGCCAGTCGGGGAACGACCAGATAAAACCGGGCAGGCGCAAAGGCAGAGCCGAGGGAGCTTGGTCTGGGGCACGTGGGCAGGCCGGGCCAGGCGGGGCCCCTCGGACCCCCACCCCGTCCCTGGGCTTTCCTTGGTGGAGAAACTAGAGGACATGGCCCCGTCCTCCCGCTATTTCCCTGTGAGGAAGCGAAGGCAGACGGGGTGCGGTGAGTTGCCCCCAGTCACACAGCGAGAGTCTGAGGCTGGATTTGAGCCCAGATCTTCCTGACCCCTTCCAGTGCTCTAACCACTGTGCCACCCAGCCCCTCCTGGGTAAGGGGCTCAGACTGGGCACAGACGGTGAGGAGTTCCTGGTTTGATCAGCAGAGGCAGGGAGCTGGAGAACTGAGAGTGCAGAGAGGGAAGACCCCGAGTTCAAATCCAGCCTCAGGCACCTGCAGCTGTGTGACCCTAGGCAAGGCCCGCACACTCTCTGACTCAGTTTCCTTTTCTGGCTAATAAGCTGGGGAAGGAAATGGCTGACCTCTCCAGTGTCTGGGGGACGGGACAGGAAGGGCCGACATCTGCCGCTGTGAGGAGTCTCTGGCTTCTTTCTGCTGATGTGGTCAAGTGTGTTTCAGGCCCCGCCCTTCCCCTGGACGGGACCCCCACTGAGGAGGAGGAGGAGGAGGAAGAGGAAGAAAGGACCCCCGAGCTTGTGGCCGCCAGCTTGCAGGTGAGCGCAAGAAAAAGTTCCTTCCCCCTCCCCCACCTCCACACCCTCGTGGATGCCATTTCTTGGCTTTATCTTCAATGGTGTTAGATGTGTCGGTCCCCCCTCCCCCACCAGTCATTCCCCCCGCCAAGGCTGTTCCTGCGCGGCCCCCCGCGGTATCCCCGGTGCCGGTGGGCACCTTTCACAAGGGGAGCCCCTCCAGCTCTGGAGAGCCTGAAGACAAGGGCCTCTACTTAGGATTAAAGACCGGTTTGGGCCGCGGCTTTCAGAGAACCTGGATTCTGTTAGAGGGCCGCCCTAATACCGTTGGGGTGTGGGAGCTCCTGAGGGAATCTGCCGCGGTACCAGTAACGAGAATGGGCGCACGGTGCGAATCAGGGCCGCGGCGGGATCCCGGTACATCTGACAACCGGATGCGGTGCCGTTTGTTCTACTAATGAGATTAGGCCCGTGGGTGGGACCTGCTGGGGTCACGGGGGGAGGCCTTGTCCGGCTTCCTAAGACACGGGCCCTCGGGGTTTGCCATGGAGTGGTCCCTTCTCCGGAGCTGCTGTGGCCCGGGGTAAGCGGCCGTGGGTTTGATTCAGGACCTGGTGACCTTCCGGGACGTGGCCGTGCACTTCACCTGGGAGGAGTGGAGACTGCTGACGCCCGCGCAGAGGGCCCTGTACGGGCGCGTGATGCTGGAGACCTTGGAGCACCTGGTCTCTGTGGGTAAGCAGAGGGACCCCTGGAGACAAGCCCCGGGAGCTTCCTCCTCCCGGCTCTGGCCCCCTGAAGCACCCCCAGGCACATCCGGGGCTCCTTAGCCTGGAGGCACCAGCGCTCTAACCGGGGCACAAATGGGAGACCCTGCGTGGGGGTCGCACGTTCTTGCTAAGATTCCTTGGGGAATGAAAGGAGCGCTTCTTCCCGGCCTGGCCACCCGAGGTTCCCTTCCAGGGCTTCCCTTGGCGCTTCGCCTGGCACCCATTCTGTGCCAAGGTTCCAGAGGGCACAGAAGGACTGTGGGTCCCCCAGCACCATTCTCTGGGCAGCCCCGAGGGGCTCCTTAGCGGGAGGAAAGTGTCAGAGGTCAGAAGCCCCCAGTATGGCCACACCCCTCCCCTAACCCCAAAGCTCCACCGCTTCCCAGCCCCCCTCCGGAGGGGAGCCCCAAAGCTCCACCATTCCCAGCTCTCCCCCTAAGGGGAGCCAACCGACCTCCAGGCTTATTCCTTGGGGGTTCTCTCAACCACAGGACTGGTCTACTTGTTTTTCCCTCCAGGAGACGTTTCTGACCCAAATTCTGCTTGTCTTCCCTCCCACCCCCCAGCTTAGTTCTCCGCTCAGCCGCGGTCACCCACATGACATAGCAGCTCCTCCTCCCCTTGTTTTTGTTTCATTTCTGCCTCTGTGGGCACATCGAGGCACTTGACGGAGTAGAAGGTCCTCGCAGCCAGGGACTTTAGTGTTCATTATTCCCAGCCCCAGGGAATTGACTCGGGATTGACTGAGATGGCTGAAGAAATGGAAGTGGGTCCGGCACTCGTGTTCCTTCTGAATCTCCCCCAGACCCCCCTCCCCCTCCTTTGAGACACGGCGCTGGGGACCTCCCGAGGGCCTCCTTCAGCCCCTGTCCCAGCGGTGGGAATAGACTAGAATTCTCACGTGGCTTCCTGTCCCGGCACTTAGCCGTTTCTCTCTGTGCGAGCAGGGCTGCCCATCTCCAAACTGGACGCGATCTCCCTGGTGGGGGGCAGGAGAGCACCGCGGAGGCCTGGAAAGGACGCGCCGAGGAGACGCTGTCCAGGTGAGTGCTAGGTGTCCAGGTGAGCCGGACCTCCCCCAGAGGCTGCTCCCCGCCCCGAATTCTTACTTTTACTTTTAGTTTATCAAGTTTAGAGCTGGCAACATACTCAGGCACGGATAGACATAGTGCATGTACATACAAGTAGTGGATGGGTATATATTTGTGTGTGTGTGTGTGTGTGTGTGTGTGTGTGTGTGCACTCACACACATTCACACTTGCACACACACACATACATTCACTCTCACACATTCACTCACACACATACTTACACATTCATACACACTCACACTCACTCACACACACAGCAGCCCTAGGAGATGGGCGTTTCATAGATGAGAAAACTGAGGGAGCCAGAGTGATCTCACCCAGTCACCACCGCTTTATTTTAAAGTACAAACTAACTTGATCAGCATAGTATGACAAAGGTCTCGTTTGTATCCTGGGCTGTTTGTGAACTCTTTGCTTCTGTGTTTTTTAGATTTCAGAGTCTCCTATTTACTATTTTTCACATCGTAGTGCTTTGTAGGCACTAATTCTGTTTCCCCCTTCTCTCTCATTTCTAATGAGTTTTCTCTTAATTATTATTCTCATCTCTATTTTCTTATGTCTTAATTCCGTACATTAAAAGCATGTAACAATTTCCTTTGCCCCTGGTCATTATTGGACATACGGCTTATTTTAAAGTTTTCGATATGACAAATAATAGTCTTCTCAGCCTTTTGCAGGGGAATGTCTTTGTCTCCTTATCGGTGGCACCCTTAGGTTATTCTTGGTGGCCCCCCACGAGTCCCACCTGGTGACTAATTGATAGCATCCCTGCATCCCAGGGTGGGAACAGCTTTTGTAATTTTGTTGTAGTCTACTCAATTTACTTTGCCAAAAGATGCTACTATTTCTTACCTTTAGCAATTTATATTTGTCTATTTTCCCCCAATCCCACCAGCATTAAACTTTTAAATTAGAATTTTTCTTGACTATTATGAACATTCACATAATCCAGCATTAACTGTTATAATTTTGAATTTTCAAAATATGATTCATCTCCTTGTCTATTTTTTTTTAATTTGAATTTTCACAATGGAAAACCTAGAATACTTTCTGGTGGCCATTGCTATGTTGTGTTGCTTCTTTAAATAATTCATACGGTCTCTTTTTCATGAAAAGAAGGGAACTTGATCACCTAAGTTTTGAATGGCATGACCATTACTGTGGAGGTTGTTTACTGTTTTAAATGGGATGAGATGTAATTACTTCCTAGGGTTCTGAGTAAATCTCGTCAGATATAGTGTTCTTTCTTGTGTAATTGATATTTTCCAGTTTATTGAGTGATGGGGGTTGGGGATTTTATTGTTTCTGCCTCCCTATCTCTGCAGAGACCGTCTCCCCATAGTTCACTGAGAAGAGGCCATTCATTATAAATTCCTTCTCCCCTTGGCTGCATCTGAAGATCATTTAACAGTGTTCATTATGCCCTCCCTTCTTCAGATTTCTCCTATTTTTCTTTCAAATTTTCCTTTACAGCTTATAAACATGGCTAATGCTTTCCTATTCTTAAAAACCATAAAGAGACACCTCCATTCCCTCAACTATTCCCTTTTACCTTTTCTCTTTCACAAATCTTTGGTACTCCATTCTTTCCCTTTTTCTCTTTTCACTTGCCTTTTATCTCTCCAAAGTGTGACTGACTTTCCTGCTCACTTTAAGCTGCTGATTTCAAGTCACTGCTCTGACCCTTCCTCCTTCTGTTTTCCTCAGTATTTGCTGATTGTGAATCACTACCCACTTGGGCTCTGGTCCCTCTCGCTCTCCCTGGCTTCTCTTCCCTCTCCCCAGCATCCCCCCTTCTCGGTCATCCATATTTTTGTGTCCTCAGTGGTAAGTGTTCATCCTAATCTCCTGATGAACTCCTTTCTCTTCTCTTCTCTCATTTTATGACCTAATCAGCTGTCAAAACCTTAATTATCTCTATGTGGATGATTCTGCAGTCTATATATGTATCTTTTATCCTTCTTCTGAGCATCTCCAAATACCCAGTGATATTTCAAACAAGAAATCCCCTAAGTATCTTAAATTCAAACTACTGCAAACAGGTCATTCTCTTTCCCATAAAACCCACTTTTCTCTAAATTATTTCTGTCAAAGACACTATCTTTCTTTTGGTCACCATTTTCACAAATTTTCTCCCTCATATATTATATGTAATCAGCTGTCCAAATTTCTGCCCTCCCAACATCTTCTGCTCCTATCTTCTTCTCAGATGCCCTCACCAACATCTTCCACCTCTGTCCTCTTCTCAGGTGCCCTCACCCTAGTTCAGTCCTTCATCATCTGGACCATGGCAAAAGCCACCTCCGCAGTCTCCCTGCCTTGTTTCTCTCCCCATTCCAGCCCATCCTCCCCACATGGCTGCTGAAAAGTGATTTTGCTAAAGATCAAGTTCATCCCCTTTGACCCGAACAGCCTCCTGCTCCCTTTTAACTTTATGACTCGGCAGTGTCGCCTGGCCAGGACTCTCCATCTCTCGCTGCCGTGGGAGCTGTCAGACAAGCAGTCGCCCAGCCCTTAGGGAGGACCTTCCAGAAAGAGGGATCTGAGCTTCTGCTTCTGGAAAGCTCTGATTGCTAACAATCTTTCTTTATTTACATCAAGCTAGACTTACCTCTGCAGCTTCTTCAGGCTTCCTGCACCTTCTTTCCAACTCTAAAACATGAGAATCCTCTAGATAATTGAAGATGACTCATATGTCACCTCCCCCATACGCCTTCTCTTCATCAGTCTGAA
Organism: Antechinus flavipes; assembly: GCF_016432865.1. Taxonomy (NCBI): domain Eukaryota; kingdom Metazoa; phylum Chordata; class Mammalia; order Dasyuromorphia; family Dasyuridae; genus Antechinus; species Antechinus flavipes. The sequence goes on along the minus strand of NC_067400.1, from coordinate 631,577,184 downwards.
ATCCTCCTCCTAGTTCTGGGGTGAGATGATACAGGGCATTCGCTGTGCTTGCTGATGGCCCTTCTTTGGGTATTCCGGTTCTGTAATCATCTGCTCTTAGTGGGGCACCTAGAAGTGAACATTGTACCATAGACAGGGTTAGACCAGGGCAGCGCTCTCACCTTTCACAGCCTGGGGTCCGCTCTGGAGGACAAGGGAATCCGTTTTCATGCTGCACTTTCTAAGTGTACTAACCTGTTTTTAGAGCTATTATCTCATTTGATTCTCACAATTTAGTGAGGTAAGTCTTTTCTCCCCATTTTGCAATTCAGAAAACCTCAGAAAACTGACGTTAAATGACTTGTCCAATGTCATCGAGCTAGGAAGGGTGTGAGGCAGAATTGGAACTCCAGGCCTCCTGCTTCCAGTCCCAGCACTTTATCCACTGCACTTTAGCTGCTGTAATGCAAACTAAGAAAGCAAACTTGTTTTGTTCATGTTGATCTCATGATTTATTTAAACCCCCTGTATTTTTGAGATGAACTGCTTTCGGCCTGCCTCCCCATTTTATATTCAGAGTTGTTTTTCTATCCAAATGTGAGATTTTTATGTCTGTTAACATTTCTTCTTATTTAGACCCTTCTTAAGGCCTATTGAGATCTTGTTTAGTTCTAACCATCCTTTCTGTTAGCTATCTCTCCCAGCTCTTTGTTATTGGCAGATTGGATTAGCTTGCTACGTATGTCTTCATTCAAGTCTAATCCAAGACAGGGCTTAAAAACGCAGGTTACCTATTTCATTTAATTATGACAACCTCTGATTTTGTTTCTTTTTTTGAGAGAAAACTTTGTGTAAGTCAAATTACTACTTGAAATTCTTCATTTTCTTGGTGGCTTTAAAAATTATGTTATTGTATGATTAAAAATATTGCATCTGTGATATGTTCCTGAAAAATACAAAGATGTTTGTTCTTCACAATTTTGAGAAAGTTTAATAATTCTTAAGTTGTTTCTAATTGCTTGGTCTTCCAGATTTGTCACTTTTATACACAGAGATGCCAGATTATTTTCCATTTGTGTAATGTTTTGAGCTCTGTTCCCCTTCTTTTGTGGTTTTCCATTATTCTAGTCATCAGAAGATAACATGCCCAATTAACAATAGTCGTTTAAGTAATCTCTCTAGAGTCTTTCACTTCCCTGAAGTAAACATTTAGTGTTAGGCAGCTAGGTATTCTGTTAGTCTCCTCAACTCTTTGGCTTCAATTCTTCCTAAAATAATCTTTGTTCTATAATAGTCTATTGAGAATCTTTATCCCTGACTAGAAACCAAAACTCACTCTGAAGCAGTTTCCTTTCTTTCAACATAGAGAATAGTGGCTAGTGACATTTCTAAAACAATCTCTTTCAGGTTCCCTCAATCAGGAGATACAATGTGAAACAAAGGCCTCGAGTCTGATGTCAGACGGTTGTACGGGAACCTCACCCAACAAAATTCTGCCAAAGGATAATTCCAGGTATTCCATGAAAAGAGAAACTCATTTCAACTTAGAAAGACACAAGGACAACCAAGGAAGATGGTCCAGACAAGTAACAGCCATTCCTAAAACAACTTTTAACGTACCTCTCTGTAATATATTTGAGAGAAGTTTGAGTCTGGGCTCGGTGTCTGTTCCACTCCACAGAAGTGCCACAGGAAAGAGTATTCATAAATCTCCAACACTTGGAAAGAGCTTATGGAATTTTTTAAATCTCATTACATCTAATGCATTATCCTTAGAAAAGAATCTTTCTAAATATGACAAATGCAAGAAGCCTTTCAGTTACCACTCAGACTTAATTAAATTTCATCAAATACATAATGGAGAAAAGCTACGTGAACACAGTGAATGTGGAAAAGCCTTGGATGAAAGATCAGATCTTACCAGACATGAGAAAAGTGGAATTGGGAAGAAACATTATAAATGTGACGAATGTGGAAAAGCCTTTAACCATAGGGGGAGTTTGACTAAACACACTAGAATTCATACTGGAGAGAGACCTTTTAAATGTAGTGATTGTGGGAAAGCTTTCAGTGAGAGAGGAAAACTCAAAAGTCATCAGAGAACTCATACTGGAGTGAAGCCCTTTGAATGTAATGAATGTGGGAAAGCCTTTAGTGTGAGGGGAAACCTCAACGCACATCATCGAATTCATGCAGGAGTAAAACCCTTTGAGTGTAATGAATGTGGGAAAGGCTTCAGTGAAAGTAGATTGCTCAAAAGCCACCAGATAACTCATACTGGAGTGAAGCCATTTCAATGTAATGAATGTGGGAAAGCCTTCAATCAGAAAGGAAACTTGATGAGCCACCAAAGAACTCATACTGGAATGAAACCTTTTCTGTGTAATAAATGTGGGAAAACCTTCAACCAGAAGCGTTTCCTTAAAAGTCATCAGAAAATTCATACTGAAGAGAAGCCTTTTGAATGTAATGAATGCGGGAAAGCCTTTAGCCAGAAAGGTTATCTTAAAAATCATAAAAAAATTCATAGTGGAGAAAAACCATTTGAATGTAATGAATGTGGGAAAGCTTTCCGTCGGAAAGGATACCTTATTACTCATCAGAGAACTCATACTGGAGTGAAAGCTGTTGAGTGTAATGAATGTGGAAAAGCTTTTAGCCAGAAGGGTTACCTTAAAAGTCATAAGAGAATTCATGCTGGGGAGAAGCCTTTTGAATGTAATGAATGTGGGAAAGCTTTCAGCCAGAAGAGTTACCTTAAAAGTCATCATAGAATCCATACTGGAGAGAAACCATTTCAATGTAATGAATGTGGGAAAACATTCAGCCATAAGGGTTACCTCAAAAGTCATCAGAAAATACATAGTGGAAAGAAATTTGAACAAAATCAATGTGAGAACGTCTTCAACCAGAATTGCCTTGGTGGCCATCAGGAAATTAAGGGGGGAGTAAAGCCCTTTGAATATGATGAATGTGACAAAGCCATCGGTGAGAAGGAAGTCCTTATTAGACATCAGAGAACTCAGACTGATGTAAAACATTTTGAATGTAATGAATTTGGGAAAGGCTTCTGCAGGAAAGCGCATCTTATTACCCATCACAGAACTCAGACTGGGTTAAAACTTTATGAATGTAAATGAATGTGAGAAAGCCAGCAGTCAGAGTATATATTTTACTATCCCATAAAAATACTTCTACGTTAGAGAAACTATTTTAGTATAAAGAGTGGGAAAGGGGCTTCTGAAAAATCGATAGCCTGGTGTGCTAAATAGCTTTATCACTAAATATTCAGGTTATGCCAAAGTGTGTGGCCAGCAAATAGGAAATGACTAAACAAATTGTTATACGTGAATATGATGGGACATTGTTGTGCTGTAAGAAATGAAGAATATGAGAAATTTAGAAAATATGAAAAACGTGGATACAGAAGAAAGTAAACAACTAGGACAACAATATTTATAATGGCTCCAACAATGCAAATGGAAGGAACAACAAAAAGAGACTGAACTCTATGTAATAACCATCTGCAAATATGGTCCCAGAGAATGAGGGGAAAACATCGCTTTCACTTTTTTGTGGAAATTGCCATAATATTGCTTATTCTTTGATACTTTCTTCATGTTTTGGTTATTTTTGTTGACCACTTTTTTCCCCCTTTTCCTCCTTTTCATTGCTTTCTCCCTTACTCTGTCCTCCCCTGACCTTCCAGAAAATGGCCCACTAGAGGGGAAGTTGAGGAAGGATATATTTGGAAATGAAGGTGGTATAAAAAGAAAATATACCAATGAATTTTAGCTTTTAAAAACTATTAAAAACTAGATCATGCAAGTTTGAAATTAGATCATTTTCTTGACAGTATATACAAAATGTATAGATTGAGGAATATTGTAGATGTGATTGAGTTTTTCATTTCAGCAAAGCGTCTTATAAGTCCTTATGGGAAAAGATGATAAAACCTGAGGTACACAAGAGGCCAATCTAATGGATTCAGAACGATTGGAAAGACTTGTCCCCACAGAGTTGTTCTTAATGGATTGATATCAGACTGTAAGCCCTAAAGGGAATTGCCCCACGGAATGAATGCTCGGACTCACACTATTTAAACATCTTTATCTACAACCAATAAGGTCGTAGATGCCCTTATTATAAAACTTCAAATTTAGAAAGGATAGTGGGTATATCAAATGCTGGAATCTGGATCTGGTAAGATGTTGGCAGTCTAAAATAAGCTATCTGATTGTGTTGATTGTATATCCCTAAGCAATAAAATCATTTCAGGATGCCCCCTATATAGATGAAATTAGTTTATTTAGGAATAAGTGATTGACTTATCTAGAAGTCATTCACATATATATTTTATGATGAAATCAGGAAAATTCATCTTATCTGTAAACTGCACTGAAGAAGGAAGTGACAAATCCTTCCTTTGCCAGAAAATCCCAAATTCACAGAAGAGGAGGCCATGACAAAAATGACTGAATAACAGCAATGATGTTGACAAATACTTATTTTTAAATACAGTTTAAAAAAAAAAGGAAATATTTGATTCTAAAGTCAGTAAGGAGTCATTGGAGTTTACTGAGTAGGGGGAGGCCATGTTCAGACGGTTGTTTTAGGAAAATCACTTCAGAAGCTGCATGTGAGATGGATTTTGGCCGGGAAATGAAGTAGCAGGCTTTAGAAGAAGGGAGATGACCAAGGTCTGAACCAGGGAGATGGCAGGGGACACATGGAGGTGTGTTGGGGAGGTAAGAACGACAAGATATGGCAGCTCGTTGGGTATGTAAGAGGAGAGAGAAGGAAGAACAATCGTGACTCTCAGATTACAAAACAATGACGGAAATAGGGAAGTTTGGAAAAGCAGTCATATTTTAAGGAAAGGTAATGAGCTAGACTTTGGCCACAACTATGGGGCATCCAATTCAAAAGGCTCAGTAGGTCTTTGATGATGTGGGCTTGGAGAGCAGAAGGCACATTGGGCCTGGGTATGCTTTATGAGTCATCTGTACAGGGATGATAATTAACCCCATAAAAAAGTCAACAAATGTCCACAGAAGACTGTCCTGGACAATACTTATGTTTAGGGAACATCATGTGAATGGCAATTGTATGTCAGACTTGAGGAAGGAGTCACAAGCCGAAGAAGTAAAATAGAACTCATCAAGGAAAAAGTAAATCTAGGAAGAGAGAGAGATCAATAGTGTCAGTAGTGCTGCAGAGACATGGAGGAGAATGAAGACTGATACGGGGTCACCTATTTAGGTAAATAGATTATGAACTTTTAAGTCAAGGATAGCAAGGAAGGACTCAGGCTGAAGGGATCCTTCTGGAAAAAAGGATGTTTGAGGAGAAAGAATATAATTACAATTCATGTGGCATGTGCAGTAAGACTTCATTGGGTCCTGACCTCAGGGGCTCTGGTAAGTGACCAGGGGATGGGGTTCGGGTTTTGGTGGTGGGAGTTGGGGGGCGGGGAATTTTACTTTTTCTAGGTTCCTGCTGATAGTGCTTCTATGGGTTTAGATTCTAATGGCCAACAGTGAGAGCGATGGGGGAGTTGAAGGGAGTAATGTCTATGTTTGCAACAAGCCCACGACTGTCTTGGGGTAAAAATGGATGCAACCCACATTTCTCTTTTCTTATTGATCACACACTGGGTCCAGCTGTGGCCCACAATGCCACAATGTCATCAAAACTATATATTCAAATGTTATAGCTTACATTTGTATTTTTTTTAAGTTTTTAAAAACAAAACTTCCACAATGAGAGGGGAGAAATGGATCAACAGCTGTTTGCAACAGGTGATTTTTTTTTTTTTTGCTAGATTTTATTCTCAATATGACATTCAGAAAACCTAATGCAGTCTTGAAGTGCATTAAGGAAATGCATTAAGGTTGCATCATTGCCTGAAAGTTGGAAATTGTAGAATCATTTTACGTTTTACTCTTTCCCAGTCAGAGTAGACCTGTGTTCACCTCCATACAATACAATTTTTAAAAGACACTAGAAAGATGAATTTTTTTTTTTCCAGTAGAGGGCCCACAAGTTCATGTCTTGTGGAGATCACCACATGGGTCTTGGAATAATATTAACTTTTCAGTAGAGATGACTCCTGTGAACATAATAGAACCTGAAGAGTTTTCAGGTATGGATGTGATATTAGACTTATTCTGCATGGTTATAGAAGGTAAAACTAGGAGCAAGATAGAAATTTCAAAGGTGGAATAAAATGACCCAGTAAGTACAGAACTGCCCTAATTGGAATCAAGACTAATGACTTTATTAGATACATGGTAGAAGATCTTTCTTGAGGACTCTGACTTATAGTAGCTAGACTTTAAGAGAGGTACTTTCTAACTGAAACTATAATTCTGATTCTATGATTAAGAGAATATTAGAAAGTTCACTCAGAATTTGACATTAAATATGAGTTCATAGGAAAGAAGTCTTTTAATAATAACAAAACTCAGAAGAAAACTTAAGAAAATTAACATCAATAACTATTATAGGCCATTTCATACCTTATCCCACTATCTCCTAAATTTCTGGTTTGATGAAGAAATGATCCTTCTTTTCAAGACAAATATCTCTACACATATCAATCCCATTCCCTAATCTTCAGTCTTTCCTTTTTTTCCCCCGACTGCTTTCCTGTTACTTAGAAACATGACTTTAAAAAGTCCTTGTTTTGACCTGACCATTTCCATAAGCTATTGTATATCTTTTTCCCTCACCTAAACTTCTTAAGAAAACTACCTACACTTGGTGCTTTCACTTTTTGCCCTATTAATTTTTAAATCCTCTAGAGCCTAATTTAAGACTATCATTTAAAGTGAAACTGTCCTCTACAAAGTAATCAGTAACCCATCGCTAGCCGAATAGATTATGCATTTCTTAATTTTAATTCTTGACCTTTCTATAGCTTTTAACATTGCTGACCTCCTGAATATTTTCTCAAGGTTTTTTGCACTGTTCATTTCCACTTCTGTTACACTTCTTATTTTGCTGGTTTTTCATCCAGGTCACATCCACTAACTGGGTGTTCCCCAAAGTTCTGTCCTGGAGCCTCTTACATAACTCTTAGTTGGGTGAAACAAGGATGCCCATTATTACCATTATTATTCAACATTCTACTAGAAATGTTGGCTTTAGCAATAAGAATAGAAAAAGAAATTAAAGAAATTCGAATAAGCAAATGAGAAAGTAAAACTATCACTCTTTGCAGATGATATACTTACAGAATCATAGAAATTCATCTAATTCGCAGCTTTAGCAAAGTTGCAGGTTATAAACCCACACAAATCATCAGCATTTTTTTCCCCCGAGGGGGTTGGGGTTAAGTAACTTGCCCAGGGTCACACAGCTAAGAAGTATTAAGTGTCTGAAACCAGATTTGAACTCTGGTCCTCCTGACTTCAGGGCTGGTGCTCTATCCACTGTGCCATCTAGCTGCCCAGAATTTCTATGTATTATTGACAAAGCCCATCATCAAGAAATAGAAACAGAAAATCCATTTAAAATTACTGTAGACAAAATGTGAGTCTGCTTGTGAAGACAAATCCAAGAACTATATGAACACAAACACAACTTTTAATGATCCCAGTTTGTGTGTGTTTAATTATCTCTATGAATATCTAGCCCTAACATGTCCAAAATAGCTCATCTTCCTCTTTTTTTTTTTTTGAACAGTTTCCCTAGCACTCACTTATTTTAATAAAATATGGCACACTTTGACCTTGTGCAAAAGGTCATGTGAATCTTCTCTGTCATTGCAGTTTGCGGGTGTGCACTGCTCAATCCCAGCCTTGCAGCCTGAGCATCCTATTCAGCTTCTTGAGTTAAATCAGTTTAAACCCCTATTATGTGCCATGCACTAAAAGAAAGGAAAGAGCCAGCCAGTCCCTATTATCAAGATTCAAGTATAATCCAGATGACAACATGCAAACAAATATAGACTAAAAGCTATGTACAGGATAAATTGTATATAATTAGCAGAAAGTCTTAAAATTATGCAAGGTTAGGAAAGACTTTCTGGAGATGGTACAATTTTAGATGGGACTTGAAGGAAGCTAGAGAACCAGGAGTCAGAGAGAAGAGAAAAACTTTTCAGGCAAAGGGAACAATCAGCAAAGATATCTGGTGCCAGGAGATGGAGTGTCTTGTTCTAGAGAAACAAATAACTGTCACTGGATGCAGGTTTGGAGTGTAGTGATGGTATAGATCCAAGAAGATTGGACAGATGGGGGGGAGGGGCATTACAGGTTATGGCTTTTTGTGAGATGACTTTGAATAAAATACAATTTTATGTATTTGATGATGGGGATGATGGCGGTCGTGGGACTTGGTTAGGCTGTGCTTTAAGAAATTCAGGCAAGCAGAGCCCTCCCCCACTCCACCCCCCAGCTGCTATTGATGTAGTCCAGATGTGGGGCAATGAGGGCCTGCACCTGGATAGGGATCTAGCAAAGGTAACCTTACCCACCGATTCCATCCCCATATCTTGTGCTTTCTGTGCCGTATGCTATAGACAAATACATGCGTGTGTATACACATCCCCACCCTTGTCGAGACACTCATAATCTCGTCCTCTGAAATGACTCGACTGGGCTCCCTACCTTAGTTTTCTCCCCATTCTTATCCATCTACTCAGTTGCCAAAGTGAATGTCCTAAAGCATGGATCAAACCAAGGCTTTGCGTTTCTACCAAATCTTTAAGCATCTAAAGCCCTTTATGATCTCTCATCAACATCCAGAAGCACTGACTTCCTTGCTCTTCCTCATCAGTCAAAATAATATAGTCTATATTGTTTACTGGAGAAAAGTGAACATAAGGATGGATTTAACAATCTGACCTCCTTGATTTATCCTCAGAGATTTCATAATGAAAGGGAGGAAAAACATAGAAATATTAGATTGTAAGCTACTTGAGGGCAGAGACTGTGTTTTGCCTTTTTTTGTATTTCCAGCCCTTAGAATACTACTTCTCACATAGTAGATGCTGATTGATTAATTGTGTACATGTGTATTACCCTAGAACAACATGAGTTTATTAGGGCAGAAATGGTTTCATTTGTGTCCCTGAATCCACATCATGTACCAGATGCTTAGAATGCAGGATACCCATAAGGAAGTTTAAATTTGTCTAGTGGTCTTAAGCTGTCACCTAGAGGGGACAGACCCCTGTCTATTGTGGGGCATTTATACTTATGTGAAACCTTATAAATGTAATACAAGTATGTTGTCTATACCAGCTGCACCTACAAGAATAAAAAGCCATTTAATTTATCCAGCAGAATACATTATGAATTGCATTAACCTTGGGGATATCTTTCAGGAAAGGGAGGCAATGCTAAACCTTATGCTGGAGATTGTGTCCGTGTAAGAATATGGAGAAAACTTCATAAGGAATCTTTTTTTGTCACATACTATACATCTAGTTTGCAGTATGTCACAGCTACAATATTGTTTATTTTCAGAGATAAAATGACTAACCTCTAAAAAGTAAAATACTAAAGGTGCCATTAGGTGAAAAGAGAGCTGTATAAATTAATGTAGCAAGTGTGCCTGATTCAGGGTTTTATTTTTTAACTTTAATCATTTAAACAAAATCTATGAAATATTTTTTGTTTATTTAAGAGAAAATTTACTTATTTTATATTTTTTCTAAATTTAATAATAAAAATAGTCGGATATAATAGCAATAACAAATATGTATGCAAAAGCAATGTTGCATTTTTAAAAATAAAACTTGCTTATTTACTTTCACAAGATGATAACCAAAGGGTCCTATTCCTTTGTGACATTGGGAAGTCATTCTTCAATTTTTCTTGAGGAACAACAAAAAGTTGTTCTTTTTTGTCATAATCACCGGGTACATTGTTCTAGTTCTGCATAATGCTATATACATTTTCTTACTTTAATTTAGAATCTTTACATATTTAATTAGACAAATCAATATTTTATGATTTTCATAAAATAGTTTGTTTGCTTATTCTCTAAATTATGACATGTGAATGATTTCTTATGAATATTGTTCCTATGAATATTTTTGTTCACAAAGTTACCAGACTCACCCTTTATTGCTGTTCTGAGGATGATGCAAGCAGATGTAAATGCTATGGGATATCGAATTTGAGATGTTCCTTATTCCAAAATGATGAGGTATGGATCGTGGCAGGAAAATGGGTTGGTCTCCCAGTTCTCCATAACACCAAGTTAGGGCGGGTTCCCAGCGACGCTACACAAAAGGCTGTGATAAGAAAAGGCTTTTATTAAAGAGAGAGACACCAAGCTGTTCACTTGGTGGGCAATGTCAAAGAATTGCAAAGAGACATTTTCTTAGGGATTACTTTTATACAGAAACAAAACAATTTGGGTTTTGCATCCGGAAGGAACATACTTGAGATAGGGTGTGGGAAAACAGTCTTTCCCAGGGAATGTAGGTTTTGCATCCAAAAGGTGCATAATGTGGGAACAGAGTCTTTCCCAGGGAAGTAGGCTTTGCATCCAAAAGGTGCATAATGTGTGGGAACAGAGTTTTTCCCAGGAGATGTAGATGCTCTTCTGGGCGAGGCTGTATTGTCCTCATCAAAAAGACATTCAGATCTTTATTTCTTGGAAAATGATAGAAGAGAACTTGAGCTAAATAAGAAAGGAATCGCATAAATTAATTGGAGGTACTTGGATTCATGAAATAGATGAGATCTTGAATAGGAGGAGAATTTTAGCATAATTTAGAAGGGACTGGAAAAAAATTAAAAGAATATTCTCTAGGCCCAAATACAGCTTCATATTCAATTTCTAGATTGTAAAAGAAAGAAGATGAAGGCAAATTAAGGAGAATATAAGAGAATTTGGAAAGATAAGGGAGTCACATCTGAGAAGATGAACTCAAGAAAAGGAAAGAGAAGGTTGTTGACAAGACAGGTAACTAAAAGTTAAGTAGAAACAGCCAACTAAGACCTGATAGTAATAGGTCTTTTGTCCTCTTGGGACATGTAAATAAAAATTATTTCTTATTTGAAATCTTAAAAATTGTGGTATCTGCCTCTTTGTGACCCCGTTTGAAGTTTTCTTTGCAAAGACACTAGAGTAGTTTGCCACTTCCTCCTCCAGCTCATTTTATAGCAGACAGCTAAATGACTTCCCCAGGGTCACATAACTAAGGAAGTGTCTGAGGCTGCATTTGAACTCGCAAAGATGAGTCTTCCTGTCTCCAGGCCTGGTGTTCCACTGTCCAACTTGTAGCCCAATTTAAAAAATTAAAAGGATTTTCCCTCACCCCTTTTTAAAATTTTTATTTTTTTTTAGATTTTACATGTACATTTTTTTTTCATATTCCATACAAGTCATATTGGGAGAAGAAAAGAGAACAAAAGAGAAAAACCACAAGAGAGGAAAACAAACAAAGGAAAAAAGGTGAAAACTGTAAGCTTCAATTTGCCTTCAGTCTCCATAGTTCTCTCTCTGGATGTGAATGGCATTTTCCATCCAAAGTTTACTGGAATTGCTTTGGGGCTCTGAATTGCTGAGAAGAGCTAAGTCCATCATAGTTGGTTATCACATAATCTTGTTCTTAATTGTGGTTCTGCTCCCTTCACTCAGCATCAGTTCATGTCTTTCCAAACTTTTCTGAAATCACCTGCTGATTATTTCTCATAGAACAATAATATTCCATAACATTCATATACTATAACTCATTTAGCCATTCCCCAACTGATGGGCAGCCACTCGGTTTCCAATTTCCTCGCTACTATAAAAAAGGCTGCTAGAAACATTTTTGCGCAAGTGGGTCCTTTTCCCTCTTTTATGATCTCTTTGGGTTATAGACTCAGGAGTGACATTGCTGGATCAAAGGGGATATACAGTTTTATAAGCTCTCTCTCACCTTCCCTCCACCCCCCAGAAAATCCCGTGATGAATAAACATCCTATCACTACATTGATTCATCTGCATTGTCAGCAAAAGCTCATGGATGAGAATTTTAGTAGTTGGATTTTAGCCCTTAGGAGTGCGTAAGTTAAACTCTCCCAAATTTGACTAAAGTTTATACAGTCAAGTCTTAATTTGTATCACAAATATTGATATTGATTTTGATTAGAAATATTGATCAGATATAATTCTCAATAATTAATCATAGAATGTCGATTCTATAATTTCAAAATAGGCAACTGAAGTTACATAGTTAAGAGAACTCAAATTCACATAATGAAGGGACCAACCAATACTCAGTGGATTGATTACTAATATTTAAGTCAATATTAATTGATTAATTGATCATTAAAACATAAGTTAGCTAAACTTTATAAAAATAATACAAAATAAAATGGGAGTATCAGTTTTCACTTTAAAATACACAATGATTATGACAATGAAAATGGGGGTAAATGACAAAATAATCAAAGCCACATACTAAAAATCATAATAAACACATTTAACTCTAAAGCAGAGAATGAAAAGATACCTCCTTCCTTTATGCAGAAATGGTGGACTTTGAGGAATACTCTCTGTATCTCTATATCTGTTATGCCACAGTTCTCTTTAACTGTCCTGACTCAATTTCCCTGTACGAGTTTCCCTTGTCTCCGTTTCCTTAACTGTTCTGTCTCAATCTCTTTAGTTGTAAATCCCCTCTGACCCAGTAAGACTGAGGACTATTTGTTCAAAGGTTATAAAGTAGCAAGATAAACAAGAGAGTAGGCCTCCTGACTCTTTTCTGTCCTCAAGGATTTACAATATCCTTCTAAAATATTCCAAGATATCTCATTGATATCTTTACTTCTTTGTATTCAGACATCCTGTCTCTGGATTTTCTAGGATTTATGGCCTCCCTATCCTGATAGAGGTTTTCCCTCACTTCTTATAGCCCTTCCTTTGTTTAGAGAAAAGGTATTTAAGAAGTTGGGGTTCCTCCATTCATTGCTGGAGAATGGCGGCTGGCTGTATGCTGGACGCTGGATTCTTTGGGTCCTCCAGTCCTGGGACCAACATGGATTCCTTGGTCCCAGCATATCTTTATCTCTGTCTGACTGAATAATTTGAGACGAGAGTCCTGTCCAGTCAATCTTACTCTCCCATTAATAAAATATTAAAAACTCTCTAATCTCTCTCCTGCCTCAGTTTCTCCGGCATTACATATCTACTTTCCATCAACAGCTCTGATTGGCTCATGGACCATATATGTCCATCCAGGATAAACTCATTTATACATACATATATTTCTGGAGTCCAAGAAATAAAAATCTGAATGTCTTTTTGATGAGGACAATACAGCCTCACCCAGAAAAGCATCTACATTCCCTGGGAAAGACTCTCTTCCCACACATTATGCACCTTTTGGATGCAAAACCTACATTCCCTGGGAAAGACTCTTTTCCCACACCCTATCTCAAGTATGTTCCTTCCAGATCATAAAAATATCAGTTTTTGATACCTAACACCTCCTCAGCTCCTCAGTGACTTCTATTTGATTGCTGAGTTGAAACACTAATCTCTTCCAAAACCTTCTTGATAGCAAGCTGGATCTAGACTTTCCAGCTAACTCCATTTTTCACTAGCTATTCTGCTTGGTTTGGATCCATGGAACATTATACCCCAGTGCTGCATATTTTTTGTTTACCCCCTGTGCCTTTCAAGCTTCTTTTGTGTGTACTCTTCTCTCATTAAATTGCTAGCTCTCTGAGAACAAATATTGTTTTTTCCTTTCATCTGTACATCACCAGGACCTAGCACAGTACCTGACTCACACTAAACAGTTTACAAATGTTCATTGTATTGAACTGAATTTAGTCTTGCTTAGTTTTGCTGACCTGTGTTTTTTCTCTTTTAAATTTTTTTTTTTATTATAAATAGGTAGCTTTCTTGAAGGGGAAGTGAAAAGGATTCCTTAAGGACTGTGAATCAGGTAAAAACAAAAAAAAATATTTTTTTAATGTTGGTTTGTTGTCCTTTGTTCTTGAAGAGGACCAAAATGGCAACATAGTGATATTGGAGTCCAGGTACAGAATGTCTGACTAAGGCTGATCAGACCAATGCAAACTCAGAAAGTTCCACCACAGGTTACACAAACAATCCAAATTGTCACTAACTGTCCATTCCCATTTCTTTTTAAGCTACTGAATTCTGCTTTGCTCAGGGAGCACGGTGCTCTTTTTTTTTTTTTTTTTTTTTGATGTGAGATGACAAACTCCATATCTTCCTTTCCTTGGCCCTTTTTGAAGCCATCCTGGCTCCCAGATGACCATCTTCCTGGTGAAGGGTTAGCTTATTAAAGAGGATTCTGGGAGGATTCTCACCAGCAATGATTGAGAGAACCCCCTGTGATTATCCCCGGACAATCTATTTCCTTTCCCTTTGGAGAGATGGACAATGGAGGAATTCTTCAATTCCCCAGGGATAATCTCCTCTTGTCATGCAACCCAGAAGAGTTCATTCAGCTTTTGTTTGATCAGTGGACACCCTGCCTTGTAGGTCTCAGCTGGAATAGAATCAGTAACTGGTGCTTTCCACACAAAAGTAGCCTAATGCCATTCAAAAACCTCTTCTTCAGTTGGAAATTTGGCTTGAGAGGGATTGACTTCTACCTGGGGTTTGCCATCAGGGGCTGAAGGATGATCGATTGAGAACAATATGGAAGTGGTCACCCATCTCTGGGATGACCTTACCACCAAATAATGTGGCTCAGAGGAAGCTATCGGCAGCCATATTTTTAAAAATGCTCTACCTCAGTATTGATAGGAGAAATGCAAATTAAAACAATCCTGACATGCTATCACATACCTATTATACTGGCTAAAAGGACAGAAAAGGAAAAGGACAAATGTTGGAGGGGGATGTGGGAAAAATGAAATATCAGTGCATCAATCAGAGCATTTTGGAACTGTGCTCAAAGGCCTTTAAAACCATGTATACCCTTTGAACTAGCAATACCATGACTAAATCTATCTCCCAAAGGACATTTAAAAAAAGGAAAAGTGTCTATAAGCGCCTATATGTACAAAAAATTATTTATAATAGCTTTGGGGGGGGGGCAAAGAATTGGAAATTGAGGGGATGGGATACCTTTCAACTGGGGGATGGCTGAATAAATTATGGTATGTGAGTATGATGGAATACTACTGTTCTTTAAGAAGTGATGAGCAGGATGCTCTCAGAAAAATTTGGAAAGTCCTCCCTGAACTTAAACAAAATGAAATGTGCTGTGTGCAAAGTAACAGTAATATAAGATGATGAGCTGCGAATGACAACTATTCTTAGCAATGCAATGATCCAAGACGACTCTGAAGAGTTATGAAAAATGCTATCTATATCCAGAGAAAAAACTGATGGTGTCTGAATGCAGGTTGAAGCATCCTTTTCTTACTTTATTTTATGTTTATCTGTTTTCTTTCACAACATGATTATTATGGAAATGTTTTACATGACTACAATGTATAACATATTGAATTGCTTGCATTCTCACTGAGGGAAATTATTGAGGGAGGAAGGAAGAGAATTTTGAACTCAGAGTTTTTTAAATGAATGTAAATATTGTTTTTACATCTAACTTGGGAAATTTTAAAGAAATTAAATAGAAAACCAATGTGGCTCCATAAGCACTGAATAGATGAAATACGCAAGTCTTTGGCCCATAAATAGCTTTCATAGCATCATAAAAGCACTTTGGATTTTTCCTGTCAGTGTAAAATTGAATTCTCATCTGCTTTCTTACTGAGCCAAGAAACCTGCCCAAACTTTGTTTACATTTTACTTTTGATAGAGTTAAATTTGATACACCCAAATGTATCACTTGCTTTTAAACAAAATTACCCAAAATCAAGTTATTCCACCAGCATCCAAATGTATCCTTTGCTTTTAAACAAAATAACCCAATATCAAGTTGTGCCACAGGCACTCAAATGTATCCTTTGCTTTTAAACAAAATTACCAAAAACCCAGTTGTGCTACAGGCAGCCAAATGTATGTTTTGCTTTTTTAAAAAATTACCCAAAACCATGTTATGCCACAGGCACCCAAATGTATACTTTACGTTTACTTTTAAACAAGATTACCCAATACCAAGTTGTGCCACAGGCATTAAAATGTATCTTTTCCTTTAAAAAAAATTACCCAAAACCAAGTTGTGCAACAGGCACCCAAATGTATCCTTTGCTTTTAAAATAAAAATTACCTAAAAGCAAGTTGTATCACAGGTATCCAAATATATCCTTTCCATTAAACAAATTTACTCAAAATCACGTTGTGCCTCAGGCACCCAAATGTATCTTTTTCCCTTTAAACAAAAATTACCCAAAACTGACTTGTGCCTCAGGGAACCAAATGTATCCCTTACTTTTAAACAAAAATTACCTCAAAACAAGTTGTCCCAGAAGCACTCAAAAGTATCTTTTGCTTTCAAATAAAAATTACTTAAAACCAAGTTGTGCCAGAAGCACCCATATGTATCTTTTGCTTTTAAAAAAAATTACTTAAAACCAAGTTGTGCTACAGGTAACCAAATGTATCCTTTACTTTTAAACAAAATTAACCAAAATTAAGTTGTGCCACAGGCACCCAAATGTATCCTTTGCTTTTAAATAAAATTACACAAAACCAAGTTGTGCTACAGGTAACCAAAGTATCTTTTGCTTTTAACAAAAATTACTCAAAATCATGTTGGGTCATAGGCGCTCAAATGTATCCTTTGCTTTTAAACAAAAATTACCTAAAACCAAGTTGTACCACTGGCATCCAAATATATCCCTTCTCTTTAAATAGAAATTACCTAAAACCAAGCTGCGCCATCTGCACACAAAGGTATCCTTTGCTTTTAAAGAAAAATTATATAAAACCAAGTTGTGCCACAGGCACCCAAATGTGCCTTTTCGCCTTTAAACAAAAATTACCCAATTTGCTTTTAAAGAAAAATTATATAAAACCAAGTTGTGCCACAGGCACCCAAATGTATCCTTTGCTTTTAAACAAAAATGACCTCTACTTCTTAGAGATGGATGAACTATTCTGTTGGTATACTCTGTGAAGTTCTTATTTTTCTTTTGAATTTTGAATAAATTTTGAATTTTAATTGAATTAATTGAATTTCATTTTCACTAAACCAATTGTGATGTTTGTGAGTGTCCTGGATCAGATGACCAAATGCAGTCTTGTACACCAAATCTCTGAAAGCTACCCATTCCATTTCTGCTCCACTGTTGCTATGTTTCCTGCCCAAGGTAGCAATGAGCTGCTCCACTTGGAAAAACACTCTAATCTATTGACATTAAGTCTTCTGGTAGTCATTTTACTTTCAGGCCACCACCTTGACTGATTTTTTTAGCTTGGAGAGAATATGTTTATGATCAATTCAGTGCTTTGTTCCACATATTGCCTTTGTCTCCCTCACTTCCTGTCAGTCTTCTCTTACAGTCCCATAGCCTTGTAAAAGCTAAAGTTTGCTGCAAGGGTATATCCAGGAAATTTTATTATGGATACCAAAGGAGTATAGCAGCCTTCACCCCAGAGGTACTAGTCTTCCCCAAACACACCCTATACTGCCCCCCAAGTAAATAATATTAAAGAATGCTACTTTTATAGAAGTTGTCCAGCAGTTTGGGAGACCAAAATATAATTATTGATGATTGCAAATTAAACTTATGGCCAAATTAGTCTCCATGATATTAGATAATGATCATAATGAGTTTAACATTTAAACTAAATCTCATCCCAAAATTGGTGGGATGAGAGTCATGACTGAAATACTATAATGTAATTATATCTAATAATCATATTCCAAGGAAAAGAAAAAAGAACTCTGTGTTTAAATGGTATAGATCTACACCAGAATCCATGAATAAAAGGCTAAAAATGCAGGAGAACATTAGGGTATACCTTCTCTGAGTTCTGTTTGGCTCTGACTTAGATAAATGAGTGTTCTGATATTTGTTAATAAATGATTCAAGTTTTAGATAGAAAGGTTGGAGTTTTCCTTTCCCTGCAATAATGACAGTGAAGAGAAGTTATAGTGAACTTGCTCCTACCTATCCCCAGAATAACATTATCTAAAGAAGCAAAAAGTTATCATTCTAACATGGGACCTCCTCTCTCTGAGAGAGCCTTTGGCACAACTGCCGGCCCCTTCTCTTCACGGGAATTAAAGTTTTCCTTGGAGAAAGGTAGAGGGAGAAAAACTCTGTTCTTGTTCCTCAGTTGTACTCCACTCCTGGTGATCCTATTTGGAGTTTTCATGGCAAAGACATTGGGGGGCTTTGCATTTCCTCCTCCAGATCATTTTTGTAGATGAGGAGCAAAGGCAAAAGGGTCACACAGCTCAGAAGTGTCTGAGGCTATATTTGAACTCAGTAAAATAAGTTTCCCTGACTTCAGGTCCAGCACTTGACACACTGTACTAACTACAGGCTCATCAGAGATGTCTATTTTGCCTCCCTTTGAGCCAGCTGTGTGGGAACAGTCCTAATTGCATATCAGCCTTTGGTTGTCTGAAAGGTCTCACTAATTGGGAGCCATTTTTATCTGTGATTTGCACCTGGGACTAAAGTTGACTTCCGAGTCTTACCTGACTGCCCTTTGCAGACCGTGTCAAGGCCCCTGCAGGTGACTTGTTGATCACAGCTCTGGGATCAATTATCTGAAGGCGTCATTTATCGGTAAGCAGGGCTCCAGCTGCATACCCATAAATAAACGGGCACAAGCAGCTTGCCTGAGCCACACCCAGAGCCTGAGAAGTTTCCCTGGAGGGTCAGCCCCAGAAAATAGAACTTCCCTCTCAGAGGAAGAGGGTGCTCCCCAGAAAATGGAGGGAGAGCAAGAATTTGGTTCTCGTTGGCCATCTTCTGGGTCCTGGTCACGATTCTGTAACAGTCCTGGCGTTTTATCCCAGAGTCCAAGGCAAAGAGCATCTCTGCTAAGGTCTTTAGTGCTTCTGCATGGGGTCTCCCACTGCCTCCAGGGCCATCTCCAGTCGTCCTGCTCTCCATCTGGCCACCGGACCCATCTGGAGGGGAGACTGAGGCAGGTGGCCTAACACAGCCCTCTCTCATTTATGTCCAACTCACCTGCATGTCATAACATCTCCTCCCTGAACAAGAACAAAGAACAATACCTGCCAGCTAGGAGAGGGGTTGGGGGAAAGAAGGGGAAAATTTGACATAAAAGTTTATGCAAAGGTCAATGTTGGAAAAATTGCCCATGTATATGCTTTGTAAATAAAAAAGGTTTAATTTTTAAAAAATGAAGGACAAACAACAACCCCACTTAAATCTCTTCCTGTCTCAACTCAACACGTCTAATGTCTCTGTCTCTCTACTTTCTCTCTCCCTCAGTCATCTCTCCTTTTATGAATCTGGGTGCTTTGGTCCATCATACCTTTGAGCATGACAGAGTTTTCCTAGTTTTCTCTCTTGACATTATAACTTTTTATTTCTCCTAACTTGATGGTACCTCCTTCATAACAAACCAAATCAATGATGAGGATCTCTGAGCTTCAATTTCCTAATGACTAAAATAGAAATAATAATAATATCACCTTGCAGACTTATATTAAGGATCAAATGAGCTAACCTCACACGAAGAGCTTTGCCATGATACCTGATGCCATGTGGGGGCTGACCAGGAATCTTAGGAGCATGGATGTGGCCTCTCACACTGAGCAGAGATCTTCCTGCACAGAATCATAGGAGGGGCCCCCATCCAGTAAATCAGAGGTTCCTCTGATCACCTAACTGGGTACACATCTCAGATGTACTTTGGTTCTTCCTCTTAGCGACCAACTGTGTTTAAATTGGACCAAGTTAAAATGCATAATATTAAGCTACTGGAAAGTGCTGACAGGCCATTCAGAGGTGACCTTCAGTGGTCCCCAGAGAGCTTGTTCTTCTTTCTATTCTGGATGCTCCATGTCCCTCTAAGACCTTTCACCTCTGCTTGCTGTGTCTCCCTAATCTATACCCACCTTTCTTCTCTCTCTACCCTCAGCCATACACAGTCCTCTCTATCACTTTTGCACTGCTCTGAACTGTTCAAACATTTCTTGATACCTTCATCTCTTTCTTGTCCCATTTGGAAGCTGGCTGAGGACCTTGCTTTTCTTTGCCTGTTTGGACCTGGCTGTGGAGTGTCTGTGCTTTGTTCGTGCTGGGCTGTCAAAGTTCTCTCCTTCTTCCCAGTGGTCTCAGGACACTCCACCCTTTTCCTTTTTCTTGGGCTCTTGGGTAATATCTGTATTCTGAGCTCCAGGCAGGAAACTGGAGCCCTTGTATGCTCCTTCCCCATGTTATCTAATGACCTCCCAGAGCTCACGGAGTGTCCTGGCTCTGGGAAGGCTTCTGAGACAGGGTAGCAAACTGGCTTGGGATCCATCCCTATGATTCCCAGCCTGCTCATCCTCTCCACAGAACTTCCGCCTGTGCGGAATCAGTTGCTGCTCTCCTCTTTTTGGATTTTTTGGGGAAAACTATTCTTGATCCCCCCCCCCCCACCATGACCTCACCTCAGTCTCTTTTGCTAGATCCTCACCGAGGTCATGTCCCCTGGCTTCAGGCGTCCTACAGCTTCGTTCTAGGCTCCTTGCTGCTAAACGATTTTTCTGGATGATCTGGTCAGCTTCCAAAGATTCAGCTATCATTCCTATGGATTCTTCACTATGCTCACCAGTCCTTACAGCCAGCCTCCCTTCTCCATCTGCCTTTTGAATGTCTTAAACTGAATGTCCAGGACACATCTTAAACTCATGTCCAGAATTAAACTGAGAAAACCCAAACCTTCCCCCCTTCCCTGTTACTGTCCAGGGTGCTACCATCCTCCCAAGTCACTCAGTCCCAGAAAGTGAGTATCACCCTCAACTCAATCTCACCTCCCCTATCAGAGCAGTTGCCAAGGTGTCCATTCTACCTTCATAACATCTTTCCCATGGACTCCTTCCCTTTTCTCCTCTGATATTGCTATCACCCTGGGCCAGGCCGTCATCCCCTCATGCCTGAATTAATACAACAACTGCTGCTTGGTTCCCTTGCCCCGGTCTCTCCCTCACTCAGATGCCAAAAGTGCAGGTCTGACAATGTTACCCTTTTCTTCCTTCTCACCTCAACAAGCTCCAGTGGTTTACCTGATCACCTCCAAGATCAGATCTAAAGCCCCCTGGTTAGCATTCCTTGCTTCTCCCCTCTTCCACAAGCCAGTCATTTCACAGCTGAATTTCTCACCCTCCCATACTCTTGGATTTAGGGGCCCCGGCCTCCTTGCCGTTCTTCACATAAGAGTCATTTCCTAACCCTGAATGTATTCACTGCTTTCTAATAACTGGTAGATTCATCCTTCAAGAGTCGATATATTTTAGCTATCTCACTTTGTCCTGATTCCAGTGGTCCTGAATCCTAGAGTATCACAGTAAAAAGCTATATCCCATCCCCTACTATTGCTGCCTTATTCCCATCCCCTATAATCCTTATCCAATCCAATATCCTACTCCATCTTCCCCTTCCACTGTGCTTCTGGGAATGGCCAATAAGCACATCTTCTGTCATCTTAAACCTTTTCATTCTTGCTCCTTCCATCTTCTGATTCTCATGGGCACTGAGTGATTGAGAACAGTCACTGAGTCCTGGAAATGCTGCATCCTTGCTTGTGCTTTCCAGTGCTAGCAACTGCTCCTGGTAGAGGAATTCAAATACTTCTTGCTTCCCATTGGGGCATTTAAACTCCATCTCTCACCTTTCTTCAGTAACCTCTTCTTCTATGAAGTGACATTGGATCCAGATTTGTCACCCAAAGATTATGGCAGCTGATATGTATTGACCCCTAGGGAAAGCTCCTTTCTTCCTCAATGAGTGAGCCTGATTTGTAGTATTCTTCTCCAGCTCAACTCCTGTCTCCGTATTAGAGGAATTCAACATATCAATTGATAATTTCTCAAACATCTTAAGCTCATTGTCCATGGCCTGGTCCTTCAACCATTGCAGTACCACACAGAAATGGCCATAATACCTTTGATCTTAATGTCACAGCTCCAAACCCTATTTTTTGTCCTCAAATCTCAAGTCCATTTTTTTCTGAATAAGGTAGATAAGGGGGAGGAGAAAAGTGTCTATAACTGTCTCTTTCTCTCTAAAAATGATGGCATATTTTTAACTTTGACATACATTATTAATATTTTCTTTTTCACCTTCTTAAGTTTAGATAATCAACAAGAAAGACTTACATGAACTGATGCAAAGTGAAGTGAGCAGAACCAGGAGAATATTGAACACAATAACGGCAATATTGTATGATGATCAGCTGGGAATGACAGTTATTTTCAACAATATAATGATCCAAAACAATTCTGAAGGACTTAATGATGAAAAATGCTATCCAGCTCCAGAGAAAGAATTGATGGAGTCGAGTGCAGATCGAAGTATCCTTTTTTTGTTTTCTTTGTTTTTCTTGTGGGTTTTTTGTCTGTATTTTCTTTCACAACATGACCAAAATGGAAATGTTTTTCATCACTGCCTATGTATAACCTGTATCAAATTGTTTGCATTCTCAATGAGGGGGAAGAGGAGAAATGGAGAAAGAGAATTTGGAATTCAAACTTGTAAAAAACAAAGGTTAAAAATTATTTTACATATAAATAGGAGGAAATAAAATATTTTATAGAAAGTAATGTGTTGAAATGTACAAACATATTTAAAAATAAATACTATGGAAAAGAAAGTCATGTACACACACAAACATAAATATGCATGTTTGTACGGATTTGAAGAAATGGAATAAACCTACACAAAACTGAAAATCACTATTTATTTGCTTGTTTCCTGGATTACCAAATGCAATGATAGAAGTAATCACCAAGCAGCCAGTCTACTAGTGGGAAGCTAGTTTTAGACTGACCTATCAGTCCTGTTTTAGACTGACCAAGACTCACCTGTAGCCTAGAAAATATTTCAAATCCTTCAAGTAAAACCGATCAGGTCTGACTCTTCAGTGATATAAGGAAAGCAGATCGAAGAGTCATGGGAAAAGTTATGCGGAAAAATTGTCCACTGAATGTGAGAGGCCATTGTGCACCTGAGATCCCTGAAAGAGACGCAGAAAGTCTAATACAAAATTTGAACCATTTCAGGGGCACAATCTCCTTGAGATGAAATTTAGCCAACAACCTAACTCTGGGACTCTAATACTCACATCACCCCTCCCATTTCTCTCCTCCTACTCTGCCCTGGGAGCTCAGAAAAATTTCTCTCTCAACTGCATATGGCCACTTCTTCAGCAGTTTCCATTAATCAGCAGAAATTGCTGGAGAATATTTATACCTAGGACAAAAGCTGACTTCTAGAACATCCCCAACTCTCCATGTTGACAGTGTCCTATCTTCTGTAGGTGACATGATAATTATAGCTCTAGGACCAGTCATTTCAGGGACTCATATCTCTATATCTAGTCTCCTGGCTATACACTTATCAACATATATTGTGATGGCCCCAGAAAAGCCCTCAATTACATCAGGAAACAGCCAGTAAGCTTCCCTTTGTGCATCAGTCCCACATCTAGGAATTGTCTTCTCAGAAGGAGATAGATAAGAAACTTGGTTCAAGTCATCTGCCTTCTAAAGAACGAGATTATAAATAAATTAGAGGAACATAGAATAGTTTATCTATCAGACTTGTGGAGGAGAAAGAAATTTGTGACCAAAGATGAACTAGAGACCATTACTGATCACAAAATAGAAAATTTTGATTACATCAAATTAAAAAGCCTTTGTACAAATAAAACTAATGCAAACAAGATTAGAAGGGAAGCAACAAACTGGGAAAACATCTTCACAGTTAAAGGTTCTGATAAAGGCCTCATTTCCAAAATATATAGAGAACTGACTCAAATTTATAAGAAATCAAGCCATTCTCCAATTGATAAATGGTCAAAGGATATGAACAGACAATTTTCAGAGGATGAAATTGAAACTATTACCGCTCATATGAAAGAGTGTTCCAAATCATTATTGATCAGAGAAATGCAAATTAAGACAACTCTGAGATACCACTACACACCTGTCAGATTGGCTAAGATGACAGGAAAAAATAATGATGAATGTTGGAGGGGATGCGGGAAAACTGGGACACTAATGCATTGTTGGTGGAGTTGTGAACGAATCCAACCATTCTGGAGAGCAATCTGGAATTATGCCCAAAAAATTATCAAATTGTGCATACCCTTTGATCCAGCAGTGTTTCTACTGGGCTTATATCCCAAAGAAATACTAAAGAAGGGAAAGGGACCTGTATGTGCCAAAATGTTTGTAGCAGCCCTGTTTGTAGTGGCTAGAAACTGGAAAATGAATGGATGCCCATCAATTGGAGAATGGCTGGGTAAATTGTGGTATATGAATGTTATGGAATATTATTGTTCTGTAAGAAATAACCAGCAGGATGAATACAGAGAGGCTTGGAGAGACTTACATGAACTGATGCTAAGTGAAATGAGCAGAACCAGGAGATCATTATACACTTCGACAACGATATTGTATGAGGATGTATTCTGATGGAAGTAGATTTCTTTGACAAAGAGACCTAACTGAGTTTCAATTGATAAATGACGGACAAAAGCAGCTACACCCAAAGAAAGAACACTGGGAAACGAATGTGAACTATCTGCATTTTTGTTTTTCTTCCCGGGTTACTTATACCTTCTGAATCCAATTCTCCCTATGCAACAAGAGAACTGTTCGGTTCTGCAAACATATATTGTATCTAGGATATACTGCAACATATCCAACATATAAAGGACTGCTTGCCATCTAGGGGAGGGGGTGGAAGGAGGGAGGGAAAAAAAATCGGAACAGAAACGAGTGTCAATATAAAGTAATTATTAAGTAAAAATTTAAAAAAAAGTCATCTGCCTTCTAAAAGTCAAGATGTGGCTTGTAAAAGACTCCAAAACATTTGAATAACACATACGTATTCTTTAATCACTAGAAAAAGAGGAAGAAATAGAATAATGTGCTTAGAAGAGCATTTGGAAGTCTAGATGCAGCCCACAGTGATCCATCAAGCAAATCTGAGCTTAAACATACAGAACAAAAAAGGAACATTTAATAAAAAAGATGAATTTGAGGCATTTTTAGAGTGAAAATCAGAATTTAATTTATTTGCTCCTTGAAGACCCCAAACAACAGAATTACACACAGGAGAAGTAAATATTTGGACAGCAACAGCTTCAGAGTAACAACATAAAAACCAGTAAGAGAATTATAAGATCACAGAGATATTTCATAAAAAAGTAAGAAGTCAGAAATAGTCAATATATCCTTTACAAAAAATAATGCACTAAAAATAATAATGCACCAATTCTCTAAACTGGTTCAGGGAGGGAGATTTGACAATGAAAGTTTAAATAATGAGTAGGTCAAAGAACAAATCATAGAAACCATTGATGACTATGTAAAAATAAAATTATAACGATGAAACAACAAATTAAAATTTCAAAGCTTTCCTCGGAAGAAATTCAGATCCTTATAATCATGCATTGCCAAGACAGGAAATGAAGAGATTAATGAAAGTTTGGAAACAAAAAAGAAAGCTCTGCAATTGGTGATTGAGTAAATAAATCATGGAACACGAATAGTACTATGCTATGATGACTATGAGTACATGGAAAAATCTCTGTGAATATACATAGTATATACACAATAAATACAAGACTGTAAATGGAAAAAATTAAACACCAAAAATCAATTTAAATGTAACAAAATCATAAAAATGAAATGGAACTTTTTTTAAATCCCAGAAGACTTTGGACAGAAAATGCCATCTGCACCCAGAAAAAGAACTAAGGAGATTTAATGTAAATCAACAAATGTTCACATTTTTTTCTCTCCCATGGTTGTTCTCTTTTGTTCTGCTTTTCTCTCCCAACATGATTCATAAAACAATGTGTTTTAAAATAAATAACTTTCCCAAATGGCAGACCATATTTAATTATATTCACAATGCACAGGCAGGCACAATGTCAGTTCCTGGGATTAATCAAAGCATTGTGATTCAGGTAGACTATTAATGGAGTATCAGAATGTTGAGGAGAGCTGAGAGAATACCAGTGCATTCTGATGGGCTTTGTGGCCGTGGCTAAGAGTGGGATTGTCTGACTTATACATTCAATGGACTCAGCATTCGGGATAAGTTTCCTCATTGGGTGTCTTCCCTGGATTCCACCCTTGGATCTGGCAATGGGAACAGCTCAGAGATGACAGACACGTTGTAACATGGCCGGGTCATTTTGATCCTCTTCAAGAAAGGACAACAAGCAATAAGATGTTACTATTTCATAGGGAAGGAGAGCACTGAGATGCAGGGAACTGGAGGAAAGGGTTCAGTGTGTAGTGAATGTGAGGAAGAATCTTTGGCTTGAAGTCACTGGAAGGATTACAAAATATCTAATATAGGAAATGGATACAGGAATTTCCCTCCTCTGTGATGCTAAAGGATTTTCAGATACTCCATCCAGAAAAAGTTCTCTCCCAGCTATAAGCCATTCATGTGTTTGTACTCAGTAATTAGAATTAATAGATGACAGTGATTTGCAACTAAGCAAAAAGTTTATTTCTCCTGTGATATCCCTTGCTCCTCTCGCAGAAGGTATCGATGTCATCTTTAGGTGACATGAAAATTACATCTCTGGAGATATTCATTTCAGGGAATCATATCTCTATAACTAGGACTCCGACTGTTCATACAAGATCATAAATACACAAATACATACTTGGCTGCAGCCAAGCCAAATCCCAACAGCAGACATCAGCCCGAGAAGCTTTCAGAACTGTTTTCTCAGACAGAGACTTTAAATCAGGTAATGGAGGAGGGTGAAGATTTTTTAAAATAGTCTCTATGCCAGAATCTATAGAATGGCTATGTAAAAAGCTCTAGAGTAGTAATGATAGTTTGTCTGAGAATATATGAATTAGTTTCCCTGATGGGGTCCCTTTGTCTTCTCTGTGATACCATCTCTTCTCATTCCGTAAACCTTTGATCTCTTTATCTTTCTTCTCTTCAACCCTTCATCCATTTTTCCTATATGGATTTAAGCAATATGGCATTCAGTGCATATGTATTTAATGAATATGTTACTTCATCATTTATGTTATCTTGGAGCCTAAAGGTTTCCTGTTTTTCTCTCAATTTTTTTTTTCTAATCTTTGCTTTGTTTAATAAGATGGTTGAAACTTTTGCTTAGGGAAAATCACATGATGCATCATCAATTTTGTTCCCATTTTAATTCGGCAGGTATTTTAATTTTAGATGATTCTCATGTCACAAATCAACTGATTTTCTTTTCTTATACATGCTCCCTGCATTTTTTCTTATTTTGCATAATTGTTTCTCCTTTGTACTGGTTTTCCATGTAGTCATTAAATCCATATTTGCTTCATATGCGAGTAAATTATAGGAAGATTACAGAAAAAATTAATCTCTGCAACAAAATTTTATAAATTGATATATTTGGATGACAACCAAATTAATCAGAGGGTCCTCTTTGGTCCTCAGGGTGCTTTGCTTTTTTTTTATAAAATGATGATATAACCGAGTTGTTTTGAGGATCATATGGCATAATGTATATAAAGAGCTTTTCAAATTTTAAAACTTTCAAACTCTATAAATGCCAGCTATTATTGTTATTATTATTATGTTATTGGTATTATTACCAAGAGCTACTAGTGGGTATATCGTTCCACATTGAGTCACATCAAGTTCATTGCCATTGAGCCAGGATGTTCCCACATAGCTTCATGAGAACGACCCCAGTCTAGTAGAACAATGTCTCTCCCCCCCCCCCCCCGATCATTGCTTAACTTCTTAGAAATCTCCAATCCACTCTTGTTCTTGTATTTTGAATCAAACTGTGTTCAGTTTAAAACAAGGTGAATATGCTACAGCATTAGTCTACATAGTGAGTAGATGATAGGCCATAGAAATAAAACTTTTTCTGTTCTCTAAATATTCTGCATCCATCCAAGGGATGTCTTTCCTCTCTGCTTTGAGACTCCCCAATGTATATCTGAGCAAAACCAGAACTTGGGGAGCATTTCCACCAAGCCAACTCTGAGCCCCAGCAGGGATTTGAAACCCTTGAATTTTGCTTGTTCAGTCACCACTAAAGGAGGAAGTGACAGTTCAACTCAGTATATAGAATCTGGTCAGGATTTGGAGAAAAGACAGAGTATGAAATCCTGGGTTCTGATCCAGGTTTATTTATTTATTTATTTCAAATTAAATTCTAAAAGAGAAAATAAATTGCTATGTGCACAGCAGTATATAAAAGAAGACTGAAACTATAAAGCAATAGATTTTCATTTCAAGAAAGCCTGTATACTATTATGCTCAGAGCCATTCCTCATTTCTTTGTTTCCTTATAGGTTTTCTTTTGTTCTCTGCTATGCATTTTTTATTTTATTTCCTCCCTTCCTCCCTATCCCAAAAAAGGCTACAATTGTATGGGTAAATTCATACATGCATAAATCTATACATATATATGTATATATTTATATATAATTAGTTGGTTGCAGATGATGGTGAACTCGGTGCAACCTCTGAAGCTGAGGTACAACAAAGTATGGATCCATTCTCTGCTGTTTGTGCTAATTTTGTGCTAATTAACACGAAGAAAACACAGATAATCCATCAGCCAGCATCATGTTATTTATATTTGTTACCGTCGGTTACAGCAAGTGGAGGACTTTTGGATGCTGTGGATAAGTTCACTTACCTTGACTGTCTACTTTCCAGGGATGTCCTGATAATTATGTTGACATATTCATTGCCAGAGCTAGCTCAGTGTTTGGGAGGTTCTGTGGGAGAGGAAAAGTATTAGACTGACTAGCAAATGAAAGATCTGTAGAGCCTTGCGCTGACCTTGACATTGTATGCCTGCGAGACCTGGACAGTCTACCAGCGCCAGCCAGGAAAATGAAACGCTTCCATTCGCATTGTTTTAGAAAAATTCTGAAGATCGCCTGGCAGGATAGGACACCAGACACTGAAGCCCTTTCTCAAACCAAACTGCCGAGTGGGTCATCTCTACTGCAGAGAAAGCAGCTCTGTTGGGTCGGGCACATTGTTCAAATGCCAAATATACACTTGCCAAAAAAATATTTTATGGAGAATTCACGCAGGACTAGTGCTCACAAGGGGGTCAGAAAAAATAATACAAGGACCCTCAAGGTTTCTCTGAAGAACTTTAGAATTGATTGTATGATGTGGGAGACACTGACACAGGACCATCCAACGTGGCGTGCCCTCCTCAGAGAAGGGGCTGTGCTCTGTGAGCCAAGCAGAATGGAGTCAGCCCAGAAGAAATGTGAGACGTACAAAGCTGGGGATTCCACCCCAAATGTTCCCAGGGACTCCTTGTGGCCAACCTGTGGCCGAGCATCCCGAGCTCATATTGATCTGATCAGCTAGTTGGACACACGGTAATTCGGTTCTAACATAGTTATGTCATTTTGATTCTCTTCAGGAATGAAGGACAACAACCAATTACACACACACACATAATCATATGCATATACATTTACATATATATATATATATATAACCATGGTATGCTTATTTATGCTCTGTTACTCTGAAGGTAGATAACATCATCCTCCTTAGATCCAAGTCTTTCCATATTTTTTTAAAATCCATCAACTCATTATTTTCTATATCACGGCAATAGTCCAAACTTATATTGCCTAGTAATTTTAATCTAAAACAATACTGATTAATGTAATTAATGACATATAGTTTAAAATATATATTTCCCTATATTTAAATCTATTCTAGTTTTAATTTCATCTGAAATTATGATTACTACCCATTTGTATACTTAAAACATTCTACTCCTGATCTTTATTATAATGTTTGTATGTATCTTTTATTTTCTATTCCTACTGACTCCCCTGATTTACTTCTATCCACTATCTTGCTCTTCTTATGGGGTGCTTTAACCCACCCCACCTCTTTCCTTATTCTTTCCCCCCCATCCTTTCCCCTTATATTCTTGTTTCTATCTGAATTTAGAAGACTCTTATAGCCTTCCAAATACAGGCTATTCCTTCTTTATCCCATTCCCATTAATCTACACACCCTTCTGTACTCCCCCTTATCCCCATCCTTTTATTTCTTTATAAAATTAGAAGACTTTTATTCTAAATGTATGTTGTTCTCTCTTTAACTTTGATCTTTAACCTTTTAACTTGATATGAATAGGATTCCTTTTAAAAATCTCTCCGTCATCCTTCCTCCTCCCTATTCCCTTGGGTCCCTTATTTCTGAATCTAGAACTTTTTTTTTATTGTTCTAGATAAGTATGTTGTTCCCTCTTTAATCCATTCCCAATGAGAGTAGGATGCCAGAACTACCAGCTCTCCTCACCCATCTAATTCCTCAGTATCATTTCTTCCTCTTGTACCTCATTTGTACAAGATAATAATTTTTTTTTACCTTTTTCTATATGGTTTTGCTTTTTTAGAATTACATGAAACTCAGCTTTATCCCAATCTTTCTTTCAAACTACCCAATTATTTCATTCTTTATATTAATATGTAGCATCTAGGATGTTAGGGGGATGGGATCCAAGTTGTGAAGGACTTGAAATACCAAGACAGGTCATGGCTATTTTTAATCTTAGAAGCCATAAGAAGGCACGGAAGAATTTTGTGCAAGAAAGTAACATTATTGGACCTGTCAGGACCATGGTCAAGTGACAAAACCTTGCCCAGAAATGCATCACCTCAAGCTTGAATTATTCTGCCTCGTTTGTTGTCCTGAAATCTCTCCTACTCCAGTTCAATCTACACATATTAACAAAATAATTCTCTTAAGGTAATTATCTTAAATGTTAGTTGTATTGTTATTATTTTATTATTATATTATATATTATACCTGAGGCTTTGTGTATTTCACAATGCAGTATTTTTTCTTTATGTTTGTTGCATTGTGTCACTTTCATTATGTTACCCCTTGACTGAATAAAATTTGCAATTGGTTCTCATAGTCCCAGAATATGACGTGAGCCAATAGATCACTTCGTCAAAGCCTTATATTAATATTAATGAAAGTCTGCTGGAGAACATACATGAGAAATGATCTTGCAGCATTTTTGAACTAGGAAAGTGATGTCTTAATGTTCTGTGTTACAGAAAGGGTTCTTGTTTAGATAATGCTTGGACTGGTTGGTTTATTGGCTCCTTTCCCATTCTAAGATTCTGGGATTGTGTAAAAGCACCTCAAGTTTCCTCCAAGTACTTGTATGAGAGCAATACCCAGGCATTTTGTGTCAATCCCTGTACTAGCTCCCGATTCTACCCCCAGAATAACATCCGTCTTTGGTATTTACTAAAATGAGCACGTTTCAGAGTATTCTACTTCTCCGTAATAATGAGTTTGGGAAAGCTGGAGGCAAGAAGTTGATCTGAGATTAGTAGAGAAGTGTCTTGGGATTCTGTTGGTCAGATATTCCTTTGGGGTAAAGGTTAAAGCGTACATGGCTTCTGTCACATAGTAGACACTTGACTTAGTTGACTAATAGACTTTGATCTCTTATAAGAAGAAAATTAAATATTTGAAAAAGAAGGAACAAGGGTTAAGCAACAATTATGAGGATTTCAGAATCCAAATCATTTCATGATATCGTCAGTCCCATCTTCTCCAGGTAAACATGAATTCTGTCACTTTCTCCCTTACACAAGATTCTCTGCCTTCTTTTCTTGATGTTATCTTTAAATATCTATGAAATTGGGTTTGAGAGATATCCAGGGATAGTTAGGGACAGGTAGATGGCACAGTGGATATCACAACTAAGCCTGAAATCTGGAAAATTTGTGTCCAAATCTGACCTAAGACTTATTTACTGATTGACCCTGGACAAATCATTTAATCTCTGTTGCCTCTACTTTCCTCATATGTAAAATGGGAATAATACTAGTAGTTACTTCTCAGGGTTGTTATGAAGACCATGTGAGATAATACAAAGCACTGAGCATAGTGCTGGCACATAGTAAATGTTACATAAATGTTAGTTGTTTTATCATCATCATCATATGGGTACCTGAAGCTTTGTGACTTTCAGAGGGAAGTATGTTTTCCTATATGCTTGTTCTTTTTATACTCAGTTGAGTAAGTCTATTTAACTGTGAGACACACACATATAAAGTTGGGGTGTTATAGGCTCTATAAGCCTATAGAGCTGGGGGGTTTTGAGGGGTTGTTGCAGTTGTTGTTTGTCCCTCATTCTCGAAGGCAATCATGATGTCAGGGAAGTGATGGAAGACTTGTAAGTGAATTGAATTGAAGTGAGGGAGTGATATGCAAAGTCACCAGCCTGACTTTCTCCTCTGGAATCACTGGGGTCCAGTGGCCAGATCAAGATGACTAGCGATGGCCCTGGATGCCATGGGAGAGCTTGGCCTTTTAAAGCTAAGACTTTTAACAGGTTTCTGTTTGACTGAGGCACCCATCCACTTAGTGATTGAGGCTATATAAAAAAGCAGTGAAACAAAGAATGGTCTTTTGTTACCTAGTCCCAAGCACATGCTATTCCTCTTTAGCCCATTCCCATTAATCTACACATCCTTCTATACTCTCCCTTATCCTCATCCTCCTATTTATTTTTAAAATTAGAAGACTTTTATTCTAAATATATACGTCGTTCTCTCTTTAACTTTGATTATTAAAAATAAAAAAAAGAATCCATATGGGAGGGGAAAACTCTTTGGGTTCTGGCCAAAACAGCAACAATCGCTAGTTACATCCATTCTGAAGCAATCAGGGCCCTAACAAAGACCAAGTAGACTTGGCCTGGACCTTTTCTTGGCCAATCAATGAGACCCCAAGTGATTTGGGGATATAGGTAATGAGATTGTTTTGATCACTGAGTCATTGAAGATCTGTACATGTTCTGTGTTGATATAATAGGTTTAACATGAGTCAAAGGACTCAATATTAACTCAAATAGACTAACTACAAACATTACAGACATCTCACAATTCTTTTTCTCCTGAGGATCAAAAGGTAATCTAGAAAAAAGTATTGTAAAATCAACATGGCAGCTCCAAGTTTGTATCCTAATTGTGATGACTTCATTCATTTCTCTTTCTCTTCCTCTCCTTTCTTCTTTGTTCTATTACATGCAGAAACATGCACATATATACAAATATAACACTCATTCATTTATTTATCCATCACAAAATGATATCTAATATGAATATACATATAAGGTATTTGATAAGGGACATAATGATGCAAGGGAAATGAATACTAATATAAAAATTAGGGAAATATTTAGCCTAAGATAATGCAAATGGCTATTCACTTTCATTCTCTTTGGAATTATGATGACTGTCCCCTTTATCTTGAGAGAACTGAATTGGACTTAATTGACCAACACTAGTGGGGTCACTAGCCAATGTTCCCCCTCGACTTCTACATCAGCTAATGGCTTTGGGGAATTATTTTGTTCTTTAATTCTTTACTCTCAAACCCCTCCATATGTGGCCAAGGATTGTTAATTTTGTCTTTGGAAATATATGTCAAATGCTCCTTCCTCTCTTCTAACCCAGCTGTTCTTCTAATACTTCTAACCTCTAAAGTCAGCCCTCATCCCTTCACATCTGGACTATCCCAATAACTACCAGCATAGTCGCCTACTCCCTCCATACTGCAAATAATCCTCTCCTCAGTTGTTGAAATGATCTTCCAAAGTACAAATGTCACCACCATGTCTGACTCCTACTGATCTCCATTGCCTATCACCTCCAGGATCAATTATAAAATCTTCTGCTTTGCTACTAAAATTGTTTAAAACTTCTCCCTCCCCCCCCCCAAAAAAAAAAAAAAAACACATTTCCAGTCCTTTTTTAGCCTTACACTGTCAAATACTCTGACTTATTGACACTGGTCTTCTTGCTGTGGATGCTGCCCCACACTCTTATTTCCTGCATTTTCATTGGCTGGAATTCTCTCATTCCTCATCTATAGCTTCTGGATTGTCTGAATTCCTTTAAGTTCAAACTAAAATCCTTCATTTGACAAGAGGCCTTTCTTGATACTCCTTGAATCTAGTGCATCTCTTCTGTTGAATATTTCCAATTTATCCTATATGCTTCTACATGTGGCTATTTCCATTTTGTCTTCCCCCTTGCACTGGAAGGTCCCTGAGGTTAGAGACCACTTCTCATTTCTTTATATCACCAGTGCTCAGCACATTGTCTTTCCATAGTGTGTTTCATAGATGTTGGACTGACATTTAACAAACAGTAGGACTATCTAGAAAAAGCCATTAGAAATCCACATCTCCCATCTCCCAAGAGCAACCCTGATTGCAGAGGTGTTCTACAGTGGTTCTCGGTGGTTCCTTTAGAATACGAGTAGGAAAGTCATGAATTCTTTTCATTCCCCTCAGTTACTTAGGCTCTGAACGCAAGTCGCCTTCCAGGGTGCTAAGAACATGAGTCCACTTGAGATCACGCTCGGTATTGTCTTCTCCTCTCAGACTGTAATTGGAGTTATAGGAAATTCCTTCCTAGTCTTACTCTTCGGATTCATCTTCTTCACTGTGCACAAACTGAGGCCCATAGATACAATACTCATACAGCTGGCCTGGGTCAACTTCATGATGCTCATCTTCAAGGGTGTTCCTCAGACAATGGCAGCTTTGGGCCTGAAGAATTTCCTGGATGACACCGGCTGTAAAACCGTGCTCTACCTTTACAGAGTGGCTCGGGCTCTTTCCCTCAACATGACCTGTCTCCTGAGTAGCTTTCAGGCCATCATTATCAGTCCCAACACTTCCAGGTGGATAAAGCTCAAAACCAGAATCCCCAAGTACCTCCTGCCCTGCAGTCTTTTCTGCTGGATATCCCATATGATAATAAATATCTGTGTTCTTGTGAGAATTAAAGGAGTAAAGCTCTCCCAAAACACCTCGGACGTGCTAGATTATGGGTTTTGCGCTACTTCGGCGACTTCAACACTTAACGCTTCACTGTTTGCCTTTGTGGTCTTCCTCCCTGACACTGCTTGTTTAGTGTTCATGGTCTTTGCCAGTGGCTACATGATGTTGTTTCTAAAAAGGCACCACAAAAGGGTCCAGCACATCCATAAGTCCAGCTTTTCTCTAAGAGCCTCTCCTGAGACCAAAGCCACTCAATCCATCCTC
This sequence comes from Antechinus flavipes, assembly GCF_016432865.1. Classification (NCBI taxonomy): domain Eukaryota; kingdom Metazoa; phylum Chordata; class Mammalia; order Dasyuromorphia; family Dasyuridae; genus Antechinus; species Antechinus flavipes. The sequence continues at coordinate 631,542,048 of NC_067400.1, read as the reverse complement.
CTGCTGGTAAACACCTTTGTGGGCTTTTCCTTACTCAGTTCCATTTTGGTAACATATATGCATTTCAAAACCCCACCACCATGGTTGTTACAGAGCTCAAATTTTCTGTCTGCCTGTTTCCCAATTTTAAGTCCATTTTTACTGATCAGCACTGACTCTCAAGTCCTAAAGTACTGCTATGCTCTCTGGGGATCCACCCATCGTTCCCCTTTCTTGGTGTCCCCAGAGCTTAGCAAAGAACTTAGCCCATTGTAAGCACTTACCAAATACTTATTGATTGAATGATGGAAGACCATTTCTTCCTGTAATGTAATGCTTTGAGGTAGATATGAGTGTCAGAAAAGCATTCCTTTTTGTTTTTTTTTTTTTAAAGATTCACTGTGATCCCAGACCAGAAATCCTTATCTATCTCCCTATCACCCCTTTCTTCTCTCTTTCTCCCCCTCCTTCCCACTCCTCCTCTTCTCTGTCCAAAAAGGTCCACCTTTGAAGTACAAGATGCCATCATTTCACCTATTTCTGGATCTGTCTCTGGCCGACATAAAAGTCCTTACAAATGACTTTCTGCTTTCTAGAGGCTTCAAAATATGAGATTGTGAAGTCAGCTATTTTTGTGATTATTACAGCCGACAGAAAAATCCTTACAAACGACTTTCTGCGTTTTACCGGCCTCGTTCATATTATTGCTACTGATCAGGGATCCCTTTCTACACTCATGGTTTTGCTAATAAGTACTGTATTAAATGTATTTTCAATTTTTTTTTGCTGCTGGAATCACTGAGTAGTGCAATAGACTCTGAAAGCAAGAGCTGCCTTCTCACATGCTTGATCATCATAATCAGATGTTCTATTTTCCTCAATCAATGACTTTGGTCAAACATCCCAACGGCAAGAAGAAGCAGGATTCTCTACTTCAATAGTTCCTTGGATATACCCTTCAGGATGATTTGTTCAACAAGAACAGACTTCTTTTGGATATAATCCCAGTTATCCCTTTCTAGCCTGTTCTTTGTCAATACTCTGCAGGGATATTTGGGACTGAAAATTTTGCCTCTTGGATAGATCTGGGAAAGCTAAGGGATATCTCTTAATAGTCTTTAATTGACAAGACTTCTGTCCTTTTCCCAAATATTTTGGACTAATAATCATTTACAGAAAACTTTGCTTACACTTAGGAGAAACAAAATAATATGTTTATAATCATGGTGATAGAGAGCTTACTTTTAAAACTGGGGAACCTTCTATCCCTTCTTTACGTCCCAGAATAAAAACGAAAGAGAATCTTCATCCAATTCCCATGGGAAAAGATAGAATGTTCTCAGTCTTTAAAAGGCCCACACTTGGTTAAATACTCCTAATGGGGCTCTTTAGCAGGGAAAGGTTTAGCTAGTGTGCTTGGTGACACTGAGAGGGTGGTGAGACAGATGAATTCTGTTATAGACTTAGACCTCATGATAATATGTGGGGAAAAAGTTGACTGCCTCTTAGCCACCCCGACCTGTTGTTGGGACCAGTGACAACATTAGTTACATCAGTGATTTTTCTGGTGCTGCTCCTGACCATAAGGATGGTTCTGCCCTAGAAAATGTTTATGAAGGGTCTCAGCATTGCTTTGCTTTTTCTTAAAATTGATTTTAAAATATTTATATAGTCTTTGTTTTAATCTAATCCTTTCCCAGTTTGAGGATTGTTTTGAAACTATTTTAATAGTAAGTTTCCCCAGAAAAATCTGGGGGCCTTGCTACCAAATGGTGGGTGGTCGTGTAAGCGTGGCAGGTCTAAGATGCCAGCCTGTTCTCCACCCTACCCCTTGGCTCTTTCTCACCAGTTACTACACAATCCTAGAAATGTGTCATAGGACGACTGGCTGAGGACAGAGAAATCTACCAGAAATAATAACCAGAATTTAAATTGTCTAGAGGCTGCTTCCTTCACCTGGTAACTGTGACAGGGAAATTATGTTTTATTTCCTTTTATTTTTAAAGGTTTTTATTTGGTTATGGGATTTATAGATACCTGTTGAATTTTCAACAACAACACTGTGAACAAAAATCCTTGACCTTGCTGAAGAAAACCAAATGTAGCTTGGGCCAAAACAGAAGGTACATAGAAAATCCTCTTGAAATTGCACACATTTAATGCATATTGGATTACTTGCCGTGTAGGGGAAGGGTGTGAGGGGAAAGGAGAGAGAAAAATATGGAACACAAGGTTGGGCAAGGGTGACTGTTGAAAACTATCTTTGTATGTATTTTGAAAAAAAAAGTTATTATTAAAATATTTTTAAAAGAAAACGCTTGAGGCTGCACACACTTGATGACATGACATTCCTCAATATGTCTTTGAAGTTCTTTTGTTTTTACATCTCTTTTATTGTCTCCCCCCTCCACAGCCCACTGAGCAACAGATACCTTATAATTAATCGACCTTATCTGAAGGTAGAGAAAACAAACCAGCACATGAGAAGCAATCATGTGAGCGTGTTCTGTTCTGCTCAGCCACGTCTGCAGGGGTATGTTCAGTAATGGATCCCACATATCAAATAGAGGCTAAAGAGCTTTGAGAGGGAAGTAGCCGAGATAATGAAGTACATGAAATATATCTCAATCATATCATATGAGAGAAAATTAAGGAAAAATCACAACTAACAGAATCACTCATTCTCAGAGTTGGAAGAGTGGCCGTTAAGTTCAGCTCAAACCTAAGCATGAATGTCTCCCACAAAATTCCCCAACACTGGTCATCATTCTTTGCTCAAAAGTTCCACTCAGTGGGAATTCACTGTTGGCTTCTTTCAGATAGCTCTGGTTTTAGGAAGTTTCATTTCCTCTCTGAAATTATCATAATAGGCTGAATCCATACCTCAAGATACTTGAAGATTGACATCCTGTCCCTGGGATTTTCCTCTTCCCCAGAATAAACATATGTCCACTTCCTTTACCTGATTGATGTGCTTCAGACAAGACTTTGAGACTCGCCAGACTTAAAACTTATTATAAAGCAGCAGTCGTCAAAACCATTTGGTACTAGCTAAGAAATAGAGTAACCAATCAGTGGAATATGTTAGGATCACAAGACAATTTAGGTAAAAACTATAGCCATTTAGTGTTTGACAAACCCAAAGACTCCAGCTTTAGGGATAAGCACTTACTATTTGACAAAAACTGCTGGGAAAATTGGAAATTAGTAAGGAAGAAATTAGGGCTCGATCTGTGGAAAAGGAAGGAATTTGTGATCAAAGATGAACTGGAACTCATAACTGAAATAGTTAACTTTGATTATATTAAGTTTAAAAGGTTTTGTACAAATAAAACTAATGCAGACAAGATTAGAAGGGAAGCAATAATCTGGGAAAACATTTTTATATTTAAGTGTTCTGATAAAGGCCTCATTTCTAAAATATATAGAGAATTGACTCAAATTTATAAAAATTCAAGCCATTCTTCAGCTAATAATCAAAGGATATGAACAGACAATTTTCAGATGAAGAAATTGAAATAGTTTCAATTGTCATATGAAAAGATATTCTAAATCACTATTGTTTAGAGAAATGCAAAGTAAGACAACTCTGAGATACCACTACACACCTGTCAGACTGGCTAAGATGACAAGAAAAGACAATGACGAATGTTGGAGGGTATGTGGGAAAACTGGGACACTGATACATTGTTGGTGGAACTGTGAATGGGTCCAACCATTCTGGAGAGCAATTTGGAACTACGCTCAAAAAGTTATCAAACTGTGCATACCTTATGATCCAGCAGTGTTACTACTGAGCTTATATCCCAAAGAAATCTCAAAGGAGGGAAAGGGACCCACATGTGCCAAAATGTTTGTGGCAGCAAGAAACTGGAAATTGAGTGGATGCCCATCAATTGGAGAATGGTTAGATAAATTGTGGTATATGAATGTTATGGAATATTATTGTTCTATAAGAAATGATCAGCAGGATGAATACAGAGAGGCTTGGAGAGACTCACATGAACTGATGTTAAGTGAAATGAGCAGAAACAGGAGATCATTATATACTTCAACAACAATACTATATTCTGATGGAAGTGCATATCTTTGGCAATGAGAAGATCCAATTCAGTTCCAATTGATCAATGATGAACAGAACCAGCTACACCCAGAGAAAGAATACTGGGAAATGAATGTGGACAACTTGAATTTTGTTTTTCTTCCCAGGTTATTTTTACCTTCTGAAGCCAATTTTTCTTGTGCAACAAGAGAACTATACAAATATGTACACACATATGTATTTTAGATACACTTTAACATGCTTAACATGCCATCTAGAGGGAGGGGTGGAGGGAAGGAAGGAAAAAGTTGGAACAAAAGTGATTGCAAGGGACAATGTTGAAAAATTACCCCTGCATATGTTGTCAATAAAAAGCTATTAAAAAAACCAAAACACAGACCAAAAAAAAAACTTAAGAAAAATAAAGTAAAAAAAAGTATGATTCAAAAAAAAAAACTATCAGCAAAATTGATCATATCAATAACCAAAAAAATTTTTTAAAATCATGATTATATCAAAAAATAGCAAAAAAAAATCTATTTTGGTAAAATCCAAAACCTATTTCTATTAAAAAAAAAAAAACCACTAGAAAACACAGTAATTAAATGGAGCCTTGCTTAAAATGATAAGCATTATTTATTTAAAACCAGGGGCAAGCATTTTCAATGATGTGAATAAACTAATTTTTCTGTTTAGTAATTTTTAGTCATATCCTATTCTTCATGAAACCATTTGAGGTTTTCTTGGCAAAGATACTGGAATAGTTTTCCAGCTCATTTTACAAATGAGGAAACTGAGGCAAATAGGATTAAATTACTCTCCCAGGATCACACAACTAATATCTGAGGCTAGATACGAATTCAGGAAGATGAGTCTTCCAGACTTCAGACCCCAGCTCTATCCACTATGCCATCTAGTTGCCTCAATAAGAAGCCTTCCCAATAAAATTGAAGCAAAGTAAGGATACTCATTATCTCTATTATTATTTAATATTGTACTAGAAATGCTAGTTATGGCAATAAGACAAGCTAAAAATAATCAGTGCTGCGGTATTATTCTTTAAGTTGTGGGTCCAATTTTCATTGTTATTTTTATACCTCCAGACATATTCTGAATGGGTATTAACTGTGCTGTATGATTTGAACTCTTAAATATATTCATTTTAGGAATTTTATAAAAATGCATTAAGCCCCTCCATCAGTGTTTCTTGGAAACTTAACGTTTTTTGGGGGAGGAAAATCCATTAGAAAATTTATTAGGATCTTGCCAACCAAGAGTGTAATCTTGTAACAATCAATCAATGAACATTTATTAAGCATAATGCACTTTGTGCAAATCACTGAGAATACAAAAAACCCCAAACAAACAGAAAATACCATCTCTGCCCCATGGGAAAGGCAATATATAATAAACATATACAAAGCAAGCTATATACAGAATTGATGTTGTTGTTGTACGTGGTTTTCAAAGATTAAATGACATTACTAAGTAAGAGTCAAGTTACGGCGTGTCCACCTGTGGCTGATCAGACTAACCCGAGCTCAGAAGGCTGTGCCAGGGACTGGGCACAAATAATCCATGTGAACATTTGGAGGGCTTCTCTAATTCTGCACGTTTCTTGTTGTTTCTTTTGAACTGATTCGTTCTGCTTTGTTCCTAAAGCCCAGCCCCTTGTCTGAGGAGGGCACGCCAGGCTGGGCGGTCCAGAGCCAGTGTCTCCCATGTCATATAATCAATTCTGAAGTTCTTCAGAGAGACCTTGAAAGCGTCCTTGTACGGTTTTTTCTGACCCCCTTGTGAACGCTCGTCCTGTGAGTTCTCCATAAAATACTTTTTTTGGCAAGCGTATATTTGGCATTTGACCAATGTGGCTGGCCCAACAGTCATGCTCTCTGCTTCAGAGCTAGAACGCTCAGCAGTTTAAGGACTCGGTGTCTGGTCCCTGATCCTGCCGGGGATCTTCAGGATCTTCCTAAGACAATTCAAATGGTAGCAATTTGGTCTGCTGACATGGCGTTGGGATGCAAGCTCTGCAGACCTTCAGTTGGACAGTCCATCTAACATCTCTCCTCTCCCACACTTCCCTTCGGAGCCTCTCAAACACAGCGTGTCACAAGGGTGGCAATCTCATTATCAACGTGGACATCCCTGGAAAGTAGACTGCCAAGACCAGTGGACTTATCAATGATTAACAGAAGGAAGGGACTTGAATTGAGAGGGATTGGGAAAGGCTTCATGTAAGATATGGGCCTTTAGTTCAGACTTAAAGGAAATCAGGGACATCAGGGGGTGGAGTGGAGGTTAGAAAGCACGTCAGACAGGAGGAACAGGCGAAGAAAATGTCCCGAGTCTTGTTCGTGGAACAGTCAGGAGGCCAGTGTCACTGGATCAAAAATTACATGGGAGTAATGTGAGAAGAGAAATCTCATGTTGATGTGTGGTGGATTCTTCATTAAGGAATAAAAGACCCAGCCTATGGCCAGTTGGTGCTGAACATTTTAACAGAGTTCCCTTTCCCCTCTGGGGCAGATGTTCCTAACTTGGCTTCTTTCTCTTTAGCTAATTTTAGATGAGCTATTTTCTTAACTATTATCTCCTTACTATAAAAATTGTGTTTTATCTGTTTCATTAGCAAAGCTGGATCCTTAAGCGACTCATATATATAATAACTCTGAATCAGAATCCCTGCATTAGACTAAGTTAGACCTGACTCAGAACAACAGAGAAAATCCACAGGAAACAAACAGAGGCGTGATCAGAAAAGGGCCTCGAAATTCACTCACGAGAAAGATCCACCGAGGAAGACTGAGCAGTGATCTGGCTAGACGGAGGGAAAACACTGGCAGGAAATTCAGAATGCACAGAACTTCCGTGAGGGTTAGAGTTGGAGTATCTTCTGATAGAATGAGGATTAAGACCACTAGATTTGGCAATTAATAGCCCATTAGTCAGTTTAGAAAGAGCTGTGTCAGTTGAATAGTGAGGTTTGAAGTTTTGTCAAAATACAGAGAAGAGGGGTCAGCTAAATGGAGCAGTGGAGAGAGCACCAGATCTAGAATTGGAAAGACCTGAGTTCAAGTCTGGCCTCAAATCTGTGTGACCCTAGACAAGTCTCTTAACCCCAACTGCCTCTAAAAAAATTTAAAATAAGCATGCAGCATACAAACTAAATGAAGGGACCAAGCAGAGATAATTTTTCAAAAGTTTTAGGAGGTGACATGAGGAGAGGTATAGGATAAAAACTAAAGAGGAAAATATAATCAAATGGGAGTTATTTAATGATGGAGGAAATTTGGGCATGTTTGGAGGTAACAGGGAAGAAACTAATAAAACTGGGATAAGGGAAGGATGATGGGACTGGATTATGCAAAGCACTGGAGATGAACCCAGACACAGTATCAGAAGGGAAGACCTCCATTTATGAAAGCTGGTGACTAAGAAGTTCCAGACTTCCTTGAGACTCTTGGACAGTTACCTGGGTGCCCAAGGATAAGGAGATAGGTCCCCTCCCATTGATTGAGCACTTGACGGACTACAAGGTTATTTTCACAAACAGATGTCTAGGAGCAGTCCCACAAATATTAATCAGCGGGAAATATCTCCAACATACAATGTTATGGAAGGAGTGAGTAGAGGGAGAAAACAGACAAGGACCAGGAGCTGAGCTTGGAGGGAGAGCAAAAGGGGGAAGATAAGCATTTATTAAGTGCCTACTATGGCCAGGCTCCATGCTAAGGGATTTACATCAATTACCTCATTTGATTCTCTTGTCAAAGTGATAACTTACTTAATTGAGATGACATAGGAGAAAATAGAGGACCAAGAACTGAACTGGGAGGGTTTCTACACTTAGTGGCAGAAGGGAAGGATGAGGAAAGAAAAGGAAGGATAGAAGCATATGTTAAGCACCTACTATGTATCAAGCCCTATGCGGAGTACTTTATAAATATTAACTTATTTGGTCCTCTAACAACCCTGAGAAGAAGGTGTTATTATGATCTGCATTTTGTTGTCGAGGAAACAGAGGGACAGAAGTTGGTGACTTATCCAACATCACACAGCTAGTAAATGTCTTAAATCAGTTTTAAACTAGTTCTTTCTAATTCCAAACCAAGTTACTCGATCCACTGAGCCATCTAGTAGTAGATGAACCAGCAAAGAAGAATGGAAAAATGGAGTAAAGAGAAAGAGTATCAAGTGATTGTGCTGCCACATACACTGTATCTAGGATATACTGTAACCTATTCAACATGTAAAGGACAGCTTGCCATCTGGGGGAGGGGAAAAATCGGAACAGAAGTGAATGCAAGGGATAATGCTGTAAAAAATTATCCTGGCATGGGTTCTAGCAATAAAAAGTTATAAAAAAAAATAAAATAAAATACTATCTACCTTCAGAAAGAGAACTAAAAAAAGAGAAAAAAAAAAAGTCATTGTGCTGGGACAAGATCCCAGACAATGCAGAATTGGATTAGATTGGGAGCTTGGTTTTCAGAAAACAGAGATCCTTTAAGACTCCTGAAATGAGCATGGTTGAGGAAAGAGTTAGAAACGAGGCTCGATTTCAATGTCTTCATCCTCAGCATAGCAGTTTCTGATGGAAGCAGGGCTAGTGAGCTGAAGAAGGAACATGAGAGCTAAATGAGATAAGGCTGTCAAGAAACAGGGACAGAAAGGACTTTATCCAGAGTCCCTGATAGCAAGAATCAAGCAGTGACTCCCCGTTCCCCAGCCCAAGTACAGAATAAGCAGAATGGGAACAGCAGATGAGAGGTGAGGAATTAGTAAGCACTCCAAGGCTGAGTGAGAAGCATAAAAAGGCAATCTGAAGTGAAGGGAACCATGAGGAAACTATTGTGAGAATGATAAAACTATGAAAGATGAATGAGGGAAAAGGAGAGGAGATGTAGTCAGAAATAATTTCCTGTAGTTTATATATAGATATGTAAATAATTTTATTTTGTATTTGAAAGAAATAGCAAGTGGTGCATAATAGATTTACACTTTCTGTATAACTATCCTTTTATTTTACTGTGTTATGGAAACGTTTGTTTTATTCTATGAATTGAAAATACTAATTTAAAATAAATAAATGCATAGATACTACTCTCATCAAATTTGTAAATTTGATTTCCTTGATTAGAAGAAATTTCTTTCTGCTAATCATTCACATGCAGGGATATAGGAATAGAAATTCCATTTCCCCCCAGTAACTGAGGATCAAGCAATAACACTGGAGAAGACAGGAGAAAAAGCAAGTTGAGCTAAAATTATAGGAAAAGCACCTCATAAGAAAGCTCTGAAATACCATAAAATTTTATTGAAATGTACACTCTTCCCAGATTAGAATGTAAGCAATCTATTCTTACTTTCTCCTTTATTATTATGTGTGGTTACCTATTTGTGTTTCTTTGAACTCCTATATTTGAAATTCAAAATTATCAGGAAGCTCTATTCTTTTTATGAGAAATCCTTGGAAGTCCTCTATTTCAACACAAGATCCATTTTTCCCCCGAAGGGTTTTATTGCTTTTCCAGGCAAGACACCTGGAAGTTTTCATATGAGAGTTTCTTTCAGGAAGTGAACAATAAATTCTATTTCCATTTTACCCTGTGGTTCTAAGAGATCTGGGTGGTGTTCTTTTAAGATCTCTTGAAACAGCATTCTTATGCTCTTTAAAATTTTTTTGGTTATGGTGTCCAAAGAGTCGAAAGATTGACTTTTTTCCTCTTCACTGTTTTCCAGGTCATTTGTTGCCGTTCTTTTATATCATACCTTACATGCTTTTCTATTGTTTTCATCATTTCCATTTTGTTTTAATATTTCAAGTTATCTCATTGAGTCACTGACTTTTATTGATTTATTCTAATTTTCAGGAAGTTTGTTGCTAAAACGAGACTTTTTACCCCTTGTATATTTATGCTTAATTATGAAATCTTTGGATGAAAGAATGTGAATGTTAGTCACTTTATTTGCATAATTCCAAACTGCTTTCCAAAATGGGTGTACTGCCCCACAGCTTCACCAGCAATACATGGATATCCCAATCTTCCAAATCTCTCAAACATTGTTTACTGGCGATTTTTTGTCTATAATCTTAACAAGATGCAAGGTGAGGAATGAAACCTTAAAGATGTTTTAATTCCTATTTATCTTATCATTAGCAATTTGAATGTTCTTTCATATAGCTGTTAATATTTTGAAATTCTTTTGAAAATCTTTTCTTTATATTTTTTCATCACATCTATTCAGTAGTGGCTACTGATCACATATATACATACATATTGTTAATTATACATATTTCTTGAATACCAAAGACATCTGAGAAAATTTCTCTTTTCCCATTTAACCACTTCCTTTCTTACCCTAGGTAAATTAATTTTGTCTATGCAGAAGTTTTCAATTTTACAGAGTTATCTATTTTATCTTTTGTAATTGCCTCTACCCCTTCTTTGATTCGGAATACATCTTCTACATATAGTGAGAGGTATATAACCTGCTTCTCTGCTAAGTATTTTATAGTAAAATGTTGTAAAAAAAAAAAATGACCTAAATTTAATTTCTCCAAGACAGTTTTCCAATTTTCCTGTTAGCTTCTATGAAATATGGAATCCTTTCCTAAGCAATTTGTATTTCCCGTTGTGTTTATTTAACACTGTTTTTGAGTTCCATTTTACTGAATCATTTCTGATTCTGATTCTCCCTTATATCTTTTATACCATCTGTTCTACTGCTGTTTTTATATTTTTTAATCAATACCATATGTTTTTTGATAAATTTCACTTCTCAATATCATCTAAAGTCTAGGAGTATTTTACCCCCTTCATACCTTCCTCATTTGATCATGTTTTTTAAATTAATTTTATTGTCAAATTCTGTAAAGATTCTCTTTAGTAATTTGATTGATTCAGTACTAAAACTGCCCACTCCATTTGGTAGTAGTCATTTTTATAAAATTGGCCTGGCCCAGACATGGGCACTGAATATTGCTCCAGCATCTTAATTTATTCAGTATTTCTTTTAGGATGATTTTGAAATAGAAATTATGCAAGGCTTTTTTGGTAACTTTTGGTAAATTGATCCCCAGATACTTTATGCATTTTGTTATTACATTAAATGAAATTTCTTTTTTTTTGTCATTGTCTCCTGAATTTCATTATTATATAGAAATACAGTCGATTTTTGAGAGTTTATATTGTAACGAGTCAAAATGACTGTCCCAGTATCTTGAATAATTCCCTAAGATTTTCCAAGTCTCCTGTCATAAAATCTACAAAGAGGGATAATTTAATTCCATGTACCTGTCTTTGCAACTTCAAATTCTATCTCTTGTTTTATTACAGTTACTAGCATTTTCAGAATTATATCCAGTAGATGTAACATTGAGAATGGACATCCTTGTTTAATAAAATATTTATTTTAAAATGCTTGTGTAACCTTATTGCATATTTTTTTCTTTTGGTTATTGATGCTCTTCATATTTAAAAGATTATAATATTTCATCATATCAAAAAGTCTGTAAATATACCTTATAGAGGGTTTTTTTTAGCATCAAAAATTTTGTACTTTGTCAAAGGCATTTTCTGTACCTATTGATAATTATGTTAATTTTGATGTTTTTGTTTTTAATATGATTAAGAGCAATTGTTCCCGTAATGTTAACATTTTCCTTATATTACTTATAAACCCAGTTTGGTCTAATAAATGTTCACTTATCTAACAATATGCAGTCTTTTAAACAGGATTTTATCTAAAATTTCTGAATATTCATTAAAAATATTTATTAATTATATTGGCTTGTAATTCTTTTTCTGGATTTCATTCTTCTCTGCTTTTATCCTACTTTTTTTATGTAAATAAAGCTTTTTATTTTCCAAACATATGCACAGATAATCTGATAACATTGACCCTTACATAGCCTTGTTTTTCAGATTTTCTCCTCCTTCTCCCCACCCTCTCCCCTAGATGGCAAGCAATCCAATATATGTTAAACATGTTAAAATATATATTAAATCCAATATATATAAACATATTTATACAATTCCCTTGCTACACAAGAAAAATCAGGTCAAAAAATAAAGTGAGTAAGAAAACCAAATGCAAACAAACAACAACAGAAAGAGTGAAAATGCTACATTGTGATCCTCACTCAGTTCCCACAGTTCTCTCTCTGGGTGTCAATGGCTCTCTTCATCACAAGACCATTGGAACTGGTCTAAATCATCTCATTGTTGAAAAGAGTCACGTCCAACAGAATTGATCATCATATAAATCTTGTGTTGCCATGTACAATGATCTCCTGGTTCTGTTCATTTCACTCAGCATCAGTTCATGTAAGTCTCTCCAGGTCTCCATGAAATTATCCTGCTCTTCATTTCTTACAGAACAATAATATCCCATAGCATTCATATACCATAATTTATTCAACCATTTTCCAACTGATGGGCATCCACTCACTTTCCAGTTTTTTGCCATTATAAAAAGGGCTGCCACAATCATTTTTGCACATAAAGGTTCCTTTCCCTCTTTTAAGATCTTTTTGGGATATAAGTAAGCCCAGTAGTAATAATGCTGTATCAAAGGGTATGCACAGTTTGACAACTTTTTGAGCACAGTTCCAAATTGCTCTTTAGAATGGCTGGATGCATTCACAATTTCACCAACAATGTATCAGTGTCCCAGTTTTCCCACATCCCCTTCAACATTTGCCATTATCTTTTTCTGTCATCTTAGCCAATCTGAGAGGTACGTAGCAGTATCTCAGAATTGTTTTAATTTGCATTTCTCTGATCAATAATGCTGATTTAGAGCACCTTTTCATATGACTAGAAATAGTTTTAATTTCTTCATCTGAAAACTGTTCATATCCTCTGACCATTAATCAATTGGAGAATGGCTTGACTTCTTATAAATTTGAGTCAATTTTCTATATATTTTAGAAATGAGGCCTTTATTAGAACCCTAAAATGTAAAAATTATTTCCCAATTTATTGCTTCCCTTCTGATTTGTCTGCATTAGTTTTGTTTGGATAAAAACTTTTTAACTTAATTTAATCAAAATCATCTATCTGGTATTCAATTTTGAGTTCCAGTTCTTTGTTAGACACAAATTCCTCCCTTCTCCACAGATCTGAGAGGTAACTATCCTGTTTCTCTAATTTGCTTATGTCATTCTTTATGTTTAAATCATGAACCCATTTAGATCTTATGTATGTGGTGTTAGATGTGGGTCGAGGCCTAATTTTTTCCATACTAGTTTCCAATTTTCCCTGGAGTTTTTGTCAGATAGTGAGTTCTTATCCTGAAAGCTGGGTTGTCTTAGTTCTAATTTTTGTCTCATGAAATGATTCTGATAGAGTGCTAATCCCCCTTTTTAAAGAATAATCTATATATTATGGGTATTAATTCCAGTAGATTCCTTTTTTTTTTTTTTGCCCAGGGTCACGTAGCTAGTAAATGAGAATCCAGGGCCACTGCTCAATCCACCATGACCTTTGTACTTTGTTTAAAAATTTGATAAGAGTTCTACTCCTATCAGAAAATATTTTTCCATTAATAACAACTTTGTAGCCAGTTATAATTCTGAGACTTAATTATATAATGTATAGAGCAAGAGTTGTATCACTTTGCATATTCTATATATTTGAAGTTATTTCTTTTTTGTGTGTTGTTATCACATGATTATGTTTAAGGGGTTATATATAGTTATGCTTATTATTTCAGTTTTGTTGTGATTTCACTTTGCTCATTTGATATTTTCTTTAATTTTTTTCCTTCCTATTTTTAATCAGATTGGATAAAGCTTTCTCGATTTTATTAGTGTTTTTTAAAAACTGGGTTATAGTTTTATTTATGTTTATTTTCAATCTATTTCTTCTTTGATTTTTAATATCTCCTTTAATTTTCTTTGTTGGCTTTCTCATTGTTAAACATATATTCAGTTAATTAAACTTTTTTTTTTTTGGCATTACTTCATTAATATTATAGACAGAACCAAATGAATACTTAACAATGAAATGCTAAATTACAAGTGTGTCAAAGAACAAATTATATTAAAAGCAATAATATGAAAGAAAAATGATAATGAAGTAACACCAAGATTTCAGTAGTAGCTCAAAATGTCCTCAGAACATCTATTCAAAAAACAAAATTAGCAAGTTAGGGGGAAAAAATGTTTTTTATTGTGACTTCCCTAAATCCTCCCTTCTGAAAGCCTAACCAAATATCACAATCCCCTTCCCTTCTGCCTTTTGGTATTCCCTTTCCACAGTGGGAGTTTCCTCTCCCACTCCTCTGACCTCCCAAAGATCACCAAAACTTTATTCTTACCTATAATCAAGATTCCTTCGAGCATTGTTTCCAATGGCCCCTTCAATCATTCTGTCCTAGATCACCACTTCCAGAACTGCCTCCTATCTCCACAAACTCAATAAGCTCTCTTTTCTGAGCCTTTGGAAATAACCTCCCAGCATTCTCCCTTCTCTTCCCAAAAAAGACATTGAGGAAGATTTTAATTATCTGAATCTGGTTAGAACACAGATTCAACCTTCACATGGGAACCATGGGGAATTCATTCTTTTTACCAACAGAAGCTCCGGGAGAGTCTGAATCACCTAGGGAAGGACTCTGAAGCTAAGAAACTTCTGTCAGAAGGAGGTAAGGGCCTAATTGCTGTATTAGAAGGATCTGGTCAGCCCTGCACTCAATTAGGCAATTTAATCCACCCTGGATACTGAAAGCCCACTCCTCTGAAACAATTCTCCAGGCAAGCATCTTCCACTTTGGGATCTCCTCAGAAATAAATCTTGGACACACCCAAGGCACATTATAAACCAGAAGAGACTGTAATTCAAATATTCTTAAATTAACAATAAGCTCGGTGAGGAAGGCAAGATGAGATAAAAAGACCACAACTAGATAGAAATGATTAATCTGCCAAATAGGATTTACAACATGTATTAATGCAGAAAGAAACCTGCCTTGCAGAAAGGCCCTCAAAACTACTGAAGATATCACTAGAAACAGCCAAGGCTCCTGACATCACCTAATCCTGTCATTTACACAGACTAAAGGATCAGGAGATCTGGAAGGAGTATTGCCATAAAATAGCTGTTATCTGAAGATCCTATTAATGGCAGAGTAGAAACTGAGCTTTGGGCAGGTAGGTTCAGGAAAAACTGAAGGAATAATTTCTAATGAATTTCATGAGTTCAGGTTATTTACTGTTAACCATCTCACCTTTGTCTCTGAAAGAGACCTTTCATTGACTGAAATGAAGGACTGTGGGAGAATATTGCACTCTGTACTCCTTAAGAATTTCAGTGTTTAGAAATATTGGAGAAAGAGCAAAGAACAAGCAGGGATTGAATATCCCAGTATATACTAAACCTCGGCATGCCTCAATAATTTTTTTATCTGTAAAATGAGGATTATACCCAGCAGCAAGAAATAGAAAGAGAAGTTCCATTTAAAATAACTGTAGGCAATATGAAATATTTGGGAGTCTACCTGCCAAGACAAATCCAGGAACTTATATGAACACAATTACAAAACACTTTTCACACAAATAAAGTCAGATCTAAACTGGAAAAATATCAATTACTTATGGGCAGTCTGAGCTAATATAACAACAATGACAATTCTACCTAAATTAATTTGGTTACTGAGTGCCATATCAAACTACCAAAAAACTTATTTTATAGAGCTAGAAAATATAACAAAATTCTTCTGGAAGAATAAAAGGTCAAGAATATCAATGGAATTATTTTTTTTTAAATATGAAGGAAGATGGTCTAGCCATACCAGATTCAAACTATATCATAAAGTGGTTATCATCAAAACTATCTGGTCCTGGCTAATAGAGTTGTAGATGAAGTAGAACAGGTTAAGTACACAAGACACAGTAGTAAATGAACATAGTAATCTACTACTGGTAATTCCAAAGATTCCAGATTCCAGAATAAAAACTATGACAAAAACTATTCAAAAAACTGGAAAATAATATGGCAGAAACTAGGAGAATATCATCTCATACCATATACCAAAATAAGGTCAAAACGGGTACATGCTTTAAACCTAAAGGGTGATACCATAAGCAAATGAGGACAGTAAATAGTTAACCTGTCAGATTCATGAAGAAAGACTTTGACTAAATAAGAGATAAAGACCATTATAAAAGGCAAAATGGATAATTTTAATCATATTAAATTTAAAAGGTCTTATACAAACCAAGCCAATGAAACCAAGATTAAAAGGAAAGCAGAAACCTGGGAAATAATTTTTTCAGCAAGTGTTTCTGATAAAGTTTTTGAGTATACAGTAGATTGATTCAAATTTATGAGTGTTATTCCCCAAATGACAAATATGAACAGGCAGTTTTCAGACAAAGAAACTAAAACTCCCCATAGTCATATGAAAAAACTCTCCAAATCACCATATACCTATCAGATTGGCTAATATGACTGAAAAATAAAATAATAAATGTTGGAGGTGTGGGAAGATTGGAACACTAACACTCTGTCAGATCCAACCATTCTAGAGAGCAATTTGGAACTATGTCCAAAGAGCAATCAAAACATACATACCTTTCGATCTAGCAATACCATTAATAGATCTGTATCCAAGAGATCATAAAAAAAGGGGGGGAAGGCCCACATATACAAAAATATTCTTAGCATTTTTTTAATGGTGGCAAAGAAATGGAAATTGAGGGGATGCTCATCAGTTGGGAATGGCTGAATAAACTGTGGAATACAAACATAATGGAATTCTATTGTGCCCTAAGAAATGATGAGGAGGCAGATTTCAGAAAAACCTGAAGAGTTACATGAACTGATGGTGAGTAAAGTGAGAAGAACCAAGAGATCACTATATACAGTAACAGCATGTGATGATTGACTATAATAGACTTGGCTCTGCTCAGCAATACAAGACAATTCCAAGAGTCATGATGGAAAATGCTAAAATCCAGACAAAGAAATGAGGGAGTTTGAATGAAGATTGAAGCATAATACTATTTTCACTTTCTTTGTTTTTTCACATTTTTCCCCTTGTTCTATTTCTTCTTTCACATGACTAATGGAAATGTTTACATGACTGGATATCTGTAACTTATATTAAATTGCTTCTCATCCTGAGGAGGAGGGAAAAGAGGGAAACTCAAAATCTTTAAGTTTTTTAAAGTTTAAAAAAATTTTTAAATGAATGTTGAAAATAAGATATACATGTAATTAGAAAAAAATACTATTCTTTTTAAAATGAGGATGATAAGAATAGCCTTTTAGCATCTGTTAGGAGGATCAAATGAGATTATGATGATAAACCACTTACTATAATGCCTAGCACAGAGTAAGTGGAATATAAAGATTAGCTATTATTATCATTATTCCTAGTATTACTATACTGCTATTACTATTACTATAGGTATGTAGTATGGAAAGAATCCATAGATCACTGCCAGAAAGAAACTCCAAAAAATGAAAATTCACATGACCATCATATCCAAATAAAGAAATAATTTAAACATTGAGGAGTCACTGTCAGGATCTCACATGATTTAGCAGCCATCACTAGAAAGAAGCAGAGAACTCGGAATACTCTAGAAGGATATTGGCTTACAACCAAAAATAATCCTCCAAAAATAAGTATAAATTCCACAAATGGAACAGGTGCCCCTTTAATGATAGCGAAGGCTTCCAACCATTCCTGATAAAAAGACCAGGGCAACAGAAACTTTGAAGTTCAAAGACAAGTCAAAAAAAAAAAAAAAAAAAAAAACCATAACAAGGAAACTACACACCAAAAATCATTAAAGTCTAAACACGAATAAATATGGGGAGATGATATACCTAGCGCTTTGAAACTTTTCATCAGAAGTGATAAGAGTATGTTAAAGATCAGGGAGTAGGTCTGTTAAAGTCTGATCACCTTAAAAGAGTGAAAAGGGAAGAGGAATAGATAGTGACAGGGGAGCAGAGGAAGGTTGGAGGAAGTTATCTCATCAAAGTGAGATGTGTAAGTAAAAGTCTATTCAAAAAGGAGGACCCTGTGGGGGAAACAAGTGGCATTTAAATATCTCATCTAAACTGATCAAAGGAAAGATCCCACACATTCACAGAAAGACAAAGATCTGGGTACATACATACGTCACATTAATCCGGAAACATAAGGAAAAGATAGAAGAGGGAATGAGAAGGTAAACTAAAGAAGGAATTCAGCTTAACCACAACAATTTAAATGATGCTCAAAAATGTTTGTTTTTTTTCAGAGATGAGGAATTAGAAACTGAGAAAATTCTCATCAATTGAATAGTTGGCAAGCAAAAGTATATAAATTTGATGGAATATAACTATTTTAAGAAAATATTAAGGGGATAGTTTCACTGGAACTTGGGAGCTTGTGATAACTAATAAAGTACAGTGAGCAGAACCAGTGTAAGGAAAAAAAAAAAAACTCTAACTAAAGACCTGATTAACATCACAATGAATCACAATTCCAGAGGATAAGTATGAAATGGGCTCCCTACCACCAGATAAGAGGTGACAAACCCTAGTGCAGAGCAAGATTTTTTGGACATGGACAATGCAGAAATATTGTCCTTAATTATACGTAAGGGTATTGGGGTCTTTTTCTTTTCTCAATTTGATGTGAGTGAAAGGGGGAAAGGGAATTTTTGCCTATTAAAAAAATTAAAACATAAGGAAATACACTTGGGCAGTTTTTACACCTGTGGCTACAACTTGGTCTGAGATCATTTTTTTAAGAAACAGATAATTCTAACTATATAAAAATAAAATTGATGAAGATCAAATTAGAAGAGAAACTGAAGCATACAGAATGTATCAAGTATTATGTGGAAAACAACCAAGAAAAATCATTTACATCTAAAGAACTACCCCCATGTGTTCCCAGAACCACTGCCAACAGATGAGTACTGAAGGGCCTGAAAATTTACCAAAGTCCTGACAAATGAAAACATGCTCCAAAGCCCTGATAAGAGAACATCACATTAAGATAATTTCAGCATTTCTTCACATGCCTTCAAAATTGGTGAAAATAATAAAAAGGAAACTATCAATATTTGATTTTTTTAATTTTAAAATTCACAAACATGAAAAAAAATGAACATTTTCGATGCCATCCAATGGGGGAAGGGGAGGGGAAGGCTGCACGTTAAACAATTTCTAATATGGATAGCTTGATTTGCCAATTGAGTAATTTGAAAATTCAACATACTTTTGGAGCAGTCCTCTTTGCTTCTAGCTTTCCTTCTGTTCTACGGAAAATCCATATCTATTTTCTGCCAAACTACTTTCCAGTGTTCCCAGCATTCTGTAGGGGTCGGTAAGTCCTAGCCCAATAGTAAGGATCTTTAATCAAGCATAAAGTTACTATATTCATCTTCTTCTGGATATTACACGCCTGATCAATTTCTCAAGATCTTTATTTCTAAGCAGGAAAGGATAGTTTGGATGATTATTGCATTCTTGTACACTTTCTGATTTGGTCCTGCACCTCCTCCTGGGATATGGGAAGAGGCTGTGGGAAAGACACATATAATTGTACTTGAGATGAGAACACATCTTTAGAATTGGAAGGGGCTATAGAAGCTGGGACCAATCCCATTTTAGAGACGAATAAAGTAAGGCACAGAGAGGTCATTCCTCGCCCAGAGTTATAGAGCCAGGGAGCATCTGATTCTAAGCCTAGTGTGCTATATATCACAATTAATGCCTTTCACTGCTCTGCTATGAATGTCAATTTGCATTAAAGGAAGTGACTAAATGGTCCATGTTTAACTGACTGCTATGAGACGTGACCCAAGTATTAATAATCATTAAAAAGCTAGCATTTCCATAGCAATTTATCTTGCAAAGCATTTTACAAATAGTGTCTTATTCAGTCTTCCCATCAACCTTTAAGAGGTAGATGTTCTTATCGCCATTTTACAAATGGGGAAATTCAGGGAGGAACAGGTTGAGGGACTTGCCCAGGTTCACGCAACTAGTAAGTGTCAGAAGCAATCTGAAATCAGGTCTACAGGCTCCAGACCCAGGTCTATAGCTAGCGTGCCCCCAAGCAGCTTAAAGAAAATGTTATAGAAATAAATGTCTAACAGTCAGCAAAATGTTTACATGAGGACTTTTTGTGCCAACAAACAGGAAACATAGTGAAGTCCAATTAATTGGTAAATGGCCAAAAAAGCTACAGTACATGAATGCCACGAACTATTGAGAAGTAGTGACAAACATCAGGGTTTCAGAGAAAAATTCACTACATTTATAGGGCTTTATTCACAGTATGAAATTTGGGATGTTTAATGAGGTCTCTTATTTTGGGAGGTCTGAAGAAGTCTGTGCTGCAGCAAGAAATGTTCTCTTGTTAATTAGATATATAAATTTTATCTCTAACATGATTTCTTTCCCAAAGTACAGTCAAGTATCAACTCTAAGAGAAGAAACGCCTTTCCACAATCAATGTTTTTAGACACCTTCATTTCACTGTGAATATTCTGCGGTCTTCTGGTCTTCCGGAGAAAAGCTTGCTTTCCTTGACGATATTCACGAGTCATCTCTCCATCAGGAATCCTCTGATGTAAAGGAAGAGATAATCTCCGGTCTGAGTCCATACAGCACTTCTCCTCAGAAGGCTTTGTTCTCATTTTTGAACACGCTCTAATTTTCATTTCAGTGCCTTTCCTCATTCATTATAGTGAAAAGATTTCTATCGACTATAAATTCACTGATGGGAAATATGGGATGACAGTTACCTGAAGGCTTTACAACACTGGTTATATTCCTAAAATTTCTCTTCAGTGTGTACTCTCTAATGCAAGCAAGACTGAAACTCAAAGGAAAAGTCTTTTTAGAATGATTACATTAATAAGGTTTCTCTCTAGTGTGGATTCTCTGATGGACAGCAAGACCAGAGCGATATCTGAAAGCTTTTCCACACTGATTACATTTATAAGGTTTCTCTCCAGTGTGGATTCTCAGATGCGCAGCAAGATTGGAGTTACACTGGAAAGCCTTTCCACACTGATTACATTCGTAAGGTTTCTCTCCGGTGTGGATTCTCTGATGTATAGTAAGACTGGAACTGCTTTGGAAAGCCTTTCCACAATGACTACATTCAAAAGGTTTCTCTCCTGTGTGTATTCTCTGGTGAGCAGCAAGATGGGAGCTGTATTTAAAAGATTTTCCACATTGATCGCATTCGTAAGGTTTCTCTCCAGTGTGGATTCTCTGATGGATATCAAGTTTGGAACTCTTTTTGAAACCCTTTCCACACTGATTACATTCATAAGGTTTTGCTATAGTGTGGATTCTCTGATGAGCAGCAAGACTGGAGCTGCATCGGAAAGCCTTTCCACACTGATTGCATTTATAAGGTCTCTCTCCAGTGTGAACTCTTACATGTTTAGCAAGACTGGAGCTGCACTGGAAAGCCTTTCCACACTGATTACATTTATAAGGTTTCTCTCCTGTGTGCATTCTCTGATGTGTAGCAAGACCAGAACGGAACCTGAAAGCCTTTCCACACTGATTGCATTCATAAGGCTTCTCTCCACTGTGGATTCTCTGATGTGTACCAAGATGGGAACTCTGGGTGAAAGCCTTCCCACACTGATGACATTCATAAGGCTTCTCTCCAGTGTGGATTCTCTGATGGGAAGCGAGACGGGAGCTGCTTTGGAAAGCCTTTCCACACTGATTACATTCAAAAGGTTTCTCTCCAGTGTGGATTCTCTGATGGGAGGCAAGACCAGAACGGAATCTGAAAGCTTTTCTACACTGAGTACATTCGTAAGGTTTCTCCCCGGTGTGAATTCTCTGATGGGCACCGAGATGGGAGCTCTGGGTGAAGGCCTTTCCACACTGACTACATTCATATGGTTTCTCTCCAGTGTGGATTCTCTGATGGGAAGAAAGGCGAGAGCTGCTTTGGAAAGCTTTTCCACAATGGATACATTTATAGGGTCTCTCTCCACTGTGAATTCTCAGATGACCAATGAGGAGCGCTCGGTAGTGGAAGGCCTTCCCACACTGATTACACACATAAGGTTTCTCCCCTGTATGAACTCTCTGATGGCTAATAAGGAGGGATTTGTAGCTGAAGCTCTTCCCACATTCGTTACATTTATAAGGCTTTTTTTCAGTATGAATCTTCTGATGTCTAACAAGATCTGGGTTCCAATAAAAGCTCTTCCCACACTGATTACAGGCAAATGTTTTCATTCCAGGAGGAAAAGTAGGATGGTAAGGAAGAGATGAGAAGGTTGTTGTGGCTTCCTCATTACTGTCATGAGATTTCTTTCGAATGTGATTCTTCTGATGATTGATGATCTTAGGGTTCTGGCTAAAGGTCTTTCTTCCTTCATTGCCTACATGAAGCTTTTTGCCAGTATAACGTTTCTGATGTTTAACCGGGTCGGAATTCAAGCCCAAGGGCTTTTTCCATTGACTACCTTGATAGATTTGCATTTCAGGAAGATTCTCATGAGACTGAATAAGCTCTACCTGTTCAGTAAAGCATTCTCTATATATACCGTACTGAAAACAGTCATTCCTTGGGGTCAATGTCTTACATTGATTTACGACCGAATATTGTGTCAAACTCTTTCCAACTTCATCAAATTCACAGGGATTCTTTGGATTTTTATCTACCTTGATATCAGAGTCAGAGATTTCTATAAAACTGAAGTCACAGGGACCAATACTCATCAATCTCTGCTGGCCAGATTCTCCAACAGAAATGCTCAGGTTTGCAGGGATCTCATTCACTTCAAAGCTGGCCACTGAATCTGAAGAAACAAACAAACAAATATAGATAGATATAGACACACACAGATATACTCATACCCTCTTGCCTCAGATAAAAGAAAGGCAACTGATTTTTCTTTTTCCCCAGTCAAAAAGAAAGTTTTACAAGGTAAATAAGCACAAGCTATCATTTGAAAATGCCATTAGCTCTCAAATGGCTTACAAAGAGCTTCACATACACTGACTCTGGATCTTCACAACAGACCTACAATACAGGGAGAACAAAATTCTTATAAAACTCTTCAAACTCAGTTCACAAGCTCAGGATGGCTGAGGGACAAGCCCCAGATCTTTCAAACAAAGGAAAGAGAAAATCTCTTTCCTTCCTTACAGCAATAACCAGTTCCCCTGGAAAGTCTCTGAGGCATTATGACTTGCACGTCCCAACTTCATAGCACAGGCCATGAGCTGAGAATGACTGAGTGACCTGAGCCAAATCTCTGCAGCTGTGAATAGAACTCACTGATGAGATGAGCTCCTTCCACAGTACTAGATGGACTTTCCCGATTGCAATTTAAGTTTTACTTTTTGTCAATCTCAGGCAATATTTCTGCTTTTGTGTAGGGATCACTGCTTATGCACTATAGCACAGTCATTCTTTGTGAATTTTATATGGTAAGCTGAGAAACAGATCTATTCTTTTTAACTGTCATGTAATCATATTCAAATATAGTCAACTTTTCTTGTAATCTATTGAGACCAATACATACTTTGCATTTGTTGTACATTTAATAAATGTTCACCTCATTTCATTATCTATTAAACCATTAAGCACAATAATTACCCCAGTAAATCCTTTACATCTAATTTTTGTTGTTGTTGTTTCCAAATCTGGGACCACAACATGTCTGGCAACCATTTTTTCCTATTCTTCTCAGACACAATAGATTGGTTTTGGCCTATTAATTTTTCAGGATAGCTATTATCCACATGTTTTTCAAAAACTTTATCTTCAGATCCCCAAATGTTCAGGCTTCCAGCGGTCTTGGTATTCATGCAACATCAACTCTGTCTACTTCTGACTAAGGATAACAAATTCTTTCCATTTCTCAACTTGACATCAAATTGTTTCCAAACCGCTGGAAAGTTTTCACATACAAGTGAAACTCGATTCCTAACGAACGGTCAGTGTGCTCACATCTGTACCAGAGTGTTGCCTCGTTCTAAGGTTAACTTATAATCTCATCTCATCAACGCTGCAATGACCACATCAAGCTAATGTCTGTGTTTTTCCAGTACAGAAGGCGAACTCTGAAAAACATGGATCACTAAGACTGCACATTACAACCATCTTGGAACCATCATGGACCATCACACACATGCTACAGATAGAAACCTCACCTTGCCAATCATTGCAACATTAAAGCCAATTTCTGATTGAACTTATTTTCTATTTATGTTACTCATTTTCTAATCTAGAGGATGTTCAAGGGAATTGGTTGGCAACCCAGGTCAGACTTTTCAAGAGAATATAGCCAGTGTGTCAATGGTAGCAAGAAGTCTGAAAAGATCTTTATCTTACAAAGGTTGTTTTATCCATTTAATATACTGCTTGTCATTTGGACTCGTTTGGGGAATGAAAACAAAAACTGAATTTCAATCCCTCAACAAGAAAGATTACAAAACTTTCTTATGTTTTCTACCTTGAGCATCTGTGAGGGGGGAACATTTCCACTATATTCTGATTATCAATCCAAAGCCAACTGGCAGCACACTGGATACAGAGTTGGGCTTGGCCATCACAAAACTTTGTATTTGAGTTCTATGTTGGGTAATTGGTAGCACTGCTACCTTAAGCAAATCATAACCTCCACTGCCTCTGTTTTCTCAGAGAAAATAACAACTTAAGTATTGTTGGGAGGATCAAAATAAGAAAATATCTATAAAACACGTAGCCGGAAATGATACAAAGGCAAAAAATACTGAAGCGGAGTAGTTTCTTCTCCCTTTTATCACACAGTCAGTAAGTGTCTGAGGTCAGATGTGGAGTCAGGAAGATGAGTCTTCTGACTCCAGACCTGGCATTCTGTCAGAGTCACCCAGCTGCCATAAGATCTTTGCAACAACCAAAAGCAGTTATAATTCTGAGTTGGGAAAATCTCTTTCCTCTTTCTGTGAACCTTTAGTGGTTATTGTGTAGTCACAAAGTAGGCTAAGTTGGGGGTCACAGTTCTAAAACATATTATAGAAGGCCATCCTTCCCCTTTTATGCTTTATGAGGCCTTGTATCAATGACTGGCAAGGTGAATCTCGATTTGCAGAATGTGTGTGTTGGTCCATGATGGCTCCAAGATGGTCTGTAACATGCAGTCCTAGTGATCATGTTTTTTCAAGAGTCTGTCTTCTGTCCTGGAAGAGCACAAACATGAGCAACTCTGTATACCTATGACTATTGACACACTAGAAATCTCTAGTCAGTCACTGGTTTCTACTGCATTTTTCTACTTTTCTCTGTTTTAACCCATGACTTCATCCCATTCACATTTTATTTATTATGAGAATTCATTATATTTTCTCCTTGATCCTCTGATCTTTCCACTTTGCCTCTGCCTCCATCCTTAGAAATAAAAACCACGTGGGGGGAGGGAAAGGGAGCAACACCAGAAATTAATCAGTGAAATGGCCTGATCTCCACTTATCTTATATCCATCCCCGTTTCAGTCCCGGATGGATGGCTGGAACACTGTTCTAAAAGCTTCCTACCCTTTCACCTCCCCTCCCTGAAACTTCTTCTTTAGTACAAAGTTATTTTACACCATGAGGTGGCCCGATGGACAGAGAATTATGCCTGCAATTATGTCAGGAAAGACTGACTAGAACTCCAGACTCAGGCACTTATTATCTGTGTGCCATTGGACAAGTCCCAGTGTTTGCTTGTTACCTCCATCTTATTATCTCTAAAAGGAGCATAATAGTACTTACCTCCTGGGTGGCAGAAAAAAGTGGACATTTACCAAGAGCTCTCTCATCTCCCCTAAATCAGATACCTTCTTTTCCTCCATTGCTCTGGTTTGACATAGCCATGGCAAATATCTTTTACATGAATAACAATCCCAATCTATTCCAGCTTCTTAACTCCTGTGTCATCCCCTATTTTTTCTCTCATTTATTGGTTCCTCTCCTCCTGACATAAATAAAATCATGTCTTCTTGATCTTCACAAAAGCTTCACTCAGTCCATTTAAACTCACGATTTACTGACTTCTATTTTTCCTTCTCTTTGTGGCTAACTGCCCAGAGAAGGCCATCCACAAGTGGTGTTTCCAACCCTTTCCTCTGACTCTCTTCAAAACTTTGTACTCTAGCTTCCCACTCCATTGTCCAACTGAAACTGTTCTCTGTAAAGTTAACAATAATCTCCTAATTTCTTCATCCATTTGTCTTTTTTTTTTTTCTTTTTTCTAAGATTGATCACTGGCTCTCTTCTCTCTAGGTTTTGTTAAGAATACTCTCTTCCGGTTCTCCTCTTACAAAGTCCAAAGTCAAACTCATTATCTCTCCCCTCACCTTCTGATTTTCTTATTCTCTTTCCAATTACTCTCAGGGTACCACACTCTCATTATCCAGGCTCCTAGTCCAGCTGCCCTGCTCCCATCTCCCTAGTCTCCCCCTCCACATGTGCACTAGCCAGGGGGACAGACCTCCCCTTTGCTCCATCTCCCGACTCCATGTTTGCTCTGGCTGCCCCTCCTGTCATTCTAGCTTCCCTGAAGCTCCACCTAAAACCCCTCATTCAATGGTAAGTCTTCTCCCATTCTCCTTAGTGCCTTCCCTCTGCTGATTAACTCCAATTTCTCCTGGATGTGGTGGGTCCGTCCACAGCCATTTGCATGTCATGGTCCCCATCAGAGAATGAAATCCCTGAGAGCAGGGCTTGTCCCCTGCCTTTCTGTGTCATTAGTGCTTAGCACAGGTTTGGCTTATTAATAAATGCTTGTTAACGTGAAGAAAATCTAGGAAAAGCCCAAGCCTTTTGGGGATGATTTCAACAACCCCAAAGTTTCAAATAGTGACTTCTTATAGGATCATAGATTTCTCGGTGGAAGGGAATTGAAATACCATCGACTCCAAGCACTTAATTTTACAAATGGGGAAACTGAGGCTCAGAGGTTCAGTGACTTACCCCTGTATCTAAAAAAGGAATTTCAGGTCAGGTCTCCCTGTCTCCAAGGCTAGCCCTGACTTCACTGTAACACAGAAGTGCACCATGATAACAGCCCTCACGCAACTACTTTCTTCTCACTCACCTGGACAAAAGTTCCTTGGGCCTTTCCCCCCCAGAATCCATGGTGTTCCCCCTTCCTGGAAATGGGAGATCAAATCTTCTCTGGCACCTGGAAGCCCTAGGCATGGGGAATATGAGAGAGGATGAGGATGGAGAGAAATTTGTGATTTGGTCCTTTTTGGGGCAAAAAGCCACGTAAGCAAGGACAACAGTACAGTTCCCAGGACTCTTCCAGGATGATTTCCACGGTATTGATTGTTGGGCTTTGGATAGGCACTCACCAGTTCTTGCAACCAATTGGGAATCAGAAAATTCTGGTTCTGTTCAAGTCTATTTAGAAATTAGACACAGCTGGTAGCACAGTGGTAAGAGTCATGGCCCTTTAGTCAAGAAAATTTGATTCCAAATCCAGTCTCAGCCACCTCGTAAGTGGGTGCTTCTGGACTAAAATTATTTCATTTATATGTGCCTCAGTTTCCTTAATTGTAAACCAGGGACAATGACAGTAGCAAACTAGACATTGCGATGATCAAAAAGAGAAGATATTTATGTGCCTGACACATACTAAGTACATGATAAATGCTTAGACCCTTCCCTTCCTCTCCCACCAGCTGGCCTGGAATTGGAGGGAATAATGAAGAATAAGGATAAACTTCCTAGGCCGAGAAGAATTAGGAGCAAGGAGCCATCAATTTAGGCTTGATAATAACTTTTCAAAGTCTAAATAAACCCACTCTTGGCAGCTAGAAATCCCTTCACTGTCCATCTTCAAGAAAAAGCTGAGTGAGCAGTTTTTGGAAATTTTTGTGGACAAAATCCACGTCCGGTTAGAGGCTGAACTAGATAACCTTTGAGATCAACAAGACCGAGAATCTTTAATGAAGGTTTGAGTTTTGACCCAGAGCTATGTAAAATAGGAAAGAGACAATTCCAGGAGCATCAAGGGAAAGTACCAGCTTCCCATTACATAATTTAAAGACCTTGCAGGAGAAAACCAGGCAGCAGGAAGATCCAGGGGAGAAATCAGCACTTTTGCCTTTGGAGTAATTGATCAAGGCGCAAACTCAATATACGGAAGAGAGAAAAAAGACATTCCTTGGATGGCAAATTCAGAATTACCAAAGGAAACGGTCCTTACCCAGGAACAGCAGGTTCTGGACATTCTCCAGCATAACCTCCTTGTACAGCTCTTTCTGAGAATGGTCCAAGAGGCACCATTCTTCCTGGGTGAAGTCCACAGCCACATCCTTAAATGTCACCAAGTCCTAAACCATCAAATGTCACAAGATTTAGAGCTGAGACTTCAAAACGCATCAACTTACAGGAGGAAACTGAAGCACAGAAGGGATTTGTCCAAAACTCTTAGAACCTTTATGTGTCAGAAGCAACATTTGAAAACAGAGTCACTGAGTGCCCCAATGAAATACTGAAAAAAGCATTTTACATTTGAAATGAAAATCACTTTGGGATAATAAAAATTGAAGAAATATCTTCCTACGGAGTGTTTCTCCCTATGAAATCATGGAGGAGGTCTGTGCCCTATCGGTGAACTCCAGGAATTTTGGAAGAAAAAGAGAGAAGATGACATCAAATTCCTCATTGGAAGTGTCTTAAGTGAAAGAAAATTTGAAGAAGAATCTGTAAGAAGCTGGCAAGCTGGGGAGAAACTGTAATCCATGATCATTAAAGAGAAAGCAAAGAAAAAGCAATTATCGAACTAATTGCCTAAAAGGCTGAAACAGTCACAACTAGATGAAAGTCTGAAAAGAATTCTTAAGAGATAGTACTCTTAATCTGGGCTGAACTAGATGGTGTGGAACGGTTTCCAGCCAAGTGAAGAAGACCGATCTGTTGTTTTATTGAGGGCTTGAAGCAACACTAGGTATAATATGCCAAAGGCAAAACAGCTTCTGTCTTTGCTTGATGGTAACTTTCATTTGCTTATGGCATCTAATCCCTAATTTTTACATTTAGTTATTTATAGTAATATATTTAATACATAGAAATGAGGAACTATGCTAGGGACAGGACATGTATGAGCAACAAATTCTCTTTTAAAAAATCCCTAGACCTCTAGAACATTGGGCACCAAGAAAAAGAATTAATAGAATTAACTGAAAGACAAGAGTGGGCCACATTTGCAAATCCTTGGATACTTGGGAGGGGTCATCCATCTTTTCAACCTATTACATGTGGAACACGTGTTTGGCCACTGCACTTGGTGTTTGATGCTCTTCCATTTTGTTCTCTTCCATTTCTAATAGAATGATACAATTCACTTTTTCAGAGATTCGATTATTTTGGAGTCCCTCAAACTCATAACCTTACCTCTTGCCCCTTTAGTCAATAACTCTATTACTTGGTTCTATTTTTACCATTCTCTATAACGTAGATAAAATTCTGGACTCCTATCTCTTGCCCCTTGCCCTCTTAGTCAATAATTCTATTACTTAGTTTTATTTTTACTATTCTCTATAATGTGGGTAAAATTCTCTTTTCACTTTTTCCTCATTTGGATTTATTTGAAATTATCTGATTTATGTTGTTCAGTTGCATCTGACTCTGTGCCCACATGTGGGATTTTCTTGGCATTTTCTTGCCATTCTTCCTTTTCCAACTCATTTTATATGTCAGGAACTGAAGGAAAGCAGCTTATGAGGTGCCTTGACTAGGGTCACACAGTCACTGAGACCAGACTCATGGCCTCCTGCCACCAGAGCAGGTGCTCTATCCCCTGTGACATTTCCGAATGTCCCCAGGGACCATTTAAGCACTTATTATGCCCCATATTTAATCCTTAACTTCCTTTATCACTATTGCTGAATTTCTGAACAATCAGAGAATTGATTGGGTTTTTTTTCCACTTTTGGAGCTCCCCGTGAAGTTACAAACCTTTCCTTTACTTAAAGTGTCATGAGTCACGACCCTTCACTTCGGAGTATTATTCTTAGTATAGGCAATCATCTTTTGCTGATTAAAAATTGCTCTCTAATTCTCTAAATTACTCCCAATAGAAGTCACTCCCAAACTCCTTTTCTCTACCTCCCACATCCTTCCTTCACCCATGGGATGATGAGCCCATAAGGAATTCAGCTCACCTCTCTCCCTGATTTTTCTTACTCATCCTGTAAGGTCTCTTCAGCCTTGGCTCCCTCCCTCGCCTCCACATCGTCTGAGGAGAGCACTCTGGGACTTCTGATCCAATTTTCCACCCACGCAGGAGCTCCCATTCCCCAATCTCCCCTTTTCAGCTTTGTGTTCTGGGCTGACTTCCTCATTTACAGCCTAAACTCCTGAAGAAAACTGTCACTTTCTGTATCTGAATTCCCAGGGATTAGGAAAATGTCTGGCACACAGTAGGTGCTTAAATGCTTATTGATCCTTGATGACCCAAACACTCTCATCTAAACATCTTGTCTCTTCTTTTGTCTTGAAAATTGAGGGCGAGAAACTGAGCTACCTCTCCTCCCACTTTCCTTTCAGACATCTTGAAAGAACATCTAATAGACATCTTAAACTGAATTTATGTAAAATGCAACTCATCATCTTTCCCCCTAAAGTCACCCTCCCATCTGGACAACACATCCTCCCAGTACCCCAAACTCTTAGCCCAGGGGTCGGCCTTGACTCCCATATCTCCCCCTTATCCAACAACGGCCAGGTTACTTTTACACAACCTCCCCAGTTCTCCCCTTCTGTGCTGACACTGCAGCCGGCTTGGTGCAGGCCCCCATCACCTCACCCTGGACTCTTACAGCGGCTGGGGGGTCAGTCTGCTTCAGGAAACTCCTCACTCCCAGGCATTCCCCATTGGGCCAACAGAAGGAAGAGCCTGATTTCGGGCCCTCCCCATTACTCCCCAGCTCCGGAAACTCCGGTGGCTCCAGGCTCGGGCACAAAGGCTTCCTCCATCCAGCCCCTCATCAGCTACATATCACCCTCTTTTTCAGCCTTCTTATGCCTTTCTTCCCACCCCTGGGTCTCTTGGATCCAGTGAGCCTGGCCTCCTCTGGGCTCCAGAGCCATTCTCTATTCCCAACGTGGCTGGAACGCTCTCCCTCCTCATTCTGCCTCCTGGAGGTCCCACCTTCCGGAGAAGCCTTCTTAATTCTTAATCCTCCTTAATTCTCCCGGTTTTCCTTCAGTTAATTGTTTATTTACCCTGCCCAGTCATTACTTTGCACACATTTGTTTACATGCCTTTCATCCCAAAAGAGCCCAAGCTCCTTGAGCACAGGGGCTGTCTTTTGCTCCCCCCAACTCCGGGGATCAGCACAGTGTCTGGTACCTAGCAGGCCTGCGAGTAGTGATTGATTTATCCTCAAAAATAGTTTTTAGGTATGTTCCTATATCACCGTTCTTACAGAGAAGGAAACAAAGGCAGAGGTTTTAAGTGTATGTATCCTTTCAACAGCTTGCCCCATGCAGCTGCCTGGAAGTCCTTTTGGTCCCTTCTAGAAAAACTTCAGCCCCTTTTTCTTGTGGGGAAAGAAGAGGATTTTCCCATCCTCCCCACACCCGTCCCTTGGTACGGGAATCTCACGACTCAGGGAACAGAAACCTGGAATCAGGAAGATCCACATTCAAATATGGCCTCGCACACTTGCTAGCCGTGTGACCCTGGGCAAGACACTTAATCACGGTCCACCTCACTTTCCTCAACTGGGAAATAACATAAAAAGAGCTCCCACCTCATAGACCGGCCATAGGGGAATCTGGGAAACCAAATTGACTCCATTTTGTCTCGTAATTCTAGACCTTAAAGCCTGATGCCCTTAGACAGGAACTAAACGTTTCCTGGCCAACTTCTCCCAGCCCCAGATGACAAAGTGAAAATTCAGAGGGCTCAGGAAAGGTTATAGGAACTCATCTGAGCTCTGGGCTCTCCCTGCATCCCATCCCACCAAACCAGCCAAGGAACAGCCCTTAACAAATGCTAATCAGGCCATTGAGAAAGAAGTCTTTTCTTGGGTCAGGTAGAAAGCTGGAGGCTGGAGGCCTCCGGGAGTGGAAGCTGCCTCTTCCTTAGCTCAGCTTCACTCCCCAAAACAAATGTCCCTTTTTTCATTTTTCATGCTTTTTTTTGCAGAAGGATCCTACCTGACGTTCCCCAAAGTCTGCCGGGCAATGACTCCAGGAAGAAAGAATACACACGTATACAGAGATACATAAATGAATACACATGTGCTCTCGCAAACTAAAGGGCCCAAAGGTCCCATCATTAATAATGCCGCTCAGACTGTGGAGAAGTGGATAAAAAACTGCCCTGTCCCTGTCTGGCCGGAACCAGGGCTGCCTTATGCTGTCCCTACCCGGCCCGGACCATTCCGGCAGCAGGATCCAATGAGATTCTCCTTAAGTGGCTCAAGGCAGGAAGCAGAAGCCCCTTTCTGTTCTTTTTAACTTACTCCCCTCCTCCTCCTGACAGATACTGGACTTGGGCTGAGCCTTTAACCAAGATCCCCGCCCCATCCCCTCTCCCTGTGCCTTTGCCCCTATTCTCTCAGGTCCTCACCTGGGTCTCCCGGCTCCCCTCCCACCTCAGCTCTTCCTGGTCCCTGAAGGGGCCTCCCTGTGGGAGAGCCTCGGGGCTCCAGCGCAGAGAGCTTGTGTGGACACAGCTGCTCACACTCCCTCAGACCGGGATCTCCTCGGGAGCCAGCACTGATTCCCCCGCGCCCTTCCTTTGCCTCCCCAGCGGACTGACACAGGCCCGGGCACCCAGGAGCCACATTCTCCATGCTTACTGACTCCCCCTGAGAACTGGCAAAGAGGGGCAAAGAGGTGGGGCAGAGGCGGCA
Organism: Antechinus flavipes; assembly: GCF_016432865.1. Classification (NCBI taxonomy): domain Eukaryota; kingdom Metazoa; phylum Chordata; class Mammalia; order Dasyuromorphia; family Dasyuridae; genus Antechinus; species Antechinus flavipes. Next base: position 631,509,181 of record NC_067400.1, on the reverse strand, counting down.
GGAAACGGCCAGAACCAGGGCAACTCCTGCCCTCTCTGACAGGAGGAAGCTTCCCGGGCTCTCCTGATCGTCCCCTGGGCTGACGCTGCTGAGCTCTGGGCAGGGGCCGCACTCACCTGGGACGAGGGTCTCTGGCTGCCAGGGGCCATGTCTCTGGTTCCGGGCTTGGGTCCTCTGCCAGCCGGGCTGGGGAGGAACAAGGATGGCAGGGGGAGGAAAGACTCTGTCTTTGCCCTCTCTTCCAAGGCTGGACCTACCTGGAATTACAGAGCTAGAGGTCTCAGAGAAGGTACGATGGCCCTGCCCCCCGGGGGAGACCCCGGCACAGGAGGGGGCAGCAGGGAGGGCTGGAAATGAACTTGGTCTGAAGGGGAAGACGCTCTCCAACACTTCTCCCCCACCTGAACTGCTCCCCTTACCGAAGGGCCTGGGATCCCAGCGGGATGAGAGCAGGCTGAGCCTCGGTGCACCCCCCACCCCTCCAGTTCTCCCTCCTTCTGAGCCCGGGAGCCGACCCTGGAGGGCCAGCAATTAGACACACCTGGCCCTCGCTCACCAGGAGGGGAAGCCGAGGCCCGGTGGAAAGGCAGCACAGGAGCTTCAGGGCCCTACCTGGTCCTGAACGTGCAGAGCTGCCCTCCGGGGCCAGAGGGCTCTCCGCTCCAAGAGAAGCGGGCTGGGGGGCTGACTTCCAGGGAGGGAGAGATCTCTGCCCCCGAGGGAGAAGGCAGAGAGATCTCAAGTGCAGGCTCTGCACAGGGAGCAAAGCTGCCAGGGAGGAAGGCAGAGAGATGTGGGGTCCAACATTCCTGCTCGCAGCCAGCCCGGGCTGGGAGGGTCCCAGGAGCCCCACCCTCCCAGCCCTCCGGCCCCCCAGGATGGGCCCTCTCCTCCAATCACTCCCAGGGCCAGGACCACAGCACCCAGTCTACCTCTGCTCCCGAAGCCCTGCCCTCCATCACGTGAAATGGCTGGGCCACTGGAATGACCCCTCTTCCCCTCTGCCCTCCCCCCAGGCTTCCAAACTCCACCCCGGGGCTCAGATTCCAGCTGGGGCCGGGCTCCTCCTCCCCAATCCCTCCACCACTTCCCCCTCCCTCCCTTCCCCAGCTCTAGGACGCAGACCCTCCTCCTTCTCAGCAGAATGGCCTGGCCCTTCTCCAGCTCTGCCCCTGCCACACTGCTCCCTCTCAAGGCTGCGCCCACCCTGCATCCCCTCTGCTTCTCCCAGACACCCTCCCCCTCCCTCCCAGGCCCTCAGGTAGACGTCCCTGGCTCCCAACAGCCGGCAGCCCATTCCCCCTCCTGCAAACACCGGCCAACTCGCCATGTGGCTGCTGCTCAGCCGGTCCCCACGTGGGGGTCCCCTGGCAAAGACACCTTGGCTTGCCATGCCCCGGCCCTGGCAACGAGGGGACCTTCTCTGCCCTAAGAGCCTCCCTGGAAGCCACAGCACGTGACAGCGGACGGTACAAAGCTCCTCTGCTCTTCCCACTTCCACAACTCAAAGAGCAGGGGCTCGGCTGCGACCAGATTAAGCAACTCAAGTCCTGGGAGGTCCAGCCTCCAAACCGGGCCCTAGTGGGGAGAGGAGAGGGGCAGAAGGCTGGGCAACCCGGTCCCGGGGCACAGGGATGGCAGGAAGCCCGGCGGAGGGGAGAGCTGCTGCAGGGGGAGGAGGGGAGAGCTGCTGCTGGGGATGGAGGGACCTCCAACCCCACAGAGGAGATCCCGAGGAACCTCCGGGCCTTTTTTCCTACACCCTCCCAGACCTTATCTGGGAATAGGGAGTGGTGGGCGGGGAGGGGAGCCGTAGGGCGAGGGCCGGCTCACGGCAGCCAGATGTTAGCTCTCCTGGAGGGGACAGGGAAAGACTGGGGGCGAAAAGCCAAAATAACGAGTAGACAAACCCCAGAGCTGCACATACACATACACACACACACACACACACGTATCTATTGTTTCTATATCTGATACAAAAAAATCCTTTTCAGAAAAACTGTGTTTCAAAGTTTTTTTTTTTCCCCATTTGGTCACTTCTTCTCTTAGATTATCTGGATAGCTTCTGTCCAAAGCTTTTCAGTTTCAAATAATCACAAGGCCCTTAAAATCACATCTCCCCCTAGCTGGGAGGGGTTTAATATCAGTTTCTCTTGTATACTTTTAATATAATATGTATATTTTATTTTTATATATTTTATATAAATTTAATATCAGTTTCTCTTGTATACTTTTAATATAGTATGTATATTTTGTTTATGTATTTTATATATTTAATATGAGTTTCTCTTGTATACTTTTAATATAGTATGTATATTTTATTTTGATGTATCAGTTTCTCTTGTATACTTATAGTATGTATGTTTTATTTTTATTATTTTATGTACATTTAATATCAATTTCTTGTAGTGTACTTTTAATATAGCATGCATATTTTGTTTTGTTTTTATGTACATTTAATATCAGTTTCTCTTTTAATATAGTATGATCTTTAATATAATGGTTGCAAATCCATTTTAAAGTTAAAGTTAAAGCTATCTAAAAAGGGCTGGTCCAAGCCTACTTTGGAACAGACCGCTTTCCTGCTTTCCCAGATTTGATCAAATCAGGAGTTTTACCGAGGAAATGTTTTCTTATCAAACACTGAATCTCCTTTGTCTGGTCTTTTCCATTTACATCGCTCCGGTTTTTAAAACCAATTCCAGATGGTTTTGATGACTGAGGCTTTACAATGAAGTTTAAGGTCTGGAAATATTTCCACATCATCTTTTTTTTTTTTTTTCAAAAATTTATTTGTTCGAAACTTAAATAAAAAATAAAAAAAAATGTCATGTGCACAGCAGAACCTAAGGGAAGATTCAAAATATAAAGCAATAAATTTCCATTTTAAGAAAGCCTATATTAAAAAATATTACATATTATAAAGCTGTCCATCTTTGCTTCCTTGTAAGTTTTTTTTTTTTTGCTGTGCACTTCTTTATTCTTTTCCCCCCTTTCCTCTCCCCCTCCAAGATTACAATTAAGCAGTTATAGTCAGATATAGTTTGATATATACAGATATATCTGTGTAAAACTGTACTGTTTGTCCTGTTTCTCTAAAGATGGATATTTTTCTTATACTGACTAGTAATTTTAAATAATCTAAAACAATCCAGATGGCTGACATAAAGTGTAATGTCCCTATTTTTTCTTTTGATTAAATATTTTAGCTTTAATTGTCTGAAATCATTACTACTGCTTTTTTTACTCAATAAATTCTACTCCATATCTTTATTGTTTGTGTGTCTATTGTTTCCCATCCTGTTTTACTTCTGCCCACTACTTTGCCCTCCAATTACTTAACCTACTCTCCTTCGTGGATCCCTCTTTTATCCTTTTCTCCCAACTTTTCCCCTTATCCCCTTTCTGAATTATATATGTTGTTCCTTCATTATATTATTCCCATTAATCTACACACACTTCTATATTCTCCTCTTATCCTGTATTATCATCCTTTTTATGCAGTTAGAAGACTTTCATTCCCTTTTAAATGTCTATGTCATTCCCTCTCTAACCTTGATTTGATGTGAGTAGGGTTCCTTCTAAAATTTCCTCTCTTATCCTGTCTCTCTTGCTATCCCCTTAGCCTCTTATTTCCTTCTGAAGTTACATTTTTATACCCTTCAGGACATATACATATTGCTGCCTCTTTAATCTATTCCCAAAGAGTAGGATTCCAGAACTACCAGCCCTTCCCCTCCCATCAAATTCCTCTGTGTCATTTCTTTCTCTTGCACCTCATTTGTTTAAGATAATTACTCTTTTTTACTTTTTCCTACATGGTTTGGCTTTTTACAATCACATCATACTCAGCCCTATCCCAGTCTTTCTTTCAAACTACCCAATTACAAAGGACAATCTTAGACATATGGTTTACATTTCCACATATAAAAAATAAAGTTTGTTCTTCTTGAATGCCTGGTAATTAGTCTTTGATGTTTACCTTATATTTCTCTTGGATCTCATATTAAGTTCTTCTATTGAGTTCAGATCTTTTTTGCAATAAAATCCTGAAAGTCTGGCAATTCTTTAAAAATCCTTTTTTTTTTTTTTTTTTTTTTGATTCAGCACTATGCTTAATTTTGTGGGGTATGATACTTTCAGCTCCAATCTTAGTTTTTTTGTTCTTTGAAATATAATGTTTTAAGACCAGCAGTCTTTTTGTGTAGCCATTGCTAGGTCTCATGTGATTGTATTTGTGGCTCTACTATATTTGAAGCATTTTTTTTTCTTGTTGCTCTTTGACCTGAGGGTTTTGGAATTGGGCTATGATATTCCTATAAGTTTTCCTCATAGGATCTCTTTTAAGTAGTGATTGGTGATTTTTTTTTTTTTAATTTCTACTTTCCTCCCTCTTGTTCTAACATTTCAGGATAAATTTCTTTAATAATTTCTTGTGTTAATGTATTAAGATTTTTTTTTTATCATAACGTTCAAGTAATCCAATTATTTTTGTTTTCTATTCTTGGTCTATTCTCTAGATCAGGTTTTCTTCAGATTTTATTTTTTCCTCATTACATGTAAAACAACAATTTTGGTTATACATGTAGATTCATTGTTTTTACATATTTCCATATGAATCAATTGTTTTTCTTGAGATGGCTTACATTTTTATTTTTCCTTATTTATATTTTTCTTGTTTCTTATCATCTTATAACTCCACTGGCTTCCCCTTCCCCAATTCTAATTTTTAAGGAGTCATTTTCTTCCTTAAGATTTTGTATCTCCTTTTCCAGTTGGCTGGCTTTCTATTCATAATCTCGTTTTTCTTGTTCTTTAAAAAAATTTTTTTTCCCTTAATTTCCTTCATTTGGTTTTTAAGTTCTCTTATGAATTCCTTTTGGTTAGGTAAGCATTTACTATTACTTTTTTGGGGGCAAGAGAAGCTTTTTTTGCTTCAGTAATCTCCTCTGAAGATGCATCCTACTGTAAGTGCCTACAGCCAGCAGCGTTCCTTCCCCACGGCTCATTTGTTCAAATCCCATCGCATCGGATGTGAAAAATTACTGAGAGCTTTAAACATTAATCAGAGAAATCAGAAAAGGAATCTGTGACCCCCAAGTTCTAATCCAATGTGCAATAAAAGGCACTCCAAACATTTTCAATTTTTTATAGAATCCAAGGAGTCTCTAATTAACTGGGTCCAAGATCTTCTATAAGATCCTCTTGGGTACTTGGCACTTGTATCTATTTGGGAGAGAACTAAAAATAAAATGAGGCATACAACTCCGCTTGGTCTAGAGGCTTGCCCATCAATCATAACCACTTTTTTGGCAATCGCTTCACAGCCAATCCGGTTTCCTCTTATAACTCATAGACTGGCTCAGAAGTCTAAGGAAGAGCCCAGGTATTCTTACAGGTGTTCCCCACCACGGGGAGTGATTTGGCTAGGGGCCAGTCATTGATTCTGGTAATAGGTTAATTTCTCCAGACAGCTTGAAGTGTTCCATTGGGCAACCCTGGCTTTCAAGACTTCGATCACTGCTAGCCATTCATAACAACCTCGAAGTGACTGACACTCATTTTTTACTCTAAAAACATCAGTTTATGGAGCTAGGGAGCCTCCTGAGGGGGACACAGAGGTGACCAACAAGTTACAGCCTAGTTCCAGTACCTCAGTTATAACTAAAACGCTAAAATGGTGTTTTTATACATAGAGAGACCCAGAGACAAATTCTGAATTAATATATTGGGGGAGGGGGAGGAGCTTCATATTAGAATCTATTTTTTAAGTAAGCTTCTATAGATAAATTTGTAAGAAGAGCCTGCCGATAGTGGGAGTTGGCAGGCTTCCCGGTCTGGCTGATTTCCCAGACCTTGCTGTCAGTCAACTGAGATACCTAACTGGCGGAAAAAGGAAAATGAAACTATTATTGCAAAACCAGTATAAAATGTTTCTAGTCCTTCTTTTCCAAAGGGAAAAATGGGAAGGGGAAATCCAATTGGTGGATGCTTTAAAATTGTCAGCTTTTTTCAACAGCTTTTCAATTTTTCCTAATTAAAAATTCACCTAACAAGTTTCACAACTTTTCTGATTAAATGAATCTAGCATGCTAATACTGAACTTGAGATGAGAATGATTGTTATTTATTTATTTTTAATCCAAAGAAAAAAAAACAAAAGAAATCCCTTTCAAATAAAAGTCAAAAGACCACAATTTAGAAGCAAAAGGAAACTTACCACCTCGGTTTAGAAAAGCTTCCTGGGGCTTAAAGAATATGGGAAGTGGAAAATCAAGGGGAAGGCCAATCTCAAAGGGCCACCCTATTTGGGAGCCAGTGGTGAAAATCCATCTGGGGAGAGGTGGTCCTTTAATGGATTAATGGCTCCATCAAGGAGGGCAACCTAAAGGAAGCCTGAGTTGCCAGAATGTGACCCCCAAATTCCAAATGGATATTCAAAAAGAAAGGTGCTGAAGCTGCAATCAGCAAGCATCAGGGTTAAATGTAATGTGCTTTTCTATAACGAAGTGATAAGATTTTATTCTATAAGGTACAATGACACCATGAATACCAATATCACTTAAAACAAAAAAGGTTATTTGGTCCCAACATATATCTTTTATCCTAACAGTGGGTCTTCATATACATCACTAGTTTAAACTGAATCCCATTCTGCTTAATTCCTTAATACAATCACTGATGTTTATCAAATCACAATGAACTGAGTAAATGCTTTTATTTGAGTAGGAGGCATCAAAATTATCTGTACAAATCTCAATTGCCCCTGGCTTCTTAGCTACCTGTAAATCCTCCTCCTCAATCAACTTATTTGGGAGCCTTCTCAATGTAGTTTAATCTTTAACCTGATTTATCTTATTTTGCTCCTACAGTTAGTTGGACAAGGTTTATTTCTTTAGGTGACGTATTAACTAAGTCTGCTCTATGTTTATGACACTGAAGGAAGTATGGGATTATGAATCTTTCGCTTGAAATTTTTGGCCTAAGAGAAATATAAGATTGCAATAGTTAAATGATCTCTTTGTCCAGATAATGTAACTTTGCTTATAAAAAGACTTGCTAGAATCCTCGTGATGCTACATGTTTTCTCTGAGACTTGAACCTATCCTTGAGCACATTCATAAGAACTGGGTTTTTTACCTTTATGATTTTTGCATTGTAGTAAAGAGATGTTTGGCAGCAGTTACTTACCACCCCTACTTCCCAGTACAAGACACACTCCTAAATCTTCTCAAGAAAAGGTTAATTTTAATTTGCACTTCTCTATTTCATAGTCATTTGGAGCAGTTTTCAGGATTATAGTTTTGATTTCTTCTGAAAACTGTTATATCAATTGGGGAATGATTCCTATTTTTATAAACTTGACTCAGTTCATCATGTTTTTGAGAAAGAAGACATTAGCAAAGAAATTTGCTGTAAAACAAATGTTCCTTGTTTCCTGCCTTTCTTCTACTGCGCTGCTTTTCTTTGTATAAAAACCTTTTGATTTTAATGTGGTCAAAATTATCCATTTTATACCCCACAATGCTCGCTCTCTCTCCTGTTTCGTCAAACTTTCTTCCTTTATGCAAAGATCTGTCACACCAAGTATTTCAGGTTCCTCTGATGTCACCATTTATTTCTAAATCATGTACCCATTTTGACCTTATCTCGGGAGACAGTGTGGGATGCTGGTGTGCACCTTGTTTCTATCAAACTGCTTCCAGGTGTTTTAATAGGGAGGGATGATGTATTTTGTCAGAGGCGTTTTCCCCGCATAAATCCCACTAGGTCGCCATGTCTGCACCCATTTCCCGGCACTCCATTCCCATTCCTACTGAAAACCAAAAAGGTTCAAGAATGGAAGAGAAAACAGGAAGTGGTCGAACGGGAAAAAAAATCTTTGTAGCAAAATTTCTCTGAAAAGAGTTTGGTGGATCCAAGATATAGAAACAATTTACACACACACACACACACACACACGCACGCGCGTGCACACCTACATATATGTGCTGATATATATGTATATATCTATGTGTGTTGATGTAAATACACACCTGCATATTTGTTGGTATATACATGCATACACACAGCTAGCTACCTCTACATATAAGTTGTTATGCATACATAGATACATATATACATGGGTACATCTGCATGTCTGTTGAGATATACACACATGCACCTACATATATGATTTTTTATATACAGGTGTGCACCTATGTAACCTACACACATATTCACATGCACATACACCTATGTGTCGGTTTGCACATATCTGCATATACATGTATGTTGTGATACACGCACAGTATACATCTATATGTATGCTGATATATACCTATGTGTTGGTGCGTGCACATGTGCGACCTACATGTATGTTGATTATATACACGTGTGCGTCTGTGTGATCTGCACGTGTGTTCACATATGCACATACACCTATATGTGTTGGTTTTCAAGTATCTGCATTATACATGTATGTTGTGATGCATGCACAGTATGCATATATACCTACGTGTTGGTGTGTGCACATGTGCAATCTACATGTATGCTGAGACACATGCGATATATAGAGCTACATTTGTGTTGATGTGTGCATGTATGCACACATGCCTCTGTGTATGTTGAGACACACATATGAGCATGCATGTTGGTTATATGTGCACGTACACACATATATGTTGATGTGTGTGTACACTTTACTCTGGCTTGGGTTTTCATCCCTAAACTTTCCCTCACCTCTGGGATTCAGCTCAGGAGAGTCGAGCCCAAACCCCGCTCCCCACCCCCAGCACCCCGGGCCCATCCCAGCGGGAGGACTGGATGCTCCGGGTTGTCAGTGCCTCACGCCCCGTTCTCCAGCGCAGTACATTTTGGGGAAGTAATCGGATTCAGTGACAGCATTAAGCGCCCGAACCTGAGCCGTCATCCAGCTGCCCGCGTTAAGCGTCGGAACCTGGGCCCGTCACCCAGCTGCCCACATTAAGCCTCCGAACCTGAGCCGTCATCCAGCTGTCCGCATTAAGCGTCCGAACCTGGGCCCATCACCCAGCTGCCCCCGTTAAGCCTCCGAACCTGAGCCGTCACCCAGCTGCCACTGCCCAGTAATTTTTCCCAAGGGTCCCTCCCGGCCCACTTCCCTTTGCCAGATAAGGTAAGGGCGGGGCCGCCTTTAGTTTTAGTAAGGAAAAACTGACGAGAGGGATCCTTAAGGATCTGCTGTCCCTGCACCTCCAGCAGCAACCCTCCCTCTGGCCTCCGGCCGTCCGCGGGCCCAGGACCAGGATGCCCAGCTTTCTGCCCCTCCCCATTAGCCCCGGGTTTGGAGGGGAGGAGAGGGGACTAGCGGGACCTCCCAGGGGATGCCCCGCAGTTGCTGCGCCAGGTAGCAGCCCAGGGGGAGGGTGACGGGCCGTGTAAAGGGGAAGAGAGGAGCTCTGTAACATACGCCCCCCGGGGGATTTCCGGCCCCAGCTCCTCCATAGGGTCCAGCTGACTTCCAGGGAGCCTGGCCCTTGGGGAAGAAAAGACAGAGAAAGGCCCCCGAGAGCCAGGGCTGGGGGGTGGCAGGTCACGCAGAACAAGGTGGTGACGGGCCCAGACCGGAGGAGAGCTAGGAGGCCCCGGGCAGCGCGGGGAGGGAGACCCCGACCTGAAGAAGTTGGGAGGGTTGGGGGGAGGCTGGGAGGAGGGATGGGGGGCATCCTTGTAGGGACGCCAGGAGCTTCTGCTGCGGAGGGGGTCCCAGAGATGGGGGCGGGGCAGTCAGGGGTGGCCAGCCGGTGGGCGGGGCCCAGGTGGAACTGGAGCCTGGGGGTGGAGCCTGGAGGCCTGGGGGCAAAGGGGGGCCATTGCGGAAGCCAAGGCAGTCCACGTGGTGGGGGCGGGGCTTGGGGAAAGGTGGGCGGGCCCCGAGTTCCTGGTCCTGGGTGTGATTGGAGGAAAGGGGACGTGCTGGGGCCTCCGGGGCGGGGCAGGTGGAACTTTGGGACTCTGCAGACCCCGCAGGAGGAGGCTCTGTTTTCTGCCCCCAGAGGTAGAGACCTCTCAGACTTCCCTCCTGGGACCTGAGACTCTGCCCAAGCAGGTCCCAGGTGGTCTGAGCCAGGACCCCCTTCTCTGCCCCAGGCCCCCACCTTCCCTATCCGACCTCCCGGAGAGGTCTGCCAGGAGACCGCCTCCTCCCGGGCTGCTTCATGGCCAAACTTTGCCAAGGTTCTGGGGGACAATGTCTGTCACCCACAGCATTACATGAGGGAGGGCTGGGCAGGAGGGAGGTCCCTGAGGCTCGGCCTGCCCTCGGCCCACCTGGGATCTCAAAGCCCCTTCGGCCTCCTGGTCCCTGGAGGAAGCTGGGAGTGGGGTGGGGAGGGGGCGGACATGAAGCCAAAGGGAAGGATGGGAGGGGAGAGGGAGAGGGGGAAGGAAGGAGAGTTCTCTTCCTGCCCAGACCAAGTTCGCTTCCAAGCCTGACCCTCCCCTGAGGGCAGGGCCACTGGCGCCTCTGAAACCTTACCTTCTGTAGTACCTCCGGGAAGGAAGGCACAGACAGTGTCCCCCACTCTGAGATCCTCCCGGTCCAGCTGGCAGAGGACCCAAGCCCGGAACCAGAGACATGGCCGCTGGCAGCCAGAGTCCCTCGTCCCAGGTGAGTGCGGTCCTTGCCCAAAGCTGAGCAGCGTCAGCCCAGGGGGAGCCCAAGGAGCCCAGGAAGTTTCCTCCTGTCAGAGGGAGGGGGCCCCGGCAGGGCCGGCAGCAGGGCAGGAATCACCCTCCTGTTGCTGCCCATTCCCTGTCCCCCTCAGGCAGCTCCCAGGGCTCTCTGAGTCCTTCTCCTTTGCCAGATCTCAGGTCTTATCAATGAGCACTGAGAATGTGAGATTTTTTCCAAAAGGTGAGACTTTAGCTGAGATGGGAAGGAGGCTGAGAGGCCCAGGGGGGAGGGAAAACATTCCCAGGGTGAGAGAAGGCCCTGGATGCCAGTTATGGGATGGAGGGTCCTGGTCAAAGCTCAGCCAAAGCCCGGGGTCCTGGCTCAGACAGGATAAGGAAGGGAGGAAGGTATAAGAAGACTGGAAACAGGGCTGGGGCAGGGTCTCTATGGAAAGTAAGCAGCCCCTCCCAAATGTCAAAGGTTCTGCAGATGCAACTCCCAACTGAGCCGTTCTCTTAGTTCCTGAATCCCAGCATTCTAGAGTCAACAGGACTGTTCAGATTATTCATTCCTCATTGATATCCTGTCAGTATCTTTCTTGAAAAATCACCTTCAACTCAAACCCCAGGCCAAAAAACGATCCAAATCCCCATTTCAATTCCTCATTTCTATATAACTAAATAAGAAATTAAGAATTAGGTGCCACGAACAAGGAAAAGCAAAGCTGTAGGACGCATCAAACCTAGGGCCAATAAAATCTAGAACACTCTTCCCCACTTGGCTGGAACAGTCCAGACCACTTGGTGCAACTCAGAGTGTGACTACTGACACTCAGGAATCCCTTCATCCAGACAAGATTTATTTCAGCCTTTTAGGAAATCAGGGAGATAAATGCCTTTCTCCGGGAGCTCCTCACCAACTGTATAGAGTCTCTTAATCTATGACTTACAACACTTCCATAGAGGGAGGATTTCCCATCCCCTTCTCCCTTTCTCCTCCCCAGATTCTGACATCTCAGGGACGGAGCACTACGTGATTTTATGGGGAAAACCATTCCGTAGTAAGACATTTCTCCAGCTTTTATTATCCCTACGTGATTTTCACCTCTGTTCCCAGTATTGCACTGGGCCCTTCGTGATGATGGGGTTCCACATGCTGGCTTGGACACTCATAGAGGTTATAGGAGTTTGGGCAAATTCCTTCTGGGTTTCAGTTCCTTCCTTAAGCTGATGGCGGTTGGGCTAGATCAGCTCTGAATCTTCTTTCGGTTTTAATCAGTTTTTGATGGTTTAGGAGACGTTCAAGGACATGGCTTTTTACTTCACCTGGGAGTGATGGCTCCTCCTGGACCCTTCTCAGAAGGAGCTATACAAGGTGATCATGCTGGAAAATGTCCAGGACCTGCTATCCCTGAGTAAAGACCATTTCTCGTGTTCACCCTGAATGTGCCATCAAGGGATTATCTTCATTTCCACCCTCATGTGCAGAGGCTGAACTTTGCCAATTATTCCAAAGACAAAAGGGCTGATTCCTCCACAGGGTCCGCCTGGTTCTCTCGAGAAAGATGTCTGAATTGTGGGCTGGGAAGCTGACACCTTCATCTGTTGCCCCTGCAGAGGCTTCTTTCCTATTCTAGGTAGCTTCAGGTCAAAAGTCAATCTACTATTAGCAAATCTTGGACTTGGAGATAATCTTAGAAATTATATCATCTTGTTCAGCCTCTAACTAGAATTTTCTCTGCAAAATCTCTGAAAACTGCCCAAGCAGCTTTTCCTGGAAGAAGGGCAGCAAAGGAACCCCTACTTGCCAAAAAACAATCCCCTTCCTGTGGAGTACGGGAGGGCCTCAGGGTCAGCCAGAGTCAGAATGAATTAAAGTCCTTGGTCTTTAGGGGGAGAAATGAAAGAGACACAAACTGCCACGAGGTTTGCCAATGATGTATCCTGCATTCTCCAGTCTAAAACTACCAACTTCTCTCCTCCTCCTCCTGAGGCAAAGTCATTCTGGCCTCTCTCATCCCATCCTCTCATTTTTGCCTACGATTATCTTAACATTAAACACTGAGTCAGCACCAACTGTGAGAAGAGCCATTTTCCCAAACATATGCTAATCGAGTCATCTTCTCATACTGAATACGTAAGTAGCCTAAAGTGCTCAGTTGTCCGATTCAAGGGCACCTATTCAGAGTTTCAGCCCTCTACACCTTCCTCTTTGGGATTGATGGAAAATTTAGAAAGATCTTCTTTTTAACAAGTCTAAATTGGTAGCACATTGCTCCCGATCCTGCCAAGTATCACATGTGAAACTGTACAATCAGGTAAAATGAGGCAATTCTCTGAGCAGCGTAACATATTAATACATACAGGGGCACGCTACCTACCAATAAAAAGGTCCATGGCTCTGCCACTGGCCAAAGTTCCTGAACAGCCCCCCCCCAACTTTTATAGGTTTTGAGAAGTACAGGACAAAGAACAGAACATGGGGATAACATTATGGGATTGAGAACAATGTGACTGAATAAATAGCTGAAGTGCAGGGAAGTTTGGCTGGTTGGAATTTGGGGTAACAAGATACTCATACAATAACCCGCTCTCTGTGCCCTGTAATTTTTTAAGTGAGCATTGTTTTAGAGCATCTTGCAGTTTCAGAGAGAAAGACCCGACATTTTGGACAAGTCTTTGGCCTCCTAAAGATATTAGGCCCCAAACTCTGGTATTCAACTCCTCAAGAACAGCTAAAATCCTCAAGGCAAGAATGGATCAATCGGTGATTAACAGCAGAGAGTTAATCCATTGCAGACCAGCTGAATTCTGAACTAAGTTCAGAGAGAAAGAACCATGAATCAAGCAATTAGAGGACAAAAGCGGTTGCAGGACAAAATCAATTAATTGTAAATAGGATGAATAAATAAGTGATACTAAATCAATTTAGTCTTCTCACTATTATAGCTACTCAATACTATACTACATATATATACACTATAACACATATATATGCTATATGTACATATATATATATATATACACACATATATACAATACTATATTTATCCTCAGTCTTTCTTCATTCTTTCCTCTAATTCCTACAGAGCTGGTGGGAAAGGCCATAAGTATTTGTGTATACCTACTATGTGTCAGCCACTGTACTAAATAACACAAATATTTTCTCATTTGAGCCTCACAACATCTCTGTGAGTTTGATACTATCATTGTCCTGAGTAATAGCTGAGGAAACTGAGGTACACAGAAGTGCCCAGAAGCACTCCTGCCTCTAGGTCCAGGGTGCTTACCACTGCACTACCAGCTGCCTCTAATTTCTAAATAACTGGAAGTTAAGGAATGGGCCATCCTTCTGTGAAAGAGATGAACAAAGTTGGAATTTTCTAATTCCCGATCGACTGCAGGATCCCACAATCGCCCTCCAAAGATCCCAACAATCAATACCATGGAAATAACCAAATGGTTACCATCCTTGAAGACTCCTGTGGTCTTTTGCTTACATGTCCCCTTTCCCTCAAGAGGTCTAAGTTATAAGTTTCTCTCCATTCTCGACCTCTCCACATTCCTTGTGCCTAGAACTTCCACTTGCCAGAGAAGACCTGACTTCCTGTTTTCAGGAAGGGAATGCACCATGGGTTCTGGAGCCAAAAGCAGATGTGTGAGGGCTGTTATCAGGGTGCATTTATGTGCTATAGTGAAGGGAGTGCTAGCCTCAAGGACAGGAAGACCGGACTTGGAAGTCCTTTTTAGATACTTCTAAGTAACGTGACCTGAGCCTCAATCATCTTCTGTAAAACAAGGAGGCTGGACTCCTGGCCTTTCAGCTCCTTCTGGTGATGAGGATCACAGCTCGTCTGTGATCCTACAAGAAGTCATCATTTGGAATTTGGAGACAAACGACTCTCTTGATGCATCCAAAAAGGGCTGAGCCTGTACACTATGAACACTCTCCTAGATTTTCTTCAAGTCAACAAGCATTTATTAAGCACCTACTACATACTCTAGACCTTGTGGTATGCAAGAGGAATACAGAGCAAGGCAGGGGACAAGCGCTGTTCTTAAGGGTACACCACAGGAGCAATTGGAGCTAATCAGCAAAGCAGGAGACAACATGGGGTGAAGAGCGGGGATCATGCCATTTCAGGGATCAATTACTGACACTGATCCCTCGCCCTTCTCTAAGGGGCATCTTCTAAGGATAGAGGCAGGGGCAAAGAGGGAAGATAGGGGATATTCTGGAGAAAACCTAATTCTCATAAAATGTGCACAGGATAAATTCATTTGTAAAAACGAAGAGAGTAGAATGCATTAGAAAGCAGAAGCACATTATGCGTTGTGTAAGAGAAATGCCTTTGACACAAATATTCACACAGCATTAAAATGAGAGGATGGCATTCTGTGATGTATTTTGGAACTATCTCCCTAAATTCTCTCCCCATAATAAGTTCTACACCTATAAGCTAAAGGAACCACAGAAAGAGGAAAAAGATCCATTTATACAAAACAAAATTATGGCTGCCCTGTTCTGTTGCAAAGATATGGAAACAAAGATGATACCCATATATTGGGAAGTGCCAAAAGAAATGACGGTCTGAGAATATAACGGACAAATGTTGAGCTATAAGAAATCATGAAAAGCACAGTGTCAGGAAAAAACCCAAGAACTGTCTAAACTAATGTAGAGAAGTGAGCAAACCTGTTTACAACAACACTGGGAAATGCAGTGAGCAATCATAATTCCAGAGCAGTAGTTCCCCCAGATCTTGTTTTTAAAACTCCATTTGAGAACGAAAATAAAGTGTGTTCTGAACTCCTGGTCATTTAATATTCTACTCAAAATAATCTTTAAAATTTATGCATTTTTTATCTTGCGCTATTGATATTTAATGAGATTCTTTTCTATTAACCTGCATGATTGCTAAGTAAATGTCCTTATTTTATAGATTTTTGTTGACTAGGAATAGCATTTTAAATCAAATAATTTGCAGCTGGGAGTATGTTGAATAAAACATAATATGTGAAATCCATTTCAAAGTTGGAATTTTTCTCTAAACAAAACTTTGCATTATTTGGTTCATCCCCTGAGTCAATCTGTGTCAAGTTGAATTAATAAAAGTGGCAGCAACAACTACAAAAAATAATAATTAGCATTTGTATAATGACTGCTTCATGCAAGTTAAGGGATTAAATGTTTTAAGGACAATATCTCATTTGATCTTCACAACAATGCCTAAAAATAAGGACAGTTATTATCTCCATCTTACAATTGAGGAAAGAGTATGGCAGCAACTGTGACTTGCTCAGGGTCACAGTGCTAACAAGTATCTGAACTCATGTCCAACCACTAATTCCAACTCTCTATTCAAGGTGTTCCCTGCTGTCTTTTGATTTGTAACCAGAATACAATGAATAGGGCTTCTTCACTCATGGACAAAGGTAGAAAATAGAAGGGAAAATTTTACAAAGCTCTCTTGTTGAGAGATGAAAATTTGTTTTTTGTTTTCATCTAACAAAACAATCAAAAAGCCATGCTTCGTTACTATTAAAAAATAAAAAAGAAGCTGTATTTTTCTATTGGCTAATGACAAGCCGTGTTTCAAGGGGATAAAATAACCGTTATAAGGAAAGATTTCTTCAGACACAACTTTTTTCTTTCTATCTAATCTAAGATTAACTTTATCTTTCTCAGAAACTCTGTAGAATGACAGACCTATGTTGCCCAACAGTTCCCTCAAAAATCCAGTAGGTTGAAGAACAGTAAGTAAACAGAAAAGAAGTTCACATCAGAAAGTAGGTTTAACATGCAAAGAGAGGCAAGATGAGATTTGCTTTTTGTAGAAGGGATGATGGGCCATCATAATTTTCAATGTCATAAACATTTCTAATGATCATGTTTCTCAAAGATCCTGCCATATGTAGTGGAAGAATACAACCACTGGTTACATCTTGATGGTTCTTACAGTGCCAATAAAATGAGATTACAAGATAACCTTGGAATAAAGTGAATACCCTAACACAGTTTACAAAAAGCAAATGAGGGTATTGCATACCTTTGACCATTCATTAGGAATTGATTTGCACTTATATGTCTAATTTTTCTGACAGTTTAGAAAAAATTTGATGTCACATTAAGAAATCAGAAGACAGAATTAAAAGTCATGCCTACTTGAACGTCAAAATCACTCTTATGTCTGATCATGACACTTTGGAATCAATGAAGATAATTTTCTTAAATATATAGATAATAGGCATCCTAAAGAAATGATGAGCAAAATATAATTTATTATGCCAGAGAGGAATAGATAAAATGGCTGGTAGTCATATTGTGGTCTCAGACACAGAAACAGAAAATGTCAGATTAAAAGGTGTCACCAAGGAAATTATTATTCTTAATGATATAATAGGTAATAAAACAGTGTAAACATCTATTATGTGTACAGCAAATGCAAAATGTTTATTGGTCTTTATAGATATAAGAAAAGTTGGATATAACTGGATATTATTCTATGCCAGTTAAAAAAAAATAGACCTATTTCTCAGCTTAACATATAAAATTTATAAAGAAGAACTATGATGGTATATCAAAACTGATCAGTACAGAAAATCAGAAAAATTATCTCAGATTAGCAAAATAAAAAGTAAAAAAAAATCTTTTAAAGATATTTGAGATATACTCAGAACCAAAATGATAGAGAAAAGCCGGGAAATTGCTAAGATCTCTCCAGTTTCCCTGAAATAATATTAAATCAAGACTCTAACCATATTTTGGAATGACAGAATCTACCCCCCCCCCAAATGAAGTGAACCATTTTCTAGCTTAAGTCAAAGAACTTCAAGAAAGTTGTCTCACCTAGGGAAAAGGGGCGTACACCCAATGCAAAATAGAAACTTTGAGCTACATCATAGATTTACAGTTGAGACTTCTCAATTCCTGCTTCAGCAGGCCAGTGGCACAGCAGACCAGCTGTGAGGCCTCCAGCCCCAGAGCAAAAGGCAACCTGCCAGCCTGAGAACCAGGCAAAATAGGCCCGAAAAAGCCATCCTATCCCAGTGCACAAAGGAAGCCACCAGCCCCTGAGACCCAGTACATAAAGCCAGTGAGCAAAACACTGGTGAAGAAGGGCGGGGTGACAGAAGAGAAAATTGTATAAATGGGGTTAGGAGAATAGGATGGAAGAAAATACAGTGAGTAATCATAACTGTGAATGTGAATGTAAAATCTCATAAAATTGTAAGAACAGAGCAGGAGTGGATTAAAAAACATAACCCTATAATATATTGTTTATAAGAAACATATTTGAAGCAGAGAAATACACAAAGAGTTAAGGTAAAGGCTGGAGCACAATATATTATGCTTCAGATTAAGTTAAGGAAAAAAAAAAAAAAAAAAGCAAGAGGTAGCAATCCTAAACTCAGACAAAGCAAAAACAAAAATAATTCTAAGTAAAAGAGGTAACAAAGGAAACTTTATCTTGCTAAAAAGTTATCATAGACAATGAAGTAATATCAATACTAAATATATATGTACCAAGTATAGCATCCAGATTCAATATCAATCCTAAATATATGTACCAAATATAGCATCCAGATTCTTAAAGGAGATGATGAGTGAGTTACAAGACAAAATAGATAGCAAAACTATACAAGGGAAATTTCAACCTCACCCTTTAAGAGCTCGAAATATTCAAAACAAACAAGATGTAAAGGAGGTGAACAGAGTTTTAAGAACTCTAAAGAAAACTGAATGGGGATAAAATTTAAAAAAGGAATATACCTTTTCTATGGCACCTACACAAAACTGACCAATAAAAACTTCAATATCCAATGCAGAAAGGCAGAAATATTAAGTGCATCTTTTTCAGATGATAAAACAATAAAAATTAAATGTAATAAAAAGCTATAGGAAAGATGGACTAAAAACTAATTGGAAATCAAACAACCTAATCTTAAAAAATGAATAGGTCAAACAACAAATCATAGAAACAATAATTTCATCCAAGAGAATGACAATAATGAGACAACATACCAAAATTTAGGGATGTAGCCAAGGCAGTTCTTAAGGGAAATTTTATATCTCTTAATGCTTACATGAATAAAGAGATCAATGAATTAGCCATGCAACTAAAAAAGCTAGAAAAAGAACAAATTAAGAAAACCCAATTAAATACCAAATTAGAAATTCTGAAATCAAAAGAGATTAATAAAATTCAAAGTAAGAAAACTATTTAACTAATAAAACTAAGAACTGGTTTTATAAATAAAAAACCATAAAAATAAATAAACCTTTGTTTAATTTGATTTTAAAAAATAAGAAAATCAAATTAAATTAAATTACTAGCATCAAAAATGAAAAGGGTGAATTAACCACCAATGGAGAAGAAATTAAAACAATAATCAGGAGCTATTTTGCATCCAACTATCTGCCAATAAATCTGACAATCTAAGTGAAATGGATAAATATTTACAAAAACACAAATTGCCCAGATTAACAGAAGAGAAAGTAAAATACTTAAATAATCCCATTTTAGAAAAAGAAACTGAAAAAGTCATAACAAATTCCCTAAGAAAAAAATTTCTAGGGCCAATACATGAATAATACCAAACATATAAAGAACAATTAATTCCAATACTATATAAACTATTTGAAAAAAAATAGGCAAAGGAGTCCTACCAAATCCTTTTAAATAACACAATTATGGTGCTAATAACTATTCCAGGAAGAGCCCCAACAAAGAAAATTACAGACCAATATTCCTAATGAATATTGATGCAAATTTTTAAATAAAATATTAGCAAAGAGATTATAGCAATTTATCACCAGGATAATACACTATGATCAAGTGGAAGTAATACCAAGAGTACAGGACTGGTTCAGTATTAAGAAAACCATCAGAATAATTAACCATATCAATAACAAAACTAATAGAAACAATATGATTAGCTTAATAGATGCAGAAATAGATTAGCAGAATAGATGCAGATTGAGAAAATACAATACCTATTCCTATTAAAAACACCTAAACATAGGAATAAATGGAGTTTTCCTTGAAATTTTAAGTAGTATCTATCTAAAACCAGCAGCAAACATTTTACGTAATAGGGATAAATTCCAAGCCTTCTCAATAAGATCAAGGATGAAGCAAAAATGCCCATTATCACAATTATTATTCAACATAGTACTGGAAATGTTAACTTAAGCAATAAAAAAAAAAAATTGAAGGCATTAAAATAGGCAACAAGGAGACAAAACTAGCACTCTTTAGGCAGATGATATGATATACTTAGAGAATCTTACAGAATCAACTAAAAAACTACTTGACATAACAACTTTAGCAAAGTTGCAGGATATAGGATAACTCACACAAATCATTAGCATTTCTCTATATTACTATATAACAAAGCTCAGCATCAAGAGTTTGAGAAATTTCATTTAAAATAACTGTAGGCAATATAAAAGACAAACCCAGGAACTATATGAACATAATAACACTTTTCACACAAAGTCAGATCTAAATAATTTGAAATTTTTCAATTGTTCATGGGTAAGCCAAGCTAATATAATAAAAATTACAATTCTGCCTAAATTAATGTATTTGTTCAATGTCGTGCCAAACTAGCAAATATTATTTTATACAGCTTAGAAAAAATAATAACTAAATTTAGGTGGAAGAACAAAAGGTCAAGAATATCAAGGGAAGTAATGAAAAAATGCAAAGGAAAGTGGCTGAGCTATACAAATCAAAAATGATTATAAAGAAATAATCATCAAATCTATTTGGTACTGCCTAAGAAATAGAATGGTGGATCAGTGCAATAGATTGGGTATATAAGACACAATAGTCAATGACTACGGTAATCTACTGTTTGATAAACCCAAAGATCCCAGATTTTGGGATAAAAACTCACTATCTGACAAAAATTGCTGGGAAAACTGGAAAACAGTAAGGCAGAAACCAGGCATCTCACACCCTATAGCAAGATAAGGTCGGAATGGGTTCATGAGCTAGATATGAAAGGTATTAGGAGAGCAACACAAATCATTATGGAAATGCTAACTTCTAAAATGGTTACTAAAGTCATGAGTCTCATGGTAAAGTCAGCAGGCTGAACATTGGGGAGTCACTTTTAATTCAAAGTGATATACAGAACACTGCAGGTGAAGGCCCGGCCATCCCCGACGGACTATGTCGTCGTGCCTCAGCTGCCTCCCAACTCCGGCCTGCTGGCCTGTTCTCTCCTTCTGGGGCAGGGCCAGCCCAGCCACCCCTCACTGCCCAGACCGACCCATCTCACAAGAGCCCTTCTTTCCAATGGCCTGTTTATAGCTCTCTTGCCAGACACATGCACAATTTACTTTAGACTGTATGTTCCCTGAGGATGGAGACTTCTACCTTGCCTATGTGCCCTAGGAACCACCCTAAAGGTTGGCAGGGACAATGTGTGTCTGCTTAGCCCCACTGATAACTCAACTCTAACAAAGAGACCATTTTGGTCCTCCGCGAGAACGAAGGTCACCAATCACCAGCCAACCACCAGATGCTGACTCGCTGAGGTCAGTGTGACTCTCTTTTGCCCTCCCCACGTTAGGTTTATTCATCTGGAAACTTAAAGGCATGTAAAAAGCAATCACTGTATTTCTGCAAAAGCACAAAACTTTGGTGCGGCTCCCCTCTCCTGCTTGGCGTCTCTGCCCACAGGGCACAGCCAGGGACTTCCTAGTCTGCTTTTCAGAAGGCCAGATGGTGGCTGAGAGGGGAAGGAGGCAGGAAGTCCAGAGGAGGAGAAGCAGCTGGAAAGACAGAGCCAGGGGATGGAGGGCCTCGTGCAGCACTCAGCCAGGAGGCTGGAGTCCCCGGGTCCAGGAGGAGAGGGAAGACAGGGAAGGTTCCGGGGATCAGTTCTGTTGGCCATAGAAATATGATCTCATTTGATCCTTCGGTGAGAATTATCGGGGGCCCTGCCAAAATAAAGTAGCTAAAGATGTGGCCAACAGGTACATAGCAGATGTTTTTCATCCATGCAAGAGTATGACCCACATCAGTAGGTGATGGAGGCCTTCAATTCCAAAAACTACATATGCATTTAGAAATAGGTGTTGTCAAAATAGAAAATTTTGATTACATCAAATTAAAAAGCTTTTGTACAAACAAAACTAATGCAAACAAGATTAGAAGGGAAGCAACAAACTGGGAAAATATCTTCACAGTTAAAGGTTCTGATAAAGGCCTCATTTCCAAAATATAGAGAGAACTGACTCAAATTTATAAGAAATCAAGGCATTCTCCAATTGATAAATAGTCAAAGGATATGAACAGACAATTTTCAGATGATGAAATTGAAACTATTAACACTCATATGAAAGAATGTTCCAAATCACTATTGATCAGAGAAATGCAAATTAAGACAACTCTGAGATACCACTACACACCTGTCAGATTGGCTAAGATGACAGGAAAAAATAATGATGAATGTTGGAGGGGATGCGGGAAAACTGGGACACTAATGCATTGTTGGTGGAGTTGTGAACGAATCCGACCATTCTGGAGAGCGATCTGGAATTATGCCCAAAAAATTATCAAACTGTGCATCCCCTTTGATCCAGCAGTGTTTCTACTGGGCTTATATCCCAAAGAGATACTAAAGAAGGGAAAGGGACCTGTATGTGCCAAAATGTTTGTGGGAGCCCTGTTTGTAGTGGCTAGAAGCTGGAAAATGAATGGATGCCCATCCATTGGAGAATGGCTAGGTAAATTGTGGTGTATGAATGTTATGGAATATTATTGTTCTGTAAGAAATGACCAACAGGATGAATACAGAGAGGCTTGGAGAGACCTACATGAACTGATGCTGAGTGAAATGAGCAGAACCAGGAGATCATTATACACTTCGACAACAATACTGTATGAGGATATATTCTGATGGAAGTGGATTTCTTTGACAAAGAGACCTAACTGAGTTTCAATTGATAAATGACGGACAGAAGCAGCTACACCCAAAGAAAGAACACTGGGAAACGAATGTGAACTATCTGCATTTTTGTTTTTCTTCCCAGGTTATTTTTACCTTCTGAATCCAATTCTCCCTGTGCAACAAGAGAACTGTTCGGTTCTGCAAACATATATTGTATCTAGGATATACTGCAACATATCCAACATATAAAGGACTGCTTGCCATCTAGGGGAGGGGGTGGAGGGAGGGAGGGGAAAAATCAGAACAGAAACGAGTGCAAGGGATAATGTTGTAAAAAAAAAAAAAAAATTACCCTGGCATGGGTTCTGTCAATATAAAGTTATTATTAAATGAAATAAAATATTATTTAAAAAAAAAAAAGAAATAGGTGTTGTGTTTGTATGTATGTTTAGTCTTTCTTCCTAAGGTCCTTGACCCAGAGAGAGTATAGAGGAGTTTGGGATAATACCTGATAGGGAATTTAAACAAGAAAAGGGATATTTAAAAAAAAGAGAGAGACAGAGAGAGAGACAGACAGAGACAGAGAGAAACAAACACTTCCACTGTCCAAAGGCCTTGATTCTGCTTTTTTATCTGTCCAGTAATATTTCACATGAGGTACTCTCCATATACGTTAAATAAACAAGGCAGCAATAAAGAGTCTGGGTCATCCTTTTCTCCCCCCATATTAGCCCAAGGAGTTAGTCCACATTTGGTTCTGTTGATTCATGGCCTGCAGACAGGTTTTTCAGGAGACAAGTAACATGATCCTGTCCTCCCACCTCTTTGACGGCTTACCACATTTTATTGTGATCTACACAAAGGCTGTCAGTGAAGCAGAAGTAAAAGTTTTTTTTGTTTGTTTTTCTGGAACTCTCTGGCTTTCTCCCTAATCCAGCCAAAGTTGGTGATTTGGTCTCTTAATTCCTCGGCCCCTTTGAAGACCAACCGGCACTTCCGATAATTCTTGGTTCCCGTACTGCCGAAGGCGGCTTGCTCTTGCGAAGCCTTGAACAGAGCCTTGCTGGCGTGTAAAACGAGAACATTCTTTGGCCTTCCTTAAGATGGGGATGTAAACTGATCTTCAAATCCAGTGGGCTGGGGTGCCTTCCCAAACTTGCTGGCAGACTGAGAGCAGCCCTTTACCAGCATCATCTTTCAGGATTTTAAATCCCTCCAAAAAACTCTGGCACCTTATTGTTAGCAACGCTTCCTAAGGCCCCTGACTTCATTCTCTAGGATGTCTGGCTCCAAATCAGTAAATACACTTGTGCTTCTCGGTGACCTTAAGAGCGCGCGCGCGCCTGTGTGTGTGTGTGTGTGTGTGTGTGTGTGTGTGTGTGTGTGTAGACACACAGGGGTAAGTGATTTGTCCAGAGTCACACAGGTAGTAAGTATTAAGTATCTAAAGCCAAATTTGAATTCAGATTCTCCTAACCCCACTGCACTATCAAGTACCCCTCCTCTTTTTAATCTCTTCTACTTCTGTTATGTTCCTACAATTTTCTTATGTTTATTTTTGCATGGAAAATTCTCTTTAATTTTTCTTAAAGATCCCATGTTATGTATTATATTTTATATGATTATAATAGAATAAAATTCTGTTTTTTGGGGTTTTTTTGCATCACTCATTTAAGAAAATCTTATCTCTCCTTGTTATTTGCTGGAAATCTGCACATCTTTCCCTTGTGAATGAGTAAATAAACTGAGGATTACTTGTCTATTTATAACCCGTGCTGGCTTATTCCTGCCTCGGCTAGCAAGGTCTCAGAAAATTCTTGCAGCTTGGTGTCCGTGGTGTGCGACAATGCCGATACATCAGTTAATGATCACAGTGAGCATTTAGGGGACCCTTAAATATTTTGTAAAAGGAGAGATGGCAATCTTTTGGGAATGACTTCAGCCAAGCAGGGAAGCCTGAAGCCACATGAGAAAGTGCTAGGAAAGGCACTGAGGTCCAGCCACAAGAGGCAAGGAGGAAGTTCTCCCCACCTCCTTGGCTCTCTGGAGCTCTACCACACTCAATGGTGGTCCACAGACCTCTCCTGGACACCCGGTAACAGAAAGCTCAATAACAAAGCTCAGGACATTTTTTTCACTCAACCAATCAGTGAGTCATAATCTCATAAATTTGGAGAGGACAGATTGTGTAAGAAGCTCACTCTCTGAGAGATTTAATTTCCAAAGAACCCATCAGGGGATGATATATTTATTTCACTTTTGACATATAATCACATACAACATGTGAGTCTCTCCTGCTGGGAAACAGAAATATTTTTTTTGGATACAATCAAGTGGGTCATGCACGATTAGGGCACATAGAAAGAAAAGAGTATGTTTTTTGGATTAAAAATTTAAATTAAAGAGTGAACAAGCTAGGAATATGAATGGGAAAAAGAAATTGGCTTCTCATCCTCCAGGTTAAAGTGGCTCAGAGTCACCAGTGATTTCTTTTTTTAAATTTTTAATTGGAAATTTTATTAAAGTCTACTGGCCCACAGGATTTGCACCCAAAGCGTGTGCTGCCGAACAAAAAGACATAGGGCTTTTTATAGAATTGGACAGAAACCAGCAAAGAGGTTAGCTTTCTTATCTGACATATTTGCAACTGTTTGTTAAGGAAATACATAAAAATAGGGCAGGGAGACAGAAGTCTTGCATGAGATTTCTGCTATTAATGTTATGCAGGAGAGAAGAAGAAAAGGATGCAAAAGGAGTTTGGGACTGCTGGGTCATTTTAAATTCTCCAACCCAGTTTTTACCAGTGACTTCTTAATTGCCAATTTGAAAGGCTTTTTTCCTCTATGCAGTCTTCAGCATTATGGATTTCCATGGATTTCAGAAGAAATTAGAACACCAATGCATTGTTGGTGGAGTTGTGAACTGATCCAACCATTCTGAAGAGAAATCTAGAACTATACCATTATGTCTAAAGAACTATAAAACCATGTGTATCATTTAACTCGGAAATATCACTATTAGGTCTGTAAATCCCCAAGAGATCAAAGAAAAAGAAAATATTTTTATTTTTTTTCCATGGTGGCAAAGAACTGAAAACTGGATTGGCGTCCACCAGTTGGGAAATGGCTAAACCAACTGTGATACATGATTGTGACAGAACATTACTGTGCTGTGCAAAATGAAGGGCAGCCTGGGTTTCAGAAAAACCTGGGAACACGTGTTAACTGAGGCAGAGTGAACTCAGCACAGCCAAGAGAGAGAGACCTGCTACTGTACAATGATCAACTGCGAGTGACTTAGCTCTTCTCAGCAATACAATGATACAAGACAATTCCGATGGATGTAAGAGGAAAGACATCCAGCTCCACAAAAAGAACTGATGGGGTCTGAACACAGATCAAATTACATCCTTATTTGCTCTTATTCTTCTTGGTTTTCTTTTTTCTCTTTTACAATGTGGCTAATATGGGAATATGTATTGTATGACTATGTGAGCATAATCTATCTCAAAGTGCTTGCCTTCTCACGGAGGCAAGGAGAGGTTTTGAAACTGAAATTATTTTTGAAATGAAATTTTAAAATTGTTTTCACGTGTAACTGAGAAAAAAATGAAAACATTTTCTAAAAAATTCACAAAGTCCCTCTCAATGTTGGATTAAACTGCTAAAACTATATGATTGTGAAAATATATGAAGAGATTGGATCCTCTGAGAATGAGAATGATCCCCTTCAGCTTACAGTGTGAAGCACAGAGCCTCCAACTGGTGAACCCTGACCTTCTCCTTTATCAATCTGTGGTTGTGCATCTGGCCCTCAATGTCCCGAAATCCAGAAGAGAGAGAGATCCATAATGCCAAAGACTGCATAGAGGGCAAGGATGGAAACAGGGAAAAAAGCACCTCAAGTTGGCAATTAAGAAGTTGCTGGTGACTCTGAGCCAGTTTTACTTGGAGGAGGAGGTCAGAAGCCAGAGGGCAGAGAAAGAACAAGGTAGTGGGAGGTGGCCCTCCTTGGAGCAAGGAATTAGGCTGAGAAGGGGAAGAAAGATATGGGAGGAGAGACAGCCCCACAAGGTGAAGGCTCTTAAAGGAGGGGGATGGCATGGTTGTGTTTGTCCAGAAGGGAAGAAGCCAGGGTGCAGAGAGATTATGGAGACTGGGGAGGTGGAGAGTATTAGTGAAAGGATAATTCTGTGGAGAAGTAGCAAAGATACGTGCAAGGATATCCAGAGAGGGGTTTCCTTTGGGGAGAGGAGAATATCTCCATGTGAGATAGGGGTGAAGGAGGATACCGTAGCAGAAGCATCGGAGATGAGGAAAAGGTTGGGGAGTGAGAAGGGAATTTTTGCTTTTATTTTTAAAAAATCATTTATTTAATATTTTCCCCAGTTACATTTAAAACCTTTTTCTTTACATTTGTTTTTCGCTTTTGAGTTCCACATTTTCTCCCTTATGCCCCAGGGAATTTTTGTGGAATGGCCTCCCATTTGTTCTCAGGTGCCAGGGAAGCAATGGGAGCCCTGAGGAAGGATGAAAACATCTGGAGTTGAGTGGGCTCCATTCAGGAAATATAAGGAAGGGTGCAGCCAATATTATCTGACCTAAATGCACAGTGGACCCAACTGCCCTGGTTTTGTGACTTTCTCCAGCTTGATTAAGCAGCAAATGGAGAGTGGCAAGGATTGTGATGGAGAGCAATCCAAGGTTGGCTTTGGCAGGGTCTCATCAGGGATAGGATGAGAGGGAAGACTTTCAGGGAGGAATTGGGGTGATTCACCAAAGCCATCAAAGGAAAGCAAGGGGAGACGGTAGCCATGTGGAGATGACCTGGGAAAGAGCAGAAGGGCAAGGAACTGGAGGTTCCTGTGTCAGGGAAGGGTGGGATTGGGGAAGGATGGAAGGTGATGATCAGATAAAGGATTTTCAGAGTTCAGGAACATCAAAGCAGAAAATTTGGGGGAAGCACTTTGTTTATTGTGGATACATTGCCCAGGGCACCAAAAATGATTTCCAAGACCACAGAAACTCCTTTTTTTTGAAAGCGCTTCATAAGCTGGCCCTGCCCATCTTGCCAGTCCACTTGTCCGTGGCTCCTTCCACATTCCCTGTTCCCACAAGGGACATTCCACCTCCTCAGCTCCCCTTGGGGAGTCTGGAGAATCCCTCAAGTCTCATTCTGTGAAAGGTCTTTCCCAGGAGCCCAGGGGTCAGCACCTTCCCTTTTCAGCTCCCTACAAGCAGGAGCTTTTTGCTTTTCTTTATACCCCCATGCTTAGTACCCGCAGTGCCTGACACAGAAGAGGGATGCCCTTCATCACACTTATCGTACCTGACTCAGAAGAGCTGTGGTCAGATTCATAGGAGAATAATAACAGCATGTATTTGTATCACAGTCTTACAAAGGGCTTTGGGATTATCACCTTATTTGAATCTCACAGAAATCCTGGAAGATGGGTTATAGTATATACATAGTATCATTCCCAATCCTGGGAAATAAATAGATTATAGTGTATATACATAGTATCATTCCCAATCTTGGGAAATAAATAGGTTATAGTATATATACATAGTATCATTCCCAATCCTGGGAAATAAATAGGTTATAGTGTATATACATAGTATCATTCCCAATCTTAGGAAATAAATAGGTTATAGTGTATATACATAGTATCAATCCCAATCTTGGGAAATAAATAGGTCATAGTATATATACATAGTATCATTCCCAATTCTAGGAAATAAATAGGTTATTGTGTATATACATAGTATCATTCCCAATCCTGGCAAACAAATAGGTTATAGTGTATATACATAGTATCATTCCCAATCTTGGGAAATAAATAGATTATAGTGTATATACATAGTATCATTCCCAATCCTGGGAAATAAATAGGTTATAATGTATATACATAGTATCATTCCCAATCATGGCAAACAAATAGGTTATAGTGTATATGGATCAGGACTGAAACTAATCAAGTTTAATACTGAGATCTGAGAAGATCTAGCCTCCCATACAACCAACAAGATGGAGATGAGATATTTTCTCTGACCCCCACAATCTTTAACCCTCTCCAAAATAGGAATTATATGACAGAAATAAAGAAATTTCAGCTATCTCCATAGTCCATCAAGACTATTTAAACTTTTTCCACTCATGAAATTTTTATGTGACCCCAATTATACAGATATATAAAATAGGTATACACATCAAACATTTACTGATAATAAATCATAATTTTGTGACTACCCATATCCAGTTACAACCTTAGAGTTGTGACCCATAGTTTAGGAAGCTGGAATCTAAGTTACATGAAAACCATAGAAAATAAAAATTTGAACTAATAGCAGAGAAGATTAATTTTTAATCCTTATGTCACTCAACAACTTCCTACAGCACTGACCTCATAGATATGAATATCTTGCAAAAGAATTCAACTTTACAGACCAATGGTTCTCAAACTTTTGTTCTCACTATCTTTATGCTATTAAAAAAATATTGAGAGTCTGTTTTTGATTGTGTGGTGTTATACTTAGATATTTACTATATTAGAAATAAAAGCTAATTATGAATTTGTAGACCCTCTGAAAGGATTTCAGGGACCTCCAAGATTCTCACACTTGGAGAACCACTGATATACACTACCCTCACCCACATCTTCCTAGTACCCCAGAGATCCAAACAGTAGAAATCTATTCAGATTTTAAGAACAGTGAGCAACAAACACCGTAGCAGTGAGGAGCAGAAATGACCTCTGAAATAAAGAGAAAAGAAGAAAAGAAGAAACTGGATCAGGACAAAAGCATGGGCAGTACTAGACTAAACCTGGGGGAAGAAGCTACCTGGGGCCAATTCTGTCCTCCCCAAAGCTAGTTTGGGGCAGAAGTCTAGGTCAGTCAGCAAACTGGGAGGAAGTTGGGACAACTTTGAAATTCATTGTTCTGGGGCACTTTTATCACAGGGGAGGGAATCAGAAAAGGAGCAATAGGGAAAAATCAAGGGAAAAAATTGCATTTACCAAAGATCTGTGGAAGAGGAAAACTCAATTAAAGATACGGAACATAAGAAAATAAAGCAATGTTGGATAACAAATAAAAATAAGCTCTAGAAAAGGGAAAAGGGTCCAGGTATCTCTTAATAAGTATTGCAATGATAAATGTGGAAATATGCATAGAAGAATTACACATGTTTAACAGAGATATTTAACTAGAGGAAGGGATACGGGGAGGGAAAAAAATTTGGAAGACCAGGTTTTGCAAGGGTGATAGGTGAAAACTATGCATATACTTCGAAACTAAAAAAGCTATTATTAAAAAAAGGGGGGGCAGCTAGATGGCACAGTAAATAGAGAACTAGTCCTGAAGTCAGGAGGACCTGAGTTCAAATCTGGCCTCAGACACTTAACACTTCCCAGCTGTGTGACCCTGGGCAAGTCACTTAGTCCCAATTGCCTCAACAAAAACAAACAAAAAAAAAAGGATTCCAAGACATATATGTTATAAGACATATGAATTCTGAAAAATGGATCGATTGGCAGCATGACGTTCTTGAATGGTTTCAAAGACAAATTAGAATCATAAAAGCAAAAATTATGGATTATACAACAGAAATAACATGCAAAATAGGAAAAAATTCCATTTTGACAAATGTCACCAAAAAACAAGGATAACTAAGTGAGAATACACAGATGTGAAGGTCCATCTAGAGAAGAGAGGCAAGAAATAGCAGTATTAAAAAAAAAAAGTCCAATCCACATACAAGTAGAACATATTGGTCTTGTAGACAGAAAGTCTTTGAGAAAGAGAAAACTAAAAAATATAAGTGTGCCAAAAGAATATGTCACAATCAGTAATTCATTAAAGAGAATTTTAATTTCATTAAAGAGAAACACAACAAGACAACATCCAAAATTTGTGAGATACAGTTAAAGCAATATTGAGGAGAAATTTTATATCCCTAAATGCTTACATCACAAAACAGACAAAAAGCAGATCAATAAATTGGGCATTCAATTTTTAAAATAGAGAAAGAATAATTTTTAAATTTTCAATTAAACATCAAAATGAAAATCCTGAAAATCAAAGGAGAGTTGAATAAAATTAGAAATTTAAAAAAATCACTAACCTAATAATAAATAAAACTAGGAAGTGATTTTATGGGGGGAAATATATATATAAACCAATATTATTTTTTAAAGAAATAAAAGCAAATTACCACTATTAAAAATGAAAAGGACAAATGTACCACCAATGAAGATGGAATTTAAGCAATCAGTAGGAGCTGTTTTGCCCAATTATATGCCAACAAATCTGACATCTAAGTGAAATGGATGAATAGTGCACCAATTAACAGAAGAGATAGAATTCTTAAATGATCCTGTTTTAAGAAAAGAAATTGAAGCAAGCCATCATAAATGAGCTTCCTTAGGAAAAAAAAATCCTCAAGACCAGAAAGATTCACAATCTATCAAATGAATTTAACCAAACTTTTAAAGTACAATTCTAGTATTACACAAACTATTTGGGAAAATAGGCAAAAAAGTCATACCAAATATCTTTTATGATACAAACATAATTTTGATACTTAAAACAAGAAGGGCAAAAACAGAAAAAGAAAACTATAGACCAACTGAATATAGATGCAAAAATTTTAATTGAGGGGATGCCCACATCAATCGATGAATGAGGCAACCCGTTGTGGTATATGTCTATTATGGAATTCTACTGTGCAATAAAATGTTAATCTTGATGATTTTTAGAAAAACAGATAGACTTGCATGAAATAATGAAAAGGGAAATGGGCAGAATCAAAAGAATGTTGTATACAGTAATAGCAATATTGTTTTAAGCACAACTTTGAGCAACTAAATCATTTTAACTAATATAAATACATAAATTAACCACAAAGAACTTATGAAGGAAGATGCTATCTGCATCTGCAGAAAAGCACTGACAAATAGAAGGATTTCTATTTGAATGAATTCTATATAGAAATGATTTATCTGTAAATAATAGTAACCTTTTCTAGGGTGGAGAAAATAGTATAGAAGTAAAAAAGGGGAAAAAAGAAAGTTACATGATAACTTTATTATACATTTTTTAAAAATAGAAAGTTGTATGTAAAAGATGTGGTTTATTTGCAATCAGATTTTTTTTATATTCTACTATATTATGGAAATGCCTTTTTTAATTCTTATGTTCAGAATAAAATATTTTTTAAAAATACTAGCAAGTAGACCACAATATTAAATCAGTACCATTTGGTATTGGCTAAGAAAGAATGGTGGATCAATGGAATAGGTCAGGTACGCAAGACGATGACAATAGTAATCTTGTGTTTGATAAACCCCAAAACTCCATTTTCTGGTATAAGAACTCACCATCTGACAAAAATTGCTGGTAAAACTTGAAAATAGTATGACAGAATCTAGGGTCTGTATCCCAAAGAGATCATAAAAGAAGGAAAAGGACCCACATGTGTAAAACTGTTTGAAGCAGCTCTTTTTATAATGGCAAGGAAGACTGAAGTATAATTTTTTTTAACTTTCTTTGCTACGTTTTTTGAGACAAGGCTAATATGGAAATATATTTTGAATGATTTCACATTTATAATTCCTATCACATGCCTTGCTTTCTCAATGAATAGAGGCAAGATGGGCAGAGAGAAAGAGAATTAAGATCTCAAAATTCTTAAAAGAAAAACGTATAGACTGCAAACCTCGTATTGGTTTGTCCACTGACAAGAAACAAATTCTGCAAATAATCGGGGCAAATCCCATTAAATATAAAGAAAAAGAAATGCAAATAACATGAGTTTATTTTGCCACAAGAGGGAATAAAATAATGTGTTCTAATGAGAAAAGAAGTAGTTCCAGGCATTTGTAATGGAAGGCCCACTCTCCACTTTATAGCTGATGGGATTCCCATTGACTAGTCCTCCCATCATCCTGTCAATGTCTGAGATCTATCCTTGACTACGTGGATGTACCTAGTGAGAAAAGGTTACTGATCTATTATATATTACAACTAAGTATCAATTTGAGGTTGATGCTTATTTATTTGAAGTGGCAATAATAGCAATTGCTTGGTTTAAAAAAATTTTTTTAATGTTTCAGAAGATTAATTATACTTGGGTGGGAAAGGGGAATGGAAACTGAAGAGGAAATCATTAAACATATATCACTGATCCAACCAAAGAAGAGGTTATCATGGCAATGATGATGACAGGATCTAACTTCTCTGCTGTGACTAAGCTTAAAAAATTCAAAACCAGGTAGCCTCATGATTGCAAATGAATTTTGGGAACAAGGAGATCTGGAAAGAACAATTTTACACAATAACTAATTTCCACTCTGGACAGGCTAAACCTAACCCTAACCCAAGCTCCAAGTTGGCTTCATCAATTTTCTGTGTACTTTTGTATACAGGGAATTCTCCCAGTCTCACAAATAAATTACACCAATGTTGGATTTTTTTTTCCCCCAAAACAATGGGATGGAATGGAAATCTCCATCTGATAAATGTGACACAAGCTTGAAGCTGATGGATGAAGAGAAGAAAAAACAGCAAGAAGCCCACACAACTAAAAATGGAAAGGATCAGAAAACACCTATTAACATGGGAATCCATAGTTTTTAAATCTGAAGAAGACTTAGGAAGTACTTTAAAAAATCCAAAACTTGTCAAATTTCATAAGGTAATCCAATGGGGCTGAGTCACAAAGATTTTCTGCTAGTGGATAAAAATCTAAAAATGACTAAAACGTTTCCATAGATATTTAACTAAATACAGAATAATAAAATAAAAGAATCATCAAAAAGAAGTACAAAGAACGAGTACAATCTTCAGCCTAAAATTTTAGGTTTTAAGCTTTAAAATATACAACAAAACTTATAATAAACTTGTCAGAAATCATTTTTCTTTTAATACTAGTTAGTTAGTTTAACTTCCAAAGTTAAAATCCTTCAAATCAACAAAAATCTGGATACAAAAAAGAAGAAATGCAAGATGAAGAGAGCTACTACTCAAGATTTTCTCCGTCTAGAAAAAAAATCATCATTTCTCGTTATTTCTCATTTGATATTTTAATTGTCTGAATTATATCACTTTCCACCAGTTTGTAACAAATCAAATCTTTGTACTAATAGAAGCTCATAATATATTTTTCTTATCGCCTGAACCTGTATAACAGTACTTTATTACGTTATAAATAAAAAAGCTTGTATCCGCACAAAAATTTTTAATCTTTCTGGAATTATTTGTCAGGAACTTAAAAACAATTTTGAAAGTATGATAAGATTGACGAAAACATTGTTTTGAATATATGGTAAACTTCTGGGGTCCACATTGGCTTAAAACTAAAAATAAATAGGAATAATCTACTTCAGACTGAAACAGATTTAAGAATGTTCAAAGACATCTAAATTAGGATAGACTGACAGCAATTCAAGATACCTAACAAACTCTTTCTTTTATTCTTAGAAATGTATGTAAATATATATTTACTCTGCACAAGGATAGTTGAATTTTAAGCATTTTCGTTGATAAATTTCCATCTTAATACTCTTTAATATAAGAATCATTAAGGACATATGTGACCAGATAGGGAAGAAGGCCATGATAATGGGAAAAATAGGCTTGAAAAATCACAGACTAATTTCATCCCATCCTTCAGGTAAACTGATGCGGTTTTTGTGGCACTAAATTACAAAATGAGAGGAGGCTTAAAAAGAAGGGAAGAAATTCATAGATGGAAGAATGTATAATGTACCTTAATCAAGTCAAAGGCTCAAGATGAAGGAAATTGACTCTTGTAGTCTCTCAGGAATAAGAGTACCTACAGCAAAATGGGTGAGGGAAAAAAGGGGGGAGTCTCACTTCAGTGGCTGGAGAGAGTACCACTGACAAATGCACCTATCAGATAAGCAATATCATCTAAAAGGAGATGGAGAACTTCTAATAGCTGTTCTCTTCAGATTTGCTGCTTACACAAGGTCACTAATCTTGTCTAAGGTGAAGAGAAATCAGCTTTGGGAACAATTGATGCCCAAAAGAGTAGAAGGGCATGGATCCAGAGAAGAGATGTCAGGGCCAATGGGAAAGATGACCATGGGGAGAAAAAGAGTCAGGAATGGACTGAACAATCAAGGCACAGGGGGATTCCGACAATTAGGAAGTTCCTCCTCATTAAGAATTCCTATTTCTGTGAGTGAAAAATAACAAGAAAAAGGGGAGGGAATCAAGGAAAATATTCCCAAGGCAACAGCAGAATCTCTTTAGAAGAAGAAAGTCAAAATTGATAATTCAAAAGTATTAATGCCATAAGAAATAAAGAAAATAAGGAAGGACCAATTCATGAATCCAAACTAAAGGATAAAATAATCAGAAAAAAAAATATAAAGAGAAATAAGGGAAAATCCTTTCAAGGAAAAAGACCAGAAAATAAAAATAATTTTTAAAAGAAATAAAATAGTTTGAAGAGAATATTCTACCTGATAATGAGAACAAAAGAGGAGAATTAAATATCTATAGAAAAGTAAGCAATAAAAAGCGATGAATAAGCAAAAAAGTGAATCTAGGGAAAAGCTTAATTAACATGTAGGGATGGGAAGGAGATATAAATCTATCTCATAAAAAACAGTGATAGATTATATTAAAAAAAACAAAACCTTATGGAATGTTGCTTACATGAGACATTTTTTTAAAATACACAGAATAAAAATGATGGTCTGGGGGGAGCAGAGATAAGGGAGAAATGTACTACCAATTAGGTAAATCCAAAAACAGCTGTTTTAATCATGCTATCACAATAAGCAGAAACAATCATTAAAAACATGGAAAGAAATAAGCAATTACATCAGAATAAAAAGAACTATAGATAACCAACCAATAGCACTACTAAAATTGCTTAACAATTCATTTTATAAAAGGAACATTAACTGCACTATAAGACTTTGTAGCAAAATGACAATATTTCAATGTCCCCAGCTCAATTTCACAGAAAAATAAGTAAAAAGAAAATGAGACTTGAACAATATCCCCTCGAGACTAGAACAAAAAAGACTTACAGCGTTTTCTAAATAAGAACTGCTCAAGAATATACATATTTTAACATCACATAGAAATTTTACAAATATATATTTTTGGGAAAGGACAATGCAGGAACTTTTATTCTCAATTATACATATTTATAATGGGAGTTGTGGGTGGCAGAGGCACATGGAATTTTTACTGGTGAAAAAAAATTTTAAAAAAAGAAAACATTCAAGCACTTTTAACAACTGGCTAGAAGAATTTCTGAGCCAAAATATAAATTTTTTTGAAAACCTAGTTAATAAAAGAAAAGAAGATGACTATTTCCTTCACTGATGAAGATTTAAAAAAAAAAAACTCAGCTAATTCCAAATACATAAAATTTAAATGTTTAAATAAAATAAATAAAAGTCAAATTAAAAAGAAATGATAGAGTGGAGAATATATAAAATATTACAGGAAAAATGAACAGGAAAAGTCATTTATATTCAAGATATGAAGAAAACTGACACTCAAGAGTAGCAAGAGCTACCCTTCAATAGATGAGTCATGAGAGTTTTCCAAAATCTCGATAACCATAAATGACATGTGTTCTACAGCACTAACAAAAAGAAAGTCATTTGAAAATAATTTTGCCATTTCAAAATTGAGAATGGAAAAAACTATCAATATTTTATTTTTTTTAATTTTGAAATTCACAAACATGAAATAAAACAAATATCTTGAAAACAACATAAAATAGAAGGGGGAAAGACTTTATATAAAACAAGTTCTAATATGCATAACATGACTTTATTTTTGAGTAATAAAAAGTTCAACATGGCACTTTCAGATTTGTTCTCATTCCTTCTTTTCTATTGTGCATATTATTACAATCCATCAATTTCCTTCATTACTTTGGCACATAAATGGTATAGAAAGGTCAATCCTATTCCTAATCCCCCTTACACTGCTATCCACTCCTACCCAAAAGTGAAAAAAGTCAACAATTAAAACATTGCTAATGAAATCACATAGAGAAGGAAAACAAATTCCCACACTATGTCCCTTTCCCAAAATATACTTTTTATTCTATATATAGTATGCAGCCCCTCTTGGGAGAGACAAGTTTCACATATTCTGATAAGTCTCTAGTACAGAACACAATCATAAAAGGAGTGACATCTTGCCAAGTTGTTGGCCTTCAGAACTATTACTGTAATTGTTAGCAATTACTCTCTATAGTCTGCCTTAATCCATGTTAATCTTCCTGTTTTCACTGAAAATTGACTGCTTTGAGGCATATTATTGCTCCATAACATTCACAAACCAAAATTTGTTCAGCTACTGCCCTATTATAGGACATCACATCT
This sequence comes from Antechinus flavipes, assembly GCF_016432865.1. Classification (NCBI taxonomy): domain Eukaryota; kingdom Metazoa; phylum Chordata; class Mammalia; order Dasyuromorphia; family Dasyuridae; genus Antechinus; species Antechinus flavipes. The sequence continues at coordinate 631,472,254 of NC_067400.1, read as the reverse complement.
TATTTTCCAGTTCTTAACCTGACAGAAGGAGCTGGTGTCATTATTTTGGGTTTATTTGAATCCTTTTCCTTTAAGAGAACACGCCATCTAGTGGTATCAATGAATCAGAAAGCATACCTAATTTCATGATTTGGTGGAAGCCTTCTCCACTGTACCAACAATAAATTAATGTGTCTATTTATAGTCCTTCCTGTGCTTTTTTTTTCTTTTTCTTTGTCAACTGCATACAGATGAGATGGAGTCTGAGAGTTGATTTAATTTGCATTTATCTAATTACTGACTTAGAGCATTTTTGCTTAAGCTTTTATTTTTTAATTATTATATTTATTTTCTTTCCCATTGATATGCCCTCTCCCAGATGAGTCTTATGATCCAAGGAATGGTAAAATCAGTTGGCTAAAACTGAGCAAAACAAAGTCCCTACAAAGGGAAACTTAGATAAAGGTTACTTGACTTGATCAAGGACCAGTTTACCACTAGTAAGTGCCAAAAATTTGAACTTGAATTCAGGTCTTGTAGCTCAAAGCCCAGCATTTCATCCACTGGGTCGCCTAATTGCTTAAAGAAAGCATGAGAGAAATTAATGTCCAACAGTTACCAAAACATTTATACAAGGACTCTTCATGCCGGCAAACAATAGGAAACAAAGTGAGTACCAATTAATTGGGTAATGGCTAAAGAAATTACAGGGTATGAATGCCAGAAAATATTGAAAAGTAAAGTTAAATATTAGGATTTCAGAGAAAAATTCATTGCACTTTTAGGTTTCTATGCACAGTATGGAATCTGTTGAGGTCTCTTCTGTTGAGAAGTCTAAGTCTTTCTCTTGTTAATAAGATCCATAAGTTTTATCTTCAGCATGATTCTCCAATGTATGGTCAAGCATGACCCCTACGTGAAGCCTTTCCCATAACCACTGCTTTTATATGTTATCATTCCTTTATGAATAAGGCTTCTCTCTACAATGAATCTGGTATTATAAAACAGAGAGGTTGTCTGGCTGAAAGCCTTCCTATATGGAATCCATACATAGGTGTTTATCAGAATGAATTTTCTAATACCAAACAGGTTTTGAATACCATTTGAATGCCATTTCTCATACATGGTGGTGACAAGATTTCTATTAAATATGAATTCTCAAAAGGAAAATAACAGATGACTGTTGCTTGAAGACATTAATATATTAATTACATTTGTAAGGTTTCTCTCTAAAACAGATTCTTTGATATTTAGCAAAAGTGGCCCTCTGGGTGAAAGCCTTTCCACACTGATTACATTCATAAGGTTTCTCCCCAATATGGATTCTCTGATATTTATCAAGACCACAGCTGATTCTAAAAACCTTTCCATACTGATTACATTTCTAAGGCTTTTCTCCAGAGTGGATTCTCTGATGGGCAGCAAGACTGGAATTTTTTTCAAAAGCTTTTCCACACAGACTGCATACATAGGGTTTGTCTCCAGTGTGGATTATTTTATGTATAGCAAGACTGGAGCTCTTTGTGAAAGCCTTTCCACATTGATTACATTCATAAGGTTTTTCTCCAGTGTGAATTCTCTGATGTTTAGCAAAATTGGCCCTCTGTGTGAAAGCCTTTCCACATTGATCACATTCATAAGGTTTCTCCCCAGTGTGGATTCGCTGATGTTTAGCAAGACTGCAGCTGATTCTGAAAGCTTTTCCACACTGATTGCATTCATAAGGTTTCTCTCCAGTGTGGATTCTCTGATGTACAGAAAGATGGTTTCTCTGTGTAAAAGCTTTTCCACACTGATTACATTCATATGGTTTCTCCCCAGTGTGGATTCTCTGATGTACAGCAAGACTGGAGCTCTTTGTAAAAGGTTTTCCACATTGATTACATTCATAAAGTTTGTCCTTATTATGGATTTTTTGGTGATCCGTTAGACTGGAGTTGGATCTGAAAGCCTTTCCACAGAGTTTACATTCAAAAGGTTTCTCTCCAGTGTGAATTCTCTGATGTGCAGCAAGATGTGAATTCTGTGTGAAAGCCTTTCCACACTGATTACATTCATAAACTTTCTCTCCAGTGTGGATTCTCTGATGTTTAGCAAGACTGGAACCAATTCTGAAAGCCTTTCCACAATGAGTACATTCATAAGGTTTCTCTCCAGTGTGGATTCTCTGATGGGTAGCAAGGCTGGAGCTAATTCTGAAAGCCTTTCCACACTGATTACATTCATGAGGTTTCTCCCCAGTGTGGATTCCCTGATGTTTAGCAAGGCTGGAGCTGTATCTGAAAGCCTTTCCACACTGTTTACATTCAAATGGTTTCTCTCCAGTGTGGATTCTCTGATGTACAGCAAGATTGGAGCTCTGTGTAAAAGCCTTTCCACACTGATTACATTCGTAAGGTTTCTCTCCAGTGTGGGTTTTCTCATGATCAGTAAGACGGGATCGGCACCTGAAAGCCTTTCCACATTGTTTACATTCATAAAGTTTCTCTCCAGTGTTAACTCTTGTATGTGAAGCAAGATGGGCCCTCGGTGTGAAAATCTTTTCAATTTCCTCACTTTCACAAGGTTTTTCTCCAATGTGGATCCTCTGATGTAAAGTAAGATGGCCCTTATGGGTAAAAGCATTTCCACACTGATTACATTTAAAATGTTTCTCTCCAGTCTGGGTTTTCTGTTTAGCAAGATTGGCCCTCTCGGTGAGAGTCTTTCCACGCTGATTACATTCAAAGGGCTTTTCTCCATTATGGATCATCTCATGTAAAACAAGACTGGAGCTGTATCTGAAAGCTCTTCCACACTGATCACACTTATGGGTTTTCTCTCCAGTGTAAATTTTCTGTTGACCAGTAAGGAGTGATGTGTTGTTGGAACCCTTCCCACATTCATTGCATTTATAAAACTTCTCTCCGGTATGAATTTTCTGGTGTACTAGATCTGAGTTCTGACCAAAGACTTTCCCACATTGTTTACATACATATGTTCTCAGTTCAGTATGAGTTCTAGGATGGTGAGGAAGAGATGAGTGATGGGATAAGGTTGCTTCACATTTATTTTTTTCATAAGGCACCTTTGTAACATGAGATTTCTGATGATCCATGAGCTTAGAGTTTTCCTTGAAATCTTTGCCACTTTTATTACTTACACAAAGCATTTCTCCAGTAAAACTTTTTTGATGTCTAATGAGGTCTGAACTTGAGGTGAAGGCCATTTCTTGTTGATTAGCTTGATATATCTGTATTTCAGAAGGCTTCTCATGGGACTGGAAAGGCTCTCTCTCTTCATTAAAGCATTTGCTAGATTCACTACCCTGAAAACAGTCATTCCCTGAGGTCTTTTTGTTATGGTGATTTAGAACTGAAGACTGATTGACTTCCTTTCCAATTTCATCAACTTCATGGTCACTCTTTGGATTTTTATCTTCCGTGATATTAGAGTTACAGATTTTTCTCAAACTGAAGTCAGAGGGACCATCACTCATGAATCTTTGCTGGCCAGATTCTTCCACAAAAATCCTCAGCTTTGTAGTCCTCTCATTCACTTCAAACCTGGTCTCTACATCTAAAGAAAACAAACAATCATATATACAGAAAGACATACACACATAAATAAATGTTCTTTTCTCTGGTGGCAGAAAATAAACTGATTTATATTCTATTTCCCTAGTTAAAAAAAAAAGTTTTAAAACTTAAACACACAGACTCAATCTGTGGAAATGCCATTAGATCATAAAGATCTTCACAAACAATAACACTGGATCCTCACAACAAACCTGTGACAAAGGCAGGGCAAGTATTCTCATTACCCTTCCCAACTTAGGCCACGGGCTCATGACGGTTCATCCTGATCAACAGCCCTGCAGCCAAGACTAGAACTCACACCTGTGACTGAGCATGCTCTATCCATGGTGCTAGACGGCCTTTCTCCACTTCCATCTGCACTTTCTATCTTTTCTTCAAATGCCTGTGGCTGATTACCTTTATAGCTCTGCCAGTCTCAGGTTCTCTTGCTGCTATTCTGTACTGATCACTTTAGATGCACTATCACAAGGTCATTCTTGGTAAATTTCATATGCTAAGTTGAGAAATAGGTTTACTCTTCTTAAATGTTGCGTGATAATTGTCAGTGTTACATCCAACTTTTCTTCTTTTCTATTCAGATCCAAAGATATTAGGACATTTTACTGTACTTATGTTAAATATTCATACAAATTCATTATCATACAGAATGTCTCACACTGTATCTTGAGTCCAAGATCCTTCTGTCAGGAAGTAACATGATTCACTATCGGTCATCTAGTACCATGGCCCATTTAGTGGTTCATGAAAACTCTGGAGGTTCAGGATGATGTCCAAGGGGTTTTAGCTACAACTCTTTGATGGCACCTTACGCAGCAAAGAAATGTCCAATCTTGTTACCAAGGTAACAACACGCATGGGTATAATAAGTTTCGCTGTGGAATGATTCCAAATCATCATGATGGGGTAAAAAATGATTTTGGCGTTCATGCAACGATTACCACAATCACTGACGACTTCTAAATAAGTGCAACATACTGTTCCGGTTTCTCAATCTGACCTCAGAGTGTGTCTACACTACCGTACAAGCACAAATCAGCTCCCCACAGATGGTCACGGAGATGCTTTCTATATCCTGCTCCCAGGGAACCCCCTTCCAAGATTGCCCTGGAACCTCATCACATCAGCGTCGTAATAACTATCTCAGGATCTGCAAATGTTTCTGTTTCTCTATTGCAACTTATGTATTACAAGCCACCTGGAAAACACCATGGACCATCAAACAGTCTACAAAAACATTTCTTAGATCGCCTCTCATTGCAGCATTAAGGCCACTTTCTGGGATGAACTTATCTCGTGCTTACATGGCTGTTCCTCCATCCAGATCAGTCAGTCCACAGAGTTTCTGTGACAGTGTAGTCAGTGAACAGTGGTACAAAGAAGTTATGTCTTTTTGCGTGTTTATGTGTTTGTACCTGGTATATAAAAAGGAATAATTCAAGGGGAGCTAGGTGGTGCCATAGTGCCAGAGAGAAGGCCTGGAGAAGATCTTCAGGTCAAAATGGCCCCAGGCACTTAATATCAGTATGACTGAACAATTCCCTTAATCCTGTTTGCCTCAGTTTCCTCATCTGTAAAATGAGCTAGAGAAGGAAATGGCAAATTCCAAACAGGGTCACAAAGAGTCGGACACAACTGACCAACCGAACAACAGCAACACAACCACCACCACCAAAGCAACATACACAATTCAAGCTCAACTACGTTTACCATTGGTATACTACTTATCATTAGCCAATCGAGAATTGTCTTTTATATGGTAACTAATATTTTGTCATTTTGTTGAGTGCCCTGAGGTATTTCTATCTCAAAAAGAAAGTTTATAAAATTCCCTAAAGCCTTTTCCCCTTATTTATGTGTAAGGGAACACTGACACTGCAATCAGATAATAAATCAAAATCACGTAACATGAATGGGCTGTTCTGCAGATCCCTCTCCCCTCAGAAGGTGGTATAGGCCCTGGTCACTGCCTCCCTGGCCCAGACAGACAAGAGGCCCTGCAGCCCGAGAGGGTCAAATGTGTATAATGTGAACTTCTATAAAGCAAGGGTCTGGTAACAGAGAGAAACACAGCTGGGCCTCGCAGTCTGGAAGAACCAAGTCCAAATCGCACCTCGGCGTCCTGCTAGCCCTGAGATTCTGGGCAAGGCACTCAATTGTCTCCAATTCTTTGACTGTCAAATGGATGTAACAATATCTACTCCCAAGGCAATGGTGAAAATCAAATGAGATGATTTTGGTAAAGCACTTAGCAGAGTAACCAGCAGGCACTATACAAATGTTAGTTATCATTGTCCTCTTTGTGTCATCATTAGTAATCGACTTAATGCAGAATCAAATTGAAAATTGGATTTATCCAATATTGAACTAATACTGCAAACTTTTGTCCAGAGGAAAAAAAACCCAACTTTGAAATTAATTGCATATGTTATGTTTGATATTTTCCAAGTTGTAACATTGGACTAAAAATGCTATTCCTAGTCAACAAAATCTGACAAATGAATGAACTGAAATCTTGTAGGATTTGTTAAATAAAATTCTGATAAAAAGTCCATAATTCCAAAATTTAAAATAGAGTAAAATTTTTTATTTTATAATTACAAAGGATAAGGAAATATTAATTTGGATCTTTGTAGAGTGAAAGTCATCCAAGTCATTATACTAAGCATTTGATATATAAATCTGAAGCTTTATGAAGAGAACAAACAATTGTGGGGAATGGGAGGGAAGGACCAGCATCACAACACTAGGTATTTCTGAAACAAGTTCTAAAATCAAAAGATTTAGGGAACTAGTGCTCTGGAATCAGGGCTATTCATGGCATCGCTCCCTATCGCTTTAATATAAGCCCTTCTCCTGGTTCTGCTCGCTTCTCATTATATCGGTTCAGACAATTCTTCCCCGGTGTCTCTGACACTGTGCCTCTGATCATTTCTTCTGGCACCATAATCTTCCATTATATTCTTAAACCATTATGTGTTCAGTCATTTCCCAAGAGAAGGGAAATTTTCTAGGTCTTTGCAACAACAAAAACTGAAGCTGTAATTTTATATTGTGTAAATGGATTTTCTTCCTTTCTCTGGGATTTTTTTATGAGTCTAGTGTTCCGGTAATTGTATAAATATGTATACATATACTGGATTTAACATATATTTCTACCATGTTTAACACGTATTAGACTACTTGCCATCTAGGGGAGGGTGTGGGAAGAAGGGGGGAAATTGGAACATAAGATTTTGCAAGGGTTAATGTCGAAGAATTGTCCGTACATATGTTTTGAAAAATAAAAAAGCTTCTGTGCAACAAGAGAACTGTTCGGTACTGCATACATATATTGAATCTAGGATATACTGTAACCTATTTAACATGTAAAGGACTGCTTGCCATCTGGGGGAGGGGATGGAGGGAGGGAGGGAGGGGAAAAATCAGAACAGAAGTGAGTGCAAGGGATAATGTTGTAAAAAATTACCCTGGCATGGATTCTGTCAATAAAAAGTTATTTAAAATAAATAAATAAATAAAATTTAAAAGCTTTAAAAAATAAGTAAATGAAATGAAATGAAAAAAAAATTAAGTCTAATGCTCATCACGAGGTCAAAGGGGAGACAGGGGAATGAGTATAAGGACACAGATCCAAAGGCTATTACAGAATGCAACTTTTCATTATGATGCTTTTTCTGCCACACAAAAGGCTATCTGGTTCTGCTCTCCAATGTTTTCTGCTACCTCTTCTGCTTTTATGGTGGATTTATCCCACTGTCATTTTGTTATAATTCATCATATTTGCTCCAAGATATCCTCTTATTATTTGTCTTCTTGATTTCTACCTCAATCCTTTAAAAAATAAAAATAAAGAGTAGCGGCAGGAAGAGAAAGGGATCCATACCAGTAATTAATTAGACAATTGGCATGACCCCCACGCCTGCCCTCACTTTGTCTGCCATCCACCCCAGTCCCAGATGACAGACTCCCAGAGTCTCTTATCCCTTCATCTCTCCTCTCTGAAGCTTCCTCTATGACACAAAATCACTCTCCACCATGAGACAATTAAGTACATAATGGACAGAGCCCTGTGTCTGGTATCAAGAAGACCTGAATTCAAATCAAGACTCATTTGCAACACATGCTTTTGGGGAACATGACGTTCCCCAAATCCCGTTGCCTCGTTATGCCTCTTTCTTTATCTAAAAAAAGAGGAGGATAATAGCATCTACCTCCCAAGCTTGTGAGGCTTACACAGGATCCAGATGAATCGCCTGGCACTCGGCAGGCCCTAAATATGGTAGTTCTTCTTATCGTGATTATTATGATTTTGACTATTTCCTCACCAACCTTACTCTTCTCCCCTAAACAGCTCTTCTTTTCCCTCCTATCCACTGATTTCCCTATTGAACTCAATTCCTTTTCATACAAAATTGGCCTCCTTTGCTGGCTCAGCCCTGAGGCTTCTTCCAACCCCCTCTCTGGATTTGGACACCAGACGGGAGCTCAGGACGGCAGGGATGCACGTCTGCCTTCCTTTCTGCACCAAGGCTTAGTGATGTGCCCAGCACACAGTGGGCATTGAATCATTTCCACTGTCTGCCTGGGGCCCGGGTGGGGACCAGGGCACAGCCACCAACCCGTTGCCTGGATGCTGGTCTCTCATCCCCAGCCCGTTGCCTGGATGCCAGTCTCTCGCCCAGTCTGCAAAAGCAGGTTTGGGCCTCAGGCCTCGGTCCCTCCCTGGATCCTGCTCAGCTCCCAGTACTCCCTCTGTCTGGTTCCAAAGCTGACAGGATCTGACTGGACCCAATACCAGAGATCCAAAGGCTTCTGCTTCCCTGGGATTCCCGGGAGTCTCGACCTATCACACAGGTTTTTATTTTCTGAGAACGGAGACCAAGACTGGGCCACAGAGATGAGGAGAAGGACTCAGGTGCAGGACTCCCACAAGCCTCAGCCTTTTCTGGCCGCTCCCAGGAGGCAGTGGCCTCTGTTCCCAAGGCCTGCAGGGACGCAGAGCCCGGACTGTCTGGACCACACAGTGCAGGTTCTGTGACCTCAGTTGGGCCCATGTGTGCCCAGGCCCCCTGGACCTCTCCCTGACTGCCTCCCTCTCCCACAGCAGCTTTTCCAAACTTCTCGACTGCTCCCCAATTCTTTCCCTGGGGTGGCTGCCTCCAGGAGTCTTGGCATTTTAGTTACAAAGGACCCTTGCGGAAGCTCTGAACCTTCACCTCCCAAAAATCAGATGGCTCCTTTCGGCTCCACTGCCCCACTCTGCCCCGGGCCATTCTGAGCAGAAACCCTCCCAGGCTATCCCACCCCCTGGGCTAACCCAGGGTCTTCCCAGAGCTTCCATCCCTTTTGCTACCTGCTCCTTCCCTAAATCAAATGCCCACACCTGGAAAAGCTAAGGAGGGCTGGCCTGGGTTCTGCCCTCCCTTCAGGCCTCCATGGCCATCTACATCTGGGTCTCAGTCTCCTCCCAGCTTCCTGCCCTCGAAACTCAGCATCCAGGCTCCACGTTCACTGCCCAAAGGAAAGGGGCCTATGAAGTGGCCCGGGGTCTCCCCACTGCCAACCCAGGGGGTCTTCCTCCATGCTGCAACCCCGGACACCGTCTTCCTTCCCTCTCGAGTTCTTGGGGACAATCCCTGGGGCTGGCTCCCCGCCACGAGAACCCGTTCCTCCCCCACATCCCCATCTTCCTTGTCCGTCTCACCCCGAGCACCCCCACCCAAGCGCCAGGCCCATAATCACAGCGTCCTCACGTCCACCATGGCCGACATTACATAAAGTTCTGCGGACGTCCCCTCGCCCGCTGACGTGGCCACTTCCCGGATTGGCCGCGGTCACCTCCCGCCAGAGGGATGGCCAGAGCCAGCCTTGGTCCTACAGCTTCGAGGCTCCTTCCGTCCCCACCGGCCCCCCAGCTGCCAAATTCATCTCCCTGAATGCGCATCCCTCCAGTCACTGCCCGCTTCACAGACTCCCTTCCGTCTCTGGGGTCTAAGACTGGGGGTTAAGGCCCACTCCTCAGTCTCCCCCTTCACATGCCCCCTAACTCCTGGGACGGCCCCACTCCCCACCCCCCTCCCTGACCAGGACAGTCCCGTGTGTTCCAGCCACCCTTCTGCTCGAGGTCCCAGCGAAAGCCCTCCTTCTACGAGGGGTCCTCTCCAGGCCTCCTTCGCCTTAGGGCCTCCCTCTTCGGATTATCCTGGCCGTGGTGGGTGCCTTCCCCACTGGGCTGTGAAGTCCTGAGAACAGGGCAGCCGCCCGGCCTGCCTTCCTGTGAGAGCGGGGCCGCCGCCCGGCCTGCCTTCCTGTGAGAGCGGGGCAGCCGCCCGGCCTGCCTTCCTGTGAGAGCGGGGCCGCCACCCGGCCTGCCTTCGTATTCCTGGGGCCTGGGACACAGCTGGTACTTAATAATCGGCCTACAGAATGGCCTCAGCCCCGGATGGACGCTCTCAGCAGAGTCCCAGAGCCTCCCCTACAGCATCAAGGTCCTGGGAGGAACGGCAGGTCCCAGGGGTCTGCCGTCTCCGCCGCGTTCTGGACCAGGAAGCTCAGAGGGTCAGCGACTGCCCAGGGAGCCACCACCCAGAAGTCGGGTCTCCGTGTCCCCGGGGTGAGCCGCGGCCCTCCCCCACCCACCAGCAGCTCACTCACCTGGACAGGAGCTCCTCCGGCCTCCCTGCGCTGGCCCCCCCGCCGCTCCCCTGGGCTGAAGGGGGGACATCAGATCTTCTCTGAGAACTGGAAGCCCTGGGAAAACGGAGTAAGAGAGGGATGAGGACGGATGGAATCCCTACTGGGATCTGAGGGCACAGACCCTGCCACCCTGGGGACCAGAAATTCCACTTTTTTCCCCTCTGTCCCAGAAGGCCGGCACATGGCACAGCTTCTGCTCTCTAGAAATTAGAGGCAGCTCTCGCTGCAGGAGTTGGACGTCTGACCCCGGAGCCAGGAAGGGGCAGTGAAGTCCGCCTGCCTCAGTGTTGCCATCTCAAAGCACCAAAGCAGCGGGTGATGGAGAGGATCTCTAAAAGGCACTGGTCCCAGCCCGGACCCAGAGCAGGCAGACACAAGTGCTCGCTCCTTCCCCTGCTGTCTCACTGGGCTGGATTTGAGAGAACTGAGGGAGAGGAAGGATAAACTTGCTCCTGCGGGCAGCATTAGGAGCCCTGAGCTCCAGCCTGCTGCCCGTGATCCGGAAGAACTTTCTGAAGAGAAGTAAAGGAGCCGCCTAGAAAGGAGGAGGAAGGAGATGGGTGTCCCTACTCGTCTTCAAGGAAAAGCATTTTTCAGAGATTTTCTAGGGAAAACTCAGCTCCAACAGGGTGTACACTAAGTATAGTGTATGAGGCACAACTCCATGGGGGTCCCATAACTGAATTTGGGGTTGTGAAATTATGATTTATTAACAGTAAATGTTTGATTTATAAACTCATACGCCCAGGGTTGCAAAAAAAATTGGGGGGCAAAAAGGAATTGCAAGTGGAAAAAATATTTAAAATCCTGCTCTAAATAATCTCTGAGATTCTGTAAGACTGATTGAAGTTTTGACCTGAAGCTAGCTATAACAAGAGAGAAATCATTGCAGGAGCTACAGAAGCAAATCCCAGCTTTCCATCACAAAATCCAAAGACCTTTTATTAAAAAAAAAAAAAAAAAAAAAACAGGCAGCAGGACCACCCTGTGGAGACCCCAGTCTTTGGAGGAAGTGATATCGATAAAGGTTCAACAACAGATAAGGAATGAAGATATTCCTTTGATGGCAGATTCTGAATAACCAGAGGAAACAGTCCTTACCCAGAGAAAGCAGGTTCTGGGAGGTCTCCAGCATGACCTCCTTGTACAGCGCCTTCTGAGAATGGTCCAACAGGCCCCATTCCTCCAGGGTGAAGTCCACGGCCACGTCCTGGAAGGTCACCGACTCCTAAACCACCAAAAGTCACTTAATTTAGAACTGAGAGACTCCAGAATTCATCTAGTCCAGCCCTCACCAACTAAGGGGGAAACCGAAGCGCAGAATTATCTGCCCCAAACTCCTAGCACCTTTCCGAACCCCAAAACCAACAGGTGAAGGCAGTCATGAAGAGCCCAGGGGAATGCTGGGAAGAGCATTTTATATCTGAGGTGATAATCACACGGGGAGCTGGAGAAATATCTGTCCATGAAATGCTTCTCCCTATGGTAGGAGGGAGAAGGCAAAGACTGTGTACCATGGGGAAAGAACCTCACCCAGTGATCACTGAAGAGGGTTGGGAAAGAAAAAGGAATGAGCTGATGAATTTCTGAGAAGGCCGAAATAAATTCTTACCTAGATGAAAGCATGAAAAGAATTCTCAAGAGATCTCGCTCACCATCAACGGTATGGTTCTGTCTCCAGCCAAGTAAAGGAGGACTGATCTTGAGGGATTGGGATGATGTTATAGCTCACTAGTTTGATGATTATTTTCTTTAATAATGAAATATATCCATGAAGTCTAATATTTATATAAAAGGAGGAGCCACTTTAATGGGGAAAGGAGAGTTCCTCCATTTATGAAAAAAAATGTACTATTAACTGACTTCAGAGATTGAGCGAATCCATAAAAGAGATACTGACATAAGCCAATCATAAAACAGATATTGGTATTTTCTTAACAAAAATTGGAACATCTAAACATGTCCCTAAAACCAAAGGGCATTGGGGATCAAAGGTCAAGAGAATAGCAGAAGCAGGATATCAATAAAAATAGTTTTTTAAAGGAAAAAAAATTCAAGAGAATGAGTTAAGAGGCAGATGAATGGATGACATACAAGAGTGGCCAGATGTGCAAAAACCCCAATACTTAGGAAGGTTCATCTCTTTGCCAACTTGCTACTTGTGTTTGGCCAATGCACTTGGCATCTGATACTCTTCCATGTCATTTTTTTTTCCATTTCTAATAAAATATGATTCCTTTTTTCAGACATTCTATTGTTTCATGTGGAGAAAAATGTTCACATTTTCATCATTTGGGTTGCCCCTTAAAACATCCTATTTATCTATTTATAATCCAAATTTCACTCTTCCTTTATTATTACTGAATTTCTAAACAACTGAAGAACTTACTATTCTTTTCCTACTTTTGGAGATTCTCAAGAAATGAAAGAACTTTCCTTTTCACTCACTTTCTGAGTCACGATTCTTCACTGCATTATATTTACTCAATGTGAGCAATGTCTATAAATAAGAAGGCTGATCTTTTTACTGATAATTAGTCTTATCTTTCTACTTTTGGAGATTCCCAAGAAATGAAAGAACTTTCCTTTTCACTCATTTTCGGAGTCACGATTCTTCGTTGCGTTATATTTACTCAATGTGAGCAATGTCTGTAAAAGGCTGATCGTTTACTGATAATTACTCTATAACTGAAACCCTAACTTGCTCAGAAGAGACCTCTTGCAAACCTTTCCTTCTCCATCATCCCACCTACTTCATTCTCTATCATGGGGTGAGGTCATGGACTGGACACCTCGATTTAAGGAGAGAGTTCAGCTCAAACACCTGATTTCTCACCTGACCCCACAGAGGTGGGATTGCTCTGTTACTCCTCTCTACCCTGGAAGCTTATCCCTGGGATAATCTCATCAGCCTGTAATACCTCCTCAGCCTTGCTAATCCACCTCATCCCCACCTCTGCCTCTCTGTAGGCTAAGACCTGCAAATCTCCACTTCCAGTGAGGGCTCAGCTCACACATCTCCCCTTTTCTCACCTGGATGCACTATGTCAGAATTCTGACATCTCCGCCATATCCCAATGTTTGCATCCTCCCCTTTTCAGCTTCCCTTTGGCTTGTCTTCCCCTTAAAAGCGTAAGCCTCTTGAGGCCCGGACAATAGTTTTTTAGGGTAATTGAAATCCCACGCCTTACCACAGTGGCTAGCACACAGCAGGTGCATAATAAGTACGAATCAACGACTGATTGAATTTTGCTGTTTTTTTTTTCAACCTTCATACGCTTGACTTTCTGCCACCTTCTCTTTCATCAGGCCTCCTTGATGTACCAGGAGGAAGACGATCAATCCATCTCCACGCTCTGGGTATCTCTGACTTTCCAAAAGGGCTGTTTTGGCCACCTGAGTTCCTTCAAGTCTCAACTAAAATCTCACCTCGTCCCAGAAACCCCTGCATTCTGCTACTGCCTTCCTTCTTTCATCACATCTTATTAATCCGTCGCCAGCTTCTTTGTACAGATTTATGTGTCCGTTATTCCCCCCCCTTACTAAATTGTGAGTTCCCTGAGGGTAAACATTGCAATTTCACATCTCCATCCTTTTGGTTTCTTCCTGTACTACTTGGAATCCAAATTTCACTTAGTTTCCTTTCCTATTACTGAATTTCCCAACACCTGAACTACTATTTTCCAACTTTTCGAGATTCCCAAGAATTTAAAGAACTTTCCTTTTCCCTCGTTTCCCGAGTCATTCATTGCATCATAGTTACTCTTTCTGCATGCCCACCACTAGACCCAGAGCCCGGCACACAGGAAGCACTCCCTAAGTGCATACTGGGTAACTCCCAAAGCTCTTCATGTCATCTTACTGGGGCTTCCTTCCTCCATTCTCTAAGAAAGCGGGAGGGCATCTGATGCCCTCATCCTGTGCTGTCTCCCCGGTGGTGGACACCCTCAATCCCCACCTCCTTCCCTCTTCTCAAATTTTCCACCTTTCTCTATCAACTGGCTCTGTTCCTACTGATTCAAACATAACTGTCTGCCCCATTCTTAAGGAAACCTTCCCTAAATTCTCACTCCCCACTCAGCTACCATTCTATCTCACGTCCTTGTCTTATCCAAACTCCTTGAAAAACCTGTCTGAATTCTCTACTGCCCTCTCCCAAGCACTTCTTAGTCCTTATAAAGTGGCTTTTCCTCCCTCTCCTGAAAGCGTTCTCTCGTTTTATGGCTACTTGTCTCTTCTATTAGAATGTAAGCTCATTGGAGGAGGGATTGTTCCATTATTTGTAGTTTTTTCTCCTCACAACCAGTACAATGCTGGGCACAGAGCAGCCCCGTTCAGACAAGACTCATGGGAAGGGGTTTTCCTCCACCTTCAGTTGCTACGGGGGCCACAAGAAATGGAGGAGGGTTAATACTTCCTAGCTGTGTGACTCTGGGCAAGTCACTTAAGCCCAATTGCCTCAGCAAAAAAAAGAAAAGAAAAGAAAGGAAAGGAAAAAAGAAATGGAGGAGGGAGAATGGGTATTCAGGGATAGAAGGGTGGCCTGGCGTGCAAGAAGAGCTAAGACATGATGTCCACAGACGGGGACTAATGAGTGATAGGATTTTCCCTTTCACTTGTAATGAGGGAGAATCCACAAACGTATAGAGAGGGCAGCAATGGAGGAGTAAGAGGGGGAGTCAGGGCTCAAGGTAAAAAGGTGACGCTGACATATTTCAAACACAGAAGACGAGCGGGAAAGTGTGGTCACGGCTCAATTTCACGTGAAGGTTACACAGAAACAAGCCAAAGATGGCGGCTCAAAGGCCATCCTCCACGTCAATGGAGATGCTGGTCAGGCCTGGGGATGGATGGCACTCACCTGAGCCGGGGGTCTCTGGGTCCCGGGGGCCATGTCCTCTGGCTCTGGGCTCCCTGCTTGGGCCAAGCCTTGGTCTGCTGCAAACCGGGACAAGGATGATGTCTTCCCCTTCTCTTCCGAATCAGGAGTCTGGCCTATAGGGATTTAGAGAGAATGGGGTCTCAGAGGAGTTACCAGGCACTTGTAGGGGCACAGTCCGACTGAAAACGGAGGGCGGCAGGGAGGGTCAGGCCGGAGCAAGGTCTCCCATGAAGGTGACTTTCTCTTCCTTTATTCCTTCTCGTCCAGCCCACTAAGCCCCATAGAAACCCAAGAGACGGAAGGGAGCTGAGACGGGAAGAGACCAGGCAGAACGACTCCTGACTCAGAGCCCTCCCTGCAGCCGATGTGGTGGCAGCCCGGTGATAATGGGGGGTGGGGGGACATGGCACCCCAGAACCAGTGAGACGTGTCAAGGAGCGTGGACAGATAGCAGGGGCAGGGAGCCGGGAGGCAGGCCTGCTTCTGGGATACCTGGAGGACACTCATCGAGAGGTCTATCAGGGAAGATGTGGTCCGATGGAAAAGGCAGCCAGCAGGAGGGCCCCTTGCTAAGTTCTATCTGGGACCTGCTTGAGCTGGCTTCCAGAAGACAGAGAGATCTCAGCTCGAAAGGAGGCAGAGAGAGAGAGCCAAGAGCTCCAAGAGCTCCAGTTGTGAGCCAGCCTGCTCTGGATAGGTCCTCCTAGTTCCAAGAGCCATGCCCTACCTAGTTTTCCTCGAAGGCCCACCTCTTTCCAAGGACCCAGCCTGCCTCCAATCCATCATCTGCCTGCCACGGGAATGACCCACCCCAGGGCTTGCATCCCACCTAGAATGCTGCCCCCAAGTCTGGTCCACCGGAGAGTTCTCCCTCCCCAATCCTCTCGCCTCGTTCTCCCAACACAGCCTCCTGCTGTTCCTGACAAGTGACTCTCCATCTCATGACTGCTCCTCCCCCATGTCTCACTTGCTGTCCCATCCTCCCTTGCCTTTACCTCCTCTTCAAGTCACCACTAAAATTCCACTTTCTATAAGAAACGTTTCTTAATCTACCTTCTGTCTGACTTTCTGAGATCTATGCTATGCATATTTTATATGTTAGAAACAAACATTTATTAAAGGCCTACTATGTGCCAGGCAGAAGTGCTTTACAAATATTATCTCATCTTATCCTAACCATAATTCTTGTCTTTAGGACCTCCTACCTCCATTTTACAGTTGAGACTGAGCCCAACTCTTAAGGAAGTGTCTGAGATTTGAACTCAGGTATTCCTGCCTCCAGGCCCAAAACTCTGCCCACAGATGAGCTTCTGACTCTGTGTGTAGGAACATATCTACGTATGTAACTGTTGGCAAGTTTTTTCCCGTTTTCCTTTCCCGTTCTTGGAACCCAAGACCCTATGATTTGCTTGGACCATGCCAGAGGCTTAATAAAAACTTGTTGCCTCGATGACTTGACTAAACCCAATAGAAAGAGTGCTCCCTGAAAGGAGGATCTGTCTATCCCCAACACTTACCACAGTGTCTGATATACAATCAATATTTGCCACCAGTGGGTTCCTAAATCGTGGGAATTAGAACCCTTGTCCTAGTTTTGGCATTCTAAGATGTGATACCATTAACCGTGTTCACGGAAGGGGTCCCATTTTGAATCAAGACCAGGGTCAATTGAGAACGAGTTGGCTCAAACATAGAAGTGGATGCAGCAAGATAACTGTATAAATATGTATACATAGATTGGATTGAACATATACTTTAACATATTTAACATGTATTTGGACTACTGCCATCTAGGGGAGGGGTGGAGGGAAGGAGGGGAAAAGTTGGAACAGAAGTTTTTGCAAAGGTCAATGTTGGAAAATTACCCATGCATATGTTTTGTCAATAAAAAGCTATAATGAAAAAAAAAAAACCAGAAGTGGAATACATGATATTCTAAGTGGAATTTTATAATTTTTGTAGACTTGATTACTGTTTTCCAGGAAGTTCTTTTCCAGGCTGACAAGATTTTATGACCTCACCCAAAGAAAAGGTCCCAAAGTACCAGGAAGTCCTGCCAAAGAACTTCCAACGTAAGTAGAATTTAAAGAGTCCTTTTTACTTTTCCCAAATAGAAAGTTATTAGTATTGTTTTAAGCAAAATGGGGCTAAATGCATACCTAACAGTATTTAAATATTGTTGCCACACTTCCTAACAGCTCAATTCATCATTTCAAAACATTTAGGTTAAAAAAAAAAAGTTAAATTTCTTACACTACAATTAGATCCGTTTCTAGAAATTATTTTTCAAATTGACAGAATTTCTTGTGTATGTTTCTCAAAAATCACAGTAAAAAAAATTAGAAACATAATTTAAACAATGTTACAGATTTAAAACAAATCTTAACGCTTTGACAAAACAGATTTGAAATAAAATGTATTGCCAATCAAATAACATGAATTAAGTTGAATACGCTTCTGCATTATCTTATATAGAAAATCACTCTCTACTTTTATCAGTATAATTTTCATCCAGTGATGCTTTTCATTCTGAACCTATTGCCTTAATGACAAGTTTTAAGTGTATTTTACATGAAGGCATGAGGATAAAATGTCACAATTATCCTAAGAGAGGAATAGATGGAAGTTTAAATGAGACAACACTGTCTTTTATTTTAGGACAAATTCAGTCCCATCAGAACTGGAGTTACAATTCAAGTGCTATCATACTAGAAGTTCAATTTTCCCAAGGGTCATTTGCTGCCAAGACCTCAAAATGTAAAGCCCACTCCTTTATGTTAGTCTCCTGCCTTCCTATGGAAGTCTTTTTATTTAGATGTAAGAATGTTTAAGACCGGGAGCAGGATGGAGAGTAGGAGGGGACGGACAGGTGAGGGAGGAGTTCCAAAGGATCACTAGCCCTTGGTGATGACAATGTGGAATTCCTTTTAGAGGAAATCATAGCCATGGCATCATGGCTGATGCAGACCAGGAATAGGGGCAGAGGAAGGCAGGGGCCCGAGTTCCCGAGTCTGTCAGTGGGGCAAAAGAAGGATCCCGAGGCTTTAGGCCACAGGCAGCGGGGGTCTTTTGGATCTTCCCAGAAACCGCTTGGCCCACTGAGGCTCCCACAGCCTCTTCTGCTTCCCAGGAGGCCCCAACTTCCTAGGTAAGCTCTGCTTTGGACTTCTCCTCCTGGCAGACTCCCAGCTGGAAGCAGTTCACTGGATAACTACCTCCTAGAAATCCTGTGCTTGCAGGTCTCAGGTAGGCCTGGGCCAGGCAACAAGAGGTTCCTTGGTCTTCTGTACTCTCAGGGACCAGCCTTGGCCCTTGACGCCCTCTTCATACCTTGTTTTCCCCTTTCTTCCAACTTCATGCCCTGCTTTCCCCTTTCTTCTGCCTTCATGCCCTGCTTCCCCCTTTTTTATACCTTCATGCCCTGCTTCCCCCTTTCTTATACCTTCATGCCCTGCTTTCCCCTTTCTTCCACCTTCATGTTCTGCTTCCCCTTTTCTTCACCGTTTATGCCCTGCTTCTCCCTTCTTCCACCTTCATGCCCTGCTTCCCCCTTTCTTCCACCTTCACGCCCTGTTTCTGACTGGGCAGAGTTCTCAACCAGCACAACTCTTATCGCCTGACTGCTGTTTTCTATCTTTATGTTTCCTAATTTCTTCCCTCTTTTCACTCAGGGAACACAATCACATCTTTTACCACGGAAGCTTTCATAAAGCAAGTGGATAACAGGTATCAAAAGTGAATTTTTGAGAAAATGACTCCATTTGATGCTATAGTGACTGTTTTTAAATCAATGTATTGAATGTTCCCTTCCCTCCCCAATCCCTTTAAGAAAACTCAGACTCGCTTCCTGTCTTGTGTCTAATAAAGGATTAGAAAATGTTAACTACCTGACTGATCAAGCAGATCATTTTCTCTGGACTAGTGTAAGCAGCTTTGCTAAAGACTTCTAGAAGACCTTTCTAACCCCAAGCCTAAATTCACAACCTTTTTCTTATTCTTTCTCTGTGGCCTCACCTGATTTTTGCAAGCCTTCCTATAAGCCCTAACTGGCCCTATGCAAGTTATAAGTAGTGTAGCTCAGGAGAGTGTTTCTTTGTCATATATGGAAGTGAGAGAGATACATGTCTGTCACCTACTAATGGAGTGCATCACATTGTTGAGTGGATCAATAAAACACGGGAGACCTGTCTGTAGCTTGTTCTAGCTTAGTCATACAGTGGCTACCAAGGTCCCGGAAAATGCATGCAACACGGCCTATCAGAGTTACCCTGTCACTTACCATCAGCCACATTTATGGAGTTCTTAAAAAGCTTTATGCAAAGTGGTCCGGGTAATTTTGGTGGGGAGAATTTCAGTCAAGCAGAGGGCCCAGAAGTCACAAAGAAAGGTGCTGCCAACGGAGTTCGGGGCCAGCCGATGGAGGCAAAACCCCATCGGGACCATTCCCTTCTAGAGACTCTATAGTCCTCCTGCTGTTGAGTTCTGGACCTCGGGACTCAACCTCAGCCTTTCAAGAATCACTTCACTTTCCACTCAGGAGAACCTGACCTTACCTGACCAATGTATTGCTTGAAAATCAAGGGAAACTGAGAGACAATTGTCTTGGAAGGATCAGTTTATTAATTTGGCCCACAACAACTAATGAATTGGATCGGTGCTCTCCCCAAAGTAGGGCTCATGCAGAATAATATAGTTATAATAATATAGTTTGGAATATAGACATATGGTTAGGGAAGACAATATGATTGGTTAGAGAGTTGACAGCTTATGGTGACAAAAATTACACTGGTGATTTTAAAGAAAGCCGGGTAGCGTGCCCACATGGGACTAGTGACCACCCGTCTCTGACAACTAAGGAACATTAACTGTTTTATGGGAGCCGTCAGCCTCTGGCAGACCAAATGAGCTAGTCAGATTGTCAGATTGGGTAAGAAGATAAAAAGGACATGCAAAGATGGCCGATAGTCCTCTTGGGGATAACAAGTTACCTTGTGGTTTTAACTCAGGAAAGCTGCAGCAGTAATAAAATTAACACAGCATAAAATTATTTAAACTCATTTAGCAGAAACTCAAGGTCATATTAACTTTTGACACTTTCTCCACTCGTCTTGGCTTCCTTCCTTACAACAAACCTTCCCCCTTCCCTCTCCCTTTTGGTCTCTCCAGCCCAAGGCCCTTCTGTACCCAGCATTCTCTAGAGAAGGCAGCAGGGGGTATGTCCAGGAGTCCAGGGGATGTCATTACCTTAGTATTTGTGTCTCCCGGACATTTGTATCTTTCTTTGCACCAGATTCCAGCCCAAGGAAACAGGTCATAAATTACTGCCATTCAAAAAGAGGGGACATCCCAACCCCATTCTATACCCCCCATCTACTGAGTCCTCATTCCCGTCTCTCAACCCAACCACCCCCAAATTTCATCCTAATCCCACCCAGCTCTTCCACTGAGTGTTGAGGGGGACAGACTGTGGGCCCCACATAAAATAATTGGGAAAGCCAAGAGATATTAATTGGGACAAATAATTGGGGAAGGCAGCAGGTACCAGTTAGGAAGAATGGGACTGGGTGAAAAATATGGTCTGAACAATACTCCCGGGAGGAGAGGCTGCTGAGGAATGGAGGCAGGAGGGGAGTCTGAGGGGCAAACGGGCCTCGAGCTGGTGCTGGGAGAAGGGGGAGCTTCCTGTGGACTCAGATCGGCGCTAGTGCTGAGGGACGTGTTCACCGGCATCCCACCCACTGCTTCCTGACCAGGCCAGTGGTGGCCACTTCTCCCATTGGGGTGTTCTGAATGGCCAGGCCAGCAGCCCCTCACCAGCCACTTCCCCTTTGCGGCTGCCTCTTCAAGTGTTCTCTACCCCCCAACCCGCCCCCACCTCGGGAGGTGGGCTACTTCAGGTGGGAGACTTTATTCCTTTTACTGGCAGAAGATGCATCCCTGGGGCTGAGCACAGTGACCGGCACACAGCAAGCACTTAATAAATGCTCAGAGACTGACAGGTCCCAGTCACGGCCATCTGCCCTCCCCCAGGAGGCTGGTTCCCTTAGAAATTGGCAGCGATGGACAAAGTTTCCGTATTTCTCCAGGCAGGTCAGTGACTGGCACACAGCAAGCACTTAATAAATGCTCACAGGTCCCAGTCACTGCCATCTGCCCTCCCCCAGGAGGCTGGTTCCCTTAGAAATTGGCAGCGATGGACAAAGTTTCCGTATTTCTCCAGGCCGGGGTCCCTAAGAGGAGGCGTCCCGATGACGTCATGCAGAGGCCTCCCTCCTGCTCCCACACTGCACAGGGGTTCTGGGGGCCCCCTCCCCCACCAGCCTCTTCAACTCCACCGGCCCAAGGTCTCCCTGACTCCAGGACGGCGCTGGGACATCCCACGACAACAACAAGCCAGGCCGGGGGCAGAGAGGAGGGAAGGGGCTCCTAAGAAGTGTTACCACCCCCTCTGCCCACGCAGGGTGATTGGCCCAGCCGGAGACGCAGCTGCTCCGGAATCCTCCCCGTCTCCCAGGCGCCCACAGGGTCAGCAGGGACCAGGGGGAAGCCCATGCAAAACGGGGCGCTCAGCCCCGCCCCCTCGGGCACACGGCCCCAGCAAACCACCGAGCACCTAACCGGCCCCACCGCACACGCACCCACGCAGGTGCAATCACACCGTGACTCGGGCGCCCTCACCAGCCCCTCCCCCGTCACCGCACCCGCACCCACGCAGGTGCAATCACACCGTGACTCGGGCGCCCTCACCAGCCCCTCCCCCGTCACCGCACCCGCACCCACGCAGGTGCAATCACACACCGTGACTCGGGCGCCCTCACCAGCCCCTCCCCCGTCACAGCACACGCACCCACGCAGGTGC
Source organism: Antechinus flavipes (assembly GCF_016432865.1). Classification (NCBI taxonomy): domain Eukaryota; kingdom Metazoa; phylum Chordata; class Mammalia; order Dasyuromorphia; family Dasyuridae; genus Antechinus; species Antechinus flavipes. The sequence goes on along the minus strand of NC_067400.1, from coordinate 631,450,260 downwards.
AATCAGAGTTTTTTGGGCACACTCACCAGCCCCTCCCCCACCGAAGCACACGCACTACGCACGTGCAATCACACACGTTTACACGCACGCATTCACGAGCCCACAGCCCCTCTCCCGTCATATTTACATCCATGCACCTACTCAGCGGCCCCAGACCCTCCCTCTCTTGCACACGCACGAACACACCCATGCACACGCATTCCCACTCTGCAAGCCTTGCGAAAGCTTGCACGGACGCCCCCACGCTCACTAACCCGAGCAGGGTCCGCGGGTGTCTTCGGGCTACCCGGGGAGTAAGGAGGAGGGGCTCCCTGGGCGCCGGGAGCCGGGCCGCGCCTGCGCACTGGCTCCCTCCGCACGTCCTCCCCGCCCCCCACTCACCCAGCGGGGCCCAAGAACAAAGGGCTGAACCAACCACCGGGAAGCGTCGGAGAAGTTGCGCCTGCGCATCTCGAGTTTCCCAGCATGCTCCGGGGTTCTGCAGCGGCCCCAGGAGGAGGGGCCGAGACTGGGGCGGGGAGTGACGTAATTCTCCAGCCGGGCCCGCAGTCGTAGGCGTTCTCCTCCCCACTGCGCTTTCTGCTTCCGGTTCTGGGCTGTCCCTTAGAGTTTACGCTCTAGGAGGGCAGGGCCTGTCCGGTGTTTGACCGCCAGTCTAGGTTCAGGCCGCCTCCAGGCGCACAGAAGGCGCCTGAGGGATTGGTCCTCCACATCACCGTGAGCCGGAGCTGTCCTCAGCGCATTCTTACAGACGAGGAAACTGAGGCAGCGGCTCAAAGTCCTGGAAAGTGCTCCAACGCCTCTTGTCTTTGGGGCGCAGGGATGCCCCCAGGAGGTGGAAGCACGGGGTGACAGGGCCAGAAGGCGGGGCCTGCAGCCAGCGGGCTCTGAGTTACGATCTGGCCCCGGACTCGGGCAGTGCGCCTTCGCTCTGGCTGCCCCCGTCCCGCTGGCTGCGTCCCCCCTCTCCGGCTGCCCCCCCATTCTGGCTGCCCCCCCGTCCCGCTGGCTGCGTTCCCCCCTCTCCGGCTGCCCCCCCATTCTGGCTGCCCCCCCGTCCCGCTGGCTGCGTCCCCCCTCTCCGGCTGCCCCTCCCCCGCTGGCTGCGTCCCCCCTCTCCGGCTGCCCCCCCATTCTGGCTGCCCCCCCATTCTGGCTGCCCCCCCCCGTCCCGCTGGCTGTGTCCCCCCTCTCCGGCTGCCCCCCTCATTCTGGCTGCCCCTCCCCCTCTGGCTGCCCCCCCTGTCCCGCTGGCTGCGTCCCCCCTCTCCGGCTGCCCCCCCATTCTGGCTGCCACCCCGTCCCGCTGGCTGCGTCCCCCCTCTCCGGCTGCCCCCCTCATTCTGGCTGCCCCTCCCCCGCTGGCTGCATCCCCCCTTCTCCGGCTGACCCCCGTCCCGCTGGCTGCCCCTCCCCCACTGGCTGCGTCCCCCCTCTCCGGCTGCCCCTCCCCCTCTGGCTGCCCCCCTCACTCAGGCCGTCCCACTCTCTCTGGCCGGCCCCCACCCACCCTACCTCCCGTTTGAGGCCCCTGACATAACCACCCTCTTCGTTGGGCCCCAGGACGCTGGTCTCCGGCCGAGTCTTGACCGTGACCCTCCATCGCTGCCCCTGCGTCCGCCCCCCCTTCCTATCTCAGCGAGTCTCGGAGACAAGCTTTCCTGCACCCAGGAGCCGGGCCTCTCGTCCACACTGTCAGGCAGCAGCTCGGCCCGAGAGGGTTTGTTTCTGGGGCTTCTATCCATAGAGGTCTCTCATCCCAGACATCGGAACTCACTAGCATTGGGAGACACCGCCCCCCTCCCCCAACCGCGCCCCCGGATTCTCTGGCCGGCTTTGAGAGCCAGTGCTGAAGCGGACCCAGCTGCTGACAGCCTGTCTCCCCCATGGGGGGTGGGGGGAGGGAAGGTCCTTAAGGGCAGGGGCGGTTTCCTTTCCTTTTGAGAGCTGTTTCCTCAGTTTCTCAGGTGGACAGTTTGTATCACAGAATGAGCCCGACCCGGGATCCCCATTCTCAGGGCTCCTTCATGGACCCGAGACCTGGCAAAGGAGAGAGACTGAGAGCCCTGGGAGCCGCCTGTGGCCTGAGGGGGCAGGAAATGGGCAGCGCCAGGAGGGAGATTCCTGCCCTGCTGCCGGCCCTGCCAGGGCCCCCTCCCTCTGCCAGGAGGAAGCTTCCTGGGCTCTCCTGGACGCCCCCCGGGGTAATACTGCTCAGCTCTGGGCAGGGACTGCACTCACCTGGGATGAGGGGCTCAGGCTGCCAGGGGCCATGTCTCTAATTCCGAGGATGGTTCCTCTGCCAGCCGGGCTGGGTCCTCAGAGAGGGAGGACGGGGTCTGAGGCTTCTTTACCCAGGATGCTGAGCTGCCCACAATGAGAGAGAGAGAGCTCTCAGGGCAGGGACAGTGGGGAGCAACTGTACCCCAAGAAGGCAGCAGGGAGAGCCTGAGGAGGAGGAGGACTTGTCTCCCCCCAACTCCTTCCCTTTGACCTCATGCTCCTGGCCCAGCCTCCTAGAGACTAGGAGGCAGAAGGGGCTTTGGGATCCCAGGTGGACTGAGACCAGGCAGAGCCTCAGTGACCCCGTGACCCAGAGCTCTCCGTCCCTGTGATACTCTAAGTGGGATAGGAAGCTGGGGCAGCTGCCCCATGCTAAAGCTGGGGATGGCACCCCAAGATCTTTGGGATAGGAGGAAAGCCTTGACATGAAGCAGGGGAAAGAAGTAGCCCCAGAAGCCAGATCTGGAGGAAAGGCCTGATCCTGCCGTAGCTGGAGGATCAAGAGGTTAGCCAGGAAAGATGGGGCTCAATGAAAAGGCAGGGGAGTGAGGGGTCTACCCTCAGAACTACCTGGTCCTGCCCACCAAAGCCAGCTTCCAGAAGAGAAGGCAGGGATAGCTCCACTCCAAGGGAACAGGGGAGAGTGACCAAAGGTCCGGCAGTTCCATTTTCCAATCTCTGGGAGGCGTGTCCTGGTCCCAGAAGCCCCACCTGCCCTGCCCAATGGCCCCACCCACTTCTCCCCAAGCCCTATTCCATTACTTGGAAAGCCTTGCTGCAATGGCCCCTTCCCCCGCACCCCCTCTTCATGCTCCCAGCCTCCACCCCAGGAAAAGGAGCCCACCTGGGCCCCACTCCCCAAGCTGCTCCCCTCCCCCATCTGCCCAGCCCTTCCCCAGAAGAAGGGGCCTTCTCCCCACTCCCCCCACACACACTCTTCTTCCTCACAGGATGTGGCCACCCTCCAGTCCCCTCTCCCAAGGCCTTCACCCTTCTTCGAGGAGACCAGATCTGCCCACTCTAACTGAACTGTCCACATTTCTGGCTGCACTCTGGACTTGCCATTCCCCCCCACCACCCCTAAGGGGGCCTTTTCCCAGATCTTGTTCCTGTTGTTGAGGGAGGGCTGGGCAAGGGTTGTTATGCCACAGTCACCTAGAGGTCTCCCTACCTCAGCTGCTCTGCTCCAAAACTCTAGGCTATAATCATTCCCTCTTAAGCATTTGATGAGATAAGGGTCTTGTATCATATGTTACATCTAATATGAGTAAACACATATTTTACACTCTGGCTGCACAAGAAAAATCAGATCAAAAAAGAAAGAAAATAAGTAAGAAAACAAAATGCAAGTGAACAACAAAAAGAGTGAGAATGTTATGTTGTGGTCCACATTCGGTTCCCACAGTTCTCTCTCTGGGTGCAGATGGCGCTCTTCATCACAAGGTCATTGGAACTGGCCTCCATGCTCTCATTGTTGGAAAGAGCCACGCCCATCGGAATTGATCATCTTATAATCTTGCCGTTGTCATGTACCATGATCTCCTGGTTCCGTTCATTTCACTTAGCATCTCTTTTTAAATCCTCTTTTTTTTTTTTTTTTGTCTAATACATAGACATGTGGATAGTTGACAACTGCATCTTTGATTCTGAGCATTACTTTCTAAAAAGCACATTGTCAGCCCCTTACAGTGCAAGGGAACTCCTTGAGTCAAGATCACACATTCAAGTTATTTAGAAGATGCTCATTTTAGCTGAGAAAGAGCTAGCTCTTACCAGCCACTAAATGAGGCGGCTCCAGGTGCCATATTTTATCAGATCTGACAGATAAAAGCCATTGTTTGATTAACTCTGACTCCTTGTTACAAATATTTCTGGGCCACTTAGTTTTTGATGTCGTTTCGTTGGTACATATAGCACCTAATGCATGCTGTTGCACCCCGTATGGCTTTACCTAATGTGTTTGAAGATTTTTCTGGACCAATAGAGAATATCTTGTTCCCCATCCTCCTGGACAGGGGGTGCACTTGGGCTGGGGAGGACGACCCTTAGGGTATAGACTGGTACACATTAGCCTAGTATGAGATAGAGCAGGATTTCATCTTGGTTTTTATTAGTTGAATTGGAGTGAAAAAGGAAAGTCTGGGGATGAAAAATAAAGCCAAAATAATGAGTAAACATTATATTACACAGATATATAGGCATATACTCATGTATACATATATGCATATATTTACATATAAATTTGTGTATGTATGTGTGCATAAATATACATCTTTATATGCACACACATTCACATGTGTATTTGAATACCCAACTCTTTTCAGAAATAAGTTTTTTTAAATGGATTTAAGTTTTTTTTTTTAATAATTTTATTGACAGAACCCATGCCAGGGTAATTTTTTTTACAGCATCATCCTTTGCACTCACTTCTGTTCTGATTTTTCCCCTCCCTCCCTCCATCCCCTCCCCCAGATGGCAAGTAGTCCTTTATATGTTGCAGAAATAAGTCTTCCTGATTCCAGGTCTGGTTCTCTATTCACTGAGCCATCCAGCTGCCCTACTCACATTACCCCAATGTAAGATTCTTAACAGCTATGTGACTCTAGGCAAATCATTTACTTGCTTGCCTTAATTTTCTCAACTGTAAAATAGGTATAATAATACCTACCTCCTTCCTCTTAAAATTGTACTTATCTTTAAAGTTTATGTCAAATGACGACTCTTCCATGAGATTTATTCCCATCATCCAAGTAGAACTGAGCCTTCTTGTGCCTCACATGACATTTCATACAACTAATACTCTCTTGAAATATATAGATGTAGATATAGATTATACTGTTATTCCAGGAAGACAAAAATCATTTTAATTATCTTTGCTTTGTCCCCAAGTCTACAACTCCCTGGAGTAGATGCTTACAAATGGTTGTTGATTGGATAAATGAACAGGAGCCTGATGCTTTAGTCAATCTAGAACATTTGCTATTCCCTTGAATATAAACTGGTTTTTTTTGCTTCAATGCAATGGCAACAACATTCTCTCTGCACAAAATATTCTCCCTTCTCTTTCAAATGACACTATTAAAAATCCTATCTTTTCAAGATCTATCTGAATGGGCATCTCTTGCACTCTTCAAATTACTGAGTATAACTACACCACTATAAGATTGGCAAACTGGAAATTATGGGATATTTTGCTAGGATTTCAATGGCTCTTTTCCAAGTGCTGTATCATAGCTCAGTGGACTAGGGACTCACTTTTAGATTACTTTGCTCCCTTGTATTACACAGAAATTGATTTTTTGGAGAGACTTTTAGCCTAAGGGATAGTTACCTTATTCGTCTACTATTGTATTCTGGAGGGAAATCTCTGATTTTTTTTTTTTGGGGGGGGGGGAAGATGATCCTTTTTTTTTTGACCAATCTATTTTCTCACTTCATGACCCCCTGCTGTCTATTGCCCATTCTTGGCCCTGCCCCTTCCCTGGAAATTTGCATAATCCATATTAGAAATTTCCAGTTTTGAGCAATATGGAATTATGCCCAAAGGGTTATCAAATCGTGCATATCCTTTGATCCAACAGTGTCTCTACTGAGTCGGTATTCCAAAGATATCTTAAAGGAGGGAAAGGGACCCATCTGTGCAAAAATGTTTGTAGCAGCCCTTTTTATAGTGGCGAGGAACTGGAAACTGAATCCATGCCCATCAATAGGGAATTGTCTGAACAAATTATGGTATATGAATGTTACAGAATATTATTGTTCTATAAGAAATGATCAGCTGGATGATTTTAGAGGCCTGGAGAGACTTATATGAACTGACACTGAGTAAAGTGAGCAGAACCAAGGGAACATTGTACTCGGCTACAAGATTATGTGATGATCAATTCTGACAGACGTGGCTCTTTTCAACAATGAGGTGATTCAGGCCACTTCCAATGGTCTTGTGATGGAGAGAGCCATCTGCACCCAGAGAGAGGATGGGGACAGAGTGTGGATCACAACATAGTATTTTCACTTTTTTTTGTTATTTGCTTGCATTTTTTCTTTCTCAAATTTTTTTTCTTTTTGATCTGATTTTTTTCCTGCAGCATGATACACATGGCCATGTAGTGGATGGGTGGGGGGATGGGAGAGACAAAAAATTGCAACATAAGGTTTTGCAAGGGTGAAGTCGAAAACTATCTATGCATATAATTTGAAAATAAAGCAATGTGTATTAAAAATAAATGAAATTTAAAATGATAAATGTAAAAAAAGAAAAGAGGTATTTTTAAAAAGATGAAGAAGGGAGAAGGAGGAAAAGGAGGAGGAAGAAGTGAAGGAGAAGGAGATGGAAAAGAAGAAGAAGAGGCAGAGGTAGAAGAAGAAACAGAAGAAGAAGCAGAGGAAGAAGCAGAGGAAGAAGCAGAAGAAGCAGAAGAAGCAGAAGAAGCAGAAGAAGCAGAAGAAGAAGAAGAAGAAGAAGAAGAAGAAGAAGAAGAAGAAGAAGAAGAAGAAGAAAGAATTTCCTTCTTCCTTTTCCCTATGTGACTTTGATAGTATCAGTCCCCATCCCCATATAAAGGAGCTCTTGAGCTGATTTTCCTTAAACAAAATAAATGTTATTCACTTGTAGGTATAAAACAAAAAAACCTTTGGAGGTTTTAATATTTCTGTTTTCTATACGCGGACAATTACCTTCATAACTGGCCCCAGATTTCCTCTTTCCCACAAAGTCAATCTGTATCATTATTCACTTTAGATATGTTAATACAATACCCCCTTTGGACTCCTCATAGGGCAAGGCAATGAATAATTCACTAATGGACTTAGTCAAGTAAATCACTCTGGTGGCTAAATTGACCCCTTAGGAGATCAGTCGTTGAACTGCACTGAGTAGGGTCTACACCAGCCTAAGTGGATGTGACCTCAGTCACATTGGGACCTGTTGAAGCCCTTAATTTCAAAAAGGCAAGGTGTCCCACTGCATCCAGAGCCATCTCCAGTCATCCTAATCACTAATCTGGCCATTGGACCCAGATGGCTCTGGAGGGGAAAATAAGGCAAGTGATTTTGCACAGCCCTCCCTCACTTAAATACAATTCACTTGCTCTTGATGAAATCCTTTCCCTGACATCATGGTCCTCTTCAAGAACACAGAACAAACAACTACAATAACCTTTTCAGAAAAATTTGATGTTAGGATTTTTTTCCCATTTGATTATTTCCTTTTCCTCTTAGATCCCTTAATGTTGTCTGTTCTGAAGTTTTTCAGTTTCAAGTAATCAAAATTATCCCTTTTCTCTTTTGTAATTGACTATCTTTTGTTTGGTAAAAATCACATCTCCTTGCCATAGTTGGGAAAGGTTTAGGATCTGTTTCTTTTCTATATTATGATATGATCTTTAAAATTAAGGTTGTATATCCATTTTGAAGGTATTGTATAGTTTGCTGAATGATAATAATCTAAGCCTTATTTTGAGCAACTTGCTTCCCAAATTTTCCAGTGATTTTTATGAAATCAACAGTTATTCCTGAGAAAATTTTTGTTTTCTATCTTATCAAACACTGACTCTCTCTTCTGAATCTGTCTTGTAAACTCCAAGAATACAGAGATCATCTTAACTTATGTATTTGTCTCCCTTGGTTAACTGGTAACAAAGATGTTCTTCATAATTGATTTCAATTCAAAAAAAGAAAAAAAAAATCCATGTTCAGACTAATCCTGAGTTGTAATCCTGCTGCTCTGAATGCTCCTCCTCTTGTCTCCTTTTGGAGACATACATGTTCTTCAGGTTCTGGACAGTAATCATCAGCTCCCATGGATATAATGCTGATGATTCTCAATACTGCTTATATTGTCTGAATCTCTCTGTTGACTTCCAATCTCACATGTCCAACTGCCTTTTAAGCATCTCAAATTAGATATCCAATATCATAACTTCACATGTGGAAAACAGAACTCTATCTTTCTGCCTAAGTCTTTCCCACTCTTTCCATGACTATTTCCATTATTATTACTAATAGTAATATATTAGGCTACATCATCATCCTAATCCCTCAGACTCCCAGCCTAGGAGTCATCTTCTACTCTTCGTTATCTCTTATCCCCCCCATTCATGTTTTGCTTTATATTCATGATCAGTGGGTAGTGAACAGGTTTACATATGTGTTTTATATATATATATATATATATATATATATATATATAATATATATATATATATATATAATATATTTAAATAATATATATATATATGTATATATAATATATTTAAATAATTTTGATCCACAAATGAGAGACACCTTCACTGAATCCCAGAATTTGAGAGAATTAGAAAAGAAAAACTTTCACTGATACAAAAGGGGTGAATCATCTGTCCATTACTGTTGTGTTTGTCTTTTGCTATCCTCACCCCTGACATCAGGGGAGGTGAAGAGATTTTCCCAGATTAAAGTCCTGGTTCTCATCAGTTCTTCATAATTTCATGGCTCCATGAAATAGAGACTGATAGGTTAGCTCCATAGCATAGTCATGGTGGAGAGGTTGACATGTCAGTTTAACGTGATTCTGAATAATGTGATTTCTTTTTTTTTTTAATAACTTTTTATTGACAGAACTCATGCCAGGGTAAATTTTTACAACATTATCCCTTGCACTCACTTCTTTCCAACTTTCCCCCTCCCTCCCTCCACCCCCTCCCCCAGATGGCAAGCAGTCCTATATATGTTAAATATGCCACAGTATATCCTAGATACAGAAGGTAAAAATAACTCGGGAAGAAAAACAAAAATGCAAACGGTTTATATTCATTTCCCAGTGTTCTTTCTTTGGGTGTAGCTGCTTCTGTCCATCTTTGATCAATTGAAATTGAGTTAGATCTTCTCTTTGTCAAAGAGATCCACTTCCATCAGAATACATTCTCATACAGTATATATGTTGAGTTATATAATGATCTCCTGGTTCTGCTCATTTCACTTAGCTGAAATGTTCATGTAAGTCTCTGTATTCATCCTGCTGTCATTTCTTACAGAACAATAATATTCCATAACTGAATAATGTGATTTCAAGAATCTCATTTTCACCGAACTTCCTGAGACTGGACCATTAAAGCTAAAATCCAAAACAATATCACAACAGGAACTGTGGGTTTTGTCTCCATCTTCCTAATACCTAGCACAGTTCCTGGCATTCTAAAGGATGCTGAATGAATAAAGGAGATGGAATTCATTGTGCTAGATGCCCCCTCTCTAATCATAACATGATTCAATTATTGTTCTGTAAGGAATGACCAGCAGGACGAATACAGAGAGGACTGGCGAGACTTACATGAACTGATGCTGAGTGAAATGAGCAGAACCAGGAGATCATTATATACCTCAACAACGATACTGTATGAGGATGTATTTCTGATGGAAGTGGATCTCTTCGATAAAGAGAGCTAATTCAGTTTCAATTGATCAAAGATGGGCAGAAGCAGCTACACCCAAAGAAAGGACACTGGGAGATGAATATAAACTGCTGGCATTTTTGTTTTTCTTCCCAGATTATTTCTACCTTCTGAATTCAATTCTCCCTGTGCAACAAGAAAACAGTTCAGTTCTGCACACATATATTGTATCCAGGATATACTGCAACCTATTTAACATGTAAAGGACTGCTTGCCATCTGGGGGAGGGGGTGGAGGGAGGGAGGGGAAAAATCGGAACAGAAGTGAATGCAAGGGATAGTGCTATAAAAAATTACCCTGGCATGAGTTCTATCAATAAAAAATTATTTTAAAAAAATAACATGATTCAAATGCCCATGTCCTAAGGACCTCCCCAGCTGGGCTGAGAGAGATTCATCACCAGCAGACTGGGCAGCACCAAATACCATCAGCCAACCTGTTCACTAAACTCCACCTCTAAGAGGCAGGAGCAAAGGGACCTGGGATTCTGGCAGAGTGCCACCAGGAACAAAGGCACGGACTCTGGAAGCAGCCTTTCCTTCCAGCTGCTTCAGCTTGGAAAGAGCACACACCACCTGGTGTGGACTTGATCCTCACTTGGAATATTCCGCCCTCTCTGAGACTGTTTCTCCTTGAAGTCCCTTCAACAGTCAGAAGTTGAGTGTGGTCTGACAGAAAGGAAATCTGAGAAAAATGATGGCATCCGGCTTTGGCGGGCTTTCTTGCTGAATTTCATTCTCCCAGTCACGCAGTTTCCCAAGCCAGAAGTCATCCTCAGCTCTCCTCTCTTCGGGCTCTCCTAACTCCAAAGACTTCTCTCTCCATCACAGCCATCCTTCTTGGTCCACTGCCCCCACCAGCCTTCTCCCCCTGGAAAATCACTCTCCCTCTGTGGCAGTACTCAGCTTGCTCATTTCTCCGGAGCTTCCATTTTAAGGAAAGGCTCAGGCCAGCGGTGTTCACTCCCCTCCTCCATCTGTGGGCTGTTTCCCTACCATGCTCCAACGTGGATGTTTTTTCTCCCCTCCAGCCTCCCGGTCACCTAAAATCCAAGCTCTTCTCTCTGTTTTGCACATACAATACTTTCGTGTCCCTTCCAGAACTCTGCCTTCTAACCAAACTGGGCAATTCTCCCCTCTACATGGCATGGCGGACCCCTGTGTGCCCTGCCTTTGCGCAAGCTGGAAATCCTGATCAAAACACCTTCTTTCCTGATTTGCCTTTCTTATGACTCCAACGTCCCATCAAACCTAAGTTCAAAGATCATTTCCCAAATTTCTCAATTCTTAGTGTTACCGCCAGGATCTGATCTTGACCACATTTTATATTTACTTATGTAAGGGTTTAGTAATTGAACTCCCCCTTCCCTCCCAGTTAGGTCCATGTAGTCATGGGACATAAGTGGGGATGACAAGGTGTTAATATGTTGCTAATACCAGGTGATGATCCTGTTACACAGTAGGAACATGGTGCTGGAATTAAAATGAAGCTGACTATTGGCTGGGCTAAGAACTGGACATCCCCCTGGAGGTTTAAAGTGGTCAGAGCTGTAGATAACCGGGAGGATGCACAGCAATTAGGCTGCCAGAAACGCACAAAGATGTAGATCCCTGAAAATTGGCAGTTCTTCCCAGGGAAGATGGAACTCTCTATGCTCTCTCATCCCAAATAAATTCAGTGATTTGAAGCACAGCAGGAAACACCCCAGCTGGGGTGGGGGGTAGGGGGGGAGGGAGAGGGGAGGAGAAGTGTATGTACATACTCCATCTAGAGCCAGAGAAGGAAAGCTTCAGAGAGCACTTCTGGCAGCAGAGAAGAGAACCCGCTATGGGCAGGGACTGGCTGGAGTTTGGGAGGGAGGCAGGGAGCCCCTGGAGAAGGCCGTGCCGTAGTGCCAGTGAGTGAGTGGGGGGAGAGCCCGTCCGGGGGCCACCAGCACGTTGCGGGGACAGACGAGGTGGGGACCGCAGGGAGGTGGGGTGCAGCCACGGGTGGGACAATAGGGCCGTCGAATCCTTCCAACTCAAAAGACCCCGGTCACTTCCAGGTGTAGAGTGGCCAGGAGAGCAGTGACAGGGACTGCTGGCATGCGTGGCAGAGGGAGGGGGCCTCCAGGATCCCAATGGAATTCTTATTGCTTTTCTAGGGACTGAGCTGAAGGAACGGACCCCTCCCGGACGTCGCGGCTCAGCACGTGGTCGCCAGGTTCAGGAGGAGGCGACCCACGTGCGGACTCCATTTCCCAGAACGCCTGCGCTGTGACGTCACTCACGCCCTCATGCTTTTTCAGATGCCCTGCAGAGCCCCAGGGCATGCTGGGAGTCTATACTACGCAGGCGCAGCTTCGCTCGGGACTGGACTGTTTGTTCGGCCCTTTGTTCTTGGGCCCCCCTGGGTGAGTGCGGGCGGGGCAGCCGAGTGCGGCGGGAGTCAGTGCGCAGGCGCGCCCCGGGCTCCCCGAGGGCGGGGGAGCCCCTCCTCCGCCTTACCCCCCGGGGGCACCGGAAGACACCGGGACCCTGCTTGGGTTAGTGAGCGTGGGAGTGTCCGTGCAGGGTTTCCGTGTGTGCCAGGCTTAGAGTGTGGGGACGAGTCTGCGGGGGAGGAGGGGGTGGGGCCGGTGCGTGTTTGCATGGGTGCATATGTGTGTGACGGGGGAGGGGCCGCGCGAGGTTGTCCAGAAGCGGGTTCAGGTGTGTGTGACAGGGGCGGAATCGGGGGCTGGGTGTGTGCCCGTGCGGGAGGGGGGAGGGAGGGGCGGGGGTGGTGTCTGAATGGGTGCGTATGTTTGTCCTAGGGCACCATTGTGCGTGCAAGTGTGAGACGGGGGCGGGGCCGCGGAGTGTCCGTGTGTGCCCGGGACGGGCTGCCGGGGGCGGAAGCGTTTGCCGGTAGGTGTGCAGGAGGAGGGCTGTGTTTGTGTCTGTCCCGGAGGGGGATTGCTGGAGTGTGTGGGACAGAGGGGAGCGGCTGGTGAGCACGCCCCCGGAACTGGGTGGGTGCCTGAGCCTGGGCGGGGGAGGGGCCGGCGGCCGGCGTGTGCATGTGTGTAACTGTGTGATTGTTCGCTGGTGGGTGCCTGAGCCTGGGCAGGGGAGGGGCCGGCATGTGTGTAACTCTGTGACTGTTCGCGGGTGGGTGCCTGAGCCTGGGCGGGGGAGGGGCCAGCGGCCGGCGTGTGCATGTGTGTAACTGTGTGACTGTTCGCGGGTGGGTGCCTGAGCCTGGGCGGGGGAGGGGCCAGCGGCCGGCGTGTGCATGTGTGCACCTGCGTGGGTTCCTGAGCCTCGGCGGGGAAGTAACCATCTGTGTAGCTGTATGATTGCTCATGAGTGGGTGCCTGAGCCTCCGGAGAGGGGCTGGGGAGGTATCCATCTGTGTAACTGTGTGATTGCTCATGAGTGGGTGCCTGAGCCTGCATGGGGGAGGGCTGGCGTGTGCATCCGTGTAACTGTGTGTGATTGCTCACTGGTGGGTACCTGAGTCTCGGCGGGGAGGTATCCATCTGTGTAGCTGTATGATTGCTCATGAGTGGGTGCCTGGGGGGGGAGGGGGGAGGTATCCATCTGTGTAGCTGTATGATTGCTCATGAGTGGGTGCCTGAGCCTGGGGGGGGGGGGCAGGACGGCGGCTTGTGTACGAGCTGCACACAGGACTTCTGGGTCTGAGTGTCTGAGGGAGTGGGCCGAGCCCCCAGTTTTGCCTCCGCTTCTCCCTGGGTCCCCGTGGGTCTGCGGGTGCTTGGGGGATTCCGCGGGGCCCCTTCATTGCAGCAGCTGGGGACAGAGGGAAGGGCGCTCCCTCTCCTTGGAGCCGCAGCCCCGGCTGGCGTTGTTCCCGGATGTCCCAGGGCCGCAGGAGCCCCCTGGAGTCAGAGAGACCCCCGCTCTCTGGGCCACCCTGCCCAAGTCCCTTTGACCCTGCCTGCTTGGTTTCCTCCTGGTCTCGCTGTGGGCCGGCCCTGGGGGTACGAGCCGGATGGGGTTCAAGATCACGGGGCCTTCACCCGAGTCTCTGAAGGAAGAATTCAGAAGGACAAGTGCATCAGCCGATGCGTGCGCACTGTCAGATTGCGGACTCCGAACGTGTGTGCACTGTCAGGTTGCCAGATCCCAAATAGAACGCACATGTGCCGGCAGACATGTATGTGCAGGCTCCAAACATGTAGCGTGTCAGCAGACATGTATTGCAAGGCAAGAGGTAAACATGTAACCTGTGCCAGCGATATGCATGTACACAGTGGATGCTGGCTCCAAACAGGCAACACGTGCCAGCACACATATATGTTCAGGCTTCAAACATGTAGCATGTCAGCAGACACACATGGCAAGGGAGGAAGTAAGCATGTAACATGTGCCAGACGACTTATTGCACTGTCAGGAGAAGGCTCCAAACATGTGACACGTGCCAACAGACATGTATGTACACTCTCAAGATACAGGCTCCAAACCTATAACCCATGCCGGCATACATGTGTGCACTCTCGGGATACAGACTCCAAACATGTAACGCACATGTGCCAGCAGATGTGTGTGCACAGTCAGGATTCCAGCTCCAAGCATGTCACACTTATGCCAACAGACATACACGTGCCCTCTCAGGATACGGGCTCCAAACGTGTAACGCATGAGCAGGCAGGTGTGTGCACACCTTGAGAAAGACAGGACAGTTTAGACCCATTTTCCCACGGGACGTTCTTAGGACTCAAAGCTGCTTTTGTGTCGGGACACTCTTGGGGAGAAGCTTTCCCCCCTCCCGGGGCCCTTGGCAGCTGAGGGAGACTTTGGGCTGGTCAGATGAAAGGCCAGTGGAGGAGGAGGGCCTAGAGCCCCCCAGTGCAGTGTGGGAGCAGGAGGGGAGCTTCAACAGGACATCATCAGGACTCCTTTTAGGGAGCCCAAAGGCTTTTGTATTTGCGGGAAAATGCAGGAACTTTGTACAAAAAGGGAGAACCAAAGGGAATGACTTGGAGCTCAGTCAGTCAGGGAGCATTTATTAAGTGCTTACTGTATACCAGTCACTGTATTAAGTAGCACCAGCAAAAAAGGAATAGTCTCTACTCACTTTTTTTTTTTCCTTTTGTCATTTTCTTGGCAAAGATCTTGGAGTAGTTGACCATTTCCTTCCAGCTCATTTTACAGATGAGTAAACTGAGGCAAATTGGGGGAAGTGACTTGTGCAAAATCACTCAGTTCGGGAGGGTCTGAGGTCACACTTGAACTCAGAAAGATAAGTCTATTTGACTCCAGCCTGGCTCTCTATGCAGTCACCCAGCTGCCCCCTCGGTCCTTTAGGGACCTCCCTTCAAAAGAGGGGTGTGGACACTTAAAAGGCAGCTGCAAAGGGGAAGATGGGTTAGGGCACAGAGAAAGCAAAAGAAAAAGGATGTAAATTAAGGCTGAGTTGAAAAGGTCTGTTAGAAAAGTCTTTAGCCTGGCCGCTTCCACCAGTCCGAAGCCCATCTGCTCGATGGACACTTGCTAATCCCTTCGTGCCTTGGACTGAGCAACAGGACAGTAGGTGACTCTCTGGGGGCAGGAAGCTCCGAAGGGATCATTCTATACATTGGTAGAAGAACAGTCAATATATCATCCAATGGAGTTGGCTGTGTTCTCTCCAAAACTCACTTTTCACAGCCATTACCCCCTTACTTTATGAAAGCCTTAATGCTAAGTGTGGGGGAACACTTAGTAACAGATGAGATGATGTTTCCCAGAATTAAAAGAGGAAAAAAGATGGGAGATGATGACATGAAGATAACTAGAGAGCAGCCTTGGGGAATAAGGGGTGGGCTGGTTGAGGAGAATTCTCCCCACTCGGGAGAGCAGGGCTTCTGGGAGGGAGCTAGAGAGCTAAATAAAGGGGGAAGCAGAGCAGGAAAGTGGAAGAAAGGAGGAAGTGGGGCAGGAAGATGGAAGAAAAGAAGCAGGTCATGAAGGTGGAAGAAAGGAGGAAACAGGGCAGGAAGGTGGAAGAAAGGAGGAATTAGGGCAGAAAAGTGTAAGAAAGGAGGAAGCAGGGCGTGAAGAGGGCATCAAGGGGCATGGCTGGTCACTGAGAGTACAGGGAAGCCATCGAACCTCTTGTTGCCTGGCCCAGGCCTACCCGAGACCTGCAAGCACAGGATTTCTAGGAGGCAGTTACCCCAACTAAAAGACCTCCTGCTACTTCCAGCCAGGAGTCCACCGGGAGGAGGAGGAGTCCAAAGCAGAGCTTACCTAGGAAGTTGGGGCCCCTTGGGAAGTAGAAGAGGCTGTGGGAGCCTCAGTGGGCCAAGCCCGTCTGCCTGTGGCTTAAAGCCTCAGGATCATTCTTTTGCTCCACTGACACTCAGGCTCAGGGACTCAGGCTTCTGCCTTTCTCTGCCCCTATTCCCGGTCCCTATCAGTCACAGTGCCATGGCTATGGGAAGGCCTTGGTCGTCTCCTAGTCGATTGATTTCTTCCACAAAGCTAGAATTCCACACTGTCATCCCCCATCGGGCCAGTGATTCCTTGGAGCTCCTCCCTCACCTATCCATCACCTCCTACTCTCCGTCCTGCTCTGGGACTCGAACATTCTTCCAGCTAAATAGGAAGACTTCCACAATAAAACTTTGGCAGGAGACTAGCCCAAAGAGTGGGCTTTACATTTTGGCAGCAAATGCCTCTTTGTAATTATAAATCCATTTCTAATGGGACTGTGTTTGTCCTAAACTAAATTATAATGTGGTTTCTTTTAAAATCACAAGTATTCTCATTTTAGGATAATTGTGATGTTTGACCCTCTATAGGTGGCTCATACTTTCATGTAAAATACACTTAAACTTGACATTAAGGCAATATGTTTAGCAATTATAAAGATAAGAGTTAAAATCATCATTGGATCAAAAGGAGTCTGTACTGATATCTAAATACAATCAGTCTAGAGTATCAAATTAATAAATGGATAAAGTGATTTTCTATGTAAGATAGTTTGGAAATTCATTCAACTGAAATAGTGATTTGATTGAAAAAAGTTTTGTTTCAACTCTTTTGCCAAACCATTAAGATTTATTTTAAATCTGTAACATATTATTATTATTATGCCTTTGATTTTTCTTTTATTGTAATTTTGGGAAACCATTGTATAAAAAGTGCTGTTCATATGAAAAATAATTCTTAAAAGTTGAGCCAATTGTATCATCAAGGAATTAACTCTTTTTTTGACCTAAATGTTTTGAAATGATGAAGTAGGCTATTAGAGAATGTAGTAACAATGTTTAAAAAACCTATATGTGCAATTAGGTATATTTTGATGTAAAAAGAATAAGAATAACTTTTTATGGAGAAAAAGTACAAAAGACCTTGTAAATTATACTTATGTGGAGACTTTGGAGACTTCCAGCTTCCCGGAAACCTTCTCTTTGAGCAAAATCTTGTCTGCCTGGGGAAAAGTTGCTGAAAAAAAGTAATGAAATTATTTATGAGAATTATAAAAGTTTACCTAGAATATCACACATTGTATTTACACATCTCAACAGACCCCAGGCTTTGAGATTCATTTCTTAAATAGTTAATCTGTCAGATTTTGGAATGCAAAAAATAAGAAATTGGTTCCAATTTGGGCACTCACTCATGGCATTTAACAAGCATTGATTATGTGTCGGGCACTGTGCTAAATGCTGGGGATCCTAAGTGAGGTGAAACAGCTTTTGCCCCTACAAAGCTTACTTTCCAATGGGTTTAGTCAAGTCAAGAAGTCAGCAAGCCTTTATTAAGCATCTGATATGGACCAGGCAACTCCGAGGCTCTTAAGATTCCAGGAATGGAAACGGAAAACAGGAGACAATTTATAAATAACTACAAACATGCATACACACACATATACATACATACCTATTTCCATCATTATAAGATAGGAGGCACAGTGGTTAGAGATCTAGGCCTGGAGGCCAAATATGGCTTCAGGTCCTTCCTGGTGTGTTGGACTCCTTTTGCTCTACTGTAAAATGAAAGTAGTAGGATCTATGTGATGGAGTTAAGATCAGATGAGATAATATTATAGGATCAGCTGACATAATATTTGTAAAGTACTTGTACCTGGCACAGAGTAGACACTAAATAAATATTTGTTTTCTCTTACATGCAATATATGTGTATGTGTATATATACATACATACACATGTATGTACAGTAAATTGCAGGAAATCAAACAGAAAAGGTGGACCAAGAAAGACTTCTTGTTGTAGATGGAATTTAGTCAATACTTGAAGGACTCAATTCAGGAAGTCTTGTGGCTGAGATCTCTTTGCCTTCTTTGAGAACTAAGATCTGCTTTCTTCCTTTGGAGCAGACATCTTTTTGTTTTCTCTCAGAGCCAAGATCTCTCAGCCTTTTGGAAGCCAGCTCTGAAGGTGCAAGTCCCACGTAGGTCTGAGCGAGAACTTGCCCTGCCCCCAGCTCCTGCTGGCTGCCTTTTCCACTGGGCCTCAACTTTCCCATTTGACCTTTTGGTGAGTGTCTTTCAGTATTGCCAGCAGCAGGCCTCCCGATCAGACTTGGCTCCTAGGACGGCTTTCTCCCAGGCTATTTGTTGAAGCTCTCCATGACATCCCAAAGTCCCGGTGCCATCCTCAACTGTACCACTGGGTCACGGTTGTTCGGCCTTCTTGTCAGATGCTCATCCAGAGCATCAGATGTAGGGAGAACTCTGGGTCTGGGGTCATTGAGGCTTTGACTGGTTTCAGCCCATCTGCTATTCTAAGCTTCTTCTGCCCTTTGGGTCTCTCTATAAGAATGGGGAAGGAGGTAAGTGAGGTTGAAAAATAGTCTTCATTTTCAAACCTTCTTTTCCTAGCCTGACAATACCCGCTGACCTCCTCTTTTTGTTGGCGTCTGTTCCCTGAGGACAAGTCCAGGAGCTTGGTAACTCCTTTTGGACCTCTATAAATCCCTGCGGGCCAATTTCTGCCTAGAAGGAGAAAGGGAAAACTTCTACCCCAGCTTCTTCTTTCCCAACTCAACCTTCGAGTCCTGGAATCAGAAGAAATGGCTCCTGGGACCCAGAGACCTCCACCCCAGGTAAGTGTAGACCATCCACAGACCTGACTAGTATCAGTCAACTTGGCTACTCAGCTTGGCCCAGATTGTGATTATTATTTTTTAAGGATCCTCCTCTAAGACAATGTCAGCCTTTTAGGAAATCAGCGAGGTAATTCCTTTTTCTGTTCTTTCCTCAGTGATCACTGGCAATCCTCCTCAGAATACACCGGACTTGCCAGCTTCTCACAAACTCTTCCCAGAATTTTTTTAACGTTTCACTTAAGATCTTTTGGGTGATCTTTTCTCGCCTCCACGCTCTCATACCTCACGGGTAGAGCACACACCTTCTCCCTGACTCCATAGGGATGAGCATTTCATATTAAGACATTTCTCCACTTTTATTATTCCAACACAAAACAAACTTCAAACGTACAATGCTTTTCTCAACATGTTTTTGGCCTTGAAATGACTGGTTTCAAGTGTTGGCTCTGGTAGTCTGAAAGATGATAGGAGTATGGGGCAGATCCCAACTCTGGTTCAGTTTCCTCCTCTTAGTTGATGAGGGTTGGACCAGATGAATCCTGGAGTCTCACCTCTAAATCAAATGACTTTGACTGTTTAGGTGTTGGTGACGTTCAAGGATATTATGGTGGATTTCACCGAGGAGGAGTGGGGGCTCCTGGAACCTTCTCAGAAGGAGCTCTACAAGGAGGTCACGCTGGAGAATGTCCAAAACCTACTCTGCCTCGGTAAGGACCAGTCCCGGTAACTAAATCTGCCAGCAAAGCAATGTCTTCCCTCCCCTTCCAGTTGGGCATTTATCAGTTGTTCAAAGCAAAAGTGTTTGTCTCTCCACAAGGTCTTCCAGCTTCCTGGCTTTCCTGTGAGAGGTCTTTGAAAGTGAATGGCTAGACCACAGAGGGTATAGACACAAAGGCTTCTTTATTTCCCTGGGAGAGGGAGATGTGTGCCGGGGTCACCTCCAGGAGGAGAACCTGGAAAAAGAATCAGTGTGGTGTGACAGCAATAGGGAGACAAAGGCAACGGTGAGAAAGGCTGTCTGGTGATAAAGGTCCATTCACAGCAGGGCTTCCTGTGTGGGCCACCTGCGTCTGCCCGAGCTCAGGGACCACCGTTCTGTGCTTTAGTTGTCACAGAGTTCCCATAGAGGGCGAGCTCGGGGACCACCAGTCTGTGTTTTAGTTGTCACAGAGTTCCCATAGAGGGTGAGCTCGGGGACCACCAGTCTGTGTTTTAGTTGTCACGGTTCCCACAGAGGGTGAGTTCAGGGACCACTGTTCTGTGTTTTAGTTGTCACAGAGTTCCCACAGAGGGTGAGCTCGGGGACCACCAGTCTGTGTTTTAGTTGTCACAGAGTTCCCACAGAGGGTGAGCTCGGGGACCACCAGTCTGTGTTTTAGTTGTCACGGTTCCCACAGAGGGTGAGTTCAGGGACCACTGTTCTGTATTTTAGTTGTCACAGAGTTCCCACAGAAGGTGAGCAGAAGGGATTGTTGTTTCACCACAGCTGGCTTGCTGAACATTAACTCTGGAAAGCAGGGTGTCTCCTAATAGTAAAAAGAGGGCCAGACTTGGCAGAGGGAACCTGACATCTTTAGGGTACATGATAGGAAGCTGGGACATTGGTCCTCCTGAAATCGCCTTTTTCCTATTGTAGCTAGTTTCAACTCAAAACTCAAACCAGCCTTACAGAATCTTGGGGATTATGTAGAGCAGGACTTGAAATATTTTTTTCATTTGCGACTCCTTGTTGCCCAAGAAATTTGTATGCGACCCTGGGCTTGTAAGTATATAAATCAAACATTTACAATAAATCATTATTTTACAACCCCAAATTCAGTTATGGGATCCCACAGGGAATTGCGACCCACAGTTTAAGAACTTTTGATTCAGTATATACTCTGTTAGAATTTATTTTTTCCTAGAAAATTGCTGAAAAGTGCTCATGCAGCTTTTCCTTGAAGACAAGCAGAGACACTCAAAGTGGCCACTTCTTCCTTCTGTTCTTCAGAGAATTCTTCTGGGTCATTCAGGGTCCTTATGCTGCTCGGAGGAGCAAAGAGAGAATTGGGGGGCAATTGAGAGGTTTGGAAAAGCTGCTGTGGGGAGTGGAAGATGGAGGCAGTCAGGGAGTGGTCCGGGGGAGGCCTGGATGCAGGTGGGCCCAGCTGAGGTCACAGAACCTGCACTGTGTGGCCCAGACAGTCTGGACTCTGCATCCCTGCAGGTCCTGGGAACAGAGGCCACTGCCTCCTGAGAGTGGCCAGAAAAGGCCGAGGCTTCCAGGAGTCCTCCACCCCCAGTCGTCCTTCTCACCTTTGTGGCCCGGTCTTGGTCTCTGTTCTCAGAAAATAAATGGCGATCTGTGTGATAGGTCGAGACTCCCGGGAATCCCAGGAAAGCAGAAGTCTTTGGGGTCTCTGGTGTTGGGTCCAGTCAAATCCCGTCAGCTTTAGAACCAGACAGAGGGAGTACTGGGAGCTGAGCAGGATCCAGGGAGGGATCGAGGCCTTAGGCCAAACCTGCTTTTGGAGACTGGGCAAGAGACCGGCATCTAGGCAATGGGTTGGGAGTGAGAGACCGACATCCAGGCAACAGGCTGGGAAAGAGACCAGCATCCAGGCAACGGGTAGGGGCGAGAGTCCAGCATCCAAGCAACAGGTGGGGGTGAGACACCGGCACCCAGGCAATGGGTTGGGAGTGAGAGACCGGCATCCAGGCAATGGGCTGGGGGCGAGAGTCCGGCATCCAGGCAATGGGCTGGTAGAGAGCCTGGCATCCAGGCAACTGGCTGGGGGCAAGAGTCCAGCATCCAGGCAACGGGCTGGGGGTGAGAGACTGGCATCCAGGTAATGGGCTGGTGGCTATGCCCTGGTTCCCACCTGGGCCTCAGGCAGACAGTGGAAATGGTTTGATGGTCACTAAGCCTTGGTTCAGAAAGGAAGGCCAAAGTGAATCCCTGCTGTCCTGAACTCATGTCTGGTGTCCAGAACTAGAGAGGGTGTGGGAAGAAGCCTCAGGGCTGAGCCAGCAAAGGAGGGTGTTTTTGTATGGAAAGGAATCGAGTTCAAGAGGAAAATCAATGGATAGGAGGGACAAGAAGAGCTGTTTAGGGGGAGAGTAAGGTTAGTGAGGAAATAGTCAAAATCATAATAATCATGAGAAGAAGAACTACCATATATAGGGCCTACAAAATGTGGGCCAAAAAATTCCAGGTGTAACAGAAGTCCCTTAGAACTCCAAGCATGATTAATCAATTTATTAGGAAGTCCTGGAGGCCCTAATTAATTGAATCCAAAATCTTCCTCATAATCAAGGTTTCCTTTTGCTTGAGAGTGACCAGTATTTATACAAATCGAGAGCACCATTTTGTCAACAGGATTTCACAGGCCAGGAGACCTCCACTAATCAGCTTCAGGTCATCTCAGCTGGCGCTTTCCAGAGGTCATGAGAACCTTTCAGCAGCTTCTCAGGGCCTTCCACCAAGACCCCAGTGTTTGACCAGCGGTACCCTAAGGTCCAAGAAAGATATGTCAGGGAGAAAATATAATTCATTGTCATTATCATAACAAGTGACATAATTGTCATAGTATCGACATCATATCATTGTTATTGTCATAACAAAATGTGCATGGGATGGATCCACCCATAAAAACAGTGGTAGCAGAATGCATTAGGAAATAGAACCAGACAGCATTTTGGGTCTAAAAATCAGCCTTGACACAAGGATTCATAAAGCATTCTGATGAAAGGTTGAAGTCCAGCTCCAGTATGAAATAAGGGGGTGAGTCAGGGGCCAGGTGGAAAGAATTCCTTTTGAAATCTTCAAATTTATTGATGAGAGGGACAAATATATATGCCTTTAATGCTCATAGAGCCAATAAAAATTATATTCTTTGCTATTCCCATAAACTTTCTAACAAGCTCAGTCTACTCAGATGCAAATGATTAAGCCCAGATTATGGCTACTCCAAAAGAGATATGAATAGTTGTGATCTACATCAAAGTAAACTTGTTATCCCAATGTCCTGAAGTCCCTTTCTCCCAAATGCCTTTAGTCTCCTCGTGGGCTTCTTTTCCTGTCCTAAAAGTTCAAAGGTATGACTTTGATCCATTATAAAGCCGAGTTTGCATTTGCTTCAGTTGCCAGGTTTCTTATCAATATATTAACAAGTATGTCTCCGCTATTGGAAAAGGAAGTTGATGAGCCAGGCTACTGTAAGCATCAACACCTGAAATGGATTCTTACCTCCTAGCCCTCTACAATGAATTCATTGCTGGAATTCTCTAATACATTTTGGACCTGTGCCTTACACTCACTCCCCTGTGTACCCTTTGACACCATGATAACCCTAGATCTATATAGATCTATAGGGAAAAGATCTCTTTACACAACACAAGTGATACGTGCTGCTTTTGATTGTTGCAAACATCTGGAAATCACTGATTAAATAATGATCTAAGACTATAATGGAAGATTTGGTGCCGTGAAAAATATTGAAAATGTCAGAAAAGGCTGGAAAGAGTAGTCTGGACTGATGTAGGGAGAAGTGAGCAGAATCAGGAGAAGGGTTCTGATTAGTGCAGTGAACAGTTCTGACTCCAGAGCACTGCTACTCCAAATCTTTTAGTCTTAGAACTTGTTTCATAAACACAAATAAAGTGTGTTGTGAAGCTCCCCCTACCACTGCAGTCATTTATTCTGCTCAGTATTTTAAATTTATACATCAAGTGCTTAGTATGAAGACTTAGATGAATTTTACCCCACAAAGATCCAAGCTAATGCTTTCAGTCCCCTCTGTAATTATAAAATATAAAATTTTATTTTACTTTATATTATGGAAATTTACCGTGGGGCTTTCTGTAAGGATTATTTGAAAATTTCGTAAGATCTCATGTTTACCGTTATCCGCAAGATTTCAATTTCAATTTATTTTAAATTTTGTTTTAAGAGAAATGGTATTTTTAGTTAAATAACTTGGAAAATGTTGATCATAATATGTTATATTAAATGAATTCTAAATATAGTTGGATTTTTTTCTCTGAACAAATGTTTGCAGTATTTGGTTCCACATCTGACCAACCCAATCTTCAATTTGTTTCTTCAGTGAGTTGATTTAATGATAGTAATAATAACAATAACTAAAAAGACAATTATAATTAGCATTTATATCTTACTTGCTGTGAGCCAGTTACTTTGCTAGATACTTAACAGAGATTACCGCTTTTGATACAATTCTGGAATAAAGGTAACTATTTTTTGTAATCTCCATTTTACAATTGAGGAACCAGAGGAAATCAGACTTGTCGGGACTCACTTTGATAGTAAGTATCTAACAAAGGATTTGAACCCTGCCTGCTAGACCCATCTCTAAACTGACTGCAGAAAGTCTTTCCTTTTATAAATTCATATTATGCAAATTTGACTTCCTGGAGGAACACCAGGACTCCTGTGCTTCAGGAAATCAAACTGTTCTGTCTGTTGAGTCCCAGGTACTAAAGTCACTTCATTGGCAAGAACCACAGAGCCATAGAAGTAGCTAATGGTAAGGGAAAAGTCTGTGGACCGATCCACTTACATTATGCAAGAACTGGCAAAATTCATAGATAAAAATATAGTAAAAATATTCCCACACACATTGATGGAATGGAAAACGACTGGAAAATTTTGTAAGCTCTCATGCTGAGATAGAAATTCATTTTTTAACTTCCCAAACAAGTCAACAAAATAAATAACTAGTTATTGTTAGAGTTCAAATGTTGGAGTTTGTTCTCAGAGGACAGCCGGTTTAGAGGCTTAGAGGCCTTCGGATGTAGCTGCAGCCTCTGCCTCTGCCTTCTTCTGCCTCCAACAGAGATGGAAGATCTCTCTTATCTCCTTCTGGGGGGCCCAGCCACCAATTTGCCGCGGAGAGAGGGCTTCTGGCGTAGCTCCACTGAAGTCCGTCAAAAGTGTTCTCTGCAGCAGAGTCGTTTCTCTCGAGTCTAGCGCGATCAGCCAGCCAAGAGGAAAAAGTGTATTCTGGAATGGCTGTCTCGCCTTATATCTGAACCTTCTGAGAGAATGGGATTATGGGTTTTCTCCCATAGTGCTCTCTGGCCCAAAGAGCTTTAAGGTGTGGACTTTGAGTAAAGGTGGGAACACAAGCCTTGTCTTGATTAGTTCTACTTAGTACCTTGTTTCAGGTTCTGGCCAAAACAACTTCTTGTAAGATTAGATCAACTCTAATTACTTAGCAGTTAGTAAGGATTCCAACATCTCCCCCTTTCTTTTGTTTTAAAACATAGGGGGTTTCTGAGGGGGTACACATTAATCCATCAATATGGGCCAGAACTTTGTAACAGATATACATGGTATACATAAATCCATCAATATAGGAGGCATTATACATAATTTACAAAAGCACACAGCAATATAACACAGGCTAGTGGTAATGTAACAAATAACATGAATCAACATGAAAATTTAACTACTGCAAAAGTCTCATCAACAATATTTCATCTCAAGAAATCCAATGATTCTTGCAATTGCTTAAAATACATAAGCACATAGTAATATAACACAGGCTAGTAGTAATGTAACAAATAACAAGAATCAATCTGAAAATTTACACATGTCCATAAGTCCTAGAAACAGTCCAATAGGATTCCATTGTCCATTAGTTCATGTGCCAGGAATCTAATAATTCTTATGAGCACAATCAGCAACAGAACCACCCGATATTTCTTGGGTCTTCTCCTTTGTTTCAAGGGTCTGCTCCATCTTTCTGCGATGGACAAGGCGAATGCGGCTCGTAGGCACCCATCTGATTCCTTCTCCACCTGTAGAGATGCAAGCAAATCCTCTCCCCCAAGCAGTTAGTCTATCTGGTCCCTTCCATTCACCACTTTCTGGGTCTCTCCACATCACCTGGCGATTATCTAAAGATAGTGGAGCTGCTCGCACTGGACACTGCTCTTCTGCTGGGTTATAAAACCTGTCTGCTGGAGCCAGTGCATCTTTATCAAAGATTAAAAAATTAATGGTATAGAGAACTAAATTTAGAAGTTCTCTAGGGTTACCCGTGGCTCCTCCTTTCTTTTGTTTTTGGAGGAGTGTCTTAATGTCTCTGTTTCTTCTTTCTACTATTGCTTGACCTTGAGGATTGAAGGGTATGCCAGTAGTGTGTAGAATCTTATATTGTGCACAAAAGTGTTCAAAATGTTTGGAGGTATATGCCGGTCCATTATCTGTTTTTATTTCTTGTGGCACACCCATAATTGCGAATGCTTGAATGAGGAATTCAGTGACCACTCGGGCTGTCTCTTTTGCTGCTGGTATGGCAAAAGTGAATCCTGAAAAGGTGTCTACCACAACGTGGATAAAAGACAGACGACCAAAAGATTTATAATGAGTCACATCCATTTGCCAGATTTCATTGGGTCTCAAACCACGAGGGTTCTTCCCTGGAGGCAGTGTAGGAGCGTGGAAGGGAAGGCAAGCTGTACAGCTTTTCACTATGCTCCTAGCTTCTTCTTTTGTAATCCCAAACTGTAAACGCAAAGCTCGAGCAGCCTGATGGTATTTAGAGTGGGATTCCTGGACCTCCTGAAATAAAGGCGTACTGGCCAACATAGTTAAAAGGCTATCTGCCTTTGAATTTCCATCAAAAATAGGACCTGGAAGTCCACTATGTGAATGGACATGCAGGATATAAATCTTTCCTGGATGCTTTCTCACTTGCTCTTGAAGTTCCTTAAAGAGCTGATATATATTAGAAGCTGCAAATTTTATTTGGGCTGTGGCAATTCTTTGTACCACACCTACTGAATAGGCTGAATCAGATATTATATTTATGTCGCCTGGGTAATAAGTGAGAGCTAGCATGATCGCATATAATTCGTTCTGCTGAGTGGACTGAAAAGGAGTTCTGACTACTCTTTTTACAGTTAGATCATGAGAGTATACAGCACAAATATTTTGTTTGGCTGCGTCTGTAAAAATGGTTGGTCCTTCAAGAGGAACCTTAGAAACCTTCTCCTCAAAAATCCATTGCCAATTATGCAGTAGTCTGGTTATCTTTAATGGAGATCCATGTGCAAAATTTGGAGCCATGGCCAATAAAATCTGCCACTCTGGGATGGTTTCACAGCATACATTAATTTGTGCATTTGTATAGAAGGTATATATCTTGTCAGGTCTTGTCCCAGATAATTGTACTGCTCGCTTAATGGCCTTTAATAGAATTCTAGCCACAAGCACTGGGTAAGGCGTAAGGCTTTGTTCTGGTTGTGCTGGGAGATTCACCCACTCTATCACACTGTCTCCTTGATGAAGGACTGCTGTGGGTGCTTCTTTTGTAGCAAAAACTGATATTTCCAAGGGTTTTTGAGTTACTCTCTCAACTACATTGGATAAAGCCAGTTCAACTTCTCTCAAGGTCTCTTGAGCTTCTTTTGTAAGCCGGCGTGGTGAATTTAAAGCAGTGTCTCCCCTTAAAATGTCATATAGGGGTTGCAATTGATTGGTAGTTAAACCTAATACTGGACGCATCCATTGGATATCTCCTATTAATTTTTGGAAATCATTTAAGGTGTTCAACCTCTCTGTTCTTAAAGACAGTTTTTGTAGTGTAAGTGCCTTAGGATATATTTCATATCCTAAATATTGAAAAGGAGCATGCCTTTGAATTTTTTCTGTAGCGATATGAAGTTTGTAGTATCTTAGTGTTTCTATGGTTTTTTGTAGACATGCTTCTAGAATTTGTTCCTCCGGTGCACATCCCAATATATCATCCATATAATGTAATAGCATAACTTTTGGAAATGCTTTTCTTATTGGAGCAAGAGCAGCAGCAACATACATTTGACACATAGTGGGGCTGTTCTTCATACCCTGTGGCAAAACCGTCCATTCATATCTTTTATAAGGCTCAGCTAAATTGACACTGGGCACCGAAAAGGCAAATCTCTTCATATCCTCCTTATCCAGAGGAATGGAATAGAAACAATCCTTGATGTCTATAACCCAAAGAGGCCATTCTCTAGGAAGCTGAGTAGGAGATGGAAGTCCAGGCTGAAGAGTTCCCATAGTTTCCATCTGTTCGTTCACTTTTCTTAAATCAGTGAGCATCCTCCATTTTCCCGATTTCTTTTTTACAACGAACACTGGTGAATTCCAAGGACTTAGAGAAGGTTGTAAATGCCCTTGTTCAAGCTGCTCCTGTACTATATCTAATAAGGCCTGAATTTTATCGCTACTTAAGGGCCACTGTTCTATCCACACTGGTGTATCAGTTTTCCATTGGATAGGAATAGGTGAAAGTGTTGGCAGGCCTTCAACAGCAGCCCTGCTTAAAAAACCGAAGTACTCATTTTTAACCCCAATTGTTGTAAAACGTCTCTTCCCCACAGATTGATGGGGATTTTTTCAACTATAAAAGGAGTAAAAACTCCTGTTTTGCCTTCAAAAGTCCATCTCATAGGGGCAGCACTAACTTCAGCTGCTATTGATCCTCCTACTCCAGACATATAGGTATCTGCTTTAATCTTTGGCCAGTGACTGGGCCAACTGGCACCTCTAATAACTGTACGATCCGCACCTGTGTCTACCAATCCTTCCAATGGTAGGCCATTTATATAGATAGTGAGCATAGGTCGGTCAGCTGTTACTGCTGCTGTCCAATATATTTCTGGTTTTTGTGGTCTGGAGTCAGAACCTGGGTGACTATCACGAGGCTGCTTATTAGGATCCTGTATGAGTAACCCTGATGCTACTACGTCTCCTGGGTGATAAGTCACACATTGACTACCTGTATTAGTGACTGGGATATTATCTACACATTCCCCAGTTTCCCACATCAGTGTGTGGATGGACACTGTTTTGTACATACAAGAAGGTGAAATGGTCAAGCCTACTGTGCCTGGAGGTAAGGGATCCATAGGCTGGAGAGGAACAGATTTCACCTCTCCAGGGGGTATCTCAGTTGTCCCAGCTGCATACAGCTCTATTCTCCCCAATTGTAATTCCTTCTGCCATCAGGTTGCTTCCTGGCTGGTTGACTGTGTAATCCCCTTCTCCCATCATATGGCTTTCTGGTTGATTGGTCATGTCTGGGTACTGGACTTCTAGGCACTCTCTGGGTGCACCATTGGCTGCCATCATGCCCCAAGTGTTTTTTGCCTTGGGCCCTGGGGCTGGGCCCCTCATCCCGTTTCCCTGAATCTGTCTGCATTCTGAGGCCCAATGGAAGCCTCTGTTGCATTTTGGACATGGGGTTTGGGGTCTTGTTCTCCCACCTTGTCTTCCCATTCTATCTCTATACCAACATTGAGCTTTCAGATGTCCTACTTTTCCACACTGAAAGCATCTACGAGTCTCTCTGGAAGTCCCTTGCCAAGAGGGACTCTGTCTTCTCATGTTTGGATTTTGGGAAGTCTGCATCATAGCCTGGCTATAAAAGGCACCTGTGCCCACTGTGGCACAGCGTCTTATGAGTTCCTCTAAAGGAGCATCCTTGCGCAGTCCTAGTATAATTCTTCTGCAAACCTCATTAGCATTTTCCTTAGCAAGTTGCCTTATCAAGATGTCTGTTATTGCATTTTCTCCATTTGTTCTTATGATAGCTGTCTGCAAGCGTCCCACAAAGTCAGCGAAGGGTTCATTTGGCCCTTGTGTTATTTTTGTGAAGGCCCCCCCCTTGTCGTCTTTATTGTGAAGAGAAGCCCACGCTTTGATAGCATTATCAGCAATTTGCTGATATGCTGCTACAGAATAACTAATTTGTGCTGTGACATCTGCATAAGGACCTGTACCTGTTAGTAGGTCACAGGTGATTGCAGTATGAACTCCACTTTGAATATTTTGTTGGGCTTGTATCCTACAGAGCTCACTATATTCAGAAAGCCACAAGTAGTTCTGTCCAGGTTCTAGGCATATTTTTGCTATCGATTTCCAGTCATTAGGGGTCAAGATTTCAAAAGACAAATTTTGCAATAGCATCTTAACATAAGCTGATGTAGCCCCATAAAGAGTGCAAGCTTTTTTCAGGTCTTTGAGGATTTCTATATCAAAAGGTGAGTATCTTCTACTTTCTTGACCTGAAGAATTAAACTGTTGAATTACAGGAAAAATGTGGTGTTGAAATTCTAATACATTTTTCCCTTCTTCTCTGGCCTTAATTAGTCCCTTTTGCAATCTACTCAAAGGAGCAGCTGGATGCTGGGGGGGAGGTGCTGGATGCCGGGGGGGAGGTGCTGGATGCTGGGGAGGAGGTGCTGGATGCTGGGGGGAAGGTGCTAGATGCTGGGGGGGAGGTGCTGGTGCTGTCACTGCCCCCCCCACTACCCCTCCTCCCTCCATCCCGGAGGGTGGAGTTGATGAAGGAGAGTCAATTACCTGCTCCTCAGGTGGGGCTGAGGCTGCCTCAGATTCACCCCACCCTTGAGCCTCACTTAAGTCTCCCTGCCCTGTGGGGATATGGCCATTAATCTGTTCTTTGTCTTCCTCCTTTATCTCAGGCTTCCCCCTTTGGATATCCTGGTATTTTAAGGCCATCTGTATTGTATTGTATAAATAGAACACTGCAATGGAAACTGAACGAGGACCGTTTTCATTGTTATATGCAGACATCTGTTGACCAACCAATGCCCAGTTTTTTAGAGAGATTTGCTTTTCCTCTAAGAACCAAGGGGAGGTGCGTTTTAATGTAGCCAGAAGTCTAGCTGTCTGTCCCCAAGTTACAAGTAGCCCTTGATCTTCTATCAGCTTAAGCAGGCTTTCTATAGCACCACTCTTGGGTGGGTCTGGGGTTGGGGTGGGGATGGAGAATCTTTACCTAGGATCTGTCCCATTTCAGCCAAAAAAGGTTGTACTCACTCAGTTCCTGGTCACTGGAGACTTCTTCAGTGAAAGTAGGGTCCTTGGTTCCCACGCTTGGGCGCCAAATGTTAGAGTTCAAATGTTGGAGTTTGTTCTCAGAGGACAGCCGGTTTAGAGGCTTAGAGGCCTTCGGATGTAGCTGCAGCCTCTGCCTCTGCCTTCTTCTGCCTCCAACAGAGATGGAAGATCTCTCTTATCTCCTTCTGGGGGGCCCAGCCACCAATTTGCCGCGGAGAGAGGGCTTCTGGCGTAGCTCCACTGAAGTCCGTCAAAAGTGTTCTCTGCAGCAGAGTCGTTTCTCTCGAGTCTAGCGCGATCAGCCAGCCAAGAGGAAAAAGTGTATTCTGGAATGGCTGTCTCGCCTTATATCTGAACCTTCTGAGAGAATGGGATTATGGGTTTTCTCCCATAGTGCTCTCTGGCCCAAAGAGCTTTAAGGTGTGGACTTTGAGTAAAGGTGGGAACACAAGCCTTGTCTTGATTAGTTCTACTTAGTACCTTGTTTCAGGTTCTGGCCAAAACAACTTCTTGTAAGATTAGATCAACTCTAATTACTTAGCAGTTAGTAAGGATTCCAACAAGTTATTATATGAAAAAATTTATTTTTCTCTTGGCTAATGATGAGTAACATATTAAATGATACATGTTAATGTTGAATTGCATATGTTTCTTTGGGCTTTTTATTTTAAACCGTTTTTATATATAAAATAACCTTTGTAAGGAAAGGATTCTTCAAACCTAACTTTCTTCTTTTTACCATTGGCACAGTGGCTATACTCACAGAAACTCTGTGGAATGGCTGACCTGGATTGCCAACTAGTTCCTTTGAACATTTGCTTGTAGAAGAATAGCAACATAAGCAGAAGATAAGTTCAAATCAGAAAGTAGCCTTACTTTCTACACTGTGATGAGAGGCAATGTAAGGGCTATTTCTATAGAATGTATGTTTTACTCTATGAGGGTTTAAGATGGCTTGTAATAGCTGTGTCTACTGATCGTGTTTTTCCAAAAGTCCATATTCTTCACTGGAAGAATGGGAACATATGTAGTTTCTTGATGTGTTTATTATAGCACTGATGTGATGAGATTACAAGATGATTGTAATTGTGGATTAAGGCAGCTGGTATAGTATACAGAAATTAAACGAAGTATATGTATAATTGTGCCATAGATTTGTTCTTGTATATAAGCCTTTTCTTATATGGAACATATAACATGGAAACAATTTGAGGACAGGTTGAGAAACCAAAACAATATGTTATACTTAGAAGTGATCAGTTTGATGATTACTCACTTCGTGAAAACCAAAATCATTATTGGCATAAGCCTAATCATAATGACTTGGAGTCCCTGCACAAAGACACTTATTATGCTTCAAACATGCACATACTTGTTCTTAGGGAAATATGTTGATCACAAAACTTACTGAATAAAGTGCCTCTAAAAAGTTGCATGAACCACCGAATGTGACATGGTATTAAAAGACCAATAGTGAATCTTGTTGTTTATTTCCTGACAGGATGATGGACTCAAGATACAGTATGAAAGAATTTTTTAAAAATAAATAATGGATGATGGCTATCCCAAAAAAGTGATGAGCCAGAAAAAATCCATTATGCTTCAAAGGAATAAAGAAATCAGGGTTGGCAATCATAAATGGATATGATATGATAGATAATGAAATAATATAAATATATAATATATGTATAGCAAATAACAATGTCTTTGGATCTGATTAGAAAAGAAGGAAAGTTGGGCATAACACTGAAAATTAATGTGACAGTCAAGAAGAGTAAGCCCTTAATTGTACACTATTTCAAAGTCAGACTTTTTATACAGCAAAATAACTATTTGGATATATATATATATATATTGTATTTAACTTACACTTTAACATATTTAACATGTATTGGTCAACTTGCCATCTGGGGGAAGGGGTGGAGGGGAAGGAGGGAAAAAGTTGGAACAAAAGGATTTGCAACTGTCAGTGCTGAAAAATTACCTATGCATATATCTTGTAAATAAAAAGCTATAAAAGAAGAAGAGTAAGCCTTCTCACTTTACTATATGAAATTTACCAAGAGTGGCCTTGCGATAGTGCATTCAAACTGATCCATATAGAATAGCAGGAAGATGACCCGAGACTGACAAAATTATAAATATAGTTAAAAATAGGCATTTGAAGAAAAAAATAAGAGGGTACAGATGGCAGTAGAGAAAAGCCATGTAGCACCATGGACAGAACATGCTTAATTACCAGGTCACTCAGCTGTTATGAGCTTATGTCCTGAGTTGTGGAGGATAATGAGAATGCTGGGCATGGCTGTGTCACAGATTTGTAGTGATGATCCAGGGTTGGTAAAGCTCTTTCTAAAACAAACCATCTGATAGATGTGACCAAATGGTGTTTCCAAAGATTGATTCTACCTGTTTGTTTGAAAGCTTTTTTTTTTGACTGAGGAAATTTTGTGTGTATGTGTTTATATATATATATATAATATATATGATTATTTTCTTCAGGTACGGAGACTGGGCTTGAAGTGAACAAGATGACTACAAAGCTGAGCATTTTTGTGGAAGAATGTGGTCTGCAAAGATTCATGACTGATGATCCCTCTGACTTCAATTGGAGAGAAATTAAGGAGAAGTTTTATAAATGTAATGAATGTGGGAAGACTTTCTGCTACAGATCACTCCTTATTTGTCATCAGAGTATCCATACTGGCAGGAAACCTTATGAATGTAAACTGTGTGGAAAGACTTCAGATAAAGCTTCAGATATGGCTTTACATGAGAGAATTCACAGTAGGGAAAAAATCTACAAATGTAATCAATGTGGAAAAGTTTTCAGATACAACTCCAGTTTTATTAAACACCAGAGACTTCATAATGCAGAGAAACCTTATGAATGTGACCATTGTGGAAAGACTTTCCGAAAGAACTCCCATCTTGCTGCCCATCAGAGAATCCACACTGGAAAGAAATCTTTTGAATGTAATCGATGGGAAAAGGCTTCAGATAAATCTTCAGATAAAGCTTTATATCCAAGAATCCACATTAGAGAGAAAGCCTATGAATGTAATCAGTGTGGAAAGACTTTCACGCAGAGAGCCAATCTTGCTTTACATCAGAGAATTCATACTGGAGAGAAACCTTACGAATGTAATCAGTGTGGAAAGGCTTTCACCAAGAGCTCAAATCTTGGTGTACATCAAAGAATGCACACTGGAGAGAAACCTTATGAATGCAATCAATGTGGAAAAGCTTTTAGATACAGCTCCAGTCTTACTGAGCATGAGAAAATCCACACTGGAGAGAAACCTTATGAATGTAACCAGTGTGGAAAGGCTTTCACACGGAACTCCCGTCTTGTTTTACATCAGAGAATCCACACTGGAGAGAAACTTTTTGAATGTAATCAGTGTGGAAAGGCTTTTACACAGAGCTCCAGTCTCACAGTACATCGGAGAATCCACACTGGAGAGAAACCTTTTGAATGTAGTCAGTGTGGAAAGGCTTTCAGAGAGAGCTCCCATCTTGGTGCCCATCAAAGAATCCATACTGGAGAGAAACCTTATGAATGTAGTCAGTGTGGAAAGGCTTTCACGGAGAGCTCCCATCTTAGTGCCCATCAGAGAATCCACACTGGAGCAAAACCTTATGAATGTAATCAGTGTGGAAAGGCTTTCACAAAGAGCTCTAGTCTTACTGTACATCAGAGAATGCATACTGGAAAGAAACCTTTTGAATGTAATCAGTGTGGAAAGGCTTTCACACGAAAATCCCGTCTTGCTGCACATCAGAGACTCCACAGTGAGGAGAAACTTTTTGAATGTAATCAGTGTGGAAAGACTTTTACACAGAGCTCAAGTCTTGCAGTACATCAGACAATCCACACTGGGGAAAAACCTCATCAGTGTAACCAGTGTGGGAAAGCTTTTACACGACGGGGCAATCTTGCTGCACATCAGAAAATTCACACTGGAGAGAAACCTTTTGAATGTATACAATGTGGAAAGACTTTCAGAATCCGTTCTAGTCTTGCTAAACATCAGAAGATCCACACTGGAGAAAAATCTCATCAACGTAATTAACTTTCATCAAGACCTCCAAACTTGCTGCATATCAGAGATTCCACACTGGAGAGAAACTTCATGAGTGTCATGAAAGTGGCAGAGCTTTTAGTTACCATTCTTAGCTTTTTCTAAATGAGGGGTATATACAATGGCAAGAAACCTTGTGAATGTAATCAAGGTGGAAAGGTGTTCACAAGGACCTCTCATATTGGTTCCTGTCAGAGAATCCACACTGGAGAAAAATCTTATGGTTGCAATCAGTGGGAATAACTTTTAGAATCATCTGCATTCTTGCTGTACATGAGAGTATTCACATTGAAGAGAAAATGTGGCAAGGCTTTCACAAAGAGCTCTGGGCTTGGTACCCAACAGAGAATCCACACTGAAGAGAGATCTTATGAATGTAATCGGTATGAAAAGGTTGTCACATGGATGATCTTGTTGCACATCACAGAAGCCACATGCATTTTGAATGTAATCAATGTGGAAAAGCTTTCAGAATCAGATCCAGTCTTGCTAAACATCGGAGAATTCACACTTGGAAAAAATTTTATTAATATAGAAAGAGTTTAACAAAGAGCTCCACTTTTGTTAGATATCAAAACAATCCACATTGTAGAAAAACTTTCCGAATGTAATCATTGTGGAAAGACCTTCACACAGAACTCCCATCTGGCTGCACATCAGAGAATCCACATTGGAAAGAAACCTTATGAATGTAAACAATGTGTAGTGTAGTGGGTGAAAGATGAAATTACTGAGAAAACAAAAGTTTCTGAACGTTTTTGACTTAATAAGCAATGCATGCCAATTGCCTATCAAATTGGGATCAGATCTCTTCAACATATTCCTGGATTCTAAAGTGCAGTGGGAAATAGACTTTTATACATAAGAACAATCAAATACAGTCGGCTAATTAAAAGGAAACAGTATAATATTAGGTGGTCTGATTTCTAATTGGAAGAAAGATTAGGGACTTTCCAAGTTGGAAGGTGGAAAATGAACAGGTGCAATTCCCTGAAATCAGAAAAAGGAAGGATTCCACTCCCTTCACCCTCAATTGTCTGTGAATAATCAAAGTAACATGCAAACAATAAATGTTGATCAGCATAAGGCCAATTTTCAGATAAGATATATGGATTGCTTGAGATGTATAATTGTGAGAAAATTTCTCGCATCAGTCTTTATATCTGACCAGGTTTCTGGTCAGCATAATGTAGGTCTTTAGTTAGGGGTCACTAAGCAATAAGCAGGAATGATCCAGCTTCCTGGTCTTGCAGGGGTAGGTCAAATATAATAAGATTTTCTCACAATTCCCACAACTGAATTAAGTTTTTTTATGGAACAGAAGTTGTACTGGACCCATAAATGAATAGAAAGGGAAATGGACTAGCTCCGGAATTGAGTCACAGGATGAGTCAGTGTGTTTCACTCAGTTCTCGCTATCATTTGCTGTTCTAATCTCAATTTTCTCAATTCCCCTTTCCATTTAGGGAAGACTGGGCAATCCACTCCCTTTGTGAATCATTTATTGTTAAGTCAACCTTACAAGCTTTTCATATGTTGATAATTAGAAGTATAAAAATTAGGTTTTAAATCAAACTACTTAGTTGACATTTTTAAGAAAAGATATTTACATATCAAAGAGACCAAGAAAACTGAAACAAAACACCAAAGCAATACAATAATTATCATCAATATTAACTAACACCAAGTCTCCTTGAATCCTTGTGACCTGTTCTCAATGTCTATTTCATCAGCACATTCTGAGTCCTAGATAGCTCATATGGTCCCTGAATTTCTTCTTTGGGGCATTCTCAAGGCAGCGTTGAAGTAGACTTTGATCCTCTGGATCACTTGTAGAGATCCCTAGATAATTCTGCTAAAATCTGCCAGTAGTAAGACTCAATACAATTTAATACAATCTATTAAATTTGATTCTCTAATTCTTAAACTTCAAATAATTTTCATTTTTAATATGCTACTTACTGTTTCTATCTTTACCTAAATTATGTGCCTGATATGAGTCTAAAAAAATTGAGGATGTGACTCTTCTGTTTTAAATTTATCAGACATTTCAAAAAGGGGAAATAATTTCATTTTCTTTGTACTTATCTGACTTAACAGTTTGTAAAGATTCCAACACTTATCAATACAATTTTATATGTAAAATTCTTAATCCAGTTTTGAAAATTTATTACTAAAACATATGCAAAGCCTAAATTTCCCTGCTGGATACACTTTCAAGCTAATCAAATACATATGTATAATTTTCAAAGAAAACAGTATAATCCTGTTGCTTTCTAAAAACCCACTCCTCCATTTAATTAGGAAACTTTTACGTTACATTTTTTGTCTTATTACCTTGTTTAATTCTCACCCTTTGGAGAATATCATTCTTATATTATAACAATTGCAAATCCGGATTAAAATTGAAAGATTTTTCATACTTGCATCCTTTTATTGTTGTTTGTCCTTCATTCACAAAGACAACCACGACTTCAAGGAGATAATGGCATGGCATGCAAGTGAATTGAATTTGAGTGTGGGAGGGGTTGTGCAAGGTCACCAACCTTACTGTCTCTTCCAGAACCATCTGGGTCCAGTGGCCAGATATAGGTCAGGATGCCTGAGGATAACTTTGGATGCACTGGAAGATCTTGCCTTTTTAAGCTAAGGTGGGGTTTTTATATTATTTTTATTTTCCCCAGTTACATAGAAAAAGAAATTTAGATTATACATATACATTCATTTTTTAAAAACATTTCCATACGAATCATGTTGGGAGAGAAAAGTTAATACAAATGGGGAAAAATCACAAGAAAGAAAAAACAAGAAAAAAGAAACAGTGAAAATAGTATGTGTTAATTTACTTTCAGTCTCCATAGTTCTCTGTCTGCATGTGGATGGCGTTTTCTATACCAAGCTTACTGGGATTGTCTTGGATCACTGAACTGCTGAGAAGAACCACGACCATCATAGTTGTTCATCATTCAATCCTTCTGTCATTGTGTACAATAGCCTCCTGGCTCTGCTTGCCTCACTTGGCATTAGTTCCTGTAAATCTTTTCAGGCTTTTCTAAAATCAGCCTGTTCATTATTTTTTATAGAAAATCATATTCCATTGTCTTCATATGCCATAACTTATTTAGCTATTCCCCAATGGGTGGGCATCTACTCATTTTCCAATTCTTTGCCAACACAAAAAGAGCTGCGCCAAAAATTTTTGCACTTGTGGGTCCTTTTCCTTTTTTATGTTTCTTTAGGATACAGACCCAGGAATGGCACTGCTGGATCAAAGAGTACATATTGGGCATAGTTTCAAATTGTTCTCCAGAATACTTGGATCAGTTCCCAATTCCATCAACAATGCATTAGTATCCCAACTTTCCCATATTTCCTCTAACATTTATTATTATCTTTTGATGTCATCTTAGCCAATCTGATCAGTGTGAGGTGATACCTCAGAATTGTTTTAATTTGCATTTCTCTAATCAAAAGTGATTTAGAGCATCTTTTCATATGACTATGGATGTAGGCTAAGTTTTTAACTATATTATAGTAACTCAGAGATGCGCCATGTTTGAATTTTTATTATTTCATAGGTGTCTTACCACTACTGGAACCCATATTCCTTCACAATCCTTGAGAGAAAAATTTAAAAGAAAATCAAAACTTAATTCTAAACTACCCCAACTTCTGGAGCAAACAAAGTAAACCACTCCAACACCTGGTGTAAACTTAATCAAAACCTAAGTCATCTCAACTCCTATGGTAAATTTAGATGAACTTACAGATTAATCTGTAGGGCAAACTCAAACTAAACTTTGCCCTGTCTCAGAAGAAATAGGGATTGAGAACTGGTGGAGACAATCTTCTATGATAAAGTTCCTTAATTAGAGAGGAGTTTGTCTGGAAGACTGTCATCACCAGGACTGAAAATCTGATTAAACCTGGTTGGTTTAAACAAAAACTATGGTGAGTATATAAAGAGTGAATGTGAATAAGCAATTTTAAGGCAATTTAAATGTAAAGAAGCAATGCAAATTATCTACTATTCTATGAGAAAAGAAATGCATCCAAAATATGGATTATAAGAATGGTCATGTCCTAAATTGTACATTTGCTACAAGAGTTTTTTTTTTTTTCTTTTTCATCTGCGAGAGGACAGATGGGGGTGGGGGGGAAGTCATTAAAAAAGTTTAAGTGAAATTTCTTCAAATGATAATTAAGATAATGCAAATTAAGGTAACTCTTAGTCTCTTACCCGCCTCCCCCACCCCCTCTAAAATTGACAAAGACAACAGGGAAAAAATAAGTGTAGAAAGGGCTGTGGGAAAAGACACATTAATTAAGTTGGGGGGGGGAGAAGGGGAGAGGGAAGAGGTTTGGTTTTTTTGGTGAAGCTATGAAATTTCCACCAAATAATGAAAATAAATATATTCTTTGACTTGGTAGTACCACTAGAGGGCATAGTCCCCTAAAAAAAGGAAAAGGATCCAAGCGTACACAAAATATTAACTCCTTTTATAATGTCAAAGAGCAGGAAAGTAAGATGTGATGTTCTCTAATAGAGCAACAGCTGAACAAATTTTGCTTTGTGAATGTTATGGAGTAATAATAAGCCATAAAACAGGCGATTCCAGTGGCCTGGATTAATGCAGATTACAGGGAGTTATTGATGATAATAACAACATAATGGAGGACAAAAGTTTGCCAAGAAATCAAACCTCTTATTATTGTAATAATCAACCACTAAGTCAGAAACTTATCAGGTTTTGGGTGACTTGCCTCATAACCAATAACTAATAGATATAAGATGTAGAAGAAAAAGTACATTTTGGAAAATGGATAGTGTGCAATTTCTTTTTTGACTGCTTTCACTACAAATATTTTGTTTGTAGTATCAGGAGGTAAATTAGGAATAAGATTTCCCTCCTCTCACCCTTCAAATCCCAAAATAATAAAGAAGGAAAATCATGGATTATAATAATATATAGTATAATAATCATAATTGTAGAATGTAATAGAATAGAAGGAAAACCAGAAGAAATGAGGATAGATTTTAAGGTGAATTTTTTTATTAATAAAAAAATTCAAGCTACATATATATTAGGATTTTTTTCACAAAATGAACATTTTATACACACATATTTCTTTATGATATGTCTATGTATATAAATGATCATTTTATTTCACACTTGTCAACTATTCTCTAGGGCAAGATTTAGTCATTATAGATACACAGCATCATTGTGGGGGGAGGGGAGGGGAGTGTTTCCTTTCATTTAGATTGTGGTCATTATATTTTTATTTCAATCCTGTCTGACTCTTTGTG
Organism: Antechinus flavipes; assembly: GCF_016432865.1. Classification (NCBI taxonomy): domain Eukaryota; kingdom Metazoa; phylum Chordata; class Mammalia; order Dasyuromorphia; family Dasyuridae; genus Antechinus; species Antechinus flavipes. The sequence continues at coordinate 631,410,250 of NC_067400.1, read as the reverse complement.
ACCCATCTGGTATTTTCTTGGCCAGATACTGGAGTGTTTTGTCACTTCCTTTTCTGGTTCATTTGACAGATGAGGGATCTGAAGCTAAGAAGGTAAGTGATTTGCTAAGGTTACCATTAGTAAGTGTCTCAGGCCACATTTGAGATCAGGTCCTTCTGATTTCAATGCACCACACCCCATAGCTTCACTAATTCTTCTTAGTTCTATGACTCCATGTAGCAGAACACGGATAAGTTAGCTCCATGGTGTAGCCATAGTGGGGAGACTGACATGTCAGTTTACTATGATTTTGTTCTGTGCTTTATCATGAGCTTCATTTGCACTGGGTCAGGACCACTAAGGCTAAAGAGTTTCAGAAAATGAACTTTGTGGGTTTTGTCATTGGCTTCCTAATTAATACCTAGCACAGTTACTGGCATTCTAGAGCTTCTTAAACTTTTTTCACTCTCAACCCTTTTCTCCCTGAGAAATTTTGACATGACTCTGGGGATCTAAACATATAAATATGTATACAAATCAAACATATCCTGATAACAAATCATACAGATATTTATTTTAAAACAATTCTTGGTCATACATATAATTTAACGACAAAAGCAAATTTGTACATTAATGAAATTTCATACTTAACGAAATTTGGGGGGAATATTTGATACCTTTTATGGTTGCCAAGCTTTTTTTGATCCCCACATTCAATTAGTGGACCCCCTATGGGGGGCTTTGTTCTAGAACATGCTGAAAGAGTAAATGAAGCTGGAATTCATTGTACGAGTTGTCCCCACCCAAATGATTCACTGTGAGAATGCCCCCATTCTGAGCACCTCCTGAGCCAGGGTCCGAGAAGGCCGGACAACACAGTGGCATGCCAGCTGGCATATCTGTGGCCAAGGGGGCTTCTCTAGCCTTTTGTTGTAGCTTTTAGGGTTTTTTTAAAGGAATGAGTTGAAAGAAGCCTCCAGAGCTTGCCATTCCGCAAGCAGCCCCCAGATTCAGGAAGGAGCGCTCCGCCTGTGGACTACATTTCCCAGAATGCCTCTGCCGTGACATCACCAACCGCAGCACCTCCTTCCATCGCTGTAGCGGACTCCCGGCGTATGCCAAAGGATACGAAGTATCATGGAAATATTTCCGTGAACTGCTACAGAAAACGATCTCCACTGTGACTATAACAATGTAACTGGAGAGAAAGCCCAAGGAAAACATAGAAACAAAATGTTGCAAAACTGTAACAAGCGAACTTGTCCCTCAAGAAGAGGCACGAGAAGACTCCTCTCCCTCCCAGACCTTTGCAGAACTTGGGATCCAAAGGTATTGGACGCTGCAGAGAAAATCCTAGTTTTTTGAAAGTGTCAGTCAATTCTGCCAATATTTTTTCCTTTACTTTACTATATTATATTATGTGTATGTATATTATTATAAAGGAGGCTATCTGGAAAGTGGAAAGAAGAGGGATGCAGAGGGAAATCTAAATGTCACAAACAGAAGATGTTAATAAAAATCTATTTTTTAAAGGAAGAAGTTGTTGGGAGATCAGATTTCTATAATTTTCCAGCTTCACATCTCTCTTTTTTAATAACTTTTTATTTTCAAAATACATGCAAAGATAGTTTTCAACATTCATCTTTGCAAAACCTTGTGTTCCAAAATTTTCTCCCTCCCCTTCTCCTCAACTTCATCCCTCAGACAGTAAGTAATCCAATACAGGTTAAATATGTGCAAATCTTCTATACAAATTTCCACAATCATCATGCTGAGCAAGAAAAATCAGATCAAAAAGGCAAAAAATGAGAAAGAAAACAAAAAATGTAATGGGCTGAAGCTGAGTCCTCGCACTGAGGTCCTAAGTACTGGAGGCTAATTAGCAATTGGACAATACTCTATTAATACATGCTTGGAGAAAGAATGGCCGGCCTACTCTGTGCATGTTTGATGTGTTCTATAGGAGATTGCATAGAGGATTTGGGGGTGGAGAGTGAGAGCCAGAGGCACTACTGGCCGGATTCGTGTTGTGATTGCTCTCACTTTGTATCGCCATTCCCCTTCACCTCTGCAAAGAATAAAGATCAAGGATTTTCCCTTATTCTGACCCGGGTTGATTTTAATATACTCTGGGTACTAAATGTGGTCATCACATTTGGTGCAAAACAAGCAAGCAAACAACAACAAAAAAAAAGGTGAAATACTATGTTGGGATCCACATTTAGTCCCCACAGTCCCCTTTCAGGAAAGCCTCACATCTCTGTACAGGTTCTTTTTTTTTTTTTTTTTTAATAACTTTTTATTGACAGAACCCATGCCAGGGTAATTTTTTACAGCACTATCCCCTGTACTCACCTCTGCTCCGATCTCTCCCCTCCCTCCCTCCACCCTCTCTCTGAGATGGCAAGCAGTCCTTTACATGTTAAATAGGTTACAGTATATCCTGGATACAATATATGTATGCAGAACTGAACAGTTCTTTTGTTGCACAGGGAGAATTGGATTCAGAAGATATAAATAACCCGGGGAAAAAAAACCAAAAATGCAAACAGTTTATATTCATTTCCCAGTGTTCTTTCTTTGGGAGTAGCTGCTTCTGTCCATCCTTGATCCATTGAAATTGAATTAGCTCTCTTTATCGAAGAGATCCACTTCCATCAGAATACATCCTCAAACAGTACTGTTGTTGAAGTATATAATGATCTCCTGGTTCTGCTCATTTCACTTAACATCAGTTCATGTAAGTCTTGCCAGTCCTCTCTGTATTCATCCTGCTGGTCATTCCTTTCTGTACAGATTCTTCTGACCAGAGTCCAGAAGTTTCTACTGCTCCAAGGTGAAGTCAACAGCTAAATTCTTGAATGTCACCAATTCCTGAAAGGCCAGACAGACTGCTGCTCATCCACTTCCTTTTTTTTTTTTAATTTTATTTTATTTAATAATAACTTTGTATTGACAGAATCCATGCCAGGGTAATTTTTTTTACAACATTATCCCATGCACTTGCTTATGTTTCGTTTTTTCCCCTCCCTCCCTCCACCCCCCCCCAAGATGGCAAGCAGTCCTATATATGTTAAATATGTTGCAGTATATCCTAGATACAATACATATTTGCAGAACCGAACAGTTCTCTTGTTGCACAGGGAGAATTGGATTCAGAAGGTAAAAATAACTCGGGTAGAAAATCAAAAATGCAAATAGTTCACATTCATTTCCCAGTATTCCTTCTTTGGGTGTAGCTGTTTCTGTCCATCATTTATCCATTGAAACTGAGTTAGGTCTCTTTGTCATAGAAATCCACTTCCATCAGAATACATCCTCATACAGTATCGTTGTCGAAGTGTATAATGATCTCCTGGTTCTGCTCATCTCACTTAGCATCAGTCCATGTAGGTCTCTCCAAGCCTCTCTGTATTCATCCTGCTGGTCATTCCTTACAGAGCAATAATATTCCATAACATTCATATACCACAGTTTACCCAGCCATTCTCCAATTGATGGGCATCCATTCCATTTCCAGTTTCTAGCCACTACAAACAGGGCTGCTACAAACATTTTGGCACATACAGGTCCCTTTCCCTTCTTTAGTATTTCTTTGGGATATAAGCCCAATAGAAACACTGCTGGATCAAAGGGTATGCACAGTTTGATAACTTTTTGGGCATAATTCCAGATTGCTCTCCAGAATGGTTGGATTCATTCACAACTCCACCAGCAATGCATTAGTGTCCCCGTTTTCCCGCATCCCCTCCAACATTCATCATTATTTTTTCCTGTCATCTTAGCCAATCTGACAGGTGTGTAGTGATATCTCAGAGTTGTCTTAATTTGCATTTCTCTGATCAATAGTGATTTGGAACACTCTTTCATATGAGGGGCAATAGTTTCAATTTCTTCATCTGAAAATTGTCTGTTCATATCCTTTGACCATTTATCAATTGGAGAATGGCTTGATTTTTTATAAATTTGAGTCAGTTCTCTATATATTTTGGAAATGAGGCCTTTATCAGAACCTTTAATTGTAAAGATGTTTTCCCAGTTTGTTGCTTCCCTTCGAATCTTGTTTGCATTCGTTCTGTTTGTACAAAGGCTTTTTAATTTGATATAATCAAAATTTTCTATTTTGTGATCGATAATGGTCTCTAGTTCATCTTTGGTCACAAATTTCTTTCTCCTCCACAAGTCTGAGAGATAAACTATCCTATGTTCCTCTAATTTATTTATAATCTCGTTCTTTATGCCTAGGTCATGGACCCATTTTGTGCTCATCCACTTCCATCCCCTCACACAGCCATAGAAGCAGAGAGGATACAGGGCAGTGATTTTAATGCAGTTCTGAGTAACTAGGTAGCATTGGTGGAGAAAGCCTGAAGTACTAACAAGATCATAATATTTTCTGAGGCAATGAGGAAGGACATTCATGGGGATCAGCTCAGCCTTACAGTCTCACCCCTGTGGAGATTTTGGGAAGCCCCACCTCACTGTATCCAATCAGAAAAGTGAAGTTATGATGTTAAACCTCTTTCCCTCTTCCCCCACCTCCATTTAAATTTCCCCTATAAATCTGCCCATGGCCTACACCATCTTTGTTGAATCCCTATTGAAGTTAGTCTGCTACAGTGTTCTGCTTTATGGTGTCTTTCTCTTTACCCTCCCTCCCTCCCCAAATGCCTCATGTTATCTTTCTCCTTGTTAGAATTAATGCTATAAAAGTGATATAAACTCCACTATGGATTTAGGCTGCCAGTCAGTGGTGTATTCCCAATGGGAATACACCACCTCATTTCTCCTGGTTAATGGTGAGTTCCACTGGGGAACTTGTCTTTTCCTTTGTTAATTGTTAAAAACAAACAAAAATCTTTCTTTGGATAACTATATGGTCTCCCAAATCTATTTCATATTTGTCACTCCTGGCATCTACATTACCTTTTGATTTTGTCTATAACTCCTTCTTATAAATAAAATTACCTTTTTTGCAAAAAGAAAGCCCTTGTGAGTTTGTCACATGTGCCTTGCACCTTGAGCATCATGTTTGAACTAGAAATTGCTACTCCCTCTCCATTTGGGGCCAAACCATCATTATAGGACTTCAACTTAGTCACTTTCTCACAATGTTCAGCATACAGAATGTCAATAAAGCAAATCACTTTCCTGAGGTCAATCTTCAATTATATATGACTTAAAACTTTCTCTAGGACTTATTGCATAGGAATATATGTGTTAGCGCTGCAAGGGATCTCAGAGACTATATCCTAGAAGTGCCTCATTGTTTAGGTAAGGAAACCGAGGCTCTGGGAGGATGAATGAATGACCCAAGATCACACGGGTCTATGATATACCAAATCCCAACTCGAAATCCAAATCTTTTGTCTCTGGAATTGATTTTATTTCACTTTGTCCCACAGGAAATGTAGAAATTTGTTATGGTTTTTTCATATGATGAACTTTTATCTTGATTGCTTCAACTATGCTTCTAACTGGCTGGATTTGATCAAAAAAAGAATCGAGTAGCAGCATTTCCTGGGGGGGAACAGCTCAGAGCTACAGGGGTCATGGGGAGACAGATGGTCAGGTCTAGCTGAGGGATAGGATTCTTCTCCAACACCAATTCAGGATGCCAAGACTGGAGCTTCTGGAGGAGAAGGTTCCCCACGAAGAGTCTTCTGTCCCTGCTCATTATCTGAAGGGCTGAGAGACCCCAACCACAATCCTGAGGGCAAAGAAGGAAGGGGAACACCAGGCTGCAGGATGGGATCTCAAGTGTGTCACCCCTCCCTAGGAAAAAACAAGCCTTTTGTACTTCTCTCTTAAAAATTTGATATCTTCCCGCCTTATCATCCTCAAGGAAACATACCTTATAATTAAGTATAAAACAACAAGAAGAAAGTTAAACAAATTTCAAAGCCCATTTCAGTTTCCTACACATATAATCTGCCCCACCCCATTCCCTGCAGAGAAGAGGTCCTGAGGAAGTAAAAGAAATCAAAATGCACAGTGATTTATAATGAATCCATAAACTCAAATCTATCTTCCATTCAAGGGGAATAGCGTTATTATAATTCCATAAGGCAAAGTTCCTTAGCAGAATTCACTGTTAACAAGGGGAAATTGGGGGGGGGGGGAGAATCATTTATAGTTAAGGATTCAAAGCAAGATATGTTAACTATATTCATGACTTGCCTCAGAAAACCATACAAAATAACCTCAGGGTTTGACATCTATAACTCTATTCAATCATTCAATCAATCAAACTGTAATAGCCACTCACATCAATGGAATAATATGTATAAAACATTTTGAAAATCATACACATATATAGATATATAAAATACACAAGATATATGTTATATATAAGATATATTATATATACTATACATAGCTATTATCCTATATTAAGGAGAACAGTCCAAGTAGACTTGTATGGGGTTAGTGGCTGGAAGAAAATCAGAACCTGCAATAGGACCTCACTTGAAGAGATTGGGAAGAGATAAGGAAAAGTTGTATTTGACCAAAAATGGATCTGCAACTTTAATATGAAAGGTCATGCTATAAAAAAGGAAAAGAGAAACAGATCCTAAACTTCTGCCGGCTCTGGGAAGGAGATGTGATCTTAACCAAACTAGAGACAGAGGCAATTATAAAATATAAAAGGATCCACTGGATTACGTAAAATTAAAGGCTTCTGAACAAAAAGCATCGGGGACCCTAAGAAAAAGAGAAGTGGTCAAATGGGGAAATGCTCTGCAGCCAAATTTCTCTGAAAAAAGTTTGGAATCCAAGGTGAAAGGACAATTTAGATGTATGTGTGTATATGTACATGTGTATGTAAATATGTGCTTATACATACACATGAGTATGCACATATACACGTGTCTACTTGTTCTTTCAGTTTTATTTAAATCCCAAACATTCCCTCTCCTCTCCAATTCAGCTAACAAGAAAAAAAGAGGAAATCTTGCTCTGCTCCAGTATGCCAGTCTATGCCCTAAGTTCCCCTCCTCAAACAATCTTAGGTAAGGATAGACATGAGAAAATTTCCTGTGATTGGATTTATCTTAGATTAAATATCATGGAAAAAGGTAAAAGACCTTTGTTGCAGTGAGAGACAGACAGATAGAGACAGAAAGAGAGATACGTGAGATTCGAGATAGGAGAGAAACAGCATTACTGGGGCTTCCCTCAATATTATGCACAATTAGAAGAGAAACAAACCCTAAACCTCTCCCAGTCATGGCAATGAGATGTGATGTTAGCTAAACTAGAGACAGAAGCAATTACAAAAAATAAAAGGATCTCTTGGTTTACTTGAAACTAAATTGTTTTAAAATAAACAAAATTATAAAAAAAAAAAAATCCCCAAACATTCCTTCTCCTCTCCAATTCAGCTAACAAGAACCAAGATGAGATCTTGCTCTGCTCTTGTACTAGGCTGCTGTGCCAATCTATGCCCTAAGGTTCCCCTCCCCAATCCTGTAACTTGCAGGTCCCAGCCAATCATTGTCCTTTAGAAAATTAGGTGAAAAGAAAAAAAGAAATGAAAAGAAAGCAAGAAAGATCATTAAGGATCTCCTTTGTGGGATTTGAGCTCCCTTCACCCCCAATAGCAACTCTCCCATCAGGCCTCCAGCCTCCATTTTCCTGCCATCCCTGTGCCCAAGAACCAAGACTTTCTGCACCTTCCCCTTCCTGTTAGGACACAAGAGTTTTGAGAGGTGGAGAGGGAACTAGTGGGACCTCCCAGGGGATGGACTTCAGTTGCTGCAACAGGTATCACTAAACACCTGCTCTTGGAGGAGCATGTGAAGGCTAGTGTAAATGAGAACAGGATTTTATAACACACATTGTATTCTGTGCCTTGGGTTCCAGGTGTCCCAACTTCCTGGCCTCAGCTGCCCTGGAAAATCCAACTGTATTCCAGGGACAGAATGTCTTAGGGAAGATGGAGATAGAGGAAAAACCCCTTCTTGAGGGTTTCGGTTATGGCAGGGCAAGAATGGACTGTGCAGGTCAGGGGAGTAAATGTTGGCAGGGTCTAGGAAAGTTAAGATGGATGCTCCAAGCTGCAGGAGAGACAGGGAGGCTTGAGGGGATGAGGGCTGGAGAGCTGGAAAGCTGGAGGACTGGAGGGGGAGAACGTTCTTGAGAGGAAGAAGATGAGTAAAGGGGGGAGAGCTGGAAGAGCCTGAGCTTAAGCAGAGGAGGGATTTAGTCCCAGAGTAAGGGGAGAGAGAAAGAAGGAGGGAAATAACGAAGGTGGAGGGGATGGGGACAGGTAGTACTCAGAGAGGACCAGTCAGTGGGTGTGGAATAGAAGCCTTGGGGTGGAGGCTGGAGGCCTGAGAGGAGGGAGGAGAAGAGGCCTTTGCAGTGACCAAGGCGTTCCATGTGATGGAGGCAGGACTTGGAAAGGAGAGGTGGGCGGTCCTGGTCCTGGGTATGATTGGAGGAAAGGGGCCATGTTGGGGGCCTCCAAGGTATGAGCAGGTGCGGCTTGGGGATTAGGTGGCCCCTCCTGGAGGAGACTGGCTAAAAACAGGAACTTGAAACAGATCCTTCTGCCTTACCCTTTGGACTGAAATGTTTCTGTATTCTTCCCTCAGAGTTGGGATCTTGTGCTGTCCCTGGAGCTCAGATCTTTCTCCCTTTTTCACTCGGAGTGGACATCTCTCTGTTTTATTCACTTGAGCAGAGATATGCCTTCTTCCGTTGGAGCTGAGATCTCTCAGCCTTCTTCACTTGGAGCTGAGGTCTCTCTGCCTTCTCTTGGATCAGCGATCTCTCTGCCTTCTTCCTTTGGAGCTGAGATCTCTCTTTCTTTTGTTAAAACTGAGAGCTCTCTGCCTTCTGAAAACCATGTCTGCACGTACAGGTAGGTCTGAGCCAGGACCACTCCCGCCCCGCTTCCATAGAGACCCATCCTCCCCATCTGACCTCTTGGACAATGTCTGGCAACTCTGTCAGGGTAAGAGCTCCCTCCCGGGCCTGGCCTGGGACTGCTCCCTTCTGCTGCTTCATGTGCAGGCCCTCTGTTATATCCCATAGATCCTCAGGGGACATCCCTCACCTTACCATTGGGTCACAGTCTCCCAATCTTCCTATGTTACCCAGAGCATCAAGAAAGGAAAGCCCTGGGTTTGGTCTTACTTTCCTCCTCAGACCACACAGGCTCAAGTGAGGAGGAAGGATTTTTGAAGCATCTCATAAGCCATTAGAAAAGCAGAGTTAGGGGATGGAGGACCTTGGTCAAGGCTCTGTTGGGAGGCTGAGGAGATGGAGGGGAATCAGGCGTCAGAAGAATGGAAAGCATTTGGACACTAGTCATCTGTGTGCCAGGAGCATGAGGAACAGTGTCTCCCTTAAACCTGTGGTGAGAATTGTCAGCTAGGGACAGCCAGAGTAAGGGAACATACACAGGTTTTAGACAGAATACTAAGTGGCAGGTGTTTTTTTTTTTTTTTAATCCAATTATCAGTAGATGATAACACTTGGGTCCTCCAATTCCAGACATCATATGTGTAAGCATGTGTTTATGTAGCGTGCACACACATCATATTCATACATGTATGTGTTTATATGTATATTGTGTATATATGAATGTATTTCTCTTTATGCCTTCAAATATACATAAAAAGTCAACTTCAGAGTTCATTCTAAGACAGATAAATTAGGCTGTCTGCACGGTTTAAGGCAGCCAGCATGCATGTGGAGCTGCAGCTAAGGCTAAGCTTGTGATGGGCTAGATAACAGGCATTATACACAATCGCACTGTGTCCTAATTACTTGGGTCATTGGTCCCCTAGGCTAGATTGTTTCTCTGAACTGGAATCTAAAGAGGTTCGATCACAGGGCTGGGCTGTTCTCAGAGATTAGAAGACACCCTCTGGGTACAGAGGAGTGGGTTGGAATGGAAAGTCCCCATGGGACTAAAAGTCTCTTTAGTTGTTGGGGAGTTAAAATGAGCCAGTCTGAGCCAGTTCGGTGACAGCTAGAAGTTCTAGGTTTAGCAAATGAACACTACAAAGAATATCTATTGTATCAAGCCCAAGGGGTTCTCAAAATTGCCCCCTGATTGGCTGATTCTGATTCAGCCTTCTCTGGATAGGAAGGGAACTCAAGAAAATAAGAGTAAAATCATTAACTGCCTCAGCTTCACAATATGTAATAATATAACTATATACACAAACACACACATTTTTTCTTCCTTGGTTCCTTGACCCAGAGCCCTTAGGCAAGGGAAAAATTAGAAAAGGGATTTTTTATTAAGAAAAAAAGAAAGAGAATGCTTCCACTGTTCAAAGCCCTTTGAGAACCAAGTGGTAGAGTGGATGGAGTATGGTGGAGTCAGGAAGACCTGAATTCAAATTACAATCTCAGACGCTAGCTGTGTGACACTGGGCAAGTCATTTAACTGTGTTTGCCTCAATTTCCTAAGATGGAAAATGAACTGGAGAAGAAAGTGGCAAACTATCCAGTACCATTGCCAGGAACACCCCAAATAGAACAGAAAGACTCAGACTGAACGTGAACAATAAAGGAAACAATGGCTATCATCTATGGCCATAAATCTGCCTCTTAACTCATTCTCTTGACTCTCAATAATTCTAAGGATCTATTTACATATTTTGTTCCTCATAAATATTCTGTCAATGTCTTTCTTGTGAATTAACTCCACCTCTAGCCCCAATTAATAAAAAAATTACTTATCCCTCTCAACGTTCCTCATTTCTGCATTACTAAATATGAAAATTAAGGAATAGGGACCATTAACAAGTGAAAGCAATCATAAAGCAAAGACTTAGTTATGACACATCATGCCCTCAATAAAACAACAGGTAACTCTTCTTCAGTTGGCTGGAAACAGTCTCCAGAAAACCACCAAGAACATTACAAAAATACCTATACATGAAGCCTCAGAGAAAAAAGTGTATTTGTCTCAAGCCCTAAAAGAACTCCTTGAAGAGCTCAAAAAGTATTTTTAAAATCAAATAGAAGAGGCAGGAGAAAAATATGGGAAAGAAATGAGTGATACAAGAGAACCATAAAAAAGAGTCAACAGCTTGGTAAGCTTAGCCCAAAAAGTGGGGGGAAAAAAAGATGTACAAGAATTCGCTGAAGAAAACAATTTAAAAGAATATTGGTCAAATGGGACGAGAGGTACCAAAAATAACTGAAGAAAACAACTCCTTAAAAATTAGAACTGGACAAATGTAATGTAAGGACTTTATCAAGAATCAACCGCAGAGATCAAAAGAATGAAAAAAATATCAGCAAAGGTCCTTTGGAAAAACAATTAACCTAGAAAAAAGATTCAGGAGAGATAATTTAAGAATTATTAGACTATCTAAAAGCCATGATTGAAGAAAAAAAAAAAAAAAAGAGCCTGAATACCATCTTTCAAGAACTTCTCAAAAAAAAAAAAAAAATTGTCAAGATAGTCTAGAACCAGAGGGTAAAATAGAAATTGAAGGAATCCAACACTGACCTCCTAGGGTAAAGTTGACTTACCCTATGGACTTCCTCCTTAAGGAAGACAGGCACTCCATCAGAGTGAGACTGCAGATTAAAAAGAGAAGGAAAAGTAAGCAAAAATAGGAGAACTGGGCAGAGCACTGAAATTTGGATAAGCTCCGATGGGATTTTGCATAGTTTGGACAATCTTCAGTAAGGAAATGCACTAGAAATGCCCCCCTAATTGGATTTATTTCAGATAAGTATGCATGGAAAAAGATAAAAGGGTCTTTTACCCTTTTGTTGCCATGAGAAAGAGACAGACAAACACAGAGAGATAGAGAGACCTAAGACCTGAGATAGGAAAGAAACAGGATTACTGGGGCTGGGGCAGCAGTAAAGGTTCCAGCAATACTACACAAAATTAGAAGAGAAATAAATCCTAAATCTCTGCCAGCTCTGGGAAGGAGATGTGATCTTAACCAAATTGGAGACAGAGACAATTACAAAGAATAAAAGGATCGCTGGATTACCTAAAATTAAAGGCTTCTGAAACAGAGCACTGGGGACGCTAAGAGAAAGGGAAGTGGTCAAATGGGGAAGCCTCTGTAGCCAAATCTCTCTGAAAAGTGTGGAATCCAAGATGTGGAGACCATTGAGCTGCGTGTGGGTCTGTATATGTACAAGTAAATAGATGCATATACATACACACATGAGTATACACAGGAGTAGTTCTTTTGGCTTTATTTGCATCCCAAACATTCCCTCTCTCTCCGACTCTACTAATCAGAACAGAGAGGAAACCCTGCTCTGCTCCGGTACCTCTCCGGGGTGTGCCAGTCAATGCCCTAAAGTTACCCTCCCCGGCCCTGGCACCTGCAGGTCCCTGTCAAACACTATTCTTTGCAACATAAATTTAAAAGAAAAAAGAAAAAGACAGTTCACTAAGGATCTCCTCGTGGAGTTTGAGCTCCCTGCACCCGCTCTGGCAACCTTCCCCTCTGGCCTCCGGCCGCCATCCAGGCTTCCTGCCATCCCCGCGCTCCAGGACCAGGATGCCCAGCTTTCTGCCCTTCTCCCCTCCCCATTAGGACCCGGGTTTGGAGGGGTGGAGAGGGAACAAGTGAGAGCTCCCCGGAGATGCACTGCATTTGTTGTGCCAGGTAGCAGCCAAGCGCCTGCTCTCGGAGGGGGGTGTGAAGGCTCGGGGAAATGAGAAGGGAGGCTTATAACCCGAGCCGGATCGTGTGCCGTGGGCCCCAGGTGTCCCGACTTCCTGGCCTGCCCTGGAGGATCCAGCTGTGCTCCAGCTGGGGAAGAGGGAGATGGAGGGAAAGCTCCTTGGTGAGGGCAGGAGCGAGACAGGCCGGGGAGCAAATGCTGGCAGGGTCCCGGAAAGTGAAGTTGGAAGGGCAAGGTGGACTCCAGGGGCAGGGGGCACAGGGAGGCCTGAGGGGGCGAGGGCTGGAGGGATAGAGGAGAGGCACGCAACGGGGGGAGAGCTAGGAGAGCCTGAGTTTCTGCCGGGGAGGGTCTGAGTCCCGGACTTGGGAGAGGAAGAAGAGGGATGGGGGCGGGGAGCGCTGGAAGAGACCAATCAGTGGGTCTGGCCCAGGTGGAATCGGAGCCTTGGGGTGGTGTCTGGAGGCCTGGGAGGAGGAGAGGGGAGAAAGGGCCATTGCAGTGGCCAAGGCGTTCCACGTGACGGAGGCAGGGCTTGGGGAGGAGAGGTGGGCGGGGCCTGAGGCCCTGGTCGTGATTGGAGGAAAGGGACCATGCTGGGGGCCTCCGGGGCTGGGCAAGTGGGGCTTCGAGGACTTGGGGGACCCTCCCAGAAAGGGCTGGCTGAAAGCTGGAGCTTGAAGCAGACTTCTCTGCCTTCCGCAGAACGGAGATCTCTCTGCCTTCTCAACAGCTGCTCTGCACGTACAGTCCCAGGTAGGTCTGAGCCAGGACCCCTCCCGGCCCCGCTTCCATTGAGACCCCGCCTCCCCCTTGACCTCTTGGACAGTGTCTGGCGGCTCTCCCGGGGAAGACTCCCTCCCGGGCCTGGCTCCTGGGGCTGCCCCCTCCTGCTGCTCCATGCTCAGCCCCTGTCACATCCCAAAGGTCCCGCGGTGCTATCCCTCACTTTACCACTGGGCAACTGCCCAGTCTTCATATGTCACCAGAGCATTAGGTGGAAGGGGAGCTCTGGTCAGGGGTCACTGAGGCTCTGCCTGGTCTCACCCCCTAAAGCTCCTTCTGCCTCCTGGTCTGTGCAGGAGGCTGGAGTGGGTAGGATGGCATAGATAGATGGATGGAAGGAGGGAGGGACCCTGCCCTGGGATCTCTCTGCCTTCTTCTCTGAGCTGAGATCTCTCAGCCTCCTCCTGGGGAGCAGCCTCTCCCCCTGTCCCCGTCCTGAGAGCTCTCTGTCATTCTGGACAGGTCAGCATCCAGCCTGAGTAGAGAAAGCACAGTCTCTCTCTCTCCCTCTCTGAGGACCTTCTCCCTCCCCAGCCCGGCTGGCAGAGGATCCAAGCCCTGAACCATCGAGATGGCCCCTGGCAGTCTGAGACCCTCTTCCCAGGTGAGTGCAGTTCCTGCCCCGAGCTGAGCAGCATCAGCCCAGGGGGAGTCCAGGAGAGGCCAGGGAGCTTCCTCCTGTCAGAGGGAGGGGGCCCTGGCAGGGCTGGCAGCAGGGCAGGAGTCACCCTCCTGGCACCCTGCCCATATCTTTTTGGCTTATGTCACACCGCTGCTCCCGGGGCTCTCTGAACTTCTCTCCTCTGCCAGGTCAAATCAATAAGGTTTTAGAATGCGGCTCCTCTGTGCCAAGCACTATGCTCACCTACTGGGGATGCAAAGGCGGGGAGGGGGGAATCAGTTCCTGCCCTCAAGGAGCTTTCTGTGTTAAGGGGTGAGACGTTCATCACCTCTGTCCACAGAAGCTCTGTAGACAGGAAGCACTTAGCAGAAAGGTTCCACCAGTTTGGGCACCAGGAAAGGCTCTTTTTTCAGAAGGTGAAACTTTAACTGAGACGGGAAGGAGGCCGGGAGGCCCAGGGAGGAGGGAAGACATTTCCAGGGTGAGAGAAGCCCATGGATCCCAGAGTTTGGGATGGGAGCTAAGGCTCAGCCACAGCCCAGTGTCCCCAGGTTCAGGAGGAGGAGGGGAAGAAGGTGGGAGAAGACTGGCCCGACTTTGGGCGCTGGTTCTGTGGCGTCTGCCGTGGGCCAGGAGCCATGGAAATAAAATCTCCTTTGATCCTATTGTGAGAATTGTCAGGGTCCTTGCTGGGGACGCCCTGAGAAAGGGAGGCAGAGTCCTGTAAACCGCACTTGGCAATTGTTTTTTTAAAGTCACTCGAGAGTGTGACCCAATCATCTGTAGTTGATGACACTTAAGAACTTCTGTTCCAGAGATTACATAGGGAAGTGTCCTATTTGTGTGTGTGTGTGTGTGTGTGTGTGTGTGTGTGTGTGTTAGTCTACCTATTGTGTATATGTGTGTATTTGTATACACACATAGGTAATAATATAGATAAGTTCACACGTATATCACAACATGCATAAATGTTCTTTCTTAGCTCCTTGACCCAGGACCCTTAGGCAAGGAAAAAAATAGAAGAAGGATATCAAAATAGAAAGAAAAAGAAAGCTTCCATTGTTCAAAGGTCTTTAGCAGCGAGGTGGTCCAGTGGAAAGTGAGCTAGCCTGGACCTGAATTCAAATTCAGATATCAACTCACATACTGTGTGACCCTGAAAAAGTCACTTAACCCTGTTTGCCTTAGTTTCCTAAGATGGAAAATGAGCTGGAGAAGAAAGATTTGGATTGGATTGAACTGTGTGAAACTCAACAATTGAGGAAACTATCTCTTCTTTAAGTATCAGCTGGTCCTTTGTTAAGCTACTGCTTCTTGCCTGATATGGGATTTAAAGGGAAGGGAGAGCTCTTGGAACTCTTCCTGGTCCCGGGGAGATATCATTTGCAAGGTGGGACTTGGGAAGGTTCTGAAGATTTTTCAGTCCTTGTTCAAGAGACCTCCAACTTTCAAGCAAAGAATTATCTTTTATCAAAATGGAATCAGTTTCTTTTCCCCACCATCCACTATGGATTGTCTTCCCAACAACCCTGTATTATTTCATAGTTGAGGCAGGGATACAGTATCTTGCTCAGGATCACCTACTAATAAGTGTCTGAGGTCACATCGGAAGTCTTCCTTATCTTCCTGATTGCAAGCCCAGGAAGCTATACCCTAAGTTCTGAAAGGATGCCCTCTCCTCCAGGGAATGCCCTTACTCTCCCCCCACCAAAGGAAAGAAAGGGGTGGAAGTTTTTTCAAAAAGCCTGGAAGGGAACAGGAAAACTTTCAGAAAGAAGCATAGACTAGGGAAAGAGCTTAGAACGGAATTATCATATATGTGCAATTGTCATTTGTAATTAAAAGATCAACTGGTACCTTCTGCTTCAGTTTCCTTCTCTGTAAGAATGAGGATGCTAAACACCACCTTTCTTTTCTTTTTTTTTTTTAATTTTTTTAATTTTTATTATTTTTATTATTTTTATTTAAATTTTATTTTATTTAATAATAACTTTGTATTGACAGAATCCATGCCAGGGTAATTTTTTACAACATTATCCCTTGCACTCGCTTATGTTTTTAAACACCACCTTTCAAAGCTGTTTTGAGGATCAATCAAGAAAAATGATTAAGGGCCTACTATATTCCACACACTGTGGAGATTGGGGGGAAGGGGAAGGGAGGAGGGATGGAGGGATGAAGGAAAGCAAAAACAGTCCCTGTGCTCAAGGAGTTTACACTCTAATGGAGTTGACAAGATAGATGTAAACAAATAAATACAAAGTAATGAATATGCAGGATAAATAAATACCAAAAGAAAACAGGGGAATTAAGAGGGATTAGGAAAGCTTCCTGGGGAAGGTGTGACATCCAGGAAGCAGAAATGAGGAGGGAGAGAGTTCCAGCCATTTGGAAATCCAGAGAATAGCTTTGGAGGCCAGAAGAGGGGGGTGTCTTTGTGGGTGTAACCAGGAGGCCAGAGCCATTGAATCCAAGAGCTAGAGTTCTCAGGATGGATGTCAAAAATTCTATTCTTCATAAGTATTCTGTCAGTTTTTATTGTGAATTAGCTGAATCTCCAGCTCTAATTAATAAAACATTATATATCCCTTTCATAGTTCCTCATTTCTATTTGACTAATTGTAAAATTAAGGAATAATTGCTATTAACAAGTGAAAGTAATCATAAAGCAAAGACATAACCTGTTTCGGCTATGACACATCATACCTAGGGTCACCTCAAGTCCTTGATAAAACAATAGCTAACTTTTCTTCATTTGGTTGGTAATAATCCCATACCACTTAATTCAGCACAGAGTGTGATTTCTATCTTTTAAGAAATCTCTTTGTGCCACTTAATCCCAATTGCCAGAAACAGAGAGAGAGAGAGAGAGAGAGAGAGAGAAAGAAAGAAAGGAAGGAAGGAAGGAAGGAAGGAAGGAAGGAAGGAAGGAAGGAAGGAAGGAAGGAAGGAAGGAAGGAAGGAAGAAAGAAAAACAAACAAATATAAAATGCTTTTCTCAACATTTCATTGGGCTCTTAATATCTATGGTTTCAAGTGTTGGCTATGATAGTCTCAAAGATGCTGAGTTTAGGCAAATCCCTTCTCTGCTTCAGTTAGCTCCTTGAAGTTATTAAGGATTGAGCCAGTTAAATTCTGCAGTCCCTTTCAGCTCTAAATCTTGTATCTTTGATGGTTTAGGAGTCAGTGACATTTAAGGATGTGGCTGTGGACTTCACGCAGGAGGAGTGGCGCCTCTTGGATCATTCTCAGAAAGAGCTGTACAAGGAAGTCATGCTGGAAATCTCCCAGAATCTGCTTTTCCTGGGTAAGAACCATTTGCTCTGATAATTTTGATTCTACCATTAAAGGAGTGTTTTCTTTCCCTGTGTATTGTACAAATCAGGAACATTTTTTGCTATTATTTGAAAGGCAAAAGTGATCTCTTCACAGGGTCCTCCTGTTGGAGAAGACTTTCCTTTAGAAGGTCTTTCCTCTCAGAGATCTTTCAATTATATGATGGGATGCCGGGACTTTCCCTTGTTCCTCCTGAAGTTGTCTCTTTAAAAAAATTTAGGGAGATTCAGTTCAAAAATCAACCCAATATTAGAGAATCTCAGAGTCGAAGCCATTTTAGGGGTTCTATCTTGTCTAACGTTTAACTGGATTAGAATTGTTACTGCAGAATCTCTGAAAATGCTCATGCAGCTTTCTCCTGTAGATGGGTAATGAAGGGACCCATACCTGCCAAGATAACTCTTTCCTCTTTGGAATAGTATAGAATTTGAAAGGCCTTCTTGTTAACAAGTGTAAATAGGTAGCTCATTGCTCCTGATCCTCCTTAATGTTGTGTGTGAAATTGAACAGCAAGGTAAACTGAAGCAATTCTCTGAGCAAGATGCCATTTATTACCACGGGTATGTTGCCTACCAATAAAAAAGCCATTGGCTTTGCCTCTGGCCAAAGACCCAGAGCAGAGAGACAGCTCCCTTTTTACATGTTTTGTGAAGTATAGAAGATAAAACAAGATACATCACATCATGGAACTGAAGGAACAATATCATTGAGTCTCAAGGAACAATATCATTGGTTGGAAGTCTGGTAATGAGGAGCTATCAACAAACCTTTCCTTCTTCCTTGTGCCTAAGAATTGATCATTGTTTTAGAGCACCTGAAAGGTCTTAGAGATAACAGACCAGAGACATGATAGGAAAAGAAAGAAAGGCAGTAGGTATTTATTTATATACCTACTATGTGCCAAGCATTGTACTTAAGTAATTTATCAATATATTCTCATTTGAGCCTTACAATCTCTCTGTGAACTTGGTATTCTCATTGTCCCTAGTTTTTAGATGAGAAAACTGAGGCACACATAAGTGAAGTGATTTGTCCATAATCAACCAGCTACTATGTGTCTGAGGCTAAATTTGGAATCAGGTCTTCCTGCCTCCAGATCCAGAATGTTTACCACTGAACTACCAGCTGTCTCTAATTTCTAATAATGGAAGGTGCCCATCCTTTATGAAAGAGTTAAACAAAGCTGACATTTTCTAATTCCCAATTAATTGCACGGTCCTATTGTTCCCTCTCCAGAGATCCCAACAATCAACACCATGGAAACCATTCGTGAAGGATCCTGGGACCCATTCTGTTGTGCTTGCTCATATGTCACCTTGTCCCTAAAGTGGACCAATTTTAAAAATTTGTCTCCATCCTCATTCTCTCTGTATTCCCCATGTCTAGGGCTTCCGGTTACCAGAGGAGATTTGATTTCCTATTTGCAGGAAGAACCACTATGGATTCTGGAGCCAAAAGGCCAAAGGAACTTCTATCCAGGTGAGTGAGACAGAAGCACATGTTGGAAGGCTTTTATCACCAGTTCAGGGAAGGGAGTGCTAACTTGGGAGAGAGGAAGATCTGACTTGGAATTGCTTTTTTCATACTTTTTAGGAATGTGATCCAGGGCAAGTCACTGAACCTCTAAACCTCAGTTTCCCCCTCTGTAAAAATGAGGTGGTTGGAGTTTATTGCCTTCAGTTACCTATAAGAAATTATTATTTGGAACTTTAGGGAATAGAAATCTTTTGAAAGCATCCAAAGGGGGTTGAAGCTATGCAATGTGAATTCTTTTCTAGGCTTTATTCCAGTGGATAAATTATTTTTATTTTTTAAATTATTAGTTTTTTATTTTCAAAATATATACATAGATGACTTTTGACATTCACCCCTACATAATCCTGTGTAGTAATTTTTCCCTCCCTTCCCCCAGTCGGCAGGTGGGGAGAAATTTTTTAAGCAATTTCTATGTGCCAGACCCAGGGATAAAAAGAAAGGTAGGGGACAAGGCCCGCTCTCAAGGACTTCACAGTTTAGTGGGGAAGACAACATGCAGATGACAGTGTAGAAACCCACCAAATCCAGGATAAATTCCTCAAGAAAGGGAAGGCACGTAGGCTAAGGAGAACTGAGGAAGACTTATTGTAGAATGAGAGGGATTTCAGGCAAGCCTGAGTGAGAATGAGGGGCAGCCAGAGAAAACATGGAGTTGGGAGATAGAGTGTCCTCGTGAAAAAGCAAAGACCAGACCTGTACCATTGGTTATTACTAAGGTGAAAGAACACCGGGAGGTGGGAGAGGAGCTGAAAATAAGCAGCCAAACAGAGGATGTTATATTTGATTCCAGAGATAGAGGATATTTATTGAATAGTCAGTGACATGAAGGGAAGTGCATTTTACTAAGATGAATTTGACAGTTGGGTGAAGGATGAGGGCATAGGAGAGAATGAGGACAGCCAGCAGTAGCCAGGTGTGAGCAGACAGGGTCTGATCCAAGAAAGGCGCAGATTGGAGACAAGGGTAGGCAGGATGAAAAGGTTGAATTGGGCATGTGGGATATGAATGTGAGAGATAAAGGGGAGTAGGTGACTTCTAGGAGGGGACAATGGGGAGGCTGGTAGCTTGAATAGTAATAGGAAAGTAAGAAGATGAGAAGGTTGGGGGAAAAACAATGAGTTTAATTTTGGTCATCCTGGGAAGGGAACCAGGAGAAAGTATTATCACCAAAACCTAGTGGAAGAGAATATCAAAGAAAAGAGAGTGATTGACTGTGTCACAGGCTGCACAAATGCCAAGAAAGGTGAAGAGTGAAGAAAAAACCATTGAACTTAATGGTCACGAGATTATTGGCAACTTTGCAACAAGCACTTGGAGCTGAATGAAGGACTTAGAACCTGGAGTGCAGAATTTGTAAGAAAGGAAGAGGAAAGGAGTTGGAAACACCACTTGTGCATGATACTCTTAAGGCATTTGGCCATGAATGGAAGGAATGATAAAGGACAATATCTAATAGAGAGAAATGGAACATAAATCTTTTTTTCAGGATTGGGGAGACATAGATTTACTTATAGTAGCAGCAAAGATGCCAGCAAAGAAGGAGAGATTGAAAATTAGAGGAAAAAATATAGATGATACAGGAGGGAATTTGCTATGGGAGAAGTTTGGATAGACTGAGTTCATTTTTATATATAAAGGGGATTGCTTTGGCAATCCAAAAGGGCACCTCATCGTGTGTAACCAGGACTAAGAAGAAATGAAGGCTCCTGATTTATGTGGGATGAGGAGGAGATGAGAAAACTCTTGGTAAATATCTGATTTATATTTAGTAAAATAGGAGACTAAGTGCTCAGCTAATGGTTAGAGAGAAAGCAGTCCAAATGAGTGAATTGGGGAGGAATGAAACAATCTGGCAAAGCTGTTTTAGTGAATGGGATAAGGAATCAGTCAGAAACATGACAAAGGATTTTTTTCTTAAAATGAGATCCCAATTGAGGTCATAATCCCTAAACTAGTAGTGGACTCAGCCCATTTTCATGATTTTCTCTGTCCCCATGGAACACTATGTTGGTAGCAATGGCGGCCGCTGTCTTCCT
The DNA here is from genome assembly GCF_016432865.1 of Antechinus flavipes. NCBI lineage: Eukaryota > Metazoa > Chordata > Mammalia > Dasyuromorphia > Dasyuridae > Antechinus > Antechinus flavipes. The sequence continues at coordinate 631,389,325 of NC_067400.1, read as the reverse complement.
GGAAATAGTAATCCAAGGCTGAGACTTGTACAAGGCATCAGCCCAAAGCCTTGTTCCCTAGCTTCCTGACTCAGTCTTGGTCTCCATTCTCAGAAAATTGTTGGCCAGTGATCACCCTGCAGTTGGGTGATTGGGAGTTAGAGACTCCTAGGGATCTCATAGATCCAGACCTTCTGGAAGCTTAGAAGCCTTTGTGATCACCAGGATTTAGCTTAGTCAGATCTCACTGGAGTTGGAACTAGGCAAAGGTAATTTCTTGTTGTTAATAAGGTAATAAGAAGAGACAGAAGCGAGTCTGAGACCTGAACCTGCATTTGAACAGGAGAGAGACCAGCAGGGAGTGAGGTAGTGGTTTGGACCTGATCTCAGCCCTGAGCCCAGTCAGTCAATAACCACTAGTAAACATTTACTATGTTCTAAGCTCTCTATAAGTCTGGGGATTCAAAGGAAGATAAAAGATAGTTCAGCTGTCTATTTAGGATACATTGAGATGATTAAGGAAGAAGCAATCAGGAAGATTACTTGAGACTGACAAAATGAAAAATAATTTTAAAAAAAGCATTTGAGGGAGCAGCTGGGTGGTACAGTGAATAGAGCATCAGCCCTAAAGTCAGAAGGACCTGAGTTCAAATATGGTCTCAGACACTTAACACTTCCTGGTTGTGTGACCCTGGGCAAGTCACTTAGTCCCAATTGCCTCAGGGAAAAAAAAAAAGACATTTGAAAATTCAATGGGGAAAGGCCATCTAGTACTGTGAAAGGAGCTCACCCAGTGCAGGATTTCAGTTCTCATCTTAGCTATAAGAATATGGGTCAGGTCAATCAGTCATTCTGAGGTCATGCCATCAGTGGTGATATATAGTGAGAATCCCACTCTACTTGTTTTCTAGATGTCTTATGAAGTAGTGTTATGAAGAAGCTCTTTGAATATTATATCATACTGGGTATGAGCCAATATCATTTTGACATGATTGAATCTTGTCTATTTAAGTTTTTTCATTCTTTTTAGCTGGGAAAACAGAAAAGAAATTGGTTTCTTATCTACCATTTAACCCAAGATGATATATTTACAATGTTGTATGTGGAGTATGTATCTCTCTATGTCTCTCTGTGTATGCATTTGTTTATTTCTTCAGATGCAGTGACAAGATTTAAAGTGAATGAGACCACTACAGATCTGAGCATTTCTGTGAAAGAATCTGGCCAGCTAAGATTCGTCAGCAATGATCCTTGTGACTTCAATGGGAGAGAAATCTGTGATTCTCATATCAAGGTAGATAAAAATCTGCAGAATCCTTGGGAATCTGATGAAACTAGAAAGAGCTTCATACAATATTCAGACTTAAATCACTATAAGACAATGACCCCAAGGAATGACTGTTTTCAGTACAGAAAACACAGGGAATGCTTTACTGAACAGGTAGAGCTTATTCAGTCCCATAAGAAGCCTCCTGAAATGCAAATATATCAAGGTAATCAACAGAACATGGCCTTCAACTTGAGCTCAGACCTCACCCGACACCTGAAAAGTTATACTGGCAAAAAGGTTTATTCATGCAATCCAGGGAAAAAAGGCTTTAGTTGGAATTCTAAGATCATCAGTCATCGAAAAATGTACACCGGCATGAAGCCTTATGAATGTAATGAAGCTGTAGCAACCTTAACCCATCACTCATCTCTTTCTTACCATCCTGGATTTCATACTGGAATGAAAACACATGCATGTAATCAATGTGGAAAGACTTTTCGTTCAAAATCAAATCTACTTACACATCAGAAGATTCATACTGGAGAGAAGCTTTATAAATGTAATGAATGTGGGAAGGCTTTCATCTATAGATCATACCTTATTAAGCATCATGTAATTCACACCAGAGAGAAACCTTATGAATGTAACCAGTGTGGAAAAACTTTCAAACAGAATTCCAGTTTGGTCAAACATCAACGAAACCACACTGGAGAGAAGCCTCATGAATGTATTCATTGTGGAAAGACTTTTCAGCATAAGTACAGGCTCACTTCACATCAGAGAATCCACACTGGAGAGCAGCCTTACAAATGTAATCAGTGTATGAAAGCCTTTGCCTACAGATCAAGCTTTTTGGAACACCAGAAAATTCACAGTGGAGAGCAACCTTACAAATGTAATCAATGTATGAAAACATTTGCCTACAGATCGAGCTTTTTGGAACATCAGAAAATTCACAGTGGAGAGAAACCTTATAAATGTAATCAATGTGGGAAAGCTTTCCTAAGGAACTATAACCTTGCAACACATCAGAGAATTCATACTGGAGAGAAACCGTACAAATGTAATCAATGTGGGAAAGCTTTCCTGCGGAACTCTAACCTTGTTACACATCAGAGAATCCACACTGGAGAGAAGCCTTATAAATGTAATCAGTGTGGAAAGGCTTTTCAGCACAAATACGGACTTGCTGCACATCAGAGAATTTACACTGCAGAGAAATCATATGAATGTAATCAATGTGGAAACTCTTTCCAACAGAAATGCAGACTCACTGCACATCAAAGAATCCACACTGCAGAGAAACGTTATAAATGTAATCAATGTGGAAAGGCTTTTCAGAAGAAGTTCAAGTTTATTGAACATCAGAGAATCCACACTGGAGAGCAACCTTACAAGTGTAATCTCTGTGTAAAAGCCTTCTCCTATAAATCAAGCTTTCTGGAACATCAGAGAATTCACACTGGAGAGAAACCTTACAAATGTAAGCAATGTGGGAAAGCTTTCTTACGTAACCATGACCTTGCCACACACCAGAGAATTCACACTGGAGAGAAACCTTATGAATGTAATCAGTGTGGAAAATCTTTCCCAAGGAAGTGCAAGCTTGCTGCTCATCAGAGAATTCACAGTGGAGAGAAACCTTATGAATGTAATCAATGTGGGAAAAATTTCAGACAGAGTTATAGTCTTGCTACGCATCAGAGAAATCACACAGGAGAAAAACCTTATAAATGTAATCAGTGTGGAAAGGCTTTCCAGAAGAAGTATAGACTTGCTGCACATCAGAGAATTCATACTGGAGAGAAACCTTATAAATGTCATCAATGTGGGAAAGCTTTCCTACGTAACTCTGATCTTGCTGTACATCAACGAATTCACACTGGAGAGAAACCTTATGAATGTAATCACTGTGGGAAAGCTTTCCAACGTAATGCCAACCTTGTGGCACATCAGATAATTCACACTGGACAGAACCCTTATGAATGTAATCAATGTGGAAAGGCTTTCAGTTATCTCTCTAGTTTGATTAAACATCGGATTACCCACACTGGAGAGAAACCTTATGAATGTAATCAGTGTGGTAAATCTTTCCATCATAACTCCGATCTTACTGCACACCAGAGAGTTCACACTGGGGAGAAACCTTATGAATGTAATCAATGTGGAAAAGCTTTCAGATATCACTCTAGTATTGCTAAACATCAGAGAACCCACACTGGAGAGAAACCTTATGAATGTAATCAGTGTGGAAAGTCTTTCCAACAGAAGTATAGCCTTGCTGAACACCAGAGAATTCACACTGGAGAGAAGCCTTATAAATGTGATCAGTGTATGAAGGACTTCTGTTCTAGATCAACCTTTTTGCAACATCAAAGAATTCACACTGGAGAGAAACCTTATGAATGTAATCAATGTGGGAAAGCTTTCAAACGTAACTGTGACCTTGCTGCACATCAGAGAATTCACACTAGAGAGAAATCTTATGAATGTAATCAATGGGGAACAGCTTTCTGAATCAAGCACAGTCTTACTAAACACCAGCAAATCCACACTAATAAGAAACTTTAGGAATATAATCAGTGTTGTAAAGCAGACAGTCAACAATCATCCCTTCATTCCCATTGGAGTATTTAGACTAAATAGAAATCATCACTGTAATGAATGAGAAAGAACATTCAATGAAATACAGAACTTGTTTATATCAGAAAAATCATTCTGAGAAGGAACTCTAAATTGATTTAATGTCAGAAATGCTTCAGCCAGAAATTATCTTTTACTTTATATCAGATGGTTCAATGTGGAGAAAAGACTTAAGAATGTTCTCAAAGGGGACATGCTTTGTTCTGGAAGAGAGAGTTGAGTAGATAAAAATATTCATATTGGGATGAAGGCTTAAAAAAACAAGATTTATGGGAAAAGCTTCCTTCACCTACAGCTCATATTTGACTGTACATTGAAAAAAATCATGCTGGAGATAAGAGTCTTAGATCTAATTAAGAAGGAAAAGTTTCATTGCTGATGCTTCATTTGTCTTCCGAGGCTGAGACACCTCAATGGAAATCTCAAATTTCATATTGTGCATAAAGTCTTATAAATATAATGAACTTTTCTTTGCTGTTTGTCTTTACTTTTCATTACTTCACAGTATTCATAGCCTATACTTTTTTTCAGCCTTTCCACAATTAATTAGTACTCAGTTTGTTTCCTGTTGTTTGCTGACACAAGAAGTCCTCATATAAATATTTTGGTATCTGTTTTGAGATGTATTTCTGCCATGCTTTCTTCAGCAGCTAAGTAGTCCAATAAATTGAATGCTATATTAAGAGCCACAAAACTTGAATTTTTTCAAGTCCAAAAATTTTGGTCTCAGAAACTGATTATTATTCTGAGAAAATCACTTAAAATATTCCTGCCTGAGTTTCTCCATGTACAAAATGGGAATCATAAGAGCACCCACCTGCTCGTGTTCGTGTGAACATCAAATGAGGTGATGTTTTAAAATCCTCTCCAAGAGTTAAATGGCTATGAAAATAATCACCTTTTAAATAATTAGTATTTCATAAGTGTCCTAGTGAAGTCAGTAGACTTAAAATCTTTTCTTTAAATTCAAATTGATATCTAGAACAGTGTTGAGGAAAGCATTACTTGTGAAGAGTAGAACTCTGGGTTTCCAATCAAGAACTTTTGGCTTTAAATCCTTACTAAAGTACTCTCTAGCTCTGTTAACTCTGAACAAGGAAGAACCTCTCTGTTCCTTATTTTTCTCATCTCTATAAAACTTCTAAAGTTTCTTCTAGCCATTAAGATGTGTTTTCATCACAAGTGCATTCATATATCTCTGTTCCATAGTCTCTTCCAATAGTCTAAAAAGTAACCCCACAATACCAGATCTGAAACTATTCCAGAATGTAGTTGTTGTCCAAACTATTTTGCCCTATTTAAGAATAAAGATTTTGAGAAATGAAATTGATTCATTAATGTGCAAAAGGAAATGAGTATAGTAACCATGTGTTTAATTAATTCAAACCAGTACAATTTTCTGGAAACATTGGAAAATAACCTGATAGAAAAATAGATATAGTCCAACATCTCAAACTACCAAGATTAGCATTTAATGTATTCTTGACTTAGATGTGAAAGGTCACCTCAGATAAATTAAAGGAACCAAAAAGAAGAGACATTTCTGAATAGTGGAAGAATTCATCACCAAACAAGGGACAGAGAGGATCGCATAAATGAACAGCCAGTTTTTGTTACACAAAAAATAATGTAGCTAAAATTTAAAGGGAATTCTACCTAAATAAGAAGGTCTGAGGGGGGTAAATTCTGGGGCAAGGCCACAGATGTCTTTGATAGATTTTGCTTTAAATAAAAAAGCACAAAGAGCATTTTTGGGTTCCACATATAAAATTGATTGTTAATATAAAAAGAAAATAATTATTTTCCTCAAAATGCTAGTTGAACCTGATTGAATCTCCAGATCATGAGGATCTCTGAGCCATTCTTTTATTTTATGCATTACAAGATCTGTCAGTATCAACTATATTCAAGGAAGGGATCCCATTCTATTTATTTATTTATTTTACATGTAAAAATTTTTTTCTTTTTTGTAGTAAGCTTATTTATTTTTAATACATATTGTTTCATGAATCATGTTGGGAGAGAATAATCAAAGCAAAAGGGAAAAATCATGGGAGAGATTTAAAAAACCCAGAAAACAGAAATGTATGTTCACTTCATGTTTTGATTTGCATTCTGTCTCCTTAGATCTTTTTCTGGATGCAGATGGCATTTTCTGTCCAAAAACTATAAACCTTTTTCTTTTATTTTATTTTCTTTCTTTTTTTCTTCCTTCCTTCTTTCCTTCTTTTAGCTTTCTTTCTTTTTTGCTTTCTTTCTTTCTTATGAAATTTTCATATGACTAGAAATGGTTTTAATTTCTTCATCTAAAAATTATCTGTTCATATCCTTTGACCATTTATCAATTGGAGCTTGTATTCTTATAAGTTTGAGTCAATTCTCTATATATTTTTAAATGAGGCTTTTATCAGAACCGTTGGATATAAAAAATTTTTCCAGTTTGATGCTTCCCTTCTAATCTTTTCTGCATTGCTTTTGTTTATACAAAACCTTTTTAACTTAATATAATCAAAATAATCCATTTTGCATTCCATAATGTACTCTAGTTCTTTGGCCACAAATTCCTTCCTTCACAGATATGACAGGTAGACTATCCTTTGCTCTACTAATTTGCTTATACTATTATTCTTTATGAGCCCATTTTGACCTTAAGTTGGTATAGGGTGTTAGGTATGAGTCAATGCTTAGTTTCTGTCATTCTAATTTCCAATTATCCCAGCAATTTTTGTCAAATAGTGAGTTCTTATTCCAGTAGCTGGGGTATTTGGGTTTATCGAATACTAGATTACTATGGTCATAGACTTGTGAATCTAACTTATTCCATTGATCACCTGCTTTATTTCTTAGTCAGTACCAAATGGTTTTGATGACTGCTGCTTTATAATATAGTTTTAGGTTTGGTATAAATAGGCCATCTTCATTTGCATTTCTTTTTTCATTAATAGGGATCCCATTTTAAAACAAGTCTGGCTAGGATATACTGTAATCTATTTAACATGTAAAGGACTGCTTGCCATCTGGGGGAGGGAGTTCTAAGAAGGGAGGGGAAAAATTGGAACAGAAGTAAGTTCAAGGGATAATGTTATAAAAAATTACCCTGGCATGGGTTCTGTCAATAAAAAGTTATATATATATATATATGTATATATATATATACATATATATATATATATACATATATATATATATATATATAAAACAAGTCTGGACTCCTTTGAAATCAAACTGGCTCAGACATATAACTGCTATTCATATGTATCCAAATGGAATTTGATGATTTTCAATAATAATGGCCAATAATTCTCACAAAAACTTGTATATTATAGACAAATTTGTAAAACTTCACCTCTAAACCTTATTTGGGCTGTTAGAGGTCTTAATTACACAGTAAAGCCCTTTGTCACTTTAGAATTGGGCAGGTTTCTTTCAATATCTCCTTTGCTAAGGCTGATAAGATTTAATGAAGTTACTCAAAGACATACTGTCTTAAGGAAAATTTTAGGTAAATTGAACATTAAAACATGATCTGCCTATAGAAAAACAAATATCATGATTATCCTGAGGAGACCACATAAGATGTGAGACCACATTTTAAGTTTATAAGAAATCAAATATGGATTTGCAGTTAAAAATGGTATCATGCAGAACCCCAATTTTCCCAAGAAAATTTATTTCTTCAATTTCAAATTATAGGACCTACTCCTTGGTTTAGTGTACCGCCCAAGTTTTATCATGGCAATCATTCTCCAAGAATGGAGGGTCTGATTCCTAGAGGAGGAGGTCAAGAAGGGACAATAATGAAGGGGTGAGGAAACTGGAGATCTTAGGGATGATCAACCTGGTGGATAATAACCCAATTGGAATTTGAGCCCAGGGAGTGAGGCTAGTGAACCAAAAGGTCAGGACAGAAGAGGGGTCCTTCTCATGATCATGATATTGCAACTGATGGAGGCCAGGGTTAGGAGAGAGAGAAATTCAGGAGCCTGAGGTCTGGCCTGGGTTTGATTAGAGAATAATGATAAATCTAGGACCTCAGAGGTCAGGCAGAAGGGGTTTCTTGGCACTGGGAACACTCTCCCAGAGAGAACTGAATCCACCGAGGTCCCTTCCACCTCTTCTGCTTCCCACATGACCCATTTTTCCTAAGTAGTTGTGCCACAAACTCATCCCCTTGACTGAAAAAGATCTATGTCTCCTAGAAACCCACTCCTGAGCTTATAGGGCCCAGTAGAGCTGAGCCATTAGATGACATTCCCTGCAATCTCACTGAAAGCAAAAAGTGGTCTCTGGAGTCATCCTCATACTTAATGTCCTGCCTCAGACTCGGCTTTCTAGATCCTACCCAGAGGCTCTACTCTCTTTCTTGCAGAAAGTTTCCCATGACTAGCCCAACTCAGACTCTTCAACTGCTGATCTCTGGCCATTTTTATGTCATATTTTCTTTGAGTTCTTTCCTTCTTTAACTCTGGAAGTATAATCATATCTTTTGCACTGATGTCTCCTCACACTTATCACTGGGGCTATCACAAAGCAAGAAGGTAGTAATTATTATAAGTATAGCTTTAAGAAAAAAAGCCTGACTCCATTTTATGTGATATTTACTTTTTTTGTTGTTATTTTTTTGGGGGTTTTTTTTGTTTTTTTTTTTTGCGATATTTACTTTTATCATATAAATGTGCTGAATGTCTCTTTCAGTTCCTTCCTTCTTCCAATCACTTAAAAGTTACAAGATAAAACTCATTGATTTGGAAAGTTCTAAATACTAATTGTTCTTTATTCTGTTTAAGAAAGCAGAATGAGGAGATGAACAAATGTGATTAAACTACATGACTGATAAAAAAGATACTGTTTTCTTTGGACTGGTAGAAGGAGCTCTGCTAAAGGTCTTTGAAACAGTTTAAATATCATTTTTCTTTTACTAGAAATGTAGCTTTGGGGGGGAGCTGTAGAGCTTGAGACAATGTAGCAGGAACTCAACTGAATTTTCCCACATTCAGCTTTAAACAGCTATGCAGTATCACCTCAAAAACAAACTGGAGAAGGAGAGAACCAACAAAAAGATGGGCTAAAACAATTTTCCAACCCAAGACAATTTAAAAGATTAACAGGTAAAGTCTGTCTTACTTGGTTAAAAGGGGAACATAGTGCAGTACAGGAAATGTCCAGGAAAGCCAGCAGCAGTGTACATGCTGGCAAGCCAATGGGATATCTTGAGACTTAGCATCGATCAGCAACTGATGCCCATACCTTGATACAGCAAACCAGAGGCCACCTGAGTGTCCTCAGCTTATCAGTGCAGCAGGCAACTGGCCAGGCTCTTTGACCCTGAAGCAGTAAGGTAGGGACCAAACCTGATTGAGATAGTGCTCCCTCAACAGCAGAAGCAGAGCTCAACCTTAGAAGGCACAAAATAGGCTGCAAAAATGAACTACAACAAAAAAGACCACCACAGAAAATAACTATGACAAGGAATATCAAAACATAAACTTAGAAGAGGGCAACAATGTCAAAATACTTACATGTGAAGCTTACAAGGAAAAATTTCAGTTAATCTCAGGATCATAAAAAATTTCTGGAAGAGCTTAAGAGTATTTTTAAATTATTTCTCTCTTTTTGTTGTTTCTGTTTACTAAAAGAAAAAAGAACAGAAAAAAGGAAGACAATAAAGAAAAAGAAAACAAAACAGAACATTGTCTGTCCAGTAGAACATAGGGGAGGATTTAAGAGATATATAACACTCAATTCCACTTCAAAAAAGGATATATATAATTGTAAAAAAAATTATATTAATTATTGTCCATCTTTGCATATACATATACATTTATACCTATCCATAGATCCACATACATATACATATATCTAGGTACACATATAGAGAGAGCAACATGCATATTTATTTACATATACTCGCAATATACATGTTGTAGTGTTTGTGTACATATAAAAGGGAAACATAGTGCAATACAGGAAGTGTCCAGGAAAGCCAGCAGTAAGGTGCACCCCAGCAAACCAGTGGGACACCTTGAGATCTAGAACAGATCAGCAATTGAGGCCTGTAGCCCTGTCACAGCAAACCAGAAACACAGGAGGCCACCTGTGAGTCCTCAAGTTACCAGTGCAATAGGTGAAGAGCCAGACCCCATGGTCTCAGAGCAGCAGGCAAGTGGCTAGGCTTTGTGTCCCTGAAGTAGCAGGGTAGAAACCCGACCTGTGGCCCCTGGCAGAAGCTTGAGATAGGAGCAGAGCTCAATCTTAAATATCACAAAATAGTTTGAAAAATGAACAATTTAAAAAAAATCCTGACTACAGAATGTTATTGCTGTGACAAGGAAGATCAAAACACAAATTCAGAAGAGGACAGCAATGTTGAAATACCTACATATGAAGCTTCAATTAAAAACGTGAATTGGTCTCAGAACTAACAAGAATTCCTGCAAAAAAAAAAATGCAAAAGGCATTTTAAAAATTAAATAAGAGAAATAAAAGAAAAATTTGGGAAAGAAATGAATGATACAAAGGAATCATGGAAAAAAGAGTCAATATCTTGGTAAGGATAGCCCCCCAAATAGCAAATAGATAAACAAAAATTCACTGAAGAAAAAAACTCTTTAAAAAGAAAATTGGCCAAGTGGAAAATACAGGTTCAAAAGCTAACTATTTAAAATCATTCCTTAAAAATTAGAAATGGAAATTGTGAGCTAATGACTTCATGAGATATTAAGTCAATAAAATCAAAAAATTGGAAAAATAGAAGACAATGTGAAAAGCTCATTGGAAAACCAACTGACTTGGAAAAGAGATTCAGAAGAAATAATTTAAGAATTATTGGACTACTTGAAAGCCAACTTTTTTAAAAAAAAGACAATGTTTTCTGATGTAATTTAACTGTGGCTCCACAATATTAGAATTGTTTTTTGGGATATTAGCAGTATCTTATTCTTGACCTGGAAGTTCTTAAATTTGACTATACTATTCCTGGAAGTTTTCATTTTGAAATCTTTTTCATGAAGTGATTGGTGGATTGTTTTCAATTTCTATTTTATTCTCTAGTTCTAGATTTAAGTTAATTATGTCTTGAAAGATGATATTGAAGTGCTTTTAAAAAAAATCACCACCCTCTATTAAATTGGAAATTAATCCCTTGAACTGCTCCCAGCCCAGGGGCCTGGGCAAACCCCCATAAAACCTCAGAAGACTAATAAAAGTTGACTCTGAAGCCTGAATCTTTGCTATTTGCCCTTCTGGACTTAGCCCATTGATGAAGATATTTTCTTCTCAGTGTAAATCCATCTTTATAAGAGTCCTAACAGGACCCTGCCCACTAAGAAAGCTGTCTTCTCAGCAAGTTGTCTTCTTAGTGCAAATAAATCTCCTTTTGCCACAAACTTCGGGTGTGTGAATTCTTCTGCAAGGTATCTGTGTCATCAACCAGAGGGGATCTCTTGCCCTCAACTTACACACTTCATCATTTGGTGGCCTGGTGCAGGGATCCCTGAAAGTCTGGTCAAAGTAAAGCTTTTTTTGCTAGTTGTCTATTCTATAGCTTGGACACCCAATATTTCCTGGGAAAATTTGGGTCATTGGAGCTCCATGCTCAAGCAGAATTCTCAGGGATGCCTGAAATTAGAATTCCTGTGTTTTCTGATAAAAAAAAAATCCCTTAATTGATGTGGGAAAGATTCCTTTCTAGATTACCACCCTCTCCTAGTTAATGTAATTACCCTTTAACTCATAAATCCTAGTCCCTTTGTATTCCAATAGAAGATTGGGGCCAGATCTGAGCCAACTTTAGGGCTACAACACCCCAAAGCCCCTCGAGCTTTTAATAACAGGGATCAAACTGCAGCAGAGGAAACACTGCAGTGTTAAAGTGAGAAATGTTAAGGAAGGGACAGGTCAATCATAACATCTGAAGGAGTTGCAAAGCAGCCTTTGCATGAAATAAATTGTAGGCAAGAGTGAAGAGGAGAGAGGACAGACAACAGCAACTGCCTCTCAGTCTCCTTACATTACCATCATCATCCTCTCACAGGAAGAGATCCATTCTGCTAGTCTAAGTTGGAGGATCAAAAGATTAGTTTCCTAGTTTCAATATATCAGCATAAATTTTTGGCCATTTGCAAGCAAAAATTACCCCCGATCAATTTTTCAAAATTGCCTCTAGCACTCCCATTAAATTGATAATTTTTTTCCATTTTAAATATCCTATTTATTTGTTTTTTTAACACACATTGCTTTGTGAATCCTATTGGGAGAGCAAAATCAGTGTAAAACTGAAAAATCATAACTCCCGTTTAACTGACGAAAATGCTTTTCAGCTTGAAAATACTTGAAGATGTGCTTTACTTGAGGAATTTTTTGGGAGCTCTTTCACTGGCCCATTGGGCAAAACCAAGTTTTCATCTAGCCCCTCAGCCCCAGTCCAAGCTCAGGGTAGGAAGGTACATTTAGAAACTTGTTTCACTTAGGAAGGTGATTATTGTTATTTTTTTTCTGTGTAAATCATTATGTATATTCCAACTCCACCAACTGAACAATTGAGCACATATAAAACAAGTTACAGAGTGCTTGGCATTCTGAAAATATTACATGGGGAATTAGCCAATTGTCTAAGATACAACATAAAATAGCTGATTCTCATATTGATAATAGTGATCCTCATGATATATTGCAAATAGGTTATGGAACTGGATCAATCAACCCAATCCTTTTAATAATGTGTCAAGCTTGCTGTTGCATTTTTTGCCTTGGATATGTTTTGTTACCCTGGCATGTTTCCTCCTGCCCTGTTCTCTAATACACGCTCGCCACTCCTTAGATGAGCTTCAAGCATCCCTTCTTTTTCTCAAAGTAGCACAGAAGAACAGGGAGAGGTTGAGGGCCAGCTACGAGGAGGCAGAGGATTCAGACCAGCTCAGGTTTTCTCTGAATCTTGATCCCTGTTCGATGGCTATGAGAACTCAGGATGGTGGCTCACCAACCTTCTCTTCTACCTCTAGTGAAAAGGATGTCCTTGGAGATTGCAAGGAAGGGAGGAAACTGTCTGGGTGATTTCATAGCTTGTAGTCCCATGAGAAAAGACTAATGTTCCCAGGAGAACACACTATTGGCTTTGTTAAAAACACACACATGTGCTGGCACACACGCTTACCCTCGGATGAATAAATGGAATTTGCTCTTATCTCCCACCTGACTTGTGTTTCATGTCAGCTTGTCCTCCAGCCCTTCCCCCATCAAGGTCTAGAAGCTCACAGGCTGCCTGGCTGCTAGGACTGGAGGGGCAGCAACATGAGATAACTCTAAGATTATCAACTGAATTCATGTTATTTGGCAATTTTCTCTCATGTTTCAAAAACATTATTCATGCCATTATTTTTATTCAGATTTTTCTCATTTTGGAATTTGGGGGAAAACATTTTCTTAGAAATACTGGTCTTTGAAAAACAATTTCTAGAGGATTATGTGAATAATTAGAAAAATAAACTCTTCTTTTGATCTGGACTCTGTAAAATTAATGTGAAAATTATAGCTAGAATGTTTGAAAACTTACTGTTTGGTATATTTTCATTTAAAATGAATATTAATTTTTTTTAAACAAATAGTAAATTCTTATCCCCAAGTCTTTACTTTTTATATTGGTCAAATACAAGATTATAATTTATATGATCTCTCACACTGGGCTCCCAATCTGTCATAGGAACCCATTCCACTTAAGAACAGTAACTATACATTACAAAGCTTGCTGCTGTGGCAAAGTGGTTTGTGCAAGACTAAGCAAGGCACAACAGGGAGAGTTTTTCTGGAACTGTAGCCCTAAACTATGGAACTCTTCTGGGGGGTCAGATTTCTGAAAAGGCCTCACATCCCCTCCAACCCACTCGACACAATTTAGCAAGATAAGGTCAAAAGATCTAAGCCACATTTACATATATATATTATAGCTTTTTATTTACAAGTTATATGCATGGGTAATTTTACAGCATTGACAATTGCCAAACTTTTTGTTCCAACTTTTCTTCTCCTTCCCCCCTCCCTCAGAAGGCAGGTTGACCAATATATGTTAAATATGTTAAAATATAAATTAAATACAATATAAGTATACATGTCCAAACAGTTATTTTGCTGTACAAAAAGAATTGGACTTTGAAATAGTGTACAATTAGCCTGTGAAGGAAATAAAACATGCAGGCAGATAAAAATGGAGGGATTGGGAATTCTATGTAGTGGTTCATAGTCATCTTCCAGAGTTCTTTCGCTGGGCGTAGCTGGTTCAATTCATTACTGCTCTATTGGAACTGATTTGGTTCATCTCATTGCTGAAGATGGCCAGGTCCATCAGAAATGATCATCATATAGTATTGTTGTTGAAGTATACAATGATCTCCTTGTCCTGCTCATTTCACTCAGCATCAGTTCATGTCTCTCCAGGCCTTTCTGAAATCATCCTGTCATTTATAGATATTTTAAAAGAAAATTAGAACATGTAACATATTACTTATCACACAGATAGAAAGCTAAAGTATTTAGGAATAAACAAAAGAATGATGAGGAAAATTAAGCATTAAAAACATTTTAAAGTCAGATAAAAAAATCTCTTAATCGCCTTTCTGCAATTACATTTTGTATACTGTTTCTTTTCAGTGTGAATATTGTGATTTATAATGACTCTTATCTTCCAGGTAAGGGTTAGTCTTCATTCAGCACATTTGTAAGTCTTCTCTCCACTAAGTATTCTCAGATGTAAACTCAGAGATGAACTTGGGCTAAAGACCTTCCCGGGCCAAATCCAGAAGAGATTTCTTCCCAAGCAGAAAATCCCTGCTGACTAACAAGCTCTGTCCTCCATTTTTATGCCTTTATCCATGATTTCAATCTTCTAGGAATTTTCTGGAGGTAATTCAGGGACGAAGTGAGCCTGAATGTTTTTCCATATGGATTATATGAATGAGGTTTCACATCTAGTATGGGATCTCCTATGTTTAGTCAGGGACTAATATATATTAAAAACTTTACCATGATCCAGACACTCAAAAGTTTTTCTCTAATGTGCTCTCTCTGTTAAGCAAGGTTTGAACTTTGTTGAAGGTTTCCACATTCAGGAGGATGTTGTTCAATATGGATTTTCTGATGTTTACCAAGACTGTTGCGCAGTGTGAAAGCTTTTCCACAGTCATTACATTTATAAGGCTTCTCTCCAGTGTGGATTCTCTGATGTTCACGAAGACTGTCACTCCGTGTGAAAGTCTTTCCGCATTCTTTACATTCATAAGGCTTCTCTCCAGTGTGGATTCTCTGATGGACAGCAAGACGAGAGCGATATATGAAAGCCTTTCCACATTTATTACATTTATAAGGCTTCTCTCCTGTGTGGATTCTCTGATGGATAGCAACATGGGAGCGTTGTGTAAAAGCCTTCCCACAGTCATTGCATTCATAAGGCTTCTCTCCAGTGTGGATTCTCTGATGTACATCAAGGGAGGAGCATGTTATGAAAGTCTTTCCACATTCATTACATTCATAAGGCTTCTCTCCAGTGTGGATTCTCTGATGTTTAGCAAGACTGGAACGATCTATGAAAACCTTTCCGCATTCGTTACATTCATAAGGCTTCTCTCCTGTGTGGATTCTCTGATGGACAACAAGATGGGAACGCATGAAGAAAGCCTTTCCACAGTCATTACATTCATAAGGCTTCTCTCCAGTGTGGATTCTTTGATGTTTAGTAAGATGGGAGCGATCTATGAAAGTCTTTCCACATTCATTACATTCATAAGGCTTCTCTCCAGTGTGGATTCTCTGATGTAGAGCAAGTTTAGAGTTGCATCTGAAACTCTTTCCACATTGATTACATATGTAAGATTGTTTTTCTGTGTGAATTTTCTCAGGTTTAGCAGGAGTAGATTGCTCTCTCAAAGCCTTTCCATGTTTCTTACATTCATAACGTTTCTCTCCTGCATGGATCCTCTGATGCTTGGCAAGGGAAGAGAGTACAAGAAAAGCTTTATCACATTCATGACACTCAGGTGTTTTCTCTTCAGGAAGTATATTCTTATCTTTAGCAACACTGGAACTCTTTCTTAAAGCTTTTTTGTGTGTATTCCATTCACAGTGTTCCTCTCCAATGTGGCTTCTTTTGTGCTTAGCAACAACAGCCCTGTATTCACTATATTGAAAAAGGTCTTTCCATGAGATCATTTTCAGATTTGCACTCATCTCCTTCATATTAAACCACGTCTCTGCATCTGAAAGAAATAAACACACGTGCATAAATATACTCTTTAATGCTGGATGGTAATAAAATCTTTGACTTTTAATTTCTCCAAGTTTTCAAACTGAAATGGACACATTCAATCATTTTAGAATGCTATTAGCTCACACCAATAAAGTGATTCAATTAACACAGAGTTCCACACACAATACAATGACAATGGCCCCCACAACAAAGCTGAGACAAAGGCAAGTTGAAGGTTCTCATAATTTAGAAACCAGGCTATGAGCTCTGAATGGCTGAGTAATCTGACCCAAATCCCTGCAGCAGAAATTAGAACTGGAACCTGGTAAAGGAGGCTTCTCAATTCATTGTATTAGACAGATGTTCTCCATTTTACTTTCAGTCCTTTCTTTGAAATTCAATCTCAAGCACCACCAGCTCTGTACCCCTGGGAATGTGCTTTTTTGTCTTAATTTTCCAGTAGAGTGAAGGAAGTACCCACTTCCCAGGTTGTTGTGAGCATCAAATGAGATAATACCCATAAAACTCTTGGCACACAGTAGGCATCATATGCTCATTAACTACTATCATTGTCACTATAATTTTGATTCTCTCCACCTCAATTGTTCCTTCCTTCATAAATTTCCCTTCCTCTCTCTCTTTATACACAAAAGTCTGTTGAACATGATGCATTTCCATTAAAAAAAAAAAAAACACTTTTCTTTGCCTGGATTAGCTAAAAATAAGTTTCATAAACTGTTGCTTATTCTCAAACCATCTCCAAGTTTCTTGCCAGATTTAAAACTTCCTGACAACTTCTCTTTGTATACCCAGGGCTTAATGCAATCACAGAACAGAACAGGTGCTTAATCAATGTGTATAGATTGGTTGACATTCCCTGGGGCTGATAATATGGCCTAACCCCACCTCAGTGCTTGCATGCTGGTCCCTCTGAGGTAACAAATCTATGTTTATATTTCTGTCTCTTTCCTGCTCCCTCTCACCTATGAACAAATCCCATGGTGATGATAACAAGGGCCTAGGGCTCCTAGTGCTGTTATGGAATAACCAGGAGTCTTTAACTCCATATCCTAACCTAAGGGAAGATGTCAATGATGTAGTGAGTGACTTGGATTTAAGTGAGGGAGGGTTGCCCAAGGTCACCGTCCTTACTTTCCCTCCCACAGCCATCTGTGTCTTGTGGGCAAGTACAGATCAGGATTACTGGAGATGGCTCTGGAAGCAGATGGCCAAGGAAGACCTGGCCCTTCTTAAGGTAAGATCTCCAATGTGTCTCCTATGACTGAGGCTGCTCCCATCCAGTGATTAATGCTAGGGAGCAATGGAGGCAAATAATCTCCTCTCTCACTTAGGCTAAAAAAAAAATCTCAATAAATAAAAAGGAATGAATGAAGACTCTGGGAAGAACCTCAAGGTTTCTGGCCAAAGCAGAAATTACTGCAATTTACACTCAATCTAAGTCAATAAGCACCCAAACACCAAATGGGTTTAACAAGGGATCTATGGGAGGTCAAGGAGAATCAGACTGATTTTGATTTAAGGTTTGTTCCTTAAAAAAGGAATTGGGGTACAGTGGATAGAGTACCAACCTTGAGGTGAAGAGGACTAAAGTTCAAATCTAGCCTCAGAAACTTAATACTTCCTAGCTGTGTGTCCCTGGGCAAGTCACTTAATCCCAACTGCTTCAGCAAAAGAAAAAGAAAAAGAAAAAAGCAAGAAAGAAATGTATCCAGGGTTAGTTCAGTGGTGAAGAAAGAGGAGAAGAAATACTTTTAAGAGCATCTGTAGGTAAGATATGATATCCTAAGTAGATAGAGGAAAGGAAGGAAAGAAAAGAAAGACAGAAACAATCAAGGAAGGAAGAAGAGAGGGAAGGATGCAGAAAGGGAGTCTTCCAACTAATCAATTCCAGCTTGTAGCCAGCTTTCCTCAGAGGTTGCTGCCTGTCCTAAATATCTGTGCCTAAATGAAGCCAGTATGGGGGAGTTGGCAGAGGATGAAGGAGGCAGGGAGGGAGAAAATAAAGTAAAAGTGCACAGCAGAGAACAAATGAACATCTACAGGAAACCAAAAAGTAATGGATGGTTCTGAATACAATATCTTTCATTTATGGTTTATGGAAATTTATTATTACATATTTTGAATCCTCCCTTATATTCTGCAGGACATACACTTTTAAAAATTGTTCTTTTTTGTCTTTTTCTATTTTGTTTTTAATTTTAAATAAATATCAAAAAAAGTAAAAATAAATGCTTTTTGGTTTAAGAAAGGTCTAAGAAAAATCATATTAGGCTGAGGCCACTTTCTTTGATTGTAGATAGTTGGATGGCCCCAAATTTCCAATAAAAACTTCACGAAGATCATTGATTCTCCATTAGAAGGGAACTGAAAGGCCATGGAGTCCAACCCCCTCATTTTACAGATGAAGAGACTGAGGTTCAGAGGTTCAGTAAGGTACTCAGGACCTCCCTACCACAAGAGTTTGAAAAGGTATATTAAGCCAGTTTTCCCAGCCACACGCCCATCACATGAAGAAGCCTTCTACAAAAGCAGCCTGCATCCTAGCTTACAACTCACTCACCAAGACAGGAGTTCCTCAGGCCTCCTCTCGCCATATGGGAGATGAAATCTTCTCTGAGAACTGGAAGGCCTGGGGAGGGGGGAGGTTAGTGAGTGTGAGTCTTGAAACTTGTAATTTCTTCCTCATTGGAACAGAATGAGGGTGCAAGGCCCATTGGGTGGTTCCCAGGGTAATTCAAAGATGGTTTTCAGGGTGCTTATTGCCAGGGAAAGAGGGAAGAGGGGAAAGGAATCTATGCAAGCAATCTGGAAGCAAAAGAGCCCAGTTGTTCTGCCTCCTTTACAACAGGATAGCCACATCCCACAGCTTCCATTTTCTGGACCTTAGAGGCAGGTGGTAGCACAGAGAAGGGAGCACCAGGCCTGCACTGCAGTAGGAAGCCCCAAATTAAAATTTGGATTTAGACACATCCTGGCTATGTGACGCTGGGCAAGTAATTTCATCTTTTTGCTTCAGCCTCCACACATATAAAATGGAGATAAAGATGGCACCCAAAACAGAGGGTTTTGATGGGGATCAAGTGGGATAAAGTGCATGAAGGAAGCTCTGAGCACAAGGCCTGAATCCTAGCAAATATATGGAAAGACCTCCTCCCTTCCTTTTCTCTCTTGTATTTGTATAGGCTTGTATGATGTATGAAGGGGGAACAAGGGCCCACTTGCTGTGTTAGGGATTTATGAATTATATCAGGGGCAGTGGGGTAAATATATTTTTTTAACCCAAAAGAATATTGTAAAGACAAAATAGCTCCCCCCAAGAGGAAGGGGATTCCTTCTCCTATCCCATATTCAGTGAAAAAGGGGCAGGACCAGTTTTCAGAAGGTTTGCAGACAAAACTGCCAGGTTCCAATCCTACAATGCAAACACCACTTATAGAAGAACAAGGCAGTAGGAGGACCCTGTCACTTGGGGACAGGAGGCAGTCCTTGGGCCTTTCTAATTGATAAAAGCCTGAAACTCTGCATCCTAGGGAGGGGATGGTGACACTCCTGTTGATGGCAGTTCCAGAGTTCCAAGGGAACGTTCCTTACCCAGGGAGAGCAAGTTCTCGGCATTCTCCAGCATGACCTCCATGTGCAGCTCTTTCTGATCCAGGTCCAACAGACCCCACTCCTCCGAGCTGAAGTCCACAGCAACATCCTTGAAGGTCACCAACTCCTAAAACACCATACCCAGAGGACTTAAGAGTTGAAGCATGTTTCATAACTGACCTAATCCAATGCTCCTCAATTTATAGAAGGGACCTAAAGCATAGAGGAGGGATCTGCCCAAAGGTCAGAGCCAGCATTGAAACCAAAGTCCCCCAAAGACCAATGGAATATAGAGAAATATTTTATATGTTCAGTTGGAAAAAAATTGAGAAATATCTTACTAGGAAATGGTACTGCTTGTGGAATCAGGAAAGTTATGGGTTCTATGAGAGAGAGTTGAGGATTTTTGAAGGTAAAATCAGACAATCCTGTTAAGAAAATAGTGTGATGTGTGTGTGTGAAAATAGCAAGCATTATGTGTTTTAGAGCTAAAACATTTCCATGATCACTGAGGAGGAAAAAAGATCCTGTGGATTTTCAAAAAGCCAGAAATTATGTTTTATCTAGATGAAAACATGATGCTTCCTCCCCAAGAGTATTTTATTTTTCCAAATGCATGGACAGATACTTTTCAACATTCTTTTTTGTCAGATTTTGTGTTCTAAATTTCAGAATCACACACTTCTTAATGGATCTGGTCCAATGGCCATCAATTTACAAAAGCAAACTGAAGCACAGAGAAGGAATTTACCCAAAGGTCACATCCTTTATGAGAATACTTGGAAGCACAGTCATGCAAAGACCTCCCACCTACACTGTACACAGCTGGTGTGGACACAGCTGCCAAAATGTTGTCTTCCATGTTAGAATGGAAGCTTCTTGAGGGCAGGGACTGATTTTTCCTTTTTGTATGTCCTATATATTCGCATAGAGCCTCTTCCTTTTCTAAATGTCTGTTGCTTTGACCCAAGCAATGGTAAAGAGAGAGAAAGGATAAATATGAGCTGAATATGATGGAGTGATTCTAGAAGTACCTAATTGCAGGTGAGGGTTCTTAGGAGATAAAGAAAATAAATGGAATAAAAGAAAACCTACCAGGAAGCAAAGAAACGCTGGACAGCTCCTGATTCATGGGTAGCATTTATTATGTAGTTTTTTTGTTGTTGTTGTTGTTTTTTTTTTTTTTTTATCAAATCTACTCTTATGTTCTGCTAGTTACTTGAAATTTTTTTTCTTCTCTTATTTTATATTTAAGGTTAAAAAAATTATAATAGTGGCTGCTAGATGGGGCAGTGAATAGAGCACTGGCCATGAAGTCAGGAGAAGCTGAGTTCAAATCCTACCTCAGACACTTAATACTTCCTAGCTGTGTGACCTGGGCAAAGTCATTTAACCCCAATTGCCTTTGGGAAGATCTGTGTGGCCTGAGACAACAGGAGCTGAGCAGCAGCAGGAGGACAATTTCTTCTCTGCTACCAGACAGGGAAAGGACAAGAGCAGGGGAAGCCTCCAGGGTTCTGCTCCAAACAGCGTCAAGGGTTTCCAGGAAAGTCAGTGGCTACAGGAGAGAGCCACAGGACACAGAGAGAGGCTAGAAGATGTGTGTATGTATGTGTATGTAAGTATGTGTGTGTGTGTGTGTATTGTGGAGAGATGGTGCTGGACTAAAGCAAAGACATGATACCCACAGGATAGACAATAATGAGTGACATGGTCATACTTGTCAGGGACCTATATTGTGGGAAAATGTAAACAAACATGTGGGGGCAGCAACTGGGGAAAGGGAGTTAGTGCTCAAGATGCCAAAGGGACAATGAATCAGTCCAAAACACAGCAGAGAGGAGGGCAGTGTTGTTATTACTGCATTCACTTTCCTGCCTATTTTTGTAAAGTAAGGATCTAGAGATAAAAGTGATGACCAGCCTCACAGACCATCCTCCAGATGCGTGGAAATGGCCTCTTGGACTGGTGCTGCCCACATCTTTGGGCAGAATACACTCACCTGGGGTGGGGGTCTGCAGCTCTCAGGGGCCATTCCCTCTGGCTTCAGGCTCTCTGCTTGGGCCAGGCCTTGGTCCTCGGCAGGCTGTTGGGAGGGGATGATTATAACTGAAAAGATATCATTCCCTTCTTTTCCTGGACAGGGGGCTAGCCTACAGGAAATTACAGAGGGTGAGGTCCCAGGGGAGTTACTAAGCCCCTGGCCCTGTCCTTAGGGCACAGACCCCAACATCCAGGGGAATGGAGGCTGAAAGGAGAAGCAGATTGAAAAATGAAAATGGTGGAGTCAAGATGGGAGAGGAAAGGCAGGATATTGCCTGAACTCTCTCCAGTTTCCTATGAAGTAATTTTCAATTATGAGTGGAGTGACAGGACCTACAAAAGGATGGTAAGAAACAATTTTCCAGCCTCAGATAATTGAGAAAGACTGCAGGAAAGATTGGTTTCACTTGGGTAAAAGGGAAACATAGCCCCAGCACAAATCAACAATCAAGGACCAGTGGTCCCCAGCAAGCTAAGATTGGGAAGTTAACTTATTGAATTGTGTTGGAATCTTTACAAACTGCTAACTCATTAGAGTTGATAGATTATTGATCTGCTCTTACAAGATGTTTTGGGCCAGAACTGAAACAAGGTACTAAGTAGAACTAATTGATACAATGCTTGTGTTTGCATCTTTACTCTTTGGAGTTCACACGTTTGGGAGATTTCAGGGTTTAGTATGAGATATCTGAAGTCACACCTCCCTTAAAGCTCTTAGGGCCAGAGAGCACTATGGGAGAAAAACCCATAATCCCATTCTCTCAGAAGAGTCATATATAAGCCAGTGAAGAGTAATTCATTCGAATATTTTCCACTTGGTTGGCTGGTAGCGGAAGAAGAGTTTTGAGAGGAAGAAGCTACGAATCGAGTGTTGAGTGGGAGATTGAGAAGACTCTCTGTGATGGCTGGGCTCCTGCATTTCCCCCACTGAGACCAAGCTGGTCTGAAAGACTCGCCAGAAAGCTAGCCGAGCCCCAAGTGAAGGAGACAAGAGATTCATTCCATCTCTGTGCTGGCTGGAGGCTGAAGAAAGCAGAGGCAGAGGATGAAGGACAAAACCTTTGGATCTGGAGACATTCGGAGGGAGCTCTTGGAACCAAGCAGAGAGATAGGCCTCTAAGAATCTAGCTATCCGGACCCAAGCAAAGAGACAAAACTTGGAAGGAGAAATAAAGATTTGTATTTTTATCAGCTGGCTGCATTTGGGGTAATTATTGATCTGAACTGATACTAAGGCTGCCTCCAAGAAAACCTCCCCTAAGAAACTTAAGTTCTCTCTTGCAGAGAGAACTATTATATTAAAAAGAAGAAAAAGAACTCCACAGAATTGGTTCAGGGGGTTCCAGTGGCCAGATATAGGTTAGGATGACTGGAGATGGTCCTGGAAGTAGTGGAGACCTTGACCTTAAGCTAAGCTCTCAGTTTGAAGGAGACAACACCTATTGAATGATTAAAGTTGGGGAATAAATGAAGCCAAGAATGTTCTCTTTTACTCAGTCAAAAATAAGTCTGGGAGGGAAAAGTCCCCAGGGCTATTGGCTACAGGGACAGTCAGGAGTTTACAAGATAGAAAGGCCAGGAATAAGGTGACTGTGGGGGGATGGTAAAAACTTGAAGATGAGCTCACCTTCTCTTACTCCTACTCCTCTGACTCCCATCCTCTCCCCCACTTTCCCCTACAGACCCAAGAGCCAGGAGGGGTTTAAAGCCCCAGATGGGATGAATGCATATAGAACCTCAATATCCCCTAAATCAGAAATCTCCCTGCCAGTGATACTTGGTCCTCCCAGCATCCCTTCTCCCCGAAAGACATATAATTTAGACTATATAGTGACTGAGGGATAAAGTAAGGAGGTAAAGGCTCTGAGATGGAGCCCCCAGGAAAAGACAAGAGGAAGCCTAAGCCTGAGAGACAATCTAATTTGGGATTCAGCTCCCAGGACCTATGGTGAGGGAAGGGGCAGGGAGCTGGGAAGCCTGGGTTAAAAGGAAGAAATATAAGAGTCCAGAAGTGATTTAGGATTTGGGAAGTGATTCAGGAAAAACAGGATGGATGGCTGAGTTCTGGAATCTAAATAGAAGATGGGGGAAAGTTCCTAAGACTCTTGGGTAGATTTTAGGCTTAGAATCCTGAAGGGGAATGTGCAAACAGTGAGCCACATGCCTGGGAAGGAGCCCAAGATGTGTGAGTCCAGAGAAGTTGGCCCAGGAAACAGCTTCAGTTCCTGCAACCAAGGAAGGTTCCTGGGGGCAGAAAGGCAGAGATCATGTCTGAAGCCTCACAATCAATACAGTAGGAGGCAGAGGTAAGTTACCGGGGCCAGGAGGGGAGGCTGAAAGTGGGACTCCTGGATTACTAAGGGAAAAGCCTGCCTTTGGCCAAATATAACCTTATAGTAAGCATGAGGAAGAGGACAACACTGGATATTTGTGAAGTATTTGGGACTCTGAAAATGAGGTAGGGACTAAGAATTCATTAAGCAGCCAGACCTGGAAGGAAATTGTTCTGACAGATGGGGAGGACACTGGCCATCAGAAAAGAGATAAGAAGTATGAATGCTTATGCAAGGGCAGCCAGCATGAGCCAGGACTTGTGAGGAGCCCTGGCTCATACTTACCTGGGTCCCACCCCAGCAAGGATGGTTTGCAGTAAGTAGAAAATGGCAGATCCAAGAGAATATCCAGAGAGCTCAGTCCCAACCCTTCCTGATTCCCATTAATCTATTCTAGGAATGTCCTCTGAGGCTCAAGAGCCCCAAGCAGCCTACCCCCTGAAGCCTGGGTGGGGGAGGGTGGGAGGTGTAGGACCTCACCCCCAAAATCATTCAATGTAATAACTTCTGAATGTTGCCGGCCTCCCCTCCCCTAGCCCTGCCCCTCATCACATGGCCAATGGCCATTGGAATGGCTCTTCTCCAACCCTAGATTCCTCCCAGGCTTCCAAACTCCACCTTAGGACTCTTATTTCATCTGGTCACTTACTCACCAGGCAGCTTATCTTATCTCCCATGAGTTCCTCCTCCCCCATGCTTCCATCACCGGATGTTTCCTTGGAGGAAGGATTCAGAACTTTTATCTTGCCACTGGACTTGGCAGAGCACTGCCTCCCTTACATCCCATTCAAACACAAGTCAACATCTCCCTTTTATCTGTGATCCTCTTCTAGAATAAAACATCATCTGAACAGACTCAGCTACACCCAGGGAAAGAACACTGGGACATGAGTGTGAACTGTTTGCATTTTTGTTTCTCTTCCCAGGTTATTTTTATCTTTCTAGATCCAATTTTTCTTGTGCAGCAAGAGAACTGTATAAATATGTACATACATATTGTATTTAAGATATACTTTAACATGTTTAATATGTATGAGACTGCCTGCCATCTGGGGAAGGGGTGGAAGGAAGAAAGGGAAAAGTTGGAACAGAAGTGATTGCAAGGGTCAATGTTGAAAAATTACCCATGCATATGTTCTGTCGATAAAAAGTTATAATAAAAAAAAAGTTAAAAAAAAAAAGAACAAAACATCATCAACAGAAACTTCTTAGATTAAGTAAAATGAACACTTTCTAAAAGCTTTCCCACAGTGAAACCATTATGATTTTCATGTTATTCGATTTCATATTATATTTGTGATGAATATTTTATGTTATATTCCTAATGAATATGCTAACAATTTGGATTTCGCAGAGCTGCCTTTTCTGAATTAGGAAGCAGGACTTACAATGCAAAGTAAAATTATCAAACATTCTGATAATGTATATTCTTGTGCTGTACTGTACTTAGGTATAATCAATGAAGTGACTGAAAAACTACAGAAAACTGTTCCTATCGCAGAACTCAGGTTCTGTGTTTTGGAAAGGGAGTGATCACAACTCTCAAAATTTGAAACAAACCAAGTACTGTTGTATTGTCTTCCACTGAGAAACCAAACTGGAGGAATGACTGTATTGTAACTTACTTCCCCCCAACCTTCCAACTTAGAATTTGTGTATAAAACCTCTGCCTATTCTGCAACAAGTGGAGATCTCTTTCCCAGGAGAACTTCCAATTTTCAAACTGTATTCCTCACTGTGTAAATGATAACTTAAACAGGTACTTAATTTCTAAAACCTGCCTCTAGTCCAGCTCTCCACACATTCATTACATTTACGAGGCTTTTCAACAGGATAAACCTTCTATCTAATAAGATTTAAATTCAACCAAAGACTTCCCACACTGATTGAATATGTATATTTTTATTGCTTTATATGTTATAGCTATAATTATGGTATTATTTTAAATTTTTGAACAATTCTTACAAAAAAGTCCACATAGAATTTTCTTAATTGTTACTTTGGGTTTTATAATTTTATAATTACTAATGAATCTGTCTCCCTCTGTTTCTATCTTTTAAAGAATGAGGAAAATAACAAACCTAAGCTGTAAGGTAAATGCCTCCTTTCTCTCAGATGCTGAATGAAAGGGATTCCCAAAAAAGGTAAAGAACAATCTCTGCCCACAACAAGCTCACAAAATAATGGGAGAAACAACAAGCTAAGAAATAACTTGCAAACAAGCTATAGGTAAGATAAACAGGATATCGTTTAAAAGAAGGAAACTCTGGAAGCAAGAGAACTTATGGATGAAGTGAACTGTGAAAGGTGTCTCACAAGATGGAGACAGTGATCTAAAAATTGAGTGAAGGTTGGCTATACCCCAGGCCCAAGTTTCTTTCTCCAGCATGACCCAAAGCTCAGAAATCAAACTTGACTATAATAATCATTGTTATAAGCTGCTAACAATAAATGTTTATTTTTATAAATATATATTTATACATGATAGATATAATTATGTGTTGGAATCTTTACAAACTGCTAACTCATTAGAGTCGATAGATTATTGATCTGATCTTACAAGAAGATGTTTTGGGCCAGAACCTGAAACAAGATACTAAGTAGAACTAATTAATACAAAGCTTGTGTTTACACCTTTACTCACTGGAGTTCACAAGTATGGGAGATTCACAAAGTAAACTTTGTAACTTTGTGAATTCACACCTCCCTTGAAGCTCTTAGGGCCAGAGAGCACTATGGGAGAAAACCCATAATCCCTCTCTCTCATATCCCACAATTCCTCTCTCTCATATATAAGAGACAGACAGAGACTCTCGGTCAGAATTCAGCCAAATTACATGGAGAGGAGAGCGTCAAGTCAGAAGAAGCCATGAGTCAGAGTTGAGCTAGAGCCAGGAGAGAAATACTTCGGAAGGCAAAAGAGACAGATTCATCTTTGTGCTGGCTGGGAGGCTGAAGAAAGCAGAGGCAGAGGATGAAGGACAAAACCTTTGGATTTGGAGACATTCGGAGGGAGTTCTTGGAACCAAGCAGAGAGATAGGCTTCTAAGAATCTAGCTATCCGGGCCCAAGGAAAGAGACAAGACTTGGAAGGAGAAACATTTGTATTTTTACCAGCTGGCTGCATTTGGGGTTGATCTGAACTGATACTAAGCCTGCCTCCAGAAAATCTCCTTGAGAAACCTTCTCTTGCAGAGAGAACTATTATATTTAAAAGAAAAAAAAATCACCACATTTATGTATATAATATAATAAATACACATATATACTATATATACAAAACATAATAAATGTAAAAAATAAAATAAAACCAAATTAAATTTCAGGATGAATAAGGAAAGGAAAGGAAAAAGAACATGACAATACCTACTCTAGTATGTAAGAAGATCTGGGTTAATATTCAGAAGATAATGGAATTTAAAAAACAAGCCATTCTTGTCTTAAAGAGAAACATCAAAGGTAAGACAAGTCCAAAAAAAATTCCTGATAGAACATTAAAAAGGAATTCAAAAATCAAACAGCAGATCAAGGAACTATTAGGAGGGGAAATGAAAGCAATCCAAGAAATTATGAAAACAAAGTTAATCAATCTGAAAGAAGTTTTTTTTTAAAAAGTCCTTGAAAAATAGAATTGAACCAGAGGAATTGTGTGACCTTATGAGACACCAAAAAAATAATTAAACTAGAAAACATAGAAGAGAATCTGAAACATCTCATTAGAAAAACTGGAGAACACGTCAAGGTGAGACAAGATAAAAATTGTTGGACTACCTAAAAGGTATTATCTAAAGAACAATCTGGATACAATATTTGAAGAAATTATGAAAGAAAGTTGCCCTGAAGTTCTAGAATAAGAGGGTAAATGGGGAAAGAAGAAATCTAATGTTTACCAACTGAAGCGATCACAGGAGAAAACTTTACAAAAATATCCTAGCAAATTTTAAGGAGAAAATACTGCAATCCAATCAGAAAATAAGACAGACTTCGACACGGCAGAAATAGGATTTCACAAAACCCCGCAGCTTCAACTGTAAAAGATCATGGTTACATTAAATTTTAAAGAACTGAAGACCTGGAGGTGCATCCTGAATAATTACTAAGAAATCTGAAATATAATATGAAATGAGGGGAAAAATAGATATTTGACAAACTGAAAAACTTCCATGTATTTGTAACAAAAAGAGCAGAATTGAATGGAAAATTTAATATAAAAGATCCAGAAAAAAGCAAAGCATTAAAGACTAATTCCAAGGCCCTCATTATTTACTTCTATGTGAGAAAATGTTATCAGATAATTGGGGGGGATGGGGGAGATGTAGAGGGCGGATGGAGAGCTGATAACATTGTAATCTTCCTCTGAATTCACTAGGAAACAATGTATACATGGAAGGATGTGAATCTATCAGGGAACTAAGTGGAAAGGCAGAACCACCACATTTCTAATCAGAATCCAGGAACAAGGCAGGACTCCTGGGCCCTTATGGGCAAGGTCTGAAATTGGGAAAAAGTGAATCAATGATAAATCTGGGGGTATGAAAAGCAGGGATGATGAAAGGAGGGGAGGGCTGGGAAGGGAGGACTTGTCCAATAGCTGGTAGAGCAATACGTTCTTGGTGCTGCTGAAGGTTAGATGATCCCCCCATAGCAAAGACAAAGGCAACTAGCAAAAGCTCAGAGGTGGGCAGGGAGGTGGGGGGTAGATATGCTGGGAAGTGGATGGACCTACCTGGGACCTGCACCTACAGAGCTGGCCTGCAGGAGGCAGAGAGATCTCAAGTCCAGAAGTTCCAGTTTCCAGCCAGATCATTGGAGGAGATTTCTCCTGGACCCAAGAGTTCCCACGTTAGCCAACCCCTGAGACTTTCCAAAATGAGCTGTCTACTTCAATCACACCAAGACCAGGATCTCAGGCCCTGAGCTGCTTCTCCACCCCAAATCCCGCCCTCCATCGCAAGAAATGTCTTCACCACTGGAGAGCCCAATGTCCACCCTGGACTCCTCCCAGGCTTCCAAACTCCACCCCAAGGGCTCATATTCCACCTGGGTCACCACCCACCAGGTTGTTCCGCTCTGAGATCTCCTCCTCCCCCCAGGCTGCCTCCTTTTCCCACTCTCATTCATAGCGTTGGGGCTTACTCCTTCCGCTCTGGAGCTAAAAGGGTGGTTAGATAAATCCCGGGCAGTAGCCAAACAGAAAGTAGTGGGTCCCATATTTGAGGTCCTGACTGCAACTCGACTTTGGGAACCTTGGGGATTTTATTTACCTTCAAGTATTAATCCAGATTGGATTGGATTTTCTCCTAATCTAAATTAGAATGAGAGCTCTCTTAAAGAAAGACTTGTTCTCCCATTATGATAATAGGGATGTTTGAGCCTCCACGGGGAGACAAAAAT
The DNA here is from genome assembly GCF_016432865.1 of Antechinus flavipes. NCBI lineage: Eukaryota > Metazoa > Chordata > Mammalia > Dasyuromorphia > Dasyuridae > Antechinus > Antechinus flavipes. The sequence continues at coordinate 631,359,819 of NC_067400.1, read as the reverse complement.
TTGACATTGAGGTCATATGATCAAGAGCTGTAGGAATGTAATGCAGGAGAAACTGAGCTAGATAGAGATTAGAGAGTATTTCATGATTTATTTAAAAGGGAGAGATATACTGGGATCAAATGGATCCATGGTTTGGTCCCAGGGCTGAATGAGAATATTGTCTCCAAGAATCCAGCAAACAATGTGAGTTCTCAATGACCTATATACACCTAGCTCACATGCAGGGGGTAGACTTAGGCAGGGGCGGAGTCAGGGTGCCAAGATCAGGGAAGGGGTGAGCCACCGGAGATGAAATGACATAATGGGGGGCACCCCAGACATGGGGAGAGGCTTCTTGATTAGAAGGTATCTGACATTCCCATAGGTTGGGATGGGGAGAGGCATTCTGATATCTAAAACTAAGATCTTTTATCCTTAGCAAATGTTCTGATAAAGAGGGAGTCCTGCAGGACTGAGGTTTGACTGAAGCACAGAAACTAATCAGGATAATTAGGGAGACTGAGTCAGGAGAATAAAAGAGAACTGTGGCAAAACAGGAATAAACAGCCGGCACAATTGGATCAGAATGATTCGGTTCTACTCTGAAGGCAGTAAGCTATCACAGGGTCAAATGGTCAAAAGGATGAAGTGATTTTTTCTATGGAACATAATTCAAAAATGCATTGATGTCGTTTCATTGGCAATTTTTCTTCATGTTTTCAGAGGTGGGCAGAAAAGTGGATGGACCTACCTGGGACCTGCACCTACTGAGCTGGCTTGCAGGAGGCAGAGAGATCTCAAGTCCAAAAGTTCCAGTTTCCAGCCAGCTCTCTGGAGGAGATTTCTCCTGGGCCCAAGAGGCCTATCCTTCTTATTTATATTATTGTTATGTTTCTAATCTTATATTGGGATTTGGGAAACCACAGTATAAAACATGCTAATCTAAAAAAAATATTCTGAGAGTGTGATTGCATATTTAGAAAATTAACTAATATTTTGATGTAGTAGAGGCAAGAGCTGAAATAGAAGAAAATAGAAACTTTAGGAAGTATTACATAAATAGAGCTCAAAACCAGGAACAAGAAAATAACAGTTTAGTGCTCAGCTTGAAGTAGTTTTCAAATACAGCACACAGGTTGTGGAAAAGGTAGATGTCAGAAAATTCCTTATCTCATTGTCTGGATCACCCTCCCTGCCCCACAAGGGCTCTGGGATCAGTGTGACCAGCACATCCTGATTAAACAACAAATCTGCTCTGAAAGCTTCAAGCAAATCTAGTCTCTATGATACACAAGGCAAAGTTCAAACATGGCAATCCCATTTTTCCTAAGGTTCTAAATTTCAAGGAAAAAAATGTTCACAAGGATATCAGGATCACTGAAAGATTACTGTTAGGATCAGAGTGGCTCAGAGTGCTCTCCCAAGATTCTGAGGTTGGGCTTCCCACCATCATCCAGAAATGAGGCAGGTACAAAGTGGGGACTTTCCAGGTGTCAAAAGGTTGTTCCAGGGAGAGGAGAAGATGCAACACCCTATTAAGCAAGGAATACATTCAGCAACGTAGGGTTCTGATCCCAGAGTGAGAATTCAGATCCAGCATCCAGCCCAGACTAATGCCTGTGGCAGAAAGCTAGACTTTCATACAAAAAAGGATTCTGAAGTTCTCTCAGTCTGGACCAATGTAGTTTTCTAGCTGGCTTAAAGAGACTGAATGGATCAATATTCTTCTGAAACTCTACAGGGGGGAAATCCAAAAAAGTACAAACAGAAGTCAGGATTTTAAGATCTACTATGGGGAAGAGAAGAGGGAATGAAACATCTACAGAGCACACTGGAAGACAGAAGGACCATAGCAGGAGGTTTTATTGTTGTTTTGGGTTTTTTGGATGTTTTTGTTGTGGTTTTTTTGGTTTGTTTGTTTTGTTTTGTTTGATATCCTGGGAAATTTCAAAATGCATCATTCAAAGAAAGAGCAATAAGTATATCCTGGACATTTCCTCCAGATATGGGGAGAGTCAAGTCTTATGTCAGAAAGGAGTCTGGAAGAATAAGTAGACAATAAGTAATAACACCACAAATGTTATGTTGGGGACATGGTAAACTTGGAAGAAGAGATTAACTCCAAACACATTAAGTTTGCTTATATATGGAAATGCTGTCAGAATTCTTCAAGCTATCATTATTACTAAGAAGTCTGAAAGAAAGATGAGGGCTGAGGTGTGTATGATGGAGTGATTCTACAAAACAAAACTGACTAGAAAAGGGTAAAATGGAGCAATCACCTCATAAATTTGGGTGTCAAAGAAGGATCTGACACAGAGCCCGCAGGTGGGATGTGTTGGAAATGTTGGAACTTTGCTCTCTCAGAGTTGAAGAGGAAACAGCCTTGAAATCTCAAAGTGTGTTCTGAGCTTCTAGAGAGGTGGAAAACTGGGAAAAGGAAAGCAGCAGGACTTTTAGAAAGGGTGGGGGAGAAAATAAGGGAGAAACTTCTAGGGGAGCAAGGGGAGAGATAAGGTAACAGAGATAGGGTAAAAAGAAAGACTGAGAAGGACAAGAGTGAGAAACAATAAGATGGAGGAACTTCACAAAGTGTAATTATAACAAATAATAAAATAGATAAATCATTGTTTAATTTTATTTGAAAAATATAGATAAGAAAACCAAATCACTAGAATCAAAAAGAAAATGGGTACATATATTACTATGATGAAATCAATGCAATCATAAGGAATATTTTAGACAATTTTATGCCAATAAATTTAACAGTTTAAGTGAAATGGGAGAATACTAATAAAATTATAAATTGCCAAGATTAGTAGAAGAGGAAATACAAAAAGAAATTGAACAAGACATGACACTATGATCTGGATCAGTGCTCTTTGGAGGGTTGTGGGAATCATTGGAAAGAAAAGATAATTAATTTCTCAGAGCAATTTCTCTCTTTTTTTTAGATGTAACATTTTATTTTTTATTAAAGCTTTTAAATTTTCAAAACATGTGCATGGATATTTTTCTACATTAACTCTTGCAAAAGCCTTGTGTAAAAATTTTACCTTCATGCCCCCAATGGCAAGTAATCCAATATATGTTAAACATGGAAACTATATAGATAAAATCCAATATATGCATACAGATTTATACAATATCTTGCTGCACAGAAAAAATCAAATCAAAGGGGGGGGGGAAAGAGAAAGAAAATAAAAAGCAAACAAACAACAACAAAAAGAGTGAAAATGCTACATTGTTATCTACACTCAGTTTCCACAGCTCTTTCTCTGGGTGTAGATAGTTGTCTTCATCACAAGATCATTGGAACTGGTCTAAATCATCTCATTGTTCAAAACAGTCATCCATCTGAATTGATAGTCATATAAGTTGCCATGTACAATGATCTCTTGGATCTACTCATTTCATTAAACTTCAATTCATATAAGTTCAGAGCAATTTCTCATAGCAGTGATGAGAACTTGCATTCAGGAAGACCAGAGTTTAAATCCCATTCCAGACATTTATTAGCTCACTCAACAACTCTGCCTCACTTCCTTGACCTGTAAAATATGATGGCCACTAAATTCCCTTTTAGCTCAAAATCAATGATATTATGATCCTATAATCATATGATTGCCTACATTTAATAGCAATTTCTCTCTGAGTGATTTTGTTGTAAGCTACATAGCAGACCAGAGAAAAAAGAACAGTTTGTGCCTAGATTTTATGAACCCATCATAATGAAGTTTGTTAGAAAATATCTTATGTGACTAGCCAAGGTACTGAGCAAAGTGAAGAAGGAGGGTATTTTGGTTCCTTGGGTATACATCTCAAGTTGTGTGTCCAGAAGTAATAAGGGCACCACAGAACCCTGTAGACTAATCAGCCAGGGGGAGTTATAGTGGGGACAGAACATCACAAAAATGGACTCCAAATCTGACATAATCCCAGATGAGGTGGCCATCCCCCAAAATGGCTCAGCAGCTTTCATATTTTTGTATAATTAACTTTCCATCTCTGATGTGTCAATGATGTTTCAGGTTTTAACTTCTCAAGGACTGGATAAAGATGGCCTGTTTGTCATCAAAAAATTAGTCATATTATCTCTCCTTTTTTTTGCTAAGGCAATTGGGATTAAATGACTTGCTCAGAGTCACACAGTTAGGAAGTGTTAAGTGTCTGAGGCCAGATTTGAACTCAGGTCCTCCTGACATCAGGGCTGATGCTCCACCCATGTGCCACCCAGCTGCCCCCCAGAATTTTGTTTTTTGCCTTTAGCTCTAATAATGAGAATGTAACAAGAGACTCCTCCATTTGAAACAGTTCTATTAAATCATTATTTCTATAACTGTTTATAAGCTGCTCATTTTCCAATTCTGTTTTCCTCTTCTGTATAACTTGCTTTCATTGGATAACAGTAATAGAAAGAAAACTCATGCTCCAATGGCCTTCACTTTCTTATAATTTTTGGTAAGCTTTCTCAAGTTCCTTCTAACAAGGCCATTTGTACCAAAATGAATCATTAGAAATAGTGAGCATCCAGTTTGATAAATCTTGGGAAATTCTTGGTTGTAACTTGATTATGTGCCTCAGGAAGAAAAAATCTCTTCTATGGTTTTGAGCTTGAGAAATAACTGCCTCTGTATGCCTGAGAAAGGATTCATGAGTTAATACTATCCTTTCTTCTGTCTCTGTCTCTTACAGCATGATTTATTACCTGATGATTTTTCTGGAGGAGAGAGATTTGGGTGACAGAATAAAAGGAGTTCTGGCTGGGAAGACTACAAGCACTTATTAAGCACCCACTATGTGCTTGGAACTGTACTAAGTGCCTTACTGATTTTATCTCACTTTATTCTGATAACAGCCCTGAAAGTAGGTCTTTATTATTATCTCCATTTTACACTTGAGGAAACTGAGGCAAGCAGTGACTTTCCAAGGGTCACACATCTCACTAAGTATATTTGAGTGCAGATTTGAATTCAGGACTTCCAGATTTCCCAGTAGACTATCTCCTACATCGCCTGGATGTCTTTATGTGAAAAGGATAATGGTCCCACTCAAGTACATTTCTGTGGAACTTTGTGCAAAGGGCTATAAAAGTGTGCATACCCTTTGATCCAGTAAAACCATTTCTAAGTATGAATCTCAAAAAGACAGATAAGGAAAAGGATCTAAATGTACAGAAATATCTGTAATAACTCTTTTTGTGGTGGAAAAGAATTACAAGTTGAGAGTATGCCCATCAATTGGAGAATTCCTGAACAAATTGTGGTGTAATGCCAGAAAAACAGAAGCAAGATAGGGATTGGAGAGTTTTTAATATTTTATTTGGATTTCAGAGAGGCAGAGATTTTCTGAGACCAAAGGACCCATTTGGTCCCAGAACTGATGTCTCAAAGCATTGAGCAGCTAATGTGAGTTTCCCATAAACTATATACGCGTGACTCTAAGCAACCAGGGTAGACCAAGGCAAAGGGGTGGAGTCCAAGCCCTGAGAGTGGGATCCGATCATCAATCTACTTCTGACAGGTTGGGGGTAAGACCATAAATTCTTACAAATTGGGAGGACTTAGGAGGTGAATGCTCACATATTGGAGTTCACAAATTCAGGAGATTCACAAGTCAGAAACCCACAATCCCACTCTCTCAAAGGAGGAGTCAACTTTTGAATTCACACCTCTATAAGAAGATTGACAAGCTAGAGACTGCAATCGGGCAGAATGAAGGATTCAGCTCTCTCTGAATCTCCAGTTCTCAATCTCAATCTTGGTTCTGCTCCTCTGAAATCTCCATGTGAATTCTCAAAGGTGTGAGCTCTAATGTGTGAATTCTTAAAAGTGCAAACCTAAGCACACAAGCATTGCTTCTATCAATTCCATTGAGTTATCACCTTGTTTCAAGTTCTGGCTCATAACAGAAAAGAATTTGTAAAATCTCCTTATTGATAAACCTGGCAAGTGTCTTGACATTATCTATCTGGTCAAGGTCACAACATCCAATAAGCCTTGGGAAAGAATTTGCAAGTTGTTTTACTAAGAAAAGTGGGATCTTGTCTTCCAATTCAAATATTCTTCTTCTTCCTCTTTCTTTTTCCTCTTTCTTCTTCCTCTTTTTTCTTCCTTTCTCTTCTTCTGTCTAATGTTTATTGCTGTTGTTATATGAACTTTCAAGGCCCAAATCTCACTATCTAGCCCTCAGTCTGTTGGAAAGGAGTCCAATTTTTTTTAATAAAGCTTTTTATTTTCAAACTATATGCATGGATAATTTGACAACATTGACCCTTGCATAGCCTTATGTTTCAGAATTTCTCCTCCTTCCCCTCACTCTCTCCCCGATGGCAAGCAATTCAATATATATTAAACATGATAAAATAGATGTTAAATCCAATATGTATAAACATTTATACAATTCTCTTGCTGCTCAAGAGAAATCAGACCAAAAACAACAACAACAAAAAAGAAAGTAAATGAGTAAGAAAACAAAATGCAAGTGGACAACAATAAAAGAGTGAGAATGTTATGTTGTGGTCCATACTCAGTTCCCACAGTCCTCTCTCTGGGTGTAGATTGCTCTCTTCATCACAAGATCATTGGAACTGACATCAATCATGTCATTGTTGGAAAGAGTCCCGTTCATCAGAATTGATCGTTGTATAATATTGATATTGTCATGTACAATGATCTCCTGGTTCTGCTCATTTCACTCAGCATCAGTTACTGTAAACCTCTCCAAGCCTTTCTGATATCATCCTCCTGATCATTTCTTATAGAACAATAATATTCTTTAACATTCATATATCATAATTTACTCAGCTGATGGGCATTCACTCAGTTTCTCATTTCTTGCCATAATGAATAGGGCCTCCACAAACATTTTTACACATCTGGGTCCGTTTCCTTCCTTTAAAATCTCTTTGGGATATAGCCCAATAGAAACACTGGTGGGTCAAAGGGTATGCTCAGTTTGATAACTTTTTGAACACAGTTCCAAATTGCTCTCTAGAATTACTAGATCTATTCACAATTTCACCAACAATGTATCAGTGTCCCACTTTTGACATCCCCTCCAACATTCATCATTATCTTTTCCTGTCATTTTAGCCATTCTGAGAGGTGTGTAGTGGTATCTCAGTTGCCTTAATTTGCATTTCTCTGATCAATAATGATTTAGAGTACCTTCTCATATGATTAGAAATAGTTTTCATTTCTTCATCTGAAAATTGTCCGTTCATACGCTTTCCCCATTTATCAATTGGAGAATGGCTTGGAGTCTTATAAATTTGAGTCAATTCTCTACATATTTTAGAAATGAAACCTTTATCAGAATCCTTAAATATAAAAATGATTTCCTAAATTATTGCTTCCGTTCTGATCTTATCTGCATTAGTTTTTTTGGTACAAAAATGTTTTAACTTAATACAATCAAAATTGTCTATCTGGTGTTCAATTATGAGTTATTCTTTGGACACAAATTCCTTCTCCACAGATCTTAGAGGTAAACTATTCTATGTTCCTCTAATTTGTTCATCATATAACTTTGTCTAAATCATGAACCCATTTCGACCTTATCTTGGCTTAAAGTGTAAGGTATAAGTTGGGCTCTAACTTCTTCCATACTAGTTTCCAATTTTCCTAGCAGTTTTTTGTCAAATAGTGAGATTTTATCCCAAAATTTGAGGTCTTTGGGTTTGTCAAACACTAGATTATTATAGTTATTCATTATTTTTGTCCTGTGAACCTAACCTATTCCACTGATTGACTACTCTATTTCTTAGCCAGTACCAAATGGTTTTGATAACTGCTGATTTATATTATAGTTTTAGGTCTGGCACAGTTAGGCCACTTTCATTAGCATTCTTTTTATTAATTCCCTTGAAATTCTTGACCTTTTGTTCTTTCAATTGAACTTTGTTAGTATTTTTTCTAGATCTCTAAAATATTATCTTGGGAGTTTGATTGGTATGGCACTAAATAAGTAGATTGATTTAGGTAGTATTGTCATTTTTACTATATTTCAATCAGCCTAACCATGAGCACTTGATATTTTCCCAACTGATTAGATGAGATTTTATTTGTGTGGAAAGTATTTTGTAGGTGTATTCATATAGTTCCTGACTTTCCTTTGGCAGATTCCTGATATTTTATATTACTGACAATTATTTTGAATGGAAATTCTCTTTGTATCTCTTGCCGCTAGACTTTGTTGTTGATATATAAAAATGCTGATGATTTATGTGGATTTATTTTGTATACTGCAACTTTGCTAAAGTTGTGAATTGTTTTTTGGTAGATTTTTAGTTGATTCTCTAGGATTTTCTCAGTATACCATCCTGTCATCTGCAAAGAGGGATAATTTGGTTTCCTCATTACCTAATGTAATTCCTTTAATCTCTTTTTCTTCTCTTATTGCCAAAGTTAACATTTCTAATACAATACTGAATAGAATTGGTGATAGTGGGCAGCCTTGTTTCACCCCTGATCTAATGATTCCAGTTTATCCCCATTACATATGATGCTTGCTGATGGTTTTAAATAGATGCTATTGGTCACTTTAAGGAAAATTCCATTTATTCCTGTACTCTCTACTGTTTTTTAATAGGAATGGTTTTTTGATTTTATCAAATGCTATTTTTGCATCTATTAAGATAATCATATGATTTTTGTTGGATTGATTATTGATATAGTCAATTATGCTAATAGGTTTTCTAATATTGAAGCAGCCCTGTATTCCTGGTATAAATCCTACTTGGTCATAGGGTATCATCCTGGGGATAACTTTCTGTAATGTCTCGGCTAATATTTCATTTAAGATTTTTGCATCAATACCATGTCTGTCATAAAAGGAATTTGGTAGGACTCCTTCATTCCCTATTTTTTCAAATAGTTTATAAAGCACTGGGGCTAATTGTTCTTTAAATGTTTGGTAGAATTCATATGTAAATCCATCTGTTCCTGGGGATTTTTTTTTTTAGGGAGTTGATCATTAGCTTGTTCTATTTCTTTTTCTGAAATGGGACTATTTAAGTAATTTACTTCCTCCTCTGTTAATCTGGGAAGCTTATATTTTTGGAGGTAGTCATCCATTTCACTTAGGTTATCAAATTTATTGGCATAAAGTTGGGCAAAATAACTCTTTATTATTTCTTTAATTTCCTCTTCATTAGTGGAAACTTCTCCCTTTTCATTTGTAAGACTACTAATTTGATTTTCCTCTCTCCTTTTTCTAATCAAGTTTACCAAAGGCTTATCAATTTTATTGTTTTTTTTTATAAAACCAACTTTTAGTTTTATTTATTAGTTCAATAGTTTTTTTTTACTTTCAATATTATTAATTTCTCCTTTTAATTTTAGAATTTTAAGTTTAGTAATTGATTGAGGGGTTTTAATTTGGTCTTTTTCTAGTTTTTTAAGTTGCAAGCCCAATTCATTGATCTTCTCTTTCTCTATTTTATTCAAGTAAGCCTCTAAGGATATAAAATTTCCCCTCATTACCGCTTTGGCTGCATCCCACAAATTTTGGTCTGATGTCTCATTGTTGTCATTATCTTCAATGAAATTATTAATTGTGTCTGTAATTTGCTGTTTCACCCAATCATTCTTTAAGATGAGATTATTTAATTTCCAATTACTTTTTGGTCTATTTATGTAATGGGCTGAGGCTTGAGTTGATGCACTGAGGTCCCAAGCACATGAGGCTAAATAGTAATTGGACCATACTCTATTAATATATATGCTTGGAGAAAGAATGGCCCCCGCCCACTCTTTGTGCAAATCCTGATGTGTTGTATAGGAAATGACGATTTTGGTGGGTGGAGGCACGGAACTGGAAAAGGAAGGGGAAGGAGAGACTGCTTGCATTTGCCATTGCAATGGTTTTTCAGCTCAGATCCCCCTCTGTTAGCTGGCTTCCTGTCGCAGCTGCCCATATTGCTATCGCAATCTTTCTTGCCCATATTGCTATCGCAATCCTTATTCACCTCTTCACTTCAATAAAGATTGAAGATTTTTCCCTTAACCTGAATTCCTGACTCCGGCTGATTTTAAATATGCAGTCATTACACATTTACACCTAACTTTTTGTTGAATGTAGTTTTTATTGCATTGTGATCTGAAAAGAAAGCATTTACTATTTCTGCCTTCCTGCATTTAATTTTGAGGTCTTTATGTCCTAATATATGGTCAATTTTTGTGTAGGTTCCATGAACTGCTGAGAAGAAAGTATACTCTTTTCTGTCACCATTCAGTTTTCTCCAAAGATCTATCATACCTAATTTTTTTCTAATATTCTATTTCCCTCTTTAATTTCTTTCTTATTTGTTTTGTGATTTGATTTATCTAATTCTGAGAGTGCAAGATTGAGATCTTCCACTATTATAGTTTTGCTGTCTATTTCTTCTTGCAACTCTCTTAACTTCTCCTTTAGGAAGTAAGATGCTATACTACTTGGTGCATATATGTTTAATACTGATATTGCTTCATTGTCTATACTACCTTTTAGCAAGATATAGTTTCCTTCCTTATCTCTTTTAATTAGATCAATTTTTGCTTTTGCTTGATCTGAGATAAGGATGGCTATCCCTGCTTTTTTGACTTCACCTGAAGCATAATAGATTCTGCTCCAGCCTTTTACCTTTACTCTGTATGTATCTCCCTGTTTTAAATGTGTTTCCTGTAAACAACATAGTGTAGGGTTCTGACTTTTGATCCAGTCTGCTATCCGCCTCCGTTTTATGGGAGAGTTCATCCCATTCACATTTACGGTTAAAATTACTAATTCTGTATTTCCTGCCATCCTAATATCCCCAGATTATGCTTTTCTTTTTCTTGCCCTCCTTCCCCCCTTCTCTAGTATTAAACTTATTGATCCCACTTGCGTCATGCAGCTCTCCCTCTTTAGGATCCCTCCCACCTCCCTTTGAATCCCTTCCCCTTTCTTGTACTCTTTTTCCGTTTCCCTTTTCCTCTCCCACTTTTTAATGAAGTGAGAGAGGATATTCTGTAAAACAAATATGTTAATTATTTCCTCTTTGAGCCAATCAATATTCATTAGGGAAATTGGCCTATAATTTTCTTTCTCTGTTTTTACCCTGCCTGTTTAGCTATCAGCACCAGATATAGTGTATCATCCTGGGGATAACTTTCTGTAATGTAATTATTGATTGTGTCTATGATTTGCAATTTAATCCATTCATTCTTTAGGATTGGATTATTTTAATTTCCAATTAACTTTTGGTCTATTTTCTCCTGGCCTTATATTGCATGTGGTTTTTATTGCATCATGATCTGAAAGAGATGCATTTATTATTTATGCCTTTCTGCATTTGATTTTGAAGTTTTTATGCTGCAACACATGATCAATTTTTGTATAATTTCCATGAACTGCTGAGAAAACAGTAAACTTTTTTCTGTCTCCATTCAATTTTCTCCAAGACCCATCATATCTAACTTTTCTAACAGTTTTTTTTTTTTTTTTAACATCTTTAACTTCTTTCTTATTTATATTGTGGTTCAATTTATCTAGTACTAAGAGAGCAAGTTTGAGATCCTCCACAGTTTTGCTATCTATTCCTTCTTGAAATCTCTCAACTTCTTCTCTAGGAATTTTGATTCTATATCATGTGTTGCATATATGTTTAGTACTGATATTGCTTCATTATCTATGGTACCCTCCAGTAAAACATAGTTTCCTTCCTTATCTCTTTTAATTAGATCTATCGTTGCTTTTACTTGATCTGAGATTAAGGTTGCTACCCCTGTGTTTTTTTTTTTTTACCTCACCTGAAGCATAATAGATTCTGCTTCAGCTCTTTACCTTCACTCTGTATGTATCACTATACTTTGAATGTGTTTCTTGTAAGCAACATATTGTAGGAAACTGGCTTTTAATCCAGTTTGCTATTCACTTCTGTTTTATGGGAGAGTTCATCTCATTTACATTCACAGTTAAAATAACTAATTCTGAATTTCCTGCATCTTTATTTACCTAAATTATGCTTTTCTTTTTCCCTTTTCCCTTTCCCTTCTCCTCTGTATTTTGCTTTTGATGACCACCTCTCTCAAACTGTCCTCCTCTTTTATAGCTTCTTCCCCTTTTTTAAACCTTTCCCCTAATACTTCTATTAGTCTTTCCCTTTCTTTTCCCCCTTTTCCTCCCACTTCCCTATAAGGTGAGACAAGTTTCTCTGTGGAACCAAATATTTCTGATATTCTCTCTTAGAGCTAAATCTGATGAGAGTAAGATTCACAGAACGCTCATCCCCCACCTTACTTTCCTCAATAATAATAGATTTTCTTTGTCTCTTCATGAGATGTAATTTCTCTTGTTTTACCTCCTTTTTCTTATTTTTTCAGTATGATCCCCTTTCCACTTTTAGTTTCTTTTTCGTATTATCATAATAAAATCAAATTATAACCACATTTTCTAAGTATAACCATAACAGAAATATAGTTCTCAAGAGAGCTTTCCTTTTTACCTTTTTATGCTTGTCTTGAGTTCTGTGTTTGGAGATCAAATTTTTTGTTAAGTTTTGGTCTTTTCATTAGAAAGAGAAAAACAGGTGACATTCACCTATATCATTGAATATCCATCTTCTTCCCTGAAAGATTATGCTCATTTTAGCTGGATAGCTTATTCTTGGCTATAATCAAAGTTTTTTTGCCTTTAGAAATATCAGATTTAAAGGACCTTTGATCCTTTAAGGTGGAAGCTGCTAGGTCTGGGATAATCCTAATTGTAGCTCCTTGGTAGTATACAAATTATTTCTTTCTGGCTGCTCGTAATATCTTTTCCTTGGTATGATAGTTCTGAAATTTAGCCATACTATTCCTTGGGGAATTAATTTTAGGGTTTCTTTCAGGAGGTGATCAATATATTCCTTTGATGGCTATTTTACCTTCTAATTCTAAAATAGCGGGGCAATTTTCTTTTATAATTTCCTTTAAGATGTCTAGGTTCTTTTTTTCATCATGCTTTCAGGAAGTCCAATAATCCTTAGATTGTCTCTCCTAGATTATTTTCCAGATCAGTAGTTTTTCCTAGGAGATATTTCATATTTTCTTCTATTTTTTTTCTTTTTCTTTTGTTTTGTTTGATTGTTGAAGTCTTATTGAGTCATTCACTTCTATTTGTTCAACTCTAATGTTTAGTGTATTATTTTCTTCAGTTACCTTTTTAAGCTCCTTTTGTAATTGGCCAATTGAATTTTTTGGTTCACTGCAATCTTTTTCCATTTCACAACTTTTGTTTTTCAGTGAATTGGTGTCTTTTTCATCTTTCTTTTGTAAGGAACTGTATGCTTTTTTTATTCCTTCTTGCATTGATCTCATTTCATTTCCCCATTTTTCTTCTAATTCTCCTTTGAGATTCTTTATACAATCTTCCAAGTAAGCCTTGTGAAATGGGGACCAGCTCATGTCTCCCTTCGGAGCTTCATCTTGAGTTGCTTTGCTTTTATAAACCTCAGGATTTGAAGTCTGTTCTTCCCTCTCTCCATAAAAGCAGTCCACAGTGAGAGTTCTTTTTGGTTTCTTATTCACTTTTTTAAGGCTTGAGGTCTTTTCAATGCAAAGGAGGGACAACTGCTTTAATTTGTCCTGGGGCAATTCTGCTGATTGATTTCCAGTGCTGGCTAATGACAGCTAGGTCCAGCATTCTTCCGGTGTTCAGTGGTTTACAATTTGCCTTTTATAACAAATCCGCTAGATTACCCACTTGCAACCAGGACAGAGCAGCCTAAGAGGCTCACAGAAGATTCCAGGTGTGTGGAACTGCAATGCTCTAACTCAACGCCCCAGCTCCGTGCCCTGGGCTCCCCATGCTGAGGTCTGGGCTCTGTAGACTGTCCTCCTGCCCTTTTGAAACAGAATTGTTCTGAAGTTTTCCCAAGGAATCTTCTTCTGGGAAAGTATTGTACTACAGATATCTGTGGGTTCTTTGACTCCAAAACCAGTTCAGAGGCTTAATCTGCTGTTGGTTTGAAAGAAAGTCTGAGGAGGTCACAGAAAGTCATGTCTGTTCTCTGCCATCTTGGCTCTGCCCCTCTGCCAATCTTCAACAAACATTTTGTTCTGTTATTTTTTCTTGCCTCTCCTTTCTTTCCAGCCTTATTCTCTAGTTCTTTTTCAGAGACTCTGCCCTGGTTTTTTCCTCTGAATTTGGCAATTAGACCCAATTAGTTAGACACGCTCATTTCTTCCTAGAGATCTCTAAATTTTGTTCTTAGTGTTTTGTGTATTCACTTTATTCATTGATTCTGCTTCTAAACCACTCTGGAATTATTGAGTACCCTGTGGGGGCTTTGGGAATTCTTAATATATTGGAACATCTTCTTCTTTCTTAAGAGATTGTTTTTATTCAAAGCCCTTTGTTGTACATACTTGTACATTGAGATAACTTCCTCTAGTGCTTATTGCTTTCTTCTTCTGTGAATTTTTGTCTTACTGAAGCTGCAGATTTATCCATGTCATCCTTGCTATTTTGCACTGGAAAGAACTCATCAAGGCCCATTTTCTCCTCTCAGATCATTATGGTAGAAATAATAATTATTGCATTTCTGTTCCACACCCTTCTTCCCTGTGTGTGGAAAAGGTGAATAACTTATAGATCAAGCACATATTGATCAGAGACTGTTAGCTAAATTAATTGAAGCCTTAAAGGCCTTAGTTTTGGCTTCTCCAGAAGCATGTGATTTTAGATAAGGCCTGGACTAATTCCATTGTCCAAAGAAGGATACTGGTGAGGAAGCTATACATCTCCTCCATTCCACTGACCAAATAGGGGAATAGAAACTTATGTAACCAATAACACCATATAAAGGGTGGGATTTGGGGGGTTCTTTGTTTGAAATGTATAAAAACTGTGAGCATTTTCAAGGGAGTGGCTCTCTCCTGCTGTGGGCTTAGGCTGGGGAGGGAGGGGAGGAGGAAGGGTCTGCTTCTCAAGATTCTGATAAATAAATTTCCTTTTTATGAGTGATCTCTGAGTAGTCAATTTGGTTAGGAGTCTTCATCTCAAACACTTGTTTTGTGTATTCATCTCTAAAATGTACCACTTTTGACCCTTTTTCTTCTAAATTCTCATGGCTAGACCCAACTTAGCTTAGTTATCTGTTTAGTCCTGTAAGACCCCAAAGGCTTAACCACAAAAGTCAGGCAAGGGTGAAATAGCTGCTCAGTGTGTCCAAAAATTATCTTTTTGAGGGTTGAGTTGATTGCAATAATTGTGATATATTATTCATATTTTAAATTATTTGTTAATTTGCTTATGATTTTGTGTGTGTGTGTGTGTGTATGTCATAAGTATCCTTTATTTTCTCATAGAGAAAAAAAATAACTGTCCCAGCTCTGAGATCTACTTTGAATGTCTGAATATTTTTCCGAAAGTGAACACACTGATTCCTTCTGTGGAGACTGTAGACATGAGCCACATCTAAATATTATTTTAAGATACATTCAATGGAGTTTCAGTCTGGTTTGTGGGTGTAATAAGTCAGAGTATGGGAAAAAACTGACTGAATTCTTGGTGATCAAGTTGTCCCCCAAATGAATTCAGATTCACTTGATCTCAGAAATGATACCCTCATGTAATAAAAACTTCCCTTTGGGTCATGGATGATGTACCAAAATATTCATAGCTACCCTTTTTGTAGCAGGATAGACCTGGAAATAATGTGAGATTATCCATTTCAATATAAATGTAATGATATGTGATTATGTAATAAGAAATGACAAATATAAGCAATTAAAAAAATGGAAAGACATGTGAAATTGGAGCTAGTCCAAATAACTACATGAGGATTATGGGTCCATTTTGACAGTTCTGGCTTAAATCCTTTTAATAAATTTTTCTCTTTGACCAGAGCCTGCGATGATATTGAGAACAGATTCTCTGCAGTTACTTTCCAGGATGATGACTTTTTCCTCCATGGACAGCCTTGTAGTACTTCAGGATTTGCGAGTCACTGCTGATCAGCATAAAGGGGCTAACCACTGGAAAACAAGAAGCCAAGAAGGCAGAGCTATGCCACAGCCAGGGCCTAGGGGTCATTGAATGCATACATGCAGTCAAGATAGAATTGAGTAAGTAAAAAGTGACAAAGATGATTACTAACAAGAGAATCATCTGGGTGGCTCTGGTCTCTGGGGAGGCTCTAGGGAGAAATCTGTCAGAATGAAACTGCTGGACTCTCTCGTGATGCATGTACAAGAGATAAACCTTGTAGCCACTAATAAAGCTGATGAAGGTCATACACACAGCATCAGGCAGGGAGAATACAACTGCATGGAGTGAGGGACTAATATCTGTAGCAGAATTAACAGAACAATACCAATATGCTTTTGTTTCTGAGGTATTTGTGGTGCTCCTTGGTCCTTCAAGATTCTGAAGAATACTAATATTTTGCAGCATGGAGAAAACCCAGCAGAAGAGAATAGAGGGGATAATGTATCTTGGGCCTCTGGTTTTAAGCTTCATGAACCTAGAGTTCTGAGGACTGATGATGATGGCCTGAAAACCACTCAGAAGACAGGTTATGCAGAGGGAAAGCTCCCGACCTACTCTGTGAAGATAAAAGACAATTTTACAACCAATGTCATCCAGTAAATTTTTCAGATCCAAAGCTGCCAATCCCTGAAAGAATCCCTTTGAGAGAAGCACCAAGGAGTTGGCTAAAGCCAGCTGGGTAAGAATTAGATCTATGGGCCTCAGTCTCTGACCAGTGAAGAACAAGAAGCTGAAGAGATAAAGCAGGAAGAAGTTTCCCTGAACCCCAATTCCGATCTGGGAGAAGAAGGCAATACTCAGGAGTATGTCCATAGGAATCATGTTCTTGGTGTGGTGAGATGAAGAATTTCAGCCTGAGCCTGAGGGCCCTGGAAAGAGACACAAGGACTTTATGCAATCTTATTCCCTCCTGCAGAGAAATCATAACATGACTCCTTTCATGACATAGACGAAGTCAGTGATTTTTCTGCATTGACTTTGTGTGACTTAAGGATACCTTCTGTCATCGACACATTATTGGATTCAGGAATAATTTCTTCTTTAGCTAAAATTAGTAGACTCAGCTTTCATGGTCTCTATTTATAGCACAAATCAACGTTTTCTTCCAGGCTTTGTTTTCTATTCTCTCTGAGTTCAATTACAGAAACTTGTCTTGTTGCTTGTTAGCTGTTCTGACTTGATCAAAATTCCTACTTGATTTTTTTTTTCAACTAGTTTTGGCTGATCTATTACCCTGCCATTTTTTTTTAACTTACAATCCATAATACCCCAAAACTGTTTTCTAGACACAATCCTTTCTTTCTAGACACACTTGTTTCATGCCTCCCTCCCATATTAATATAATATAGTTTTAGATCCCAGGTCTAAGACTTTATATTTAATTTCATTTTATTAAATTCAATCCAATGAATTTTAAAAGAGTTCAACAGAACACTGGGCTGAATTAAAAAATTGAAATGTAAGACAAAAAATGTATAGCACCTGTGGAATCCCTTCTTATATATGTTTCCCCATCTAATGCTACTAAAGATTCAAAGTACTGGGATTGGGAGTGGGTGCAGTAGATGTCAGTACCCACACAAAACATGGCTTGTTAGCTTCCACTAGAGTGGTTACTTTTACCTCAATTTCATGAACAGAGTAGGTTTTTTTTTCTTTTCTTTTTTCTTTTTCTTTTTCTTTTTCTTTCTTTCTTTCTTTCTTTCTTTCTTTTTTTTTTTGCTGAGACAATTAAGGTTAAGTGACTTGCCCAGGGTCACACAACTAGGAAGTGTAAGTGTCTGAGACTAGATTTGAACTCAGGTCCTCCTGACTTCAGTAATAGTGCTCTATCCACTGCCCCACCTAGCTGCCCCAAAAGAGCAGCTTTTGAAAAGATATTATATCCAATGGCATAAAAAATTAATTGCCAAGAAAAGATTTCTGGCTCTCTCCACATGCATGCCCCATTGGATTCACTGAGTATATGCTTTCAAAGTTTATATTAAGGGAGATAGCACACACACACACACACACACACACACACTCACACAGAGAACATATGAACACAGAACTAATGAGCACATATGAAGGGCTAGGAAATAGGCATGAATTGTGTATATGGTGGCAACATTCTCTGGACACTGCATCCAATCAGTATGCTTCCTGAATAATGGCAAATCTAGAAGTGGTGGGACCTGGCTAGAGTTTTGAGGGCATATCTTCTCTGGAACATGGTGGGGAAGTCTGGACAACCAGAAGCATAGATAAAAGAGCAGTTGTCTTGAGCACAAACTGCAGAAAAATTGTTAGTGTCTTATTCCAGAAAGATCTTAAGAACTCATTTTGGATCCAGCTCCTACATTATAGTTATTGTCTTAACTAGTTTCTTTGTTAATTATCTGGAATTATCCAAGTAAATTTTCACATCATCAGCAAATAAGGAGAATTTGTCTTCGCTCTGCCTTTACTGGTGTTCTTAATTTCTAATTTTCCTCCTTTTGCTATAAGCACTTCTAGAATCCCATTAAATAAGAGTAGACAAAAAGAACATTCTTTAAAAAAAAAACTCCATTAATGTTTTTGCTAGAAAATAATGCTAGGTTTGGATTTTAAACATTATTTTTTATTATTATTACGATGGCTCTTTTAATAAACCTGCACTTTGAAGGCTTTTTTAAAAAAGCATTGTTGATTGCTAAAGGCAGTTCCTTTCTTTTTTAATATATAATCACATCATATGGGGTATTTTTTCAAATAATAGTAATCATATCAATTACTTTTATGACACTGAAGCATTTTTGCTACTTCAGTATAAATCTAACTTGGCCATAGTAAATAATTTTTGAGCATATAACTGCAGTCTTTTTGCTAGGAGTTGCTTATAGATTTTTATACTAATATTGCTTAGTTATATTGTTCTATAGTTCTATCTCTTTGTTTTATCCTTTCCTGACATATATTAGAAACCCAATTTTTGGTGAAAGATATTTTGTAAAACATTTTCGTTATCAAATTTTGAAAATAGTTCTTTTGTAGCACACACATTTTAACTTGCCAATAAATTATCTAGACAGTCTTTTCTTCTTTGATAATTTCTTCCTTCATACCTCAATCTTATACTTCATAGTGCATCATCATATTTTATTGTTTGATTATCTGTGATCTATATTTCACTTTCTCTTAATTAATTTTTTTTTATTTTCACAGATAAGCCTCTATTTACCTATTCTCTGTTCTCAGTTTAATACTTCTGTAGTAGATGCTGATCATTATTTTTTCTTCTCTATATTGGCTTCACCTTGTTCATTTCTTTCATGTGATAATTTGATTTTTATCTATTTTCTTTTTTGATCAAGTTAGCAGAAGTTTTACTGTTTTCATTTGTCTTTTCATATAGATGAATTTGAGTTTTATTAAATCAAGTCAAAAAACATTCATTAAGCACTTATTATGTGCCAGACCCTGTGTCAAATATGGGGGCTGTAAATATAAGCAAAAAGAAAATTAACCCTTGATCGCAAAGAGTTTACATTCCATGAAGGGAAACATATGTACAAGGGAGCTAACAAAGTAGGGGGAAGGTCCCTCTGTGGGGTCATGGCAGCAAAATCTGGAGAATCAGAGTGAAACCAGAAGTGGATGAAAGATGTTGGACTGGATGCTTCTTGTAAATGGAAGTTCTGACCAGGTCATATGAGCAGCAAGATAATAGACTAGACTTTTCCCCTAATCCTCGTTGAAACTTTTCAAAACAGAAATTGTGCATCAGAGGTAAAACAACTAAAAGTATTCCTAAGGTACAGAACATACAGAATCCAAAAGAAGGTTTAAAATATCCCCAGAACCTAGGAAATGATGTTCATTGACCCTGATTCCATTCGGCATCCCCCACTCCCCACCCCGCCACTTCAACACTAAAGGCAATGAAATTGCAGTAGCAGACCAAAGGATAAAACATGGACTTATAAAAACTACACCACTCTTAAACCTGGTACTCCTTCCCCTTTCCAGTCCTTGGACACACTGTGGAAGTATTCTTGACCTTCAGCAGCCAGCGTGGCCACAGCCCTGCAAGTGCAAGAGTTTCCTTCAGCACAGCAAAGCACTGAACTGTCAGTGCTGGTGAACAAAAGATATTGGGGCAGGACTAAAGAATTGAGGAACAGAGGGAATGGGACAGATCAGCAGGAAAGAATACTTGCATGTGGTGTGGAGAGGTGTGCAATATTACACTAAATCAATTGGAAGGAGCATAGCCCAGCACCCAGCTGGGGCCCATTCTGTCCAATCAAAATCTACTTTTTAAAAGTAACTGTTTACCTCTTCATTCCCTCGACATAGCAACATCACTTACTAGGTCTATATAACAAAGAGAAGGAACAAAAAAGAAACTGAGTGGGGTAAAAGAAGTGCCCGGGCTCACTGAAAGCACTCTCCAGTGTTGTTCTTTCCCCACCTGCCTTGTTTTCTTGGATTCACTCTGTCCCACCCACAACAGTAGCTCTCTCTCTGAGGACCACAGATGCTACTGATAAGCTCCTCTCAGTGGGTGGGTCTCTCCATAAGAGCTCTGAGAGCCTGGAGGGGGAGTATGAAGAAGAAGGTATGAATACACTGAGAGCTGTAGTCACAACCCTGCACAGAGGTGGCCAAGGCCATAAGGTCATCTTGTCACTGGAAGCAGCAGTGGGATTCTGTAGCCCCCTGGCCATTTGAACAGCTTTAGGAGGACTACACTGATCACCTCTAGATGTGAGGAAGGGGCAGTAAAAGATGCCCTATAATTATCCGCTTACTCAACCCTGGCCTAATTATTATAGCAAATGGGAATCCCACTCTGTGGTCAAAACAATAAAAAATGTACCAGAACATCCTGTTATCCATTGGTACATGGAATGTGTGCACATTTATAGCAAAATTGAATTAGTTCAGAAGAAATGTGAGATACAGAAGGTTAGGGAATCCAACTGAAATGTTTTATAAGGACTATTTGTATCCAACCTCTGGCAGAGCACTCTAAGCTCATATTAGTTTGATCAGCCACTCAGCAAGTACACTTTAACATAATGATGTATTTTGGTCTTCTTCAAGAGTGAAGAACAGTAACCAACCAACCCCAAAGAGATTAAAAAAAAAAGAAAAGGACCCATTTTACAAAAATAGAACACCTCATTTTGTGATAGCAAAAAAAATGGAAATTGTGGGGATGCCCATCAATTGGGAAAAAGTTGAACATGTAGTTTGTGTGGGATACTATTGTGCTGCTCAGAAATAGTGAGTAGGATGATATCGGAAAAATCTTGAAAGATTTCCATGATTTAATGCAAAGTGAAGTACAAAGAAGCACTGTATACAATGACAGGAATAGTGGATGATGATCAACTGTGATTGATAGCTTATCTCAAGACTGTACTGATCCAAGATAATTCCAAAGGACTTATGTTGAGAAATGTTATACCGCTCCAGAAAAATTTGATGGAATCTGAATAAAGATTGAAGAATATTTTTAAAATTTTCTTTGTTTTTGTTGTTGTTGTTGTTGAACTGTTCAGCATTTCCCTTGGCAGTATGACTAATATAGAAATGTTTTGCTTGAGTGCCCATGTATAATGTACATCAAATTCTTGCCCTCTCAAGAAGAGAGAAAAAAAGGGACACAAAGAGAAAATTTGTAACTCAAAATTTAGAAGACCCAAATCTTAAAAAGTATTTTTACAAGTGGCTGGAAAAAATATATGTTTAAAAACTTAACAATTCAGTTCAAAAACATCAAATTCTTCAAGTTATCAGGAGAAAGAAATTCATATACAAAGGAAAGCATATTTGAATAATGCAAAACTATTCTGCTCCCAATAAGACAAAGAGAAAAAGGAATAAAATGTAAAGAGCAGTGGAACTCAGAATACAAGCTATGGTGACTATCCTGCAAGTCTCAGTTTAACCATGTAGAACCAAGCATGGATGTTTAAAAATAAAGAAAAGTTTGAAAAGAAAACAAAAATAAAAGAGATTGTTTGTATCTTGAATGTATTAAACAACAGCAATGCAGGAGGAAATAGTAAAGGAGCAGGTAAAGACAGCAATAGCAACAAAGATGTCTTTCAATTTATATACAAGGAGAGGGTAACAGTGAAGGGCTGAATAGGAGAATTATGACAGAACTTAGAGAACCCTATCTACAGATGAATACTTCTTTTGTGTCACTGTTACCATTTGGAGTAGTACATAAAAGGGAAGAGAAGCAGAAGGATAGAGAGGTGCAAATAATATGCCCTAATGAAATCTAGGGCTAGAAATGAGGAGAACAAATATAAATGGTTTCTCAGAAAGAGAAGAGCATACACAGAAGTAGGTTTAGATAAGGAAGAGGAAAAGATTAGAAAGGGAAGAAAGGTGAGAGACTTTACTTTGGAGGTTGGAGGGGGTTCCATTGATAGACACTACAATGGATAAAAGGAAATGAGCTCCTTAAATTGGATGAGCCTGCAGGTACTTGAGAAATACATTCCTTCTGGGAGGGGGTACTTGGAATCTTTGGAAGTAATTGGAACCAGAAGAGTGGGAGAGCATGGACAGATGAAGGACATTTTCAGGAAAGGGTAGGAAAAAAATGTCAACAGGAGAGAATTTAGATCAGAGGTATAGAAAAAGAAGATAAAAGATGATAAGAGTAAGAGACATGCCAAAAGTAAAATTAATATGAAACTAATGAGCTGCACTAGCTAAATGGGAAAAGAGGAAGAGGAAATCTACTTGACTGAGGAGGAAAAAGAAGGGGAAGAAATATATAACTAAGAGAGAGAAAATAATATATTAAACTCTAAAGGAAAAGGGCTAACAAATGAGAAGAATCTAAAGTGAGAGGAAGAGAGTCACTGGGAACAGGTCATCCATAAAAAAAAAAAAAAAAAAAAAGATTAAAGTAACCAAAGGAACTTAATACTGCTTTTCAACAGAAGAGAGAAACATAATAGTTTGATATCTTCTTCCTTCATTCCCCAATTTAGTTTCAGCTAGAGGAAATTCTTATAACTTGAAATGTGAATGGATTAAATAATCCAATAAAATGAAAAAGAATGACAGATTGTATAAGAAAATAAAACCCTACAATCTGATCCTTACAGGAAGCATATTTAAACAACAAAGACATAAAGTAAAACTGAAAAGATTAAAAAAAATTTCTATGCATCAAGTGAATTAAAAAAAAATTAGATTGCCATCATGCTATCAGAAAAAACAAATGTAAACATTCAACAAATAAATAAGCAAGGAAACTATTATACTGAATGGAACTATCGATGAAAAATCATTATCAGCAATAAATGTATATGCTCCAAATGCCTTAGCATTTAAATTCATAACTGCCCTTCAAGAAGACATAGGCAATAATGCAATAGGGCCAGGAGAATTTAATAAAAGGTAGCTCAGTATTTGGGAGGCTCTGAAGGAAAAGTGTGGGAGACAAGAGGTATTAGACTGCTTACAGAGCTAGTGGGCTGACCTCTTTATACACCTGTGAAACCTGGACTCTCTATCAACACTATGCCAAGAAACTGAATCACCTGAATTGCCTGAAGATTCTGAAGATTAAAATGGCAATATAAGGAACTGGACACTGAGGTCCTTTTTGAAGCTGGCCTGCCAAGTATTCAGTCTCTACTACAAAAATCACAAGGGCTGTCCGTGCTGTTTGAATGCCTAAAAGACTGTTTTATGGAGAATTCACACAAGACAAGCACTCACTCAGAGATCAGAAGTAATACAAAGACAGTCTTAAGGAGTCTCTGAAGAACTTCAGAATCAATCGTGAATCATAGGAGACAATGACACAGGATTGCCAAACATGGCATGCTCATGTCAAAGAGGGCACTGTGCTCTATGAACAAAGCAGAATTGCAGGCACTCAAAAGAAATGTAAAATATGCAAATTTAGAGACATTTCTACTCCAATGATGATATGGAGTATTTGTGCCCAACATTTATGTCATTTTTTGAGCCTGTTTTTGTCTTCTCAGCAATAGTTGGACACACTGTACCTTGACCCCAACATAATGATGTCATTTTGGTCCTCTTTGAGAATGAAGCACAAGAACCAATTAATTTTGCTTACAGATATCAGAAGATAGACAAAAGGGAACGTATGGAAATGAACCAATTTCTGGAGAAATTAAAATTTTAAAAAAACTCTTAGCATTTACTCAATAGTACTGCAAAGGAAGGTTCATATTCTGTGCCATACGAAACTTTTACAAAAACTGACTCTATACTAGAGCATAGTGATATTGTAAAAATAATGTAAGATGGAAGAAATAGTATATGCTATACAAATCATAATATATTCAGAATAGAAATTATTCCCAGAATGAAAAAGAAAAGATACAGATCTAAAAGGAGACTTAACAATGAAATCTTAAATTATGGATGGATCAAAACTCAAATAATACACACACAAAAATTTCTGGGATGCAGGTAAATGTGTCAAAAGAATATTCATACAATAACGCATTAACAAAATGGAAAAAGAGAAGATCAATAATTGAATATGCTTTTAAAAATTCAAAGACAAATCTAAAATAAGCATAAAAGAGGAAATATGAAAAAATTAGAGGTGAGATAGATAATTTGGAACCCCTTCCATAAACTGAAAAAACTAAAATCTTTTCTTTTGAAAAGACTAATAAAATTGATAAACACAATTTGATTAAAAAGAGCAGAAAATCAACTTAATAAAATAGCAAATGAACAAGATAAAAGCACAGTAAAACCAAAAGAAAAAAAAAGATTAAAACAAATTATACACAAACATAGTCTAACAAAATGGAAAACAGAAAGGTAATAGAGGAATACCTCCAAAAATATAAAAAGAAAAGTGATATTCTGGGAGAAATTTACCATTGGAAGTCAGGAGCCATAGAGATAAAGGGATATTCAAAAGTGAGAAGGCAACTGAGGTTGATGGGCAAAGTCTAGAATGTTAGAAGGAACACAATTCAACGGGGTCCTTCTGTGATCTTTCACGTATACTTTCTTTAATGTTCAAGATGCCCTTTTGTTGTTTATTTTAGTGGATTTATTTGTGTTCCTGCTGATTTTACAACTGTATTTTAAGTTCTCTGTCACACATTTTCCATTTTCTTAATGTATATTTTCAAAGATGGCACTTTTCCTCTGAAGAATGATTTAGCTGCATCTGGGAAATTTGTGTAAGTTGTATGATTCCTTTCAACTTCTTATACATAATTATTGTTTCTGTGCTTTCTTCTTTCGCCCAGTTATCATTCGGGTTCTTTCTACATAGGTTTAAGTTTTTTTTTCAGATGTGTTTTTTCCATTTTTATCATATTATGATCTGTAAAGGATGAGTTTATATGCTCTTCTAATACTTATTTTGATTATCCTGTGCTGTAGCATGCCTTGGGAACACTTATAACACCCATATCATATACTACAAACATATGTCTCTTTTCTGATGAAAAAGTTCTTTTAAAAAATTTAGTTTTTAGCTCAACTACATGTAGAAACACATTTTTAACACTAAAAACATTTGTTTCAAATCCTATCTCTTTTTCCTTTTTTCCCCCCATACCCCATTGAGATGATTAGCAATCTGATACAAGTTACATGAGTGTAATTACATACACCATTTCCATATTAGTAAAATTTTTTTGCAAGAAGACTCAAAAAAAAAAAAAGGAAGAAAAGAAGGAAAGAAGTAAGAAAGTGAAAAATAGTATGCTTCAGTCTCTATTCAGACTATATCAATTCTTTTTCTGGAGGTAGATAGCATGTTTCATCATTTGATCCTTCGGGTTTCTTTGGATCATTGTGTGATGATTAAGAATAGTTAAGTCATTCAGAGTTTTTCATTGTATAATATTGCTGTTATTGTATAAAATGTTTTCCTATTTCAGCTCACTTTTTATCAGGTCAGTAAGTCTTTCTAGGTTTCCTTGAAATTATACTGCTTATCATTTCTTATAGGACAATAATATTCAATAACCATAATATACCACAACTTATTCAACCATTCTTCAATTGATAAGCATCCTACCAATTTCCAATTCTTTGCCACCACAAAAAAAGCTGTTATAAATATTTTTGTACATTTAGATCCTTTCCCTTTTTAGGCCTTTTTGGGATATAGACCTAGCAGTGGTATTACTGGACTAAAGGGTATACACAGTTTATAATTCTTTGGGCATGGTTTCATGGAAATGTTCTTGAGTGGACTATTATCCTTTTCCCTTAGAGGCAATTAGGTGATGGAATAGATGGTGAAATGGAACAGAAGTTAGGAAGTCCTCAATTCAAATCTGATTTCAAATATTTATTAGCTGTGTGATCCTTGGAAAGTCACTGCTTGCCTAAGTTTTCTCAATGTAAAATAGAGACATAATAGTATCTACCTTTCAGAATTGTTGTGAGAATAAAGTGGCAATATCAGTAAAACACTTGGCACATTTTCAGCACATAGTGGGTACTTAATAAATAAATGCTTGTTTCCTTCCCACCTGGACCTCTTTTATTCTGCTATCCAAGTCTCTCTCTTCCAGAGAAGTCAGTAGATGACAAATCATGCTGCGAGAGTCAAGGCAAAATGGAAGAATAGTTTTAGATCATGCATCCTTTCTCAGGGGGTATAAAGACAGTTATTTCTCAGTCTTTCAATAATAGAAAATGTATTTATTATCTTCCTGAGGCACATAGCCAGGTAATAACCAAGGCTTATCAAACTGGATGATCACTACTTATTTCTAATGACTCACTTTGGTACAAATGGCATTGCCAGAAGGCCCTGAGAAAGGTTACCAAAAATTATGAGGTAATATAGGGAAGGCCATGAAGACATAGGTTTTCTTTTCATTCCTGTAGCCCAATGAAAGCAAGTTAAACAGAAGAGAAAAACTAAATAATAAAAGGAACAACTCAATAAGCAGATACAAAAAATTAATGATTTGCCAGAACTGTCCCAAATTGAGTAGTGTCTTATAATGTTCTAATTCTTAGGACTATGTCAGATTGGCTAAGATGACAGGAAAAAATAATGATGAATGTTGGAGGGGATGCGGGAAAACTGGGACACTAATGCATTGTTGGTGGAGTTGTGAACGAATCCAACCATTCTGGAGAGCAATCTGGAATTATGCCCAAAAAATTATCAAAATGTGCATATCCTTTGATCCAGCAGTGTTTCTATTGGCTTATATCCCAAAGAAATACTAAAGAAGGGAAAGGGACCTGTATGTGCCAAAATGTTTGTAGCAGCCCTGTTTGTAGTGGCTAGAAACTGGAAAATGAATGGATGCCCATCAATTGGAGAATGGCTGGGTAAATTGTGGTATATGAATGTTATGGAATATTATTGTTCTGTAAGAAATGACCAGCAGGATGAATACAGAGAGGCTTGGAGAGACCTACATGAACTGATGCTAAGTGAAATGAGCAGAACCAGGAGATCATTATACACTTCGACAACGATATTGTATGAGGACATATTTTGATGGAAGTGGATTTCTTTGACAAAGAGACCTGAGTTTCAATTGATAAATGACGGACAAAAGCAGCTACACCCAAAGAAAGAACACCGGGAAACGAATGTGAACTATCTGCATTTTTGTTTTTCTTCCCGGATTATTTATACCTTCTGAATCCAATTCTCCCTACGCAACAAGAGAACTGTTCGGTTCTGCAAACATATATTGTATCTAGGATATACTGCAACATATCCAACATATAAAGGACTGCTTGCCATCTAGGGAGGGGGTGGAGGGAGGGAGGGGAAAAAAAAATCGGAACAGAAATGAGTGTTAATATAATGTAATTATTAAATAAAAAATTTAAAAAAATAAAAAAAAAATAATTCTTAGGACTAAAGGGGAAAAAATAAAGATGAACATTCTGATCACACACATGTAGCTAGTCCTTAAGAAGTTAAAAACTGAAATATCAATGACACACATCAGGGATGGAAACTTTTCTTGTATAAAAAAATATCTGCCAAACCATTTTAGTGGATAGCCATGTCATCTGGAATTTTGTTAGACTTAGAGTTTATCTTGTACTTTTTAGCCTCCATTCTCACCCCCCACTAGGTAATTACAGTCTGCAGGGTTCTGTGGTACCCTCATTACTTATGGATATAGAACTTGAGATGTATAATCCTCATTTTCACTATGCCCAATATCTAGGCTGTTTGTATAAAATATCCTCCAACAAACTTTATTATGACAAGTTCATAAATTCTATAGAGAAACTGTTCTTTTTTCTCTGGTCTGCTCTTTAGTTTATAACAAAATTACTTAGTTGAATAGTAATTGCTATTAAATGTAGGCAATTATGTAATAATTGGATTATACTATGGTTGACATAGACTTAAAAAGGAACTTAGTGGGGTTTTTTTGGTTTTGGTTTTGGTTTTGTTTTGTTTTGTTTTGCGAATTTTGCGAATCAGGAAACTGGGACAGAGTGAGCTAGCAAGTGAACTCTGGACCACAAGTTCAATACTCTGTTCACTCCAATGAGAAATTAATGATCTTTCCTATCCAGTCATTCCCACAGCCTTCCAAAAGGCACTGATCAGATCATAGTATATAAGACCAACAGTAATTTATAGATACGCAAGAAAAAGATTGTGGTGGTTCAGACACTTCATTTATGTAATATAACTTTTCATTTTTCTCTTGGTGTCTCATAGGATATATGGATTTATATATGCAATAAGGTGACATAAAGGAGGATCAACAGTATAACAAATGACAGAAAATAAATGTAGAATGGGAAAAGATAAAAGTCGGGGATTTCAGAGCTTTGAACAGAGAAAGGAAAGACAACTAAACTAGACTTCAAGGTGCAAAAGAACCAACTATCCAATAGGTCAGATTTTGAAGAGAAAAATTCCAATCCCTGTTTCAGAGTTTTTTCTCTCTGCAACATACAATCAATCTACACACATTTTCTCACCACTTCCTGCCTAGGTAAAATCCTGAGGATAGAGTCCTTGTAGATGAGACTGAAACACAGAAACTCACCTTGCCTCTGTCTGAATTTCTGGGTTTGAGGATGACTCCAGCAATCAATGTAGATTTGTGCATATGTACATCTATGGGGGAGGCACAGCAAGGGCCCTATTTATAAGATGATTCTCTGATCTGATCTGCCCCCAGAGCGACAATAATCATATCCCCTGAAAAACACATTACACTGTCTGCATGTCCCCAAGCAGCAAATCACAAAAGCAATTACTGTTGATTAATCATAATTCTTCAATAGCAATTACTAACTTTCAACTTTCATTAATGATTAGACTTGAGAAGTAAGAGTCTCTGAACCTGTATCTGCACACTTGATGGGATTTGGGGACCTTTCTCTGAGTGCTCCCAGGCCCAATGTGCATCCCCATTTTGAATGTTGTTTGCATTGTACCTCTGAGAGAATTTTCTTCTAGCTTAGTGTTATTGCAAGTGTTTGGTGTCCTCAAATAATACCCAGTCAGAGGAGACATTCACTATCAATCCTGTTCCATAGGCCTTATTGTCTACTTGGTGAGTGGAGGAAGCTCTATACCCTTCAGAAAGGGTTTACTAACTTTTCACCACACCCCTCAAAGTATAAGGATTGAGATCCCTCTCTTGACTTCTCATGGCCCCTCATTCTTTCTGGCTTTTCTCCTAGGTCAAAGGAAAGTTTTTCCTCATATTCCATCTGGCCTGCCTGTCTGGTTCCCCTATCTTCAAGCTCTTCCAAACTTTTTCAAAATAATGGATACATATAATAGTAATTGTTAAGTATATTAACTTAGCAATTGATTGAATTTCTCATGTCATAGATTAGCCCTATTAGCTCTCAGGATGGTGAAGTGGATGGCTATTAGTAGCCTACTTCATTGTTATTCAGTCATTTTTAGTTGTATCTGATTCTTCATGACTTCATTTGGAGCTTTCTTGGCAATGATGCCAGAGTGATCTTCCACTTTCTTCTCTAGATCATTTGATAGATGAGAAAACTGAGACAAACAGGATTGAGTGACTTGCCCAGGATCACATAAGCTAGTAAGTCCTGGAGGCCAAACTTGAACTCAAGGAGATGAGTTTTCTTGACTCCAGTCCTAGCACTCTATCCATTGCTCTTTTTCACCAATTACTTCCCTCCTTACTTTTCCATTCCAGGATCTTTTCTCAGGGCTGTCCATCTATCAATCATGATGCCAACCAATGGTATCAATCTCTTTTTGGGTGCCTCCACTTTTCCCTTCTCATTCTCTCCTATACCCTCTATGTTCTGGCTTCTGAGCTCATCATTCAACTGAAAGTGCTTCCTCCAATATTATGAATGATCTCTTGGTTGTTAAATCTAGTGACTTTTTCCCAGTGCTGACCCTTCTTGTCCTCCCTATAGCCTTTGAAATTTTTCATCATTCTCTTCTCCTGAATTCTCTCCAGATTTTTCTGACTCATTTCTCTCCTGGAATTCCTTTTTCTCAGACTGCGACTTCTTAGTTTCCTTTGCTAGATCTTGTATCCATTAATAAAAAGTTAATGGTCCCCAAAAGTCTACCCTGGATTCGTTTTCTTCTTGTATGCTATCTTGCTTAGTCATACCACATCATTGTTTTTCTTATTATTTGTCTGCAGAAGTTTCCTACATCCATATATACATGCTGATTTCTCTCCTGACCCCTCATATTCTGCTTCCAATTGCCTTTTAGACTTTAGGTGACTGTCAACATTTTATGTTCAACATGTCTAAAATAGAACTCATCTTCTTGTTTCTGCTCCAAATTCTCCACTTTCCCTATCTTTCCTATTAGTTGTTTAAGTGTCATTTTCTTCCCAGTCACTTAGGCCTGAAACTTTGGTGTTGTCCTTGAATTGTCATCTGTACTCTTCTCATCTCTCTAATTTGTTGTCAGAATCTGTGTCTGTCTGTCTGTCTCCCCTGTTTTTCTGTCTCCGTCTCTCTCCCTGTCTAACATTCCTTGTATCCCTCATATATTTCCTTCTCTGCACAACCCAGTCAATAATCTTTGTACGGGTCTTCCATACTTCTTGAATAGACCAATGCATAGACAGGCCTCTGCTTGCTTTCTCTTCTCAAATCTTTCCCCAATACTATCCATTTCCACTTAACTGCTAAAGTGATTTTCCTAATCAGGTTTGATCATGTTCACACTCCCAGATCACATAATCAATAGATTCCAGTGGCTCCAATTACCTCCAGCGTCAAACAAATAATCCTCCATTTAATTTAACCCTTTCCAATTTTTTCAATTTAGGTAACACTTGATTTCCCCTGATATTCTCCAAGAACCATTTACACTGGATCACTTGTTGTTATTCACATATTAAACTCCATCTCTTAACTTCCTGAATTTACATAAACTATCTCCTGTGAAAATTTTCCCTGAGATTAACAAGTCTGTTTTTTCATGAGTTCCCTTACTGTACATATACTCATATGTATGATCATCTCTTAGAAACACATGCTTTTATTGTGGTGAAAAATCTTTGAGGATATGGGTGGACTGTCGCACTTCAGATGCCAGAAATGTGGCATACAGAGTAAGCCACATAAAAGGAACTAATCCGAAACCTTCAATGAGCCAATAAATAGTCTTGCTTAGTCCCATATGCCAGACAGACCTTCCAGAGGGGTGCACTTCAAACTGACTTAAATCAGCCTTATGATCTACCATTGCTACAAAACATCCTTCTGTGTCTCACCTTTTTTCAAAAAGATTATCTTCTTTCCACCCACACTCTTTTTCTGACTCTCCCTTTGTGGTTTTCAAGCATAAATTACCCTCTGTCTCTTCTGAACTGAGACTTCCTTGTGTACTTGACTGTTATGGGCCAGAACTATGAATTTGAAACAAGGTGTTAAGTCAGTGGAATTGATAAAGACAATGGTATTTCAGTACATGTACTTAGTACTTAATATAGTTCCACAAGATTCATACCTATGATAAGAGAGCATATAAGTTCGGACAAACTCATCTAGAATCAGAACTAGGGAAGATGGAGAAGAGGTGATGGTCTTTCTGCCTCCCCCACAGAAACCAAGACCCATTCAGGAGGACCTCAAGAAAACTGACCCGGGCCCCAGGCAAGGAGACAATAAAGGATTTGAACTTTAACACTTGGCTGTTCATGTGCTGATTACTCTGAGATCCCAGAGATCCCAAGAAAATGAACAAAAAAGATTACACTTGACTGCCTCTGTACTAGTATCTAATTTTCCTTCTGCTTTCAACTCAATTTGGACCCTTCTGTATTTGATGGCTAAACTTCACAATATTGATATTTCTGGCATCAGAAGTGAGATTCATTGTGCCTTACAATATCAATCTGTTGCCTCAAATTGAACTCATAGTCCACCCATATCTACAAAGATTTTTCACAACTATAAAGCCATGTGTTTCTAAGAGATGATCATACTAATCAGCGTATTAACAACTTTTTGAGGGCCTGGATTTAAAAGAATATTCATGGAATTTATGGGAATTAAAGAAGGTTCCTAGTGGTATATCTGTCTGATACCTAATTCTCTTCTCACTCTTGTACTATTCTCCATTTTCATGAGAAATCTGAATGAATGCGTAAATGGATGCTAATCTGATTTAATGATGATATAAAGCAGAATGCTATGTTTAACTGATATATGATAACTTCTTTTACATCAGCACTTAATCTCTATTGTTTATTTAGTTTATATATAAATTATATATTTGATTCAGCTAAGTGCTTTTTTCTCTTATTACCTGGCCCAAGCTGAAACTCCTTGGATTCATTTTTGTTATTCTTTTTTTCCCCGAGGTAATTGGAGTTAAGTGACTTGTCCAGGGTAACGCAGCCAGGAAGTGTTAAGTGTCTGAGGCCAGATTTGAACTCAGTTTCTCCAGACTTCAGGGCTGGTGCTCCATTCAGCTTCTCTGGATATCCAAGATCTATCCAACTTAGCTTCCCCCATTTTTGTTATTCCTTACATCTTGCATTTCTTCTTTCCCTTTCAATTTAGATAAATGAGCTAAATGTTTCTCTTTTCCCTGTCCCTAGTCCAACCTATTTTTCTATTTCAGTAATATTAATTAGTAAATCACCTTTCCTAGAAGTGCTTTCTTTCTTCTTCTTTTAGTATTCCTTATTCATTGGATTCTTGAGAATCTATTTTCAGGAATGCTATTTCTCCATGGAAGTCACAGGATTAGTGTTTAGTAACCTCACTTGAGGGGATCCAGCCTCTCTTTGACTCTTCCTTCATTGCTAATCCCTTTTGCTGTCATGCCATACTGCCTTTGAAGTCTTACCGTATATTCTGAAAAAGATATCTTGCTATATACGTAAATACTTTCTTCATCCTGAGAGATGTTATCTTGACTTTTATCTTGCCTCTAAACTTTAATGATTCTGGCAGTGAGAGTGAAGCTGAGGACTGCACATCTCCAAATTATGTATGAGTTAAAAATATTGCCCATACCACTTTTCCCTATGTTAAAGTCCTCTGATGACAGGCAAGTGAGGAAGCTGCAGACACATGTTCACTGGAAGTTGTAGTCACAATCCTGCATATAGGCAGCCCAGGCCACAAAGAGTTTCCTTCTCACTGGACTGAATCAGTAGTGAAATTTAGCAGCCCCTGACTATCTGAGCAAGCTTTTCAAAGCCCACAGTGCTCATCTCCTGGAATGAAGAAGGGCTATAAAAGATGCTCTTAAAAAAATTATCTACTTCAGCCAATCCTGGAGTACTTAGGACAAGATGTATGAATCCCACCCTGTGGTGAAAACACACAAAGCACAAAACTTTTGTGAAGATGATTCTACTCACAATGGGAACATGGAATGTGTGCATACTTGTGGATAACATGAGTCCTTGTAGAGGTGAAAGCTAAAGAGTTCTTGTGAGAGAACTCAGGAGGCACGGAATCCAAAAACAGCCCTGAGGAAAACAAGACTATCAAAGGAAGACCAGCTTACTAAAGTTGGAGCTGGATACATGTTTTCTGCAGAGGCCACAGTGATGAGGAATACTTAGAAGCCAACACATGTAAAGAGCTGAAACTCCAAATAGGTGCACTTGAATCAAACAACCAAGCACTTAAGGCTAATAACTATTGAACAATAACTCTATTTGCATGTTTGGAACTTCTCTTCTCACAGTTAATGCTAGCTCAATGCTTGGGGTTAAGAGAATTGTAAGGAGGGATGAGGGAGTGGAGTGAGACGAGCCAGAGTCACTTTGGAGGTGGATGAAGAGAAGGGAGGTTATGGAGAGTTTGTGGCAGTCTTGTCCATCCCCTTCACTTCTCCCCCTAAAGACCAAGGGCTTTTGCTTATTCTGACTCTGGCTGATTCTGAGGCCTCCAGGGGGCTAACCTGGGCTTCACAGACACAGATTTTGCAATTAAAATTAATCTAGTCAACAAGTTTATATGTCTATGAAAAGGAATGAATGGCAGGCTTGTGATCCTTCCTAGCACAATCATTAATCCTAGATGGAAAAGCTCTATACAGCCCTAACGAAAAGATAATGGAAAAGAGAGAACATCCTTGGCTTATCCAAGTCTTCTTTGCAACAATAAAATCTTTTTTGATGAGTTACAAGTGGCAATGAGATACTGAAAGAAACCAGCTACTCTGGCCATACATTGCAAAAATGGCAAATGACAAACAAAAGGGAGTTATAAGTATTACCTTTTATGACAGACCATTCAACTTTTAGAAATTCAGCCATGGACAAATACATTTTATTTTTATGTTACATAAATTTATCTATTTTAATTTCTCCCCATATCATTATATTTTTTCTTTTTTTTTAAACTATCCAAGTATTTCTATCCTTGTAATATTCAGGCTAGCTTTCTGGAGGTCCTTTGAACAGACCTTGGTCTCAGCAGGATAGTCACCATGAGGATGGACAAGAATAGAGTCCAAAGTCTTCATTGTCTTTCTCAAAGTTTATCTCCTTCACAGTCTGTGTCTGTCATAGTCTAATCCAGTCTCAGTCTGACCCAGTCTCCTCCAGCAGTCAAACAGTCTGACAGTCTCAACCAGTCTCAGTCTTAGTCTAACTTTGTCCCCAGTTCTCTCAGCCCTTGAATACCCTATTACAATGACATCATTACAGTATACTGAGTATAAGCTAATCCAGAATGATTACATCATTAAATTAAAGTAATTATATAAATATATCATACTAGATATATACTGTTTACACCTTGTTTCAAGTATACTTCTTTTAAGTATTCTTCTCCAAATTTCTAGCCCTCTACATATCCCAAAAGCAATTTTGAAAATTCTCAGAAACAATACTCTCAACACATAGATATATTGTCAAAATATAACTCTATCAAAACAAACAACCACATTGGATATGTCTAAAAGATATAATCATCTTGCTGCATTTTAAATTCATTTACTTCTCTGAAATGACAGACTTCATCTTCAGTGTTTCGATATGAATCTTTATATTTCAAATATCTTTCTTCTAAGTAAAGTATTATTTTTAATTCATTTTGATAACCCTTTTTGTTTTGTGAGTTCATTTAATTCACATTCACAATTATGATACTTATTTTCTGCTATTTTCTTAAATTTTTTTCTTTTATATATTCTTCTGTCCCTATTTATTCCAAGTTATTTTCCTTTCTTAGTCTTTAATGTAGATAAACCAAGCTAGATTAATGGTTTATTACTGTGTTAATTAGAATTCTAAAGCCTTCCATAGGGATTTTTCTTTTCTCTCTCTTTTTTTTTAGATTATACATGTACATTCATTTTTTACATATTTTCATATGAATCAGGTTAGGAAATCAAAAAGGAAAGGCCATAAAGAAGAAGAAAAAAAGCACAAAAAAGTGCAAATATGTGTGTTGTTCCTCATTCAATCTCCATAGTTTACTCTCTGGATGTAGATGTTGTTTTCTGAATTGCTTAGAAGAATCAAGTATATCATAATTGATAATTGCACAATCTTGTGGCTGTGTACAATGTTTACCAGGTTCTTTTTATCTTCAGTCAGCATCATTTCATGTAAATCTTCCCAGGCCTTTCTAAAATCAGCCTGTTCATCATTTTTATAGAACAATAATATTCCATTATTTTCATATATCATAACTTATTCAGCTATTCCTTAAGTGATGGGCATCTACTCATTCTCCAATTGTCATGGCAAAAAAAGTTGCTACAAACCTTGAGGTCTAGATTCATCTGAAGCTTTGATTAGTGAGATTTGCTTTTGGAGGTAAAATCTCCTGGCCTGTAAGTGATATTATTTGGGAGTTTTAAATTCAGGCATTACTGTCAGATCATCCAAACGGTGCTTCATCATCTGAAAGGAACTGGGTCATTTACCTGAAGTAAAACTGAATTGAGGCTGCTTTATCCAGTGTCATGTATGTGCTCTCAGATTGAGGCCCTGAAGTATCAGTTTTGACTAATTATATTATATTATAATCATGACCCTGCCTTTTTCCTCCAGTAGAAGATTTCTATGATCAGAACAAATGTGAGACCTAATGGTTATATTTTTTCCTGGGACTACAGCTGACACATCTTTACCATTTGTTTGTTCTGTGATACAGACATGTTTCCTTACACGGGAAGCTACTGGCCAATCTATATAGGCCTCTCCCCATCATGTAGCAGTCCTTGTGGACCAGTCTTTCTAATTTAGACTATTCTAACTTTTATTTGTTAGATTTGTTTTTTCTAGATTTTGGGCAAGTTACATCTCTATTGACCAGCTTCAGGGACCTGGGTAAACCCATTTAATGCTTCAATCAGTTCCAGCACTTCCTGAAAATAGGATCCTTTGGCATGATTCAGCTCCACACCCATTTCTCAGCAGGAAGCAGTTTCAGAAAATGAGACCATCACCCCTGCCCCAATGGACTTTGTTCCCCATTGATTTGAGAGGAATTGGAACTGGTTGATGAATGACTGCCAAATTCTGACTGGGTCCCTTGTTAACAATGGATTTAGGATGAAAAATATTGGGTTAAAATAAAAATATTGGGTAACTGTTGCTGAAAAAGTACGTACTATTAACAATTCAGTTTAGTGCTTATCAAATTATAATATGTATCTGAATTATCTAATTGAACATAATGTTCCCTTCTGAATATGTAATTATTTGAGGGATCTCTAGATGAATTCCAGAGTAGCAACCCCCTACTATAGTAATGTATTATGTATAGGAACTTTAACTCACTTTCAGGACTTATATGTGAAATGGTTCCTTGACAATTGGAGCCCTGCCTGTTCCCTCTTGTATGATTCCTTAGGTGAAGAAAAACTGGGGGAGAAGAGATCAGGGACTAGGAAAGGTGGTGGGTTTTCCCAGAAGCACTTGAAAGAATGGGAAACCATCTTCAGACTACTCACCTAGGGATTAGATTGAAGGGACAGCAGCTGAGGGAGACTTGTTAAGTGTATTTGACAAATGAACTTGAGGTAGCAGGTTGCAGGTATCTCTCTAGCCACCATAGTAATCATTCCCACAACTTCAGTTCTGCCTAAACCCATTCAGCCCATGCTACCCCTACTGCCACCAGTTCCTGTTCACTTTGCCCCAGGTACTACTGCCCCTCCTCGCCCACCAGTCTGAATTGGAAGCCCTCCCTGCAGTCCTTTTCATCTTTACTGCTTGCTTGGTTTATTAACCATTGTACATTCATTTTTAACCTCCACAAATCCCCCAACAGGGCTGTGATTGCTGGCTCTGCTTTACCTTTGAACCCATTAATTTTGTTGGAATCGTCTTAACAGACCCAGTTTCTGGAACCATTTCTCAATCTACCTTTTCTTGGGAACAACCAAAATCTCCTTGGAAATCTCCAAGATACAGGCACCTTTCCTGTGAGTGCCTCCACAAATCTTTCTTTAGTCCTGTAACCCCAGTTCCTTAATTAATATTTCACTACCCACAAATGATGCTGTAGTTTTGTATCAGAGTCCTGAAGTGTGCATACGCTCACACCCTTTCTATATTCTGGTATTGGTTTTCCCTCTGCTGTCTATTTTTCTGGGCAGAGATTAGTGCAGCCATTTCAGGTCTCATCTTTCTCTCCTTGGAGTCTCTCCACCATGTGGTACAGTTTCTTTTCCCCCAGTAGAAGGTTTGGATTGGCCAGCACAATTGCCTTGATCACTGCTGCTTTTTCTTCAAGGAGATGTTGAGTTAAGTGCGCAGATAAATGCAGACCTAACTCACATGGAATTGTCCAACTCAAAGTGGATTCCCTGGCTGAGATGGTGCTCCAGACCTGCAGAGGAGCCAACATACTATTCTTGCAATGGGGAGGCCTCTGTGCCACGCTCAACAAGGAATGCTATTAACAACTGGGGTTATCAGGGAGAGTCTGGCTCTTGTCTGTAAGAATCTTGACACAGCCAATGGGAGCGGGGTCAGGGGACGCTTATCTTGCCCCTTATGAGACCATTGTTTCACCTTCTCCTTGGCCTCCCCATAGGTCCTGGCATCTTTTCTAATCTTATGTTAACTTATCAGCTCCCAGGTAGAATTGGTCAAAATCATGGTGCTGAGACCCTCAAAGATGATTCAAGGATTTGAGTACTCACTAGAGAGAGTGGGGAATATATTGGGGTCATAGCCATCCCACCTCCTTTCCATTAGGACTGGAAATTGAGTTTTGCATCCCATTGTGATAGAAAAGAGAAACAATATCCAGGTTCCTGCCACTCCGATTCCATTCTTGCCCAAAATTACTCTAGGAATAGAATTATGTCATCTTGCCTCCTGCCTAAAAACCCAAGTTATGCCCTCGTTATATTCCCTATCTATCCAAGAATGCTCTTCCTCTCTTGTCTGATAGGGCCTGAGCCACAATCTCCAAAGCTGTAAATAACAAGTTAATTCTCCTCTCCCTGCTCTCTCTCTCTGAAGTAAAGATAACAACAGCTGTACAATGTTAGACTAATTGCAACCTTGGCTTCTGTATCCTGCTTACAAACACTAGTTAGCTAAAACCCTATATAAGTTGCCCGCCTCAGTTCATCTGGGCCAAATGCTTTGGACAAGAGTCCCATTTGGTCAGTTAGCCTAAATTCTCCACATTAAAGGTTAAAAACTAATCTCTGCCTCAGTTACTCTGCTATTAAAGTCAATGTTTAACAACCATCTTTCTCTAGTTTCCATTTAATCTTTACATTTTCTCCACCATTTTCTTAAGTCTACACCATCAACAAATCCATAAAATAAGCCCCAAATCGTAGCATTTGCTGACTTCTGAGGTATAAGTGTTCACCCTAAAAACTTCACAATTGTTTCTGGCTCCAGGATCCTCATCCTTCTTTGAATTTAGATTTGGAGGTAAAGCTCATAAAGTCAAATTGTGGCAAGTTGAATTTGATATGTGTTTAAGACATCTGATTTCACCTTAAAACTAGACATATAGATCTGAAAGACATTTAAGAAAGATAATTAACCCCCTGGGAGTTTCTGAGATGATAAAATGAGTGTTTATAAAGAGTAAAGAAGGCCAGGTACATAGCTTTGATAGTATATCCACAGTCAGCAGAAGTAAGGGCAGCTGAAAGGTAGAACTAAGAATGCAGTGCCACAAAAATCCAGAGGAGGGAACTCTAAGATGAGAAAGTGGCCAAAAGAATCAAATGCTTTAGAGATTCAGGAACATGAGGAGTCAGGGAAGACCATTATTGTGTATTGATGTCAAGTTTTTTGCCAATCTCTGACAAACATTTTGTTTTATTATTTTTTCCTCTTGCCTCTCTTTTGCTTCCAACCTCATTCTCTAGTTCTTTTTCAGAAGATCTACCATTAAAGACTGACTGTCTTTTGGTTTGAATTTTTCTCACCATTTGATTGTATTAGATATCATTCCTTCCCATTCAACTCACACCTCTTCCCTCTATAAATACTCTTTCTAACTGCCTTAATAATGAAAAAGTTCTTATGAATTATAAGAATTATTTTTCCATGTAGAAATATAAACAATTTGCCTCATTAAATGCCTTATTTTACTTTGCTGTTTACCTTTTTATGTTTCTCTTAAATCTTGTGTCTAAAAGTCAAATGTCCTATTCACCTTAGGTCTCTTCAACAAGAACGTTTGAAAGTCTTCTATTTTCCTGAATGATCATTCTCTCCTCTTTCCCCTCCAGAGATTATATTCAATTTTGCAGGATAGGTGATTCTTGGTTGTGATCTTAGTTCCTTTCCCCTCTGGAATAGCATATCCAAAGCCTTCCAAGTCACTAAAATACAAGCTGCTAAATTGTTTCTTTCTGGCTGTTTGTAATATCTTTTCCTTAACCTGGGAGCTCTAGAATTTGGATATAATATTCTCGTGAGTTTTTTTTCTGGCATCTCTTTCAGGTGATAAGTAGATTGTTTCAATTTTTCTTTTACTCTCTAGTTATAGATTATCTGGGATGTTTTCATTGATAACTTTTTTTTGGCAAGATGTCTAGGCTCTATTTTTGATCATGGCTTTTAGGTTGTCCAATAATTTAAAATGATCTCTCCTGCATTTATTTTTCTTGGTCAGATGTTTTTTCACATTGTTTTCTGTTTTTTCAATTTTTGTTTCTGTTTTATTGTTTCTTGATTTCACCTTAAGTCATTAGCTTCCACTCACACAATTCAAATTTTTAAGGATTTTTTTCAGTTAGCTTTTGTTCCCATTTTTTGATTTGCACAATTCTACTTTTTATGATCTATTACTTGACTTTTCATTCTTTGATAAAGTAGAGCTCTATCTTCTGGGTAAAAAGTGCACCTTCCCAAGCTTTGGGGTTTTGTGTAGCTGTTTTCAGAGATAATTCCAAGGACCTGTAAAATTTCAGTTTCTCCAAAGTGGTATGATCTAAGCACAGATGTGTGTATCATTCTCCTGTGCTCAGGTCTGTGAATGACCACAAGCACTTTTTTCCACCCTGGAACAGTGAGAGGTTCACCACTACCTTGTAGCTCAAACAATGCTGTGATAGTCCTCCTCCTCACCCTGGGACTGCCACCAAGAATAGCAGTTTGCATCTGAGTATAGATAAATAAGAGTCCTGCTTCAGTACTAACAAAGTGACCAGTATTATCACCTTCTGACCAGTTGTCTGACCCCACTTCCGTCTCTGGGCTGACAACTCTAGAAGAAGCTGCTGTCACTGCTGATTCATTGGCTCCCAAAGCCTGCTCCTGGTTTTCTGGGATAAGGAAATGTTGTTGCAGGTTGTGCTGGAGTATGCTTCATTTGCTCTGTGGGGCATCAGAACTTTCCTGCTACCTTTTTAAACTGTCTTTAGTGTCTGTGGGATGAGAGGTCTGAAAACCACCACTGCTGCCACTGATTCCATTGTCCTGAAGACTGCTCCTGATTTGCTGGAGTTGGAGGCTTTAAGATCCATTCTCATCATGGTCCAGCAAATGTTCTCATGTAATGTTCTCTCTAAAATGTAATGTTCTTTGTTGAGGTTTTCTTGGGGTCTTTGGAGACAGCCTTCATTTCAGTTCAGTAATCACCACCCAAGTAGCAGGGGTTAAAGTCCAAAGTCCAATTTCTTTATCGTCTCCTTGCCTGGGGCCCAGTTAGCTTTCTGGGAGGCCTATCTCTCTCCTTGGTTCCAAGAGCTTGAGCTCCTGCCTCTGTCTCTGCCCTCTGAATCTCTCCAAATCCAAAGGTTTGTGCTTCAGCCTCCAGCCACCACAAAGGTAGAAGATGGAATGAATCTGTCTCAGCCTCCGAGAGCTTCTAGTGTGCTTGTCTTTTTTGGCCCTGAGAGCTTCTTCCTAATATGCTCTACACTGAGTATAAATCAATCATTATATCACTAGGAAACCATTATTTGTTACAGGATTAAATCAATGCTAAACTAGATTTAACCATTGTCTCCTCAATTCCAGTTAGTGACTTGTTTGAAATTCTGGCCCATATCATCTCCTTGTAGGATTAAATCAACCATTCTGAACCATGCTAAATTAGATAACTATTGTCTCTATCAATTCCACTGACAGTACCTTTTAAGAATCCTTTGTTTCAAGTTCAAAGTTCTGGTCCATAACAATTATCTAGTGTGGAAAATTCTCATCACCTCTCCTTACATAAACATTGATGGCCTCTTCCAATCTATTTTATGTAACTTCTCACTGATATCTGACCATGTATTGGTCACAAAGTGCAATTTCAAGGTATCTTCTACTTCTGGGTTGTCAGGATCAAATCCATCATCCTCATCCTTTCCTTGAGTCATCCCAAAGGCTCTTTTCTTGTTCTGTGCCTTTGTAGTACATTTAGAATTCCCATAATTATCCATTCCCCAAGATCCCTTATACTTTCGTGATGTACAGGGTTATTGTGATCCCAATTCGGATCTACTAAAGGATATTTCTGGTCAGCTGGGACTACTCCTGCAGCTGGAGGGTGTCTTCTATTTCACTCCTTCATAGCAGCTCTTCTAATTAGTCCCCTCTTCTTGTGAGAACAGGGCATTCAAAATAGATGTAAGTTCTCCCTAAGTAAATAAGTCCCAGGAATATGTCAAATTGTTCTACTATCCCAATGGGATCTTCTATCATGGATCTCATTTCCTTTTAAAATTTCCTTACTTCTATATAATAATATAATTTCCTTACTTCTATGGAATATTAGAAAAATAAGGTATGATAGATCTCTGGAGAAAACTGAATGGTGACAGAAAGGAGTATACTTTCTTCTCAGCAGTTCATGGAACCTACACAAAAAATGAACATATATTAGGACATAAAGACCTCAAAATTAAATGCAGGAAGGCAGAAATAGTAAATGCTTTCTTTTCAGATCCCAATGCAATAAAAACTACATTCAACAAAAAGTTAGGTGTAAATAGACCAAAAATTAATTGGAAACTAAATTATCTCATCTTAAAGAATGATTGGGTGAAACAGCT
The DNA here is from genome assembly GCF_016432865.1 of Antechinus flavipes. Taxonomy (NCBI): domain Eukaryota; kingdom Metazoa; phylum Chordata; class Mammalia; order Dasyuromorphia; family Dasyuridae; genus Antechinus; species Antechinus flavipes. Next base: position 631,316,969 of record NC_067400.1, on the reverse strand, counting down.
AATTATAGACACAATTAATAATTTCACTCAAGATAATGACAACGGTAAGAAATCATACCAAAATTTATGGGATGCAGCCAAAGTGGTAATAAGGGGAAATTTTATATCCCAATTACTGTAAAGACAATTTTTAACACTTTAAAAAATTTATTCAATTCCAAATTCTTTTGCTCTCCTTTTCACTTCCTCTCACCTTAAGATGATCAGCAATTTACAAAAGTTATACAGGTGCAGTAATGTAAAATAAATTTTCTCAAGAATTTTCACCTCATGAAAACTGAATAGGGCAAGAGTGAAGGATCCTAGTCAGGGCTAGCAGTGCTGGCTACAACTGTGGACAAAGATGACTAAGCAGTTGCTTGGAAAGTGCAGTATTTTAGGGAGCAAAAACATTTCCAGAACAGCAGTTGAGAAACCCTACATGTGGCTTAAGTGAGAACTGTTTCTGAGGTTGAGTCCCTAGACAGAATTCAGAATATAACAGTAAGGAGGAGCTGAGGAATACCCAGCATGACCCAGAGCTCAGAAATCAAACTTGACTATAATAATGATCACTGTTATAAACTGCTAACAATAAATGTTTATTTTTACAAACATATATATATATACATATATATACACAAATATATATAATAAATATAAAAATAAAATAAAACTAAATTAAAATTCAGGATGAGTAAGGAAAGGAAAGGAAAAAGAACCTGACAATATCTACTCTGGTATAAAAGAAGATCTGGGTTAATATTCAGAAGATAGTGGGGTTAAAAAAACAAGCCATTCCTGTCTTAAAGAGAAACACTAAAGGCATACGACAAGTCCAAAAGGAGTTCCTGGAAGAACGTAAAAAGGAATTCAAAAATCAAATAATAGATCAAGGAAATATTAGGAGGGGAAATGAAAGCAATCCAAGAAATTATGAAAAGAAAGTTAATCAATTTGAAAGAAGTTTAAAAAAAAACTCCTTGAAAAATAGAATTAAACCAGAGGAATTGTGTAGCCTTATGAGACACCAAAAAATAATGAAACTCAAAAAAAAAAAAAATAGAAGAGATATAGTTCTCTTCATTTTCCTGGTTATTGCCATTGGGTTTGTATAGTATATAGTACAAATGGTTCTAGGAGTTCTATTCATTTCTCTCTGCCTCAGGTGAAAAAAACATGAAGGGGAACTAGATTAGATATAAAGACAAGAACTGAATCCAGTAGCCCAGGACTTGATAAACTCAAGAATATCAATGACTCCCTGCCGCCACCTCCTACTATGTGAAAGTGAAAATGGAGACTGGATCTTCTGGTAGAGTCACCAGTTCAAGAAAGATGGAAAAGGAAAAGGAAGGAGAACCATGAGCTCAGCACTCCCATACCTCCTGAAAACCGATGAAGAACATCTTGCCCCAGCCTGAATCCTCCCTTGACAATCTTGAAACTACACTGAGGCCTTGTTCCAGACCCACAGATTCCTGGCAGGGAGACGCCTATGTGAACCCCAGACAGGGACAGGTACCCATGGAGTAGTTTTCTCCATGGTCTCTGGCTCTGGGCCAGCAGCCTTTCTCCCCTCTTAGACAACAACCCAAGGCAGGGATACTCAGTCAAAAGTAGAATAGAAGATTGAAGGAAGTAGAGTCCTGATAGCCGGCATTGCAGTCTAAAAGATATGTACATATGTAAACTCAAGATAATGCTCTTGGGAATCTGGGGGTCCATTGGCTGGGTAGAGGGAGACCTGAAGGGATTAGCCCTCCTAAATTTGTTTTTGGTGTGGACTACTATCAATCCCAATGATAAAGGACTTTCCTAAGGAGGCTCTCGGTTGGCTAAGGGGCGTGAGGGTAACCAAGGGCCTCTGCCAACACCTGGACTAGGTCCAAGGTGGTAAAATGGGATAGAAGCAGTCCAAGAATTTGTATCAGGACATTAGCTAGGGAATTCAAGACTGGGATGAACTTTCCAGATATAAAAGGGAAGAAAACTGGGAAAATGTTCCCAGGACTATTTGGATATATCAGACTTAAATCTGTTTGTGAAAGGTGAAAATACAGTTCTGCATGTGTCTGCATGTGTCTGTCTGCTTTGCATTTTGTTCTGTGTTAAAAGTTAGCAAGCTCGTAAGAGATAAGAATTCAGCCTCTGTGTTACAGGCTTAGAAAAATATGAGATGAACCAAATCAGTTCCAATAGAGCAGTAATGAATTGAACCAGCTTCACCCAGTGAAAGAACTCTGGGAGATGACTATGAACCACTACATAGAATTTCCAATCCCTGTATTTTTGTCCGCCTGCATTTTTGATTTCCTTCACAGGCTAATTGTACACTATTTCAAAGTCCAATTCTTTTTGTACAGCAAAATAACTGTATGGACATGTATACATATATTGTATTTGACTTATACTTTAACATATTTAACATGTATTGGTCAACTTGCCATCTGGGAGGGGGGGGAGAGAGAAAGGGAGGAGCAGGGAAGGAGGGGAAAAATTGGAACAAAAGGTTTTGCAATGGTCAATGCTGGAAAATTACCCATGCATATATCTTGTAACTTAAAAGCTATATATATATTTTTTTTAAAAAGAAAAGAAAAGAAATTAGAGAAAAAATATCAGGCTGAATTGTTAAAATTCATCCAGAGTAGTAATTCTTTCAGAATGGCTCAGAATGTATTGGTCTTAGATCATGGTAAAGTAATTTGGGAACTAGTTTTGGGCTTCTCAAGATTAGGATGGAGCAAGAAAAGAAGTTTGAAAAATCTTTTTTTTTTCCTTTCTCTCTCTCTTCCTCTGGCTGACTGCAGTGGCTTTGCATGAAGGAGGAGAGAAGGGGGAAAACAAAAACATAGATTGAAAGTTTGAAAAGTTTTGAGAAAATAGAAGAACAGTGTGTTATCACTCCTATAAGCAAGAAGCCTGTTATCAGAACTCAGACTTGTGGAATCCTGCGAGAGAAAAAACTCAAGGTAAAGCAAGGATTGGTGCTTAACTCTTTCCTGGCTTACTAAAGAAAAGAAGTTTGAATAGAATAGGTAGATTTTAGGAAATTTCACGAACTAAAGTGTTATGGGCCAGAACTTGAAAGAAGATGCTAAGTAAGTGGAATTGAGGAGACAGTGGTTAAATCTAGTTTAGTATTGATTTAATCCTACAACAAATAATAGTTTCCTAGTGATATAATTATTGGTGTATACTCAGTGTGGCACATATAAGGAGGAGCTGTCAGAGCCAGAAAGGAGAAGCCTACTAGAAGCTCATTCAGAGGAAGCTAGAGGCAGAAGCTGGCAAAGGCAAAGAACTATGGGCAGAAGCTGGCAAAGGCAAAGGACTATGGGCAGAAGCTCTCAGAACCAAAGAGAGAGATAGGTCTCTAAGAAAGCTAACCAGGCCCCAGAAAGGAGACAAGACTTGGAAAAAGACAATAAAGGATTTGGACTTTAACTCCTGGCTGCATTTGGGGTGATTACACTGAACTGAAACAAAGGCTGGCTCCAGAAGCCCCCCAAGAAACCTGCTCCCAGAAAACATTATATTTTAGAGAAGAACATTACATTTTGGCCCCCAATGTAGGGCCATCTGTGACACATTTCATCTGTGACCCAGAAATTAGGATGAGTACAACAAGGAAACTTTGTTAAAGGGCTAAAATAGTACTTCAGCTGAAATGGGACAGAGTGAGGTTCAGGCCCTTGATTGGGACTTCCTTGGGCTGGGTACAGGAAATGGAAGTGGTGCCCACATTTTGAGATCTGGGATAAGACTTCTCTCCAACACCAACTCAGGGTGCCAAGGCTGGAGCTTCTGGAGAGGGTTCCCTAGGAAGAGTGTGCCGTTCTCTGCTCATCATGTCAGGAAAAGCTGAAGGGCAGAGCCACCCCAACCAAAATCCTGACAACAAAAAGGGAAAAAGAATACTGGGCTGCAGGAAGAGACCCAATTGGGTTCCGGAGAATATTACTCCATCCTAGGGGGGAAATTACACTCTGTCCCCTCTTATTTCTTTTTTTACAAATACTTGTTATCTTTGATATTGATATTCCCTGCATTTCCCATCTTATCACCCCCTAGGGAAACATCCCTTATAATTAAGACTAAAAATGAGGAAGAAAGTCAAACAAATTTCAAAGCTCATCAGCCCCTCCGAAGTCTGAAATTATATTATATGTATACATGTTATATAAATGTGCACACACACATATCTGTTATATGCCCCTGCTCTTGGAGGGAAATTTGAAGGGTTGAGCAGATGAGAAGAGAGGTGGTTTATGACATTGGATGTATGCTGTTCCATGGGCCCCAGGTGTCCTGACTTCCTGGCCTTAGCAATCCTGGAGGATCCAGCTGTGTTCCAGCTGGGGAAGAAGGAGATGGAGAGAAAGGGCCCCTTGGTGAGGAGCTGGAGTCTAGGAAAGTACAGTTGGGGTGTGGAGGCAGGGAGCCTAAGGAGGTAAGGGTCTTGGGAGAGGGGAACAAGGGATGGACACGAGGGTAACCAGAGCTAGCTCAGGGTGGGAGGCTCCAAAGGAAAGTGTGGGAGAGGAGAGGTATTAGAGAGACTATCAAAGGAAAGGTGTGCAGAGCCCTTGTGGGGACTCTTTGTTGTTTGCCGTGAAACCTGGACAGCCCCGTGCCGGGCCAGGATCACTTCCCTTTGAATTGGCTCGGGAAGATGCTGAAACCCCCCTGGCAGGTACCAGACCCTGGACCCTATCCCTGCTCCACTGCAGCTCCGCTGGGCTGGCCAGTGTTGAACGGCAAAGGGCCGCTTGCTTAAAAGAACATTTTAGGGAAAACTGGCCCCAGGGGAGTGCTGCCCGGTGGTCAGAAGTGATTCAAGCCCAAGATCCAGGTCTCTCTGAAGAACTCTGGAGAAAGTGTTTCATGGGAGAAGGAGCCGGGCTCCGGGAGCAAGGCCCGTTAGCAATGCGACAGATGCAGTCGGAGAATCCACCCCAGATCGTCAGAGGGCCTGTCTGTGCCCGACCGCTGGCAGGACTCCGGCTCCCGGCGGTCGGACCCACCCTGACGTCATGTTGGTCCCCTTGGAGAACGAAGGGCCGCAACCACGTGAGGAAGAAGGGGAACTTAGAGAGGGAGAGCTGGAAGAGGGGAAGTGGGGAAGGCTTGCGTCCTAGAGCGGGCAGCCGGGAACATAAGGGAGCGCTCAGAGAGGCCCCGCCCGCTGGGGGTGGCCCAGGTGGAATCGGAGCCTTGGGGTGGAGAGTGGAGGCCTGGGAGGAGGGGGGCAGAAGAAGGGGCCATTGCGGTGGCCAAGGCGTTCCACGTGATGGAGGCAGGGCTTGAGAGGTGGGCGTCGCCTGAGATCCTGGTCCTGATGTAATTGGAGGAAAGGGAATGCTGGGGGGCAGAGGGGTTTCTGCGGGGCTGGGGAGGTGGGGCTTTGAGGACTACGAGGCCCCTCCCGGAGGAGGCTGGCAGAAGCCGGAGCTTGGTGCCGACTTTGCTCCGCCTTCTTAGCTTTCCAGTGAAAGGTCTCTTTCTTCCCTGGAGCTGAGATCTCTCTCCCTCTTTCCCTCGGAGCTGAGCTCTTTCTCCTTCCTTCCTTCGGAGCTGAGATCTCTCTTGCCTGCTTCCCCTGCAGCTGAGATCTCTCTGCCGCCTTCTCTGAGCTGAAACCTCTCTGCCTCTTTCCCCCAGAACTGAGAACTCTGTTTTCTTCCCCCAGAGATCTCTCTGCCTTTTTCCTTTGAAGCTGAGATCTCTCTTCCTTTTCTTAGAGCTGAGATCTCTCTGCCTTCTGAAAAGCTTCTCTGCACGTGCAGGTCCCAGGTAGGTCTGAGCCAGGACCTCTCCCGCCCCCGCTTCTGCCCCTTTCTACTGAGACTCAACCTTCCCATCTGACCTCCTGGAGAGTGTGTGGCAGCTCTGCCAGGGAAGAGCTCCCTCCCGAGCCTGGCTCCTGGGGACTACTCCCCCAGGAGTACGACTTCATGCTCAGGCCCCCTGTCACATCCCATCCTGGGAGGCCGTTCCCCATTTTACCATTGGATCACAGTCTCTCAATCTTCACAAGTCACCTAGAACATCTCATCCCTGTAGCAGATGGAGGGAGAGCTCTGGAACTGGGGTCACTGAGGCCCTGCTTGGTCTCATCTCATCTGGGATCCCAAAACCCCTCCTGGTCTCTAGGAGGCTGGGCCAGGGGCATGAGACCAAAGGGAAAGAATTAGGGGGAAGGCAAGTCTTCTTCCTGCTCAGACGCAGGTCACTTCCAGGCCTGACCCTCCCTGATGCCCTCCCCTGAGGGCAGGGTCATTGTACCTGCTCTAAGAGCTCTCTCTCATTCTGGACCAGTCAGCATCCAACCTAGGAAGGGAAGGTACAGATCATGTTTCTCCCTCTGAGATCCTTCTCCCTCCCCAGGTCAGCTTGCAGATGATCAAAGCCTAGAACCAGAGAGATGGCCCCTGACAGCCAGAGACTCTCGTCCCAGGTGAGTGCAGTCCCTCCCCAGAGCCCAGGAAGCTTCCTCCTGTCAGAGGGAGGGGGTTCCTCACAGGAATTGTCTTTCTGGTACCCATTTTGTGCTGCTTCAGGTCACACAAGTGTTCCCACATCTCTCTGAATCCCTCTCCTTTGCCAGGTCTCAGTCCATAAACATTTCAACTATGGCTCCCATGTCCCAAGCACTGTGCTAATTTACTCTGGATACCAAGAAAGGTTTAAAAAATCATAGTCCCTGCCCTCCTTGAGCTATCGCCCTCCCCCACTTCCAATTAATCAGTCCGAGACTTGTCCTAAGAAAGGCAAAAAAGAATTTCATGCTTTCTCATGAGAAAGGAGACACTCAGTGAGGAACCAAACTGGGTCAGCATGGGAGAGCAAAGGTGAGCAGTTCTCAGCAAGCTCACCTAGACCCGCTGGCGTAGGCAGGAACTTTCCCTAGAAACCAAAGCATGATTCCAAGATGTTTGCTCCACAGAGAGAGAAACTGGTAGTCTCACCCTTCCCCCATCCCAAGAGGAGATGTGGTCCAAGAATGTGAATGCACTGAGGGGGCTTCCACAGTGGAAACCTGGAGGGTAAAGAACAAAAGATTCTTTTCAAATCTCAGGCCATCATCTTCCCTCACAAAACCCAGTTCCTGCTCCTAAGAAGCTAGCATTCTTACATTCTTTTCAAGGGAGATAACCCCGACTTTGACCACCCACAGCTTTCTCTTAGGAAATGAACAAAGGTGACTATAAATTGTTTGGTTTTTTTTTTCCCCTAGGATGTTCTTTGGCCTTTAGCAGATAGGTATCTTGGGACAAGGCCATATTAAAAATCTTAACAGCCTTGAGCCATGGCTTAATGAAATGAATGTAGTGGTTTGGGAAAATTCTCCAATTCCTAGTAGATCATCTATGACATGTACTTGTTTGAGCCAATTAAGTCTCTATTCAACCCAAGCTTTATTCAAAATGGAACCCTTCCCTTCAGACAACTGATATTACAGAACTTGGAATGTAGAAAATAAGAGAACATCTCTTTGCTCACAAATTCATTAACAAGAGAGAATGGAAAGCAAAAGGGAAATCTATATTACAAATAGAAGATGAGATGTTTTAAAGAAATCAAAATGACAAAAAAGTGAAGAGATTTTTCTCTGCAAGAAAGAATTGCTCCCCAAAAAAGAAGTTTTGAAAAATCACATCCTATCATTCTGAGGGAAATTGGAAGAAAATGAAATGGAAGAATATCAGTTGCCAAGTTTATTTGTCAAGCAGGGGTTCTATGTGTAGCAGGTTGGAAAAATAGATGACATCTTCTAGCATATCAAAGGATTTGCAAATGTGAGCATTCTCTTTTATGAGAACCACGAGTCTGCCCCTTGACTTATTCTCTTGATTCCTGATCCCCAATGTTCTAAAGTTCTTACATGATATTGAAACAATTTCTTTTTCAGAAATAAACTGCCAGTGTCTTTCTTATGCAGGAGCTCAATCTCCAACCCCAACTGATAAAATATTACATTTTTAATGAAGGAAGGAAACCCTCCTTTCCTCACAGAGTTACTCTTCTTTTACTATAATTAACTATTAAAATGAATAAATGCATTAAAATGAATGATTAAGCGAAGACAGCAAATGGTTTTTAATTGTGATCCATCCCACCTGGTGTCATCTCAGCCCTTGGGTGTAAGAATAGAGAATGTTCCTTCACTTGGCTAGAAATGGTCTCATAATCCCTCATCTGTGGCTGTACTTGGAATAATATCTCTCTAGGACTCTTGTCTTGCTTTCATCGAGTTAAGATAATTTTAGGGAATTTACGAAATCATTCCTTTTGTTGTTGTTGTTCTTTCCTCAATGGTCAGTTTTCAGTTCCCATCCACCCACCCAGAATACAAAGTACTTGAGTCAACTTCTCCCAAAATCTTCATAGAATTTTCTTACCATGTCATTTATAAAACTTCTTATGGGGAGGAATTTCACATCACCTTCTTCTACACATTCTCATACTTCACTGATAGAGAACAGATCTTTTCCCTAATTTAACCAGGAGAAGCATTGTGTGGTAAGACATTTTTACAAGTTTTTAGACTTGCAACATGATTCTTGCTTCAAATGGAAAAGGCCTTTCTCAATATTCCTTTGGGCTCCTAATGCCTGGTTTCAAGTATTGACTCTGACACTCATAAGGTTATATAAGTTTTAGGTAAATCCCATCTCTGCTTCAGTTTCTTCCTCAGTGTTGATAGGATTGTATTAGATCCATTTTGGAGTCTTGCAGCTCTAAATCATATGACTTTTGATCATTTAGGTGACCTTCAAGGATGTGGTGGTAGACTTCACTGAGGAGGAGTGGGGGCTCCTGAATCCTTCTCAGAAGGAGCTGTACAAGGAAGTCATGTTGGAGAATGTCAAGAATCTGCTGTCCCTGGGTAAGGACCACTTCTTGTCTTTTCTCGGTCTTCATAATCAGGCCAAAATTAGCACAAGTGGCAAAGAATAGATCTGTACTCTAGGTGGATCTCAGCTTTAGGAGCTATATGGAGTGCACAATCATCTGTGTGCAATTCTTTATTTGGCCTGAAAAGGCTTGTAACCTGTTGAAGTTGAATAGTTTACCATCAGTCAAATAGCTGGAGAGAGTAATGATCTGAGTTTATTGTCAGAGGAAGAACATAGAGTTTAAAAAGCCACATCTACTTCAAAGAGAAATGTTCAATGGTCACAAGCCCAAAAAGAGTTCTTGGGAGGATTTATAAAGCCTTTCAGAAAAAACTAAAGGGGAGACTAAGGAAAAATTAGGGACAAAAAGAATTCCAAAAAAATCCAAAGAATTCAAGAAAATCATGAAAAGATACTCAATGAATAAGAAGAGATGCAAAAACTTAAGAAAATAACTTCTTAAAAAAGAACTAGCACTATTTATTAGAGAAATACAAATTAAAACAACTCTGAGATACCATCTCACATCTGTTAGGTTGGCTAAGATGACAGGAAAAGATAATGATAAATGTTGGAAAGGATGTGGGAAAACTGGGACATTACTGTATTGTTGGTGGAATTATTAAATGATTCAACCATTCTGGAGAACAATTTGGAACTATGCCCAAAGGGCTGTAAAACTCTGCATACAATTGCATCAAGCAGTATCACTATTGCATCTGTATGTCAAAGAGATCATAATAGAGCAGAAAGGACCCACATGTGAAAAATGTTTGCAGCAGCTCTTTTTGAAGTGGCAAGGACTTGGAAATTGAGTGGATGCCCATCTGTTGGGGAATGACTAAATAAGATGTGATATATGAAAATAATGGAATATTGTTGTTGTATTTTTTTTAAAAAACTGATGAGCAGGACTGATTTTAGAAAAGCCTGGAAAGACATACATGAACTGATGCTGAGTGAAGTGAGCAAACCAAAAGAACATTGTACATAGTAACAACAAGATGATGTGGTGATTGAATGTTTTGGATTCGGCTCTTCTCAACAATGCAATGATTCAAGGCAATTCCAATAGACTTGGGATGGAAAATGCCAATCATATCCAGAGAGAGAACTATGGAGATTGAATATGAATCAGAACAATATTTTCACTTTTTGTTTGTTTCTTTGTTTTTCTTGTGGTTCTTTTTTTTCCCTTTTGGTATGATTTTTCTTGCATAATATGACAAATATGAAAATATATTTAAAAGGGTTGCACATGTTTAACCTACATCAGATTGTTTGCTATTTTGGGAAAGGGGTCAGTAAGGGAGGGAGAGAGTAAAACTTGGAACACAAAGTCTTACAAAAATGAATGTTGAAAACTTTTTACGTGTTTTGGGAAAAATAAAATGCTATTGGAAGAGGGGAGGAAAGGATTTGGCCAAAAAATACTATAAGCCCAAAGACTGAAAAAGTAGACAAGATCTGAAGTATATTATTAAGGGGAAATGATATAGAGAATAGATTAAGGAGAGAGAATATAAGAATTGTTGGATTGCCCAAGAGTTATGAGGGACTCACTAAGGTCAAGCTACTTATTTTTTAGATGTGAAAACATTGTGAGTACTTTTTAAAATCTTTACTTGGGTAGTTTGAAAGAAGAATTTGGACTGAGTTGAAGATGATGGATTGATTCTAAAAAATAAAATTGGGTTAGGAGAGGTAAGGAGCAGTTAGGAAGTTAGGAAGACTCATCTTCAAGAATTCAACTCCATCTTGAAACTCTTAGTTCTGGAAATGGCAAACCACTCCAGAAAGTCCTGGAATAGCAATAAGAATAGAAAAAGAAATAGATGTTATCAGAATAGGGAATGAGGTAATAAAAGTCTCTTTTAATTGATGACATGAAGATATACATTGAAAATCCCAAAGACTCGATTAAAAAATAGTTAAAGCAATTAATAATTTTAGCAAAGCATCCAGATATAAAGTAAACCCATGTAAATAAACAGAGCATCTCTATATATGAGGAACAAAACCCCAAAAGAAGAGATAATAAGAGAGACCCATTTTAAATAACTCTAGATAGTATAAAGTGTCCTTGAATATATCTGCTAAAACAAGCCCAGGAACTACATCAATATAAATATAAAAAACCTTTTATATAAATAAAATCATTTAAATAAATGGAGAGATAATAATTGTTCATGCATAGGCAGGGCCAATATATAAGAATGACAATTTTATTTAATTTGTCTTTTCAATTTGATTGTCCCAGTCAAATTACCAAAAACTTGTTTTACTGAATTAGGAAAAAAAATACCATTTACTTGGAAGAGCAAAAGGTCAAAAATATGAAAGAAACTAAGGAAAATTATGTAAAAGAAAGAGATTTAGTAGAACCAGATCTTAAAGTTGTCTAATTATCAAAACTATCTGGTAATGGCTAAGAAACAATAAATTAGACCAATGTGCAAAAAAAAAGTAGACATACAATTCACAGCAGCAAGTAAAGTAATCTTTCATTTGACAATTAAAGTTTTAGAATAAGAATTCATCATTTGGTAAAAATTGTTGGGAAAACTGGAAAGAAGTATGGCAGAAATTGTTAACATTAAGCCTGGTAGTTAAATTGTCTATTTTTGTTGAATGTCAATGTTTAGCTTGGAGTGAATGAGTATATGATAGGACCGGCACTCTCTGCTGTACATCTCATTAGTCACTTTCATATTCTGTCTATCTCTTCTCTTTACAATGACATAACTGATTAAATGCCAATTTTTGCTCTAAGAATATTCCATGAAGTTTTATTGAATTTAGGTTGATGATGAAAAGATTATGAGCCACATAAGTCTTGTATAGCCACTGCTGTTCCTTTTATTTCAATGTGTATATTTTTTGTATATTTGTGTTTGACTGTTTATTTTCTTCAGTTTTAGAGACCAGATTTGAAGTAAATGAGATGATTAGAAAATTGGGGATTTTGATGGAAGAAACTGAGCTGCAAAGATTCTTGAATGATGCTCTCTGTAACTTCACTTTGAGTGAAATCCAGGACTTTAAAGTCAGAGAAGATAAAAATCCAAAGAGTAATTATGAATTTGATGAAATTGAAAAGAGATTCAGACAGCTTTCATTCCTGTATCAATGTAACCAAATGACCTCAGGAAATAACTGTGTTCTGAATTGTGACTATAGGAAATGTTTTACTAAACTGATAAAGGATTTTCAGTCCCTAGAGAAGCCTCCTGAAATGCATATTTATTCAGGTAATCAATGTGAAATGGCTTTGAAGTGTAATTCAAAACTCATTATAGATCAGAAAAGTGATACTGAAGAAATGTTTTGTGTCGGTAAGCAAGTTTGGAAGGCCTTGAATAAGAACTCTAAGCTCATTACTCATCAGGAAATTCACATTAGAAAGCAACTTGATAAAGATAATGAATGTGAAGCAACCTCAATGAACCATTCGTTTCTTCCTTACCATCACAGATTTGACCTTAGAATGAAGAAGTATGCATTTCATGAGTATGAGAAGGCCACTGATCAAAATTCAGATTTTGATATAAATCAGAAGATTGATACTGGAGGATTTTATAAATGTCATGAATGTGGAAAGGATTTCTCTTATAAATCACTCCTTTTTAGCCATCAGAGAATTCACACTGGGAAAAAACTTTTTGAATGTAATCAATGTGGAAAGGCTTTTACAAAGAGCTCCAATCTTGCTAGACATCGGAGAATCCACACTGGAGAGAAACCTTTTGCTTGTAATGCATGTGGAAAGGCTTTCACATATAGGGCCAGTCTTACTGAACATCAGAGAATCCACACTGGAGAGATACTTTTTGACTGTAATCAAGATGGAAAGGTTTTCACAAAGAACTCCAATCTTGCTCAACATCAGAGAATCCACAGTGGAGAGAAACGTTTTGTTTGTAAGCAATGTGGAAAGGCTTTCACACACAGGGCCAGTCTTACTGAACATCAGAGAATCCACACTGGAGAGAAACCTTTTGCTTGTAATGCATGTGGAAAGACTTTCACAAAGAGGTCAAGTTTTGCTGCACATCAAAGAATCCACACTGGAGAAAAACCTTTTGGTTGTAATCAATGTGGAAAGGCTTTCAGATATAGCTCCAATCTTGCTGAACATCAGAGAATCCACACTGGAGAGAAACCTTTTGATTGCAATCACTGTGGAAAGGTTTTCACAAGGAACTCCTATCTTACTGAACATCTGAGAATCCACACTGGAGAGAAACCTTTTGATTGTAATAAATGTGGAAAAGCTTTCACAATGAGGTCAAGTCTTGCTGCACATAAGAGAATTCACACTGGAGAGAAACCTTTTGGTTGTAATCAATGTGGAAAGGTTTTCACAAGGAGCTCCAATCTTGCTCAACATCAGAGAATTCACACTGGAGAAAAACCTTTTGAATGCAAACAATGTGGAAAGACTTTCACACAGAGGTGTCATCTTGTTAAACATCAAATAATCCATACTGAAGAGAAACCTTATAAATGTAATCAATGTGGAAAGACTTTCACAAAGAGCTCTAGTTTAGCTCTACATCAAAGAATCCACAATGGACAGCAAAATTTTGATTGTAATCAATCTGGAAAGGCTTCCACAAGGAGGTGCCATCTTGTTCATCATTAGAGAATCTACAAAAATGACAATTTTTGCCTAAACTGATTTCTATATTCAATGTCTTCTCAAATGACCAAAAGTTTATTTTAATTTATTAGAAAAAAAAATAGCAATTCATTTGAAAAAACAAAAAGCCAAGACTATCAAAGAAACTAATTAAAAACGATAATATGAAGGAAATTTAGCAGTACCAGATCTTAAATTCTACTATAAAGCAGTAGTTACTTAAAACTGTGTGGTATTGGATAAGAAACAGAAAGGTAAATAATTGGAATAGAGTAGAAATCCAGGTAACAGCACCAAATCACTAGAGTAAACTGATGTCTTACAAGTGTAAAGACCTGAGTTTGTCAGATAAGAATTCATTATTTAGTTAAAAAATATTGTTGGGAAAACTGGAAAACTATCTGGCAGAAATTGACCAAAGGCCAATATTGTAGACCATTCTCCAATATAAGGTCAAAATCGATATGTCATCGAGATCTAAAGAGAGATGTTACCAAAAAAAATTTTTTAACATGGATCATTATCTCAGACTTATGGATAAGTGAAGAATTTGTGAATAAACAAGAGTGTGGGATATAAAATGGGTAATTTCACTTATGTTAAATTAAAAAGATTTTCTACAAATAAAGAAATTTAACCAGGATCAGAGGGATAACAGAAAACTGGGGGAGAAAATTTTATAGACAGTTTTTCAGATATAGATCTCATATCTTAAATACATAAAGAACTTTGTCTTTCTTTTTCTATTTTGGATTTAGTTCAATAAAAAAATACAAAGAAAAAACAACTTTGAGTGATTAATCATTTTGACTACTACAAATACCTAAGTGAATTACAAAGTACCTAGGAAAGAAAATGCTTTGTGCATCCAGACAAGAACTGATAAATGGAAATATATTTAGAATGATTTTATATATATGAGTATATATGTATATCAGTATATATTTTGGGATTTAATAATAGTCATCTCTAGGGTAGGGTTGGAGGGAAGAAAAAAATACACAATAACTTGGCTATATATTTAAACAATAGCAAATTTTACAGAATAGATTTGCAATTTCATGTAAAATAGATTTTATTGTATTAAGTTATGGAAACGCTTGTTTTATCTCATAAATTATAAACAAATAAAAATTTAAAAAGAAAAGCAATAGTTGTGGGAAAGAATTTACCTAGAGTTCATACTTGACTGTACACTGGGAGAGAAAGCTTAGAGATTTAATTAACAAGGGAAGGCCTCCTGCTGCAGCACAGACTTCATTAGACCTCCCAACAAAAAAGATATCTCTTGAAATTCCATTTTGTGTATAAAATCTGATAAATGTGACATATTTTTCTCTGCTATCCTAATGTTCGCCATCATTTCTCAATAGTTTTTGGTATTTATAAACTATCATTTCTTAGTCATTCCCCAATTAAATTTCTGCTAAATATGTATTCTCATCCAAAGTTCATTCATATGCGTCTTTCCCACAGCCTCTTCCAATGTTCCAGGAAAGAAGCCCAACAGGACCAAATCTGCAATTATAATAGTTTACTTAGGAGTAAAAATCTTGAGAAAATGAAGAGATCAGGTATTTGATAAGGAATAGAAAATTAATTAATTGGCTAAGCACTACAAAATATTGGAAATACTACAGAGCAGTTTCACAGAAAATAAATATGGACTACTATAGATATGGATCATATTGTAGACTAAAATTAACTCCTGATAAATACATGAGTTAAATAGAAAGGTTACCTCAAAGAAATTTGAGGAAAATACATTTATGGGTACTAGAAGAATTCATTTCCACATGGGGGATAGAGAAGATCCCAAGAAACTTACATGGAACAATTCTCATCACATAAAAAACCTACAAAATATCTAAAATTTAAAGGTAAGCAATTACCTGAAGCACGTTTTTAGCAGGTTTTCTTCATAAAGGTCTCAGGTACAAAGTCTATAAAAAACAGATACTTGTTCTATACAAGTTTATGAAGAAAGGCTAAAACAGTCTTGGTCCCAAGCTATGCACAGTTCATTTTCAAAGAAGAAATGCTAATTAACAATGATTATATGGGGGGGAAAGTACATAAATAATCAGTAATCTAAATCACTAATGCTTTGAAAGTGTTTAGATTGGGAAAGATGGTAAGAAAATGAGCATCAGAAACATTGTAAGGAATTGTCTCCTTAAATATGTATTTGATATGACAGTTTTTTTCCCCCTTTTTCATCTTGTAGAGGGGAAATCAATGAGGAAGAAAATATATGTAATTTTTTTTAAAGCTTAAGGAAAAATGATCAAAATCAATAAATGTATTGGATGGGTTTTGGGAATACAGACACATTAATTTACAGTTGGTAAAACTGCAAAGTTCCCTTCAAGTCACCTCATTAGATATGAGAAAAGTGATACTGGAGAAATGCTTTGTGTAATTACTCCAGATGGGAAGATCTTGAATCAGAACTCAAATGATGAGTCATTACTCATCAGCTAGTTCACATTAGAAAAGAGCCTGATGAATACAATAAAGATAAAGCAATTTCATTCCATTACAGCTCTCTTCCTTACCATCCTAGATTTTGCTCTAGATTGAAAAGATTTCCATTTCATTATTATGGAAGGTTTATGGTTGGAACTCAGATCTTGATAGATCTCAGAAGATCCATACTGGAGAATTTTATAAATGTAATGATTTTGGGAAAGTTCCTCCTTTTTAGCCATCAGGGAATCCACACTGAACAGAAACCTTTTGAATGTAATCAAAGTGGAAAGACTTTCACACAGAGATACTGACTAGTTGAACATCAGAGAATACATACTGGAGAGAAAACTTTTGAATATAATCAATGTGGAAAGGCTTTCACACAAAACTCTAATCTTACTCAACATCAGAAAATCCACATTGGAAAGAAACTTTTGGATTGTACTCAATGTGTAAGACTTTCACATATATCATATTTTGTCGGGACAATATTTTCATGGGATGAATCTACCTATTGAAAGAGGAAGGTAGCCAAATGCTTTAGAAAACAGGACCCAACAACATGTTTATAAATAAAAGAATCACAGAGAAGAGAAAAAAGGTCTATTTAAACAACACAAAATTATATCCCCTGTTTTTTTGTTGTAAAAATCTGTAAACCAAGATGTTGCCCACATATTGGGAAATGACTTAATGAATGATGATTTGAAAATGTAATGGAAGATGATGGAATCATAAGAAATGATGAAAAGTACAATTTCAGAGAAACCTGGGAAGAATTTTCTGCACTGATATAAGGAAAAGAGAAAACCAGAAGAGATTATGCTGTAGCAACACAGATAAATGTAATGAAAAGCAATGCTACCAGAGCAGTAGTTCCTGAAATCCTTTGTTCTTATAATTCCTTTCAAGATGGTTAGTTTTTCTAGAGTGTGGGTCATGTTCTATGATGGTTTCAAGATGACTTGCAAGGGCTATGCTGAGGGATCAGGTTTTTTCAAAGAGCCTGCCATCTACACTGGAAGAAGACAAAGTACCTTGGTAAATCGTACAGAAAGCAAATAAAGTAGTTCTGAATCCAGGACTGGTGCTCTATTCACATGCCTCAA
This sequence comes from Antechinus flavipes, assembly GCF_016432865.1. Taxonomy (NCBI): domain Eukaryota; kingdom Metazoa; phylum Chordata; class Mammalia; order Dasyuromorphia; family Dasyuridae; genus Antechinus; species Antechinus flavipes. The sequence goes on along the minus strand of NC_067400.1, from coordinate 631,299,861 downwards.
ACTGTACTTTTAAGGTAGGCAAAGATTTCTTATGCTTTAAGATAAAAACACTTCAGTAAAATTTTCTTCCCTGTTCTTTTTGGGAAAGTTCTTGCTAAAAATAGAGAACTTAGTTTCAGCTTTTCTAGCTTCTTGATTTAAGTTTATGTAGAAGTTTTTTTTTTTTTAAGACATCTCTTTTGGTTTCTTAAAAACCCTTTTTTCTTCCTTAGCATGGAGGCTGACTTTCCTGATAAGCATCACCATCATTCCCACAATATGGAGGACAATTTCTCTGATTGAAGGCTCTGTAGAAGCTTTTTTTCCCTACTAGTATGGAGGATAACTTCATAGAAAGCGTTTTCTTCTCCAAAATGGAGGCTTACCTTAAACATGAAAGAATTTTACAAATTGGCACCTAACAATATCTGCAGAGAAATAAAAAATGTGATGGTCTTGCTGCTTTCCTTCTCCAAGTGGAGGCTTACTTCAGCTCAGAAGATCTAGGATTCAGGACAGAAAAGAATCCTGCTCTCCCAGATGGTCCTCCCAGGACAAGCTCTTTGGTGATCAGAGAGATCTCAGGGAAATTTCAGAAAAAGGCTACTAATAAAAACCTGGAGTCAATCTCCCAGGTCCCATTTGGTGTCATTACCTATTAATTTTTTATCTACAAAGTAAAAGTCTGAGACACAAACTTCAGTGAATAAAGACTTAATAATAATGGGCTATTTGTTATCTTTAAATCAGGTCAATTAATTCCTCAGTCATTAAGACCCAGAATAGTTTCCCCAGCATTCTTATAGGCAAAAATGAGAAACATCAGAAATGAAGTTGATTGATTGTTTGGGACATTTTGAGACTTTCCATTGTCCTCATAGAAAGCTATCCTGCAAAATAGGCAACTTCTACAGAGATGGGGAATGTTTATGAGCAAGTGACACTCAGGGTTCCAGGATTTCCAGCCCTAACTATCACCTATCACCAATAAATTATAGCTTTGCTTTTATTAGAAATGAGGAATTTAGCCTGCTAACTAGGCACTCCTGGAGTGAAGTTAGCAGATTGGTTGCAGCCAATATTTTGTCACCCTACACAGAATTTCGTACAAACTTCTTCATCTACAATGATTTAATGAAAATACATGTGCATGTACACAGCTTAAAAATAAATGACTGATCTATAATTAGATAATCTTTCAAAAGATTGCAACCTAAGCAACTGAAACAATGAAGGTCTCCTTGATAGAAACATGGAAGTTCAGAGAAGGGCAAAGACTTGGGGGTAATGATTTTCATTGTGTACATGTTGCCTTTGAGCTCCCTAAGGGTCATCCAATTCAGGCTATCCAGGGGTCAGTTGGTGATGAGGGACTGGAAGACAGGAAGGAGCCAAAAACTTTATATTTAGCTTGAAGGTCATCTGCATTAAAAAGATCATTGAATCCATAATTATCTGACAAGACCATTGAGAGTGTTTAGAAAGAGAAGCATGGAAATCCCCAAAATTCTTTAGGAAACTTTTCAGTTAGGAAATTGGAAGTGGATGATGATCCAACCAAAAGGACCAGAAAGACAGGAAGCCTGTCAAGAGTAAAGCTCAGAGAACCATGGAAAGTAAGAGATTTCAAAATGAAAGAGGTGGGACTGGCTAGTGGTCTCAAAGATGGAAGACGTTGTGTTTTCTGATTTATGTTCTCACAGTTTTCTCTATAAGAGACATCAAATTTTTCTTCCAAGCGCCTAGAACTACATGAAGTGTTCTCAAAAAAAAAGCCTAGTGCCATTTGGGACAAATGTCCCAAAGAAGGTTTAAGCTCCTCAATCTTGATGATTCTCCAATCTTTCAAGACCCATTAATTTCTTCTATTTCTTCTTCCCCCACATACAATCCATCTCATTCTGCCTTCAACTCCTAGAAGTCATGGGAAAAAAATTATAATTTCCCCATTAGGCCCCTATCAGCCTCCATCAGCTCTTCTTCCTAGGCTTTTGCTCTACCCACACTGGTATACTCACTCTTCCCCTGCATTATCTTTGTGCTTGGTACAACAGCATAGTCTGTCCCTGTGCCCCAGCTGCTGCTTGCCTTCCCCTCTGTCTTTCAGAATCTCTGGCTCCCTTTCATGCTTTGCTCATAAGCTACATCTGGAAAGAGGCCTTTCTTGATTCCCCAGTTATTACCTCCTACCCCAGACCCAACCCAATCACTTTACACAGATGTTTTTACCTGTATTGTATCCCTCAGGGTTCATTAGGAATGTGCATTGCCTTAATAGTATCTTCTGCCTTATGGTGTCTTCTCCCTTGTTGGTTGCTAAATTCCTTTTTCTTTGCTAAAACCCCATATGAATTTAGCTTACCATGAGCAACATAATAAAAGCTTTTCCTCTTGATTTGTAAAATCTTCCATCCCTCAGACCACAAAAAACATTGCACCACTCCAAGGCATGTTTATTGTATAATGTTTCATATGAATGGTTTCTGAATTCCAATTCAAAAACATTCATCATCTTAGAAGAATTAAAATGACAAATTGCAATATTCTTCCAGTTATCAGTATACTGTGAATCTAAAGACAGAGCCCATGCTTACCTTAATATAGTATCTCCCCACTTTTTCTAGTACAATACTCTATACCCAGAAGGTTAATAACACTTGAAAGACTGATTGGAAGCCTCACTGAGATGCTGAGCGCATGAATGGCATGGGGGATAATAAGGTCTCATGATGGTCCCACAAGGACCACCTTATGATAAATTCTAATTGTACAATGTTAAGACTTTTCATCTTTAAACAATGGACAATATGGCCTGTTTCTCATTCTTTTTTTCTCTGAGTATTCATAGCTTTTTCTTTTTCAAAATACATACAAAGATGGTTTATAACATTTACCCATACAAAATCTTATATTCCAAATTTTTCTCCTTCCCTCTCCCTCTTTCCTCTCCCCTAGACAGCAAGTAATCCAATATAGGTTAAACATGTGCAGTTCTTCTAAACATATTTCCATATATGTTATGCTGCCCAAGAAAAATCAGATCAAAAGGGAAAAGTCAAAAAGAAAAACAAACAACAAAAAAAGGTGAAGATACTATGTTTTGATCCACATTTGGTCTCTATAGTTCTCTCTGCTTGCAAATGTCTCTTTCCGTCATAAGTCTATTGAAACTGCCTTGAATCACCTTATTGTTAAAAACAGCCAAGTTCATCATAGTTGGTCATCACATAATCTTGTAATCATGTACAATGTTTTCTTGGTTCTATTCACTTAGCATTAGTTCATGTAAGTTTTTCCCAGCCTTTCTGAAATATACTGCTGATCCTTTCTTGTAGAATAATAATATTCTATTACATTCATATACCATAACTTATTCAGCCATTCCCCAACTGAGGGTCATTCACTCAATTTCCAGTTCTTTGCTTAGCTTGCTGCTACAAACATTTTTGCACATTTTTGCACATTTTTCATCTTTTATGATCTCTTTGGGATACAGACCCAGTAGAGATACTATTGGATCAAAGGGTATGCACAACTTTATAGCCCTTTGGGCTGGGTTCCAAATTACTCTCCAGAATGGTTGGATCAGTTCATAATTCCACTAACAATGTTTTAATATTCCAATTTTCCCACATCCCTTCAATATTTACTGTTCTCTTTTCCTGTCATCTGAGCCAATTTCAGAGGTGGGAAGTGGTACCTCAGAGCTGTCTTAATTTGCATTTATCTAATCAATAGTGAAATAGAACTTTTTTTTCATAAGACTAGAAATGGCTTTAATTTCTTCAACTCAAAATTGTCTGTTCATATCCTTTGACCCTTTATCAATTGTGGGATGACTTGTATTCTTAAAATTTTGAGTCAATTCTACACATATTTTAGAAATGAGCCCTTTATCAAAGACACTGAATATAAAAATTTCCCCCCAGTTTTCTACTTTCCTTCTAATATTGGTTTTGCTAATTTTGCTAATATTGCATTGGTTTTGTTTATTCAAAACCTTTTCAATTTAATATAATCAAAATTATCCACTTTACATTTCATAAAGTTTTCTATTTCTTCTTTAGTCATAAATTCCTCCTTCTTCCACAAATTTAAGAAGTAGATTATCCCTTGCTCTCCTAATTTGCTTACAACACCCTTTATGCCTAAATCATGAACCCATTTTCACTTTATCTTATATGTTAGGTGTTGGTCAATACTTACTTTCTGCCATACTAATTTCCAGTTTTATCAGCAATTTTTTGTAAAATAGTGAGTTCTTATTCCAGAAGCTGGAGTCTTTAGACTATCAAACATTAGATGACTATGATCATTGACTATTGTGTTTTTTGAACCTAACCTATTCCACTGATTGATTACTCTATTTCTTAGCCACTACCAAATGGTTTTGATGACTGCTGCTTTATAATATTTTTTATATTATAAATGATTTTATAATATATAATAATAATAATAATAAAATAAATAAATATATTATAAATAAAATCAGTTTTAGGACTGGTACAGTGAGGTCACCTTACTTAGTACTTTTTCCATGAATTCCCTTAAAATTCTTCCAGATGAATTTTGTTATTATATTTTCTAGCTCTATAAAGTGATTTCTTGGCAGTTTCATTGGTATGGCACTGAATAAGTAAATTAATTCAGACGGAACTGTTATTTTTATTATATTAGCTCAGCCTACCCATGAGCACTTAATGTTCTTTCAATTATTTAATCTAATTTTATTTGTGTGAAAAGTATTTTGTAGTTGTGTTCATTTAAGTTCTGACTTTGTCTTGGCAGGAAGACTCCCAAATATTTTATATTATCTACAGTTATTTTATTTTATTTTTTGCTGAGGCAATCGGGGTAAAGTGACTTGCCCAGGGTCACACAGCTAGGAAGTGTTAAGTGTCTGAGACCAGATTTGAATTCAGGTCCTCCTGATTTCAGGGCTGATGCTCAATCCACTGCATCACCTAGCTGCCCCATTTACAATTATTTTAAGTGGGATTTCTCTTTTTATCTCTTGCTGCTGGACTTTGTTGATAACATAGAAATGCTGATGATATATGTGTGTTTATTTTATATCCTGCAGCTTTGCTAAAATTGTTGATTATTTATAATAGTTTTTTCATTGATTCTCTATGATTCTCTAAGTAGATCATGATATCATCTGCAAAGAGTGATATTTTGCTTCCTCATCATCTACTCTAATTCCTTCATTTTATTTTTCTTTTCTTATTGCTAAAGCTAACATTTCTAGTGCCATATTGAAGGGTAATGGTGATATTGGGCATCCTTGTTTCATCACTGATCTTACTGGAAATGCATCTAGTTTCTCCCATTAAATATAGTTCTTGCTGATGATTTTTAGACAAATGCTGTTAAATGCTGAATGATGATGCTCAGTTTTGCTTGAGTATTTGATTCTTCATTGTAATCCAAATTTGACTTCCAGAATATCATATTCCTGGCTCTTCTATCCTTTAATGTGGAAACTGCTAGGTCCTTGGTAATCCTGATTTTAACTCCTCGATATTTGAATTGTTTCTTTCTGATTGTTTGCAGCATTTTCTCTTTGATCTGAAAATTTCAGAAATTAGCTATAATATTCTTTGGAGTTTTTATTTTGTGGTCTCTGGTTCTAAGATATCAGGACAGTTTTCTTTGATGATTTCTTGAAAGATGTCATCCAAGTTCTTTTTTTCATCATGGCTTTCAGATAGCCCAATAATTCTTAGATTCTCTCTCCTGGATCTAGTTGTTTTTCTAATGAGGTATTTTACATTTTCTTTTGTTATTTTCATTTATTTGGTTTTGTTTGACTGATTTTTGATATCTCATTGAGTCATTCCATTTGTCCAATTTTAATTTTTAGTGAATTATTTTCTTCAGTTAGCTTTTTAAAAAATCTTCTTTTGCATTTGACCAATTTAATTTTTAAAAGAGTGGTTTTGTTCATTGGATTTTTTTTTTCCCATTTCACCAATTCTATTTTTAAGGAGTTGTTATCAAAAGAAAAGAAAAGAAAAGAAAGGTCAGGGTCACCCACTGGGGGAAAAAAAGGAGTTGTTCTCTTTTTCCTATTTTGTAAATTCTATTTTTCAAGGAATTGTTTTCTTTTCCATTTTACCAAATCTATTTTTAAGAAATTATTTTTTAATATATTTTTTCCATCTAACCAAATATATTTTTATTAAAGCTTTTTATTTTCAAAACATATTCCTGGATAATTGTTAGGATACTTACAAGTTGCTAAGTAAGTGGAATTGAGGAGACAATAGTTAAATCTAGTTTAGCACTGATTTAATTCTACAACAAATAATGGTTTCCTAGTGATATAATGATTGGTGTTTATTCAGTGTACAGCATATAAGCAAGAAGCTTTCAGGGCTAAAAGGACAAGCCCACGGAAGGACAAGCCCACTAAAAGCTCTGCACCTCAGCCAGGATTCAATCAAGGAGATTCACAAGCCAGAGAAGGCAGCTTAAGCTTTTGGAACCAAGGAGAGAGGCCTCAAAGAAAGCTAACTGGACCCAAGAAAGGAGATAATAAAGGATTTGGACTTTTAATATCTGGCTGCACTTGTGATGATTACTGGCTGCCTGCATAAATCCCTCAAGAAACCTGCTCCCAGAGAACATTATACTTTAGAGAAGAATTCTTTAGAGAAGAATATTACAGATAATTTTTCAACATGAACTCTTACAAAACTCTGTATTTCAAATTTTCTCCCTTCCTGCCTACCCCCTCCACTAGATGGCAAGCAATCCAATATATGTAAAACATGTTAAAATATGTTAAAGCCAATATATTTATACAATCATCTTGCTACACAAGAAAAATCAGACCAAAAGGGGGAAAAATGAGAAAGAAAACAAAATGCAAACAACAAAAAGAGTGAAAATGCTATGTTGTGGTCCACATTCAGTTCCCACAGTCCTCTTTCTGAGTGTAGATGGCTCTATTCATCACAAGATTATTGGAACTGGCCTCAATCATCTCATTGTTGAAAAGAGCCATGTCCATGGAATTGAACATCATAAAATCTTATTGTTGCTGATACAATGATATTCTGTTTCTGCTCCTTTCATTTAGCATGAGTTAATATAAGTCTCTCCAGGCCTCTCTGAAATCATCTTGCTGATCATTTCTTATAGAACAATAATATTCCATAACATTCATATACCATAACTTGTTCAGCCATTCTCCAGCTGATGGGCATCTACTCAGTTTCCAGTTTCTTGCCACTACAAAAAAGGCTGCCACAAGTGGGTCTTTTCCCCTCCTTTATGGTCTCTTTGGGATATAAACCTAGTAGATCTGCTAGATCAAAGGGTATGCACAGTTTGATAGCCTTTGGGCATAGTAAAATTGCTCTCCAGATTGCCCTCAGTTCACAACTCTACAAACAATGTATTAGTGTCCCAATTTTCCCACATTCCCTCCAAAATTCATCATTATCTTTTCCTGTCACCTTAGTCAATCTGAGAGGGTGTGTTGGTATATCAGAGTTGTCTTAAGTTGCATTTCTCTGATCAATAGTGAGTTAGAGCACCTTTTCATATGGCTAAAAATGGTTTCAATTTCTTCATCTCAAAACTGTGTGCTCATATCCTTTGACCAGGAGAATGGCTTGAATTCTTATAAATTTGGGTCAATTCTCTATATATTTTAGAAATGAGGCCTTTATCAGAACCCTTGAATGTAAAAAATTTTCCCCAGGTTATTGCTTCCCTTACAATCCTATCTGTATTAGTTTTGTTTGTACAAAAAATTTTTTACTTTACATAATCAAAATTCAATATATAAACTATTATATACATACATATATATATATATACACTTAATATAATCAAAACCAAAAAAAAAAATTGTTCAATAATGAACTTCAGTTCTTCTTTGGCCACAAATGTCTTCCTTCTCTACAGGTCTGAGAGGTAACCTATCCTTTTTTTCTTCTGATTTGCTTATAATATCACTCCTGATGTGTAGATCATGAACCCATTTTGACCTTATCTTGGTATACAGTGTTAGGTGTAGGACAATACCTACTTTCTGCCATAATGATTTGCAATTTTCCCAGAAGTTTTTGTCAAATAGTGAGTTCTTATCCCAAAAGCTGGGGTCTTTGCATTTGTCAAACCCTAGATTGCTATAATCATTTACTATTTTGTCCTGTGAACCTAATCTATTCCACTCTATTTCTTACCCAGTGCCAAATGGTTTTGATGACCACTGCTTTATAATATAGTTTTAGATCAGAAAAAGCCAAGTCACCTTCATTTATTTTTTCCATTAATTCCTTTGAGATTCTTGACCTTTTGTTCTTTCAAATGAACTTTGTTATTATTTTTTCTTGATCTGTAAAATAATTTCTTGGTAGTTTAATTGGCATGGCACTGAATAAATAGATTAATTTAGGTAGTATTGTCATTTTTATTATATTAGCTCAGTCTACCCATGAGCATTTGACATTTTTCCAATTGATTAAATCTGAAAATGTTTTATAGTTGTGTTCATATAGTTCCTGATTTTGCCTTGACAGGTAGACTCCCAAATATTTTACATTATCATCAGTTATTTTAAATGGAATTTCTCTTTATATCTCTTGTTGCTGGACATTGTTGGTAATATATTAAAAGACTGATGATTTCTGTGGATTTATTTTGTATTTCACCAAATGTATTTTAAGGAGTTGTTTTCTTTAATCAATTTCTGTGTCCTCTTTTCCAAACTTTTCTATAAAGCTCTCATTTCCTTCCCCATTTTATTTCTATTTTTCTTTTAAGATCCTTTTTGAACTCTCTCAAGAGAGCCTTTTAAGTTTGAGACCAGTTTGTGTCCCCACTTTGAGGTTTCACTTGGAGGTATTTTATCTTTAGTGTTGTCTTCTGGGCTTGAAGTGTTCTGGTATTGCCCATCTCCATAGTAGCTCTCTATGGTTGGTCTTTTTGATTTTTGGATAATTTTTAAAGATTGAGATCTTCTCCTAGGGCAAAGAGGAGATTGTCCCAAGCTTTCTGTACAGGTAGATAAGAGCCCTGTCTTTTTTTTTTTTTTTTTTTTTTTTTTTTTTTTGCCCTGTCTCTCATTCTTTTTTCTTTTTCTTTTTTTTTCTGAGGCAATTGGGGTTAAATGACTTGCCCAGGGTCACATAGCTAGAAGGTGTTAAGTGTCTGCCTGTCTCTCATTCTTGAAGCATCACAAATATCTGATTCTGGCTCACCATCCCACAGGAGGTCTATGTGCTTCGGACACCTCACAGGAAGCAACGAAATAATAAGAAACAGACAATGAAGCTGTCCAGGGGATGGTTAAATCAGCTGTGATAAGTGAGTGTAACAGAAAATCACCATTCCTAAAGAAACGATCACAATGAATACAAAGAAGCATGGAAATATTTCAGTGAATTGATGCAGAGCCAAGAAATAATACATAATGACTATAACAATGTAACTAGAGAGATAGACCAAGACAAAACAAATGAAATAAAATGTTGTAAAAAATGTAACAAGCAGGCCCTAATTAAGAGACATGAGAAAGCCTCTCTTCTTCCTGGATCTTTGCAGGGGTTGGGATCCATAAATGTGGGATGCTACATATAAAATGCTATTTCCCATTCTTGGCTATATTTCACAAGTTGTGAAAAATAATAATAAAATTTGACAGCCTTGAAGGAAAAAGTTCTGAAAAGAACAGGACTAAAAAGATTGTTGGTTTTTTTTTTCCTTTAAAAAACTTACCTTCATTTTCCAACATATTCCCTCATCTCTCACTCAGAGAACTTAACTTAAAACTAATAATGAAGAAAGCCAGTTTAGCAAAACTAAGCAATACATCTGCCAAGCCCATCTGACATGATGTGTGTGTTCTGTAACTCATTGTAACAAGGATAGGGAAGGGATTGAAGTGCATTTCCTAGTGCTTCCTCCCTGCCGAGCTTGTTTTATTTAATTATAATATTTAATTACTTTGTTTAGTTTCAATTGATTTTGTGCTCTGCCTCGTTACATTGCTGGAGTCATTGTATAAAGAGAGATGACTCCTAACCATGAAAAGAAATATCTGCTTAAAATTTATTGATGACAGCAAATTGGAGGGACAAGAACCATTAAAAGTGGAAGCAAGTCAAAGATAGACTGTAACTCAGTTACATCAACTTGGATGTTTTTTGCCATAAATGAAAGCAGAGACCCAAGAGAAAAGCAGTGAGCAAAAAGCAGAGGTGACATATCTCCTCACTGCCAGGAGAAAACTTGGTTTTTAATCAAATAGTCAAAGACAATAGGAGACAATACTTCCTACCACACCATCAGGGCTCATGGCAAGAAGAACACTGAGAAAAATAGCAAGCAATGAAGAGTTTTAAAGCTTGAAAAATCACTTGCAAATATCTCCTTGAATCTTCCCACCCTGGGAGGTAGGGCTATCATTATCCTCCTCTTGTAGATGAAGAAATTGAGACAGACAGTGATAAAGTAACCTGCCCAAAGCTGCATAGTATGTCTCTTCAGCTGGATTGGACCCCAGGGCTTCCTGACCCAAAGCTCTACCCCAGTGCCCCATCTAGCTGCCTCTTAAAGACCCCCAGGAAGATACTGAGCTTAGATACACACTCCCTGTATAGTAGATGAGGGCATGGAGGGCAGTTAGGGCAAGAACTCCAAAGACCCTGTTGCTCCAAAGACTTCACTGCTGTGGTGGCCACTGGGAAGCCTAGTGAGATAAAAGACTTGTAGCCCCTGGAGAAAGTCAAAGCCAAAATACCTCTGACCTCCCACTGTGACTGGTCAAGACTCCAGAAGCCATTTCTTCCTCCTCAGCCTCTTCCTCCTTTAGGGTCCTTTGTTGGGGAAGGGGAGAGATCTGAGAAGGCAGAGCTGTAGGAGGAAGAAAAGCCATGGGAGGGACCAAGATTGGTCTTGCAGCTTCTAAGCTCCCCAAGGTGGAATGCTCCCCAGAGAAGCTGGGCTGCCTTATGAAATGAGAGAAAAGAGTTGTGGCCCTGAACACTAGGGAGCCCAATTGACCCTGTGTCCCAGAGGTTTCAAGAGCACCCTCCAAAGAGTTAGGATGCCATATGGTCTTGTGGAGACCCAGCCAGCCTCACAGCTAGGAAGCCCTCACTCACTCACATCTTGCTTTTTGAGCACAGCAAAGTCAGTGTCTTAGTGCCCAAGGCAAATCTCCAAGACTCCAAGTGAAGCTCCAGTGAGAGTTCTTGGAGTTTGACACCAATAAAATGATAGCCTGGGCTTGGCCAAAAAAGAGTTGATTGGCAGCGCCTCTTGATAGGAATGGCTCAGTGCTATAGAGGTAATGGGGATAGCAGGTAGGGTTCAACTGGGGGGGTGGGATTCCTCTCCAAGACCAACTCAGAGTGCCAAGGCTGGAACTTCGGGAAAGGAAGGCTCTCCAGGAAGAGTGTGCTGCCCCTGCTCACCATTTGAAAGGCAGAGCCACCCCAACTACAATCCTCAGGGCAGCCTGAGCAACCCTACTGCATCAGGCTGAAGGATGGGACCCAACTGGGCTCCCAAGAGTGTCACCCCTCCCCAAAGGGTCAAACAGACTCTTTGTCCCCTCTATTCTTAAAAAAATCATTTTGATATCTTTTGATATTGATATCACCTGCATTTCCCACCTTATCACCCTAAGGAAACCATTCCTTATCATTTAGAATAAAATAAGAGGAAGAAAGTCAAACAAATTTCAAAGCACATTAGCATCTCCAGTGTCTGAAATTATATGCAGTTTCCTATGCCTATGATACCCCCCCTCCCCTTTCCTGCACAGAAGTAGTCCTGAAGTGGTCAAGAAGTCAAAAATACCCAGGCTCAAACCATTCAATTCCAGTGGAATAGCTTTATTATAATTCCATAAGGCAAAGTTCCCTAACAATTCACCATTAACAAGGGGGAAAGGGGGGATCTTTTACAGTTAAGGAATCAAAGCAAGGAATGTTAACTATACTAGTGACTTGCCTTAGAAAGTCATACAAAATAACCTGGGGGGGAGAGAAGGAGGGGGGCTGACATCTATAGCTTGGTCTCTTCATTGAATAGAGCAGTTGCTCTATTAGGGTCAAGATCAGGGGTCCTCAAGCTTTTTAAATAGGGGGCCAGTTCACTGTCCCTCAGACTGTTGGAGGGCTGGATTATAGTTAAAAAAAAAGTATAGTTTTGTGGGCCTTTAAATAAAGAAACTTCATAGCCCTGGGTGAGGGGGATAAACATCCTCAGCTGCCGCATCCGGCCTGCGGGCCGTAGTTTGAGGACCCCTGGAGATGATCCTGCCGATGCCCTTCTGGGCCCAGCTGGACACTGGGCTGCTAGCAGGGATGTGCCCTTTTGCTGGGGTCTTATTCTCCCCATCAGTCCTTCTGTTAGCTAGTCACAGTGCAGTTATAAAACTGTAATAAGCAGCCCCACTCACACCAGTAGGATGATACCTGTAAAACACTTTGAAAATCATATACACACATATACAGATATAGATAGAATAGAAAAACATACTATATATGTATATACATATATATATATATATATATACACATACATAACATGTAGGATATATTATGTATGTTATATATACTGTACATTATATATACTATACATAGCAATTATTCTAATATTAAAGAGAACAGTCCCGGTACACTTGTATGGAGATAGTGGCTGGAGGAAATCCAGACCCTGCACTTGGACTCTACTGAAAGAGATCAGGAATGAACAAAGAAAAGGGAAAAGAACCTATCTGGCCAAAAATGGATCTGCAACCTTAGTGTGAAAGGTCATGGCATCAAAAAAGTAGAAGAGAAACAAATCTCAAGCCTCTGCCAGCTCTGGAAGGAGATGTGATCTTAACCCAACTGGAGACAGACAATTACAAAGGATAAAAGGATCCACTGGATTACCTAAAATTAAAGGCTTCTGAAACAGAGCATTGGAGACCCTAAGAGAAAGGGAAATGGTCAAATGGGGAAGCCTCTGCAGCCAAATCTTTCTGGAAAAAGTGTGGAATCCAAGGTGAAGAGACCATTGAGCTGCGTGTGTCTGTATATGTGTACACGTAAAAGATGCATAGACATACACACATAAATATACACGTGTAAACTGCTTCTTTTGGCTTTATTTGCTTCCCAAACATTCCCTCTCTCTCCAACTCGGCTAAGCAGAACCGAGAGGAAACCCTGCTCTGCTCCGGTACCGCTCCGGGGTGTGCCAGTCTATGCCCTAAAGTTACCCTCCCCAGCCCTGGCACCTGCAGGTCCCTGTCCAATACTGTTCTTTGCAACATAAAGTTAAGAGAAAGAAGAAAAAGAAAAGGAGGTTCACTAAGGATCTCCTCGTGGGGTTTGAGCTCCCTGCATCTCCTCTGGCCTCTGGCAGCTTCCTGCCATCCCCGTGCTCCAGGACCAGGATGCCCAGCTTTCTGCCCCTCTCCCCTCCCCATTAGGACCCGGGTTTGGAGGGGTGGAGAGGGAACAAGTGGGAGCTCCCCGGAGATGCACTGCAATTGTTGTGCCAGGTAGCAGCCAAGCGCCTGCTCTCGGAGGGGATGTCAAGGCTCAGAGAAATGAGAAGGGAGGCTTATAACCCGAGCCGGATCGTGTGCCCCGGGCCCCAGGTGTCCCGACTTCCTGGCCTGCCCTGGAGGATCCAGCTGTGCTCCAGCTGGGGAAGAGGGAGATGGAGGGAAAGCTCCTTGGTGAGGGCAGGAGCGAGACAGGCCGGGGAGCAAATGCTGGCAGGGTCCCGGAAAGTGAAGTCGGAAGCGCAAGGCTGGGCTCCAGGGGCAGGGGGCACAGGGAGGCCTGAGGGGGCGAGGGCTGGAGGAGGGGCACGTCCTTGGGAGGAAGAAGTGGAGTTAGGGAAGAAAGCCTGCTTCTGCTGGGGAGGGACTGAGGCCTAAAGCAGCGGGGAGAGAGGAACGGGAACAGAAAGCCCTCGGAGGGGACCAGTCGTGGGTGTGGCCCGGATGGAATCGGAACCTTGGGGTGGAGTCTGGAGGCCTGGGAGGAGGAGGGGGAGGAGGGGCCATCGCAGTGACCAAGGCGTTCTATGTGATGGAGGCAGGGCTTGGGGCGGAGAGGTGGGCGGGGCCTGAGATCCTGGTCCTGGGTGTGATTGGAGAAAAGGGGCCATGCTGGGGATCTCCGGGGTGGGCAGGTGGAGCTTCGGGGCCCCTTCTTCGGGGCCACTAGGAGGCCCCTCCTAGAGAGGGCTGGCTGAAAACAGGAACTGAAACCAGCCATCGCGCCACCTTCTTCCCTCGCGAGTCAGTCCCTTTCTTCCCTTTTGAGCTGGGATCTCTCTGCCTCCATCTCTCTGAGCCGAGATCTCTCTGCCTCCATCTCTCTGAGCCGAGATCTCTCTGCCTTCTCAACAGCTGCTCTGCACGTACAGTCCCAGGTAGGTCTGAGCCAGGACCCCTCCCGCCCCCGCTTCCCTTGAGACCCCGCCTCCCCCCTGACCTCCTGGACAGTGTCTGGCGGCTCTCCCGGGGAAGACTCCCTCCCGGGCCTGGCTCCTGGGGCTGCCCCCTCCTGCTGCTCCATGCTCAGCCCCCGTCACATCCCAGAGGTCCCGCGGTGCTGTCCCCTGCTTTACCATTAAGTCACAACTTCCGAATCTTCCTTTGGCACCCAGAACATGAGAGGGAAAGAGAGCTCTGGGTCAGGGACAGCTGAGGCTTTGTCTGGTCTCATCTCACCTGGAATCCCAAAGCGCCTTCTGCCCCCTGGTCTCCGGAGGAGGTTGGGCTAGAGCACGATGGGAAAGAACAGGAATTGGGAGAGAGACAAATCCTCTTCCTGCTCAGACCCTGGTCGTTTCCAGACCTGACCCTCCCTGCTGCCCTCCTGGGGAGCAGCCTCTCCCCACTTTCCCTGCCCTGAGAGCTCTCTCTCTTTCCGGGCAGATCAGTATCCAGCCTGGGCACAGAAGGCTGAGACTCCATCCTCCCTCTCTGATGTCCTTCTCCCTCCTCAGGCCAGCTGGCAGAGGACTCAAGCCTGAACCAAAGACATGGCCCCTGGCAGCCAGAGACCCTCGTCCCAGGTGAGTGCGGCCCCTGCCCAAAGCTGAGCAGCATCAGCCCAGGGGGAGTCCAAGAGAGCCAAGGCTGCTTCCTCCTGTCAGAGGGCTGGCAAGGCTGGCAGCAGGGCAGCAATCACCCTCCTGGCACTGCCCATTTCCTCCCCCCTCAGGCCACACGGCTGCTCCCAGGGCTCTTTGAGTCCCTCTCCTTTGCCATTTCTTAGATCAAGTCAATAAGCACTGAGAATGTGGCACCTCCATGCCAAGCATTGTGCCAACCTGCTGGGGATGCAAAGAAAAGTTTAAAATAAAGCAGTGCCTGCCCTCCATGACCTAACAGTCAATTTTTAAAAATCTCAAAACAATGTCTCTTTAATGTGGATGGAGGTACTCATATGAGGAGGCTTTACCAGTTTTGAGGACCAGGGAAAGCTTGTTTTTAGAAGGTGAGACTTTAGCTGAGATTCAAAGGAAGCCAGGAGTCCCAGAGGAGGAGGGAGGAAATTCCCAGGATGAGAGAAGCCCCTGGATCTCAATGTTATGAGAGCCCAGTGTCCCTGGCTCCAGGAGGAGAAGGGGAAGGAGAAGGGAGGAAATTGGCAAGACTTTGGGGATTGGTTCCTTCGTGTGTCTGCCATGTACCAGTAGCCATGTAAATATGATCTCATTTGATCCTGTTGCGAGAATCATCAGGATCCTTGCTAGGAACAGCCAGAGACTAAACTGGGCTTCCTTTATCCACTTAAGAGGGTGACATTTTCTATGAGTGGATGAGGGACATGCATTATCTCATACTTCCACAGGTGACAGAGACACAGTCCCTCCTCCTGAGATGCACTTTAGCTCCTCTACGTTAGCTTTGCCAGATTGAATCTTGAAGTCAGATTTAAGATTGTGTGAACCTTAATCTCGTCAGATTTGGTTCTAAGAGAGAATATCAGACATATTTAGTTTCTTAGAGACACTTTTCTAACCTTTTAGGGAAGTAGGAAAGGAAAGGGGAAAGAAAAGGAGGAGAGGCTGTTTGAGGGAGGTGGTGGTCAGAAGCCAGACTTAACAAGAAATTTGGGTGAGATCCAGGGCCCAGGGAAAGAAATTATTCAGAAAAGAAAAAAAGATGTGTATCTGTGGGTTTAGAGTTAAAAAGGTCTGTTACAGAAAGTTTTAGCATAGTTTCATACATCAGTCCAAGGAAAACTGTGGCTGCTTGATGAGTCCAGGAAGTTAATAAACATTTGCTAAGCCCTTTGTCCCTTATTAGACTCAATAACAGGACAGGAAGTGATCCAGAATTTTTTTAAAAGGATTGATGGAAGGGAGATATTGAAGAGGACACAGTACATTCATATAAGAGCAACCAGTGTGAAATCAAGTGAAGTCAGTTATGTTTTCTCAAAAATTCACATTTAAACACTCCACTTGCTAGATGAAAGCCTCGGGGTTAAATGTTAGAGGTTATGAATGCAAATGACAGGATTGTATTTCCCAAAGTTCAAAGAGGAAAGAAATTGGGAAAGTGAGTGAAAAAATTTAGACCTTTTGTTCCCCTGAAAAGGGGAAACTACAGGGACTAGTTAGCACTTTACTTAATAGGATGCGGATGTCTCCTCCAAGTCCAAGAATTATGTCTACCTTCGGAAATGTGTAAATGGGCAAAGGTTAAGGCTTGTATTAACTGAGCGAACTTAATAGTTTATGAATATTATTTGCTCTGCCTTGGAAAGAGCTAAGGCTCATTTTAATGGACACGCAACACATGTGGTGGGAGAGGGTAACATATCAAGCAGCAAATATGTAATAGACAGACCAGAAAGTTGTGCACTCTGTAGTACTTTGCCAGTGGGGAAACAGAGCAGAGTTTTGGCAGCTGGGACAAAAATAAAAGGGTTTGATCTTACTTCTATCATAAGTAAGCTTCTTCTATAGTCACCCACTTTGCTAGTTGCATAATTAAAGACTTCTAATTTCACCCCTTCCAAGCCCAATGGCTTGAAATTTCTCACAGGTGATGAACATGGACATATATATCATATAAACATATGTATAAAGATGAACAGAGAACAGTAATGGGGGAAGAGAGGAAGATAAGAGTTCATCCAATTGGGAAGTCTCCCCAGTCAAAAGAGCAGGGCCTCTGGGTGAGCTGAGAGCTGAGTGATGCAGGAGTTATAGCATGAAGGTGGCCCCCAGGACCACTTCTGATTCGATGAGGAGAAGTCAGAGCACAGATCTGCTACCTGACCTGATCTCCAGGCTCAGACCTACCTGCATTTCTAGGAAACAAAGAAAAGGGCGGCTTCTTCCAGCCAGGTGATCTGCCAGGAAGAGATGTCCAAGTCAGAGTTGGCTTAGAAAGGGACTATGTGGAAGAGGCTCTGTTGACCCCTGTGAACAAAGACCTTTCTGAAAGGGCCCAAGAAGTCCTTTTTGCCACAGTCCTGAGGTCAGGATCCTCCTCTTTCTCCACTCACACTCATGGCCACAATAAAACTTTTGTCAGGAGACTTTTGTCTACTAGTAGAAATGATTCTTGGGAAAATTGAGATTCTGGAAGAGATACCATCCCTATGGGTAAATCTACTTTTGATGGAACCGAGTTTGTCCTAAACTAAATTATGTGGTCTCATTGAAAGTCCCATTTGCTCTCTTGGAATATTGTGATATTTGACCTTCTATAATGAAAAATACTCTGAAAATCGGGCATTAAGACAATATGTTTAGACAATATGAAGATAATTCAAAACATCATTGGATCAGAATGACTGTCTTGGTATCTGAATGAGATCATTCTTAAATGTCATATTGATAAATGGATTTTTTTTCTTTGTAAGATGAATCAAGACTTCTTTTAACTGAATTAATTTTATTTGATTGCCAAAAAGTTTATGGAATTTATATTATTATGATTCTAATGATTCTTTTATTCTGCTGTATAATCATTTGAAACATAATTCCTTGAGGCCGATCCATTCGTAGCTTTAGGAAAGTAAATCCTCTTTTCTTTTCTTTTAATCTAGATATTATGAAATGAATGAAACTATTAGAATATTTCTTACAATGTTTACAAATTTATGCATGAACTTAGATATATTTTGCTTTAAAAATAGTAGTAATAATAACAACAACTTTCTTTTAGAAAATGAACAAAGGTGACTATAAATTCTTTTTTTCTAGGCCTAGGACAAGATCAGGTCTTAAAAATCTTAACAGCCTTGAGTCATTGCCTGAAGAATATATTGAATGGCTCAGGAAAATTCTCAAATTCCACTTGGTAGGTCATCTGTACTAGTTACACATTTGAGTTCATGTACTCTCAGTCAGCTCAGGCTTTATTTAAAATGGGAACCTTTCCCTGAACACAGTTGATATTACAGGTTTTGGAATGCAGGAAATAAGAGAATGCCTCTTCTTTGATTACTCACAAATTCAATAATCGATAGAATGGAAAGTAAAAATGAAATATATATTGGAAATAGAAGATAAGTCAGATGTTTCAAAGAAAATCAAAATGACAAAAAAGAAGAGATTTTTATCTTCAAGAAAGAGAATTACTTCTCCCCTCCCCCCAAAAAAGAGCTTAAAAAAGGGAATCCTATCATTCTGCTGGAAATTGGAAGAAAATGAAATTTTCTGGCAACAACTGGCAAGTATATTTGTCAAACAAGGATTCTACATGTCACAAGTTGGAAAATAATGATATCTTCCTGTTTATCAAAGGATTTGCAGCTATGGATACTCTCTTCTATCGGAGTCATGAGTCTGTCTCTTGACTCATTCTTTTTATCCCTGATCCCCACTCTTCTAGAGTTCTTTTTTGACATGATTGTTGAAGCAATTTCTTTTTCAGAAATAAACTGATCAATGTTTTTTCTTATGCATTAGCACAAGATCCCCAACCCCTGCTGATTAAATATATTTTTTTTAATGAAGGAAGGAAACCCTCCTTTCTCCACAGAGTTACTCTTCTTTTTCAATAATTCAGTATTAAAATGAATGGATACATTCCATGAACAAATGAAAGCAATCATTCAGCAAAAACACCAAATGATTTTGACCATGACCCATCAAACCTAGTGTCATCTCAGCCCTTCAGTATAAGAATAGAGAATGCTGCTTCACTTGGCTGAAAGTAGCCCCACACCACTTAGTTGTGGCCATATTGGGAATAATTTCTCTAGGATTATTGTCTTAGTTTCATCTAGTTTAGATTATTTCAGATTTTAAGGAAATTTACCAAATCATTCCTTTTTCTTTGTTCTTTCCTCAGTGTTCAATTTTCAGTCTCCCCAACCCAGAATTCAAAGTACTTGTCAACTTCTCCCAAATACTTCATAGAATTTTCTTGATATGTCACTCATGACGCTTCTGATGGAAATGAATTTCATTTCGCTTTCTCTCTCCTCTACACATTCTCATACTGCACTGATGGAGCATAGATCTTTTCTCTAATTCCATTGGGAGAAGCATTGTATAGTAAGATATTTCTACAAACTTAGTTTTCCAATGTGATTGTCACTTCAAATAGACAAAACTTTTCTCAATATTCCATTGAGCTCCCATTGACTGGTTTCAAGTGTTGATTCTGACATTCATAAAGGTTGTATGATTTTAAGACAAATCCCAACTCTGCTTTAGTTTCCTTTTTTGTGTTCATGAAGGTTATACTAGATGAATCCCAGCATCTCTTTCAGCTTTAACTCATATCACATTTAATGATTTAGGTGTTGGTGACATTCGAGGATATAGTGGTAGACTTCACTGAAGAGGAATGGGGGCTCTTGGACCATTCTCAGAAGGAGCTCTACAAGGAGGTTATGTTAGATAATGTCCAGAATTTGCTGTCTCTGGGTAAGGACCATTTCCTGTCTTTTCTTGGTATTAATTGTCAAGCCAAGATTAGCATAAGTGACAAAGAATGGATCCATTCTCTGGTGGATCTCAACCTTAGGACCTGTGTGGAGTGCACAGTCAACTGTGTGTACCAATTTTCCCTTTACTTTGGTCTTAGCTTGTAGCCTTGTCAAGTTGAATAATTTATCATCAGTCAGATAACTGGAAATTGATGATCTGGGTTCATTATCAAAGGAAACATATAAAGTCTAAATAGCCAAACCTAGTTCTAATAATTTCAAATGGCCTCAAGTCCACAAAGAATTTTTGGAAAAATTTATAAAACCTTTGATGAAACCAAAGGAGAGACTGTAATATTCTTCTCTAAAATGTAGTATTCTCTTGTTGGGGTTTTCTTGGGGTCTCTGGAGGCAGCCTTCATTTCAGTTCAGTAATTACCCCAAATGAAGCCAGGTATTAAAGTCCAAATCCTTTATTGTTCCTTCCTGGGGCTGGGCAGCTTTCTGAAGAGCCTTTAAGTCTGGCCTTGGTTCCGAGAGCTTGAGCTCCCACCTACCTTCTCTAGCTTCTGAATCTCCCTGACTGAATCCTGGCTGAGGCTCCTGGCTTATATATGCTGTCTTATCAAAGGTATGAATCTTGTAGAACTATAATAAGTCCTAAATACATGTACTGAATTAGAGAACTGTTAAGCACCATGCTAAATTAGATAACTATTATCTCTATCAATTCCACTGACTTATTACCTTGTTTCAAGTTCTGGCCCATAACAAGAGACTGAGGAAAAGTTAGGGAAAATAAAGAAGAGCCATCCAAAAATTCAAGAAAATTTGAAGAGAAACTCAATAAATCAGAAAAAAAGAGATCCACAAACTTAAGGAAGAAAATATCTTTTAAAAAAAATAGAATTGGGCAAGAGGAAGTTAAGACACCCAGAAATACTTAAAGCCAAAAGATTAAAAAAGCACAAGAGATCTGAAACATTTCATTAGAAAAACAAATGATATGGAGAGTAGAGTAAGGAGAGAGAATATAAGATTGTTGAATTATCTAGGAATTATCAGGGACTCATTAAGGTGAAACTGTTTATTTTTAAGATGTGAAAATATTATGAATACTTTTTAAAATGTCCTCTTTACTTGGGTAGTTTGAAAGGAAAGCTTGGATTGAGTTGAGGATGGTGAATTGATTCTAAAAAATAAAGTTGGGTTGGGAGAGATAAGGAGCAATTTTCATATGCAAAAAGGTCCTGAAAGGCAGAACTGATACAGAAGAAGCAGGTGGGATTGGAGGGCTAGTAGTGCTAGAACCTTATTCTCAGGGGATTAACAGAAAAGGAAATAGAATATCTATATAATCATATTTCAGAAAATAAATTAAATAATTCATAAATGAGCTTTCTAAAAATAAAGCATCAGAACAAGACAGATTGGTAAGGGGATGCTATCAAACTTTTAAAGATCAATTGATTCAAATATTGCATGACAATTTTGAAAAATAGGAAAAGAAGGGGTACCTACCACCAAGCACCTTTCTGAAACAAATATAGTATGTATATTCAAACCAGAAAAAAGAAAGAAAGAAAATTATAACTCAGTTTCATTAATGTATACAGATGCAAAAATTCTAAATAAAATATTAAGTAGGAGAATACAACAATACTTATATTGCATATAGTGATAAGTTAGGATTTATACCAGGAATGCAGAGATGTATTACTTAAAAGAAATGATTCACATAATTGATTATATCAATTAGAACAGAAACAAAAATCATATGATTACATCATAGCTGAAGAAAAACCTTTTGATAAAACACAAGACTCATTTCTATTAATAAACCTTGAAAGAAGATATATAAAAGCATTTTTTTCTTAAGTTGATAAAAAGCATTTGCGTAAAGCCATCAACAAGTATTATTTGTAATGAGAATTAGCTAGAAGCCTTTCCAATAAGGTCCAGTATAAAACAAGAATTCCTCAGAAGTGAGTGCAAGAGATAATGTTGTAAAAAAATTACCCTGGCATGGGTTCTGTCAATAAAAAGTTATTATAAAAATAAATAAATAAAATTTTTAAAAAGGATTCCTTCTCTTATCAATATTATTCAATATCACATTCTGGAATAAAGCAATTAGGTGGCAGAGTAGATAGAACACTAGGCCTGAAATTATAAAGACTTGCTCTACTGTACAAATCTGATTTGAAACCCCCTTCTCCTGGAAGTAGCAAACTACTTCAGAAAGCCCTGGAATAGCAATAAGAAAAAAAGAAATAGAATCAGAGTAGGGAATGAGATAATAAAAAGATCTCTTTTAGTTGGTGCTATGAAGATATACATGAGAAATCACAAAGACTCAACTAAAAGTTAGATAAAACAATAATTTTAGTAAAGTAGCCAGATATAAATAAACCCATATAAATTAACTGCATCCATGTTTATCAAGAACAAAACCCTCCAAGAGAGAGTAAGAAATACTCCTTTTAAAATAACTTTAGGCAGTATAAAATATCTGTAATTATACCTGCCCTAATAAGCCCAGGTTTTACCTGAACGTAAATAAATAAAAAAGCCTTTTTGCAAATAAAACCAGGTTTAAGTAACTGGAGAAATAATAAGTGTTCATGCATAAGCCAGGCCCATATAATAAGAATGACAATTTTATCTAAACTAGTTTGTCTTCCCAATTTGATTATCCCAATCTAATTACCAAAAACTCATTTTGCTGAATTAGAAAAATAATAGCATTTATTTGGAAGAGCGAAAGGTGAAGGATATGAAAGGAACTAATGCAAAGGAAAGAGGTTTAGCAAAACCACTTCTTAAATTGTATTATAAGGCAATCATTATCAAAACATATCTGATACTAAGAAATAAAAAGGTAGATCAATGGAAGCGAGTAAGCACACAATTTATAGCAGCAAATAAACAGAGTAATATTTTATTTAACAAACATAGACAAGATTTTAGGATAATAAATTGTTGGGAAAACTTGAAAGCAATATGGCAGAAATTGTTGACATCACATCCGGTAGTTTTATTGCCTTTTGACTGTTTTTGTTTAATGTAAATATTTAGCTTGGAGTGAATAAGTGTGTGATGGCATCAACACTCTGTAGTGCACATCTCATTAGTCACTTTCATATTCTGTCTGTCTCTTCTCCTTACAATGACATAGATGATTAAAGGTCAATTTTTGCTGCAACAATACATCCATGAAGTTTTATTACATTTAGGTGAGTGTTGAGATTTTATTGCATCAGGTGAGTAATGAGAAGGTCATGTGCCTCATAAGTCTTAAATAACCACTGATATTCTTTTTATTTAAGTGTGTATATCTTTTAGTGTATTTATGTTTAATTGTTTATTTTCTTCAGTTGTAGAGACCAGGATTGAAGTAAATGAGATGAGTAGAAAACTATGGATTTTGATGGAAGAAAGTAACATACAAAGATTCTTGAGTGATTCTTCCTGTGACTTCACTTTGAGTGAAATCCATGAATCTAATATCAAAGTTGATCAAAGTTTAACCAAAGTTAAAAATCCAAAGAGTGACATTGAATTTGATGAAACTGGAAAGAAATTCACACAACCTTCATTCCTAAATCACTGTCTTCTGGATTGTGACTATAGGAAATATTTTACTGAACTGATAAAGGATTTTCAGTCCCTGGAGAAGCCTCCTGAAATGCAAATATATCCAAATAATCAATCAGAAATGGCCTTCAGCAAGAGTTCAGATCTCAGACATCAGAAAAGTGATACTGGAGAAATATTTTGTGTAGGTAAGGAAGCTGGGAAGCCCTTGAATAATAACTCTAAACTCATTACTCATCAGCAAATTCACACTAGAAAGCAACTTGATAAAGACAATGAATTTGAAGCAATCTCATCTCATTATTCATCTGTGGTTTACCCTCCTAAATTTGATCCTGGAATGAAAAGATATAAATTTGGTGAGTGTGAGAAAGCCTTTGGTTTGAACTCAGATGTTGATAGACCTCAGAAGATTCATACTGGAGAGTTTTATAAATGTAATGAATGTGGAAAGGGTTTCTGTTACAAATCACTCCTTTTTTGCCATCAGAGAATCCACACCGAACAGAAACATTTTGAATGTAATCAATGTGGAAAGACTTACACAAAGAGATCTAGTCTTGCTGAACATCAGAGAATCCACACTGGAGAGAAACCTTTAGATTTTAATCAACCTGGGAAGGCTGTGACCAAGAGCTCCAATCCTGCTCAGCATCAGAGAATCCACAATGGAGATAAACCTTTTGATTGTAAAGAATGTGGAAAGGCTTTCATCAAGAGGTCCCTTCTAGCTACACATCAGAGAATCCACACTGGAGAGAAACCTTTTGTTTGTAATCAGTGTGGAAAGGCTTTCACACAGAGGGGCAGTCTTACTGAACATCTGAGAATCCACACTGGAGAGAAACCTTTTAAATGTAATCAATGTGGAAAGGCTTTCAGATATAGCTCCCATCTTGCTGAACATCAGAGAATGCACACTGGAGAGAAACCTTTTGATTGTAATCAGTGTGGAAAAGCCTTTACAACAAGATCCTGTCTTGTTAAACATCAGCGAATCCACACTGGAGAGAAACCTTTTGATTGTAATCAGTGTGGAAAAGCTTTCACACAGAAAGACAGTCTTGCTGAACATCAAAGAATCCACACTGGAGAGAAACCTTTTGATTGTAATCAGTGTGGAAAGACTTTCACCAAGAGGTGCCGTCTTGCTGAACATCTGAGAATCCACACTGGTGAAAAACCTTTTGATTGCAATCACTGTGGAAAAGCTTTCACAATGAGGTCAAGTCTTGCTACCCATCAGAGAATCCATACTGGAGAGAAGCCTTTTGATTGTAAACACTGTGGAAAGGTTTTCACAAAGAGCTCCTATCTTGCTCAGCATCAGAGAATTCACACTGGAGAAAAACCTTATGAATGTAATCAGTGTGGAAAGGCCTTCACACAAAGATCTAGTCTTGCTAAACATCAGAGAATTCACACTGGAGAGAAACCTTATAAATGTAATCAATGTGGAAAGACGTTCACAAAGAGCTCTAGTCTAGCTGTACATCAGAAAATCCACACTGGAGAGCAACATTTTGATTGTAATCAATGTGGAAAGACTTTCACAAGAAGGTGCCATCTTGCTAGACATCAAATAATCCACATGGGAGAGAAACATTTTGATTGTAATCAGTGTGGAAAGGCTTTCACAAAAAAGTGTCATCTTGCTAAACATCAAAGATTGCACAGTAGGGCTAATATAACAAAAATGACAATTTTGCCTAAACTAATTTCTGTATTCAATGTCTTCTCTAATGACCAAAAGTTTATTTTGATGAATTAGGGGAAAAAACAATAACTATTCATTTGGAAGTTCAAAAAACCAAGAATAACATAAAAAAACCCACTAAGGAGGTTTAGCAGTATCAGACCTTAAATTTTATTATAAAGCAGTAATTGTTAAAATTGTGTGGTACTAGATAAAAAATGGAAAGGTAAATCATTGGAACAGGAGAGAAACAATTTGTAGCAGCAAATTACTATAGTAATCTGATATTTTATAAGTGTAAAGACCAGAATTTGGGGAATAAGAAATCGTTATTGATAAATGTTGTTGGGAAAGCTAGAAAACAGTCCGGCAGAATTGGCAAAGGCCAATATCTTAAACCATTCACCAACATAAGGCCAAAACAAATACATCATCTAGAGCTAAAGAGAGACATTATAGAAAAAAAAAATTGATGAACATGGAAAATTCTCAGGTTTGTGAATAGGTGAAGAATTTATGAATAAACAAGAGTGTGAGATATAAAATGGACAATATCACTTACATTAAGTTAAGAAGAGTTTGTGCAAATAAAGAAATTTAGCCAAAATCAGAAGGATCTCAGAAAACAAGAGGAAAACCTTATATAGGCAGTTTCCTCCAATACAGGTTTCATGTCTTAAATATATAAAAACCTTTGCAAAATCTGTTACAATACTAGTTATTCCTCAATTGATGAATGGTTAAAGGATATCCATGGGCAGCTTTTCATTGGAAAAAATCCAAACTATAGTCATTTGAAGAAATGCTCTAAATCAGGAGTGGGGAACTATTTTTTTTTGCCAAGATCCATTTAGATACGCATAATTAGTGAGCTATACAAAATTATCAGCTGATAGAACTCAAGCAGTGGAGGTTATTGTACCTAGCTTTCAGCTTATCTCATCTATGGATCCCTTAGGAAATGATTTCATGGGTCTTATACAACCCTCAGCCCAGATATTCCCCAGCACCACTTTAAACCAATATGAGAAATGCAAATTAAAGCAACCTTGAGATACCATTTTATACCCATCAGATTGGCTAAAATGATTGAAGAAGAAAGTGACAGATGTTGGAGGGGATATGGAAAAATTGGGTCACTAATTCATTTTTGGTAGAATTGTGAATTGTTTCAACCATTTAAAGAGCAATCTGGAAGAATGCTCAAAGAGTTACTAAATTGCCTATGCCCTTTGATCAAACAATTCTGTTATTTGGTCTATTTCCCAAGATGATTAGGATAAAAGAAAAACAATTTTCTAAATTCTTGCTAAATAAATAGCAGCTCTCTTTGTGCTGGCAAAAGACTGGAAATTGCAGGGATGCCCATCAATTGAGGAATGGCTAAACAAGTTGTGATTTATGATTGTGATGGAATACGACTCTGCTATAAAAAATGATGAACCTGATTATCTTTTTAAAATGGATTAACTTTTTAAAAGAAAAAATATATATAATATGTATATGTACAGGGTCCTTTGGCAATAAAACTGGTTATGACGTGATCCAAGTGTTTAACAATTGGGGCTGTTAAGTCTGACCATATTAAAAAAAAATTTGGATTAACTTGCATGAAATAATGACAAGTAAAAGGAGCAAAAGCAAGAGAACATTGTATTCTGTAACAGAATATTGTTTTAAAAACAACTTTGAGTGAATAAGTCATTTTGACTATTATAAATAGCTAAGTGAACTGCAAAGTACTCAGGAAGGAAGATGTTTTGTGCATCCAAACAAAGAATTGACAAGTAGAAGTATGTTTAGAATGATTTTACATATATATATGTATATATATATGTATGTATGTATGTATGTATACATTCTGTCTAATGGTAGTCATCTCTAGGGCAAGGTTGAAGGGAAGAAAAAAGGAAAAAACATACACAATAACTTTGTTATATATTTAAATTGAATAGTAAGTTTTATATAATAGATTTGTAGTTTCATGTGAAATCATCTTTTATTGTAATTAAGATGCTTGTTTTATTTGATAAATTATTTTTTAAAAATATTTTTTTAAAAAAAGCAATGGTTGTGAGAAGGAATTCATCCAGCGCTCATAATTGACTGTACACTGGAAAGTTCACACCAGAGACAAAATTTAGGGATCTAATTAACAAGAGAAGGCCTTCTGCTGCAGTACACATTTCATTAAGTTTCCTAACAAAAACAACCTCTTGAAACATCCCAAATTCCATTCTGGATATAAAATCCATTAAAGGTGATGCATTTTTTCCTGCAATCCTAATGTTTGTCATCATTTCTCAGTAATTCTTGACATTCATAGACTGCCATTATTTCAGCCATTCCCCAATTATGATGCTCACTTCATTTCCTGTTTGCTGGAACAAAAAAAAAATCCCTCATTGTAAATGTTTTGATAAATGATAGGATGATGTTTTGACCATTAATTTCTGTAATGCTTCCTTTAAGCGGCTTGGTGGAGCTGTGGATGAAGTGCTTTCTTAAAACTACAGGGTCTGAATTCCAATCCAGTTTCTGGTACTCCCTAGCTATATTTCCTTGGGAAAGTCATGTAACCTCATCCTACCTAAGTTTCCCCCTCTGTGGAATAGGAATAATAAAAGCATTATAAGGTGAGGATTCAATGTAACAATATTTGTAAAATTACAAACATTAAATCAATATGGACATAGTGACTGTTTTTATGATTAACATTTCTTGGATCATAGGTCTCACATAAAGTCAGTTGGCTAAAATATATGGATATTTGAGTCACTTTTCTTTTAATTCAAATTGATCTCCAGAACAGAGGACTTACTTGACTAGAAAGGGTAAAACTCCACTGGGTTTAGAATTAAGCACAATTTGAGTTCAAATTCTGCCTCAGGTGCTCCCTAGTTCTGTATGTCTAGGCAAGGAACAATCTCTCAGTTCCTTACTTTACTCATTTGCAAAATGGGAAGATGGGACTCAGTGACTTCCCACTCTAAATATATATTCTCTTCTAAAGTACATTCATTATGTCTTTTCCCCACAGCCTCTTCCTATGTTCCAGGAAGGAGGCCAAGCAGTGCTAAACCTGCAATAATAACAGACTCCTTAGAAATAAAGATCTTCAAAAACTGAAGAGGTCAGGTGTGTGACAAAAAAAAAAAGGAATCCAGTCACCTTGTACTTAATTCAAAGATCTCCATAACAATGTCTATACTTGCCAAGCACTACACACTGTTGGAAACACTGCAAAGCAGTCTGGCAGAAAATAGATATGGGCCACTCAAGCTATGGATTACAATATAGACCCAGATTAACTCCTGTTGTGAATATATGACTTAGAAAGGACACTCAAAGAAATTTGAGGAGCCTTGAGGAAAATATATTTACGATTAGTAGAAGAACTCATCTCTAAATAGGCGATAGAAAAGATCTCAAAAACTTAAATGGGCAATTTTCATTGAACAAAAACCCCATAATGAATCTAAAATGTAAAAGGAAGCAATTGATTGAAAAATGCATTTGCAGCAGGTTTCCTTCATGTCCAAGGTCTACAAAAAACAGATACTGGTTTTGTACAATATATAGAAGAAAGCGCCAAAGCTATTATCAAAGAAGAAATGCCAATTATCAGTGATTATAAAGGGAAAACAAATACATTGATAATCACTAATTCAAATAACTAATAATTCAAAAGAAGGTAACAAAATGAGCATCACAAACATTGTAGAGAATTGTTTCCTTAAATGTGTACTTGATAAGAGAATTTTGTGTTGTCTTTTCTTTTTCATCTTGCACAGGGAAAATCAATGAAAGAGAAAATGTATAGAATTAAACAAAACAAATTTAATGAAAAATGGTCCAAGTCAATAAAATATTGGAAGGGTTCTGGGAAAACTGTTGGTGGAATCATAAAGTTCCCCCCAAGTCACAAAACCTTAGCTTCAGTGATACCATGAGAGGTCATTTATCTTTCAAGAAAGGAAAGGGAGCCAAGTATAAAAAATATTGATATCAGCTCCTTTTATTATGTCAAAGAACTAGAAAGAAAGATGTGATGTCCTACTATAAATAAGACCACAATTGAACAAACTTTGATATGTGAATGTGATGGAACAATAATATGGGATCAAATACAGGCAATTTCTGTGAAGCCTTGTAACAGTTGTATGGACTGATATAGATTACAGGTAGCAATTGATAATAACATTGTAAGGGTCAACAACTTGGCAAAACATCCCACCTCTTGTCATCATTAACAAGAATACCATGTATTGAAGAGGATCTGTACTACCTGCCTTCTTACCAAAAAATAATGGTACAAGATGTAGAAGGAAAAGTACATTTTGGGAAATGGAAAGTATAGAATTTGGGTCTCCTTGACAATTTATTTTCATTACAAATATTTTGCTGGTTAATTTTTTTTCAGTTTTGGATAAGAAAGGACAGCAGTGGGAGAGGTTCTAACAATAATATTGTCCTGCTCCTGAACTTCACACACCAAAATAATAAAGAAGGAAATTGGGATATTGTAATTGTACATATGGCACAACAGAAGGAAGTCCAGAAGAGCTGGGAAAGCTTTGAAAGTGTGATTTTGAATTCAATATTACTTAAAAATAAAGCCAATCCATATACATTGGTTTCATGTAAAATTCTCTTTTTCTGCTATATATACAACATTTATTTTATTTAGCTTTTGTAAATTTCAAAACTTTTAAAAAATCAAACAGTGATAGTTTCCTGTTTTTCATTTTCTTTTTTTAACATAATTTTATTTTTCCAAATACATGTAAAGAGTTTTTAACATGCATTTTTGTAAAACTTTTTGTTCTAAATTTTTCTCCTTATCTTCACTTTCTTCAAGTTGGAAAACAATCTGATATAGTTTAATATTTGTGATCATTTTAAACATATTTCCATATTTGTCATTTGCATAAGACACAACCAACTTTGCACTCCCTCCTGTCTCCATTGTAACAATTCTATTCATGCCTCATGTATATGAGATAAGTGCTCCATTTTACCCCTCCTTATCCATTTTTATTTTTAGACTCATCCCATCATATTCAACTTCAGATCTTCCAACTATGTATTCTCTTTCAAACTAATGAATGCTCTTTCAAAGTCTTTCAAAAGTAATGATAACATTCTTAAAGTTAGCGTTAATACTTTCCAATATTAGAAGTAAACCATTTAATCTCATTAAATCCCTTATAGTTGTTTCTTTAATGTTTACCTTACTATTAACAAATACTTCAACCTATTCTCCAGAAGAATCTCCATCACAACATACAGGACAGATGTTTCCATGATCCTACTTGAAGAGCTCCAATGAGCTCCCCATGTCAACCCATTCCCTTTCTGGACAACTCTAAGAAAGTTTTTTTGGTGGGATTTTTTTTGGTCTTACTGTTTAAAGTCAGAACTTCACTTTTTATTGTAGGAAGTTCATTTATTTTTAATACACAGAAATTTCATTCTTTACAGTTTCCATTCACTGTACCTGGTTCTGTCAAACAGAACAAGCAGAAGTTTGCTTCTATATCTCAGTACTTGAAAACAGCTGCTATGTCCCACCTGGCCATCCTCTCCTTCAGACAAATCATTCAAAAGTCTAGATGGAGCTCTGTTTTCTGAAAACCAAGCTTCCATTCTAATAAAATCTTGTGTTGTCTGGGATCTTGTGCCAGTACAATCCCTTTATACTCTTTCTCTTTACTTCTCCTTTCCATTCTTCTTTGCTGGGTCATCTTTCTTCTGCTATATGGTCCAGTGGAGAGAGTGACTTGGCTTGAAATTAGGAAGATTTAGTTCCAATCTGATCTAAGACATTGACTAGCTGTGTGCCATTGGGCAAGTTGGTTGATTTTGTTTGCTGGTTCTTGGCCTTCATTCTTGAAGAAGACCAAAATGAATATCACTATGGTAAAGTCAAGTTACAGGGTATCTGATTGGGGCTGATAAAACCAGCACAAGTTCAGAATTGTTTATATAAATATTTAGCCTGTATTCTCTAATTTTGAACATCTCATGTTTTTTCTGTCTCCAGTTTTGATTCAGTCTCAGTGCTTTGCATAAGCTAACCCCATCATCCTTCCCTCATGTCAGTTTCATTAGTTTCTTCTCTACTGTGTACAAATATATCCAAATCTCCATCAAGTAACTCTTACTTGATCGTATCTTCCCTTCTAGCTTTCACCCTGTATCTCTCCTCATGTGACCACCTATATTTTTCAGGGTTTTCTGTATTTTGATGTGTTGTAGGGGAAATGACAATTTTGGTGGGTGGAGGCAAGGGGGTGGAGAAGGAAGCAGAAAGAGAGACTGCTGGCTGGCATCTTGACACAGCTGCTCCCATTGCTATCGCGACCGCCCTTCACCTCCAATCCCCCTTTCACCTGCAATTCCCCTTCACCTCTGCTAGCTGGCTTCCTGTCACAGCTGCCCATATTACTATCACAATCCATCTTCACCTCAAAAAGAACAAAGATTGAAGATTTTTCCCTTAACCTGAATTCCTGACTCCGGCTGATTTTAAATACACAGTCATCATACTATACAGTTTCTTTCTTTTTTTTTTTTTTAAAGATCACTCCACCATACTTTCCTTAGTCCAAATCTTTCTTTTAAACTCCTCCAATAATGATAAGCATAAGAGTATTTTCACATATAGGAAGTAAATAATTTGACCTCATTGAGCTCCTTTTAATTGGTCTACCTTATTGTTCATGTTATTATTTCTTCTGGATGTTATATGCTACATTTTCTCTTAAGTTGTGGGGGTTTTGTGAGAAATGTCTGAAAGCCTTTTGGTACATTACATGCCCATTTTTTTTTCATCTAGTGTTATACTTTGCAAGGTTAAGTTATCCTTGGTAATAATCCCAACTCTTTTGCTCTACAAATTATAGAATTTCAAGACCTACAGTTCTTCAATATATTAGCTGCTAGTTCATGTGTAATCTTTTCTATAACTCCATAATACTTAAATTGGGTTTTTTCTAACTGCTTCCAATATTTTTTCTTCGACATTGGAGCTATGAAATTTAAGTATGATATACCTGTGCTTCCCTGCATGGGATCTCTTTCAGGTGGTGATAGCTGGCTTTTTTCTATTTCCGCTTTGCCTTCTTGTTGTAGAACTCCAGGGCAGTTTTCCTTGATAATTTCTTGTAATATTGTATCAAGATTCTTTTTTAATCAAAATTTTCAGGAAGTCCTACTATTCTTATAATATTTCTCTGTTCTCCAGACCAATTGTTTTTCTGATAAGATGTTCTACATTCTCTTCTATTTTTCAGTCTTTGGATTTTGTTCTAATATATATATATATATATATATTTTACATTATATATTATATATATATATATATATATATATATATCTGAGAATATCATTACTTCCCCTTGCCTATCTCTATTTTCTTATTTCTTCCTTAACTTTTTTGGGGGGGAACAATTTGATCATTTTATTAATATAGCCAAAAGGTTATCAAGAAGAATGGTCATTTGGCCATCTCTTTTAAACTAAAGACAAACACTTCATCAAGGGTTTCTTGGGACTTAGGGGAGACAATGTAAAAGGAAAAATGGGAAAAAATCTTCCCTAAATTTTTGATTTGCTATTTCAAGTTGGTTTATTTTCTCTTTATAATTTTCTTATTTTTTTTCAACTTTTTCATTAGGCTTTCTTGTTGATTTCTAGTCTTTTTTAAGTTCTTCCAAAAACTCTTTTTGTGCTAGGGACCATTTGATGTTTTTCATTGAAAAAGGAATAACTTTTATAGGTCCATCATCTTCCTCTGACTATGAACCCAAATTTTCTTATCCCCAAAGTAGCTATCTATGGTTGGGCTCTTTCTTCTTTGCTTACTCATTTTGATTTTGTTTTTAAGCAGCAATTGATGTGATGTGATTAAGTTCTATTCCCAAGGTATGGGGAAAGATCCCCCAACCCTTATGTTGTTATTTTTGTTCTTTTCTGAGGTCTGTCCCAGGACCCAACTTTGGCCTTCTCCATTCTCAAGCCATGGATAGGGTCCCTAACCATACTGTCCCACAAATGATCTTGCTCCCTGCAGTTCCTCTAGTGACTGAAAACCCAAATTATGTTTTAAATGTCATATATAAAACTTCTTATGGCAAATAGGATTATCATCCTCTGACCATCTAACATAACAGTGGTTACCCCTCCTGTCATCACTAGAATGCCTATTTGGGTGGATAGAATGATTTGTCATGACTTAAGAAGGAATTAAGCAGCCTTTTGACAAGGATAAAACAACTGGTTTGAAACCTAATGTAAAAAAAAAAAAAAAAAAACCTAAGATCATGGCAACTGGTTTCAACAATTCCTGGCAAATAAGAGAAAAAATAGGAGCAGTGTCATATTTTATATACTTGGACTCAAAGATCACTGCCAGAAGTGACTACAGTCATAAAACAAAAAGAAGCTACTCCTTAGAAGGAAAGCTCTAGCAATTCTGGATAGCACACTGAAAAGCAAAGATATCATGTTGCCAACAAAGATCCATATATTTTATTTATTAAATACAAAATTATTATATATGTTATTAAATATAATATGCCACTTTTAAGTGACATAAATAAGAGTTTGGTTAACATTTTATAATAAAAGGGGCAACTAGGTGGCTGAGTGGATACAGCACCAACCCTAAAATTAGGAGGACCTGAGTTCAAATCTGATCTCAGACACTTAACACTTCCTGGCTGTGTGACCCTGGGCAAGTCACTTAACCCCAAATGTCTTAGCAAAAAAATATATATATATACATATGTGTGTGTGTGTGTTTATGACCAAAAAAAAAATTATGTATTTAAAGCTATAGTTTTTTAAGAAGTAATGGAAGGCTGTGAGTTTTGGACTCTGAGAAAAGGTGAGTGCTGTAGAATTGATGCTTTGGAATTATGGTCCTGGAATAGAATTTTGAAAGTCTTTTGAATAGCAAGGAGAACAAATTAGCAATATTTAAAGAAATTAATTCTGGCAATTCGCTGAAAGTCAAATACTTTGGTCATATAATGAGGAGACAGGACTTATTAGAAAAGACCCTGATTTTGGGAAAGAGTAAAAGGAAAAAGAAAAGGGGATAAGATGGACAGAGTGTCATGCAAACAATGAACATGAACCTGGACAGACTTTTGAGAGATAATGAAGGATAAAAGGGCCTGGAATGCTGTGATCCATGGGATCAGGAAGAGATGGACACAGCTGAAAGACTAAATAAAAACAATAAAACAAAGGAATCATTTCCTTTGGTCTCTTCCTTTTTCCCCCCTTTCTAAAGATGTCCTTTTCCTATCGGTTTTCTTGTGTAAGGGCCCTAACTGATGTTACCCTGAACTCTTCTGTATCCTCTTTGGATAAAGGGGCTCAGGAGAAAGAAATAAACTTACATGCATACATAAACACACACACACACACACACACACACACACACACACACCCATACTTACATGATCTTTGAAACTAAGGATCCAAGTGTCCATCCCCTGATGATGTTGGCCACACTCCTGAGTGGATAAAAACACTCTGTACCTGTCTATCTGTACTCTGCACTCCCTTACTCTGGCTGTTCCCAATAAGGACCTGACAGTTTTCACAAGATCAAATGAGATCATATTTATATTGCTCCTCAAACATGGCAGATACCACATAATCAACCCCGAACGCTTTGCAGTCTTCTCACACCTTAGTCCTATTCTTCTACTCTCTGACCAAGGGGCACTAGCCTTCAGGCTGAATCTTGACTAAGACCCTCCAGCCCCAAACTCTTGCCTTTTCAATGACCTCTCATGTTTGGAATGTCCTTCCTCCTCACCTGGGCCTCCTGGATAATCCCTGACCAAAACCTTCCACTCCATAACTCTGCCTTTCCCATGGATTTTTTCATGTTTGGAATGATTTTCTTACCTTGGCCCCTAGCTTCCTTAAATTTCACCCTCTAAAAATAAGCTTTTCCTAATCTCTGAAACTGCTGGAGCCTTCCCCCTCAGAGTGCCTCCCATACATACTTCAGAGAACTTGTATGGACACAGATGCTCATACTTTCTCCCACATTAGGTGACCTCCTTCACAGAAGGAAGCTTTTCCCCTTGCTGAGGCAAACATATTTATGTGCACAAATAATCCTACTCTATTCTGTTTTCTGCAGTAAAGTTCCCCATCTTTTATTCCCTTGTCACTAAATCTTCAGTCTCACCCTATCTAGTGACTCCTTCTTAATAAATGGCTTTATGCTACATACTTGATTAACTCTTGTCCTTCATTCTTGAAGAGAACCAAAATGACATCATTATGTTGGAGTCAAGGTACAGTGGATCTACTTTGCTTATAAAGCAGTGCCTTCTTGGATGTGGGCATGCCATTAGTGTGAACTAATACAAAATACAGCGAGCAGAACCAGCAGAACAATTTATATAGGAAAAGTATTGTTAAAATATCTTAAACAACTCTGATTAATGCAATGTTAAATCACCACTTCAGAGACTACACAATGAACTAGGCTCCCACCTCCTCCTAAAAGATGAAGAACTCAGAGTGCAAAATAAGACATATTTGTAAGGGTCCCTCTACTCACCAAGAGGATCTCAACTGAACTCTTACCATACCAGGTCTTCAGACGTCTCCGGCACAGCTCTCTTTAGCTGTGTTCTTTCCCCATAGAGACCCGGGACACCAGATATTATTAAACACAGCAAGCATCTATTGCCATTGTCTCTCTATTCTCTTTCACCTCCATACAATTCTCTTCCCCTATTCCCCTCAGTTCTCTCCTGAAATTCCCCTCTTCCTGCTTTCCTCTCTCTTCTTATATATCCTCCCCATGGCATGGTTACAATTACTTATATTGGCCCCATCTGCATTATTCCCAACCTAGATTGCCTTGATAAGTTACAGGAATTAATCATCTATTTCTGGGTAAACGCCTTCTTAGAACTGCTTTTCTGTCTTTACTTAATGAGCATATCCTAGCCCTCTGGCCCCTCCATGCCATGTACCTAACACATATTTATTTGAATTATGGTCCTGGAGAAGATTATTGCTTGTTCTTGATTGTCCATGTTTTTAATATGGATTTTATTTTCCTTTCTCTATTTCAGGTGGGTAGGATGAGTTTGGGGAATTTTTGTTTATTAAGAACAAACAATAGGGGCAGCTAGATGATACATTGGATAGAGCACTGGGCTTGGAATCATGAAAACTTGTCTACATGAGTACAAATCCAGCCTTGCGCATTTAATGGGTATATGATCCTGGGCTTAACCCTGTTTGCCTCAGTTACTTATTTTTAAAAATGAGCTTGAAAAGGAAATTACAAACTACTCTAGCATCCCTCCTCTCCAAAAAAATGCCAAATAGGGCCAAAAAAAGTTTGTTACAACTGAAATGACCAAACAGCAACAAAAACAAAAAATAAATGAAGATTAAATTGGAAGATAAATTGTAGAATGACAATCTGTCAAATATTACCTGAAAAATTATCAAGAAAAGTCATTTATATCCAAGATATGGAGAAAATCAACATTTGTGTACCAGGAACTGTGGTGTTTTTCTTCTTTAAAATATAATTCTCTTTGGAAGAGAGCAGGGTTCTCAGGGAGGTTTTCTGGAGGCAGTCTTAGTTTCTGTTGAGAGTAATAATCACCCAAAATGCAGCCAGCTGGTAAAAATGCAAATGTTTATTTTCTCCTATGAATCTCTTTTGCCTCAAAGAGAGGGCTTGTGGGCTTCTGAATCTCCCAGAGTGCTCCTGGCTCTCAATCTCCCAGAGTGCTCCTCTCTGACTCTTGTTGATGTTTTGAAGTAACTCTTTTGACTGGCTCCCCTCTCAATCTAATTCAGCTGAACTCTCTTCACTGGGCCTCTGCTTTCTTCTTATATATGAGAGAAGGGGATTATGGGTTTTCTCCTATAGTGTTCTCTGGCCCTAAGATCTTCAAGGGAGGTGTGAATTCGGATATCTCATACTAAATCCTGAAATCTCCCAAAGGTGTGAACTCCAATGAGTAAAGGTGTGAACTCCAATGAGTAAAGGTATGAACATAAGCATTGTATCAATTAGTTCTACTTAGTACTTTGTTTCAGGTTCTGGCCCAAAACATCTCCTTGTAAGATCAGATGAATGATACTGAACCATGCTAAATTAGATAATTATTGTCTCTATCAACTCTAATGACTTAACAGTTTGTAAAGATTCCAACAAGGAACCATTACCAATAGATGGGAGCTAAAAGGATGGGAAGTTTTCCAATGTCATGACAAATGAAAACATATTCCAAAGCACTGATAAAAAGACAAAGTCCTATTAAGATAGAATTTTGCCATTTCTTCTCATGCCTCCAAAATTGGTGAAAGAGGAAACCATCAATATTTAAATTTTTTTATTTTGAAATTCATAAACATAAAATAAAGTGAATATTTCATATATATCATAAAACATAGAAGATTGCACATGAAACAAGTTGTAAAATGCATAGCTTCATTTTTCTTTTCAGTGATTAAAAAATTCAACCTGTCACCTTCAAAGCTATTTTCATTCCTTCTGAATGCATATATGATTAAAAGCCATCAATTTCCTTTATTATTTTTTGCTGGATTGAGACTGTGGGAAGACTATTAATAGTCCCCCTCACACTACTATTCTCTCATGCCCCAAACTGGAGGGATGGGGGAGGGCTGTGAGAGAATGGTAATGAAAGCACAAGCAAGCCAAATCAATTCCCACATAGTCATTTCTCAAAATGTAGTTTTTAATGTACATCTCACATCCATCACCTCTGGAACAGGAGGTAGACTGCACAGATCTTTGTAACTCCCCTGCTATAGTGGTTGATCATCACAATAATCAGGAGTGTGATATCTCTCAAAGCTGTTGAACTTCACAATGTTGTGATTATCATCAATATTCCCTGCAGTCTACAGATCATAATATTCTACCAAGGTATTCACTGAAGGATGTGTGTGTTTTATTTTCCCATGACTTTATGTTCCACCATTCACATGCCAAAATTTGTTCAGCCATTCTCTGCATAGCTACATATAATCAGGATTTCCTCTTTATATACTTTGGACAGGCCTTTATGAGAGATTTTCCTAGTTAATTACCTCCCTTTAAATTTTAGATGCTTTGAGGAGTTTTTATGTCACAAAAACTGGCCATTATCTTTTTGTGATCCTATGTGTCCCTTTTTTGGTGATGAACTTTTCCATTATTCAGAAATGTCTCTTATTTGTGATTCCTTTAATTTTTTGAAGTGACCTTTCACATCTAAGCCAAGAATTCATTAGAAGCTAATCTACAGTATAAGATATTGGTCTGTATCTATTTTCTGCCAGACAACTTTCCAGTATTTCCAGGTCTTTGCAATGGTTAGTCAGTCTTGACTCCATAGTGGAGGTCTTTGGATTGATTGAACAAGTAGTTACTATACTAATTTTCCTTTGTATATTAAACACTAATCTCAGTTTCTCCAGATCTTTAATTTAAAATAGGATGAAATAGTTTGGATGACTACTGTTTTTAGTATGGTTTCAGATTTAGTCCTGTGGGGCCTCCTTCCTAGAAAATCAGAAGAGACTGTAGAAACATGAATGTATTTCGGATGAATACACATGTTAAGAATTGGAAGGGAATATAGAATCTAAGGGTCAATCTCATTTTAGAGATGAGTAAAGTAAGGCACAGAGAGATTGTTCCTTGGCCAGAGTTAAAGAGCTAGAAAGAACATGAGTCAGGATTCAAAGCCAAAATTTCCTGATTCCAAATCCAGAGTTCTATCCTTTATAACTAATGCCTTCCTCTACACTGTTCTGAATATCAGTTTGAATTAAAAGAAAAGTGAATGAAGTGTCCAGATCTTGAAGCCTATTGACTTCACTGGGACAATTATGACCCAAGGAATAATAATCATTTAAAAAGCTAGCATTTCCATAATGATTTGAGTGTAGGAGAGTGTTTTAGAGATATTGTCTCTTTTGAGCTCATGTTAATCCTGGAAGGTAGGTACTCTTGCTCTCCTGAGAGAAGCTAGATTAAATGACTGCTCAAGGTACTATAGCTAGTAAGTTTCAGAACCCAATTAGAACTCAGGTTTCATGGTTCCAAGCACAACACTCTATCCACTGGGCTAAGAAAGCATGACAGAAATAGATATCCAACAGATGCCCAAATAAGTATATGAGAATTTTTTGTGCCAGAAAGCAACAGGATGCAAAGTGAGTACCAACTAATTGGGAAATGCCTGAAGAAGGTACAATATATGAATGCCATAAAGTCATAAGGAGTAATGACAAACATTAGGATTTCAGAGAAAAAAATCATTACATTTAAAAGACCTTCTGCACAGTATGAAATTTAGGATGTCTACCAAGGTCTCCATATTGGGAGATATAATGAAGTCTGTCCTGTAACAAAAGACCTCCTGTTAATTAAACCAAAATTCTATCTCTATTTTGAGTTCTCCATGAACAGTCAGGTATTCTAGGTGAAGCATCTAGGAATGCTCTTCCCACACATAATGCTTCTAAAAGCCTTCATTTCTATAGGAATATTGTTGTCTACTGATTTCCCTCTTTCTCGAAAATGTTTTGGGTTTTTTTTGAGAACATTCATAAGTCTTCTCTCCATAGTGAGTCCTCTGATGTAAAATAAGAGCTCTCTGGCTGAAGGCCTTTTAACACTGAATCCATATAGAGCTTCTCTTCAGAATGATTTTTCTGATATTAAACAAACTCTGTACTTCATTTTAGTGCCTTTCCTCATATATTACAATGATAAGATTTCTATTGAGTATGAACTCTCTGGTGAAAGAAAAAAGAAGAGTGGAAGGGGGAAATGAATGTTTCCTGAAAGCTTTACCACAATGCTTATATCCCTCAGGTTTCTTTCCAGTGTGGATTCTATCATGTTCAATAAATTTAGAGTGGTAACTAAAGGCTCTATCACATTCATGATATTCCTGAAGTGTCTTTGTAATGTCGATTCTCACACATCCAGAAAGATTGAAGCCTTTCCACACTGCTTACATTTGCAAGATTTCTCAGCAGTGTGAATTCTCTGATGTTCAGCATGACTATAATTAAATCACAAAACTTTCAACACTGATTATGTTCGTGTGGGTTCTCTCCAGTGTGGATTCTCTGATTGACATGCAGTAAGATTGGAGTTCCACAGGAAAGCTTTTCACATTGACTATGTTCATAAGAACTCTCTTTTATGTGTATTCTCTGATGTACAGAAAGATTGGAGCTTTGAGTAAAAGCCTTTCCACAATGATTACATTCATAAGGTTTCTCTCCAGTGTGGATTCTCTGATGTGAAGCAAGACTCGACTTCCTTGTAAAAGCCTTTCCACATTGATTACATTCATAAGGTTTCTTTTCATTGTGAACTCTCTGATAACCAGAAATATTGAAGGCCCATTGGGAAGCTTTTTGACATTGATCATGTTCATAAGAATTCTCTTTTTTGTGGATTCTCTGATGTACAGAAAGATTGGAGCGCTGAGTGAAAGCTTTTCCACATTGATTACATTCATAAGGTTTCTCTCCAGTATGTGTTCTCTGATGTGTAATGAGACTGGACCTCCTTGTGAAAGCCTTTCCACATTGATTACATTCAAAAGGTTTCTCCCCAGTGTGGATTGTCTGGTGGGCAGCAAGATGGGAGTTCTTTCGGAAAGTCTTTCCGCACTGAATACATTTATAAGGTTTCTTTCCAGTGTGGGTTCTCTGATGTGCAATAAGGTTAGAGCTCTGTCGGAAAGTCTTTCCACATTGATTACATTCATAAGGTTTCTCTGCAGTATGAGTTCTCTGATGTGTAGAAAGACTGGAGTGGTTTGTGAAAGCCATTTCACATTGATTACATTCATAAAGTTTCTCTCCAGTATGGATTCTTTTATGTTTAGCAAGACTGGAGAGATATCTGAAAGCTTTTCCACACTGATTACATTCATAAGGTTTCTCTCCAGTGTGAATTCTCTGATGTGCAGCAAGATCAGAATTACGCTGAAAAGCCTTCCCACATTTATTACATTCAAAAGGTTTTTCACCAGTGTGAATTTTCTGATGGTGCAAAAAGCTTGATCTGGAGCAGAAAGCCTTCTCACATTGATTACATTTGTAAGGTTTCTCCCCGGTATGGATTCTCTGGTGGGCAGTAAGACTGCAGTTCTGTTGGAAAGTCTTTCCACACTGACTACATTCATAAGGTTTCTCACCAGTGTGAATTCTCTGATGGTGCAAAAAGCTTGATCTGGAGCAGAAGGCCTTTCCACATTGGTTACATTCATAAGGTTTCTTGCCAGTGTGGATTCTCTGGTGTACAGCTAGATTACAGTTCTGATGGAAAGTTTTTCCACACTGATCACATTCATAAGGTTTCTCTCCTGTGTGAATTCTCTCATGTATAGCAAGACTGATGCTCCATCGGAAAGAATTTCCACACTGTTTACATTCATAAGGTTTCTCTCCTGTATGAATTCTTTGATGGCCAATAAGGACTGATTTGTAGCAGAAGGCCTTCCCACATTCATTACATTCATAAGGTTTCTCTCCAGTGTGAATTCTTTGATGGCCAATAAGGCGTGATTTATAACCAAAGGCCTTCCCACATTCATCACATTTATAAGGTTTCTCTCCAGTATGAATCTTCTCATGCCTAACAAGATCTGAGTTCAAATGAAACGCCTTCCCACAATGTTTACATGCATGGATTTTCATTCCAGTATGAAATCCAGGATGAGGAAGAGATGGGTGAGGTGATAAGGTGGTTTCACATTCATTATATTCATAAGGCTCTTTTCTAATGTGAATTTTTTGATGAGTAACTACCTTAGAGTTCTGGCTGAAGGCCTTTTTTCCTTCCTTGCATATATAAAGCTTTTTGCCAGTGTAACTTTTCTGATATTCAGTGAGATCTGAACTCAAGCTGAAGGGCATTTTCTGTTGATTACCTTGATATATCTTCATTTCAGGAGGCTTCTCAAGGGACTGAATGAGATCTACCTGTTCAGTAAAGCCTTCCCTATATTTTCTGTATTGAAAACAATCATTCCTTGGAGTAAGTGTCTTACAGTTATTTAGGTCTGAATATTGTGCAAAGCTCTTTCCAACTTCATCAGATTCACAAGGATTCTGCAGATTTTTATCTACCTTGATATGAGAGTCACAGATTTCTCTCCCATTGAAGTCACAAGGATCATCACTGATGAATCTTAGCTGGCCAGATTCTTCTAAAGAAATCCTCAGATTTGTAGTGGTCTTATTCATTTTAAACCTCATCACTGCATCTGAAGAAACAAACAAATAAAGTAAATAAATTTATGTAAATATGTATGTAAATATATGATTTCCCCTCTAATGACAGAAAAGAAACTAAAATTTATTACATTTCCCCAGACAAAAAAATGAATTTTCAAACCTAAACGGGCAGAATCAATGATCTGAATATGTCATTTGCTCATATTCTGTAGTCTCTACAAGAAAGAAAAGATCTCAAATCTTATGACTATGTGCTCCTTCTACAGATGGCCTTTCTCCATTACACTTGTGACATTTTCTCCAAATCCCTTTTTTAAAATTTTACTTTTTATTTGGCAAATCTCAGGTGTTTTTGCTTTTTTGTACTGATTTACTGTCACATCATTCATTATTTATCAGTTGCATATATTGTTGCAAAATAGGTTTATTCTTTTTGAGTGTCATGTAATAGTAGTCAGTATTATATTTTCCTTTTCTTATATTTTATCAAAAATGATAGTTTGGTGAGCTTATACTAAACATTCACATTATTTCATTATTTATTAAATCACTAAGTACAATAATTTCCCTGGTATGTCCTTTTAAATCTATTATTTTCTGTTTCCATGTCTCAAACCACAATATGACTAGCAATCATTTGGTCTACTATTTTTTTAAATTAGCCATTATCCATGTACTTTCTAACTTTTTTTGTCATTGATCCTGAAATGTCATGATTAGACCTAAAATGGTTTTGATGTCCATGGAATGCTTATAATAAATTTTATCCACTTCTAAGTGTAACAAATTATTTTTCTCAACCTGAAAATTGTTTCCAAACTTCCAGAAAAGTTTGACATACAAATGCAAATCAATCCCCAAAAGATGGTTACAGGTATGTATACATCCTCATTTTCTTTCTGTAAACTGTACCGAAGTAGCTGCCTTAATCCAAGGTTAGCTTCTAATTTCATTGCATCAGTGCTGTTAACTACCACATAAAGATATTATAAATGCTTGTGTCCTTTCAGTGCAGATGGCAGGCTCTTTAAAGAACATGATCACTGGGTATACATTACAAACATCTTGGAACCATCATAGACCATTGCACACATTCTCAAAAACAGACCTACACTGATTGTCTTTGCAAAGTTAAAGCTGCTTTCTGTTTATGTTACTATTCTTCATCTACTGGATTTTCAAGGAAACTGGTTGACAACACATTCATTCGACAGAGTTTCTGCAAAAATGTAATTAAGAGTGCTAGTGATCAAAAGAAGAAAATTTGATCTAAAGAGATATTTCCTTACAAAGGTTGTTTTATCCACTTACTATACTATTTGCTATTAGTGGAGAAACAGATAAACAGAGGGATAGAGAGATAGATACACAGAGA
Source organism: Antechinus flavipes (assembly GCF_016432865.1). Classification (NCBI taxonomy): domain Eukaryota; kingdom Metazoa; phylum Chordata; class Mammalia; order Dasyuromorphia; family Dasyuridae; genus Antechinus; species Antechinus flavipes. The sequence continues at coordinate 631,256,051 of NC_067400.1, read as the reverse complement.
GGTAGAGATATAGATAATTCTAATATTGAACTAATGCTGCATTCCTGGTATCAATCTCACCTGGTTATACTATATTATCTTTGATAATATATTGCTGTAAACTCCTTCTTTAAAATTTCACATCAATATTCATCAGGGAAATTAGTCAATAGTTTCACTGTTTTTGCTCTTTCTGATTTCAAGGCATCAGCATCATATTTGTTTCATAAAAGGAATTTGGTAGGGTGCCTTCTCCTATTTTTCCAAATAGTTTATGTAGTATTGAAATTAATTGTTCTTTAATTATTTGATAGCATTCATTTGTGAATCCATCTGGCCCTGGGAGATAATTTTTTTAGGGATTTCACTGATAACTTGTTCAATTTCTTTTTCTAAAATTGGATTAAGTATCCTACTTCCTCTTCTGTTAATCTGGACAATTAATAAATTTTGTAAATATTCATCCATTTAATTTAGATTGTCAAATTTATTGGTAGAAAGTTGGGCAATATAATTCTTAACTATAGCTTTAATTTCATCTTGGTTAATAGTAAATTCACCCTTTTCATTTTTGAAATGAATAGTTTGGTTTTCTTTTTTTTTTTTTAACCAAATTAATTTGTGGTTTATCATTTTGGTTTCTTCATAAAACCAGCATTAAGGAGTTTTTTTTTTATTGGTTTGTGGTTTTCTTACTTTCAATTTGATTACTCTTTTCTTTGATTTTCAGAATTTCCAATTTGGTGTTTAATTAGTGACTTTAATTTGGTCTTTTTCTTATATTTTTAGTTGCATGCCCAATTCTTTTATCTGTTCTTTTTCTACTTTATTGATATTAGTGTTTAGAGATATAAATTTTCCTTATAGAGGAAAATTTCCTTACAGATATAAATTTGCTTTGCTTGTGCCCCTAAAATTTTGATGTGTTGTCTTATTATTATCATTCTCTTTAATATTTAATATTTTTATTTTCCCAAGTTACATGTAAACACTTTTTTTACATTTATTTTTAAATTTTTGATTTCCAGATTTTTCCCTGTTCACTCCACACACAACCTTCCATTGCGAAGGTCCATGTGAAGCTGGGCAAATCATTCCCATAAAAGTCATGTTGCAAAAAAACAAACAAATATAGATTCCACCCCCCCCCCAAAAAAAAAAACCCTCAAAAAAAAAAAAAAAGAAAATTTTAAAAAGTGTACTTCAGTATGTATTCAGACACAGTCAGTTCTTTCTCTGGTATGGATAGCATTTTTCATCATAACTTTTTCAGAATAATCTTGGATCACTCTCAACAAAAGCTGAGAACAGCAAAGTCATTCATAGCTAATCATCCCACAACTTTGCTATTACTACGTATACAGTACATTTCACTTTGTTTGAACTCATGGAGGATTTACAGATTTTGGGGTTAGGAACCTGTTCATTATTTCTTATAGAACAATAATATTCCTTCATATAATCACATACCACAATTTATTTAGCCATTCCCCAGTTGATGAGCATTCTCTCAATTTCCAATTATTTGCCTTGAAAAAAGAGCTGATATATGTAAATATGTGTGTGTGTATAAATCTTTTTTGGGATTCATGTCTCGTAGTGGTACTGTTGGGTCAAAGGATATACATGATTTTATAACCCTTCGGGCATAGATCATATCTTTTGATCATTTATAATTTGGGGGACTGCTCTTATTTCTTTTTTATAAATTTAATTGTCATTCTCTTCAATAAAATTGTTTCTATGATTTGTTCTTTGATCTACTTATTCTTTAATATTAGTGTTCAGTTAATTTTAAATCTCTTCCCATGACTCTTTAGCAAATTTAATTTTTTTTAATATTGTGATCTGAAAAGAATGCACTTAGTATTTCTGCCTTTCTGCATGCAGAATGATGTATTTATGCCTAATGTAAAATCAGTTTTTCTGTAGCTTCTGTATAGATCTGGGGGAAAAGGTATATTCCTTTCTATTCCCATTTAATAGTCTTCAGAAGTCTATCATATCCAATGTTTCTAACACACAAGTTCCTTAAATTCTTTCTTGTTTATTTTATGATTATATTTATTTAGTCCTGAGAGGGGAAAATTGAGGTTCCCCACTAGTATCATTTTGCTGTCTCTTTCCTCCTGTAACTCATTTAACATCTCCTTTAAAAATCTAGATGCTATGCCATTTGTTACACATATATTTAGTACTGAAATTACTTCATTTTCTAGGGTACTTCTTAGCAAGATGAAGTTTCCTTACTTATCACTTTTAATTAGATTTATTTTTGCTTTTACGTTGTTGATACCCATTTTTTTTTGTTTTTAACTGCAGTTGAAGCATAACAGATTCTGCTCCAGTTTTTTGCCTTTACTCTGTGTACATCTCTCTGTTTTAAATGTGTTTCTTGTAAATAACATATTATTAGATCCTGGTCTTTAATCCATTCTGCCATCTCTTCCATTTAATGGATGAGTTTATCCCATTCACATCATAACTATAATTACTACCTATGTTTTTCTCTATTTTTCTCTTTCTCTTTTTGCCCTCTTCTTTCTCAGCAGTATTTTTTCTGATCACCACATTCCTTAATTTTTCCTCCTTTCTATCAGTCCATTATTCCTTCTATTTTCCTAAATGATAAGATAGATTTCTATACCCAACTGAAAACTTCCTTCCATTGAAACTGGCTCAAAGAGGGAATAACGTAAGCGTTAAGAAATCTCCACTCCCCCATTTTTTCCCACCTCTTTATGTGAGAAAATTTATTGTTTCCTCTCCCTCTTCCCTCTTTTTTCAATGCATTCTTCTTTGTCACCCCTTAATTTTGTTTTGTTTCTTTTAATATCAACCCATTAGTCAACTAATACCAACACTCTTTGTTTATGCATATTCTCTCTAACTGCCCTAATAGTAATAGATGTCTTAAGAGTTATAAAAATCCATCTACCTATGGAGGAATATAAAAATTATAACTTCATTGAACCCTTTAATAATAGTAAATTAGTGTTTGATAAAACACAAAGATTAAAAATTTGGGGATTAAAAACTCATAATTTGAAAAAAAGTCTGCTGGAAAAACTGAAAAACAGTACAGCAGAAACTAGGTACAAACCAAAATCTTGTATACAAGGACTTAAAGTCAAAATGGGTACATGATTTGAACATAAAAGGAAATGCCATAAGCAAATTAAAAGAACAATTAAGAGTTCACTTGTCAGATCTATGGAGAAGGGAAGAATTTATGACCAAATAAGATAAAGAGCAGTATGAGATGTAAAACTGATGATATTGAGTAGATTAAATTTAAAAATTAGACTAAATCCAACCAAATTAGAAGGAAAGCAGAAAGCTTTTTTACAAGTATTTCAAATATGTAGATAACTGAGTCAAATTAATAAGAATTCATTTCCCTAATTGAAAAAGATCAAAAGATATGAACAAGCAGTTTTCAGAAGAAATAAAAACTATGTATGATCATATAAAAAATGCTCTAAATTTATTCATCAGAAAAATGCAAATTAAAACACTCTGAGCTATCACTTCACACCTATCAGTTTGGCTAATATTACAGGAAAAGGGGAATGATAATTGTTGGGGAGGATGGGGAAAACTGAGACACTATTGCACTGTGGATAAAGTTGTCAACTGATCCATTCATTCTGGCAAACAATGTAACTATGCCCAAAGGACTATAAAATAGTGTATACCCTTTGATTCAACAATACCACCACTATATCTGTATCTCAAAGAGATTAAAAAAATAAAAAGGGGAAAGAACCTACTTGTATGAAAATATTTATAGTAGATTTTTTTGTGGTAGCAAATAATTGGAAACTGAGGAGCATCCACCTCCCAGGTGTTGGGAGGATCATTTATATATTTGTAATTTGCTTGGAATATGGAAGGCAATATTAGAATGGTCATTATTATAATTATGATTTTGGCTATTTCTTCACCAACTCCATTCTTTTTAAACTGCTTCTATTCATTTGTTTCCCCTTGAATTTGATGAATTTTTTGGGCAAAACCCTCTTTTTTATGTGGCTCAGCCAAGAGTGAGGCTCATGATCTGTTGTGTCTTCCCAGACCATCTCAACGTTTATAGCCTGGATGAACAGATGCACTATCTTTTACCTTCCTTTGATTTCCCCAGACTTATAGAGAACCTAGAATACAGTAAGCATTTATCAATGGTTACTGACTGATTGGGCTCAGAGCTGAGATCAGGTCCAAACCATTAACTCACTCCCTGGATGCTGGTCTCTCTCCTGTTCAAATGCAAGTTCAAATGTCAGACCCACTTCTGTCTCTTCTTATACCTTATCAATGACAAGGAGTTACCTTTATCTAATTCCAACTCCAATGAGATCTGACCAGACCAAACTTGATGATCACAAAGGCTTCTAGGCTTTCAGAGAGTCTCAATCTATGGGAGGCCTGGGAGTTTCTACCTCTCAACTACTCAGGGAGATCATCTTCAAGAATATGGTCAACAATTTAAAAAAAAAAAAAAGTCAGAAAGATGAGGAGCAAGGACTTGGGCTGATGCCTTGTATAGGTCTCAGCTTTGGATTGCTACTTGCAGGAAGACAGTGGCTTCCATTGCTACCCACATGGTGCTCTATGGGGATAGAGAAAATCATGAAAATGAGCTAAGTGAGCCCACTACTAATTTAGGGAATATGAACTCAGTTGGGTTCAATGAACTCATTTAAGAATGATTTGAGAAGGAAAGAATTTGATAACTTCCTGATTGATTTTCTACCCCACTTACCACAGCAGCTTTTCAAGATTTTTTTTTCATTTCTCTCTAACTCTCATTTAATTTGCTTCCCCCCAGTCATATGCCTGCACACTTGACCTCATATTTTTCTAAAAGAAGACTGGACACTTATCAAGAGCTCTCTCATCTCCTCAGCTCTCAAAAAACTGATGCTTTCTTTTCTTCCTTTCTCTTATCTTACATAGAGGTTTCCAATGGAAACACCTTACATGCATAACTGATCCCAGACCATCTCGTCTCCTCCCAGGTTTTTCTCTTGTGTCATCCTCATTTTTCTCTATTTTTCAATCTCTTTTTGTTTACTGGCTCCTTCTCTACTGCATTAAAAAAAAATGTCTTCTCAGTCATGGAAAAAAGCCTCATGTGATCCATTCCTTCTCACTAGCTATATCCTTTTGTCTTTCCTTTTATTCATTGCTAGATACCTAGAGAGGGTCATCTACAAATGATGTTTCCAATTCCTTTCCTTTTCCTGTCTTCCAAATTCTGCACTCCAAGTTTCCACTTCATTGTTCATCTCGACCTGCTCTCTGCAAAGTTGTCAACAATCTCCTAATTGCTACATCTATTTTTTTTCCTTAATCTTCATCCTTTTTTACTTCTCTACTGTGGGTGATGCAACTGATCACCCTCTTTTCCTTGATACTCTCTCCTCTCTAGATTTTGGTGACAATACTTTCTCCTGATTCTCCTAAGATATCCAAGAGTAAATTCATTATATTTCTCCCAATCTTCATCTTTTTTTATTTTCCTATTACTATCCCAGGTACCATCCTCCTAACTGTCTGGCTTCAAAACCTAGGTATCATTTACTTCTCATCATCTCTCACGTTCTCACACTTCATACTCTCAATTAAACCTTATTAAAAATCTTATTGATTCTGCCTTGGTAACATCTCTCACATACATACCCTTGTCTTCCTACTTTCTTGGTTTAATCCCCAATCACCTCACACCTGAAATATTATTGCAAGAGTCTTTTGATTGGCTTCATTGCATCAGTTTTCTCCTCCATCCATTCAATCCTCCACCGAGCTGTCAAATTCATCTTCCTAAAATGTACTTCTCTTCCTATCACTAACTCAGCTTGCTTTGTGTCACTAGAAACAAGTACAATCAAGTACTTGGCTGTTAAAGCCCTTCATCATCTGCCCTTCTCCTACCTCCCCCTCCATATGTGTAGTAACCAGTGGTAATGACTTTTTCTCTGCTCCTTGACTGGTACACTCCATCTTCCAACTCCATGTTTGCTCTGGCTGCCCCTCATTCACACTGTCTTCCTTGAAGTCCCACTCAAAATTTCTCATTCTACAATAAGTCTTCTCCAATAGCCTTACTGCCTCCCCTCTCTTGGTTAACTGCAATTTATTCTTGATGTGGCAGGTTTCTAAATAGTGATATACATGTTGTCTTCCTCACTAAAATGTGAGGTTCTTGAGAGCAGAACTTAACCCCTGCCTTTCTCTATACATTAAGCACATTTCTGGTGCTTAACAAAGGGACTGGAATGTAGTAGGTGCTTTGTTGATTTAAAAAAAATCTAGGGCAGACCAAGATGGCACTGGCCTTAAGACTGATGCTACAATCCATCCCAGTTCCTCTCTAAAGCCAAGCATCCATACCACATTTTGGTTCATTCAGCATTTTACATTTGGGATAATGAAAATGACAAATACAACTGCCTAAAAGTTATACTAACCTGGAGCACTACTTCAGTCCTGTGGGCCTTCCTTCGCCAACAACATGAAAATAGTTTAGTGTATAAAAGAAGAAAAGGGCTAAAAGAAATTATTTGAATCTGCTTCTTTCCTAATTGTGTCATATAAGAAGGGATGACATTCATTGAATGATTTTATTTATATATTTATACAATTTGTGTTAGTATCTCTCCACAGTAACACAGAATATATAAATAAAAACTCATCTGAAAAAGGATGCCTTCCTTTTTTTTTTTTTTTTTATATTTCTATTTATATCTAGCCTATCAACTTGGAGAGTAAATCTGAAACCACTATTTAATCCCCTTGTTCAGATGAGAAGGACCTTACTTATATTTAAAAGGCATTAAGCTAGATAAGCAAATTAAGAATTTCAATAAAAACTAAAAATCAAAACAATTTTTTTTAAAAAAGACAATATAGGAAAGTGTTTATAGTGTCCAGCCACCTCTTTGGATGCTTTCAAGAGAGTCTATGTTCAAAATTCCAAACAATGACTTTATAAGATTGCATGTTTATCATCAGAAGGGAATAATACCCATAGAGTCTAACTATCTTGTTTTACACATGAGGAAACTGAGGTCCAGAGGTTCAATGACTTGCCCGGATCACTTTCTTTAAAAGTATCAAAAAAGAAAAAGGGGTGGGTGACTCCAAAGCAGACTTCCAGTCCCCAAGACTAGCACTCCCTTCATTACAAAACACAAATTCCTTGTAAACCTCCCTCAAATACTTGCTTTCATCTCACTCACCTGGACAAAAGTTCCTTGGGCATTCCCCCCCCAGAATCCATGGCATTCCTGCTTTCTGAAAATAGGAAGTCAAATCTTCTCTGAAAACTGGAAATCCTAGGCATGGGGAATACAGAGAATGAAGAGAAATTCATAATTTGGTCCTCCTGAAGCAAAAGGATGTATAAGCAAAAACAATGAGATGATTCCAAGACTCTTCAAAAATGGCTTCCATGGTATTGATAGTTAGACTCTTTGGAGGGGAGATCATGGGATTAGGTAGAGAATCGGAAAATGTCATCTTTGTTCAATTTTTTGACAGAAAGATGGAAATATTCCACTCTTAGAAATTAGAAAGAGCTGGAAGCATAGTATTAAGAGACCTGGATCTGGAGGCAAGAAGGTCTGATTCCAAATTCAGCCTCAGACACTTAGTAGTAGGTGCTTCTGTGCAAATTACTTCACTTATGGCTACCTCCATTTCCCAACTATAAGCCAGGGACAATGATTATACCAAACTTACAGAAATGTTGTAAGGCTCAAATAAGAAATATCGATAAATTACTTTGTACACTGCCTGACATTGAGTGGGTATATACACATGCTTACTGCCTTTCCTTCTTTTTCCATCACATGTACAAGATTTAGGGAGAACAATAAAAGGGAATAAAAATAAACTTAACTTATTATACTATTGAGATGATTAAACTGATTGAGCATCATAATATTGATCCCATCTACAAATAATTAATTTTGTCCTTTAATTTATTGTCATGGTTCTTTCTCTGAACTTAATTCAGAATTCAGCTGGTATGCAATGATTTAATTTTTAAAATCAGCTTTCCTACTAATCACTAATCCATTTAATTCAAGGAATTTAGCTGTCTTTGAGGGATGTATGTGAACAGTTGGGTTTAACATCTTTAGGATACTGAGCCATCCTTCAAAAGAGATCTGGTCTGTTGTCCAAAAAAGTTTAGTCTGTTATCTCTAAGACACTGCAGGTGTTTTAAAACACTAACCAATTCTTAGTCACATGGAAGGAAGGTTTGTCTGTAGCCCCTCATTACCAAACTTCCAAACAATCACATTGTTTCCTGTGCCTCCATTCTGTAACCAGTTATGTTGTTCTCAATCCCATGATGCCATCTCCCTGTTCTGGTCTTGATTCTGCATTCTCTAAAACCTATAAAAGAGGAACTTTCTGATTGCTTAGGATCTTTAGCCAAAGGTATTGCCCTGCCATGGATCTTTTTATTGGTAGGTAGGATGCCCCTGTTAATAAAAGTAATCTTGCTCAAAGAATTACCTCAATTTACCTTATTGTTTAATTTCATATACAACATTAGGCAGTATTAGGAGAAATGAGCTATAAATTGAAACTTGTTAACAAGAAGACCTTTCTAAAATCTAGACCCATCCCAAAGAGGAAGGGATTGCTTTGGCAGATAGAAATTCCTTCACTGGCCATCTTCAAGGAAAACTGTATGAACAATTTTCAGAGATTTTGCAGGCAAAATTCTGTTCTAATTAGAGGTTACACTAGACACAATCTTTAAACTTAGCTCTGAATCTCTAATCCCAGATTGATTTCTGACCTGAAGCTATCTAAAATAGAAGAGGCAACCTCAGGAGCAACAAGGGAAATTGCCAGCTCTCCATCACACAATTCAAAGATCTCTCATAGGAAAGTCAGGCAGCCAGTGGGAGCCTATGGAGAGAGCAGCACTTTTATTGCTCAAATAATCGATAAAGGCTCAAATCCTACATACTAATTAGGAAATGAAAACATTGCTTTGATGGCAGATTCAGAGTTATCAAAGGAAAGAGTTCTTACCCAGGCTGAGAAGGTTCTGGACATTCTCCAGCATGACTTCCTTGTACAGCTCTTTCTGAGAATGGTCCAAGAGGCACCATTCTTCCTGGGTGAAGTCCACAGCCACATCTTTGAATGTCACTGATTCCTAAATCACCAAAAATCACACGATTTAAAACAGAAAGACAGTTCAAAATTCATCTGGCCCAATTCTCATCAATTTCAAGGAGGAAACTAAAACAGAAAAGGGATTTACCCAAAATTCATAAACTTTAAGTGAATGTTGGAGGGGATGCGGGAAAACTGGGACACTGATGCATTGTTGGTGGAGTTGTGAACGAATCCAACCATTCTGGAGAGCAATCTGGAATTATGCCCCCAAAGTTATCAAACTGTGCATATCCTTTGATCCAGTAGTATTACTACTGGGTTTATATCCCAAAGAGATACTAAAGAAGGAAAAGGGACTTATATGTACCAAAATATTTGTGGCAGCTCTTTTTGTAGTGGCTAGAAATTGGAAAATGAATGTATGCCCATCAATTGGAGAATGGTTAGGCAAATTGTGGTATATGAATGTTATGGAATATCATTGTTCTGTAAGAAATGAACAGCAGGATGAATACAGAGAGGCTTGGAAAGACTTACATGAACTGATGAATCAGGAGATCATTATACACTTCAACAACAATACTGTATGTAGATGTATTCTGATGGAAGTGGATATTTTCAACAAAGAGAAAATCTAATTCAGTTCCAATTGATCAATGATGGACAGAATCAGCTACCCCAGAGAAGGAACACTGGGAAATGAGTGTGAACTGTTTACATTTTTCTTTTTCTTCCCAGGTTATTTTTACCTTCTGAATCCAATTCTTCTTGTGTAACAAGAGAACTGTGTGGTTCTGCACACATATATTATATCTAGGATGTACTATAACATATTTAACATGTATAAGACAAAAACCATATGATCATCTCATGATGCAGAAAAAGCAGTTGATAAAATCCAACATCCATTCCTAATAAAAACACTTGACCGTATAGGAATAAATTGACTTTTCCTTAAAATAGTCAGGAGCATATATTTAAAACCATCAGGCATCAAGGGGAGGGGGTAGAAAGAGGGAAGGGAAAAGTTGGAACAGAAGTGAGTGCAAGGGATAATGTTGTAAAAAATTACTTCATTAATTATGTTCCGTCAATAAAAAATCAATGAATAAAAATAAGAAAGAAGAGGGAATATATGTAGATTAACAGGAATGGGATTAAAAGAGAGGGAAAGGATGGGAGAGAGGATACTGGAAGGATCCATGGGATGGGGAGAGATTAAGTAGTAGCAAAGCAAGCTACCTGGAAAAAGTAAAGTAGAAGAGTTAGCACAGATAGGAAACAAGAGATATGTACAAACATAACAATGATTAGGAGTAGACTTTATTAGGGGAAAAAAAAGTAAAAGTAGGAGTAGTAATTAGCAGTCTCAGATAAAATCAAAGTTTTAAAAATTTCATGAAAAGAGAAAAATCTACATTATGTAAGTTATATTAATCTTTTTAGATGTATGTGTATTTTAGGGGTGTGTATATGTATGTATTTGTGTGTATACTTAAATATATTCATGCTTAATTGTAGTCTTCTTGGGAGATGTGAGGAGAGTGGGAGGGAAAAAGAGTGAAATAAAAAGTGCACAGCAAAGAACAAAAGAAAATCTACAAGGATGTGGAAAATTGTTTGTGGCAGCCCTTTTTATAATGGCTAGAAACTGGAAACTGAAAGGATGCCCATCAATTGGAGAATGGCTGAATAATTTGTGATATTTTAATGTTATGGAATATTATTATTCTGTAAGAAATGATCAGCAGGATGATTTCAGAAAGGCCTGGAGAGGCTTACATGAACTGATGCTGAGTGAAATGAGCAGAACCAGGAGATAATTATATACTTCAACAACAATACTATAAGATGATCAATTTTGATGGACATGGCTCTCTTCAACAATGAGATAAACCAAATCAGTTCCATTTGTTCAATAATGATGAGAACCAGTTACACTCAGCGAAAGAACTCTGGGAAATGAGTGTGAACCACAACATAGCATTCCCATTCCCTCTGTTTTTGTCCACTTGCATTTTTATTTCTTTCTCAGGTTAGTTTTACCTTATTTCTAAGTCCAATTTTTCTTATGCAGCAAAATAATTGTATGGATATGTATTCATATATTGCATTTAACATATACTTTAACATATTTAACATGTATTTGTCTACCTGCCACCTAGGGGAGAGGGTGGGGGGGAAGGAAGGGAAAAGTTGGAACAGAAGGTTTTGCAAGGATCAATGCTGAAAAATTACCCATGCATATATCTTGTAAATAAAAGGCTATAAAAAAAATTTTTTAAAATAAAATCTACAAGGAAGCAAAAAACAAAACAAAACAAAACAAAAAAAAAAAAAAAGATGGATGTTGGAATCTTTACAAACTGCCAACTAATTAGAGTTGATCTAATCTTACAAGAAGATGTTTTGGGCAGAACCTGAAACAAGGTACTAAGTAGAACTGATTAGTACAATGCTTGTGTTTGCACCTTTACTCGTTGGAGTTCACAAGTATGCCAGCTTCACAAAGTAAACTTTGTAACTTCAAGGGAGTTCACACCTCCCTTGAAGCTCTTTGGGCCAGAGAGCACTATGGGATAAAACCCACAATCCCTCTCTTGAAGGAGCATAAATAGAGCTTCAATGGGCCAGTCAAAGAAGTTCTTCAGAGTGAAGAAGCTACAAGTCGAGATTTCAGCGGAATTACGCCAGAAGCCCTCTCTCCGAGGCAAAGCAAGAGAGAATATATTTTCCACTTGGCTGGCTGGTCGCAGAAGAGAGTTCAGCTGGACTGCAGAGGAACACTCTGGTGCAGACAGAGAGCACTTTAAGAGATTTCACCGGAATGACATGAAGAGTGGAGCTGGCTGGAGGCTGAAGAAAGCAGAGGCAGAGGCTGAAGGACAAAACCTTTGGATTTGGCGACATTCGGAGGGAGCTCTTGGAACCAAGCAGAGAGATAGACCTCTAAGCTAACCGGGCTATATTGGAGATAATAAAAGATCTGAACTTTTATCACCTGGCTGTGCTTTGAGAAGAAAAAGCTCACCACATTTTGGTGCCCGAACAGGGACTGACACAATCCTGATTCCAGGGAAGGCACCCAGAGAGAACTTTTATAATATATTTTAAAGAACAAGAACCCAACATTTGTACTCCAACAGATGGACAGTTCTGAATACAATGTCTTCCATTATGATACATATTTTCTTGAAATGCAAATTTATTGTTACACATTTTGAATCCTCTCATCTTCTGCTATACACATGATAATGTTTTTTTCTTTTTCTGTCTTTTTTCTATTTTCTATTTAAGTTTTAGATAAATACATTTTAAAAATCTGATTATACAATAATTACAATCCTTATTTCACCTTTAATTTCCTTTCTTTACTATCACTAAATTTCTGAAAAAAATCAAAGAAGTTATTGGCTTTTCCCTCACTTTTTGAGATTCCTAAGAATTTACAAACTTTTCCTTTTCTTTAAGTTTCTTCATTTTTTTAAATGTTTTCTTTTCTCCCCATAAAAGAATAAAATCTTTGAGGACAGGAATCATCTTTTTTTCTTTTGTATTTGAATCTCCAAGCCTTAGTACCCAAGCCTGGAATGTAGAAGATGATTAATAAATTAATAAATGTTTATTGACTATCCACAAGCCTACAATGACCTCAACATCACCTACTTTTGGAGTTTTCTTATATCTTACTTCCATTTACTCTTTGATCCAGTAACATTGGGATCCTTAATATGCCAGGAAGAAGATTTTCCATCTCTGAGCTCTGGGCATTTTCTCTGGCTTTCCAAAGTGGCTGGAATTCTCTGCCTCTAGTTCCTTCAAGTTTCAAGCAAAATCCCATGTCCTATAGGAAGTCTTTCCCAGCATATCTTCCTTCTGGAACCTTTCTTCTTTTAATTATGTCCTGTTTCCCAGGCTATAGCTTGTAGGTACATATTTGTTGTTGTCGTCTCCCTGTTACACTGTGAGTTCCTTGAGGATACACATTGTTATTCACTAATAAACTCAGTGTCTGGCAGACAGTAAAAAATTAATAAATGGTTATTGAATCACTGCTTGCATTCACTCCATTGCAAAACCTCTTCACTGGCTTCCATCACTCATTCTCTAAGAAAGTTGAAGCCCTATATCCCAAAGAGATATTAAAGAAAAATTATCCGTGCATATGTTTTGTCAACAAAAAGCTATAATAATATTAATAGTAATAATAAAAAGAAAATGGAAGCCCTTGTCTTTGCAAAGGTCAACCATCTACGAGGACATCAGATGCCCCCACCTTCTGCCGTCTTCTCCAGTAGTTTGCATCTTCCACTCCAGGCCTTCTCTCAAATTTTCAACTTGTCTCTATCAGCTGCTTCCTTTCCTACTGACTTTAAACATATCCATCTCCACCATTCATAAGGAAAACTTCCTTCACTAAACCTTCTCCACCCCATGAGCTATCATTCCATCTCACTTCTTTTTCTTGGCCAAACTCCTTAAAAAAATCTGTCTGAACACCTGTCAGATTGGCTAGAGTGACAGGGAAAGATAATGTGGAATGTTGGAGGGGATGTGGGAAAACAGGGACACTAATACATTGTTGGTGGAACTGTGAACACATCCAGCCATTCTGGAGAGCAATTTGGAACTATGCTCAAAAAGTTATCAAACTGTGCATACCCTTTGATCCAGCAGTATTTCTACTGGGCTTATACCCCAAAGAGATACTAAAGAAGGGAAAGGGACCTGTATGTGCCAAAATATTTGTGGCAGCCCTGTTTGTAGTGGCTAGAAGCTGGAAAATGAATGGATGCCCAGCAATTGGAGAATGGTTGAGTAAATTGTGGTATATGAATGTTATGGAATATTATTGTTCTGTAAGGAATGACCAGCAGGATGAATACAGAGAGGACTGGAGAGACTTACAGGAACTGATGCTGAGTGAAATGAGCAGAACCAGGAGATCATTATATACCTCAACAACGATACTGTTTGAGGATGTATTCTGATGGAAGTGGACCTCTTCAATAAAGAGAGCCTTAATTGATCAAAGATGGACAGAAGCAGCTACACCCAGAGAAAGAACACTGGGAAATGAATATAAACTGCTTGCATTTTTGTTTTTCTTCCCGGGTTATTTATACCTTCTGAATTCAATTCTCCCTGTGCAACAAGAAAACTGTTTGGTTCTGCACACATATATTGTATCTAGGATATACTGTAACCTATTCAACATGTAAAGGACTGCTTGCCATCTGGGGGAGGGGGTGGAGGGAGGGAGGGGAAAAATCGTAACAGAAGTGAGTGCAAGGGATAATGCTGTAAAAAAAAAATTACCCTGGCATGGGTTCTATCAATAAAAAGTTATTTTTTAAAAATCTGTCTGAAACTATCCTTGCATATATTTAGGAAAATAAAAAGCTACTAAGACTTTTAAAAAGAAAAAAATGTAAAAGATTTGCAGTTACAGATTTTTTAAAAAGAAAAATCAGTCTGAACTCTCTACTTTCCTCTCACTAACTCCTTACTCCCTTACAAGTTGGTTTTCTTCCTTCTTCTCCTAAAAGTGCTTTCTCCAAAGGTAGGATTGAATGCTTATTTGATAAATCTAATGATCTTTTCCCAGTCATCAATCTTTCTTCTTTAGACAACTCTGTTGACCACCCTTTCTTCCACACTCACTCCTTAGGAGGTTTCTCTCCTGCCTCATCTCCTACAGGTCTGATCATGATTTTTCAGTCTCTTTTGATAGCCCAAAAATCATATCACAACGAGTACTGTGAATATTCCCCAAGGTTCTGTCCTGGGTCCCCTGCTCTTCTCCCTCTTGGAATGAATTAATTATCATCCCAGCATGTCATTGAAGGATCTCTACAATCAACTTCAGTTCAGTGCATTCCCATCAGAATCCATTACATCCAAATATCTGGGCACATCTCAGCTTCAAGGCAAGAAGGCTCAATTCTGGGGAAAGAAGGCAGAGAGATCTCAGCTCAGAGAGAAAGAGGCAGGAAGATCTCAGCTTAGAGAAGGAGGGAGAGAGAGGTCAGAGAGAAAAAGATAAAGAATTCTCAGCTCCAAAAAAAGTAGGCAAAGTAATCTCCTGAGGAAAGAAGGCAAAGGGATCTCAGTGCCAAGAGCTTTGGTTTTGAGTAGGGCCCTCCTAGTTATAAGAGCTCTACACTGCCTGTAAGGCCCCCAAATGAGAACTTTCTTTCAATGGCATAATTTTAGGACCCTGCTCACCTCTCTCCAGCAAGACCTGACCTCCATCATCTAGAATATCATCATCCCTGGAATGACCCTTCTGCCCCAGCAAAATTCCAAATTCCATCCAGGGCTTGAATTCCACCTGGGACACTGCCAACAAAGCTATCATCCCTGATAGCTCCCCTCCCCCACCCCTTCCTCAATTCCACTTCCTCCTTTCCTCCTTCACCCCCTACATGTTCTCAGGATCCATGACACTGACTTCATGTTGTCCTCACAGGTGACTGTACATCCCATGACTGTATTTTCACTGACACCTTCCCCTCTTCCCCCATGCTTTGCCTACTGTTTCCCTGCAGCGTGGTTTCAATAGGTTCCTTCACATCTTATATAAAATTTCATCTTGGATACATTTTGTATATGGGACACAAGGAAACAAACATGGATTAAGTGCCTACTATGAGTTCCCCTTCTGAATTACTGCCTTGCTGTAACACAGGGTTTTGTGTAGATTAATGAAACTAGGACCTAAACCATGCAGGGTTACTCAAGATGGACAGTTATAATCCACTAGGAAAGGAAAAGGCAAAGCACTCCAGTGACAGCCAAGGAAACCCAAAGACAGTATTAAAATGCTAAAAGAGAGGACATTGGAAGATGAGCCCCCAGGTCAGAAAATGCCCACATGTCCTTGGGGAAGAGCAAAGGGCAAGTACAGGGAGTTCCAGAAAGCATGAAACAGCGGGGCCAAAGCTGAACAGAAGCTCAACTGTGGATATGTCTGGAAAGGAAAGTAGAGTCTGATGCTATAAAGCTCTATGGGACACAAGAGCCCAGAACTTGAGATTTATGAACCCATGTAAGCTGCCATGTGGGCAAACAGGAAATGCAGAGTCAATGTCAATCTCTTGGAAGTCAGTGAACTGAAATGGACAGGAATGGGAGAAGTGGATTCAGGTGGTCACCCATCCACTGTCGTGGACATGCATCTCCTAGAAGAAATGGAGCAGCCCTAAGACTCAATACAGGCAAAAAAAGCAAAACCGGGGCTTCATCTCAGAAATGACAAGATAAGATCTGCTTGAATCCAAGGCAAATTGTTCCATGTCACAGCAAGACAAGACTATGTTCCAGCCACTAATATAGAAGAGACTACAACTGATCAGTTAAAAAAACAAACAAACCTAAAAGATCTTCTAGAAATAACCCTGGGGTGTGGCCAAGAGAGGGCATGAGGTCATATCACAGGTATTCTGGGAAATGGCTATGTCCCTGCCCAATCCCTCCTCTGCCTGGGATCAGAACACTAAATGGGAATTTGTGACAGAATTCTTCACTTGGTCTTGATTCCTAGGGGATTCTTTTTACCCCCCTTTTCAGCTTCCTTCTCTGTGCTGTGTCCCTCACTTAGCGTGTAAACTACTGGGGGCAAGGATTGCCTTTCTTCTCTATTTGACTCCCCAGTATTCAGGACAGTGCCTAGTACACAGTAAATGCTTAATAAGTGTGGATTAATCATTGACTACCCAAACACTCTCATCTAAGTATCTTGGCTCTTCTTTTGCTTTGAAAATTGAGTATTTAAACTGAGCTAGCTCTCCTCCCAACTCCCTTTCAGACATCTAGAATAGATGTCTAATTGATAGCTCAAACTCAAGATATCCAAATAGAACTCATCTTTCCCTCTAAAGCTTCCCCCACAACTCCCTCATTTACTGTAAAGGACAATACCATCCTCCCAATCCTTCAAACTCTTAACCCAGGTGTCAGCCTTGACTCCTATCTCCCCCCACCCCATCCAATCTGCTGCCAAAACTGTCCAAGTCACTTTTACACTACCTTCCCAATTCATCTCCCTGCTGATATTGCAGTCAGTTTGGTGTAGGTCCTTATTACCACACCCTTGGACTCTATAACAGCTTGCTAGTGGGTCAATCTGCTTCAAGATATTCTTCACTCCAAGGGATCCTCCATTTAGGGGACACAGTGAAGAGCCAAACTACCAGATCTACCATTTTACTATCCCATTCTATCCATAGTAACGATAACACAAGATTTAGCAGCTTCTCCATTAAGGATCAGAGGGGTTAACATATGATATTTTAGAGAGCAAAGGAATTATAATTACAACCAAGACTCACCTATTCAGCAAAATGGAGTATAATCCTTCAGGGGGAAAAATGAATATTAAATGAAATAAAGGATTTTCATACTTTTTTGCTGACAAGACCAGAGCTGACTAGAAAATCTGACTTTCAAACACAAGATTGAAGAGAAGTATAAAATGGTAAAACAGGAAAGAGAAATAATGAGGGACTTTATAAAGTTAAGCTATTTACATTCCTACATGCAAAGAAGATATATATAACTTATAAGAACTTTCTTATTATTAGAGCAATTAGAAGGAGTATATAAAGACAGAAGGCAAAGGTATGAGTTGAATATGAAGAGATAACATCTAAAAAACAAAATTAAGGAGTGAAAGAGGAATTAACTGGGAGAAAAGGAAAGGGACACACTCAATTAGATATGGAAATCTATCTTATAAGAAAAAAGATTCGGGGTGATAGAAGAAAGGGTACTTTAGGAAAGGCAGTAGTCAGAAGTAAAATACTTTTAAGGAAGGCCAGAGTGAAGGAGGAGAGAGAGAACAGAATAAATAGAAGGAGAAATAAAATGGAGGGAAATACAGTTAGGAATCCTAACTGTGAAAAAATTTTTGAAGCAAGTTCTCTAATAAAAGCTTCATTTCTCAAACATATAGAGAACTGAGTTAAAATTATAAAAAAAAAGAGCCATTCCCCACTTGATAAATGAACAAAAAATATGAACAGTTTCTAGATGAAGTAATCAAATCTATCATAGATTTTTAAAATTATATATATGAAATATATACATATGAAAAAATGCTCTATCTCATTCTTGATTGGAGAAATGCAATTTAAAACCACTCTAAGGTACTACTTCATATCTATTAGATTATTTAACAGGATAAAAAGAAAGATTACAAAAGTTGGAGGAAATGTGGAGAAACTGAAGCATTAATGCACTGTAGATTGAATTGTGAAGGGATTGAACTAATTCTGCCAAGCAATTTGGAACTATACTGAAAGGGCTATAAAATGCATACTCTTTGACCTAGAGCAAGATCACTACTAGGTTTGTTTCCCAAAAGAGATAAAAAACAAAAAGAAAAAGGATTTAAATGAACAAAAATACTTCTAGAAGCTATTTTCTACTGGCAAAAAATTGGAAATTAATGGGCTGCTTGTTAATTGGGAAATGGCTTAACAAATTGTAGTATATGGTTGTAATGGAATATTATTATGCTATGAGAAATGATGAGCAGAGTGCTCTCAGAAGAACCTGTAAAGAATTCCAGAAGCTGAGTAACATGTACTGTGCACAAAATAATAGCAATAACATAAGATGGACAACTATGAATGACTTAGCTCTTATCAGAAATACAGAGATACAAGAGAACTCTGAAGGACTTATTATGAAAAATGCTTGTCTCAATATGGTGTAACGCATATTTTAACTTTTTTTCTTGGTCTATGTTTTCTTTTACAATGTAACTAATATGGAAATATGTTATATATAACTACACACCTATAATGGATATCAAATTGAATGCCTTCTCACTAAGGGATGATGAGTAGAAAGAAAGGAAGAAAATTTAAAGCTTAAAATGTTAAAAACTAATGTTTAACTTTTTTACAAGGAACTGAAGAAAATAAAATACTTTTTAAAAAAGATAATAACACATCCACCTCCCAGCTTTGTTGGGAAGAGTGTCCAATTGATATTCCATTTTGTAACATGATAATTCTTGGTCTTAAAACCTGATACCTCTTGAAAATTTACTGAAGGTCTCCTTTAGAACCTTTCCCAGCCCCACATTACAAAAGAAATCTCTCAAGATAGGAAGAGTTCCAGAACCGCCCCCCCCCCCCACTTCCCTTTAGCTAGCAAATCTGGTAAGGAAAAGCATCTTAACAAAGACAAATGGACCAGATGATTGTTAAAGAAGCTACTGTTTCCTTTGTTGTTGAGGTTCACAATTTTGAATCTTATCCATCCCATTTGGGATGTTCTTGGCAAAGATACTGGAGTGGTTTGGCACTTCCTTCTCCAGCATATTTTCTGACTCAGGAAATTGAGGCAAACAGGGTTAAGGAACTTGCCCAGGATCACACAGTATCTGAAGCTGAATTTAAAGTGAGGTATTCCTGACTTAAAGACTGGGCAGTGTATCTACTGGACCACCTAGCTGCTAAAGGTCTTTGAATAATAGAAGCAACCTCTCTCTCCTTTCCTTCCTTCCTTCTTCCCTCCTTTCCTTCCTTCCTTTCCCTTTTCATATTCCTTTCCTTGCCTAAGTGCCCTAGATCAAGGAGCTGAGGGAGGATACAAAGGATAGAGATACAGATATATATGAACACATAGATTCATTCATAGATCCATAATATTTGATCAAAACGTCTATCACTCTTGAATGGATCACAAAGCTGTCATGTGCATGTGACTGCATCCTGTACTTTCATTTCCTGACTGTTCTCAGGAAGGGCTCTGACAATTCTCCCAACAGACTCAAATGATTTAATCATTCTAAGGATCCTGACATGTAGCGGACACTATATAACCAAGCCCTTTTCCCATCTTCTCACACCTTCCTCCCCTCCACCTGCTCTTTCTGACCCAGGGACATGAGGCTCCCGGCTGATCCTTGACCAAGATCCTCCATCCCGATGGCTTCTCTCCCAATCAGAATGTCCTCCTTCTTTCTGCCTCCCCTCCTGGCTTTTGTCACATCTCAGCTAAAATCTCACCTCCTGAAAACAAGCTTTTCCTGGTCCCCAAAACTTCTGGAGTCTCCCTCTGAGAGTGTCTGGCGCCTACACTGTAGAAAGTTTGTGTGGATGCAGGTGTTTAGACTGGGAGTTCTTTGAGGGCAGGAACTGAGTTTTCTTTCCTTTTGGGAAAGTTGAGTTTCTTTGATTTCCTGGCTGGATACTTTGTATCCACAGAAGACCTGACACAGTGTAACCATTTTCGAAATGCTTTTTGACTTAAGAACTAGCAAAGGAGAGGGATTCAGAGAGTCCTGGGAGCAACAGGGGGGGGAGCAGAAAGAAATGGGCAGGAGGATGATTCCCCGCCCTGCTGCCAGCCCTACCAGGGCCCCCCTCCCTCTGACAGGAGGAAGCTTCCTGGGCTCCCTTGGACTCCCCCAGGGCTGATGCTGCTCAGCTCTGGGGAGGGACTGCACTCACCTGGGACGAGGGGCTCTGGCTGCCAGGGGCCATTCCCTCTGATTCCCAGCTTTGGCCCTCGGCAGACCAAGCTGGGGAGGGGCAAGGAAAGCGGAGGGAGGTGACTTTGTCTCTGCCTTCTCTTCTTAGGCTGGCTGCTGGCCTACCTGGAATTAGAAGGAGAGGTCTCAGAGGAGTCAGTTGGCCCTCCAGTCAGGAGCGAGACTTCACCGCAGGAGGGGGGCAGCGGGGAGGGTCAGGCTTGGAAGTGAACTTGGTCTGAGCAGGAACAGGACTCGTCTCCCTCCCTAACTCCTCCTGTTTGGCCTCATACTCTTCCCCGTCCTTCCACAGAGATCCAGGAGGCAGAAGGGGCTTTGAGATCCCAGATGGGATGAGCCCAGGCAGAGCCTCAGTGACCAGAGACCCAGAATTCTCTCTCCACCATATGGTATGGGTGAGATATGAAGTTGGGGCAGATGCCCAACGGTCAAGCTGGGGATGGCACCCCAGGACCTTTGAGATATGAAGGGAGCCTCGACTTGAAGCAGGGGCAGGAAGCAGCTCCCGGAGTCAGACCTGGGAGAGAAGTCTTCCCCTGGCGGAGCTGTCACTCTCTCCAAGAAGGGAATGGGCAGCCCGCAGAGGAGGGGTGCAGCAAGGAGTCTCCCCTCACACCTACCTGCGATCTGCCTGTGCAGAGCTGATCTTAAGAAGGCAGAGGTGTCTCAGCTCCTAATGAAGAGAGATCTCTGCTGCGAGAGAAGATGGGAGAGAGATCTCCGCTCCGAAGGAAAGCAGAGAGATCTCAGTTCCGAGGGGAACAAGCGGAGAGATCTCAGCTGAGATGGAAGGAGACAGAGAGATCCCAAGTCCGGGGACGGCACAGGGATCTCAGTTCTGAGGGAAGAAAACAGAAAGATTTCAGTTCAAAGGGGAAGAGACTGAGAGATCTCAGTTTCAAGTTCCTGTTTTCAGCCTG
Source organism: Antechinus flavipes (assembly GCF_016432865.1). Taxonomy (NCBI): domain Eukaryota; kingdom Metazoa; phylum Chordata; class Mammalia; order Dasyuromorphia; family Dasyuridae; genus Antechinus; species Antechinus flavipes. Next base: position 631,234,493 of record NC_067400.1, on the reverse strand, counting down.
CCCCTTCTGGGAGGGTCCTTCTAGTCCCCGAAGTCCCACCTGCCCAGCCCCGGAGGCCCCCAGCACGGCCCCTTTCCTCCAATCACACCCAGGACTGGGTCCTCAGGCCCCCGCCCGCTTCTCCTCCCCAAGCCCTGCCTCCGTCACGTGGAACGCCTTGGCCACTGCCATGGCCCTTTCTCCCCCCTCCTCCTCCCAGGCCTCCAGACTCCACCCCAAGGCTCTGATTCCACCTGGGCCCCACCCACCAGGCTGGTCATCTCTGAGCGCTCCCCTCCCCCGTCCCTCTGCTTCCTATTTCCACCTCTCCCTCTGTCCCCTTGCTCTGGGACTCAGCCCCTCCCCAGCAGAAGCTCCGTCTCTTCCAGCTCTCCTCCGCCACTCTCCTCCCCTTCCTCCCAAGGACGTTTCCCCTTCCAAAACCCTCTCCCATTCCTCTCACCCCCTCAGGCCTCCCTGTCTCCGCTGCCCCCCTGGAACTCAGACTTGTGCGTCCCAACTTAACTTTCCTAGCCTGTGTCCATTCCTGCCCTGCCGTATCCCAACCCCTCAGTAAGAGGCTTCTTTACCTCCTTCCTCAGCTGGAGCACAGCTGGATCTTCCAGGGCTACTAAGGCCTGGAAGTCGGGACACCTGGGGCCCAAGGCACAGAAGCTTCTCCCTTCTTTTCATTTACACAAATCTTCACATCCTCCTCCTAGAGCAGTCCATCTCCATATCGCTAGCTCCCTCAAAACCTCAAAACTAATGAGAAGGAGAGAGATGCAGAAAGCTGGGTGTCTTGTCCTGGAGCATGGGAATGGCAGGAAACCTGGATGGAGGCCAAGGACAGTGGGGGGAGGGTTGCTGTTGGGAGTGCAGGGAGCTCAAACCCCATGGAGAGCTTTAAAGAACCTTCTTCCTTTTCTTTCTTTTTTTTCTTTTTTTGCGGAGGCAATTGGGGTTAAGTGACTTGCCCAGGACCACACAGCTCGGAAGTGTTGTGTCTGAGACCAAATTTGAACTCAGGTCCTTCTGACTTCAGAGGTGATGCTCTATCCACTGTCTATCTAGCTACTCCCCTTTTCTTTCTTTTCACTTTTCCTTTTCACCTTATCCGAAAAAACACTAGTTGACAGGGACCTACAAGTTACAGAGCTGGGGAGGGCAACCTTAGGGCATAGACTGGCACACACCAGAGAGGTACAAGAGCAGAGCAGGGTTTTCTCTCTGTTTGGTTAGCTGAGTTGGAGAGGAGAGGGAGATAACAAATAAAAGCAAAAGAATGAATAGATGTGTGTATATGCATGTGTATGTATGCAAATATTCACGTATACATGTACATATGCATATATACAGCTAAATGGTCTCTACATCTTGGATCCCAAACTTTTTTGAGAGAGATTTGGCTACAGAGCATTTCCCCATTTGACCACTTCCCTTTCTCTAGCGTCCCCAATGCTTTCTGTTCAGAAGCCTTTAATTTTAGGTCATCCAGTGGATCCTTTTATCTTTTGTAATTGCCTCTCTCTGGTTTGGTTAAGATCACATATCTTTCCCAGAGCTGGCAGAGGTTTAGGATCTGTTTCTCATCTGCTTTTTTCTAGCATGACTTTTCATATTAAGGTTGCAGATCCATTTTAAAGATATTGTGGAGTGTGGTAAAAGGTGCTGGTCTAAGCCTACTTTGGAATAGAGTGCTTTCCTGTTTCCCAGCAGATTTTAATCATAGCTGAAGTTTTCCTTTAGGAAATCTCTTTTCTTATCAAATGAATCTCTTTGGGTTCTTTTCCATTTACTTCTGTGTTTTTGACAATTTCCAGATGGTTCTGATGACTACTGCTTTACGATGTCATTTAAGTTCTGGAAGTATTCCCACATCAACTGCTTTTTAATCTATTTAGAGATTTCTAGGTGGAATAGTGGAGAGAGTGCTGGGCATGGAGTCAGCAAGACCTACATTCTAATCTGACTTCAGTGACTCTGGGCAAGTCACTTCACCTGTTTGCCTCAGTTTCCTTAGCTGTAAAATGGGGAAAATATCACCCACCTTCCAAGGTTATTTTGAGAAGCAAATGAAATGATAATTCAACATTCAAATAATAATTCATATTCAAATGTGCCTGGAACATAGGTACTCTATAAATGTTGGTTATTATTAACATTTGGGAATTTAAAAATAATCTTTTATTCTCCTTGCAACTTTTGGTTAATATTAACCTCACCTGACCAAAATCTGTCCCATTAAATGTGAACATTTACTGAGAGCCTTAAGCATTTCTTAGAAAAGAAATCAATAGAAGAATCTCAGTTGTCCTTGACTCCTTGACTCCAAGGAAATCCTCCTCACCCAGCTTATTAACTAACTATAACATAATTTGTAAATAGATTTAATTTACCTATCGAGTTTGAGCTGATTTGTTTCCTTAAGGAACTTATGAGATTATGAATCTGTTTAATTAAATTTGTTCATCTTTTATGAAATTGAAGGAAGGATGGGATTACTGATCTATGTTTTCTTTTTCTTTTTCTTTTTTCTTTTTAAATAACTTTTTATTGACAGAACCCATGCCAGGGTAATTTTTTACAGCATTATCACTTGCACTCACTTCTGTTCCAATTTTTCCCCTCTCTCCCTCCACCCCCTCCCCCAGATGGCAAGCAGTCCTTTACATGTTGAATAGGTTATATACTGTAACCTAGTATATCCTAGATACAATATATGTGCAGAACCGAACAGTTCTCCTGTTGCACAGGGAAAATTGGATTCAGAAGGTATAAATAATCCGGGAAGAAAAACAAAAATGCAAGCAGTTTATATTCATTTCCCAGTGTTCTTTCTTTGGGTGTAGCTGCTTCTGTCCATTCTTCATCAGTTGAAACTGAATTAGATCTCTTTATCGAAGATCTATGTTTTCTTGAAATTTTATGGCCTACAGGTAATGTACAAGATTGAAATATTTAAATGAAGGATTTCTCTATCAATCTAATGGAACTGTGTCTCTAAAAAGCCTTGTCACAGTCTTCTCTGAGGCCTGAAGCTATGTTTCAGCCCACTCATAAGATTTAGATAAGATTTTAACACCTATGATTTCAAAAGATTTTCACATCTATGATTTCCGCATTGTGGGTGGCACATAGATTTTTTTTCAGCAGTTACTCACCACTCCTGGCCTATTTCCTGCACAATTCAGTCCCCTAACTTTTTTTAAGAAAAGCAAGGAGGAGTCATGAACTGGAGCATACATATACTCCATCCAGATTCAGAAGCAGGAAAGGATTCAAGCAGCTTCAAGGAGGACTTCTGGCAGCAGAGAAGAGAGCTGATTAGGAACTCAGAGAAAAGAGCCCCAACCCCTTGGGAGCCAGGTTGTGGAGAGGTGAGGACTCTGGCCGTCTGAAGTGCTGAGAGGAAGGGCTTTGTGAAAATCCCCTTGCAGCAGGGACTGGATGGAGTTTAGTTTAGGAGGGGCAGGGAGACCCTGGAAGAGGCTGTGACATAGTGCCAGTGAGCTAGTGGTGGGGAGAGCCTGCCCAGGGGCAGCCTGCAGTTTGAGGGGACAGGAAAGATGCAGGCTATGGGCTGAGTAGGTGGGCTGCAGCCATGGCCAGATAAGAGGGAAGCCCAAATCCTTCCAACTTAAAGATCCCAGTCACTTTGACATGTAGTGTAGCCATGAGGGCAGTGGTGGGGGTGGCTGGCATGGGTGGTAAAGTGCGCTCCTCCAGGCTCTGCTAAAGCACTTAAGTGCTTTTATAAAGGACAGAGCTGAAGGAACTGACCCCAAAGACTCAGCTGAATGACCCTGACCAAGGCACTTTGACCAACTGGCCTCAGTTTCCTCATTTGTCAAATGAGCTGGAGAAGAAAATTACAAGCCACTCCAGGATCTCTGCCAAGAACACCCCAAGTGGGGTCAGAGAGTTAACAGCAAAATCTGAAATGAAACAAAGATCAAATTAGAAGATAAATAGTAGAGTGAAGAATATTATCTGGAAAATGATGAAGAAAATTTATCTGTGTATCAGGAGCCTTTGCCAAAGGATGCAAGCTAAAAGGATAGAAAGTTTTCCAAAGTCCTGACACATGGAAACATGTTCCAAATGTTGAAAAGATAGTCATATTAAGATAATGTTGCCTTGTGTTACTACTGGGCTTATATCCCAAAGAGATTTTAAAGAAGGGAAAGGGTCCTGTATGTGCAAGAACATTTGTGGCAGCCCTCTTTGTAGTGGCCAGAAAATGGAAACTGAGTGGATGCCCATCAGTTGGAGAATGGCTGAATAAATTGTGGTATATGAATATTATGGAATATTATTGCTCTGTAAGAAATGACCAACAGAATGATTTCAGAAAGGCCTGGAGAGACTTACAGAACTGATGCTGAGTGAAATGAGCAGGACCAGGAGATCATTATATACTTCAACAACAATACTATATGATGATCAATTCTGATGGACCTGGCCATCTTCGGCAATGAGATGAATTAAATCAGTTCCAATGGAGCAGGAATGAATTGAACCAACTACACCCAGCGAAAGAACGCTGGGAAATGACTATGAACCACTACATAGAATTCCCAATGCATCTATTTTTGTCCACCTGCATTTTTTTATTTCCTTCACAGGCTAATTGTCCACTATTTCAGAGTCCGATTCTTTTTGTACAGCAAAATAACTGTTTGGACATGTATACTTATTTTGTATTTAATTTCTTCTTTAACATATTTAACATGTATTGGTCAACTTGCCATCTCGGGAAGGGGGTGGGGGGAAGAAGGGGAAAAATTGGAACAAAAGTTTTGGCAATTGTCAATGCTATAAAATTACCCATGCATATGTGACTTCTAAATAAAAAGCTATTAAAAAAAAAAAAAGATAATGTTGCCTTTTCTTGGTATACTTTCAAAACTGGTAAAAAAGGAACCATCAATATTTTTTTTAATTTTGAAATGGACACACAATGGACATGAGGCCTTTATGAGAGAAACTTGCTACAAGTCTTTCCCCAGTTAACCACTTCCCTTTAAGTTTTAGATGCTTTGGGGTGTTTTGTGACAAAAAATGACATTTTCTTTTTTGTGATTCTGTCCCCTGTTTGGTGATGAATTCTTCTATTACTCAGAAATGTCTCTTCTTTGTGCTTTCTTTAATTTATTTGAAGTGATCTTCCACATTTGAGTCATGAATCATTAAAAGTTAATCTTGGTCTACAATGTAAGATCTTGGTATATTTGCTGAGGCAATTGGGGTTAAGTGACTTGATAAGGGTCACACAGCTAGGAAGTGTTAAGTGTCTGAGATTAGATTTGAATTTAGGTCCTCCTGACTTCAGGGCTGGTGCTCTATCCACTGCATCATCTAGCTGCCCTTTGGTCTATATTTTCTGCCAGCTGACTTTCCAGTGTTTCCAGCTTTGTAGTGAAAAGTCTTGGCTCCGTAGTGGAGGTCTTTGTATTGATTGAACAAGTGGCTACTATACTCATTTTCTTTTGTATGTTACATACCTGATCGCTGCCATTTTTTTAGATTGTTATTTTTAAGTAGGATGAAAAAGTTTGGATGAATGGACTACTGCTTTTAGTATACTTTCATATTTAATGCTGCAAGACCTCCTTCCTAGAATATTGGAAAATGCTGTAGAAACATATGAATGTGCTTTATCAAATCACTTAACCCCAATTGCCTCAGCAAATATACCAAGATCTTATGATCTTCCATTAATCAACAGAAAAAAATTCATCTTTTACATAGCAACAGGTCATTCATTTTGTTGATCGTACATGCAATATCTGACCAGATTGCTGTCTTGGGGAAGGAGAAGGTAGGAGAGGGAGAGAAAAAAAGTTGGAATTCAAAATCATACAAAAGTGAATGTTGAAAACTATCTTCACATATAATTGGAAAAATAAAATACTATTGAAAAAATATGAATTTCCATCTCTCTATAAGAAGGCTTGTAAAATTCTCCCCTGTTTTCTACCTCTTCTATGTATAAAGGAATATTTTCATTGTCTTCCAATCAAAAACAAAAAGATAACTAATGGCACAGAGACGTACCTCAGTTCACAGACAACAGTAGGAAGAACAAGGAGGCACCAATTTACACTTATTAGCAAGAAGACCTTTCTAAATTCTAGATCTGTCCCAAAGAAGGGGCTACTTTGGAAGCTCGAATTCTCTTCACTGGCCATTTTCAAGGAAAAGCTGTATGAGCAGTTTTCAGAGATTTTTCAGCCAAAATTCAGCCCCAGGTAGAAGCTGGATTAGATATAAAATACATGACTCTGAATCTGAAGTTCTCTAATTCTGGATTGACTTTTGACCTGAAGCTACCTAAACTAGGAAAGAGGTGACTTCAGGAGCAGCAAGGGAAAGAGCCAGCTTCCCATCATATCCTTTCATAGGAAAGCCAGGCAGCAAGAAGAACTTGGGGAGAGAGCAGCCCTGATCTCCATCATCTGGAATACCACTTCCACCCCTCTTCTGCCCCAGACTCCTCCCAGCCTTCCAAATTCCAATGCACCCGGGATACTGTCCCAGCGTGATCTTCTCTGGAAGCTCCCCTCCCCCATCTCTTCCTCACTTCTAGTTCCTCCTTCCCTGCTCATTTCCCTCCACGTTGTCAGGATCTGTGACGCTGGCCTTCGACTGTACCTCACAGATGACTCTGCCTTTTCCCTGGTTCCTGCCCCTCCTTCCTAGCTCTTTGCCCCTTGTCCCCCTTGTCTCTGCCTCCCGGTTCCACTGGTTCCACCTTCTATCAGAAGCCTCTCATGACCCCCTTCTCTGAGTTCCCGCTGTTCGCCTCGGATATGTTCTAGGAAACAAGGACACAAACATGGATTAAGTGCCTACTAAGGGTCCCTCCTGGATTACTGCTTTGATGGGGCTTGTGTAGCTCAAGGAGACGAGGACCCAGACCCTGCAGGGTTAATCTTGGACAGTTCCCAAAAAGGGCATCCACTAGGAAGAAAATGGCAAAGTACTCCAGTGTCTTTGCCAAGAAAACCCAAGGACAGCATTAGAATGCTAACAGAGGACCTCGGGCCAACATGCAACTGGGGAAGGGCAGGGAGCGAGGACAGGAGACTCCAGAGAGGCTAAAGCAGCCAGGCCAAAGCTGAAGGGAAGCTCGGCTGTAGATGCATCCAGACAGGAAAGCAGAGTCCGGCTGGGAGGATGCACGGGAGCCTGGAACCCGAGAGCCAGGAGACCCGAGGAGAGCAGGATGTGGACCAACAGGAGATACGGAGTCAGTGGCAACCTCGTGGGAATCAGGGACTGAACGGGACTGAGCGGGAGAACTGGATTCGGGGGGGTCAGTGCATCTCCTCCTGGGGGCATGCGGCCTTTAGAGCCGACGGGCAGCCTCAGGGTTGGTCCAGAAAGAGAAAAGCGGAACCGGGAATGACGCGACCAGATCTGTTCGGGAGTGGGGGATTGTAAAGGACAGCCCGGGGTCACGGCTCCAGGCTGGGCTGTGCTCCAGGGCACGCCTCCATGAGAGGGGGCGGGGCAGGCCTCAGACAGTCCGGACACGGCCGAGAGTGTGAGGGTGGGAGGGGGGCGGTGTTCTAATGCTGTCCTTGGGTTTTCTTGGCAAAGACACTGGAGTACTTTGCCATTTTCTTCCTAGTGGATGCCCTTTTTGGGAACTGTCCAAGATTAACCCTGCAGGGTCTGGGTCCTCGGCTCTCAAAGACTCACGAGGCAGCCCCTCCCTGCTGCCCGCCACGGCCACACGACCCGCGCGTGGGCACTCCCACGCACTCACCCAGCTCCCACCACACCCATGGGCCCCCAGCACACGCACCGGCCCGCGCGGGCGCGCGTGCACCAGCGAACGCACAGCCCCTCCCAGCTGCGGGGAGACGACCGCGCCTCGCGACCCTCCCCAGACTCTCAAGAGCTCAGCCCCCACCTCCTCCGCCCACGTCCCAGAGGAAACTATGCCAGTCCACCGCGAAACTCCCAACATGCCCCGGGCTGCAGAAGCCGCTGGAGGCGGGGCGTGGCGTCACAGCGAGCCTTTCTGAGCCGTGGATGGCCACCTGCTCAGGACTCCCAGGGTGGGGAATAGGCGGGGAGGGAGCGGTTGTGGTGTCATTCTTCTCCTGGGGGCCTTCTCCCTCATCCCCCTTTCCACTTCCGCTTCCCTTTAGCAGGGCTCCCTGCTGGGGGCAGGGTCCACCCCTTTTCGACCCCCCGCAGTGTTCAGGCCTGTGCCAGGCATACAGCAGGCGGCTAATGAGTGTGCAGGCTCCCATGAGAGAGAGTGCTGCCCTCAGCCCAGTTTTTCATACAAAAGAGGCTGATTTCCAACTTGTGCTCAAAGTCCTCCTGGAAATGCTCAGATGTCTCTTAGCTTTAGGGACACAGGGGTGCCCCCTCCGGAGTTAGAGCCATGGGTGATGGGCAGAATAGCCCTGCAGCCATTGGGCTCTGACTGCAGATCTCTGGGAGATGTGTGACCCTAGAGCAGTCCCCTTCTCCCCCATGCCTGTTTCCCCACTTGGATAATGTGTGACGCTAGATCGATCTCTCCCAATTTGTGGTGCCCCCAGTCCCACATTCCAAGAAAAGCCTGGGAGCTCCACCCCACCCCCTTCCCTTCCTGGTCCAGTTAGGCTAATCAATGGCCTCCCTGGTCAAGGGCTGCTCTGCTTGTTGTTCAGTCTTTTCAGTCCTGACTGACCCTTCCTGATGCCATTCAGGGTTTTCCTGGGGAAAAAAAAAATACTGGAATGGTTTCTATAGCTGAGGCACAAAAAAAAAAAAAAAAAAAAAATATTTAACTGACCTTCCTGGGTCACAAAGATATTAAATGTCTGAGGCTGAATTTGAACTCAGATCTTGAATCCAGAGCCTGCTGGAACCAGTATACCTGCAAAAGGTATTTAAACAGGAGATGCAGCCTCTTTTAAAGAGAAAAAGAAAAATTGTCACTTCTTTTTCTTACCTAAGGGCCCTGCTTCCTCTTACCCAAAATTCCTCTATGTTCTTTCTGGGTCAAGGAGTTCAAGGGGAAGTAATAGACACATGCACACACCATGTGCTGCACACACAGGCACACACGTCCTTCCTGGGCTCTCTTGGACTTCCCCTGGGCTGATGCTGCTCAGCTTTGTGGATGGACTGCACTCACCTGGAATGAGGTTCTCTGGCTACCAAGAGCCATCCCTCTGCCTCCAAGCTATCCTAGCTGTAGGTCTTTCTACTCTACAGGCTGACTTGGGGGTGGGGGAGGATAAGGATGTCAAATTGGCAGAGGAGGAGGCGACTTTGTCTTTGCCTTCTCTTTCTTGGCTGGATTCTGGCCCATCCAGAGGCCAGATGTCTTAAAGCCTTTCCTTGAACCTTTCTTGGGGAGAGATTCCACTACCAAAGGAGGATAACAGTCTAGGAAAAGGAGGTCTGAAAAGGTGATTTGAACCCCCTCTAACTCCTCTATGGCCTCATTGCCAGAAAGGGCTTGAAATCCCAGATGGGATGAGAGCAGGTTGAGCCTAATAACCTCTGACGGAGCTCTCCCTCCATTTGATATTATGAGATGTGCGAATGAGGTAATGGTGACTCAAAGGTAAAGAACTTTCTATGTGCTGGGGAGCCTGGACAAGTTAGTCATAGGGACAGGGAGCAGCCACAGAGTCAGGACTAGGAAGGAGGCCTGCTCTTGACATGTCTAATAGGCATCAGGAGGTCAGACTGGTAAGATAAGGGCAGGGTAGTAAAAAGGGCTGCAGGATGAATCGGTCCCTCCCTCAGATCTACCTGGAATCTACAGGTGCACAGCTGCCTTCCAGAAGACAGATCTTCACCCCAAAGAAAGAAGGCCGAGAGAAGCCAGTACAATCTCAGCTCCTAATTCCTGTTTTCAGGCAGCCCCACCTAGTTTAGCTCTAGAGAGCCCCAGATTGGGGCATTTCTACCAACCATCCGTAGGGCCAAGCTCCTCCCTGATTCTCCTCCACTTAGGGGAAAGCTTTGACCATTGGACTGAACCCTTTTCTCTCCCATGCGCCTCCTGCCAAGCTTCCATACTCCATTCAGAATAGAATTCCAGCTGGGCCACATCCACAAGTCTCTTCATGCTCCTTCTTTATCTCTCAATGCCTTACTCTGCTCAGGTCTCAGACTTCATCAGAAAAATTGCCTGGCCTTCTTCCAGTTGAGCCCTGCCACACTCACCTTTTATCTCATAGGGACATGCCCACTCTACATCCTTCCTGTTTCTCCCAGGCATTATCCCCTTCCCCCATGACCACTTGATGTCCTCAGGATTTCGTCTCTGACCTCTTATACCCTGAACCCTAGACTTGTCCATTCCAACTTAATTGTCTTCTAGTTTTGACCTGTCTCCATTCTTGAGACACATTTCACCCCTAACATTGAGGAAACTTCTTCACTATGTTGGTAAAAACAGTACCCATCCTTCTGGAGCTTATCTCACAAAGGGCAGGGAAGGGTATTGTGACTGGGCCGTGGAACCTTAGGACACACATTGATACTCATCCAGATACTAGAGCAGAGTGGAATTTGATTTTGATTCTTGTTAGCTGAATTAGAGAGAGGGAAACTGTGGGGATGAAAATGAAGTGAAAAAAGTAAATATATATGTGTGTATGTATATACATATATATCTGTATATATATTTATAAATATGTACATATATACATATAGTTGTTTATCCATTTTTAAAGAGGACTACTGGGTGATAGCTTAACTTGTGGGTCAATTAGATTTAATTGAGGCTTAGTAGTTCTCAATCTCTCTTCCAAACTCATGGAAGCCCAGTGCCACGACAAAAGTAAGGAGGACTTGAGATGGCCCTGGATGCAGCGTATGACCTAGAATCTTCAGTGCCCATGAAGCGCAACGTGTTTCCCGGTGCCTCTTTAACCACCTTCAGGGACATAGGAATAAATTCTTATCTGCCCATTCCAGCAGCAGTTTTCACATGCTTGGTATAGCCATCCCCATAATTCACACTCAATCTGATTTAGATCAACAGCTTCCTATGTATGGCTAATGTGCACACTACAGCTTCTCAGAGCCATAGGGGAAAGTCAGGTGAACCAAACCAAATGTGGATGAGCACGCTTGAAAGGGGCTCAGTAAGCCCTGACACCAGAGACCCTTATTCTGCTGCAAATCTCATTCACCCTGCTTACATATTGCCCATTTAACTCGGTTACCAAACATTTTTCAGACGAATCTTATGCAAAGATTTTTCTCCCATTTGACCACTTCCCTTTCTTAGATCCAGTAGTGTTTCCTGTTCATTAGATTTGCTGTTGCAGAAGGCCAGGGTTGGGCAGAGCCTTCCAGGAAAGGCTGAGTCCACTGAGGTGCCCCTCTTTTACCTCCTGTGTGTCCAACCTTTCTAAGAAGCTCAGTCATGGACTCATCCTCCTATCATCTGGAAAGGATTTAGCTCAGATCACTGTATCCTAGAAACATATCACCGTGCTTGCAGATACCAGGTAGGCCAGAGCCAGGATGACACATAGGTCTCCTAGGAACATATCACCGTGCTTGCAGGTACCAGGTAGGCCAGAGCCAGGATGGCACATAGGTCTCCTAGGAACATATCACCGTGCTTGCAGGGATCAGGTAGGCCAGAGCCAGGATGGCACATAGGTCTCCTAGGAACATATCCCCGTGCTTGCAGATACCAGGTAGGCCAGAGCCAGGATGGCACAGAGGTCTCCTAGGAACATATCACCGTGCTTGCAGGTACCAGGTAGGCCAGAGCCAGGATGGCACATAGGTCTCCTAGGAACATATCCCCATGCTTGCAGATACCAGGTAGGCTAGAGCCAGGATGGCACATAGGTCTCCTAGGAATATATCACCGTGCTTGCAGGGACCAGGTAGGCTAGAGCCAGGATGGCACATAGGTCTCCTAGGAACATATCACTGTGCTTGCAGGTACAGGTAGGTCACAGCCAGGATGGCATATAGGACTTCTAGGAACATATCACTGTATTTACAGGGACCAGGTAGGTCAGAGACAGTCTCCACATAGGTCTTCTAGGAACATATCACTGTGCTTACAGGTACTGGGTACATCAGAGCCAGGATGGCACATAGGTCTCCTAGGAACATATCACCGTGCTTGCAGATACCAGGTAGGCCAGAGCCAGGATGGCACATAGGTCTCCTAGGAATATATCACCGTGCTTGCAGGTACCAGGTAGGCCAGAGCCAGGATGGCACATAGGTCTCCTAGGAACATATCCCCGTGCTTGCAGATACCAGGTAGGCCAGAGCCAGGATGACACATAGGTCTCCTAGGAATATATCACCGTGCTTACAGGTACCAGGTAGGCCAGAGCCAGGATGGCACATAGGTCTCCTAGGAACATATCCCCGTGCTTGCAGATACCAGGTAGGCCAGAGCCAGGATGGCACAGAGGTCTCCTAGGAACATATCACTGTGCTTGCAGGTACCAGGTAGGCCAGAGCCAGGATGGCACATAGGTCTCCTAGGAACATATACCCGTGCTTGCAGATACCAGGTAGGCTAGAGCCAGGATGGCACATAGGTCTCCTAGGAATATATCACTGTGCTTGCAGGTACAGGTAGGCCAGAGCCAGGATGGCACATAGGTCTCCTAGGAACATATCCCCGTGCTTACAGGGACCAGGTAGGTCAGAGACAGTCTCCACATAGGTCTTCTAGGAACATATCACTGTGCTTACAGGTACTGGGTACATCAGAGCCAGGATGGCACATAGGTCTCCTAGGAACATATCCCCGTGCTTGCAGGTACTAGGTAGGCCAGAGCCAGGATGGCACATAGGTCTCCTGGGAACATATCCCCGTGCTTACAGGGACCAGGTAGGCCAGAGCCAGAATGGCACATAAGTCTCCTGGGAATGTATCACCATGCTTGCAGGTACCAGGTAGGCCAGAGCCAGGATGGCACAAAGGTCTCCTAGGAACATATCACTGGGCTTGCAAGTGCTAGGTAGGCCAGAGCTAGGATGGTACATAGGTCTCCTAGGAACATATCACTGTGATTGCAGATACCAAGTAGTTCAGAGACAGTTTGGCACATAGACTAGATGAAAACTGATTTTTATATTTTTTTGCTGAGATAATTGCGGTTAAGTGACTAGTCTAGGATCACACAGGCAGACAACTGGTCTTTTAAGAGCAAAAGCCACCTCCATGGCCTTTCTCCTGACTCAGCCCTAGTTCTCTAGCTCCCACCCAGAGGTTCTGTTCTCCTGACCAAAGAGAGTTCTCTACTCCCAACCAAAGACAGATCCTCCAGATGCTGCTCTCTGGCCATCTTGATGCCTTGCCCTCCATTAGTCTCTTTCTTCCTTTAACTCTGAGAAGCATAATCACAACCCTAACACTGGGGTCTCAAGTGGTGTTAAAAGGAAAATTTATATTTAGGCCTTTGCACTGATTAAAAAGACAAAATTCAAGAAAAAAAGAGTTTTTAAAGGGCTTATTATTACATCATGGCGGTAGGTGTTGTTGGGCTGGCAACTGGGTCCACCAGGATACAAAGGGACTTATATTGTTAATAGACAAAAGAAGCATCTTCCCTATAAGGACAAAGTGTTTTGTTTGGATCAGGCAATCATAAGAAGATGGGATTGGTCCCCCCTAAGTATTTTGATTAGACCACCTTTCAAATGAGTATGTAGAGAAGGTGAGCATACAAGGCAGCTGCTGCCACAGGCTCATTATGAGGAGATGCCATTACTGCAGGACCAGAAGGTTAAAACATGCTCTACACTGCTGACTAATTTGATACAATAGTAGGGCCATAATAGGTGCAGAAAGTGCATTTTTGGAGAATATGTCTGGCTTCATTTGATGCTATATTTGCTGTTAAATAAACATATTGGATATTTCCTACAATACCTTGCTTCCCCCTGCCATTCATCTCTCTGAGCATTCTTAGAGGGATTCTTAACTCATCAGCAGGCTACTGGCTGTGGTCCTTCAATGTCAGGCTGCCCCTGGGGGAGAGTGCTCATCACCTCCATGCTGAAAAAGGAGGGAGTCTGTAAAGGGCTGAAACTCTGAGCGGATGCACTTGGACAACCGAGCACTTAAGGCTAATTACTTATTGGACAATATTCTATTAGCATATGCTTGGAAAATGGCCCGCCCCACTGTTCTGTGCTGGCACTATCTGTTGGTGTATATGGAGAATTATAGAAGTCATGAGAGGGTGGAGTAAGACAAGCCAGAGTTACTCTTGGGCTGGAGACAAAGAGAAGAGGTAGTAGAGATTCCTGTGTCCATTCCTCTCACTTCCACCAAGAATAAAGACCAGGGACTTTTGCTTATCCTAACTCTGGCTGATTCTAAAGTATACAGGGTGCTAACTCGGTCTTCACAGGAGTCAGCACTCACCAACCAAAGATTTGTCCTCCATGGAACAAACTGAAGCAGATTTATCCCAAAATTTTTTTTGTATTCTCTTATCAGTGAATGCAGTTTGTTCATAGATTTTTACAATAAATCAATCTTCAGGCCAGTTCTTGTGATGGAGAGAGCTATCTGCACCCAGAAAGAGGACTGAGTGTGGATCACAACATAATATTTTTACTCTTTTAGTTGTTTGAATTTTTTCTTTATCATTTTTCTTTTTGATCTGATTTTTCTTGTGTAGCATGATATGTGGGGAAATATGTATAGAAGAATTGCACATGTTTAACATATATTTGATTATTTGCCATCTAGGGAGGGAATGGGGAAAAGGGAGGGAGAAAAAAATTGGAACACAAGGTTTTGCAAGGGTGAATGTTGAAAATTATCTATGCATGTGTTTTGAAAATAAAAAGCTTTAAAATAAAAAACCAAATCAATCTTGTTTCAGTGGGGAATAAAGTACAGGGCAGTCTAGGGATCCTTGAAGATGGTAGGAAAGTAACAAGAATAGAAGACAACAATGAGACCAGAAGGAGATATGAGGAAAGTTACTGATTTAGGTGTATGGATCAATCAGCCAATAGACAACTATTAGGCATTCTGCTATGGGCCAGTACTCCACCGAGTGCTGAAAAGCAAAAGATACATCTGATGGAGGATACAACATGGACACAAGGAGATTCATACAGACAGGAAAAGTTGGAAATAATTACCAGAGGTAAGGTGCAAGACTTAGAAGACAATAGTGTATGGAAGGACTTGTGTCCTAAGGCTCAGGCCTTTGACACCTGGCTGAACTCTTTTAAACACAGAGCTGTACACACAATACCTCAGATGCCACCTGACTTTCAGAAGAGGTCTTTCTTTTTTTTTTAATATTTTATTTTATTTTATAATAACTTTATATTGACAGAATCCATGCCAGGGTAATTTTTTTTAACAACATTATCCCTTGCACTCGCTTCTGTTCCAATTTTTCCCCTCCCTCCCTCCACCCCCTCCCCTAGATGGCAAGCAGTCCTATATATGTTAGATATGTTGCAGTATATCCTAGATACAATATATGTTTGCAGAACCGAACAGTTCTCTTGTTGCACAGGAAGAATTGGATTCAGAAGGTAAAATCAACTCGGAAAGAAAAACAAAAATGCAAATAGTTCACATTTGTTTCCCAGTGTTCTTTCTTTGGGTGTAGCTGCTTCTGTCCATCATTTATCAATTGAAACTGAGTCTTTGTCAAAGAAATCCACTTCCATCAGAATACATCCTCATACAATATCGTTGTCGAAGTGTAAAGTGATCTCCTGGTTCAGCTCATTTCACTTAGCATCAGTTCATGTAAGTCTCTCCAAGCCTCTCAGTATTCATCCTGCTGGTCATTTCTTACAGAACAATAATATTCCATAACATTCATATACCACAATTTACCCAGCCATTCTCCAATTGATGGGCATCCATTCAATTTCCAGTTTCTAACTACTGCAAACAGGTCTGCCACAAACATTTTGGCACATACAGGTCCCTTTCCCCAGAAGAGGTCTTTCTTTAATTTTCAATTAAATTCATTTTTTCAAAGGCAGATTCTCCTCTTCTTCCTATATTCCTTTCCATTCCCTTCCCCACCCCTTTCATCACTGACATTGAAAAGTTAAGAGAAACAATACTCCATTACAAAAATCATGTATAGTTAACAAAATAAATTCCACATTAGGAATACACACACACACAGCATACAATATAAACAAGAAACTTGACCTCAAAGAAGAGGCACGAGAAGACCCCTTCCTCTCCCAGGCTTTAGTAGAGATTGGGATCCATAGGTGTAGGATGATAGGCATTTCAGAGAAAATCCTATTTTTCTGAAGGCGTTGATCAATTCTGCCTTCTTTTTCTTTTTCTTTTAAAAAATTCTTTATTAAAAGGAATAGATCTAGAAAATGAAAAGATACAAAGGGAAATCAAAATAATTTTAAAAACAAAAAAATTGATAAAAACCTATAGATTTTAAAGGAAGGAGCTGTCCTTCCTTGTGGGGAGCAGATTTCTATAATTCTCCAGCATCACATTTCTATACATGGTCCTCTGGCCAAGGTCCAGCAGCTTCTACTCTTCCCAGATGATGGCATTAGCCACTTCCTTGAATGTCACCAATTCCTAAAACATCAGACAAAATTGTATTCCCTTTATCCTCAAAAAAATTACATTCCTCTTCATTCATTTTTCTCTATCTTTATCTAAATCTGCAAGTAGATGGCACAGTAGATAGAATGCCAGGCCTCTAATTAAGACATCTTTCTGAATTCAAATCCTGCCACAGATATTTTCTAGCTATACGAACCTAGACAAGTCACTTAACTGTTTGTCTCAAAGGAAAAGGCAAATGACTCCAGTATTTTTGCCAAGAAAATCCAAGTGCAAGACATGACTCTAAAACACTATAACAAAAACTAAATCTGATTGCAATCTTTCAAGGATATTATGGTCATATTAAAAATGAAAGGATGTTTAATATTCATCACCTCTAAATTCAACATCCTATCAAGTGTAAGATCTCAATCTCTATTATGGAATTGGTCTGGATTGCCTCATTATTGAAAAGAGCCATGTCCATCAGAGTTGATCATTACATAATCTTGCTATTGCTGTGAACAATAATCTCCTGGTCTTTCTCATTTCACTCAGCATCAGTTCATGTAAGTCTCTCCAGGCTTCTCTGAAATCACCCTGCTGATGCTTTCTTATAGAACGATAATATTCCATAACATTTATATACTATAATTTATTCAGTCATTCTCCAACTGAAGGGCATCCAGTTTCCAGTTCCTTGCCACTACAGAAAGAGCTGCCACAAACATGTTTGCACATGAGGGTTCTTTCTCCTTTTATGTGCTCTGTTTGCTGGATCAAAAGATAAGCATATTTTGATGGCCCTTTGGGCATAGCTCCAAATTGCTCTCCAGAATGGTGGGATCAGTTCACAACTCCACCAACAACGTGTTAGTGTCCTAATTTTCCACATCCTCTTCAACATTTAACATTATCTTCATCTTAGCCAATCTGAGAGGTATGTAGTGGTACCTTAGAGTTGTCTTAATTTGTATTTCTCTAATCAATAGAATTCAAACAATTTGAAATGCTTCTTTCCTACATTAATACTATACCAGCATATATTATTCAGTTAAAAGTCACCAGTGAGATTTATTTCTTAATTTTGTTTTTGTAGGCAATTGGGGTTAAGTGACTTGCCCAGGATCACACAGCCAGGAAATGTCTGAGGCTCCTAATGTTTATTGCACTGAAGAAATGAGGCAGTATTATATACACTAATCCTTATCAATGGAATTTGCTGTGTGAGGAAAAAGAGAGGGACATGGCAGCCTCAATATTGTTCTTTAGTTCTGTTTGATTTCAGATATAAATAGATAGATAGATAGATAGATAGATAGACAGACAGACAGACAGACAGACAGACAGATAGATAGATAGATAGATAGATAATCACACAGAAAAGCTTACCAGGAGTCCCCAGGTATCACAGCCAAACTCAATAATATATATGTGGAGAACATGCTAAGTGGGGAAACTAAGTCGAGTCTCACCTTCCCTTTGGCAAGGTCGTTTCCTCATTTTTCCCAGAGAGTCATCCATTTATAAGTCCTCAGACAGCAGGAGCACATGGCATTTCCCTTGAGGAGTGGACTAGTGTGCTCTTATGAAAAAGATCAGACACATATCTGAAATGCAAACTTACAAGAGAGGCCGACTGAAGACCCAAGAAACTGCCTCAAACAGCAACATTTCACTAATTGTAGTTCAGGGCTGTTACTGTTATTTCTCGGCTCTTATTAAGTAGCAAAAATGCGGCTTCACTACATCCTGACCAATGATACAATATCCTGATTTTCCCAACGATCTTGCTTTCTCTCTAAAGTGAGCTTGTAAATTTCGCCACTCTGACCCCAGACTCGAACTCTAGAGTTTCCCAAGTTACTGTCAAAAGGGGTGAGTAGATCTTATGACTCAGACGGAAGAGAAACCTCCCAGTCCAGCCGTTCTTAAAGGATGTTGCTATTCTTTGATCTACAAAACCTCATTGTTTTTATTTTCTAATTTAAAATATATTAAATTTGTAACAGTAATATTGTCTAACAGGTACATTTGTGATCTGATAGCATTTAGATGAAAAGGGGGGACAGGAACTCAAGCCTGAGGATAAGAAGGGAAGGAAGGGGGGAAGTAGGGGAAGAAGGAGAGGGGGAGAAGATGAACATAGAAGGGGAGAGTTGGAAGAGCCTGAGCTTCGGCTGGGGAGGGACTGAATGTTAGAGAAGGGGGGGGGTGGGGGGGAGAGAGAGGGATGACCAGCCCAGTGGGTGTGGCTCTGGTGAATTTGGAGCCTTGGGGTGCAGTCTGGAAGAGGAAGGGGGGAAAGCGGACCATTGAGGTGACCAAGGTAGTTCACGTAATGAAGGCAGGGCTTGGGGAATGTGGGCGGAGTCTGAGGTGCTGGTCCTGAGTGTGATTGGAGGAAAGGGACCCTGCTGGAGGCCTTCGGGGCTGGGCAGGTGGGCTTCGATGATTAGGGGGACCCTCCGGGAGAGGGCTGGCTATTTACAGTCAGATTGCTTTTCATTTTTCCCTTACATCAGAGATTTCTCTGTCTTCTCCCCCTGGAGCTGAGATCTCTCTGCCTTTTGGAAACCAGCTTTGCACGTGCAGGTCTGAGGTAGGTATGAGCAGGGACTATTCGGCCGGACTCCCTTTTCCCCTGGACCTCAAATTCCCCATCTGTCCTCTTCCAGAGTGGACCCAGGTATCCCAGGAGCAGACCTCCCACCCGAGCCTGGCTCCCGGCGCTACTTCCTGCCCTGTTACTTTTCCAGTACCCCTATCACAAAGTTGGGGGGCCAAAGTTCCTGGGGTGCCATCCCCACCTTTACCTCTGGGTTTCAGATACCCTCACCTATAATAGCAGATGGAGGGAGAGCTCTGAGTCAGGACTCTGCCTGCTCTCAGCCCACCTGGGATCCCAAAGCCCCTTCTGCCTCCCGGTCTCTGTAGGAGGCTGGGGTGGGTGGGGAGGAGCATGAGACCAAGAGAAAAGAGTTGGAGGGGAGACAAGTCCTCTTCCTGTTCAGATCCAGGTCACTTACAGGCCTGACCCTCCCTGCTGCCCTCCTGGGGGCAGCCTCTCCCTTGAGGGCAGGGTCATTGTACCTGCTCTGAGAGCTCTCTCTCTCATTCTAGGCCGGGCTTCATCCAGCATAGGAAGGGAAAGTGAAGACAGTGTCTCCCTCCACTCTCCTCCCTCTCCAGCTCAGTCTGCAGAGGACCAAAGGCTCTAGGACCCAGAGACATGGCCCCCGGCAGCCAGAGCCCCTCTTCACAGGTGAGTGCAGTCCCTCCCCAGAGCTGAGCAGCATCAGCCCAGGGCCAGTCCAAGTGTAATGCCGGAGAAACAAAGGCAAGATAGAGCTTAGAGAGTATTTAATATTTTATTTGAAAGGGACAGATTTACTGGGACCAAATGGATCCATGGTTCGATCCCAGGGCTGAATGAGATTATCACCTCCAAGAATCCAATGGCCAATGTGAGTTCTCAGTGACACATATATACATGGCCTGGATACAGGGTAGACCGAGGCAGGGGCGGAGTCAGGGTGCTGAGGGCGGGAAGAGGATTATGGATCTGGTTCTGACAGAGTGGGGGAGGCGTGGGGGACATCTGATAAATTAAGATTACAGAATGGGGAGAGGCACCCAACATTTCGATGATATCTCAGATAGGTCTTTCTCCTTATCTGGATCATCATGATTAGGAGGGAGGGGTGGTGTTGCAGTATTGACCAGAACAATTAGGAACTGAGGCAGAACAATTCAGGGAAACCGAGGCAGACAATTTAGGGAAACTGAGTCAGGACGGTAAAAGAGAACTGTGACACAACACAAGAGAGCCCAGGAAGCTGTAAGAGGGAGGGAGTCCCTGGCAGGACTTGAAATAGGGCAGGAATCGTCCTCCTGGCACTGCCCATTTCCTGCCCCCTCCGGCCACACAGCTGCTCCCCGGGCTCTCAGTCTCTCTCCTTTGCCAGGTCTCAGGTCCCGAGAAGGAGCCCTGAGAATGGGGATCCCGGGTCGGGCTCATTCTGTGATACAAACTGTCCATCTCCATCGAATGGGGGAGACGATATACACTCGTGTCCAAACAAGCTCGGCAGTGTAGGCTGGAGGCATTTTGGGGGCCAGGAAAAGCTTGTTTTCAGGAGATAAAACTTGAGCTGAGATGAGGAAGGCAGCAGGTGGGGGGGAGGAGGGAGATACTCTGTGAGAGAAGGCCCTGGATGCCAGAGTTATGGGAGGGAGGGAACTGCTCAAGGCTCAGCCAGGGCCCAGTGTCTGTGAGATTGGGCTGACAACAGCAGCACCTCTCGGGAGATGGGGAGTATCTAGGGAGCTGGGGGCACTCATTAGTCGGCTACTGAGTGCCTGGTCCTGACCTAAACCCTGCCCTCCAGTAGCTTACACTCTCCAGCGCACCCAGAACCGGAAGTCGCAAAGGGGGTGGGAGGGGGAGAGGAAGAAGGACCTAAGAATGACATCCCAACCCCCATCTCCCCCCCAAGAAAACTCCGCTAGTCGGTGGCCGGTCCACGTCCCCAAACGCCTCGCAGTGACGTCACGCCCCGCCTCGGCCCCGCTGTAGCGGGGGCTAAGCCTCGGCATGCTGGGAGTCTCCCATTGCGCAGGCGCAGCTTCCCGGGGACCCTCGGGCTGTTTGCTCTTTGTTGTCTGGCGCCGGGTGAGTGGGGGAGGGGAGAAGGGTGTCAGTGCGCAGCCGCGTGGGAACCCCCTCCTTGCGTGCGCCTTCTCCCCTTCCCCGACGCGCGATGCTCCGGTTGGGTGCCGTTCACGTGGCGGAGTCCCCGAAAGCTTGACGGGGGTGCAGGGTCCGAGTGTGGCTTTGGGGCTGCGCGGGGGCGCGCGGGCGCGGGGGAGTGGGGGTCCGGGGGTGTCGATGTGTACAAGTGCGCAGAAGTGGGATTGCGCGTGCGTGGGTCCGTGTGCCCGTGACGGGGAGGGGCCGGCGCTTGTGCATCCCTGCGGCACGATAAGGGAGGGGCTCCGCTGCCGTCTGTGTCTCTTACCCACTGAGCTCCTCTCACGGGATCTCCAGGGATCCTGTGTACCCTGGGGGGGAGGGGCGAGGGCGCTGTAGCCGGACCATTTGCCTCAATTTTCTCTTGTGTAGAAAGGGGTGAGAGCAGCCCTTCCCTACCCCCCCCATGACCTCACTTCTGTAAAGCACTGAGCTCTGGGTAAACAGCAAGCACTCTCTAAATGCAGCCCTTAATGCAAATTTTGCCCAAACCCCCATTTAGGTGGAGGTGGAGCAGTGACCCTAGCGGGAGGGGGAGGGTCAGCCCTCCCTTCTCCTCGACTTCTTTCTGTCCCCATGTTCTTGGGGCCTTTGAGTAGCGCTTCTCCCTGCAGCCTTGGGAGGTGGGGGCCGCACATTACAGATGGGGAAGCCGAGGCAGGCGGGGATGAAGGAGCTTGGCCAGGGTCACACCAGCTTCCAGGACTTGGATGAAGGCCAAGTGGTTCAGGTGGTTCATGCCCCCAGGCTGACCCCCCCAAAGTGTGCAGGAGACTTTTAATGTCCAGTGCTGGGGGGCTGGGAGGACCTCCCTCCCCCATCCCCACCTCTATCCCCTGCTGAGGTCCAGCCAGGGAAAGAGCCCTTACCTCCAGTGGGGCTCAGGACTTGAAGCCCCGGACTCAGCCTTCTGTGGGCAGTGGGTCTGCTTCCCATTGCGCTGGGCTAGCTTCCAAACATGTAGCACACGTGTACTGGCAGACATGCATGTGCACTGTGGGGACGGGCGCTCCTAAACACGTGACACCACGTGCCGGCAGCACGGGCGCTGTTGCGGTGCCAGCTCCAGGCGTATCACACGTGTGCCGGCTCCCAGTCACGTAACACACGTGCCGGCTCCTGAACATGTAACACAGTGTGCTGGCGGACATGTGTGCCGTTGTGGTGCCAGCTCCAGACGGATCACACGTGTGCCGGCTCCTGAACATGTAACACAGTGTGCTGGCGGACATGTGTGCCGTTGTGGTGCCAGCTCCAGACGGATCACACGTGTGCCGGCTCCCAGTCATGTAACACACGTGCCGGCTCCTGAACATGTAACACAGTGTGCTGGCGGACATGTGTGCCGTTGTGGTGCCAGCTCCAGACGGATCACACGTGTGCCGGCTCCTGAACATGTAACACGTGTGCTGGCAGACGGGTGTGCATGTGGAGGTGGCCACTCCTAAACACGTGATACCGTGTGCCAGCAGACGTGTGTGTGCACTTGTTGGGACACCAGTTCCAGACATGTAACACGTGTGTGCCGGCTCCCAGACGTATCACACGTGTGCCGGCTCCCAGTCACGTATCGCACCAGTGCCGGCAGGCAGGCGTGTGCACACCTAGAGAGCCCAAAGCTGCCTTTGCTCCTGGGGAGAAGCCCTGGGAGGGGCCTGGGCAGCTGAGGGAGACCTTGGGCCATCTGGTGAAGAGGCTGGTGGGGGAGGAGGGCCCCAGAACCCCAGTGCAGCATGGGAGCAGGAGGGAGGCCTCTGCATGACGTCATCTGGACTTGCCCGGAGAAATACAGCTTTGTCCATCGCTGCCAATTTCTGAGGGAACCAGCCTCCTGGGGGAGGGCAGATGGCAGTGACTGGGACCTGTCAGCCTGCGAGCATTTATTAAGTGCTTGCTGTGTGCGGTCACTGTGCTCAGCCCCAGGGATGCATCTGCTGCCAGCAAAAGGAATAAAGTCTCCCTCCCACCTCCCGAGGTGGGGGCGGGTTGGGGGGTAGAGAACACTTGACGAGGCAGCCGCAAAGCGGAAGTGGCCGGTGAGGGGCTGCTGGCCTGGGCCTTTCCCCAGCGTGGCCACCACTGGCCTGGTCAGGAGGCAGCGGTGGGATGCCAGTGTGGCCGATCTGGGCCCGCTAATTAGCTCCCCCTTCTCCAGCCCCAGCTCGGTACCTCGGGCTCCCCCCCATTCCCCAGCAGCCTCTCCTCCGGGGCCACATCCCCCAGGCCCATTCCTGCTCCGCTCCCATCTCTCCCAGTTATCTCAGTGGGGACCTTCTGCTCCTCCACAGAGCCCCGCCCTCTCGCATCCAGTCCGTTCTCTCTTCCCATGACATGGCCATGTCTTCGCTCAGGCCCTGTGCGCTCTCACAGGGAGGGGCTCTCCCCCTGCCCAGTCCGCCCCCTGCTCCAGCGGATGCCCCATCTTGTCTGTCGGGTCTCTGAGCCCCTTCCCAGTAAACGGCTTGGGGGGGAGGGGGCGAGTTGTAGTTGTGGCTGACTCTGTGACCTCATCTGGGGGTTTCTGGGCACATGCAGGAGCCTGTCATTTCCTTCTCCAGTTCACTTGGTAGAGGAAGGAACAGACTTGCTGGCTGCAGTGGTGTGGCCAGGCTCCCATAGCCAGTGTCTGAGGCAGGATTTGAACTCAGTTCTTTGTACCATGCTCTCCGCGGCGGAGCACCCTGCCTAGCAAGGTTCCCCTGCCCTGTCCACTCCTCTGTGTGTGACCTGGCTAGGGCCCTGGGCAGGGTGTGCCTCCTGCCCTCCCACTCTCTCCCGAGTTCTCCTCCTTCAGCCCACGGCAGTGGTCTGATGTTCCTCGGGCTGTTGGGCGCTCCCCTCCTTCACAGCCTCTTCCCTCAGTATTAGGGGGCCCTCCTTTCTGGACCCCCATCGGTCTTCTTGGCTGGATCTTCATGGCGGTGGGACAAACAAAAAAGTTCAAGAGACGGGGTTTCTCGGTAACTGGCGATCTCAATAGCGATGGCTGCGCGATACTTAATAAAATGGCAAAGCAGAGAAGACTCTAAATACCCTTGGAGTGTGGGCAGTCCCCACAGGCACAAGTGAATTCTGATTGGTTAACTAGTAATGAGAGAAGGACTATTATTATGCGTTTATTCTAAGGAAGGGCTGGAGATGGCTCATCACTCTTGGATCCCGAGACTTCTCTGCTCCGGGAGAGTGGGAGTTCACCTCCACTCCCAGCCTGGGAGTGGTCCACAATGGACCCCAAGTCACCGAGATGTGATTATTTTTAAATTGGAAGTAAGATTTCTCAGTTGGATGTGGTCCCACATTGAGGAGACTCTGCTATCCAGAACACCCTTACCCCCGGCAACCTCATCTATCCACAATGCACTTGAGAGACTGGGATTCAAAGGGGGAAACAGGGAAGGAAAAATCTCCCCAATAATTGGGTATTTAGTAATCATTTATCCATCGCTCCAGCAACCCTGGCTTCCCTGAGGCTCTTAGCAGAGGCCCTAAGTCCAAGTTGCATAATACCTACTGGAATTGACCTGGATGAAGATCTGGCAAGAGAAACAAGAAGTGTCCTTCAGACATAGTAGAAACAAATTGAAGAGGGGGTGTCTCAGAAAAGCTAGGGAGGGGACCCGTCTAGGAGAAGAGCATGATGGAGCATCAGTGCCTGTAAAGAGTTCAGAAAGGAAGATGATTAAGAAAAAGCTGTTGCATTCATTTCATTTAATTTTAAGTTTGAATTTCCCCCTTCCTCCCTTCCACTCCCTCCCCTGACTTAGGGGAGGTCAACATTTGGCAAGATCTATAAGCATCTGTAAAACCGTACAATACATAATTCTGTTTATCGAATCTCTGGAAATGGAAAGCATCTTCCTTCAAGGATTCTTTGTAGTTGATTTGGGTGTATTTGATGCGGAGTCACTTGGTTGTTTACAGCTGCTCTTTGTATACAATGTTCTCTGGGTTCTGCTCTCTTCACTGTTCCTTATTTCCTGCAAGTCTTTCCAGGTTTTTCTAAACTAAGACAGCTCACTCTTCCTTACAGTACAGTAGTCTTCCATCGCCATTATATAAAACAACTTGTTCTGTCATGACCCGAACCCAGTTCTTTGCCACCACTAAGAGAGCTGCTGTCAATATTTTTAGACAAACTTTTCTTTTAGAACTTTTTATTAGTTTCTTTTTCTTTTCCCCTGATAGCCTTGGGAGGAGACCTTGTATGATTATTGTTGGGTCAAAGGGTAAGGGCAATTTTAGAACTTTGGGGCCATAGTTGCTCTCCAGAATGGTTGGTTCAGTTCACAGTTCCTCCAGTAGTAAATTAACACCTCAATTTTTCCAAATGCCCTCCAATCTTTATCATTGAACTTTACTGTCTACCTTTGCCAATGTGGGAGGTGTGAGATACCTCAAAGTTGTTTCTGTAATCATTAGTGATTTAGAACTTTTTTTTTCATGAAAAACTACCTGTTCATATCTTTTTGCCATTAATCTATTAAGCAATGACTCATATTCTTAAAATTTTTGACAGCTTCATACATTTAAAATATGACATGTATATCTAAGAAACTTTGTTGGGTTTTTTTTGGCCAATTTTCTGCTTTTCTCATAATCTTGACTTCATTCATTTTCTTTGTACAAAACCTTTTAAATTTAATGTACTCAAAATTACCCATTTTAATACCTCATAATGCTTTCTCTTTTTTATTCATGAATTTTATCCATAAGTCTGATCAATATTATGTTTTGGGTTTTCATTCATTTATACATCTAAATCATGCATCCAGTTCTACCTTATCTTAGTAAATGATTAGTCTACACCCAGTTTCTATCCGACTGCATTCTAGCTTTCCCAACAATATTTACTTGTTATTCTTTTCTCCAAAGCTTAAATCGTTGTATTTCTCAGACACAAGATTACTGTGTTTTGTATTTCTCTTTTCTACTGATCCACCTTTCTGTTTCTTAGGTAGTACCAGATAGTTTTGATAGTTACTGCCACATGATATAATTTAAGGTCTGGTATTGCTAAATCTCCTTTATATTTTTTCCATTAATTCCTTTTATATTCAGGACCTTCTGGTTTTTTTCCAAATGAATTTTTATTATTTTTTTCTAGCTCAATAAAATAATTTTTTAGCAATTTAATTAGGATGGCATTAAATAAGTATCAGATAAGTGTAGGTAAAATTGTTGTTTGTATTATATTGGCTCAATCCACCCACAAACAATCGATATTTCTGCAATTATTTAAATTTGACTTTATTTGTATAAAAAGTGTTTTATGATCAAATTCATATAGTCCCTGTGTTTGTCTTGGCAGTTATACTCTCTGCTATTTTATACTGTTTACAGTTATTTTAAGTATGTTATTACTTATTCTCTCTTCTTTGTTGTTGATATATAGAAATGCTGAGGATTTTTATGTGGGTTTATTTTATATCTTACTACTTTGCTAAAATTATTTATTGTTTAAACTAACTTTTTAATTAAATCTCCAGGATTTTCTTAGTAATATCTTTTTATCATTTGCAAAAAGAGACAGTTTATGATCTCATTGTTCATTCTGATTCCTTCCGTTTCCTTTTTTTTTCTTATCACTATTGCTAGCATTTCTAATACAATATTGAATATTAATGATAATGGACACTCTTGTATTACTCCTGATCTTGTTGGGAAGACTTCTAACTTATCCCCATTATTACTTTATGTTTGCTGATGATTTTAGGTAAATATTTCTTTTTCATTTATACCAATATTTTCAAGTGTTTTTAATAAGAATGAGCATTATTTATTTGTTTGTTTTTTGCCCAGGGTCACATAATTAGGGAGTGTTAAATATTTGAGATCAAATTTGAATCTCAGGGCTAGTGCTCTATCCATTGCATTAACTATAGCTGCCTCATGAGTTTTATATTTTATCAAAAAACTTTTTTCTGATTTAATATGATTTTTGGAAATGTTTGTTATTGATTTAACCCATTATATTAATAGTTTTTCTTATGTTAAACCATTTCTGGTATAAATCACACTTGATCAACAGTGATATATTGTGATATACTATTGTAGTCTCCTAGCTTCTTGTAGTATTTTATTTTGGATTTTTGTATCCATATTCATTAATGAAATTAGTGGAGAGTCTTTTTTTTCTGTTTTTAGGCTTCCTAATTTAGATATGAATACCATATTTGTTTCATATAAAAAGTTTGGTAGAACTCCTTCTCTGCCTATTTATTATTTCACATAATTTACTTAGTATTAGAATTATTTAATCTTTAAATATTTGGTAGAATTCACTTGTAAAACCATCTGGTGATAATTTTTTCTTAAAGAGCTCATTTATGGTCTATTTAATTTCTTTTTTCTAAAATAGGTTTATTTGGATATTTTATTTCCTCTTCTGTTTAATCTAGGCAGCTTATATTTTTATTTAATTTTTTGGCCAAGTAATGGGGCAAAATGACTCCCCATATCCTCCCAAAGGTCCCAGGACAGCTTCCACACCTTTACCATTGGGTCGTACTTGCTCTACCTTCATAACTCAGCCATAGTAGTCCTTTGGAAGGGGAATTCTTAATCAGGGGTAAAGAAGCTATATCTGTTCTCATCCCATCTGGGATCTCCAGGCCTTTCTTGTGGGGGTTGCTTTCAGAGGATGGGACTGAAGAGAAGAAAAAAATGAAGGGGGGAAGGAGCCCTTCATTTCCTACTCTGACCTTCCCTGCCTCCCTCTCCTGTTGGTTGGGGTTTATCCCTGAAGGGCGTTACCACTGGCCTTATAACTGCTCTGGGACCTCAGGCCCTGGAGATACATGTAGACCAGCCCAGAAGGAGAAAGGAAAGACATCTCCTCCTCTGTGA
The DNA here is from genome assembly GCF_016432865.1 of Antechinus flavipes. Taxonomy (NCBI): domain Eukaryota; kingdom Metazoa; phylum Chordata; class Mammalia; order Dasyuromorphia; family Dasyuridae; genus Antechinus; species Antechinus flavipes. The sequence continues at coordinate 631,206,384 of NC_067400.1, read as the reverse complement.
TTCTTGTCCCTCTTCAGCTCAGCCTTCAGAGGACCAAGGCCTGGCCCAAGCAAGGAGCCTGGAGCCAGAAGGAATGGCCCTTGGGACCCAGAGACCCCCAGCCCAGGTGAGTGCCATCCAACCCCGGGTCTGACCAGCATCTGCCAGTGGGGCCATCTCCACCGACATAGAGGATGGTCTTTGAGGCTGTCTGTGCCTTAGCTGTGGATCATTTCTTTTACAAATATTGCTATAAAATTAAATGTGGTTGTAACCCCACTTCCTTGCTCTCCTTCTGTGTTCTGAAGCACTTATTTCTCTCAAGCACTAACTTCCCCTCCCTCCTGGTTGCTGCCCTTCATGTGTTTGTTAGGTTCTTCCTCATTACAAGTGACTGATATGGGCAATCATGTCCCTCATTGGTCCCTCTCCATAGGTTTCATGGCTTTCCTCCCTTTCTGCATACCTAGCCCTCCTTCCATTACAGGGGAATCCCCCCCTTTCTGTTTCCTGTGGCCAAGTTTTCCCCTGTAGCAACTGAAGGTCAAGGAAAACCCTTTGTTTATGGGTCTTGTCTGGACAGGGCTGGAGCAGGGCCCTGAAGGCCAGGTTCAAGCAGAAAATGGGGCTGGAGGTGTGCTTTAAAGGGACAGAGGGATTCCAGGATGGAGGGAAGCAGAAGGATCGGCACACAGAGACAGCCAATGGGGCCAATGGAGCAAGAAAGGCTGGAGGGGAAGCAGAGTCTGATGGGGCTGAGAGAACTGGGGACCAGGTTGTATGGGGCCTGAGCCACAGAGGTAAATGGGAAAGGACCAGTGGAGTGTGGACGGTAGGCCAGAGTGGTGAGGAGGCCATGGCAAGCGGGGCAGACAGAGGATGGAGATGGTTATTCCGTGCCAGGCACAAGAGCTGTTGGATTAGAAAAACCCTGGGATGCAGGAACTCTTACTAGCCTCATTTTGCAGCTAAGGAAACTGAGGCAAGCAGATTTAGTGGCTTCCCCAGGGTCTCACAGGTCTTGCTTCTCTGAGGTCGGAGATGAAGTCAGGTCTTTGAGTTCCTGGCTCAGTTGTCTCCCTGCCACAAGCTTAACTTCTGATACTAGAACTTGTTTGTTTTCCCTTAAAAAGGCACTGAGACCTGAAAGTCCTCCAAGCTTGGTGGCTGGGCATTAAAAGCTCCATGGTCTCCTGATTTCCTATCGCCATAGTCCAGATGTGTCCAGATGCTCACCTGATGTGATGGAAACCCGTGGGGGCTTCCCTGAGCTGAGGCTAGTTGGGGAGATCTGGTAACAACCTTCAATGATGATCATTCCAGCCTTCCAATGTGGAGAAGAGCAGAGGGCCCAGAGCTGAGCCTTGGGGAATATGCTCCATTCTGGGCTGTAACGTGGTTGCTGGGCCATCATGGCAGACCTGGAGGAAGTGACCAGACACTGAAGTCCCAGATTCCTGCAACCAGATGAAAAATGAGGGGATTTGTGAACTGACCCTGCCCTTAATTGGGAGCCCCCCCCAATGATGCTAAAGAAAGCATTTGAAGGAATGGGAAAGGAAAGAGGTTTGGGAGAGCTTCTTTTGGAAGTAAGCTAGGGATTCAATTATACAAATAGAACATAAAGCAGATGTTTTAACGAATAATGACAAAGATCACGCACAGGAAAGGGGATTGCTCTAAAACAATAGGATATCTGAAAAAGTGAATCACATGATTGATTCTACTACAAATGGGAGAAAATTAAATGGAAAAATCAAACCTACTAAAAGCATTGGTCAAACACGAGTCTATGTGGAGCAAGTGGGAAAAATAAATGATCCCTCCCAATTATTGAGATATTTGCATATTTTATTTTTCATGAATTGTCTGTGTCTTTCCTATGAATCAGCTCAATTGTTAACCCTAATTAATAAAATATTACATTTTTAATAAAGGATTCCTCCTATTCCCTAGCATCATTACTCTTATTCTGTTTCACATCTTCTTAAAAGTTTTCCACCGGTGATCCCTTTTTGCCCAAGGAATAGGAACATGATCCTGTCTTGAATCTGAGCGAGGTGTTTCTGGCAGTGATCCTATGTGCACAGTGTAAAGTGCACATGTTGTGTTTTCAGAACCAAGGCTTCAGTAAAGTTGCAAAATACAGCATGAACAAGTGCTGCCAGGAACAGTTCTGATTCATTATTAATTTTTGGTCATTGCATTCAGAAACCATTTACTATTGCCAAATTTTTCATGATCCCTCCTCTCAGTTACATGCCTGACCCCAACCCACACTTTAAGCAGCTTTGTTCTATGTAACTAAATATTAAAATGAATGAATATATTCCATTACCAAGGGAAAGCAATCATAAAGTAAAAATATAAGGTTTTTTTGGCTGTGACATATCGAACTCAGTGTTACCTTAAACCTCCTATATTACAATAGATAATCCTTCACTTGATTACCAAGAAACAGACTAGCCCAGAGTGTGAGTAATGTCTCTTAAGAACTGTTTCTTACGTTACCTTAATCTAAATAAGATTTTTTCTCATCTTTTTAAAGAAATTAATCATAATTCCTTTTTCTTTATTCTCTCTTCAGGGATCAGTGATAATGTTCTTTCCTCAGAATACACAACCCTTGCCAGCGTCTCACACACTATTCATTTTGTGTTTTTTTTTTTTTTTTGTTGTTGTTGTTTTGTTTTTTTGTTAACGTATCACTTAGGACATTTTTGCTAAGGAGGAATTTCCCATCACCTTTTCTCTTTCTTCTCCGCAGTCTCGTATCCTACTGATAGAACACAGACCTCCCCGATTCCATAGGGAGAAGCATTTAATAATAAGACATTTCTCCAACTTCTGTTTCTCCAACTGATGCTCACTTCAAATATAAAATGCGTTTTCCCACATTTCATTGGGTTGTTAGTTACATGGTTTCAGGTGTGGGCTCTGAGATGCACAAAGATTATATGAGTTTTGGACAAATTTCCAGTGTTTCAGTTGCCTCAGATTTGATGGAACTAGAGGAATTCTGAAATCTCTTTCTGTACTCGATCTTTTTTTGTTGTTGAGGCAATTGGGGTTAAGTGACTTGCCCAGCTGGGAAATGTGAAGTGTCTGAGGTCGGATTTGAACTCAGGTCCTCCTGAGTTCAGGACTGCTCTATCCACTGCGCCACCTAGCTGTCCCTGCACTCAATCTTGTGATTTTTGATGGTTTAGGAGTCAGTGACCTTCAAGGATGTGGTGGTGGACTTCACCGAGGAGGAGTGGGGCCTTTTGGGCCCTTCTCAGAAAGAGCTGTACAAGGAGGTCATGCTGGAGAATTTCAAGAATCTGCTCTCTGTTGGTAAGGACCATTTCCTCTGGTAACTCTGAGGTTCTAAGTGACTAGCTCATTGCTCTTAATTTTGTCAAAAAAAGAATAGATTTATCCTTATTCTTCTTTCATTCTTCCCTCAAATTCCAGGCCAGGTGGTAGAAAGGAAGGGGAAGAGAATTAGCTTTTATATATACTTGTTTTGAATGTGAAACACAACCAAGTACTTGATGATCATTATCATTTGACCTTCACATTCTATAGCCCTGTACTATTACTATTACCCTACTATTGTCTCCTTTTCCTAGTTGAGGGTGCTTAGGCAAACATCACTTGCCCAAGAATACAAAGCTACCATGTGGCCGAGGTTCGAATTGTCTTTCTGACTCCAGGTTCTGGCCTCTTACTGCACAATTAACTGCCTCTAACTTCTAGATAACAGTAACATTGAGATGAACCCTTCCTTCTATGAAAAAAGGTCAACAAAAAAGGAATTTCCTGATTCTCAGGGGGCGGCAGGGTCTTTGCCCCCTCCACAGATCCCCACAATGAGTCCCCTGGAAGGCATCCTTGGGGCGCCCTGTGGACACTGTTTGCTTGCACATGCTTTTCCCTATGGAGGCCCAAATCGTACCTCTCTTTCCATCCTCATCCCTCCCTTATTCCATTTTCCCAGGGCTTCCAATTCTTAGAGAAGATCTGATCTCCCCTCTTGAGTATGGGGAAGTGGGGTTGCCAGAGCAGAGAGGCTGGAGGAGCTCTTGTCCAGGTGAGTGAGCTGGCAGCAGGTGGTATTCTGTATCAGGTGGACAGCAGCAGGGCCTGAGAGGCCTCGGGGGTGTTGGAGTATAGGACACTTACCTGAGACCAGGACTTCTCAGCAGTGTTCCCGTGGGCCAGTCACTGACCCTCTGAGCACCAGCTTCCTGGCCTAGAATGTGGTGGAGGTGGCAGAACTGTTGGCTTGCAGTTCCTTTCTGATGATAAAATTATGCTGCTATAATTAATTGTCATAACAAAATCCATGTGATAAGAATGTACCCATATCCTAAACAGTCCCATCTCAGAAAAAGAAATAGAACAAACTATCAATCAACTCCCTAAGAAAAAATCCCCAGGACCAGATGGATTTACATGTGAATTCTATCAAACATTTAAAGAACAATTAACTCCAATGCTAAATAAACTATTTGAAAAAATAGGGATTGAAGGAGTCCTACCAAACTCCTTTTATGACACAGACATGGTACTGATACCTAAACCAGGTAGGTTGAAAACAGAGAAAGAAAATTATAGATCAATCTCCCTAATGAATATTGATGCTAAAATCTTAAATAAAATATTAGCAAAAAGATTACAGAAAATCATCTCCAGGATAATACACTATGACCAAGTAGGATTTATACCAGGAATGCAGGGCTGGTTCAATATTAGGAAAACTATTAGCATAATTGACTATATCAATAACCAAACAAACAAAAATCATATGATCATCTCAATAGATGCAGAAAAAGCATTTGATAAAATCCAACATCCATTCTTAATTAAAACACTTGAGAGCATAGGAATAAATGGACTTTTCCTTAAAATAGTCAGGAGCATATATTTAAAACCATCAGTAAGCATCATATGCAATGGGGAAAAACTGGAACCTTTCCCAGTAAGATCTGGAGTGAAGCAAGGTTGCCCACTATCACCATTATTATTCAATATCGTATTAGAAACACTAGCCTCTGCAATAAGAGTCGAGAAAGATATTAAAGGAATTAGAGTAGGCAAGGAGGAAACCAAACTATCACTCTTTGCAGATGATATGATGGTATACCTAGAGAACCCCAGAGATTCTACTAAAAAGCTATTAGAAATAATTCATAATTTTAGCAAAGTAGCTGGATACAAAATAAATCCCCATAAATCCTCAGCATTTTTATACATCACCAACAAAATCCAACAGCAAGATATACAAAGAGAAATTCCATTCAAAATAACTGTTGATAGCATAAAATATTTGGGAATCTATCTACCAAAGGAAAGTCAGGAATTATATGAGCAAAATTACAAAAAAGTTTCCACACAATTAAAGTCAGACTTAAATAATTGGAAAAATATTAAGTGCTCTTGGATAGGCCAAGCGAATATAATAAAGATGACAATACTCCCTAAACTAATCTATTTATTTAGTGCTTACCAATCAGACTTCCAAGAAAATATTTTAATGATCTAGAAAAAATAACAACAAAATTCATATGGAACAATAAAAAGTCGAGAATCTCAAGGGAATTAATGAAAAAAAAATCAAATGAAGGTGGCCTAGCTGTACCTGATCTAAAATTATATTATAAAGCAGCAGTCACCAAAACCATTTGGTATTGGCTAAGAAATAGGTTAGTGGATCAGTGGAAAAGGTTAGTTTCACAAGACAGAATAGTCAACTATAACAATCTAGTGTTTGACAAACCCAAAGATCCTAACTTTTGGGATAAGAATTCATTATTTGATAAAAACTGCTGGGATAACTGGAAATTAGTATGGCAGAAATTAGGCATGGACCCACACTTAACACCATATGCCAAGATAAGATCAAAATGGGTCCATGATCTAGACATAAAGAACGAGATTATAAATAAATTAGAGGAACATAGGATAGTTTATCTCTCAGACTTGTGGAGGAGAAAGAAATTTGTGACCAAAGATGAACTAGAGACCATTACTGATCACAAAATAGAAAATTTCAATTATATCAAATTAAAAAGCCTTTGTACAAATAAAACTAATGCAAACAAGATTAGAAGGGAAGCAACAAACTGGGAAAACATCTTCACAGTTAAAAGTTCCGATAAAGGCCTCATTTCCAAAATATATAGAGAACTGACTCAAATTTATAAGAAATCAAGCCATTCTCCAATTGATAAATGGTCAAAGGATATGAACAGACAATTTTCAGATGATGAAATTGAAACTATTACCACTCATATGAAAGAGTGTTCCAAATCACTCTTGATCAGAGAAATGCAAATTAAGACAACTCTGAGATACCACTACACCCTGTCAGATTGGCTAAGATGACAGGAAAAAATAATGATGAATGTTGGAGGGGATGTGGGAAAACTGGGACACTGATGCATTGTTGGTGGAGCTGTGAACGAATCCAACCATTCTGGAGATCAATCTAGAATTATGCCCAAAAAGTTATCAAATTGTGCATACCCTTTGATCCAGCAGTGCTACTACTGGGCTTATACCCCAAAGAGATACTAAAGAAGGGAAAGGGACCTGTATGTGCCAAAATGTTTGTGGCAGCCCTGTTTGTAGTGGCTAGAAACTGGAAATTGAATGGAAGCCCATCAGTTGGAGAATGGCTGGGTAAATTGTGGTATATGAATGTTATGGAATATTATTGTTCTGTAAGAAATGAGCAGCAGGATGAATACAGAGAGGCTTGGAGAGACTTACATGAACTGATGCTAAGTGAAATGAGCAGAACCAGGAGATCATTACACACTTCGACAATGATATTGTATGAGGATGTATTCTGATGGAAGTGGATTTCTTTGACAAAGAGACCTAACTCAGTTTCAATTGATAAATGATGGACAGAAGGAGCTACACCCAAAGAAAGAACACTGGGAAACGAATGTGAACTATCTGCATTTTTGTTTTTCTTCCTGGGTTATTTTTACCTTCTAAATCCAATTCTCCCTGTGCAATAAGAGAACTGTTTGGTTCTGCAAACATATATTGTATCTAGGATATACTGCAACATATCTAACATATATAGGACTGCTTGCCATCTAGGGGAGGGGATGGAGGGAGGGAGGGGAAAAATCGGAACAGAAACGAGTGCAAGGGATAATGTTGTAAAAAAATTACCCTGGCATGGATTCTGTCAATATAAAGTTATTATTAAATAAAATTTAAAAAAAAAAGAAAAAAGAATATATCCATAAAAACAGGAGAGTAACAACATGTTATATATAACTAAAGGAATTGCAGAAAGAGAAAAAAAGACCCATATACCCGACACAGAATGATAGTTGCTGAGTTTTTCCTTGTAAAGATGATGCCCATGTATTGGGAAATGACTGAAGAAGTCTTGATTTAAGAATATAATGAGAGGGGCAGCTAGGTGACACAGTGGATAGAGCACCAGCCCTGAAGACAGGAGGACCTGAGTTCAAGTCTTACCTCAGACACTTAACAATTCCTGGCTGTGCGATCCTGGGAAAATCGCTTAACCCTGATTGCCTCAGCAAAAAAAAAAAAAAAAAGAATATAATGACAGATTATGAAGCCATAAGAAATGAGGAAAAGCACAGCATCAGAAGAATTGTCTGAACTGATGTAGGGAGAAGCAAGCAGAACCAGGAGATGGGTTTATTCTGTAGCAATATTTATTGATGCAAGGAATAATCATGACTCTGGAAAGGTGATTCCCCAAATCTTTTGTTCTCATAACTCTTTTCCAGAACAAAAAGAAAATGTGTTTTACAATCCTACCTACCCTTGGTGATTTATTCTATTTCTCATAATAGTTTAAATGTTTACATCAACTGCTTAGTATAATGACCTGGATAACTTATCCCACAAAAATCCAAATGAATACTTTCATTCTCTGTGTGATCATAAAATATAAACTTTTATTCTACTTCAAATTTTGAAAATTGACTGTAGGGCTTTTAATAAGAATTTTTTAAAAATATCCATTCAGGCTTCATGCTTACTATTACTTGCAACAATTCAATTCAGATTTGTTTTTACAGATTTTGGTGAATAGATATAGTATTTTTAAATTTTTTTTTATTTTGCTGAGGCAATTGGGGTTAAATGACTTGTCTAAGGTCACACAGCTAGGAAAGTTTTAAGTGTCTGAGACCAGATTCAGATCCTGACTTCAGGGCTGATCCTCTATCCACTGCGCCACCTAGCTGCCCTTAGGAATAGTATCTTTAATCAAATAAATTACAACTTTGGAAAGGTTGAACAGAACATATTATATGAAGTTAATATCCATACTTTTCATGTTATGAAAAAAAGCTAGAACAAAAGGGAAAAACCACGAGAAAGAAAAAGCAAAGAAAAAAAAGGTGAAAATAAGTATTCTATAATCCTCATTCAATCTTCAGTTTTCTCTTTAGATGCAGATGACATTTTATATCCCAAGTCTATTAAAATTGTCTTGGATCACTGGATGCTAAAAAGAGCTAAATCTATCATAATTGATCATCACAGAATCTTGCTCTTACTGTGTGCAGTGTTCTGGTTCTGCTCACTTCACTTAGTTCATGTAAGGCTTTCCAGGCCTTTCTGAAATCAGCCTGCTCATTATTTCTTATAAAACAATAATATTCAATTACATGCATACCATAACATGCATATAACCAGGCATTTCCCAGTTGATGGACATCCACTCAATTCCCATTCTGTAGCCCTTTGGGTATAGTTCCAAATTGTTCTCCAGAATTTGGATCAATTCACAACTCCACCAATAATGCATTAGTGTCTCAGTTTTCCCATATCGCCTTCAACATTTATCATTATCTTTTCCTGTCATCTTAGTCCATCTGACAGCAGCATTTTTTTCTTGGTGTTAATTGTAACTCAAGTTATGCCCCCCCCCAATATGGTGTTAATTGTAAGTCAAAATTAGCACAAGCAGCAGAGAATTGATCCATACTCCATTGCATCTCAGCTTCAGAGGCTGCATGGAGTGTATAATCATCTGTGCACCAAAAAAATCATATTGTACTTTAGACCTGCTCTGTAAACTTTAAAAATTAAATAATTTATCATCCATCTGCTTGCTGATCTGGCCTGGATGCTATGTTCTTCCTCATTGAAAGCGTCTGACATCATGACTGAAAACATCATGCCAAAAAGCATGGGAGCAAGCACACAGCCTTGTTTCACTCTATTGGTGACTGGGAAAGTATAAAAGCCTTGTCCATTATTCAGAACCAGAGCAAACATGCCGCCGTGAAATTGGCACACGAAACTGATTTTCGGGGCAACCAAATTTTGACATAATTTTCCCTAAGCCCTCACTGCTGACAGCATCAAAAAACTTGATCAGATTGACAGATGTTCTGCTTCTGTGTAGATCTCTGTTCTGCTTCTGGCATTTCTCCTGGAGATTTGCTCACTTCTCCCTACATTAGTTCAGACAATTCTTCCCACACTTCTCTGACACTGCACTTTTCCTCATTTCTTATGGCTCCATAATCTTTCATTATATTCTTAGACCATGATTTCTTCAGTCATTTCCCAATACATGGGCAGCAAACACTATATCAGCCATTCTTCAGCCCTTCCTGAAGTCACACTGCTTCTCAGGTAGATGACCATCTTCCAGGTAAAGGATCAGCCTACTGAGGAGGACTCTGGCAAGAATATTGTCATCAATGACTAAGAGAAAGACACCCCTGTGATTGTCACAAGATAATCTAATTTCTTTACCTTTATGGAGATGAACAATGGGCACCCTTGAATTCCTAAGGGATAATCTCTCTTGTTGAGAAATGAAAAAAAATTTTAGCCCCCAAATCACTCAACAAATAATAGTTGTTACTATAGAAAATATTTATTTCTCTTGAATAATAACAAGTAGTATATGAAGGTAAATATGCTTGGAGTTGATTTGTATAATTGCTTTTAAAAAATACATATAAAATGATCTTTGTAAGGAAAGAACTCCAGATGTAACTTTCTTTTTTCCACTCCTGGAACACTGTTTATTCTCTCACAAAAACTCTATGGATAGACTGAACTGGGTTGCCAACCAATTCCTTTGAAAATCTGCTAAATAAAAGAATAGCAACATAAGCAGAAGAGAAGTTCAAATAAGGAGGTAGCCTTAACACTCTAATGAGAGGCAATGTAAGGTCTGTTTCTGTAGAATGTGTGTGATAATCTAAGAGTTCAAGATGGATTGTAATGTCTAGTGATTATGTTTTCAAAAAACTTACCATCTACCCTAAAAGGCTACAAACATGTACCTTCTTGATGTGATGATTAAATGTTGATTAAAATGACAAGGTAGCCCTCCGCTGTATACTTGTGGTCATCCATCAGGAGATGATTTGTGCTTGTATGTCAGACTTTCATTGTAGTGTGAAAACAATTTGAGAATTGGTTGAGAAATCAAAACAATGTTACACTTCAGATTTGCTCAGTGACTAATGTAACACCAAAATCATTTTGTACCTCATCATAACAGTTTGGAATCACTATAGAAACCTATTTTTTCCCTCAAATATGCACATGCTCATTGCCCATAGAAAAAATATCTCAATCAGAAAACTGGGTGATTCTTTACCATATAAGGTACCATTAAAGAATTTTTAGCAAAAACATCATCATGAATATCCAAGGTTTGATGAACTATTAAATGGGCCAGGGTAGTAGTGAATCATGCTGTTCACTTCCTAAGAGAAGTAGCAAGGACTCAAGATTATAGTAGATAATGCCCTAATATGAATATTTAGTAGATGTACAGTAAGTGACACAATATCTTTGGATCTGAATAGAATATCAGAAAAGTTGGATTTATAGTGAATCTTATTACATGAGAGTGACAGAAAGCAAATCTTGATTTCTCAGCTCAGCATAGGAAATTTACTAAAAATGACTGTGATAGTGTATCCAAGCTGATCAGTACAGAATAGCAGAAAGATGACTTGTAAATTGCCAAAATGTATAAGTATAATCAACAAGAGGCATTTGAAGAAAGAAAATGTAATAAAGAAAAACCATCTAATATTGGGGACAGAGTACCCTAAGTCACAGGGTTTCAGACTCAGCTGCAGCTCAGTTACTCTGAAGCTCATGTCCTGAGTTGTGAATATTATGAGAATACTGGGCTTTCCCATGTATTTGTTGTGAGGAGCCAGTATTACTGTTTCTGTGAAGCTCTTTCTAACATAAACCATTTTTGTGACCAAATAGCATATCCAAAGACTGGTTCTGCCTGTTTAAGTTTGAAAAGTTCTCTTTTTAATTGGGGAAGTAGAACATAAATCAGTTGACTTTTCACTATCAGAAGAAAGAACACATGTTTGTGTATATGTACATCTCTGTGAATATATAATCATTTGTTTTCTTCAGTTTTAGAGACCAGGTTTGAAGTAAATGGAATGACTACAAAGCAGATTATTTTTGGGGGAGAATCTCACCAGCAAAGATTCATAAATGATGATGCCTCTGCCTTCAATTTAAGGGAAATCGGTGGCTCAAATATGAAAGGAGATAAAAATTCAAAGCATTGGCATGAATTTGAAAAAACTGGGAATATATCCAGACAGTCTTCAGCCCTAAGTCACTGTAAGAAAATGACCTCACGGAATGAGCACTTTCAGATAATGAATATAGCAAAGGTTTTCCTGAACAAGAAAAAGTCCTTTTTCAATCCCCTGAAAAGCAAATATATCAAGATAATCCATGGGAAATGGCCATCAACTGGGGTTCAGACCTCCTTAGACATCAAAAAAATACTGGAGAAATGCTTTCTGTTAATGATAAAAATAAGGTCTTCAGTCAGAACTCTAAGCTCATTACTCATCCAAAAATTCACATTAGAAAGGACCCTAATGAATATAATGAATATGAACCAACCTTATTCCATCACTCATCTTTTCCTTATCATCCTAGATTTCATACTGTACTGAAGCCATATGCATATAATCAGTGTGAGAAGACCTTTGATTCCAACTCAGATCTTAATAGACATCAGAAGATTGACACTGGAGTGACATTTTATAAATGTAATGAATGTGGGAAGGGTTTCTGCTACAGATCACTCCTTATTGGCCATCAGAGAATTCACACTGGTGAGAAACCTTTTGATTGTAATCAATGTGGAAAGGTTTTTAGACAGATGCTGCATCTTTCTTTACAGCAGAGAATCTGTGGTAGAGAGAAACCTTATCACTGTAATCAATGTGGAAAGGCTTTCCAATTTAACTCCCATCTTGCTGTACATCAGAGAATTCACACTGGAGAGAAGCCTTATGAATGTAATCTTTGTGTAAAAACTTTCACATATGGCTCTAGTCTTGTTAAACATCAGAGAATCCACACTGGAGAGAAACCTTATATATGTAAACAGTGTGGGAAGGCTTTCCGATTCCGCTCCAGCCTTACTGATCATGAGAAAATCCACACTGGAGAGAAGCCTCATGAATGTAGTCAATGTGGAAAGGCTTTCCGACAGAGCTCTAATCTTGTTGCACATCAGAGAATCCACACTGGGGAGAAACTTTATGAATGTAATCAATGCGGAAAGGCTTTCACACAGAGCTCCAGTCTTGCTGCACATCAGAGAATCCACACAGGAGAGAAACCTTTTGAATGTAAACAGTGTGGAAGAGCTTTCACAAAGAGCTGTAGTCTTGCTGATCATGAGAAAATACACAGTGGAGAGAAACCTTATAAATGTAATTACTGTGGAAAGGCTTTCACAGTGAGGGGCAATCTTGCTAGACATCAGAGAATCCACACTGGAGAGAAACCTTTTGAATGTAAACAATGTGGAAAGGCTTTTACCCAGAGTTCGAGTCTTGCTGCACATCAGAGAATCCATACTGGGGAAAAACCTTTTAAATGTAAACAGTGTGGAAAGGCTTTCATAAAGAGCTATAGTCTTGCTGATCATGAGAAAATCCACAATGGCGCAAAACCTTATGAATGTAACCACTGTGGAAAAGCTTTCACAGTGAAGGGCAATCTTGCTAGACATAAGAAAATCCACACCTGATAGAAATCTTTTGAATGTAATCAGTGTGGAAAAGCTTTCAAAGAGCTCCAGTTTTGCTAAGTTTTAAAAAATCCACACTGTTTTGAGAAAATGTATGAATGTAAATAATGCAGACTTTCACAAAGTGTTCCAGTTTTACTGCACATCAGAGAAGTCACAGTGGGAAAAAACTCCACGAGTGTCGTGAATGTGGCTTAACTTTGAGTTACTACTCAAGTTATTTTAAGGGAAGAGAATTCACACTGCAGTGAAACTTTAGGAGTATAATCAATATAGTAAAGCCTTTAGGCAACAATCATCTCTTACTTTATATTTGAGAATTTATGTTTACATAGAAATCTCATCTCTATCATGAATGAAGAAAAGCATTTAAATGGGAGTTCAGGACTTGTTCAGTATTATAAAATTCATTTTGATGACTGGCTTTGTGTTAACTCATTGTGGGAAGACTTTCAACCAGAGGTCATCTATCATTTCTATCAGAAGATTCATTGGAGAAGCCTTACAAATGTGCTCATGGAATTGTGCTTTTCTCTGGAGAAGAGTGATCAGCAGACAACAATATTTATATGAAAGAATACAAAATCACTGGTTATAGGAAGGACTTTCCCTAAATCTCATTGTTGATTCCCTTGGAGAATCATGTTGGAGATAAAACTTACATATCTAATTAACAAGGGAAGGCCTCTTGCTGAAGCACAGATGACATTGGACCTCTCAATAGAAGAGACTTCATTAAACATCTCAAATTTCATACTGTCCATAAAACCCTATATATGTAATGATTTTTTCTTTGAAATCTTAATGTTTATTGTCACCATTCATCAATTGTTCTCAACATTATAGACTATCATTTCTTCAACCATTGCCCAATTGGTATTCACTTTGTTCCCTGTTGTTTGCTAGCACATCCTTGTATAAATGTTTTGGTGATTGTTGAACATTTATCACTGTAATGCTTTCTTTAAGCAGCTAAGTGGTGCAGTGGATAAAGTGATGTGCTTAGAGCCACAAGACCTGAATTCCAGTTTGATCTCTGCTACTTACTGTGTGTCTCTGAGTAAGTCACATAACCTATTCCAGCCTGAGTCTCCCCATATGTAGAACGAGAATAAGAGCATCCAACTTCCAGTGTTGGTGTAAGCAATTAGTGAGCCTTTATTTGTAAAATGCTTTTCAAGATTTTGATTATGGAAATGCTAGCTTTTTCAGTGACTGTTATTCTTTGGATCATTAGTCTCATGGTAAAATCGGTAGGTTGATACATAGGGAGAGTTTTAGTTGCTTTTATTTTCATTCAGATTGATATTCAGAACAGAGTAGAGGAAGACATTAACTGTAATGGAAGGGCATAGATTTAGAATCAGGGAAAACTTGTGTTCAAATCCTGACTCAGATTCCCCCTCGATCTCTGAGTCTGGGCAAGGAACAGCTTCTCTGTGCCTTACTTGATTTATCTCAAAATGAGGAGAGTGGGTTTGATGGTTCTTTCTCACTCTAAATATGTATTCTCATCAAGCATATGAGAATGTTTGTTTCATTCCCACCACCTCTTCTAATATTACAGGGAAAGAGCCCTAGGAAGACCAGATCTGAACTAATACAAGAAAATGGTAGTCATCCAAACGATTCTGTCCTATTTACATAAAGATCTTGAGAAACTGAAAAAAATTGGTGTAATGTATAAAAGAAAATGAGTATAGTAATCTTGTGTTCAATTAAAGACCTCTACTATGGGGCTCGTACTTATTAATCAGCATAAAATAACCAGAAGTTAGTCTAGCAGAAAGCACATATGGGCTAGCATCTCACATTGTTGACTAAGATGATCTCTTAATGAACATATGATTTAGACATAAAAAAAAATCATGTCAAAAAAAAAGAAAAGAAGAGAAACCAGGAAGGAGACTTACTTATGGATAATTGAAGAATTCATCTCCAATCAATGGACAGAGAACTCAGAAAATAAAATCAGCAATTTTCATAATATAAAAAGAACAGTACATCTAAAATATTAAAAGTAGCAATTAATTGGGAAATAGATTTGTAGCAAGTTTCCTTCATGAAGCACCTATCTCAAAGGTATATAAAGAAGCAGTAACTGTATATACAAAGATATATAAAAATGATCAAACGCTATGAATAGGGAATTTTGAAAGGAAGAAATGCAAATTATCAACCAGTCTTTGGAAAAACTACATCTGTAATTATTAATTGAAATCACTAATAATTAGACTTTCAAATTGATAAAAAAAAAAATGAGAAGCACAGATGTAGGAGTTTTTTTCCTTTTTTACCTAGAAGAGAGCAAATCAGTGAGAAATCAGTGTAATTTTAAGCAATTTTAAGGAAAAATGCTGCAAATCAATAATTAAATGAGTGCAAATTAAATTAACTCTCAGGCTCTACCTATTCACCATGCAATTGACAAACATGACCCAAAAAAGTGTTGGAATGACTGAGGAAAAATTAATTGACTGTTGATATTGTGAATTTCTCCCCAAATCATGAAAGTGGGTACACTCTGATTCAGCAATACCGATAGAGATACTTCAGTAGAAAAAAGAACCCAAGTGCACAAAAACATTGACACTAACTTCTTTTATATTAAAGAACTAGAAAGTAAGATGTCATGTCCTATACTAGGGCAATAGTAGAACAAATTCTGGTATGTGAATATTTTAGAAGAATGAAATATCACAAAATACAGGCAATTTTGGTCAAATCCAAGAAGATTTGTATAAACCAATATAGATTAGAAGGAACAATTGATAATAGCACCATTGTGAAAGCCAACAACTTGGCAAGATGTTGGACCCCTTATTGGGGGATGGATATAAGCTATAGAGTAAAAAGTACATTCTGGGCAATGGACAGTGATAATTGGTTTTCCTTCACTATGTGATTTCATCAAAAATATTTTGTTTGTTGATTTTTTTCCCCTTTTGGATAGGGAAAGTTGGCAATGTGAAGTAGACTAGGAATAAGATTGTCCTTCCCCACCTCCCTCCAAATGTCAAAATAATAAGGCAACCAGTGCTTATCATGCTAGGCCTGAATTCAGAAAGAATCATTTTTATGAGTTCAAATCTGGCCTCAGTTTCTCATCTGTAAAGTGATCTGGAGAAGAAAATGGCAAACCACTCTAGAAAATGAGTTCCCAAAGAATCAGACATAAGTGAATAACAACAATAATATACTCAAGAAGACCAGAAGGAATGAGAATAGCTTTGAAAGTGGCATGTTAGATGTTTTAGTATTCAAAAAAAGGAAGTCAAACTTTTATATTAGAACTTCCTTTCATGTATGATTCTCTTTCTATTTTATGGTATATAGAGACTGTTCCTTTTAGTTCATATTTGTGAATTTCAGTTTTAAAATCACACATTGATGGTTTCTTCTTTGTCATTTTTGCCAATTTTAAAGGCATGACAAGAAATGGCAAAATTATTTTCATGACTTTCTTATCACTTTTGCTTTGGAGCATGTTTTCATGTGTCATTTATGATTGTCAGGACTTTGGAAAACTTGCTTTCTTTTCAAAACTCATCTATCAGCAATGTCTCCAGGTACTTGCGGGTGTTGGTTTTCTCCATATTCTGGATATGAATTACTTTTCTTGGCTGTTTTCATATAATATTTAATATGTTCTTGACTCTAATTTGATCTTCCTTTATGTTACTCAAACATTTACATTTTATGTAAATTAAAAGTTAGAATTATCTATTTTTTAAATCTATCATCTTAGCTAGATATTCTCCCAGCCACAGTTGTGAAAAGTACCTGGGTATTTTTTTCTTTTTTGAAAAAAAATTATAAAATCAAGAACAATTCCATGTGCTCTCCATATATTTCACCTTAAGAAGGGAAAAGAAAGCTCCATTACAAATATCTATAATCAAAGATAACATTCCTTCATTATTTTGTCCCAAAAGTATATTTGTAAAAGTTCCATGTAGTGGTCAGAAATCTGTTTATTCCTAAGTAATTCTCATTTAGAACATACCTTTTAGCTCTAGTCTTTCTGGTATGATGTTCAGGTCTATTTTTCTTTTTTACTTATCATTCTCTGAAACTAATTTAAGATTGAAACAGTGACATTAAAATTCTGTCACTTTTAACTTACTAAGTCTTGCAGTTCAGTTAATGTTTACATTATAAATTAAAACTAAGTTTTTTGCAGCGTAGACTTTTAGTAGTGGTATTGGTTGGCTTATCTGTGGCTCCTTTAAAATGTAGTTTCCTTGCTTATTTCTTTCGATATTTTTAATGATTATTTTTGCTTAGTATGATAGCACATTTGCAACTCCTGTTTTGTGGATTCACCCAATATCTAGTACAGCATACAAGGGAAACCCTGAGATAAACAAAGAAAGGATTACTCCTCTTTACACCAGTGGCTTTTCACAGAATAGGGGGAAATCAGTTTGGTAGCAGCAGGGGAACTTACCTTTAGCTGGTATAAATGGAAGTAGTACTGCAGGTCCCCAGCAGAACAAATACACAAGAGATTCACTAGAACATCACTGTGATTAAAGAAATTAATCATCCATCCCTTCCACATTCTTGATTTTCTCCATCTCCATTTGGATGTATCATGAATTGACATAAGAAATTAAATGGGGATTTGAGGAGTTTAACAGAAGCCCGGAAGGCCAGCTAATGATGGAGAAAAACTTTAGAAACTTGGAAATGCATAAAATATATGTATAGTATTATATATTGTAGATATATATGTATTGTATATATGTATAGTATATATATATATATGTATGTATATATATCATTGTATAGTAGGGGTAATATATGTATATTCATGTTTTGTAATATCAACTCAAATTTTACAATAAGGCACTATAGATACCCTAAAAAAGAAATAGAAAAATTCAGACTTTTTTGGTATGAAGGGAGGGCCAAAAACATTTTAGATTGATTTTCCAGATTGTGGGGAGAGCTGTGTCCTTAGCCCCTGTGATGTGTAAGAGATAACTGTGGGAATATAATGAATATAAATAAGCATCGTAAGTCCCACATTAACTGATGCAAAATTGATGTGGTGCAGCTCCTAGGGAGGGCGTGGCAATAACCCCAGAGCCACTTGGCCTTGGGAGGGATGTTGTTAGAAATGATGTCCTTCAGTTTGCTCTGTCTGATGAGGATGTTGAGCCCACTAACTGCCTGTTGGTCAGTGATGTTTCTGAGACTAATGAGCAAAAGTTGTGAAGTTCACTAAAAGTAACACAAGCACAGAACCAAATTGGGTGTTCCAATTTGGACCTAGTGACCTTTCCGGCCTAAAAACACATCTCCAGAAGCCACATACAACCCCCCAATTCTGCCCAGGGAACTATGGGTACTGCACTGTGCACAAAGTTGCAACCAGACCACTCCTCAATCTCTAGGCCATAAAATTAGTGTCAGTGACACGAAGCATCTAGTTCTAACTTTCCCCTATAAATCTATCTTCCCATTTTTGGTTCTTAGCTAACTTCTTTTAAGTGTGCTTTAATTGGCATTACAAATATAATAAACTTTGCCCCTTGCCTTGGAGATGGGTCCGAGCCCACAAATTCTCTTAAGCCACCCCGCAATGCCAGTTTGGACCTCCAACTTTTAGGGGGCCCCCTTGAGCCCATCTTCCTCCCCAAAATTCCTTACTTTCCTTTGCTTAAAAGATATATAAAGTCTTTCCACTGATTGTTTGGTATTCTGTTCAGCAGAGGCTGGGTAGTTGCCCTATTCATGTTTATTTTTGTTGTTGTTGTAGTTTTCCTGCTTAATAAAAACTCTACAGATGACTTTTTATAATGTAAGAGAAAATAGGAGAGCGGGCAATGCTTCCATTTCACTGTCGTCTGAAGTGTTTCAGAAAGGGATACACACACACACACACACACACACACACACACATACATATATCCCAAGCACATAGGGAAAAAAAAGGTCAGTGGCTAGAACAAGAATAGAGGCAAGGCTAATGGCATATACCCCATCACCTATCAGACAATTTTAATAGGCACGAAGTCTCAGGGCGCAGAACCTTTTAGCCTGAACTGCCTTCTCGCTGATCAATGCTAGGCCCAGGAACCACGGCAGATGCACGGATGCACACAGGCCGGGATCCGGGTCACAGGCCGGGATCCGGGTCACAGGCAGTGGCTGAGGCTCTTCAAGCCTGTGGTTCAGAGACAAAGAAACTCCTGTCTTTGAGATCCACGAATGCTGACGCAGGCTTCTCCCAGGCTCTCAGTCAGTGGCCACCATTCGTACACTGATGGGGTCAAGAAACTTTACGGTTGCCGCTGTTCAATTGCTTTAGTCTTGCCAGTTTTCATGACTCCATTTGGGGTCTTCTTGGGAGAGCTGTTGGAGGGCTTTGCGGTTTCCTTCTCTAGATGAGGAAACTGTAGGTGACATGCCCAGGGCCCCGCTTGTAAGTGTCTGAGGCCAGGTGAGCCCGCCTGCCTTCATCTGCGTGTTATGGTGTCCCCTAGTGGCAACAAGCCTTGTTGAATAAATGCCCGGCCCCCAAAGGGTGAAGTTCATAAGGGTCCTGGGGCCAGTCAGAGCCTGAGGGGCCTGCAGGGTCCTTGTCTCCTCTGCAGGCGGGAGGTTCGGGGGTGGCTGCCTCCCCGGGATCTGGGCTTTCTCCCACAGTCGGGCAGCAGCTGGGGGACTTCTGCCTCTCCCAGGGTCTCCATTTCCATTCCCTTGGTGGACATTCTCAGTGGCTCAGTCCACTTTCCTCGTGGCAGCCTTGCCCACGTCAGTATTTGTGTTTTTCTTCTTTAAAATATAACGGTTCTCTCTGAGAGCAGGTTTCTCGGGGAGGTTTTCTGGAGGCAGCCTTAGTTTCAGTTAAAGTAATAATCACCCAAATGCAGCAGGTGTTAAAAGTTCAGATCTTTTATTGCTTCCTCCAAAATAGCCCGGTTAACTTTTCATAGAGGCCTCTCTCTCTCTCCTTGGTTCCAAGAGCTCTTGCAGTTTTGTCCTTTGCTTCTGCCTCTGCTTTCTTCAACCTCCAGTCAGCCAGGTAGAAAATGGAATGAATCTCTCTTGCCTCCGAGAGAGGGCTTGTGGGCTTCCAATCTCCCAGAGTGCTCTGCGTCTGTCCCAGAGTGCTCCTCTCCAACCCCTGGGAATGTTCCAAAGTAAAACTCCCTTGACTGGCTCCCTGAAGCTCTATTTATGCTCCTTCTCCAAGAGTGGGATTTGGGATACGAGAGAGAGGGATTATGGGTTTCTTCCCAGAGTGCTCTCTAGCCCTAAGAGCTTGAAGGGAGGTGTGAATTCACAAGTTACACAGTTAACTTGTGACTCTCCCATACTTGTGAACTCCAATGAGGACTTAAATACTTCTTGCTTATATGAGCTCTCTAAAGGTGTGAACACAAGCATTGTTGTCTATCAGTTCTACTTAGTACCTTGTTTCTTCTGGCCCATAACATGTCCTTGTAGGATCAGATCAATCATACGGAACCAGGCTAAATTAGATAATTATTGTCTCTATCAACTCTGATGACTTAACAATTTGTAAAGATTCCAACAAGTATTGGCTCGAGTTGTTGGGGGCTTTTTGGTGGGGCTGGGACAGACAAGGTCTTTTCCATCAGCTCCCCTGCAGGGATGGCCAGCCCGAAAGCTTCTGGGGCAACATGGTGGCCCTCACTGACTAGGACTGTCAACCAGTTGTCCCTGCAGAGTGCGCCATCCTTCCAATGCTTATCAGGACTCTCAGAGCCAGCCCCTGCAGTCACTGGGCACTGTCCTCCCTCAGAGCAGGCGCCCCCCAGCCAACAAAAACTTTCACACAAGGAGGATGTCCCCCACTTCTGGAATCCTGCCTGGCGCCCCCACCCTCACCCCCATTGCCCTCCTTGTCTTTGTCTAAACCTCCACTCTCAGCAGGTGGCCCCCACTGGCCCACGGATGCTGTAGTTATGTTAATTCTCTTCCAGTTCTCTACCTTTTAAATGCTATTCACACCTAACCTCAACCCCAGGCTTGAACTTGCTCCTGCTTCTGTTCCCATCAGAATCCTCTGCCCAAACTGTGCTGACCTTGAGTGTTAGTTCTGCCTTGACCACAATAAAAGAAGAGCTCCCTAACATCTGGCCATAGTGGACCAAAGATTCCAGCCTGGCCTGAATCCAAGGGAGGGAGGGGGAGCTCCCTGTTGCTAAGGTTTGTAGGTCACGCTCTGGCCCCTCCTTTTTCTAGAAGGGAAAGGGAAACTGCCTGGAAAGGAAAAGCCTGGCTTCCTGAAGACCTGGTCCCAGCCTCAGCAGATGCTTGTGGACCGAGAGTCCCCAACCTCTGAGGTAAGGAACTCAAGCCCCAAGTTCCAGTCCTGAATCAGGGCTGACTTTCTCAGGATGACCAGGCAGCCCCGTTGGGGACGAGTAAGGGTTCCCTGTCACGGAGTCATGGCTGACCCTCACAGCCAAGTCTCAGCCTGGCTCACAGACAAAGCCAGGTACCTTGAGCCAGCTTTTGTCAGGAGCAGTTCCAGACCTTGATTAGTGCTGGACACAGCAGGTGGCAGAGGAGGCTTTCTGGGCATCAGATAAAAGTGGGATGGAATCCAGAACCGTTGGAGAATGCTTCACCTACCAGAGACCGAGGGGGATTAGTTTCTGGGAGGGGAGGGAGGCTGCCCTCTCATGCCAGAAGGGAGGATGGGGGAAATCCCTCCTGTCTTCCAAATAGAGGAGGTATTCCCTCCTGAGCATCTGAGCTGGAGCTTCTTGTTAGATTCAGCCTGGTGAAGCATTCACCCAAGGTCCTTTCCACAGGCCATACTGACAGTGATGTCCTTAGCCCAGAATAAAATGGGACAGTTTTATCATGCTGTAATGGCCTGGCTGAAAAAAACACAAGTCCCAATTTCAAGACACTGTTGTATTCATTCTGGACAAGTTTCTTGAAAGCCCTCTGTAATAATATGGCCTTTATCACAGAAACAAAGACTTTAAAAAACCCAGTTCCCTGTAAAAATGGGATATACATCATGGAATCCCTAGCTTCTTAAATTGTAATGGGCTGAGGCTCAAGTTGATGCACTGAGGTCCCAAGAAACATGGGGCTAAACAGTAATTGGACCATACTCTATTAATATATAAGCTTGGAGAAAAAATGGCCCCTGCCCACTCTTTGTGCAAGTCCTGATGTGTGGTATAGGAAATGACGATTCTGGTGGGTGGAGGCAGGGGGTCGGTAAGGGAAGCGGAAAGAGAGACTGCTGGCTGGTTTCTTGTCACAGCTGCTCACATTGCTATGGTGACCCCCCTTTCACCTCCAATCCCCCTTCACCTTCGATCCTTCTTCACCTCTACTAAGAATAAAGATCGATGATTTTCCCCTAACCTGAATTCCTGACTCCGGCTGATTTTAAAATACGCGGTCATCACAGGTCATGACCTGGTATGGTATCTCCTAATTGAATTTGAGGATCATGAGATTATTATTTATCAGTACATCATTTGACTAATTTACCTACTCTATAGACTTAAATACCTGGTGTCATGTAAAAATTTCTCGGCCAAAAAGGGGTCATGTGAATGGAAAACGTTTAAGAAGCCCTGAATCTAACTCCTGAAGTCTATAAATTGGAAAATGAGGCCATAAAATTGAATGCAGGTGTGTTTCAGACCTTTCTAGTCTCATAGTAAGCCCCCTTCAAGCACACGTTCTACTCACTGGCCTTTCTGCTCCTTTCTCACGTTCTGCCAAACAAGGAACAAATCCCAAGCTCTGCTCCCTCCTGCATAGAAATAATGGTCTAGGAAAGCCAAGACTGAGGAGTGATGACAAACAAGGATTTCAGGGGAAAACTCATTATATTTCTAGAGTTTTATGCACAGGAAGGAATTTGGGATGCTTCATGAGATCTCTTTTGTTGGGAGGTTTAATAAAGTCTGTGCTGCAGAAGGAGGACTTCCTTTATTAATTAGATCCCCAATCTTTATCTCCAGCATGATTTCTTTAGAGGACAGTCAAGTGTGAGCTGTAGGAGAAGCCCTCCCCACAAGCACTGGCTTTATCCACCTTCATTCAGGTAGGAATAAGGTTGTCCACTGATCGCTCTCCTCCAGAGAAAAGCATGGGTCCATGAGCACATTGCTAAGACTTCTCTCCACAATGAATCCTGAGAGAGACAGTGAGAGATGATCTCTGGATAAAAGCTTCCACTGCTCCTAAGGTTGATATCTCTAACACTGAAGAAACTGAATTCCTTTTGAGTCTTTCCTTATTCATGACAAAGATAAGAATTCTATCTAATGTGAATTTAAAGAAGGGAAATATGGGATGATTGTTGCCTAAAGGCATTACCACCTTGATAATATGCATAAGGTTTCTATCAAGTGTGGAACCTCTTCTGTTAAATATGCTGAATGGCAACGAAAAGTTCTGCCATGTTCCCTATGTTCATTCTAATATTTAGCAAAACTGAAGCTGTGTGAAATCATTCCACATAGATTGCATTCTTAGGGTTTCTCTTCAATGTTGACTTTTTGAAGTCTGGCAAGACTAGGGCTCTGCCTGAAACTCTTTTCATATTAATTATGTTTGTAGGACTTTTCCCCAGTGTGGATTCTCTAATGTTTAGCAAAACTGGAGCTGAATCTGAAAACTTTTTGACATTGATTCACTTATAAGATTTCTCTGTAGCATGAATTTCCTCATGTTTAGTAAGCCTTTCCACTCATCTCAAAGCCTTTCTACTTTCATTTTATTCATAAGGTTTCTCTCCAATGTGGATTTTCTGATGTGCAGCAAGTCTGCATTTCTGCTGGAAAGCCTTTCCACACTGATTACATTCATATGGTTTCCCTCCTATGTTAATTCTCTGATGTGCAGCAAGACTGTAGCTCTGTGTGAAAGCCTTTTCACATAGATTACATTTATAAGGCTTCTCTCCAGTGTGAATTCTCTCATGTTTAGCAAGGCTGGAACTCTCTCTAAAAGTCTTTCCACATTGATTACATTCATAAGGTTTTTCTCCAGTGTGGATTCTCTCGTGGGCAGCAAGATTGGAGCCAGATCTAAAACACTTCCCACACTGATTACATTCATATGGCTTCTCTCCAGTGTGGATTCTCTGATGTTTAGCAAGACTGGAGCTGCATTTTAAAGCCTTTCCACATTGATTACATTTATAAGGTCTTTCTCCAGTGTGAATTCTATGATGTCTTGCAAGACAGGAGCTTTGTGTGAAAGCCTTTCCACACTGATTACACTCATAAAATTTTTCTCCACTGTGGATTCTCTTGTGTGTAGCAAGATGGGAGCTTTGTGTGAAAGCCTTTCCACACTCATTACATTCAAAAGGTTTCTCTCCACTATGGATTCTCTTATGTGCAGCAAGACTGGACCTCTGTGTGAAAGCCTTTTCACACTGATTACATTTAAAAGGTTTCTCTCCTGTGTGGATTCTCTGATGTGCAGCAAGACTGGAGGTCTCTGAGAATGCCTTTCCACATTGATTACACCGATAACGCTTCTCTTCAGTGTGGGTTTTCTGATGGTCAACAAGGAGTGATTTGCAGAAGGCCTTCCTACATTCATTATTTTTATAAAACTTCTCTCCCACAGGAATCTTCTGAGGCCTATCAAGACCTGATTTCCAACTAAAGGCCTTCCCATGCTGGGCACAGGCAGATCTTTTCATTCCAGGGTGAAATCTAGGATGGGAAGGAAGAGATGAGTGATGGGATGAGGTTGTGTCACATTCATTATATTCATTAGGCTCCTTTCTACTATGAATTGGCTGTCGAGTAATGAACTTTGAGGTCTGACTCAAGGCCTTCACACCTTTATTACCTACACAAATCTCTTCTCCAGCATTAGTTTTCTCGTGTCTAATAAGGTTTGAACTCCTGTTAAAAGCCATTTTCCATTGATTATCTGGATTCATTTGCATTTCAGGAGACTTCTCAAGGGATTGTAGAAGCTCTACTAGTTCAGTAAAGATTTTGCTATATTCTCTATCCCAAAAATAGTCATTCCCTGAGATCATTTTCTTACAGTGATTTAGAACTGAGTATTGTGTGAATTTCTTCCCAATTTCATCAAATTCACAGTCACTTTTTGGATTCTTATCTATCTTGATATTAAAGTCAAGGATTTCCTTCAAAGTCAAGGCACAGGAACCATCCTTCAAGAATCTTTGCAGGTCACGTTCTTTCACAAAATTTCCCAGCTTTCTAGTCATTTCATTTACTTCAGACCTGATCTCTACATTTGAAGAAAACAAACAATCAAACATATATATCACACACATACACACACACAAAATACTGGAAATAAACAAAATAGCAATGGTTATTGAAGACTTCAAAAGCTTTCTCATCACCCACCTATGTGTAATAAAACTTCATGGAAGTACTGTTAGAGCAAACATTGGCATTAAATAGACTATATCATTGTAAGAAGAGATAAATAGGATGTGCAAGTGGCAAAGGAACTGTGCATCACAGCCCCATCTGGACTTACACAGAGCTAAACAATCACATTTCACAAAAGCAGCAACCTCAAGGCAAGATGACTACCAGACTTAATGACAACAGATTAGAGTGACCTCAAATCCTTAGTTTAGATAATCTGATTATAATTATAATACAGTTTAAGATCTGATTCCACTGAATCTTTTTTTACCATTATTTTTTCATTAGTTCTTTTCATTTTAATGACCTTTTGGTTTTTTTTCAAATGAACTTGCCTATTATTCTCTCTAAGTAAAATAAGTTTTTGGTAATTTAATTGGGATGATATTGGCAATATTAGTTTAGGTGAAATTGTCATTTTATCACATTGGATAATTAATCTCTTTCAAATTATTTAAATTTGATTTTATTTGTATAAAATGTTTTTTTTTTAAATATTTATTTATATTCATCTAGGTCCTCGATTTGTTTTGGCATGTTTACTCTCAGGAATTTTATATTATCTAGAGTTATTTTAAATGAGGTGTCTCTTATCTTCTCTCTTCTTGCATCATTTTATTAGTGATATATAGGAATGCTACTTATCATTTTAAGGAAAAATTCATTTATATCTATGAGTGCTGTTTTTTATCAAAAAACTTTTTCTTCAGTTATAGATATGATATGATTTTTGTTCTTTTTATTATTGACATAATAGATTATATGAATAATTTTTCATAAGTTACACTATTCTGAGTATAAATCCCAAATGGTCACAATGTACAATCGTTATAATATATTGTGGTAATCTAGTTAGAACTTTTTTTAGGAACTTTGTATCTCTATTGATGAAATTGGTCTATAATTTTCTTTCTTATTCTTCCCGGTTTGAATAGCAATACCGTATTTGTTTTATAAATGGAGTTCAAAGCACCTCTTCTTTACCTATTTTCCCATATCATTTATTTAATACTGGAATTGATTGATATTTAATGTTTAGTAAAATTCCTTTTCAAATCCATCTGGTCTTGATGCTTTCTTGTAGGAAGTTCATTTATCGCCTGTTCAATTTCTTTTTTAAAAAACAGATTTATCAGGGCAGCTACGTGGTTCAGTGGATAGAGCACCAGCCCAAAAATCAGGAGGACCTGAGTTCAAATCTGACCTCCGACAGATTTCCTAGCTGTGTGACCTTGGGCAAGTCACTTAACCCCAATTGCCTCAGGGGAAAAAGAAATAAATAAAAATAGATTTATTTAGATATTCTATTGTAAGTAATAACTCATTTGGCTCTCTCTATTTTAAGTAGTATCAATCAATTTGATGATTCCATAAGGGTAGCAATTACACAATCTGTATATTAGGCCCCAGAGCTCTGAACTGCATAGTGTAAGTTCACTTGCTTCATCATTGGAAACTAACTAAATGCCCTCCACTCTTATTTTTCCTTCTCATGGTGACAAGGCAGTGGCAGAGGTGACTCAAACACAGGAAAAGTCCTCTAATTTATTTTTATACTTCTGGACCATTATCTCTGGTTCAACTTGAATAGGTGACCACTTTATGATTACTTAGTCAATATAGACGCTCTCAGCTTTACCCAAACTATGACATCTTCTCCCATGTTGCCTTGCCACTGATTTGTCATTTGTGGCTCTCAAGAGCAAGATCTATCATCCAATAAGATTCTATATTTTGCCACAGCTCTTTTGCATGTTCAAGTATCAAATTTTGTAAATACAAAGCCCTAGAAGAAAGGGACATTTCAAATAGTGAGAAAGATCTCATGAGAGGGAACCATGGACCCTTTAATAAAGTGTCACTTGCTTAAAGCTCTGTCTCAGTCTCTTATATTGCAGCCTGGATAATTTTAATGCCCACACTATTTGCTCTTCTGTTATTCTCATGAAAATAAGGTACCAGCACTACCATTCCTCCACTCCCACATGATTCCAAAAGGATTCATTTGTATGTGACAATTATTCCATTTTAGCTCTCCCTACTCAATTTTGTTTTTTAACTTCTTAAAAATTCCTTTTAATATCCAAAATATCCTTTTGCTATAACTCCTGGTTTTTCACACCTTTCAGCATTCAGTTCAGATATTTTGATACATTTTTTAAATTGTTATGAAACCACACTTACATTATATTGGACATTATGCATTCTTAAGACAAACTGTTCATTTTTCTCATTGCTTATAGCCAAAAGATTTTCAATAAAGCTTAAATCATGTGAATTCACAAGCCAGTGAAATAATTTTTTAAAATTTACATAATATAACAAGCATTTCCATAACAGTATAATAAAAAAGATGATTACACATGAAATGGCAAATCCACAATGGACAACTTGCTATTCCTTTAAAATATACAATAAAATCATCAAGTAAATTTTTTTCTCCCTCCCTCACCCCCAGAGTTGGCCACCATCACACACACATATATGTAAAATTATTCTAGACATCTATTTATTAGTTTTGGGGGGGATGTAGATAGTGTCTTTCTTTTTCTTTTTCTTTTCCTTTATTTTTTTTTTTAATTTTTTTATTTAATAATTACATTATATTTACACTCATTTCTGTTCCGATTTTTTTTCCCCTCCCTCCCTCCACCCCCTCCCCTAGATGGCAAGCAGTCCTTTATATGTTGGATATGTTGCAGTATATCCTAGATACAATATATGTTTGCAGAACCGAACAGTTCTCTTGTTGCATAGGGAGAATTGGATTCAGAAGGTATAAATAATCCGGGAAGAGAAACAAAAATGCAGATAGTTCACATTCGTTTCCCAGTGTTGTTTCTTTGGGTGTAGCTGCTTTTGTCCGTCATTTATCAATTGAAACTCAGGTCTCTTTGTCAAAGAAATCCACTTCCATCAAAATATGTCCTCATACAATATCGTTGTCGAAGTGTATAATGATCTCCTGGTTCTGCTCATTTCACTTAGCATCAGTTCATGTAGGTCTCTCCAAGCCTCTCTGTATTCATCCTGCTGGTCATTTCTTACAGAACAATAATATTCCATAACATTCATATACCACAATTTACCCAGCCATTCTCCAATTGATGGGCATCCATTCATTTTCCAGTTTCTAGCCACTACAAACAGGGCTGCTACAAACATTTTGCACATACAGGTCCCTTTCCCTTCTTTAGTATTTCTTTGGGATATAAGCCCAATAGAAACACTGCTGGATCAAAGGATATGCACATTTTGATAATTTTTTGGCATAATTCCAGATTGCTCTCCAGAATGGTTGGATTCGTTCACAACTCCACCAACAATGCATTAGTGTCCCAGTTTTCCCGCATCCCCTCCAACATTCATCATTATTTTTTCCTGTCATCTTAGCCAATCTGACAGATGTGTAGTGGTATCTCAGAGTTGTCTTAATTTGCATTTCTCTGATCAATAATGATTTGGAACACTCTTTCATATGAGTGGTAATAGTTTCAATCTCATCCTCTGAAAATTGTCTGTTTTATGCTTTCTTGTAGGAAGTTCATTTATCGCCTGTTCAATTTCTTTTTTAAAAAACAGATTTATCAGGGCAGCTACGTGGTTCAGTGGATAGAGCACCAGTCCAAAAATCAGGAGGACCTGAGTTCAAATCTGACCTCCGACAGATTTCCTAGCTGTGTGACCTTGGGCAAGTCACTTAACCCCAATTGCCTCAGGGGAAAAAGAAATAAATAAAAATAGATTTATTTAGATATTCTATTGTAAATAATAACTCATTTGGATCCCTCTATTTTAATTAGTATCAATCAATTTGATGATTCCATAAGGGTAGCAATTACACAATCTGTATATTAGGCCCCAGAGCTCTGAACTGCATAGTGTAAGTTCACTTGCTTCATCACTGGAAACTAACTAAATGCCCTCCACTCTTATTTTTTCTTCTCATGGTGACAAGGGCAGTGGCAGAGGTGACTCAAACACAGGAAAAGTCCTCTAATTTATTTTTATACTTCTGGACCATTATCTCTGATTCAACTTGAATAGGTGACCACTTTATGATTACTTAGTCAATATAGATGCTCTCAGCTTTACCCAAACTATGACATCTTCTCCCATGTTGCCTTGCCACTGATTTGTCATTTGTGGCCCTCAAGAGCAAGATCTATCATCCAATAAGATTCTGTATTTTGCCACAGCTCTTTTGCATGTTCAAGTATCAAATTTTGTAAATACAAAGCCCTAGAAGAAAGGGACATTTCAAATAGTGAGGAAGATCTCATGAGAGGGAACCATGGACCCTTTAATAAAGTGTCATTTGCTTAGAACTCTGTCTCAGTCTCTTATATTGCAGCCTGGATAATTTTAATGCCCACACTATTTGCTCTTCTGTTATTCTCATGAAAATAAGGTACCAGCACTACCATTCCTCCACTCCCACATGATTCCAAAAGGATTCATTTGTATGTGACAATTATTCCATTTTAGCTCTCCCTACTCAATTTTGTTTTTTAACTTCTTAAAAATTCCTTTTAATATCCAAAATATCCTTTTGCTATAACTCCTGGTTTTTCACACCTTTCAGCATTCAGTTCAGATATTTTGATATATTTTTTAAATTGTTATGAAACCACACTTACATTATATTGGATATTATGCATTCTTAAGACAAACTGTTCATTTTTCTCATTGCTTATAGCCAAAAGATTTTCAATAAAGCTTAAATCATGTGAATTCACAAGCCAGTGAAATAATTTTTTAAAATTTACATAATATAACAAGCATTTCCATAACAGTATAATAAAAAAGATGATTACACATGAAATGGCAAATCCACAATGGACAACTTGCTATTCCTTTAAAATATACAATAAAATCATCAAGTAAATTTTTTTCTCCCTCCCTCACCCCCAGAGTTGGCCACCATCACACACACATATATGTAAAATTATTCTAGACATCTATTTATTAGTTTTGGGGGGGATGTAGATAGTGTCTTTCTTTTTCTTTTTCTTTTCCTTTATAACTAATTTCAGTATTTTTAGTAATTAAAATGGCTTATTCTTTCATTGTCATTCTTTTTTGTTGTAATAGCTTTATTTTTAATAAACATTGCTTTATGAATCATGTTGGGAGAGAAAAATCAGAGCAAAAGGATAAAACCATGGGAGAGAAAAGAAAACAAAAAAAGAAGTGAATATAGCATGTGTTGATATATATTGTCTCCTTAGTTCTTTTTCTGGATGCAGATGGCATTTTCTGTCCAAAGTCTATTGGGAATGCTTCAGATCACTGAACCACTGAGAAGAACCAAGTTGGTTTTTTTTCCCCCCTGAGGTAATTGGGGTTCTGTGACTTGCTCAGGGTCACACAGCTAGGAAGTATGTCTGAGGCAAGATCTGAACTCAGGGCCACCTAACTTCAGGTCTGGTGATCTATCCACTGCATTACCTAGGTGCCCCAAACCAAGTCTTTGATAGCTGATCACCACTGCTGTTATTGTGTGCAATGTATTCCTGGTTCTGCTTGTTTCGCTTGGCATCAGTTGGTGTAAATCCTTCCAGGCCTTTCTCTAATCAGCTTGTTCATCCTTTTTAATAGAAAAATATTCCATGATCTTCATGTACCACAGCTTTTTCAGTCATTCTCTAATTGATGAGCATCCATTCATTTTCCAATTCTTTGCTACCACAAAAAGAGCTGCTACAAACATTTTTGCACATGTGGGTCCTTTTCCCCACATTACTAAGACTTAGTAATGGCATTGCTGGATCAAAGGAGATGCACAGTTTGACAGTTCTTTGGGCATAATTCCAGATTGTTCTCCAGAATAGAGGGATCATTTCACATTATTAGCATTAGCATACCAGTTTTCCCACATCCCCTCCAACATTAATCACTATCTTTTCCTGTCATCTTAGCCAATCTCAGAAGTATGTAGCAGTATCTCAGAGTTGCTTTAATTTGCATTTCTCTGATTAATAGTGATTTAGAGCACTGTTTGTCATATGACTAGAAATGGTTTCAATTACTTCATCTGAAAATTGTCTGTTTAGACAATTTGACCATTTATCAGTTGGAGAATGGCTTGACTCATTTTTAGTAATTTAATTGGGATGAATGTATAAATCAATTTTTATCAATATTAGTCCTGCCTAATGCCTACCTGTGGAAAATTAATATTTACCCAATTATTTAATTCTGATTTGTATTAAAAGGTTTTCATAAGTTTCTTTATCTATATCCTGTTTCTGTTTTGCCCAGTTGTACTCTCACATATTTTATATCAGTTATTTTTAAAAGTATGTCTTTTTAATAATCTCTTCTTGTACAGTTTTCTTTGTGACACATAGAAATGTTGATTAATTTATGTGGATTTATTATCTTATTGCTATGATAAATTATTGTTTCAACTCACTATTAATTTTTATCTTTTTAGAATCAACTCATTAATCAATCAAATCATTATTAACTCAGTGCAAGGTTTTCTTTTAAACTACCCAAGTAATGCATTTTAAACTACCCAAGTAATGCATTTTTAAGAATACTGATAACTATTTTCCCACATAAAAAGTAAAACTGGACCATATACAGCCCATTATGATGTATTTACACATTACATTTTACCTGGATTATCTGAGTCTAATTTTCCATTGAATTCTGTTCTTTTTGTTATAAATATCTGAATGTTTATCAATTCATTACATATCCATTGTTTTTCATTCAGGACTATACCAGCTTGCCTGGGTTGTTATTTTTGGTCTCAACCCTAGCACTCTTGTGCTATGAAATATAATATCCCAAGCACTGTGGTCTTTTAATGCACACACTGCTAGGTCTTATGTTATCTTGACTGTAGCTCCACAGTATTTAAGTAGTTGTTTGTTTGGTCTTTTTGTTGCTTCTATTATTTTCTCCTTAACCTGGAGCTTTGAAACTTGGCCATGATACTCCTTTAAGTTTTCACCTTAGGATCTCTTTCAAGGGTGAAAGATGGTGTTTTTTTTTTTTTCCTACTACCACTTTTAACCTCTTGCTCTAATACTTCGGGGCAAATTCTGGAAATAACATATCTAGACACTTCTTAGAAAAATAACCTTAAGATTGTCCAACACTTCTTATAGTCTCTTTGATCTATTCTCCATATCAGTTGTCTTTCTCATGACCTGTTTCTACATTCTATTTATTCCATTAGTTTGGTTTTTAGTATTTTTGGTCTCAGCATTATTAGCATCCTCTTCCCTGATTGTAGTTTTTCAGAAATTTTATTTCTTAAGTTTTGGGATCTCTTTTTCGAATTGGCTAACTTTCTTTTCATAACTTTCTTGATTTCGTTGGGTTGCTCTCATTTTTTCCCCTTAATTTTTTTCCTGAACCTCTTCTGTGATTTTTGAAGTCCTTTTAACATTCTTCCAAGAACTTGTTTTGGACTTGTAACCATTTGATATTTTTCTCTGAAGAGACTTTTAAAATATCACTTTCTTCCTCTTAGAACAAACCCAGATCTCTTTCCATAGTAGCTTCTCATTGTTATTTTCAGAGCTCTGAATGGCAGCCCAAGCTTGAGATCTCCTCTCTACCAGGGCCCCTAGCCACTGTCACAGTAAATGTTCCCACACTCTGCAGTGTGCAATAGTAAACCTCATCTCACTTTTGTGTCCAGAAACAAAAACCAGGGATTCTGCTCTCCTGCAAAAGCCAGTAGGGTCTCCTCCGCAACCATGGCATTCACTTGGTTTGGGTTCA
The DNA here is from genome assembly GCF_016432865.1 of Antechinus flavipes. Lineage (NCBI taxonomy): Eukaryota > Metazoa > Chordata > Mammalia > Dasyuromorphia > Dasyuridae > Antechinus > Antechinus flavipes. Next base: position 631,173,216 of record NC_067400.1, on the reverse strand, counting down.
CTTCTTGGCCATGTCTCATCAACACAACTAGCCCTGGTGTCTAGTCACAGCAAAAGGTCCTCCAACCTTCCCCCTTGGCTATTTGATCCTTACCCACCATCCCTGAAGCAAGAGCACAAAGCATAGGGCAACCCAATGGCCCCCAAAGATCACTGCTTGGCGATTCAGCCTTGAGGTCTGTCTAGGGTTTTTGCCTTCATTTGGGCCAAACCTCCACGCAAGGAGGTCAGATCCTTCCTTGGGTCCATCCAGTTGTCGTCAGAGAATAACTCTGGCATGTTTAGCCCCTTCTGAATGAGGCAATTTGTTTTCTGTTTCTGGGGAGGTTCCTGGAGAACCAGTATCTCCTATCCTGCCATATTACCGGAATGCCGTCCCAATTTTTTTTTTAGCATAATGTTTTCAGGGAAGCTGTCAGACACCATCACTAAGAAACAATGCACCATCAACGTCAGCTACCTGACTGATGGAAAATAACAAGGCCACAGTGGATGAGGAGCTGGTGCGTGCAACTGCACACCAAGAAAAGAGAGGAAACAGTCCTTACCCAGGAACAGCAGGTTCTGGACACTCTCCAGCGTGACCTCCTTGTAGAGCTCTTTCTGAGTAGGGTCCAGGAGCCCCCACTCCTCCTCAGTGAAGTCCACGATAATGTCCCTGAATGTCACCGACTCCTAAACCATCAAAAGTCAGATGATTTAGACCTAAAAGGCTCCAGAATTCATGTAGCGCAATCCTCACCAAGTAAGAAGAAACTGAAGCAGAAAAAACGATCTGCCTAAAACTCACCTCACCTTTAGAAGTGTCAGAGCCAACATTTAGAACCAGGCGTTAGAAGCCCAGAGGAATATGGAGAAAAGCCTTTATTGTTTGAAGTGACAATTGTGTTGGAATAACAGAAGCTGGGAAAAATGCCCTACTATAAAATGCTTCTCCCAGTGGGATAGGGGGAAAAACATGGATTCTACCAGTGAGGTAGGAGAATGTGTGAAGGAGAAAGAGAGAAAGAGATGTGAAATTCCCCCGAATCAGAAGCATTAAGAAAATCCTATAAAGATTCTGGGGGAACTTGATTAATATTCTGTTTTGTTTTTAATAAAGCTTTTTATTTTCAAAACATATGCACAGATAATTTTACAACACTGACCCTTGCATAGCCTTGTGTTTCAGATTCTCTCCTCCTTCCCCCCATTCCCTCGCCTAGACGGCAAGTAATCCAGTATATGTTAAACATGTTCAAATATATGTTAAATCCTATATATATATATTTATACAATTCTCTTGCTACACAAGAAAAATCCGATCAAAAAAAAGAAAGTAAATGAGTAAAAAAACAAAATACTGATTAATATTCTGGAGAAAAAAAAATTCAAAGTGATTACTGAGGAGGGAACAAAGAAATGATCTAGTAAATTTCCTAAAAGTCTGAAATGAAATCTTAACTAGATAAAACATGTTATGAATTCTAAAGAGATTACTCACAATCTGGCCTCAAGTAATTAATATGTGACTTAAGTTTCCAGTTGAGTGAAGAAGTATTTTCTATTCATAAACTGGGGGATTAAAGTGATTGTGGACATGATGGGTCATAGTCAAAAATATCTTCTGTCTTTGCCATCTGATTACTTTTGAATATTCTTCGAAGACATTTATTTTAATAGAGAAATGAGGAACTATATGAGGAACATTAAAATTTTATTTTATCAAATGGGGTTAGATTTGGAGTTACTGTGCAGGAAATGCAGACACTTTATTTCTGAAAAATCAATTATTTAAACATGCAGCTAGAATCCTAGAACACTGAGGATCAGGAATCAAGAAAATGAGTCACAAGGCCAACATATGGACATGATACAAAGGAGTGGAAAGCTTAGATATTTGGGAAGGATCATCTATTTTTTCAAACTACAACATGGAGAACGGGTGGTTTGATGAATGCACTTGGTATTAATGCTTTTCCATTTCATTTTATTCTATTTCTAGCAGAATGATAGGATACAATTTTTCAAAAATCCCATTATTTTAGAGCAATGTGTCTTGGTATAAATAAAAATCTTTTCACTTTTTGGTCATTTTGATTTTATTTAAAACATCTGATTTATTGTCTATTTATATTTAGCTTCTCTATGTCTACCATTGAACTTATAAGCAATTAAAAGAATTTATTGGGCTTAGGAATTACTTTCAGACCCCCCAAGAATTTACAAAGTTTTCCTTTTTACTGAATTTTCGGCTGCGTGATTCTCCACGACACTGTATGTGTTCATAATGTGACCAATTACTAGGAGGCCATGCTTTTATTCACTGATAATTCATCTAAATCCCTCCCTCATTCTCAGCGCAAGCACTGAGCTCCCGGCACGTTCTCTGGCCCTCCCAAGCGGCTGCGATTCTCGGCCTCCTGGCTTCCTTCAGGTCTCCGTCAAAATCCCACCTCCGACTTTTCCAAGCCGCCTTCATGCTACTAACCAGGTGTTACTGATCCACGTACAGGTGGTACATCCATGTTGGGGTGCCTGCCGTCTCCCCCATAGGGAGGCACCTCCTTGAGAGCAGCTCACCTCTCTGCTGCTTGCCTACCCCTACGCGCACACAGGAGGTGCTTAATAAATGTCTGCCAAAGAGCTGCTTTCACCCTCTGATCTTCCAGGGGCTTCTTTCGCCCATTATCTTTGCCAAGGCCTCGTCCCCACGGCCACCCTGCTTCGTTCAGCGCTCGGGACCACCCGGAACCTCCACAGCCTTTCTGGGGCCCCTTTCTGACCTCCCCAAGTCTGTCTGGAGTCCGTGCCCTCCACGGGCCAGGCTCAAGCACTGGGCTGATGCTGTCTCACCTGTGGGAGAGGTCCAGCAGCCGCCATTTTATACCAAAGCAAACTGGGCCCAACTTTCTATCTCTGTGCCCTGACGGGCTCTCACCCAGAACTTCTTGCTACAACGTTGGCATCCTAGTGTTAACTCAAGGTCATTGATACAATGCTTGCGTTCACACCTTTACTCATTGGAGTTCAGGCGTTTGGGAGATTTCAGGGTGTGAGATACCCAAATTCCCACCTCCCTTTAATCCCTCCCTCCAAGGGGGGAGGGGTTTAAACCTTTGGGGGATGATATATAAGAAGCGGAGAGTTCAGCGGAATTAGATGGAGAGGGGAGCAGCAAGTGAGTTCAGCCAGAAGCCCTCTCTCGGAAGAGCTGCTTCGGGTCAGAGAGAGTTACTTCGGAACCTTGACAGGGGTCGGAGAGGAGCGCTCTGGGAGGGAGCCCACAAGCCCTCTCTGCGAGGCAAGAGAGATTCATTCCATTTTCCACTCGGCCGGCTGGAGGCTGAGGAAAGCGGAGGCAGAAGCAAAGGACAATCTGCAAGAGCTCTTGGAACCAAGCAGAGAGATAGACCTCAACCAACCGGGCCATTTTGGAAGGAGAAAAGAAGCGCTTGCATTTTTACCAGCTGGCTGCGTTTGGGTGATTATGACTTTCAACTGCAACTAAACCTCCCCGAGAAACCCTCCCCCAGAGAGAACCATTATTATTTTAAAGAAGAAGATCACCACACTACAAGACAAAACCTAGCTGAGAAAAGGGAGAAGTGGTGTGGCTCAGGAGGAGAGACTGTGTCTGTGTCCCCTGTGGCAGTGGGAGACACGTCCCTCCGCCACCCATGGAAAAAACTGGACTGAGAGCTCAGGGAGGGCAGGGACCCTCCGCCTGTAACCTCCCTTTGTCCCCTCCCCCAGAGGTGGGCACAGTGCTCGGCACCCGGGAGCCACATCCTCAGGGCTCACTGCCGGGACCCGAGCCCTGGCAAAGCAGAGGGACTCAGAGCCCTGGGAGCAGCCGTGGCCTGAGGGGGCAGGGAATGGGCAGCGCCAGGAGGTGATTCCTGCCCTGCTGCCGGCCCTGCCGGGGCCCCTCCCTCTGACAGGAGGAAGCTCCCTGGGCTCCCCCTGGGCAGGGGCCGCACTCACCTGGGACGAGGGGCTCCGGCTGCCGGGGGCCATGTCTCTGGTTCCGGGCTTGGGCGCTCTGCCGGCCGGGCGGGGGAGGGAGAGGGAGGCCGGGGTCTGAGGCTTCCCTTCCCGGGCTGGTGCTGACCTGCCCACAATGAGAGAGAGAGAGCTCTGAGGGCAGGGAGGTGGGGGGCGGCTGCTCCCCGGGAGGAGGCCCAGGGATCTCAGAGAGAAGGAGGCTGAGAGATGTCCCCTGTGGGGGCAGGAGACCCTCCCAGGGCCCAGCTGGACACGAAGGTCTCCTGCACACTCTGGGAGGGGCAGCCCTGGGGCCATGAGCCGCATGGGGTTCACCTGCCTCCCTGGGGGGCCGGTGTGGCCAATCCCTGCCTGCCTCAGTTTCTCCAAGTCTGCGGGGAGCGCGGCCCCCAAAGCCCCGGAGCAGCATTACCGGGAGGGAAAGAGGCCCAGGCCCTGAGCAGTCGCTCCCCCTCCCCCACTGCCCTCCAGCCAAATGGAGCGCAAAGTCACAGCAAGGGCCGGCCCCGGGCTCAGGGCTTTACAGAAGGGGCTCCTTGGGAGGGGCAGGGGAGGGGCTGCTCTCCTCCCCTGGTTACCCGGAGGAAACGGGGGCACAGCGGGGTGGAGCTACAGAGGCCTCGCCCCTCCTCCCCGCGGTGCCGAGAGAGCCCTCCCCCCGCCGCAGGGATGCACGGGCAGTGAGCCCTCCCCCAGCAGCCCCCGTGCAGTCACACCCACGTGCGATGGCACAATGCCGACGCTGTCACGCGCACCCGCGCGGACCCTGCACCAGCCTTCGGGGACTCTTCCGGGAGGAAGACTCCAACTGGGTCCTCGCGTGTCGGAAAGGGGCATCCCACGCCGCGTGGGGAGCGGAGATGCGCCTGCGCACTGATGCCCTCCTCCCACTCACCCAGTGCGGAGAAGGAAAAGGAAACGAGCCGGGATCAAGGAAGCTGGACCTGCGCGCTGGGAAACCCCAGCGTGCTCTGGGGCTCAGGGGCTGCGGAGGAGGGGGAGGGGCGGGAGACGTGACGTCACTGCAAGGCCTTCCGGAACCCAGACGGCCACGTGCTTAAGGCTCCCTGGCGGGGGAGGAGTTGTGACGTCATTCTTCTCTTGGCTCAGGTTCCCTCCGAACCCCTTTTCTGCTTCCGGTTCCGGGCGGCCCTTTTGAATGTAAGCTCCTGGGGGCCAGGATCCACCTTCTTTCTGACCCCCAGAGTTCAGGCCCCTGCTTAGCACACAGTAGGCACTTAAAGTATGTGGGCTCCTGTGAGAGGTGGTGCTGTCCTCAGCCCATTCTCACAGACAGGGAAACTGAGGTAGAGATTGACGTGTGCTCACGTCCTCCTGGAAGATGCCCCGAAGTCTCATCTTTGGAGTTGCAGGAGTGCCCCCCAGGAGTCCGAGGCGTGGGCTGGTGGGGGCAGAATGCTGGACCTGCAGCCAGTGCGCTCTGGGTTCAGATGGGACCTCAGATCTGGGGGAGATGTGGGACCCTGGAGCAGTTCCCCTCCCCCCATCTGCCTCCGTGTCCCCACCTGCCGGACATGTGACCCCGGAGCTGTCTCATCCCCCAGTGCCTCAGTCTCCTCACCTGGGAGAAGCGTGACCCTGGAACAGTTTTTCCCCTCCCCCATCTGCCTCCGTGTCCCCACCTGCAGGACACGTGACCCCGGAGCAGTGCCCTCCCCTATTTGCCTGTTTCCTCCTCTGCGCTCAAAAGTCAGAAGCGCGCCCCGTTCCAGGCTGTGGGACCCGGCGGCACCAGCTTATAGCACCCCCAGCCCCACCTTCCCACAGTAGCCGGGGGGCTCTGGGGCCCCTTCCCTTCCTGGGCCAGTCAGGCTGACTCGGATCAAAGGCTGCTCTGCTTGCTCAGGCTCTTCAGCCCCGCCTGACCCTCCCTCCCGCCACTTAGGCGCTTGTGGCTGCCTCCCAGATACCGGACCGGTGGCGAATTTCCTTCTGCAACTGAGGAAACCGGCACATGAGGTTAAGGGACGTTCCTGGGCCACCCAGGCACCGCGTATCTGAAGCTGAACTTGAACGCAAGCCTCTCGAGGGCAGACGCTATCCAGGGCGCCATCTCTGCCCGGGGGAAGGACCCTCTGTCCTGTGGGGGTGCCTATGGCGTCGCCGCTGAAAGAAATCACGATTCGGGCCACCTCCAAGCAAGAGGTTTAATAATGTCGTGAGATCTGGGTTCGGGCTCCAGGGAGAAGTCGCTGCCCAGCAAGGCCAGTCCTGGACTCCTGCGGAGTCAGTGGGTCCGGTTCCACCCAAGGCCAGCCTGGGACTCCCTCAGAGTCAGTGGGTCCAATTCCACCCCCCAAGGCCATCCCGGGACTCCCTCAGATGGATGGGTCTGGTTCCACCCCAAGCCCAGCCTGGGGCTCCCTCAGAGTCAGTGGGTCCGGTTCCACCCCCCAAGGCCATCCTGGGACTCCCTCAGAGTCAGTGGGTCCGGTTCCACCCCAAGCCCAGCCTGGGGCTCCCTCGGAGTCAGTGGGTTCGGTTCCACCCCCCAAGGCCCACCTGGGAATCCTGCGGAGTCGGTGACGCTGGTTCCCCCCCAAGACCAGCCCCGTTTGCCGTTGAGGGAGTTTGCGGAGGTGGGAGCTCCTTAAGCCTTGGTGGAAATGCACATCCCACTGGGCAGAAGGCATGCAGAAAAGCCCACTGTGTATGTGGGGGGGAGGAGGAAGGGAGGACATATTAGTGTAAGATAATTATAACAGCAGAGGGTCACCTGACGACAGCAAAGAAGGGGGCATGAGCAGGCCCCATGTGGGGAGGAGATTTAGTGAGGTTTGGGGTCCAATGTCCTGTTCTATAGGCTGTTAGTGCTGTTTCCTTATGGGCCGATTTCCGCTACAAGTCTAAACTGAATGGTTAGTCAACCAGAGCATGCTGACCTGCATGCTGCTACAGTGATTAATGTGGGATTTAGGGTTGAGAGGCAATCACCCCCCCCAAAAAAAAAGGCTGGGATCCAAATTCATTTGAGACGTTTCTGCAACTTCAAACTGAAAAGGGGCCCAGAGGCGGCCCCGCTCAAAGGCCCTGTATGGAGAGGGACGAGATAGGGACAAAGCACAGACAAGCTAGGTCAGGGGGCTAATACCCAGCCTGTAGGAGAGAAAAAAGTTAGAGGCAACGTCCAAATGTTCCAAGTAGAAAGATGTCAGTAATGGTGACAGGAACAGCCTGAAAGGACCGTCCCGTTTGTAAGGACAGACATGTTGTCCGGTTTCTGGCATTTCTCTCGAATGATGAATTACTGATGTAATGATCCATCAGACAATCACATCTGAATTCAGAACTCCAAACAATCAGTTACATTGCCTAGAGACTTTATCTCATAGCAAACCTCACTATACTTAGGGCGGGATACAATTATTTTTAGTTTCATCAAAGTTGTAATAGAAAGTTTGGCAGGACTCACACACACACACACACACACACACACACACACACACAAGATTCCAGTCTTTCACGCTTTCTTTTCTTCTTCTTTAAACTCATCATGGTTTAGGGGACAATCATTAGTAACCACTTCTACATCATAAACAAACTTGGAGATTTTTAATATTGTATTCCTTGTATGGGAACTATAGAACCCCAAACAAGCTCCTTTCCCAGGTCTGACTGCAATTGCCCACACTGATGGTTTCAAGTGGGTTTGGAGGGGAGGATTTACAAGTTTGCTTATGATACAAAAGTTGTCGTGTGAATTTGTCTGGCCGCTGATTATGGAAAACTATAACTTTGAGCCAATTCATTCTCAACAGTCTCTAGCTTTGGTTCAAAATGGAACCTCTTCCTTGAGGAGCTCATATTGTCCCATCTTGGAATGAATAAAATAAAGAGATTCTCATGATCTGGAGACTCAATCAGGTTAATTTAATGAGCATTTTAAGGAAAATAATTATTTTCTTTTTATATTAATTATCAATTCCATATACAGGACACCCTCTTTTTGCTTTCTCATTCAAAGCCCAGTCTCTCAAGGACACTTCTGGACTTGCCCCAAAATTCACCTCAGTCGGACCGTGTCATCTAAGTAGAATTCCCTTTAAATCATAGAGGCATTAAGTTTTTGCGATAAAAATTGCCTATTTTCTTTTCTGTGATCTTCTCTGTCCCTGGTTAGGTGCTGAATTCTTCCACTATTCAGAAATGTCTCTTCTTCTTGGTTCCTTTCATTTATCTGAGGTGATCTTTCACATTTAAGTCAAGAATTCATTAAGAAGGGCAGAACCAAGTTGGCAGAGTAAAGGCAGGAACTCCCAAGCTCTCCCCCAAATTGCTCCAAATTCCTTTAAATAATGACGCTAAAGAAATTTTCAAAACACAAAAAGACAAAAGTAGAACAATTTTCCAGCCAAAGACAACTTAGAAGGTTAGCAGGAAGAGTCTGTGACCCCAGGGTGGGACTCCTGTACACAGTCCCGGCAAAGGCTGCACCAGCTCAACTCAAAATGGGCCCAGGGATCTATGAATCATCGGTAGTGTTGCTAGTTTTCAGACCTCTCAATCCAGAGACTCCAAAAATGACTTGGAGATCAGCTGGAAAGATTTCTCAGTACTGTGAGCGAGCCTTGGGAAACCAACAAACCAGGAGTGTGGGTGCCAGTGCAGAAGCTTCCTGAGACTTCAGAAGTCTCTTTACTAGCAATGAGGAGGGACTCTGCTGCTTTAGCCACTGAAATTTATTGACACAGTGGAGCAGGGACACTCTCCACTTATGGGAGGTCCCTTAACAAAGACTTAAAAGCTGAATAATAAATTGAGAAAATAAGCAGACATAGAAAAAGTTTCTGACCATAGAAAGTTAGTATGGTGACAAGGAAGATCAAAACACATGCTCCGAAGAAAAAAGCTTCTATATACAAAGCCTTCAAGGAAAATAACAACTGGTTTCAAGCCATGGGAGAGCTCAAAAAGGATTTTTGAAAATGAAGTGAGAGAGGGAAAGGAAAAATTGAAAGTGCAAAAATCTGATGAGGACAGTACCATCTTAAAAAGCAAAATTGTTTAAATGGGAAAGGAGGTACAAAAATTCACCAAGGAAAATTCTTAAAAATTAGTCATGAGCAAATGGAAGCTAATGAATTTATGAGAAATCATGATACACTAAAACAAAGACAAAAGAATGAAAAAAAAGTGAAATATTTCATTGGAAAATATAACCAAGCTGGAAAACTGATCCAGGAGAAATTATTGGTCTACCTGAAAGTCATGGTCAAAAAAAAAGAGCCTGGACATCATCTTTCAAGAAGTTATCAAGGAAAATAATCCTGTTATTTTAGAACCAGAGGGCAAAATAGAAATTGGCTGAATCCACCAATGACCTCGTGAAAGACAGCTCCAAATGAGAACTCTCAGGAATGTCACAGTCAAATTTCACAACTCCCAGGTAAGGAAGAAAATTATCCAGAAAGAAGCAATTCAAATATCCTGGAGGGGAAGGTCAGGATAACACAGAATTTAGCAGCCTTCTACGTTCAAGAATTGGAGGCTTTGGAATATGATATTCTAGAGTGGTGGCGGTAGGATGACAAGCAAGAATCATTTATCAAGCAAAAATGAGTTCCTTTAGGGAAAAGGTAGAAATTCAATGAAATAGAAGACTTCCAAGCATTAGTAATGAAAAGACCAGAGCTGAATGGAAAATTTGATTTTCAAATATAGGACTTAAGAGAATCATAAGTAATCAGAAAAAGTGATATCTTATGGGACTTAATAAGGTTTATCTATTTACATTACTATATAGAAGAATGGTACTTGTAACTCATAACTTTCTCATTGTGACAGCTAGCAATATATAGATTAATCGATAGATAGACCAACAGACAACACAGGTGTGATTTGAATATAAAGGATAATATCTAAAACAATAAAATTAAGGGGTAAGAAGAAAATAATGTACTGGAAAAGGGGAAAGGGAGAGGGAGGAAGGCATAAATTATCTGCCATGAAAAGGGCAAGAAAAAACTTTTATTGTGAAGGGGAAGTGTATGTAGGGGGGAAACAGAGAGTGAGTGAACCTTACTCTCATCAGAACTGGCTCAAAGAAGAAATAACAGACACACTTAATATGGGTATAGAAATCTATCTTATTCGTAGGAAAGTAGGAAAAGAAAATATGGAAAGGGGGAAAAGTGATAGAAAAAAGAGGGCATATTGGGGGGACAGGGCAGTCAGAAGCAAAATACTTTTGAGGAGGGACAGAGAGAAAGAAAAGAATAAATAAACCAGTGGAAAATACTGTTAGCAATATTAACTGGGAAAAGAATTTTGAAGTGAGTTTTTCTGATGAAAGCCTCATTTTTCAAACGTATAGGAAATGGAGTCAAATTTGTAAAAGAAAAAAAAAAGACATTTCCCAATTGATAAATGATCAAAAGATATGAACTAGGCCCAAAGTGCTATACAATGATGCATATCCTTTGACCTAACAATATGCCATTACTAGGTATGAATCCCCAAAAAATTACTAAAAAAAAAAAAAAAAAAGTAATCTGTACAAAAATATTTATAGCTCATTTCAGGGCAAAAAAAAGAGGATATTGAGGGGCTATCTATCAAATAGGGAATGGCTGAATAAATTATGATGTGATTATAATGGAATATTATTGTTCTCTGGGGAAATGATAAGCAGGATGCTCTCAGAAAAACATTGGAACATTCTCTATGAGCTTGAACAAACTCAAATGTACTTTGTACAAAGTAACAGCAATATTCTGGGATGATCAATACAATGATCCACAACTACTATAAGGAGTAATGACGGAAAATGCTATCTATACCAAAAAAAAAAAGGCCTGACTAGGTTTGAATACAGAGTGAAACATACTCTATTTTGTTTCTTTGGTGGTTGGGAGATCTATGTTTTTCTTTTACAATATGACCTAAAGAAATGTTTTGGAGAACTTCACATATGCCACCATAAGGGGAGAGGGGAGGAAAAGAGAATCTGGAACTCTTAAATTTTAAAAACAAATGTTAAAGAATTGTTTTAAATATAACTAAAGAAAAATAAAAATAAGAAATTGTATACTTAAAAAAAAAAAAGGAAAGCAATTTGGAATTATGAAAAAAAATTCATGAAGAACTAATCTTGGTAGACAATATGAAATATTGGACTATCTTTTTTCTGCCAGGCTACTTTCAAGTTTTCCAGCATACTGTATTGGATTGACTGAACATGTGTTTTATTATACTCATTTTCTTTTATATATTCCAGACCTAATCAATTCCATTTCTCATGATGTTTATTTTTAAATTCGGCAAAATAGTTTGGATTTCTACTCTTCTATTATAGCTTCAGATTTGGTCTTGCTGAGCCTCCTCCCTAGAATATTGGAATAGGCTGTGGGAAAGAAACATTTGAATGTACTTGTAATGAGAACATATCTTTAGGGTTGAAAGCTGGAGTTAATCTCATTTCAGAGATGAGCTAAATAAGGCACAGAGAGGGTCTTCCTTGTGCAGATTTAATAGAGCTAGAGAGTACTTTAGAAAGGATTTGAAGCCAAAACTTCTTGATTGCTAACTCTGAATTCTACCCTTTACAAATAATGCTTTCTTCTACACTGTTCTGAATATCAATTTGAATTTTTAAAAAAGTGAGTGAATCGTCCAGATGTTTAAGCTTACTGGCTCCTTTAGGACACTTATGACCCAAGGAATACTAATTATTTAAAAAGTTAGCATTTCCATAGTGATTTAAATCTTAGAAAGCATTTTATAAATATTGTCTCATTTGATGCTCACATCAACTCTAGCAGACAGGTGCTCTCGTTATTCCATTTTATAGATTTATAGATCAGGTAGGATAGATTAAGTGATTTGCTCTGGGTAATAGTAACTTTCTGCAATCAAACTGAACTCAAATTTTATGACTCCAAGCACAGCATTCTATCTGTTGGGCTATCTAGCTGCTGGTCAAAGAAAACATGGCAGAAATAGATTTCCAAGAGATAGCAAAATGTTTATAAGAGGATTTTTTGTGCCGGCAAGTAAGAAGAAACAAAGTGAGTACCAATAAGTTGGGGAAGGGTTAAAGAAACTATAGCATATGAATTCTGTGAAATAACAAAAGGTAATGACAAATAGCAGGATATTCGAGAAAAAAATCATTACATTTATAGGACTTTATGCACAATATGAAATCTGGGGTTTCTAATGAGGTCTCCCATACTAAGAGATGATATGACATCTGTGCTTGAGCAAAAGACTTTCCTTTGTTAATGAGATGCAAGATTTTTATGTCCAGTATGATTTTGCCAGAGTACAGTCAAACATGAGCTATAGGTGAAGGATACTTTTTCTACAAACATTGGTTTTATAAGCCTTCAATCCAATATGAATATTATTGTCTATGGATCTCCCTCTTCCAAATGAAATCATGTCCCCATCTGAACATCAGAAGTCTTTTTTCCACACTGAATACTATATAAAATAAGATATAAAATAAGAGATGATTTCTGGCTGAAGGCATTCTGACATCGAGTCAATATAGATCTTCCCTCAGAATGATTTTTCTGATATAAACACATTCTGTATTTCATTTCATTGTCTTTCCTCTTTCATTAAAGTGATAAGATTTCCATCTAGAATGCATTCTCTGGTGGGAAATAAGGGATGACTTCCTGCCATTGATTATATTCCTAGTTTCTTTTCAGTACAGATTCTCTACTGTTTAGCAAGACTGCAGATGATTTTGAAAGCTTTTCTACATTGATTACAGGAGATTCTCTCCCACGTGAATTCTGTGACATGCAGTAAGTTCAGCATTACACTGGAAAGTTTTCTGACACTGATTACATTAATGATTCTCTCCAATGTGGGTTCTCTTATGTACAACAAGCCTGAACTTTTGCTGGTAAGCCTTTACACACAGGTTACATTTATAAGGTTTCTCTCCACCATGGGTTCGCTGATGTTTAACGAGACTGGAGAGATATATGAAAGCCTTTCCACATGGACTACATTCATAAGGTTTCTCTCCAGTGTGAATTCGCTGATGTGTCACAAGCCTGGACTTCTTATGGAAAGACTTTTCACACTGATTACACGGATAAGGTTTCACTCCAATGTGAATTTTCTTATGTGCAGCAAGATTGCATTTCTGCTGGAAAGCTTTCCCACATTGATTACATTGATAAGGCTTCTCTCCAGTGTGATTTCTTTGATGTGTCGCCAGACTGGAGCCGATTCTGAAAGCCTTTCCACACTGATTACACTGATAAGGTTTCTCTCCGGTGTGAATTCTCTGATGTGCAGTAAGTCTGTACTTTTTCTGGAAAGACTTTCCACATTGAGTACATTCATAAGGTCTCTCTCCAGTGTGAGTTCTCTGATGTACAGCAAGATCATGGTTACGTAGGAAAGCTTTCTCACACTGATTACACTGATAAGGCTTCTCGCCATTGTGATTTCTCTGGTGTATAGCAAGAGTGGAGCTGAGTCTGAAAGCCTTTCCACACTGATTACATTGATAAGGTTTCTCTCCAGTGTGAATCCTCTGATGTGTAATAAGGCAGTACTTCTTCTGGAAAGACTTTCCACATTGATTACATTCATGTGGTTTCTCTCCAGTGTGAATTTTCTGATGTGCAACAAGACTGCACTTCTGGTAGAAAGATTTTTCACACTGATTGCATTCATAAGGCTTTTCTCCAGTGTGGTTTCTCTGATGGGTAGCAAGAGTAGAGCTGATTCTGAAAGCCATTCCACATTGATTACATTCGTAAGGTTTCTCTCCAGTGTGAATTCTCTGATGTGCAGTAAGCCTGTACTTCTTCTGGAAAGACTTTCCACATTGATTACATGCATAAGGTTTCTCTCCAGTGTGAGTTCTCTGATGTGCAGCAAGGTCATGGTTACGTAGGAAAGCTTTCCCACACTGATTACATTCATAAGGCTTCTCACCACTGTGAATTCTCTGATGTTCGAAACAACTTGACTTATAGGTGAAGGCTTTCCCACACTCCTTACATTTGTAAGGTTGCTCTCCAGTGTGGATTCTCTGATGTACAGTAAGCCTGTACTTCTTTTGGAAGGACTTTCCACATTGAGTACATTCATATGGCTTCTCTCCAGAGTGATTTTTCTGATGTGTAGCGAGACTGGAACTCTCTCTAAAAGCCTTTCCACACTGACTGCATTCATAAGGTTTCTCTCCGGTGTGAATTCTCTGATGTGCGGCAAGCCTGCACTTCTTCTGGAAAGACTTTCCACACTGGTTACATTTATAAGGCTTCTCTCCAGTGTGAATCCTCTGATGTGCTAATAAGGTTGACTTGTATACGAAAGGTTTCCCACATTGATTACATTTATAAGGTTGCTCTCCACTGTGGATTCTCTGATGTGCAGTAAGCTTGTACTTATCCTGGAAAGACTTTTCACACTGATTACATTTGTAAGGTTGCTCACCAGTGTGGATTCTCTGATGTGCAGTAAGCTTGTATTTATCCAGGAAGGACTTTTCACACTGATTACATTTGTAAGGTTGATCTCCAGTGTGGATTCCCTGATGTGCAGTGAACCTGGACTTCTTCTGGAAAGACTTTCCACACTGATTACACTCATAAGGCTTCTCTCCCGTATGAATTCTCTGGTGTGCCAAAAAGCTTGCTTTGTAGGCGAAGGCTTTCACGCATTGTTTACATTTGTAAGGTTTCTCTCCAGTATGAATTCTCTGATGTACTGCAAGGTCACTTTTACGTCGGAAACGTATCCTACACTGATTACATTCATAAAGTTTCTCTGCGGTGTGAATTCTCTTATGTGCAGTAAGTCTGCTTTTCTGCTGAAAGGACTTTCCACATTGATTGCATTCATAAGATTTCTCTCCAGTATGAATTCTTTTATGTGCAGCCAGCTCAGAGTTTTGTTGAAAAGTTTTCCCACAATGATTACATTCATAAGGCTCCTCTCCAGTGTGAATTCTCTGATGTGCAGAAAGCCTGTACTTCCTCTGGAAAGCCTTTCCACACTGATTACATTCATAAGGTTTCTCTCCATTATGAATTCTCTGATGTGTAGCAAGGTCATAGTTACGTAGGAAAGCTTTCCCACACTGATTACATTCATAAGGTTTCTCTCCACTGTGAATTTTCTGATGTTCCAAGAAGCTTGATCTGTAGGCAAAGGTTTTTACACAGTGATTACATCTGTAAAGTTGTTCTCCAGTGTGGATTCTCTGATGTGCGGCCAGCCTGTACTTATGTTGGAAAGACTTTCCACACTGATTACATTCATAGGGCTTCTCTCCAGTGTGGATTCTCTGATGTGCAGCAAGAATGGAGCTCTGTCTGAAAGTTTTTCCACACTGATTACATTCATAAGGTTTCTGTCCTGTATGAATAATCTGATGCCTAATAAGGCGTGATCTGTAGCTGAAGGCCTTCCCACATTCATCACACTTATAAAGCTTCTCTCCAGTATGAATCTTCTGATGTGTAACTAGATTTGATTTTAAATGAAAGGCTTTCCCACACTGATTACATACATGTGTTTTCATTCCAGTATGAAATTCAGGATGGTAAGAAAGAGATGAATGCTGGGTTAGGGTTGCTACAACTTCATTACATTCATAAGGATTCTTTTCAGTGCAAATTTTCTGATGGCTAATGATCTTCGAGTCATAGTAGAAGGCCTTTTTTCCTTCGTTGCATATATAAAGCTTTTTGTCATAATTTTCCAGATGTCCAGTGAGATCTGAAATGAAGGGCATTTTCTGTTGATTAACTTGATATATTTGTGGTTCAGGAGGTTTATCATGAGACTGAATAAGCTCTACCTGTTCAGTAAAGCATTCCCCATATTTGCTATACTGAAAATCATTCCTTAGGGTCATTATCTTCCACTGACTTAAGATTGAATATTCTGCAAGATTTTTATTTAGCTTGATATCAGAGTCACAGATTTCTCTCTCATTAAAGTCATAGGGACTGTCACTCATGAATCTTAACTGGCTAGATTCTTCCACTGAAATACTCAGGTTTGGAGGAGTCTCATTCACTTTAAATCTGGTCACTGCATCTGAAGAAACAAAGATGCACAAACATATGTGTACATATGCAGGTAAACCCCTCACATAAACCCTATACATTTATGATCTTCACTTGAATGGCAGAAAAGAAATGAATTTCCATTCTGTTTCCCTAGTTAAAAAGAAAAATGTTAAAATCTAAATAGACTTAACCATTTCCAGCTCATATCCACAGTATGATTTAACAGAGAGCTTCATATCCAGTAACACTAGAGTTTCATAACAGACCTGGAATATGAGTAGGACCGGTTTCTCCTTATATATCACCATTCATGGCATGACTTCAGAATGGCTGAGTGACCTGGCCCATAGTCTTGTAGTTAAGATGAGAATTGAAACCCTGTACTAGGTGTGCTCCTTTCACAGCATTAGATGGCCTTTCTCCATTGCCCTTTCAAATGCCTTTTTTTAAAACCACTTTTTATTTTGTCAATCTCAAGTCAACTTCTGATCTTTTGTACTCATGAGATTTGATATATCATATGCACCTTCTTTATTGATTTCATATACTGTTGAGAAACAGTATTTTTTATTTATTCTTTTTAATTATCAAGTAATAATATTCAGCATCAACTCCAACTCTTTTTATATGTCATGAAGACTGATATTCTGTCCTTTACTTTACATATACTAAAAATTTACTTTATTTCATTATTAAATCATTAAGCATAATAACTTCTTTGGTAAACCACTTTAAATCTATTTTTTAACCTATTTTTTATTTTCACATCTCTGATCATAATATGATTGCCAACTTTTTTTTCCCCTCTTCTTTTGAGATAGACTACATTCTGTTTTGACTCATCACTTCTTTAGGACAGTCATTAGCCATACATTTTCTAAAATGTACTTTTCATTGACTCCAAACTGTCAAGATGGGGCACAAAATGGTGTGGATGTTCATGCAGTGATGATATCAAACCCTGTCCATTTCTGACTAAGTACAACAAATTCTTTCCATCTGTCAACCTACATCAAATTATTTCCAAACTGCCAGTAAGGTCTGAAATGCAAGTGCAAATCACTTCCCAATGGATGGCCACAGAAATGCACGTTTACCTTCTGTAAACTGCACCAGAGTAGTAGCTTCATTCTAAGGTTACCTTATAATCTCAGCTCACTAGCACTGTGATTACATATGTCTCTGTTCTTCCAGTATAGAAGGCCAGCTCTTTGAAAAACATGATCACTGGCAAATCATCTTGATACCATATGGACCACTATATACATTCTATAAAAAGAGACCTTATTTTGGTCCACATTGCAGTATTAAGGCTATTTAATGATTTGAACTCTTTTTCTGTTTATATTACTCTCCATCTGACTAGTGAATTTTCAAGTTTGCAACTCAGGTCAATGATTCCACAGGATTTCTCAGAAGGTGTGTCCAGTGCTTCAGTGGTAAAAAGAAAAAAGGTAGATCTGAAGAGGGTTCTTTACAAAGATTGTTTTATCCCACTTATGCACTACTTGTCATTAACTGTTAGAAAATACATTTACTTTTAATAGCAATCAGTCATGCATTTTGGTGACTGGTTGGAAAGCTAAAAACAAAAAGTAAATTTTCCTCTCTCAAAAAGAGAGCTTTAAAATTCTCTTCCCACTTCCTACCTCATCCACATGAAAGAGAGCATTTTCACTGTGTTCTAGTTATCAGTACATTGGATGGAGTTGGATTTAGCAAGGAAGAAAACGGGAGTTCAAATTCTAGCTGAGACACTTGCTAGCTTTGTGACCCCAGATAAATCACAACTCCTCCCTGCCTCTAATTTCCTTGTAAAATTAGGATCACTTATCTTCAAGAATTTTTGTGAAGAACAAATTAGATGTCTATAAAGCATTTAGCCTAGTAACTGACACATATCAGGTCCTATCATATTAGATTAAAAAGCCCCATATTAATTTTTTTTATTTAAAGAAGGAAAAAATGTTTTATAATTACACCATTAAATGAAATTATTAATTTAGAGCTTGGGGGCAAATGCTATCTAGGTCATTCTCATTAAATAAATACCAAATGCATAAAACAAAAATATATAAATTCATAAGAATATTATGAGTAGCAGACTAAATGACTAGGGGGCAGCACAACTTTGTATTTGTTCTTGAAAGGAGTACTAAAACCAACAGATTTGGGAACTACCACTTTGGAGTTATGGTTTTTCATTGCATTGATAAATGTTGCTACAGAATACTCTTCTGCTTCTGCTCGTTTCTTCCTATGTCAATTCAAGACAACTCTTCCCAAGTTTCTCTGACACTAAATCTTTCCTCACTTTTTATGGCTCCATAAACTTCCATTATTTTCTTATATCATTTCTTCAGTCATTTCCCAATATATGAGTATTGTCTTTGTATCTAGACCTTTGCAACAGTGAAAATCAATAGCAACAATTTGGTGTTGAAATGGATCTTTTTCATCTTTCTCTGATCTTTTTTGTTTATCATAGGGTCAAAGGGCAGAGAATGGAGTGAGTTTAGGGCCAATACTTATGAAAGGTACTACAGAATGCCATGCCATCCTTTTATTTGAATATTTTGTGATTCTTTCTGTTAATGGTATTTTTTATGCAACACTTTTTCTGCTTCTGCTTCCTAATGCATTCTGCTACTCTCTTAATTTTTTTTTAAAGATGGATTCATCCCATGCACATGAGAATTAATTACCTTTTCTCCATGTCCTCTGACCTTTCTTTAGATCTAGCCTTAGAAACAGAAACAAGTGAGGGAAGGGAAATGGATCAATGCCAGTAAATGATCACTGAAATGGCATGACCCCACTCCTCATTCCAACTTGTCTTCCATCTATCTCCATCCCAAATGAGTAGCTGTAGGAGTATTTTTAAAAGTCTCCCATCCTTTTATTTTCCTTATTTAAAGCTTCCTCCATGTTGCAAAGTTATTTTCCATATAACCTAGCTAGACAGAGCACTTATAGCTGGAGTCAAGAAGATTCCAGTTTAAATATGGTGAACACCATCCACCAATATGACACTGGGCAAGTCACCGTATGTCTGTTTACCTCAGTTTTTTATCTGTAAAATGAAGATAATAATGACCCTCAATTCCCAGGTATTGGAGGATCAAATAATATACTATTTGTAATTTGCTTGGAACATGGTAGGCACTATATGAATTGTTAGCTATTATTATTTCTACAAAGTTGGGTGCACATTGTCTTCCCCAGTGAATAGTGAAGTCCCTGAGAGAGGGCTTTTCCCCTGCTTTTCTTTGGATCCCAGGTGCTCAGCACCCTTGAAGAAAATCGAAGAAAATGATCATATTGGATAGCTTCAGCTCCTTTTGGATAATTTCAGATTACTATACCCCAATGATCTAAACAATGATTTCTTATAAGTAATGGAAGACTATAAGTCCAACCACCTCATTTTCACATATGAAGAAACAGGCTTAAAGGTTCAGTGGTTTGCCCTTATAAGTATCAAAAAAAAAAAAAAAAAAACCAATTCCAAGTCAGACCTTCCTCTCCCTAAGGTCAATATAACACATAGCTGACTTGTAAGAAGAAAAGAAAAAAAAAACCTTCATACATCTGCTTCTATCTCATTCACCTGGACAAAAGTTCCTTAAGTTTTTTGGCTCCGGAATCCATGGCATGTCCCCTTCTTGAAAGTAGGAGATGAAATCTTCTCTGGTAACTGGAAATCCTAGAAAGAATGAGGATGAAGACAAAATATTTAAAAGGGAGGTTCCTCTCTGCCCTGGATCTTGAACCAGAGGCAAAACCATGATGCCTTTTATTGGTAGGCAGCATGCCTCTATCAATAAATGTTATTTTTTAAAATTTTTTTCCTTCAATTTCTTTTTCTTTTCTTACCAGTAAAGCTAACACTTCTAGCACGATATTGAATGTTAATGGCGATAATGGGCATCCTTATTTTATGCTTGATTTTACTGGGAAAGTATCTAGCTTCTCCCTATGAAATATAATGCTTACTGATGGTTTTTAGATAGATGCTGCTTATCACTTTCAGGAAAACTTCATTTATTCCTATGTTTTCTAATGTTTTTAATAAAAATAGGTCCTGTATTTTCTCAAAAGCTTTTTCTGCATCTGTTGAGATTATTATATGATTTTTGTTAGTTTTGTTATTGATAGGGTCAATTATGCCAATAATTTTCCTTATAATAAACCACCCCTACATTCCTGGAATAAATCTCACTTGGTCTAGTATATTATTCTACTTAGAAGTTGTTGTAGTCTGTTATTATTTTATTAAAAATTTTTGCCTCAATATTCATTACAGAGATTGGTCTATAATTTTCTTTCTCTGTTTTGGCTTCTCCTGGTTTAGGTAGCAGCACCATTTGTGTATCATAAAAAGAATTTGGCAGAACTCCTTCTGCACTCATTTTTCCAAATGGCTGATATAGTATTGGAATTAATTGTTCTTTAAATGCTTAGTAAAATTCATTTGTAAACTCATCTGGCTCTGGAAATTTTTTCTTAGGGAGTTCATTGATGGCTTGTTTAATTTATATTTTTAAAATAGAGTTATTTGAGAATTTTATTTTCTCTTCAGTTAATCTGGATGATTTCTATTTCTGTAAATATTCATCCATTTCAATTAGATTGTCAGACTTGTTATCATACAGTTGGATAAAATAATTATTGCTTTTATTTTTTTTCACTGGTGGCAATTTTACTATTTTCATTTCTGATGCTGGTAATTTCATTTTCTTATCAAATTAACCAAAGGTTTATCTATTTTGTCAATTTTTTTCATAACACCAAATCTTATTGTATCTCTTGTATTTATTAAGTCAATAGTTTTCTTACTAGATATTTTATTAATCTCTCCTTTGATTTTCACAATTTCTAATTGGGCATTTAAATGGAGGTTTCTAATTTACCCTTTTTTTTCTAATTTTTTAGTTGCATGCCTAATTCATTGATCTCCTCTTTCTCTATTTTATCCATATATTTGAGATATGAAATTTCCCTTAAGAACTCTTTGGATGCATTCCATAAGTTTTGGTATGTTGTCTCATTATTGTCACTCTTGGATGAAATTATTGTTTTTATTATTTGTTCACTAATTCTTTAGAATTAGACTAAAAACTACTTGGAAAGTAAATAACCTATCTTTCCCTGGTTCTTTATTTAATATAATTTTTATTGCATCATGAAAAGGACGCATTTAATATTTTTAAATTTTTTTGATAAACATTATCTTGCCAAAAGAATTATGTCAGTATATCTTGCTGTTCAATTTCACACACATTAGGCAGTAGAAGGAGAAATGAACTACTAATTTACCCTTGTTAAGAAGAAGACCTTTCTCAATTTTAGACCTATTCCAAAGAGGAAGGGTGTGCCTGGGCAGAGAGTTCCCTTCACTGCACATCTTTAGAGAAAAGCTATATAAGCAGTTTTCAAAGATTTTTCAGTAAAAATTCATATCCAGGTAGAGGTGAGACAAGATTTAACTTCTAAAACTGGCTCCAAATCTGAGATTCACTAATATTGGATGGACTTTTGACCTGAATCTACTTAAAATTTTTAAAAAGACAACTTCAGAGAGACCAAGGAAAAGCTCCAGCATCCCATCACATAATTCAAAGAATTTCTATAGGAAAGACCTTCTAGAGGAAAGTCCTCTAGACACTATGGAGAGACCACTTTTGCCTTTCAAATAATTGGAAAAAAAATGCTCATGATTTGCATAATATGTAGAGAAATGAAATATTCTTCTGATGGCAGATTCAGAGTTATCAGAGCAAATGGTCCTTACCCAGGAAGAGCAGGTTCTGGGAGATTTCCAGCATGACCTCCTTGTACAGCTCCTTCTGAGAATGGTCCAAGAGGCACCACTCCTCTTGGGTAAAGTCCACAGCTACATCCTTGAATGACAATGACTCCTAAAACATCAAATGTCACAAGATTGAGAGCTATAAGAGACTCCAGAATTCATATACTACTTATGATTCCCTAAAGAGAGGAACAAAGAAAAGGCAATTATTTAATTTCCTAAAAGGCTGAAATAAAGTCTTAGCTGGATGAAAGCATGAAAGGATTCTTAAGAGAGAATACTCGCACTCTGGGCCAAGCTAAGTGGTATGGGACAATTTCTAACCAAATAAAGAAGAGTTATCTATTGTTTTATTGCGGGCTTGAAGTGATATTCGGTATGATGTGTCATAGCCAAAACAGATTATGACTTTGCTTTATAATTGCTTTCACTTAATAATAGCACCTATTCCTTAATTTTCACATTTAATAATACAGAAATGAGGAACTATAATGGAAATATGTAACATTTTATTAACTGGGTCTAGAAATGGACTAATTAAAACATTGACAGATTACTTATGAAGAATACATTTTTAAAATAGACCCCTAGAACTGTAGATTATTGGGGATCAAGAGTCAAGAGATATGAGATGAGGCAGACATATGGCCACAAAAGGGTGGCCACACCTGCAAATTCTTTGATACTTTGGAGAGATCATCTGTTTTTCCAACTTGCTTCATGCACCACTGCACTTGGTCTCAGATGCTCTTCCATTTCTAGTAAAATGCTATGATTCACTTTTTAACAGATTCTATTATTCTGGAGTCCTTCAAATTTATAATATAGGTATCATCCTTGACTTTGATGTCTCACTCCTTTATCCAATACTCTGTTATTTGATTCTATTATTTCCTTATGTAAGGATAAAATTACTTTGTCATTATTCTGTTTTCTTCTTTAAAACGTCTGATTTATCCCTTATTTTTCATAGATATTTCACCTGTAAAGTCCCTTTCTACAACTATCAAAATTCTGAAAAATCAAAGAATTTGTTTTCCCCTCTTTTTAAGATTTCCAAATTTACAAACTTCTCCTTTTCTTCAGAATCTTGTGAGTCACAATTCTTCATTGCATAGTATTTATTCTTAGTGTAGGCAACCATAATATGAAGGCAGTCTTTTTACTGATTAATAATCAATCAATATTTAATTGATTTTCTTAATTACTCAAAACAGAGCTATCCCAAACCTGTTTCCTACTCCATCCTTTCACAACCTTCACCTCCACAATGCCATGAACTTGGCTCACACATACCCTCATTTTTCACTTGGCTCCACTATCTTGCACTTTCTGTCAGACTTCCCCATCATGCCCCAAGGAGCTTATTCCTATGATAATCTCGGCAACCACAGACAGTACTCTAACTTGTCTGGTTAGACTCTAGCTCTCTGGCTAGATTGGGATTTATGGAATTCTCCACTGTGTCCCAAGGTCTGGGGTTTTCTTCCCATTCCCTGCTTCATTTAGAACTTTCTTTTATATTTTATTTTCTCCCTTAAAAGAATAAAGTCCTTGAGGACAGGAATCCTCTTTTTTTCTCTTGGATTTGAACCCCAAGCCTTAGCCCATCGCCTTGCACATAGCAGATGCTCAATAAACGCTTACTGGCCATTGACAATCCAAACACTCCCAGTTGACTATCTTGCCTCTTATTTTGCTTTAAATGCTTATCATGACTTAGACATCATTTTCTTTTCTGGCTTCTTGCACCTTACTTCCTGCTACTTTCTTTTAGATCCAAGAATGCTGGCCTCTTCTAGGCTCTCTAGGCTCCAAGCATTTTCTTTCCAAAAATTCTCTGCCTTCTGATCGAAGCTTCCTGCGTTCCTTTGAGTTCCAACTAAAATCCCCCTTTCGACAGGAAGCCTTTCCCAGCTCCTCTTCATTCGGCTGCTTTCTTCTATTAATTAGGTCCCAATGACCTGTCTCTAACTTGTGAATACGTATCAGCTCCGCGAGGGCAGACACAGCCATTTGCCTCTTTTTGGGTGCCCGCCACTAGGCACAGGGCCGGCTGTGAAGTTTCCTAAACACTCACAATTTCACAAGCTATGATTTTATCTTCTCTCTTTTTCTTGGGCAAATTCATTACAACGAATCTGTCCTAACTCCCTGCTTTCTTCTCACGCCTTAAGCCCTCACAAACTCCCTTGCTTCCTCCCTCTCCTGAAAGTGCTTCCTCCCAAGATAACATTAACCTCTTCATTGCCTCTCTTCTCTGGAGAATATCTTTGAACACTCCTCCTCTAACCACCTGATCCTAGTTCTTCTGGGAGTTTTCTTTCCTGTTATACCTCCTCTGTGTCTCCCCAGGAGCTCCCAGGCTCCTTTGATGGCCTAACAGGCAAGTCACAAACCAGACCTATGTGTTTTGATTCTGGGTTCTCTGTTCTTCTCCCTCTACACTCTCTCTCTTGGATTGATTTAATTATCATCTCTGCAGGTCGTTGCCAGATCTCTTCAACCAGCTGCAGCTCAGTGAGACTCTCAACAGACTCCTTCATATCAGCCAAACATCTGGGTACATCTCAGCTCCAAGAGAAGAAGGCAGAGAGATCTCAACTCCAAGAAAAAATGGCAGAGTAATCTCCATTCTGAGGAGAAAAAAGCATAGGGAGCTCAGCTCCAAAGACTCTGGTTTTGATGCAGGTTTTTAGCTGGGTCCTCCTCCTCCCAACAGTGCTGCCTTCCCTGGAAGACCCCAAATCAGGGCTCTCCTCCAGTGGACCCGAGACCAAGACTTCTGACCCCGTCTGCCTCTCTCCCCAAAGTCCTGATCTCCAACATCTGGAATACCGTTGTTCCTGGAATGACCTTTTTTCTGCCCTAGCCTCCTCCCAGCCTTTCAAATCCCACCCAGGGCTTGAATTTCACCTGAACTTAAGCTTCCAAGACTAGTCACCCCACCCCCAAGAGACCACCACCTCTCCTCTTCCTCCAGGACTTTCCTTTCTCTTTCTCTCCCTCTTCCCCTCCATGTTCTCAGGATCTGTGATGCTGTACTTCACAGGTGACTCTGCCTTTCCCCTGGTTCCTGCCCCTCCTCTCTGCCTCTTTGCCCCCAGTCCCTCTGTCTCTGCCTCCCATTTTCCCTGGATTCCACCTTCTACCAAGTAGAAGAAAGGTCCCCTTCTCTAAGTTCCTGTAATTCGACTTGGGTATATTGGGTTTCTAGGAAACAAGGACACAACATGGATTAAGTGCCTACTAAGGGTCCCCTCCTGGATCGCTAGGGACGAGGACCCAGACCCTGTAGAGTTACCCGGGATGGACAGAGAGTTCCCACAAAAGAGCATCCACTAGGAAGAAAATGGCAAAGTACTCCAGTGTCTTTGCTAAGAAAACCCAAGGACAGCATTAGAATGCTAACAGAGGACCTCGGGTCAGAAGGTACCCAACATGCAAGTGGGGAAGGGCAGGGGGTGAGGACAGGAGGCTCCAGCGGGCCGGAAGCAACCAGGCCGGAGCTGAAGGGAAGCTCGGCTGCGGATGCATCCGGAGAGGAAAGCAGAGTCCGGATGGGAAGAGCCATGGGTGGTCACTCCATCCCCTCCTGTGGCCATGCATCCTTTAGCGCAGACGGGGCAGCCCTCAGGGTCCGTGAGAAAGGCAGAACCGGGGCAACATCTCAGAAATGACAGGACGAGATTCTGAATCCAAGGCAAACTGGTCCACATCACAGCAAGACAACATATGTTCTAGCCACTGATGTAGAAGAGGCCAGATGAATCTTAGGAAAACCTAAAGATCTTCTAGAAATAACCCTGGGGTGGATCCTAGAGAGGCCTTGAGGTCCTGCCCAGGCATTCTGGGAAGTGGCCATGTCCCTGCCCAGTTTCCCCCTCAGCCCAGGGTCTCAAGTTCCAGGGGATTTTCATCACCTTCTTTTCAGCTTCCTTCTCTGTGCTGTGTCCCTCACCTAGAGTGCAAACTACTGGGGTAAGGTTGTCTTTCTTCTGTATTTGACTCCCCAGTGTTCGGGACAGTGCCTGGTACACAGTAGGTGCTTAATAAGTATGGACTGATCACTGACTACCCAAACAACCTCATCTGAGTGTCTTATCTCTTCTTTTGCTTTGAAAATTGAGGGCGAGAAACTGAGCTACCTCTCCTCCCACTTTCCTTTCAGACATCTTGAAAGAACATCTAATAGACATCTTAAACTGAATTTATGGAAAATGCAACTCATCATCTTTCCCCCTAAAGTCTCTCCTGCCCATCTGGACAACACATCCTCCCAGTACCCCAAGCCTCTTAGCCTTGACTCCCAGTCTCCCCCTTAGCCAACAACGGCCAGGTTATTTTTACACAACCTCCCCTTCTGTGCTGACACTGCAGCCGGCTTGGTGCGGGCCCCCATCACCTCACCCTGGACTCTTACAGCGGCTGGGGGGTCAGTCTGCTTCAGGAAACTCCTCACTCCCAGGCATCCCCCATTTGGCCAACAGAGAGAAGAGCCTGATTTCCGGCCCTCCCCATTACTCCCCAGCTCCGGAAACTCCGGTGGCTCCAGGATCGGGCACAAAGGCTTCCTCCATCCAGCCCCTCATCAGCTACATATCACCCTCTTTTTCGGCCTTCTTATGCCTTTCTTCCCACCCCTGGGTCTCTTGGATCCAGTGAGCCTGGCCTCCTCTGGGCTCCAGAGCCATTCTCTATTCCCAACGTGGCTGGAACGCTCTCCCTCCTCATTTCTGCCTCCTGGAGGTCCCACCTTCCCGGGAAGCCTTCTACAGTTCCCCTTAATTCTCCTGTTTTCCTATTGTTATTTATGTATATTTATTCCTTACTCTGTGTGTATTTGTTTACATCTTGTCAACTCCATTAGAGTGTAAGCTCCATGACTAAAGGGACTGTCTTCAGCTTCTCTTCCCCACCCCACCCCCAATCTCCGGGGCTTCCCACAGTGCTTGGGATACAGTAGGCTTTGAAAGGTAGTTATTATCATCCTCATTCTTACAGAGAAGGAAACTGAGGCAGAGGGTACCAGTTGACCTTTTAACTACAAATGACAATTGCACATACATGATAATTCCATTCGAAGCTCTTTCCCTGGTCTATGCTTCTTTCTGAAAGTTCTCCTGTTCCCTTCTAGGCTTTCTGAAAAAACTCCCACCGCTTTCTTTCCTCTGGAGGTGGGGCAGGGGCACTCCCCGGAGGAGAAGACATCCTCTCAGAACTTAGGGGACGGGATCCTGGGAATCAGAAAGACCCGAGTACCGATGTGACCTCAGACACATATTAGTCGGTGATCCTGGACAAGACACTGAATCCCTGCTTCCACTTCCTCAACTGAGATAACACAGGGTTGTTGGGAAGACGGTCCATAGTGGATGGTGGGACAGCAAACTGCCTCCATTTTGATTCATGATAATTCTTTGCCTGAAAGCCTGAGGCTTCTTAGATGGGTTCAGAAGGTCTCCTTCAGAAGCTCCCTCAGCCCCACGTTATTAAAGAAACCTCCCAGGACGGGAAGAGTTCCACGAACTCCCCCCTTCCCCTTATCTACCAAATGGGCAAGAAACAGAAGCTTAACAAACTCCAATGGACCAGCTGCTACTTAAAGATACACTTTCCTCTGTAGTTGAGGTTCACAAGTTCAGTTCAATCCAAATCTTCCCGATTTAGGGGTGTTCAAAGCCCAGCAGTTGTTTGCCACTTCTTCCTGCAGCTCATTTTCCAAACAGGGTTAAGTGACTTCTTCAGGGTCACACAGTATGTGAGTTGGTATCTGAATTTGAATTCAGGTCCAGGCTAGTTTACTTTCCACTGGGCCACTTAGCTGCTAAAGGCCTTTGAACAACGGAAGCTTTCTGTCTTTCTTTTTAAATATCCTATTCTATTTTTCCCCTTGCGTAAGGGTCCTGAATCAAGGAGTTAAGAAAGAACACATATGCATGTTGTGGAATAGATGTGAACGTGTCTATCTTATTACCTGCGTGTGTATATATGCAAATACACACACATGTGTGTATACATACATGTATAAGTATAAACAATAAATATACCAATATACACACACCTACGTAAATACACACTTCCATACGTCGTCTCCAAACTAGGACCCAAGTGTGAACACCTACTGGGGACTGGCTCACACTCCCGTGAATTTAAAAAACAATACCTGCCGTGTCCCTGTCTGCTGGACCCTGCGCTCCCTTACTCTGGGCCTCCCCCACAACGTCCCTGACAATTCTTACAGCGGGATCAGAGGAGACCCTATTTCTGTGCTCCTGGCTCCTGGGAGATGCCCCCAAACCAGCGCCCAAAGCCGGGCCAGTCTTCTCCCATCTTCTCCCCTCCTTCCCCTGGACTTAGGGACACTAGGCTCTGGCTGAGCCTTGACCAAGACCCTCCATCCCATAACTCTGGCATCCAGGGGCTTCTCCATTCCCTCCTTCCCTGGGCCCCCCCAGCCTCCTTCTCAGCTAAAGTCTCATCTTCTGACAAAAGAGCCTTTCCTGGTCCCCAAACTGGTGGCACCTTCCCTAGTACAGAGCGAGTGTGGACACACCTGCTGAGATGTTTGTTCCAAACTGGACTGTTAGCTCAGGGAGGGCAGGGACTGTTACTTTTTTAACCTTCCTTCCTGCCAGCCTTGCCAGGGACCCTGACAGGAGGAAGCTTCCTGGGCTCCCTTGGGCTCCCCCTGCGCTGACGCTGCTCAGCTTTGGCCAAGGACCGCACTCACCTGGGATGAGGTTCTCTGGCTGCCAGGGGCCATGTCTCTGGTTCTAGAGCCTTTGGTCCGCAGACCGAGCTGGAGAGGGAGGAGATTTTGTCTTCACTTTCCCTTCCTGGGCTGGATGTTGACCTGCTCAGAATTACAGAGAGTTCAGAAGAGGTACAATGGCCCTGCCCTGCCCCCAGGGAAGAGGCTGCACCCCAGGGGGCAGCAGGAGGGGTCAGGCCTGGAAGTGAGCTGCATCTGAGCAGGAAGAGGACCTGCCTCCACGCTAACTCCTTTTCTTCCTCATGTCCCTCACCCAGCCTCCTGCAGTGGCCAGGAGTAGAAGGAGCTTTGGGATCTTAGAGCAAATGAGAACAGAGAGAGCCTCAGTGAGCCCTGACCAGAGCTCCCCCTGCATCTAATACTTTGTGTAACATAGGAAGATTCGGGGGTTGTGACTTAATGGTAAAGTGGGGGACAGCACCCCGGGACCTTTGGGATGTGACGGGGGCTGAGCATGGAGCAGCAGGAGGGGGCAGCCCCAGGAGCCAGGCCGGGAGGGAGTCTTCCCCGGGAGAGCCGCCAGACACTGTCCAGGAGGTCAGGGGGGAGGCAGGGTCTCAATGGAAGCGGGGCCGGGAGGGGTCCTGGCTCAAACCTACCTGGGACTGTACGTGCAGAGCAGCTGTTCAGAAGGCAAAGAGATCTCGACTCAGAGAGATGGAAGCAGAGAGATCTCGGCTCAGAGAGATGGAAGCAGAGAGATCTCAGCTCAGAGAGATGGAGGCAGGGAGATCTCGGCTCAGAGAGATGGAGGCAGGGAGATCTCGGCTCAGAGAGATGGAGGCAGGGAGATCTCGGCTCAGAGAGATGGAGGCAGGGAGATCTCGGCTCAGAGAGATGGAGGCAGGGAGATCTCGGCTCAGAGAGATGGAGGCAGGGAGATCTCGGCTCAGAGAGATGGAGGCAGAGAGATCTCGGCTCAGAGAGATGGAGGCAGGGAGATCTCGGCTCAGAGAGATGGAGGCAGATCTCAGATCTGAAGGAAGGAGGCAGAGAGATCTCAGCTCAGAGGGAAGGCAGGATAATCTGGCCTGTGGGGAAAAAAAATAGAAAAATTTCCGTTTAAAGAAGACAGAATGATGTTTCAAGTTCCTGTTTTCAGCCAGCCCGTTCTGGGAGGGTCCTCCTAGTCCCCGAAGCCCCACCTGCCCAGCCCCGAGGCCCCCAGCACGGCCCCTTTCCTCCAATCACACCCAGGACCAGGACCTCAGGCCCCGCCCGCTTCTCCTCCCCAAGCCCTGCCTCCGTCACGTGTACTGTCTTGGCCACTGCGATGGCCCCTTCTCCCTCCACTGCCTTTCCCAGGCCTCCAGAAGCCGCCCCAAGGCTCCGATTCCACCTGGGCCCCACCCACCGGCTGGTCAACCTCCCTCCCTCCCTTCTTCTTCTTCTCCCATTCCTTTCCTCCCCCAGCTCGGGGACTCAGCCCCTCCCCATGAAGCTCAGGATCTTCCAGCTCTCCCCGCTACGTGCCCCTCCTCCAGCCCTCGCCCCCTCAGGCCTCCCTGTGCCCCCTGCCCCTGGAGCCCAGCCTTGCGCTTCCGACTTCACTTTCCGGGACCCTGCCAGCATTTGCTCCCCGACCTGTCTCGCTCCTGCCCTCACCAAGGAGCTTTCCCTCCATCTCCCTCTTCCCCAGCTGGAGCACAGCTGGATCCTCCAGGGCAGGCCAGGAAGTCGGGACACCTGGGGCCCGGGGCACACGATCCGGCTCGGGTTATAAGCCTCCCTTCTCATTTCTCTGAGCCTTGACATCCCCTCCGAGAGCAGGCGCTTGGCTGCTACCTGGCACAACAATTGTAGTGTATCTCCGGGGAGCTCCCACTTGTTCCCTCTCCACCCCTCCAAACCCGGGCCCTAATGGGGAGAGGAGAGGGGCAGAAAGCTGGGCAT
The DNA here is from genome assembly GCF_016432865.1 of Antechinus flavipes. Classification (NCBI taxonomy): domain Eukaryota; kingdom Metazoa; phylum Chordata; class Mammalia; order Dasyuromorphia; family Dasyuridae; genus Antechinus; species Antechinus flavipes. Next base: position 631,142,736 of record NC_067400.1, on the reverse strand, counting down.
CCTGGTCCTGGAGCACGGGGATGGCAGGAAGCCTGGATGGCGGCCGGAGGCCAGAGGGGAAGGTTGCCAGAGGAGGTGCAGGGAGCTCAAACCCCACGAGGAGATCCTTAGTGATCCTCCTTTTCTTTTGCTTCTTTCTCTTAACTTTATGTTGCAAAGAACAGTATTGGACAGGGACCTGAGGGTGCCAGGACTGGGGAGGGTAACCCTAGGGCATAGATTGGCACACCCCAGAGCAGTACCGGAGCAGAGCAGGGTTTCCTCTGGGTTCTGCTTAGCCGAATTGGAGAGAGAGGGAATGTTTGGGAAGCAAATAAAGCCAAAAGAAGCAGTTTACACGTGTATATTTATGTGTGTATGTCTATGCATCTTTTACGTGTACACATATACAGACACACGCAGCTCAATGGTCTCCACATCTTGGATTCCACACTTTTTCCAGAAAGATTTGGCTGCAGAGGCTTCCCCATTTGACCACTTCCCTTTCTCTTAGAGTCTCCAATGCTTTCTGTTCAGAAGCCTTTAATTTTAGGTAATCCAGCAGATCCTTTTATCCTCTGTAACTATCTCTGTCTCCAGTTGGGTTAAGATCACATCTCCTTCCCAGAGCTGGCAGAGGTTCAGGATCTGTTTCCTGTCTACTTTATAACATTGATGGATTCTTAACTCCTGCCCCAGCCCAGTAAGCCCCTCTCTCTCTCTCTCACACACCCTCTCACACACATATACATCATACACTCACATACACACACACATCCCATGCATTTCCTTACGTGAGATTGTCCCAATGTGTAAAATCTCACTTGAGCTTTTCCAGTTTTCCTCTTTTGACTCACTTTCTGAGCTCACTACAAGCCTTCCCCTCGCTCTGCAGGGGTGCACGTCTTCCTCAAGGAGGAAGCCCTTGGCGTGTCCCCCTCACACCGAGTAAATGCCCCTGCTTGCTTTGGGGATAATTTGAATCCCTTCAGAGACGACAGCACAACTCAGGCCCCACATCCCAATATATCTCATGTACCCCAACATTTCTGGCCCCTACTGTGGTACAAAGTCTTGACGGAACCTTTCCAGCTTGAGGTAAGCTCGTTCCCTTCCTGCTGGCAAACGCAGTAGCCGGCCAGAGAGGCTGGGGAGAAGCCCAGAGCTCTTGTTCCTGCCCATTTAGGCTTCCTGAACCCCACTCCACTGGAGACGCTTGTGTCTCCTCTCCTCCCCATGGGATGGATACTTTATCTGGGTCTGAGAAGTGACCAACCCCTAATGTCAATGCTGAGATGAATGAAGGGCCTTTGGAAGCGCGTTCCCCAAAAGCCTCCCAAGGTCCCCACGGGTCTGCTCAGCCACAGGCAGACACACCATAACTTGATTCTAACACAGTGTTGCGCGTTGGCCCTCTTCAGGAACAAAGGATCAAAGGAGCAGGAAAGACTTTATATTGGACACGCTCGGCCCCTTTTTGGATCCTTTCAGGAGAGTTCCACACCCCTAAGTTCCGCACCCTACAGGATCCTCGTTTGGGGAATGGAAGGAACTGCAAGCCAAGGAGGCTGATGCCCTCCGCTACGTTCCAGACCAGGAAGCCGGTGCTCAGAGGGTTAGGAGGCCCAGGAGGCCGCTGCTGAGACGCTTCTAAAACCAGTCCCCAAGTCGGGTCTCTGTGTCCCCAGGACGAGATCCTGCGCTCCAACCCACCAAGGCCTCTCTGGACAGCGCCTTCCCCGACCTGCTGGCAGCTCACTCACCTGGATAAGAGCTCCTCCTGCCTCTCTACTCTGGCACCCCTGCCACTTCCCCGTGCCGAAGCGGGGAGATCAGATCTTCTCTAACTGGAAGCCCTGGAATAAGAGAGGGATGAGACGGAGAAGATCAGGCCTCCACAGGGAAAGGCGTGTGCAAGCAAACAGTGTACGCAGGGCCCACCAAGGACGCCTTCTATGGGACTTAGGGTGGCGGGGATCATGCAGCTTATCTGGAATCAGAAAATTCCCCCATTATTGACCTCTTTCATAGAATGGGCACACTGCACAGCCTTGGATACCTAGAACTTGGAAGCTGCTGGCCCTGCCGTGCTCAGAGGTCTGATCCTGGAGCCAGAGACACAAATGCAAGTCAACCTCAGACATGTGGCAGGTGTGTGCTCCTGCGCAAGTAACTGCACCTCGGTTCTATCAACTAGGAGACGGGGATAACAATACTGTTAGGTTCACAGGACTGCTGTGAGCAAAAAAAATGATAATGAGTATAAAACTCTTTGCTTGATCCTGGACCTAAAACAACTCTGAGAAAATGCTTATTCTGTTCCCTGCCTTTCACTGGACTGGAATTTGAGGGAAAGATAAAGAAAGGATAAGGACAAACTTGCTTTGCCGAGGGAATTAGGAAGGAGCTAGCAAGTTAGTAGCCAGAGTAACCAGAGGAAAAGGTTCTTGCCCACAGAAAGCAGGTTCTGGGAGGTATCCAGCATGATCTCCTTGTACAGCTCTTTCTGAGAATGGTCCAAGAGCCTCCACTTCTTCTGGATGAAATCCACAGCTATATCCTCAAATGTCACTGACTCCTAAACCATCAAAGTCACAAGATTTTGAGAATTCATCTGGCATAACCCTCATCAACTTCAAGGAGGTAACTGAAGCCAAGAAAGGATCTGCCCAAACTCAGAACCTCTAAGAGTATCAGAGCCAGCACTTGAAACCACAGTCAATAACAGTCCAATAGGACTTTGAAAAAAGCATTTTATATTTGAAGAGAGAATCACATCGAAATAATAAAACTTGGACAAATGTTTTATTATTTCGATGTGATTCTCTCTTCAAATGTCTGAATATGGAATTGCTTCTCCTTATAGAATCGAAGAGTATGTACTCCCTCGGTGAGTTAATTAAGAGAATCTGTGGAGAAATCTAGAAGGTGGGAACTCCTCATCAGAAATGTCAAACGTGATCATGTTAACAAAAATCCCATGAAATCTTTGTTGAGAAGTTGACAAGTACTGTATCTTCTAGGGTAGGAGAAGAAGGGAGGCAGGAGAGAGGAACATTACTAATGATTTTTGGGGGTATAAACCAGGATTTTTTTTTTAGATCTTCTGTGTATATATACTTTTATATAAAGCTTTTTATTTTCAAAACACATGCATATATATTGGATTTAACATATATTTCTACCATGTTTAAAGTATATTGAACTACTTGCCATCTAGGAAAGGGAGTGAAGGAACGTGGGGGGAAACTGGAACACAAGGTTTTGCAAGGGCTAATATTGAAGAATTGTCCACGCGTGTGTTTTGAAAAAATAAAAAGCTTTAATAAAGGAAAACACACACACACACACACACACACACACACACAGTTTTCAACATTCACTCTTGCAAAACCTTAAATTTTTTTCCCTCCTTCCCCCCCCCCAAAAAAAGGGAAACTCTCCCCTAAAGGGCAAGTTATCCAATATATGTTAAACATGTACAAGTCTTCTATACACATTTCCATAATTTAATAATATTTTTGAGGCAACAGAAATTAAGCAATTTGTACTGGATCACATAGCTAGTAAGTGTCTGAGACTGGATTTGAACTCCTGTCCTCCTGAATCTAGAGCCAGTTCTCTATTTACTTCACCACCTAGCTGTCCCAATTACTAGTAGTTTTTAAGAAGAGAGTAATTATTATGTAAAAAATGGGGCCAAAATAAATGTTATGTAGATCCCAGTGTAGAGGACATGCTATACCCTCAGTGTGAGCCCTCGACTAGCTTATGAAAATTAATAACATAAACTTTTTCTAAAATCCTAATGTAAGTATGTTCAGACTTACTGGGCCAACAGAAGAGATACTTGCCTGTATATATTCTTTGGACCCAAGTTGCTGTTTTGACTAATTCTATTTTTAACAGATCCTGTGGCTGAGCTGCTGTCTGAAAAAGATTCCTTTTTTAGCAGCCTTAGCATTCCTAACGTAACTTAGAGCCAAAATTATGGTATATAAGCTTTCTTCTTCCTGACCCTAATTGCCAATTAGATGCCCATGCTATTTGGCCTTCTGGCTTTGGTGAAATAAATTACAGAGAATCCTGTGTGAGTGTTCTTACTGGAGTAAGAACTCATCAAAAAGCTCTCCCAAAGGGTCAGCTTCTTTTTTTTTTTAATCTGGGATAAAGTGACTTGCCCAGAGTCACACAGTTAATAAGTGTTAAGTATCTGAGGTCGGATTTGAACTCAGATACTCCTGATTTCAGGGCCAGTGTTCTATTACTGTACCATCTAGCTGCCCCAAAATACGAGTTTCTTAAAATGTGGGTTGCAACCCCATATAGGTTCTCCTAGCTGAATGTGGGGGAATATGAAATTATGATTTATTATCAGTAGATGTAGACCTATTTTACATACCAATATATCTAGGATCATATAAAAATTTCTCAGATGAAAAAGGGTCAAGAATGGAAAAAATTCGGAAGCCTTCTTCTAAATGAAAACATGAAAAGGATTCTCCAGAAATATTACTTATGGTCACAACTCTTCAAATAATCTTACTCTTGAGGGAAGTTGAGACAAGATGATAGATAAAAGGAAGCAAATCACCTGAGCTCTATCCCAAACCTGTCCAAACACTTTTAAATGATTCTATAAAACAATTGCTGAAATGGCAGTGCCCTCAAAAGGTAGGGTGAAATAATATTCCAGCCAAAGACAACTTAAAAGTTTGGCAGGAACCGTCTCACCTGGATGAGAGAGCACAGTTAAGCACAGGCCAGGCCCCGGCAAACCAGAAGGTCTGAGAGGCATTGATTCAGCAGCAACACTATCTATTCTCAGAGATCTCAACCCCCAAATAAAGAAGGGTTGTTGACACCAGGGGCAGGACTGTCTATACTCAAATACGGATAGCAGTCCTGGGTGGCAGTCCCACTGTGAAGAGCACTAACACATGACAGCTTGCAATGGAAGAACTGAAACTTACAGGTCCCTAGAAGTATCTCTGAAAACAACTGCAAAAAAACCCTGAAGTTTGGTACAATGTATCCTCCACCCTGGAAGCAGAGCTCAACTTTAATGAAGCATTTAAAGGCAAGAAATAGACTGGGAAAACTGAGCAAACAACAGAAAAAAATCCTCACTATAGAAAATTACTGTGGTGGCAAACAAGATCAAAACATATACTCAGAAGAAGATAACAAAGTCAAAACTCCAACGTTCAAAACCCACAGAAAAATATAAATTATCCTATAGAAGAACTCACAAAAGATTTGGAAAGTCAAGAAAGAGACATAAAATAAAAATTGAGAAGAAAAATGAGAGAGATGCAAGAAAATCATGAAAAAAGGAATCAACAGATCAGTAAAGGGATAAGCATAAAAAAATTAAACACAAACACAAAACAAAATAAGTCAAATAGTAAAAAGAAGTACCAAAAACCAATGAGAAGAATGCCTTGAAAAGAAGAATTGGCCAAGTGGAAAAAAAAAAAAGGCACAAAAACACTCTGAAGAAAACAATTCCTTCAAAATCAGAATTGAGTAAATGAAAATTACTGATTCTATAAGAAAGCAAAAACAGTTAAACAAAATCAAAGAATGGAAAAATAGAAAACAATGTGAAATATCTCACTGGAAAAACATCCAGGATGGATCATTTTAAAATTACTGGACTAGGGCAGCTAGATGGCATAGTGGATAGAGCCCTGAAGTCAGAAGGACCCGAGTTCAAATTCTACCTCAGACACTTAACACTTCTTAACTGTGTGATGCTGAACAAGTCACTTAACCCCAACTGTCTTGCAAATGAAAAAAAAGAGTCTATAGACATCATCTTTCAAGAAATTATTAAGAAAAACTGCCCTGAAATTCTAGAACCAGAAGGTTAAAAAAAGAAATTGAAAGAATCAATCCTGAAAGAAATCCCAAAATGAAAACTCCCAGAAATATTAGCAAAATTCCAGAGCTCTCAATATCAAGGAGAGAATAGTGTAAGCAGTCAGAGAGAAGAAATTCAAGCCTCATTGAAGCCATAGTCAGGATAATATGAGATTTAGTAGCTTTTACATTAAAGTACTGGAGGGCTTGGAATTTGACATTCTGCAGTGCAAAAGAGCGTGGATTACAACCAGAATCCCCTACCACCAAATAGTATAATCCTGCAGAGGGAAAATAGATATTCAATGAACTACAGCACTTTCAAGCATTCTTTTTTTTTTTTTTTTTAGGGTTAAAACAATCATTTTTATTTTTTTTTAATTTTATTTTATTTAATAATAACTTTATATTGACAAAATCCATGCCAGGGTAATTTACTTTCAAGCATTCTTAATGAAAAGACCAGAGCTGAATAGAAAATTTGGCTTTCAAATACAAAACTCAAGAAGCATAAAAAGGTAAAGAAGGAAGAGAAATAAGGGATTTAACAACATTAAACTGTTTACATTCTTACATGGAAAGATGCTACTTGTAACTCATAAAACGTTTCTCATTGTTAGGGCAGTTAGAAGGAATATAAAGGGGCAGCTAAATGGTATAGTGGATGGAGTCATTTACTAGCTGTGTGACCCCAGACAAGTCATCTAACCTCAATCTCCTCCTCCCTAGGCCTACCAAAGGAGTATATATAGACAGAGGACATAGACGTGAGCTGAATATGAAGAGACAATATTTTAAAATATATAATTAAGGGATAAGAGAAATGCACTAGGAAAAAGGAAAAGTAGGTACCATACTCTGTTCAATGTTCTCTTGGTTCTACTCACTTCACTTAGCACCAGTTCATGTAAGTCTCTCCAAGGCTTTCTGAAATCATCTTGCTAATCTCAACTATTCTTTAAAACAATTTGAAACTATACTCAAAGGGCTTCAAAACCATACTTATTCTTTGATCTTATAAGACCACTAGTAGGTCTGGATCCAGAAAAAGGTTTTTAAAATAAAGGGAAAAAGAACTTATAAAGAGAGAAATATTTATAGCAACTCTTTTGGTGGTAGCAAGGAATTGGAAATTGAGAGGATGCCCCAAAATTTGGGGAATGACAGAAATTATGGTATGTGATTGTGATGGAATGCTATGAGTCAATGCCACTTTAATTTTTTTTAAATTTTATTATTATTCTTACTAGTTATGCTGAGGCAATTGGGGTTGAGTGATTTGCCCAGGGTCACACAACTAGGAAGTGTCAAGTGTCTTAGGTCAAATTTGAACTCAGGTCCTTCTGATTTCAGGGCTGGTGCTCTATCCCCCTAGCTGCCTTTCCAATGGTACTTTATTTTATTTTAATTTATTTTTGGTACTTTATTAAAGAGTCCATGGTCCCCCTTAGATGAAGTCTTCCTCATGATCTGAGATGCCTCCTCCTTCCAGGGTCCTATTTTTATAGGGCTAGATGTCCAGACATTCAAGAACAGCTCTACTAACTACACAATAATTCCTTTGGCTGATTGCTAAATGTTGAACAGACTAAAATAAGCAAAATATTATGTCGGCAGGTCACTGGGTGAAGTGAGGACTATGCCCACACAAGATGGACAAGCTTCTCCTTAGGTTGGGCGGGAGGAAATGGTCCAGGCTACCACAGTCAGTGATTAAGCAGTTATAAGATGGTCACCTGCTCCTATTGAACAAGGAGTCGGTCAGCAATCTTTGGGAGCTGGGTGGGGTAAGTGTGGGTGGGGTGGGCAGAGGGGTGGGGCATGACCCCCTGGATCCCCTCCAGACCCTTCTCCCCCAAAATTTCCAGTTGTTTCTCAACCCCACTCCCTTCCACGTGGAGCCTGCTCTAGGGACCCTCATTCCTTCTCCAGATGAGTCACTCTTCCACCAGGGAAAAGAGAAGGTTGGATAGTAACCATTTATAGAGTACTTGCTGTATGCCAGGCCCTGTATTAAGTGCTTTACAACAGTGATCTCATTGGGTGGGAGGGAAGAGCTGCTATTATCCTTGTTTTACAGAAGAAAGGAGATGAACAGGCGTCATGAGTTGAATTCCACAGAATCCTCACTCTTCCCCCAAACAGTACACAAGGCTGCCCGAAATCAAACCCCACACAAAACTAAGGACTCGGCTCCTCCTCATGCATTGGGACCCCAGCATTCCCCCCCATCCAACAAGTATGCACACTCACCAGCCTTTCTCCCACCGAAGCACACCTCCCCACACAAGGCGATCACAAGCTATTCAGACCCATGGTTGTGATGGGGTGAATAAGACCCCAGAAAGAGACCAGGCTACCCAGGGAGAGGCAGGCGGGATTCTCAGGGCCCCACAGTTACTGTATCCAGCAGAGGTTGCTGTATCTAATGAGGGTCATTGTATCCAGCAGAAGTTACTGTATCCAATAGGGGTCATGATATCCAATGGGGGTTATTGTATCTAGCAGAGGTTACTATATCCAATAGAGGTCACTGTCCAACAGAGGTTACTGTATCCAATGACAGTCATTATATCCAGCAGAGGTTACTTTATCCAATGGAGGTCACTGTAACCAGCAGAGGTTACTGTATCCAATGGAGGTCACTGTAACCAGCAGAGGTTACTGCATCCAATGGAGGTCACTGTGACCAGCAGAGGTTACTTTATCCAATGGAGGTCACTGTAACCAGCAGAGGTTACTGTATCCAATGGAGGTCACTGTAACCAGCAGAGGTTACTGTATCCAATGGAGGTCACTGTGACCAGCAGAGGTTACTGTATCCAATGGAGGTCACTGTGACCAGCAGAGGTTACTGTATCCAATGGTGGTCACTGTGACCAGCAGAGGTTACTGTATCCAATGGAGGTCACTGTGACCAGCAGAGGTTACTGTATCCAATGGAGGTCACTGTGACCAGCAGAGGTTACTGTATCCAATGGAGGTCACTGTGACCAGCAGAGGTTACTGTATCCAATGGAGGTCACTGTATCCAATGGAGGTCACTGTGACCAGCAGAGGTTACTGTATCCAATGGAGGTCACTGTGACCAGCAGAGGTTACTGTATCCAATGGAGGTCACTGTAACCAGTAGAGGTTACTCTATCTAATGAAGGTTATTCCTTTTCCATCCAAGGTATCACCCTTCCCTTCCCTAGTTAATCAAGGGTTCCTTAGGGACTTAGCCCTCTGTGAGCAGCCTAATTAAATCTTTGCCCCTTGATTGGGAAACGTTTAAACCTACCAATTCTTTTGAGACATCGGCTAGGATCCCCTATATGTCTGGGGGAGGCAGCCCTTGCATACCCTCAGTTACACAGAGGCACACGCACCAGCCCTCCCCCTTCACAGCACGCACACGCGTGCACTTACAATCTTAGTTAACAGGCACCCACGCACCGCAATCGCCCACAGACACACTCAGCGACGCGGTGCACACACGTCACAAACAGTTACACGGACCTCGCACATGCAATTGCACTTGTGCAAAGCTTGTACACACCGTTCCCTCAGACCCTCCCTCTCTAGCACACCCACGCACTCCCGCCCCCGCACACGTCCAAGCTTTCGGGGACGCTGCCACGCGTAATGACCCCAACTGGGCTCCCCGCGTGCTGGGGGAGGGGGAGAAGACACAAGAAAAGAGGGGGTTGCCAGGCTGCGTGGGGAGCCGGGGCCGCGCCTGCGCACTGATGCCCTCCTCCCCTTCCCCACTCACCGGTGCTGGAGAACGCAAAGGAACCAAGCCTCTGGTCCCCGGGGAAGATGCGCCTGCGTACCGCGAGACTCCCAGCATGCTCCGGGGCTCAGCGGCTGCCGGAGGAGGGGCCGAGACAGGGTATGACGTCACAGCGGGGCATTCTGAGACCGGGATGGCCTCCTGCTCAGAGCGCTCTGCTGGGGCATGGGGAGAGAAGTTGTGACGTCATTCTGCTCTGGGCTGCTTCTCCCACTCCCTTTTCTAGTTCCAGGCGGCAGTTTTATAGAGTATAAGCTCCTGGGGGAGCAGGGCCCGTCCTCTGTTAGACCCCTGCATTCAGGCCAGTGCCATGCACACAGTAGGCGCCTAATGGGGCTCCCTTGATGCTCCCCGCTCCCCTCCCCCCTCCTTCGTCCCCTCCCCCTCCCGTGAGAGGTGGTGCTGCCCTCAGCCCCTTCTTTTACGGACAGGGAAACTGAAGCAGAGGCCGGCCGCTTCATGCTCAACGTCCGCCCTCCCCCCCCCCCCCATCCCTTCCAGGAGTTAGAGGTATGAGGTGAAGGGGACAGAAGGCTGGGCCTGAGGCCAGTGGGCTCTGAGTTCAGATCTGGCCTCAGACCCCTGGGAGACTTGACCCTGGAGCAGTCCCCTCGCCTGTCTGCCTCATTTTCCTCCCCTGCACTCCCAAGATCAGAAGTAAACCCCCATTCCAGGTTGTGACAGTTTGTAGTGGACTGAGGGGATCCAGTGACTCCAGGTTGTAGCACCCCTAGTCCCACATTACAATAGAGCCTTTTCCCCTTCCCTTCCTGGGCCAGTCAGGCCAATCAGTGGACTCCCTGATCAAAGATTGCTCTTCTTGTTCGGGCTTTTCAGTCCTGACTGATCCTTCCTGATGCCATTTGGGTTTCCTGGCAAAAAGATATTGGAATAACTTCTAATTCCTTTCTACAGCTGAGGAAACAGGCAAATGAGGTCAACTGATCTTCCCCAATCAGACAAGTATTAAGTGAGGCTGAATTTGAACTCAGAACTCTCTAGTTCAGGCACTATCCAGCCACCATCTTTGTACAGTGGAAGCATCTGTCTCTCTCCCTCTCTCTTCCTTCCTTTTTTTTGTTCCTTCCTTAGCAGGCGGGTTGTTGTCCTTCCTTCTCAAAGAGGACCAAAATGACATCACTAGGTTACACTCCAATGACCACGTGGCTGACCGCTGGCAGAGGTCACCCACAAATAGTCCCTATGAACATTTGGGGGCCTTCTCTACTTTTATGCATCTCCTGTTTCTTTGGAGCTAATTCAATTCTGCTTTGTTCCATCTTGAGCCCAGGTGGCTGGCTCATACTCTAACTATTCTTTCTGGAGGCCAGGCATCACCCCAACCATTTGCACCTCCAGTCTGAGTAATGGAGGTATCTAAACCCCATTTCTCTCTTCCCAAATCATTGTGCAACTGAATCCCTAAATATTGGTTTGCCTGTTCAGGAAGAAAGAAAAATTTTGGCCTTATTAGTCCAGTATAACAAATCCCTGTCCAATTAAGAGGTAAGTGAGTATAAGCAGTTAAGCCACAGATCCAATAATGAGCCTTTAGAGCAGGTTGTTCCCTTGAAAATATGTCCTTCCCTTCACCTGAAGTGAATTCCCCTTCATTTCATTTTCTCTGCATATTTAATGGGGAATTGTTTGGGGTGTCAAAGGTTCTCTTTCCATATAGCTCCCCCCACCATGAAGATGCAAAACATGAAAAACGCATCTGAAGACAATATAGAGCTTTGATAAGTAAGTCAGGGGTCTAGGATTGGGGTTCCAGAGACAGCCCTGCTTTCCATCAACATACAGTGTAAAAGGCTCTAGGCAGATTAGTTCAACTTTTAGGGTCCTTTAAAATAAAAAAAAAAAAACTTAATCTAATCAGGGCATGATGAGATTCCCAGTTTTCTCTCAAAGAACAAAAGGCAAAGTGGGAGTGGTCCCAAGTACTTGAGCAAAGTAAGCCTTCAGATAAAGAAACTCTAGCCCCAGGAAGAAAAAGGGTTAAAAGATATTAATAGAAGCAACTCTTCTCTCCTTATTCATCTCCATGTTTTCAGGATTCAATGACAATGCCCTTCTGCTGTTCCTCACAGATAACTCTGCCGTTTCCCTGGATCCTCTCCCCCACCCTATGTTTTGCCTGCCCCCTTGTCTCTGCCTCCTAGTTTCACTGGATTAGTTCAAGTCTTGTCCAAAATCCCATCTTCTATAAGAAACTTTTCTTTTTTTTTAAATTTTTGAAGCTTTTTATTTTCAAAACATATGCATGGATAATTTGACAACATTAATCCTTGCATAGCCTTGTGTTTCAGATTTTCTCTTCCTTCCCCCACCCTCTCCTAGATGGCAAGCAATCCAATATATGTTAAATCAAATATGTATAAACATATTTATACAGTTCTCTTGCTGAACAAGAAAAATCAGATCAAAAAAAGAAAGTAAATGAGTAAAAAAACAAAATGCAAGTGGACAACAACAAAATGAGTGAGAATGCTATGTTGTGATCCACATTCAGTCCCCACAGTCCTCTCTCTGGGTGTAGATGGCTCTCTTCATCACAAGATCATTGGAACTGGCCTCCATGTTTTCATTGTTGGAAAGGGTCATATAATATCAGATTTGATCGTTATATAATATTGATGTTGTCATGTACAATGATCTCCTGGTTCTAATCATTTCACTTAGCATCAGTTCATGTAAGTCTCTCCAGGCCTCTCTGAAATCATCCCACTGATCATTTCTTATAGAACAATAATATTTTATAACATTCATGTACCATAATTTGTTCAGCCATTCTCCAACTGATGGACAGCCGCTCAGTTTCCAGTTTTTTGCCATTACAAAGATGTCTGCCACAGATATTTTTGCACATGTGCATCCTTTTTCCTCCTTTAAGATCTCTTTGGGATACAAACCCAATAGAAACACTTCTGGATCTGAGCATAGCACACTTTGATCGCCCTTTGGGCATAGTTCCAAATTGCTCTCCAGAATAACTGGATCAGTTCACAACTGCACCAACAATGTATCAGTGTCCCAGTTTTCCCACATCCCCTCCAAAATTTGTTCTTGTCTTTTCCTGTCATCTTAGCCAATCTGAGAAGTGTGTAGTGGTATCTCAGAGTTGTCTTAATTTGCATTTCTCTGATCAATAGTGATTTAGAGCACCTTCTCATATGATTAGAAATGATTATAATTTATAAGAAGCCTTTCTTGATCCATCTTCTCTGAGTTCCTGCAATTCACCTTAGATGTATCTGGTATATAGAAAACAAGGAAACAAACAGATAAACTATCTACTATGGGTTCCCCTCCTAGACCACTGACTTGATGTGGCAGAGTGGCTTATGTAGGTCAATGAAACTAGGATCTCTGACATGCAGGTGGACAAGTTATAGTGCAGAGTTCTGGTAAAAGAAAATCTACTAAGGAAGTAAACAGCAAACTGCTCCTGTTCCTTTGTCAAGAAAATCCAAGAATAATATTAAAATTATAAAAGATGAGCCTCTCAGGCCAGAAGGTGCCCCAATGAACTGGGGAAGAGCAAGGGGTGACAACAGGGAGTTCTAGAGCCTGAAGGCCAAGGCTGAAAGGAATCTTGGCTGTGGATGTATCTGGAGAGGAAAGCAGAGTTCAACTGTGAAAATTCATGGAGTATGTGAGCCTGGAACCTGAGCTCTATGAACCCAACTATACTGGAATTGAGCAAACAGGAGATACAGAGTCAAATCCAATCTCTTGGGAATCAGTGTACTGAAATGGATGGAATGGGAGATCAGGTGATCACTGCATCTACTCCTGTAGGCATGCAGACCTTAGTAGGACTCGAGCAGCCCTTAGAGTCAAAATAGGATCGTATCATCCCAGAAATGATGGAACGAGGCCTGCTTGAATCCAAGCCAAACAGTTCAACAAGACAAGACTATATTCCAGCCACTGATGTAGAATAGACTACAGTTGTTGAGTATATGCCCATCAGTTGGAGAATGGCTGAATAAGTTATGGTATATGAATATAACGGAATATTATTGTTTTATAAGAAATGAGCAGCAGGAGGATTTCAGAGAGGCCTGGAGAGACTTACAAGAACTGATGCTGAGGGAAGTGAGCAGAACCATTGTACATGGCAACAATGAGTTTGTATGATGATCGACTGATGGATGTGGCTCTTTTCAACAATGAGGTGATTCAGGTCATTTCTAATGGAGAAAGCCATCTGAATCCAGAAAGAGGACCATGGGATTGAATGTAGATCACAACATAGTATTTTTACCTTTTTGTGGTTTGCTTGCTTTTTGGTTTTTTCTCATTTTTTCCTTTTTGATTTGATTTTTCTTGTGCCGTGTGATAAATGAGGAAATATGTTTAGAACAATTACACATGTTTAACTTATATTTGTTTACTTGCTGTTCGAGAACAGCAACTGCTTCTCAGTCTCCTTGTATCATCCTCTCCCAAGAGGAGATTCATTCTGCAGGTCTGGGTTGGATCTCCAGCAGCCACTGTCAGATGGCTCCTGTATATTCCAACAGCTCTCATGTATTACAACATCTGGATATCATACAAGACAGTACCCACAACTGCAAATCTTTGGTATGCTAGAGTGTCATCTATTTCTCTAACTTGCCATATGTAGAATCTTTGTTTGGCAAATGCACTTGGTAGCTAATGCTCTTCCATTTCATTTTCTTCCAATTTCCAGTAGATTGATAGGATTCACTTTTTCAAAAATTCTTTTTTTTTTTTTTTGGAGAAATTTGCTTTCTTTCAGATAATAATTTCTTAACTTTTTTGTCATTTTAATTTTCTTTAAGATATCTGACTTATCCTCTACTTGTAAGGTATATTTTACTTTTAGCTTCTATTCTGTCTATTATTGAATTTGTAGATAAGTAAGAAAGAGACGTTCTCTTATTTTCTGCATTACAAGATCTGTAATTATCAACTGTATACAAGGAAAGAGTCCAATTTTGAATAAAGCCTGGGTTGAATTGAGACTATGTGAGCTCAAATGTGTAACTGCCATTGATGATCTATCAGGTAGAATTTGAGAATTTTCCTAAATCACTTCATTACATTCTTTAAGTAATGACTTTTCAAAGCTGTTAAGATTAAGAACTTCCTAGATAAAGAGAATTTATAGTTTCCTTTGTTCATTTCCTAAACAAAAAGTTATTGATATTATTAGTATTAATTTTAAAGCAAAATATACCTGATTGCATGTATAAATTTCTAAACATTATAAGACATATTCAAATAGTTTAATTCATCATTTCACAACATCTAGATGAAAAGAGGATTTACTGTCCTAAGAATACCATTGGATCAGCCTCAAAGAATTATTTTTCAAATGACCATATTTCAGAATAAAAGAATTATTAGAATCATAATGACATGAATAACATAAACTTATTGGCAATCAAATAATTAAGTTGAAAGTATTTCTGAATTGTCTTACAAAGAAAATCATTTTAAACATTTATCACTTTGACACTCTAGAATGATTGCATTCAGATACCAGTACAGTCATTCTGATTCAATGATGCTTTCAATTTTCTTCATTTTATCTAAATGTATTGCCTGAATGTCTCATTTTCAGAGTATGTTTTATTAAGGAATGATCCACCAAGGAAAGTCACAAATTACAGTATCCTAAAAGGAAAACACATGGGACTTTCAATGAGACCACATAATTTCATTTCCATCAAACAGTGAGGGATTTTATTATCTCCAGAATATCAATTTTTCCTAAAAGCCATTTCTATTAGTAGACAAGTGTTTACTATTAGTTTTAGAGTGGCCATGAGTGTGAATGGAGAAAGGGAATAATCCTGGGACCTCAGGAATGAGGCAAAAAAGGGCCTCTTGGATACTCCCAGAAAGGGCTTGGTTCACTGAGGCCAGAAGAGCTTCTTCTGCTTTCCACATGACCCATCTTTCTAGGCACACTCCCTCAGACTCCTCTTCCTGTGTTGGAATCTTTACAAACTGCTAACTCATTAGAGTTGATAGATTATTGATCTGATCTTACAAGGAAATATTTTGGGCCAGAACTTGAAACAAGATTCTAAGTAGAACTAATTGATACAATGCTTGTGTTCACACCAGTACTCATTGGAGTTCACAAGTATGGGAGATTCACAAAGTAAACTTTGTAACTTTGTGAATTCACACCTCCCTTAGGTGTGCCTCCAGAAGGAGGAGTCAACCTTTGGGAAACCATATATAAAGAGATTATTAGCTTCGGGTTAGGTAGTTACTTCGGGTTATAGCGATTTCAGCCAGAAGCCCTCTCTGAGTGAGGAGTTTTACGTTGGAACATTGACTGGGGTTGGAGAGGAGCACTCTGGGAGATTGAGAGCTAGAAGCCCTCTCTCAGAGGCAAGAGAAATTCAACTTGGTGCTGGCTCTGGAGGCTGAAGAAAGCAGAGGCAAAAGCAAAGGACAAAGCTGCAAGAGCTCTTAGAACCAAGCAAAGAGATAGGCCTCTAAGCTAACCGAGCTATATTGGAGACAATAAAAGATCTGAACTTTTATCACCTGGCTGCATTTGGGGTAATTATTGATCTGAACTGCAACTAAGGCTGCCTCCAGAAAACCTCCCCAAGAAACCAACTCGCTCCCAGAGAGAACCTTCTCATATTATATTTTAAAGAAGAAAAAGATCACCACATTGCTGGAAGATCCTCTTGCTAGAAAATGCATCTTTATATTTGGGATAATTGTCTCCTAGAAATTCAATACTTGCTTGCACCCCAGAAGTAGGTCTGAGCCAAGAGTTCAGAAAAGTCAGATGACCAACCCCTACTCTAACTGTCTATAACAAACTGCCCAGAATTTGTGACCACAGAAAACAATACATTTCAAAAGACTAAACATGTGTTTTCTAAGTAAAAAGGGGGAAAAAAGTCCAAAGACTGTAAATCTCAGAACAACTATGCATTTAATGGAACAACTGCACAGGGAAAAAACAAAACAGCTTTTGTCAGTGACCAGGAGAAATGCCATCAAATATAAAGAAAGGGAAACTCAGATTTTAAAAACCTATTCCGCAACCTTTAGAATCCACCAGACAGAATGATAGGTGTCCTAAAGCAAAAAGAAGCCCAAGATGATTCCCAAAATGATACTCAATGTGATGGACACCCAATAAGAAAAGAATGTTCAAGACATTCCTAGAAAGAAAATCAGACTGGCAAAAAACCATGTGCTTCTCAAACTTCAGAGCTAATCAAAGAACAGTACACAGAACACCAAGTACAACTAAACTGACAAAACAACAGAATAATGATTGAGGGAACTGTTTCTTCATGTATGTATGAATACAAAGGTGAAAACATATATTTAAAAAAGGGGTAATGGAAAAAAAACAGTTATTAATCCTCACACCATCTTCTAGAAGAATGTAGGGCTTTTGTGAAACTAAATTATAAAATGTGAGGAGGCATACACAGGAGGAAAAGAAAGTCATGGAGAGAGAATATGTGAGGTACCTTAGTCAAGTCAAAGGCTAACAAGGAAAGAAAATTTAATCTTCTAGATTCCTAGAATAAGAGAACTTATAGGAGAATGGATAAAAAAGAAAATGGAAAAGATACAAAATGGGAGAAAGAAAAGCAGATCTTGTTTCAGTGTTTGGAAGAAGCACCACTGAATAATGCACCTCTAGTGTGAGGAATATCTTGTTTCTTTTAAATAGTATTTCATTTTTTTCCAAATAATAACTGGGGAATCATGAAAAGCTGTAATGTTCGGGCTAGCTTTCTGGAGGAACTCAGGATCAACCTGAGTCCTTGGTCTTAGTGGAGAAGTGATGAAGGCAGGACTGCCACCACAAGGCTAGTCAAAAATAGATTGTCTCTCTTCCAGTCCTTCTTAGCCCTTACATACTCTATTACAATTACATCATTACTGTATAATGAGTATGTGTGAACTAGAGAACCATTACTTCACCATACTAAATACTAAGTATATATGTGAACTAGAGAAACATCATCTCATCAATTCCACTGAGTTAACACCTTGTTTCAAGTATACTTCTCCAAAGTTCCAATTCTTTACATCTCCCTGCTTTCTTTTGTTTTAGAACACAGTTGGTCAAGCCCTCCCTGACTTCTCAGGAAGGGAAGAGAAAACACCAAAAAAGAGGTGATCACTCTCTCCCTTGACTTCTCAGGAAGGTGAGAACACCAAACCAGATATTGTTAGCAAGTTTCCTCTGGACTGAAGGGTCTTACTTGAAACAGGTATACATAATCCATCAGCATGGGAGGTATTACACAAGCATACAGTAATATAGCATAGGCTAGTAGTGATGTAACAAACAACATGAATCAATATGAGAAATTATATATGTACATAAGTCCTAGAAAGAGGGTACATAAATAACAATCACACATATGTCTCCTTCAGCAGCCAAGAGATAGTCCAAAACCAATCAATTATCCATCACTTCATGTCTCGGGGAATCCAACGATTCCTACAGATTTTGAAGTCCTGCAGTAGTCTCATCAACAAATTTTGATGTTTTGATGTCATGCTTTTTCAGTGGCACATGTAGCCAGAGATGGAACTATCTGATGTTTCTTGGGTCTTCTACTTTTCTCTTCAAAGGACATGGTGAATACGGCTCATTGGTACCCATCTGCTTCCTTCTCCACCTATAAAGTTACAAGCAAACCCTCTCCCCCAAGCAGTTAACCTATCTGGTATCTTCCATTCATCACTATCTGGATCTCTCCACATCACCTGGAGATTTTATTGGACCTGATCGCACTAGACCTTGCCCTTCTGGTGGATTATAAAACCTGTCTGTCAGAGCCAATGTATCTTTATCAAAAAACAAAAAATTAATAGTACAAAGAATTAAATATAAAAGTTTTCTAGGGTTACTTGTGGCTCCCCCTTATGTTTTTGGAGGAGCGTCTTG
This sequence comes from Antechinus flavipes, assembly GCF_016432865.1. NCBI lineage: Eukaryota > Metazoa > Chordata > Mammalia > Dasyuromorphia > Dasyuridae > Antechinus > Antechinus flavipes. Next base: position 631,124,188 of record NC_067400.1, on the reverse strand, counting down.
ATGTCTCTTTTTCTCCTCTCTACTATTGCCTGTCTTTTGATTAAAAGGTATACCAGTAATGTGTAAAATCTGATACTGTGCACAAAAGTGTGCAAAATATTCAGAAGTATATGCAGGACCATTATCTATTTTTATTGCTTGTGGCACACCCAGTTTTGCAAATGCTTGTATAAGGAATTCAGTGACCACTTGAGCTGTCTCTTTGGCTGCTGGCATTGCAAAAGTAAATCCTGAAAAGATGTCTACTACAACATGGATAAAAGACAGACAGCCAAAAGATTTATAATGGGTTACATCCATTTGCCAGATTTCATTGGGTCTCAAAGCACAAGGGCTCTTCCCTGAAGGGAGCTTAGGAGCATGGAAAGGAAGGCAAGCTGTACAGGCTTTTACTAGGCTCCTAGCTTCCCCTTTTGTCATCTCAAATAGTAAACATAAAGCTCAAACAGCCTGATGGTATTTAGAATGTGATTCTTGGGCTTCTTGAAATAAAGGAATATTGGCCAACATGGTTAGAAGGCTATCTGCCTTTAAATTTTCATCAAAAATAGGACCTAGAAGTCCATTATGAGAGTGGACATGCAAAATATTAATCTTACCTGGATGCTTTCTCATTTGCTCTTGAAATTCCTTAAAGAGCTAATATATATTAGAAGCTACAAATTTTATTTGGGCTGTGGCAATTCTTTGTGCCACACCTACTGAATAGGCTGAATCGGATATATTTACATCTCCTGGATAATAAGTAAGAACTGGAATGATTGCATACAATTCATTCTGTTGAGTGGACTGAAAAGGAGTTCTGACTACTCTCTTTATACCTAAGTCATGAGAGTAAACAGCACAAATGTTATGTTTGGTTGCATCTGGAAAGATAGTTGATCCTGTAAGAGGAACTTTAGAAACTTTTTCTTCAAAAATCCATTGCCAATTATGTAATAATCGAATTATCTTTGATGGGGACCCGTGTGTAAAATTTGGAGCTGTGGCCAATAAAATTTGCCACTCTGGGATGGTTTCACAGCATACATTAATTTGTGCATCAGTATAAAAGATGTATATTTATATTAGGTAATTAAGCCTAACACTGGATACATTCATTGGATATCTCCTATCAATTTCTGAAAGTCATTTAAGGTGTTCCACTTTTCTGTTCTTAAGGAAAGTTTTTATACTGTAAGCGCCTTAGGGTATACTTCATATCCTAAATATTGAAAAGAAGCATGCCTATGAATTTTTTCTGGAGCTATGTGCAATTTGTAGTTCCTTAGTGTTTCTATGGTCTTTTGTAGACATGCCTCTAACATGTCCATTCATATCTTTTATAAGGCTCAGCTAATTTAATACTGGGCACTGAAAAGACAAATCTTTTCATATCCTCCTTATCCAGAGGGATAGAATAGAAACAATCCTTAATGTCCATAACCCAAAGAGGCCATTCTCTAGGCGATTGAGTAGGAGATGGAAGTCCAGGCTGAAGAGTTCCCATGGTTTCTATCTGTTCAATTACTTTTCTTAAGTCAGTCAACAGCCTCCATTTTCCAGATTTCTTTTTTTTTTTTACAACAAATACAGGGGAATTCCAAGGACTTAGAGAAGGTTGTAAGTATCCTTGGTCAAGTTGCTCCTATATTATATCTAATAAGGCCTGAATTTTTTCACTTGCTAAGGGCCACTGTTCTATTCACACTGGTGTATCAGTTTTCCATTGAATGGGAACAGGTGAGAGTAGTGGCAGGCTTTCAACAGCAGTCCTGCCTAAAAAGCCAAAGTACTCAATTGTAATGCTATGTGTTGTAAGATGTGTCTTCCCCATAGATTGATGGGGATTTTTTCAACTGCAAAAGGAATAAAAATTCCTGTTTTACCTTCAAATATCCATCTCAAGGGGTAGCACTAATTTCAGTTACTATTAATTCTCCTATGCCAGACATATAGGAGTCTGCCTTAATCTTTGACCAATGACTGAGCCAATTGACACTGTAAAATTTGCACAAGTGTCTACCAACCCTTCCAGGGGTATGCCATTATAGTGAGCATAGGATGGTCAGCCGTAACAGTTGCAATCCAGAATATTCCTGGATTCTGTTGCTGGGAATCAAAATCTGGGCAAATGTCACCAGATTGCCTATCCGGAGTGTGTACCAGTAAACCTGATGCTACTACTTCTCCTGGGTGATAAGTCACACATTGTCTACCTGTATTAATGACTGGGATATTAGCTACACATTACTCAGTTTTCCAGTGTATGGATATACACTGTTTGTAAGCACTCTCAGGAGATGAAATGATCAAGCCTACTGTTCTTGGAGGCAAAGAATCCATAGTCCAGACAAGGAAAGATTTCATCTCTCTAGGGGATATCTCAGTAGTCCCAATTGCATACAACTGTATTCTCCCCAATGGTAATCCCTTTCTCCCACTGGGTTCCTTCTAGGTTGATTGATCATAATGGAGTACTGAACTTCTAAAGACTCTCTGGGTGCAACATCAGCTGCCATCATGCCCCATGTGTTTTTTGCCTGGGGCCCCAGAGCATGGCCCCCCTTTCCCATTTCCCTGAGTCAATGTACATTCTGATGCCCAGTGAAAGCCTCTGTTGCATTTTGGACATAGGATTTGGGGTCTTGTTCTCCCACTCTGTCTTCTCTGCCAACATTGAACTTTCAGATGCCCTACTTTTACCAAATTGAAAGTATAGCTGTCTCTCTGGAAGTTCCTTGCCAAAAAGAACCCTGTCTTCCCATGTTCAGATCTTGAGAAGTCTGCATCATTGTCTGGGTATAAAAGGCATGTGTGCCAATTGTGGCACAGTATCTTGTGATCTAATCTAAAGAAGTATCCTTGTGTAGTGCTAGTATAATTCTTCTACAAACCTCATTAGCATTTTTCTTAGCAAGTTGTCTTATCATAATTTCTGTTGCTACATTTTCACCAATAGTTCATATGACAGCTGTTTGTAGAGGTCCCATAAAATCAGCAAAGGTACATTTGGACCCTGCACTATTTTTGTGAAGGCTTTCCCTCTATCTTGTCTTCCTGGGAGGGTGCCCCATGCTTTGATAGCAACAGCAGCAGCAATTTGCTGATATGCTCCTATAGGGTGATTAATCTGTGCTAAAGTGTCTGCATAAAAACCTAAACCTGCTAATTGATCAAAGGTGACTAGTATATTAATTCCAAGTTGCCTATTTTGTGGGGCTTATATTCTACAGAGTTCATTATACTCAGAAAGATACAACAAATTTTGTCCAGGTTCTAAATATGCCCTTGCTATAGATTTCTAATTATTAGGGGTTAAAACTTCAAAAGCCAAATTCTCTAATAATATCTTAACATAAGACAATGTAAATCCATAAAGAGTGTAAGCCTTTTTCAGATCTTTAATAATTTCTAGATTAAATGGAGTGCATTTTCTTTTTTTCTTGACCTAAAGAGTCAAACTCTTCAATCACAGGATATGCATCTATTTTTAAATCAGATATATCCTGTCCTTCAATTTTAGTTTTAATTAATGCCTTTTGTAATTGTGTCATAGGGGATGGCCAAAGCTGCTGCATGGGTGATATTCATTGAGAAGCACCACGTTCCTTAATTTCATCAGCACTGTTCTTAACTCCTTTCTAGTCCAATTCTTCATGCTTTTCAGCTGCTTTGTCAGTACCATCCCCCTCTTGCTTTTTCTCCTTTTTCCTTATTTTAAAACTTGTGGGATTCTTTAAAGCCAATTATATTATATTGTGTATATAGAATGTTTCCTTAGGAATTTAATTAGTTGCTCTCCCACTAGTTTCCACTTATCTGGCTCTAATTTTTCTTCCTTAAAGAACCAAGGAGATGTGCACTCTAATATTTCTAAGAGTTCAATGATCTGCTCCCAAGTTACTAACAAACTGTGCTTCTTTATTAACCTAACTTATGCGTTCTACACAATTCCTTTGCGGTAGGGAAGGCTCTTTTCTTAGTATTTGCCCTATTTCAGCTGAAAAATGAAAGTGACTAGTTTATCCCTTGCCAAAGTCTCCTGCTTGTCTATTTTTGTACTCACTCTATTTCCAGAGTCTTCTCCACTGAGCTTACAATCACATCAGTCAAACTGCTCAGTATAGGTCCTTATGTCTACATTTGGGTGCCACAATGTAATGAATACATTCAAAACATTTCTCTCCAGTGTGGCTATTGTGATGTGGAGCAGGACTATTTGTCTGAAAGGCTTTCCTCATTGAATTCATTTCTAAGGTTTCTCTCCAGTGTGGATTGTCTCATATACATCCAGGTGGGAACTCTTTGTGAAATCATTTCACGTTTATTATTATCATAATGCTTCTCCTTAGTGAGGATTCTCTTATGTTTACCAATCTTGGATTTGTAGCTGAAAGCTTTTCCACATTAATTTCATTTATAAATTTTCTCTCCAGTGTGGATTCTCTGATGTGCAGCTGGAAAGGACCTTTGTGTGAAATCCTTTCCCAATACTGATTTCATTCAAAATGTTTCTCTCTAATGTGGGTTCTTTGACATTCAACAAGGTTTCACTTCTGTGCAAAAGCCTTTCCACACTGAATACTTTCAAAAGGTTTCTTTCCAATGTGAGTTTGGTGTCTAGTAAGACAGGCACTGCGTGTAAAAGCCTTTCCACATTGATTACATTCAAAAGTTTTCTCTCCAGTGTGGATTTTCTGATTTTTGCTAAGATCTCTCTTGCATATGAAAACCTTTCCACATTAATTACATTTATGAGAATCCTGTGTGGATTCTCTAATGTTCTACAAGCTTATAATTACATCTGAAAGCCTTTCCAAATTGATTGCATTTAAAAGGTTTCTCTCCAGCTTGGATTCTCTGGTGTAAAGCAAGAGTGGCTCTTCTTATGAAAGCCTTTCCACATTGATAACATTTAAAAGTTTTCACTCCACTGTGGATTCTCTGATGCTTACTAAGAGTAGAACTGGATGCAAAAGGTGTTCCACAGTGATTACATTCAAAAGGTTTCTCACAGTGTGGATTCCCCCATGTACTGTTAGAAGGAATCACTATGTGAAGATCTTCCCACCTTCATTATATTTATAAAACTCTATTGTGTATCTTGTAAGATCTATCAAGATCTGAGTTCCAAACTTAGACCAAATGAAGGTTTTTTCATTCCAAGGTCAACTCTAGATTAGTAAGGAAGAGATGAATGATGAGATGAGATTGCTTGACATTTACTATACTGATCAGGTTGCTTTCCTATGTGAATCATACTGATGAATAATTAGCTTAGAGATCTGATTCAAGGCCTTTCTACCTTGACTACCCACACAAAACATTTCCCCATTATCATTTCTCTAATGTCTAGTGAGGTCCGAACTCTAGCTGAAGGCACCTAGAGGACCTAGCACCTAAGGCTGAGATGCACCAGAGTATGCATCCATTCTCTCCTGCTTATACTATTTTTAGCCTGACAATTAAAACCAAGAAAACATAGGAAATGATTTTTACCCAGGGACAACAGATTCTGGACATTATCTAGAGTGACCTCCTTGTACACCTCCTTCTAAGTAGGATCCAAGAGCCCCCACTCCTCCTCAGTGAAGTCTACCATCACATCTTTCAATGTCATCAACTCTTAAACAGTCAAAAGTCAAAAGATTTGGAACTGAGACTCCAGAATCTATCTGGTCCAACCCTCACTAACCCAGAGGAGGAAAGGAAGCAGAGGTGGGATTTCTTAAAAGTCATATGACTTTTATGACTGTCACAGCCAACACTTTGCAAACAGACATTAAGGGCCCAATGGGATAATGAGAAAAGCCTTTTCTGCTTGAAGTAAGAATCATGCTGGAATATTAAAAGCTTGTAAAGGTTTCTTTCTGTATAATGCTTACCCTGATGAAAGTAGGGGAAATGTTGGTGACATATCAATGAGATACGAGATTCTGTGTAAGACAAAGAGAGAAGGGGAGGGAAAATTTCTTCCCATTAGAAGTGTCATAAGTGACATGTTAAGGAAATTCTACGAAGAGTTTGGGAGAAGTTGACAAGGACTTTATTTTTGAGGCAATAGAACCTGAAAATGGATAACTGAGAAAAGAAGAAACCTTAAAAAAAAAAAATTGGTAAATTTCCTGAAAGTCTGAAATATTCTGATCTAGATGAAAGCAAGAGAAGTATCCTAGAGATATATTACTCCCAATATGACCACAATAGGGTAGTATGAAACTGCTTGCAGCCAAGTGAAGCAACATTCTCTACTCTTACACTGAAAAGCTGGGATGACACTGGGCAGGATGGATCATGAACAAAAACATCTGCTCTCTTTGTTTTATGATTGCCTTCACTTGTTTGAGGAATGGATTCAGTCACTTCAGTACTGAATTATTGAAAAAGAAGAGTAACTCTGTGGGGAAAAGATAATGTCCTTCCTTGTAATATTCTCTGTTTGGTTTTCCTGGGGTCTCTGGAAGCAGCCTTCATTTCAGTTAGAGTAATCACTACAAGAACAGCCAGGTGTTTAAGTCCAAATTCTTTACTGTCTCCTTCAAAGTCTCATCTCCTTTCCTGGGTCTCGGTTAGCTTTCTTAGAGGTCTTCCGAAGTCTTGGTTTGGGTGGAGAAAATGCAGGAGGAGAACCTACCACCAAGGTGATGTGAGATGGAGTGAACGAATGTGGCTGTGAATCTCCGGGCTTGTGCTTCAGCCTCCAGTTCTTTTCTTCTCTAGCTCTCTGAATCTGGCTGAGTTTGTCCGAGCTTATATGCTCTCTATAGGTGTGAATCTTGTAGATGTGAATCTTGTAGAACTATAGTAAATACTAAGTACATGTACTAAACTAGAGAACTATTAAGCACCATGCTAAACTAGATAATCATTGTCGATCAATTCCACTGACTTAATACCTTGTAGGAATCCTTGTTTCAGAGTTCTGGCCCATAATGCTTCCTTTCTAATATTTTATCAATTGGGATTGGAGATCAAGCAAATGCATAAGAATGACATTTTAAATTATTTCTGAAAAAGAAGGTTTCAACATCATGTAAGAACTTTAGAATATTGCGGATCAGGAATCAAAAGGAGTGAAAAGGCAGATGATGGCTATCATGCAAGAGAGTGCCCACATCTGCAAATCCTTGGACATGCTGGAAGGCACTATCTATTTTCAAACCTATTAAATATAGGAAATGTACTTGAGAAATGCACTTGTCAGGTGATGATTTTTCATTTTTAACTGGAACTGGAACTTTTTAAGTACCAGCAGAAGACAGGATTGGCTTTTTCAGAAGTTCTCTTTTCTGGGGCAATTCTCTTCCTTGCAAATAAAAATCACTTTTTTTCTCCTTTTGATTTTCTTGAAAAAAATATGACATCTACTTCTCATGTATATTTCACTGTTAGCTTCCTTTCTGTCTAGTATTAAATTTGTGAGCCATTGAATAAAGCCTCAGTTGAGTTTAGACTCAACTGACTAACTTCCATGCCAGGGGGAATTGGAGAATTTTCCTAAATCTCTTCATTACATTCTATAGACACTGAGTCAAGGCTCTGAAGATTTTTAAGGCCTGGCCTTGAAACATGGAAGTTACCTGCTAACGGCCAAAGAACTTCCTACAAAAAAAAAAAAAAAATCGATAGGACCCTTAGTTCATTTCCTAACAGAAACCTGTTATTATTATTATTAGTTTCAAAGCAAAACTAACCTAATTACGTGCATAAAGTAGGAAACTTTTTAAAAAATAAATATTATAGTAGTGTAATTCTTCATTTTCGCATATCTAGATTCCAAAAGGGTTTGTTTTCCTAAGGACACCACTGATTCAGGTTCAAGGAATTATTTTTAAATGACCTTTTAGCAGAAATCAATCATTAGAATCATAATGCTATAAATTCCTTAAACTTTTCAGCAATCAAATCAAATTCATTCAGTTGAAAGCAGTCCTGAATATTGTAACAAAGAAAATCACTTAATCACTTAACAAGATGACATTGTAGATTGATTGCACTAAGATAACAGAACAGAGTCATTCTGATCCAAAACATTAATGCTCAATTTTTAGAGTCTTAAGAATGATCTACCTATAGAAAGTCAAACATCCCAGTATCCTAAGAGGAGAACACATGGGACTTTCAATGAAACCCTATAATTTAGTTTAGTACAAACTCAGTTCTATAAAACTAGATTTACACTGAGGGGTGGTATGTCTTCCAGAATTTCAATTTTCCCAAGAGACATTTCTACTGTCAAAGTTTGATATTGGCCATGAGTATGAGTGGAGAAAGAGTAGGAGTCTGGGGCCTCAGGACTGAGGCAAAATCGGCCTCTTACACCTTCTCAGGAGCCTGTCTTTGCTTACAGAAGTCACAAGAGTCTTTTCTGGTTTCCACAGGGTCCATCTTTCTGAGCAAACTATACCTGGGACTTCTCTTCCCATCTAAAGCCCTGAGGAGAATAAGTATCCCTTTTCCTTGACATAATTGTCTTTTAGAAATGCAGAGTTGTGCTTGCACTCCCCAGGTAGGTCTAAGCCTAGAGGTCAGAGAGGTCAGGGGGCCGACCTGTGCTCTCCCTGACTCCCCCTCAGAGAACCAGAAATGGTCTTGGGGGCCTCCTTCATGACATGATTCCTGCTTCCCTCAGCTCTCAGCCCATCCAGAGGCCCTGCTCTCCTGATTGAGGAGACTCCTCAATGAAACCCAGCCCTCATCATTGCCCCTAGTGCTGCTGTCTGGCCATCTTTAGGTCACCCCCTCCCAATATCCTTCCTTCGTTAACTCTGGGAAAAACAATCACACCATGTCCACTCATGTCCCCCAACACATACCACAGAGGTTCTCAATTAGCAAATGGAGCTTTTCTGAATATTTAAGCAAACTTAAGTGACTCCACCTGATTCTGCACTGGCTGTGCTCAACTGTCCCCTTCTACCAATCCCTTTAAGACTACTCATGGACTCACTTCCAGGGCGATTATTTTGTCTGATAAAGCACTTAGCAAATGTTGAGTAACTCTGGGACTACTCAAGAAGCTACAGTTGTCCTGGGACTGGTCTATGGAGCTATGGGGAAAACCTTTGTAACAGACCTTAATAACTCTAAATGCACAGACCCACAACTTTTGTTCTTTTCTGAATAAAGTCCCTTTTCCTTTCTCTGTTCCCTAACTGGATCTCATCCTAACCTAAACTTGTTAGAGAGCCTGGCTACAAGACAAAATCTAGTTTAAATAAAGGAGTAGTCATGAGACTCAGAAGGAGAGTCTGTGTCTGTGTCATCTGTGGAACTGTGAGAAACACACGTCCCTCAGCCACTCATGCAAACTGTCACCCTCCTAAATGAATAAATAAAGCCCAGTTTAGTCTCTGGCTGGATCCTGCACTCCTTACTCTGGGTGTCCCCAGCAAGGACCCTGACAATTCTCACAACAGGATCAAGGGAGATCCTATTTCTATGGCTCCTGGCACATGGCAGATGCCACAGAACCAGCACCCAAAGCCAGGCCAGTCTTCTCCCACCTTCTTCCCCTCCTCCTGCTGGACCCAGGAACATTGGGCTCTAGTTGAGCTTTGACCAAGACCTTCCATCCCATAACTCTGACATCAGGGGCTTCTCTCATCCTGGGAATGTCCTCCCTCCCTCCCTAGGCCTTCCGGCCTCCTTCCCATCTCATCTTCTGAAAAAGACTTTCCTGGTCCCCAAAGTGGTGGAGTCTTCCCTCTGGGAGTGCCTCCCATCTACACTGTACTTGTGTGAATACACATGATGAAAGAGCCTAGTGGCACTTTGGGAGAATTGTTCCAAAGATGAGATTAACTCTTCAGTCTTGATGCTTCTCTAATCTGAATCACCTCACACACCCACCCCAAACCCTTCTGAATTCAGCTCCTGGACATTGTCAGAAAAAGATATAATTCCCCTTGTTGGGCCCCCATCAGTTTTTCTTTCTAGGCTTCCTCTCCAGCCACACTGGCCTCCCACTCACTCTTGCTCTTCAGTCATATTCCATCTTCTTGCTTCATACCACAAGGGCTGTCCCTATGCCTGAGGTGCTACCTGCTTTCCCCCTCTCCTCCCTGGCTCTGCTCAAAAGTTACTTCTGCAAAAAGGCCCTTCCCGATTCCCCAGCTATTACCCAATATACTTTTGAGGTCCTAAATTTTGTCTCCCCAATATGTGGTGACAGAATCCCATCACAATTGATCTGGTGCTCTATCCACTACACCAATTAGCTGCCCCCCCTCACAACTTGATTTTTATAGGAATGTTTTGCATAATTTCACTCGTAATTTCCTCATTATGGGTAAGAATAAGAGAACCTAGAACTCAAAAATCTTAAAATCAAATGTAAAAAATTAGGTCTGAATGTAACTGGGTAAAAATATTAAATAAATTATTTTTTTAAAAAAAAAAAAAAAGCCAAACTACCTCAAAAGTCCTAATGCCTTAAGGAAGAGAGAGAATGAAAAAGATCTAACTCAGTGCAAGTTCCATGAATCCAAAAATCAAAGTTTTGAATAATGAGAAAGATAAAGAGAAATAGGGGAAAATCTTTTCAAGGAAAAGGCACAGAAAACGAAATTACTCATTTAAAAAATAGGAAGGGCGGGGGGTGGAGGGGGGGTTGGGAGGGCAGCTAGGTAGTGCAGTGGATAGAGTTCCAACCCTAAAGTCAGGAAGACCTGAGTTCAAATCTGTTCTCAGACACCTACTTGTGGGACCCTGGGCAAGTTACTTAACCCCAATTGCTTCAGGGGAAAAAAAAAAAAACAGAAAAGGGGACTCTACCTCAATTTTGAATGAATGTCACTGAAAAAAAAGACGAGCAAGATGCCAGATATTAAAATGGAAAAGATTTATGGCATCTTCTAAATAAGAATTGCTCAACAATATATTTGACACAAATATATTTTGGGATTAGGCAGTACTTTTTGTATTAATTATTAACATTTATAATGGGAAGATTTGCTTTTTTGGTCATTCTCTATTTGAGGTAGGTGAGAGAGGTACAAGGATTTTTTTCCTATTTAAAAAAAAATTTGATTTATTTTTAAAATAAAAGTTGTAATGTTCTGGTTTGCTTTCTGGAGGTCTTAGGACCAGTCTTCATTTCAGCAGAGTAATTACCAGCAGAGCAATAATTATTACCAGGAGAATAGCCAGGGATAAAGTCCAAATTCTTTATTATCTCCTTCACAGTCTGTCTCCTTCACCTGGGACCTGGCTAGCTTTCTGGAGGGCCTTCAGCTGGGACTTGGTCTCAAAGAAGAAAGTAGGAGAGCCACCACAATGATCTCTCTCTTGAAGTCTCCTTCTGGCTGAGTTTGTTCCTAGTTTATATGCTCTTATTACAATTACATCATTGCAGTATACAAAGTATAAACCAATCATTCTATCACTAGGGAACCATTATTTGATATAAGATTAAATCAATCATACTGAACCAGAGAACTATTAATCACCCTGCTAAACTAGATAACCATTGTTTTATCAATTCCACTGAGTTAACACCTTGTTTAAATCAATCATACTGAGCCTTAAGTATATTTCTCCACAATTCCTGCCTTTTACAAAAAGTCAAGTGCTAGGTATAATCTACAAGTGTAGCTAGGAGAATTCTTGATTTAAGATATAGATTTAAAAGACAGAGAAGGTCATGAAAATAATTTTATGATTTCTAATAATGAAGTTTTCAACATTGGTATAAATGACAAGAGGAAACCATGAATATCTGATTTTTTTTTTAATTTTCAAATTCATACAAATAAAATAAAATAAAAATTTAAAATGTACAAAAAACAGAAAAATATCTGAAAAAACAAATCTAGACAGCTTGAATTTCTTTTTTGAGTAGTAATGAACTCAATAAAACATTTTTCAAAGCTTTCTCAGTCCTTCTGTTCTACTGCATGAATCACTGCTGTAATAATGCCTTCTTTATTGTTTTAGATTAGAGGATCAGGGACAGGACAATCCTATGACAAGTACACTTCCACTGCTATCCTCTCCTACCCAAAATAGAAAAAAACCCCAATAATCTCACACATACACACACACACACACACACATACACACAAAGGATTCACTCCCATGTGGATTCTCAGATGTCTGACAAGATGGACGCTTCATCTAAAACTCTTTCCACATTGATTACATTTTAAAAGATTTCTCTCTAGTGTGGATTCTCTGATGTTTAGCAAGATGGGAGCTAGATCTAAAAGCCTTACCACATTGATGACATTTAAAAGGTTTCTCTCCAGTGTGGATTCTCTGATGTTCAGCAAGACTGTCACTACGTGTGAAAGCCTTTCCACACTGACTACATTTAAAAGGTTTCTCTCCAGTATGGATTCTCTGATGTGCAGCAAGACTGAGGAGAATCTGAAAGCCTTTCCACACTGAGTACACTGAAAAGGTTTTTCTCCAGTGTGGATTCTCTGATGTAAAGCAAGAATGGAACTCTGAGTGAAAGCTTTTCCACATTGATTACATTTATAAGGTTTCTCTCCAGTGTGGATTCTCTGGTGTTCTGCAAGAATGGAACTCTGAGTGAAAGCCTTTCCACAATTATTACATTTAAAAGGTTTCTCTCCAGTGTGGATTTTCCAATGCAAGGCAAGATGGGCACTCTGAGTGAAAGCCTTTCCACATTGATTACATTTAAAAGGTTTCTCTCCAGTGTGATTTCTCTGATGTAAACTAAGATGGGCACTCTGTGTGAAAGCCTTTCCACATTGATTACATTTAAAAGGTTTCTCTCCAGTGTGGATTCTCCGATGTAAAGCAAGATGGGCACTCTGTGTGAAATCCTTTCCACACTGATTACATTTAAAAGGCTTCTCTCCAGTATGGATTCTCTGATGTCTAGCAAGACTTGAGCTGCACCTAAAAGCCTTTCCACAGTGATTACATTTAAAAGGGTTCTCTCCAGTGTGGATTCTCTGATGTTCAGCAAGAACTTTCCTCTTGGTAAAAGCATTTCCACATTGATTACATTTAAAAAGTTTCTCTCCTGTATGGATTCTCTGATGGGCAACAAGACTGTCACTGCGTGTGAAATCCTTTCCACACTGATTACATTTAAAAGGTTTTTCTCCTGTGTGAATTCTCTGATGTTCTGCAAGCTTGTAATTATATCTGAAAGTCTTTCCACATTGATTGCATTTAAAAGGTTTCTCTCCAGTGTGGATTCTTTGATGTCTAGCAAGATGGGAACTCGATCTAAAAGTCTTTCCACACTGATTACATTCATAAGCCTTCTCTCCAGTGTCGGTTTCCTTATGTTTTGCTAGACAGGAGATATCTGTACAAGTTTTTCCACACTGATTGCATATGAAAGGCTTTCCACAGTGAAGACATAAATAAGGTTTTCCTCTAGTGTGGATTCTCTGATGGTCAATTAGGAATGATTCATAATGGAAAGCTCTCCCACATTCAGTACATTCATGAGACACCTCTCCAGGATGAGCCTTCTGAGGGCTAGTAAGAGCTGGATTCCAAACAAAGGCTTTCCCACACTGATCATATCCAGATTTTTTAATTCCAGGAAGGTAAGGAAGAGATGAGTGATAGGATGAGGTTGCTTCACGTACATTATGTTCATCAGGTTCTTTTTTAATATGAATTTGCTGATGAGTAATGAGATTAGATTTCTGACTGATAGCCTTCTCACTTTTATTAATTATTTTGGAATGCATTTCTTCAGTATCACTTTTCTGATGGCCACTGAGGTCTGAATTCCATTTCACAGCTATATCCCATTGATTACCTGGAACCAATGTCTCTACTTCTTCAGTGAAGCATTTCTTGTTTTCCCTATCTTGAAGATAATCATTTCCTGAGGTCATTTTCTTACAGTGATTTAGGATAGAAGTCCATCTGAATCTCTTTCCAATTTCATAAAATTCAAAATCACTCTTTGGATATCTATCTATTTTGAGAATAAAATCATTCATTTCCTTCAAATTGAAGTCACAGGGACCATCATCCATGAATCTTTGCAGGTCGTGTTCTTCCAAAAAAATTCCCAGGTTTTTATTCATCTCATTTACTGTGAACCCAGTTTCTACATCTGAAGAATACACAAAAAGACACACACACACATATATACAAAATTTCATATATGTACTCAGTGCATACAATGGCTTTTAATACCCCAAGTAATTTGTAAGAATTTTTAAGATTGGAGGCAGCTAGATAGTGCAGTGAATAGAGCACCAGCCCTGAAATCAGGAAGACCTGAGTTCAAATCTGGTCCCAGACACTAAAAATTTCCTAGCTTTGTGACCCTGGGTAAGTCACTTAATTTCAATTGTCTCAGCCAAAAAAAAAAAAAAGAGAGAGACAGAGACAGAGAGAGAGAGATAATATGTGAGATGTGCATCTCAAAGTACTGGACCAATCAGAGACTTATCCTCTCCCAATGAAATAAACGGCATTCAGCAAAGGCAGGAGCCCAAGATCAAGATGGCTAACCAAATACTTAATGCCAGTAGATTAGAATCTTCTTTGTGCTGGAACAGTTTTTGCTAATTTAGAGCAAAAACTGAGCCAGTACACAAGTGAAAATTGCAGAGCAGATAAGGAGTAGACAGCTTTCAGAGATTTGTTGAATAGTACCACATTTACTCATCTTGGAAAAAAATAAACATCCAAATTAGTTTGATGAAAATAATGGGGAAATTCAGAAGGTATTAAGTGAACAATGAGAACTCTACAAAATTTACAAAATTGCAAGTATAAGCAAAGGTTACAGGCATGTTGGATTTTTGGCCCAATAAATAAAGGCAAATAAAGTTCATTCTTATATTGAATGTACCAATCCAAAGCTCTTTTATGATGCCCTGGAGACCATTTATGAAACAAAGACCTATCTAAGCTGCCCAATGCTTATCTAGACCTTATAGTGTATTTTAGAGACAGAGTATACACAGTTTTATAAGTCTTTCACCATAATTCCAGATAGTTCTCCAAATTGAATGGAACAGTTCATAATTTCAGCAACAATATATTAGTGTCTCCAACATGATATCAAAATGGTGTTTTTGGTTTGCATTTCCCTAATCAGTCTTAAGTTAGAATTTTCTCATATGTCTATAAATAGTTTTAATTTCTTCATCAGAAACATAAATTAGAATTTTTTCATGTCTGTAAATAGTTTTAATTTCTTCATCAGAAACTACCTGTTTCTATCTATCCCTCTGAATATTGAGACATGAGAGCTTCATCCAAGAAGTTTTCTCTAGAACAGGGTCCTTTGTTCTTCTCCATCAATTACCTGTCCCTGCCCTTCCCTGTGCCAGAGTTGAAAGCTTTGGAGGCTGAGACCCCAGGGCAATGCAGATGCCCCCAGGGCATATGTTCTAGGCTAACTTAACAGAGGCTGCCAAGAATGCATAGTACTTCATTTGGGTCAAACCTCTATTTGACTTTCCTTCCTAGGGAAGATGAGGTACTTCCTAAGATCCTGTTAAGGTCCTGACAGCTTCTGGAGTTTTAGTCACTTTTGATGCTCAAAATGAATTTTGAGGCATTTTCATTTTGATTTAGGGGAGATTGTCAGAGAGCTAAGTATTTTCTGTTCTACTGTGCCATTTTACCAGAACCCTCTCCCATTCTTTTAAGCCCTTTTCATGGAGTTTACTGACAAATGGGGCAATAAGATCAGTTACCTGACTGAGGGTAAATTATATAATTCAAAAAGGTGCAGCCGAGACCAAAATGGAAGAGGATTTGGTGCCCTGAGATGACTGAACACCTAATCCAATTTCTGGGATGCAACACAGTGAGGATCAATTCTGTGTTGTTTGTGCTCATTTTGAATGGAGGATGAACACCAAGAAAAGAGAGGAAATGGTCCTTACCCAGGGACAGCAGATTCTGGACATTCTCCAATGTGACCTCCTTGTACAGCTCCTTCTGAGAAGGGTCCAAGAGCCCCCACTCCTCCTCAGTGAAGTCCACCATCACATCCTTGATGTCACCAACTCCTAAATCATCAAAAGTCACTTGATTTAGAGCTGAATGGGCCTCTAGAATTCTTCTAGTCCAACCCTCATTAACTTAGAGGAGGAAACTGAAGCAGAGATGGGATTTGCCTAAAAAGCATAGAACCTTTAGAAGTGTCAGAACCCTCACTTTGAATGAGGCATTGAGAGCCCAATAGAATATTGAGAAAAGTATAATAAAGGAGAATAATAAAGGCTGGAAAAATGCTTAACTACAAAATGCTTCTCCCAATGGAATTAGGGAGAATATATGAATTCCATAGAGGTGAAAGAGAGATGATGAGATATCACTCTCAATAAGAAGGGTCTTAATATATTAAAAAAAAAAAAATTCTATGAAGTTTTTTCCAGAACCTGGTAAATACTGTGTACTCTGGGAAAGAAACCATTACCAGTGATCACTGAGGAGAGAACAAAGAAATTATTTAGCAAATATCCAATGAGTCTAAAATGAAATCTAAACTAGATGGAAGCAAGAAAAGAATTTTAAAGAAAATCTGGCCTCAAGTACCTGGTATGAGATGCTTTCTAGTCAAGTTATGAAGCTTTATCTCTTCTCAAAGTGAACTTATTAATGGAATATGCTCTGTGAGAGATGATTAATTGGGACACTACCTGTCTCTCAGAAATCTAGTGCTGTGCTTGCACTCCCCAGGTAGGTCTCAGCCAGAAGGTCAGAGAGGTCAGGCGGCAGACCTGGATTCTAAGTGCCCGGCCTCCAAGAAACAAGAAGGGGCCTTTACTTCACTCAGCCCTCTACAGCCTATCCAGAAGTCAGGCTACCCTGGCTGGGGAGACCTTTGAATCTGCCCAAACCTTATTCTATAACGGCTTCCTGCTCATTATTTTTTGCCACCCAATCCCAGTCTCTTTCCTTCTTTAACTCTGTGACATACAATCATGTCCCCCAAAGCTTATGACTCAGACTTTTACATATCTAGTAGTAAGAGTTTTCCAAAGTGAATTTTGGAGAAAACATCACTGACTTCATTTGATGCTATGCTGCTCTTCTTTTATCAATGTACTAGATGTCCCCTTCAGTTCTCTCGTCTCACAATCACTTTCAGCAAACTCAGAGCACTCACTTAGTTATTTTTTTTCCTGTGTTTTCTTGCTCTGACATAAATAGCTGTGCCAAAGACTTTACACTGTAACTCTCAATTCACATTTTTTTCTTTTGGTGAAGATGTATTTTTCAAGGAAAGCAGAAAGATGGGCAATGAGCTTCACTGCAAGTATCTCTGATGAAGGCTACATTTCCCAAATACATAGAGAGCTGAGTCAAATGTCTAAGAATAAAAACCACTTCTCAATTGAGAAATGATCAAAGAAAATGAATATTTTTTAGATGATAAAATCAAAAGTAATGTAGGAAAATGAAGTGCTCTAAATCATTTTTGATTAAGGAAATGCAAATAAAAACAACTCAGAAGTATCAGCTCACATCTATCAAATTAACTAGTAAGGCAAAAATGATCAATGCTGGAAAGAATGTGGGGATAATGGGACACTAGTGCACTGAAGAATAATTGTGAAGTGATCCAAGGTTTCTGGAGAGCAATTTGGAACTATGAACAAAGGGCAACCAAACTGTGCAAATCTTTAAATCTATGAACAGCACGTCTAGGTCTGTATTATTCCAAAGAGATTACAAAAAGAGGGAAAGGATATTCACAGCAGCCCTTTTTCTGGAGGCAACATTGTGGAAATTGAGGGAATTCCATCAATTAGGAAATGGCTGAACAAGCTGTGATATATGAATATAATGAAATAGTATTGTACAATAAGAAATACTGAAGCAGATTTCAAAGAACTAAAAAACCAAACTGATGCAAATGAGCAGAGCCAGGAAAAGATGGTATACACAATCCGGAAGAATTTGGTGATTAGTATAAAAGATTCAGGTCTTCTCAGGAGCACAAGGATCTAAGGCAATTACAAAAGACTCAAGAAGGAAAAGGCTTTCCACACACTAAATAAAAAAATGATGGACTCTGATAGTGATTAAAGAATATATTCTTTAGTTACTTTATTCTTTTTTTCTCTTCTTTTGATCTGTTTCATTTTTCACAACTCTGATTAATAGGGAAATATGATTTAAATGATAGCACGGATATACCTAGATGAAGTTGCCCACCCTTTTATTAGGAAAAGAGGGAAAGGATGGAGAAAAATTTACAACTCCCAACCTGATAAACATGAATGCTACAAACGGTCATGTCATTAAATTGAAAATAATTTAAAACAAACAAGCAAATGTACCTTTTTGTATCTGGGTCCTAATTTCTTTATAACTGGCCATGAGACCCAACAGATCCTACCTAAAGCCCAGATCGTATAAGGAGGAGAGACTGTCTCTGTGTCATCCCCAGTCATGGAGTCTGTCACACCCTCCAATGGATAAATAAACCATAGTTTACTCTCTGGCTGGACCCTGAGCTCCCTGACTCTGGCTTTCCCTTCCAAGGATCCTGACAATTCCCACAACAGGATCAATGAGATCATCTTTATGTGGCCCCTGGCACATGGCAGACACCACAACACCCGCCCCAGCCTTCTGTCCCCTGACCCTGGGCCTTTTCACTGGCTTCTGTCCTGTTTGCATCGGCCTCCTCCCTCCCCTCCTGCTTCCTTCCCATCTCAGCTAAATTCTCCCTTTCTGAAACAGCTTTTCCTGGTCCCCAAACTGCTGACCCTTCCCTCGGAGAGTAGCTCCCATCTACACTGCCCAGCGCAGGTGTGGACACAGCTCAGGAGCTGTTTTCTCCCCCGGGGCTCCTTGAGGGCAGGTCTGGGGGGTTTTTTCTCTACCTTCCTCCGCACCCTCAGTAGTCAGCACAGAGCTTGGCCCAAAGGAACTATTTTCTAAACATTTATTGACTTGTTTTGAGACCTGGAAAAGGAGACAGGACTGAGAGAGCCCTGGGAGCAGCCGTGCGGCCTGAGGAGGCAGGAATTGATGCTGCTCAGCTCTGGGGAGGGGCTGCACTCACCTGGGACAAGGGTCTCTGGCTGTCAGGGGCCATGTCTTTGTTTCTGGGCTTGGGTGCTCTGCCAGCCGGGCTGGGGAGGGAGAAGGAACCCAGAGAGGGAGGCCGGGGTCTGAGCCTTCTCTGCCCAGGCTGGTGCTGACCTGCCCACAATGAGAGAGAGAGAGCTCTGAGGGCGGGGAGGTGGGAGAGGCTGCTCCCCAGGAGGAGGAGGAGACATCTCAGCTCAGAGGAGGCAGAGATCTGGCCTGTGGGGGCAGGGAGACCCTCCCAGGACCCCCAGCTCTGGACACTAAAATCTCCTGCACGCTGCAGGGAGGGGCAGCCTTGGGAAGGAGAGTGTGACCTTGGCCAAGCCCTTGTCCCTGCCTGCCTCAGTTTCTCCATCTGTAACATGGACCCCCACCTGCCAAAGGCCCCAGAAATGATGACAGATGTCCCCAAATCAGCAGAAGTGAAATTGGTCAAGGAGCAGAGCCGGATGAGAACTCTAGCCCCCTCCCCCCCGCATCCCCCACTATCCTCCAGGAAAACAGGACTGGGCCAAGTTCGCACTAAGAGCCGCATGTAGAGAGCTCTTCCGGTGTACTAGGCCCTGTACTTAGTGCTTTATAGAAGGGATCTCACGGAGGGGGAGGGGGGAAGGGAGGGCTGCTCACTCGGTTTTTACACTGGAGGAAATTGAGGCAAACGGCGTAAAACTGGAGGTTCGGTGGGTAAAGGGTCACTTGGGTCCCCCAAGAAACACTCAGCAGGGCCCCATCCCCCCCAAGCCACAGGGAGGCACAAGCACGCCCCGCCCCCATCTCCGCCCACACAGGTGAATCACTCAGGGCTAAGGCTCCCAGGTGCAGCTACTCCCAGCGCACTCAGGCACCCCTCCCCCACGCGCACTCGCAGCTCCGTTACCCGCCCCCACTCACAGCTACTGCACTTTTGCACCCTCTCCTGCACGCGCGCCCCGCAAGGGGCCTGCACACCCCCAACAGGCTTCCACACTCTGCCCCAAGACCCGCCCGGAACTGGGGCCGAAGGGGCGGAGCCTTACTTAAGAAGGAAAAGGGACGTCCCAGGCGGCGCCTGCGCACAGCTGCCCTCCTCTCTCCCCCCGCCCCCAGCACAGAAAGAACAGAAATAAACCCGGGGCCCAGAAGGCCGGGCCTGCGCCCCAGGGCGTCTGTTCCCAGGCCTTTGGGGACGAGCGGGGGATGATGGAACTTGGGGCTCCGTACAGGAAAGTGATGTGATGGGAAATTCCCGATGGGAAAGTGCACGTGGAAATTCTGTGTTCGATCATTTGCATAATTACAGATGAGGGCTCGGCCCCCCCTTCTCCTGCACCCTTCCCCCATCCCCCCCTCAGTGAGGGGGCACAGGGAGAGAACCTGCCCCTGCTCAGCCCTCTCAGGCCCCGCCGCGGGTTTGATGCCGTTTCTGTTCCTTTGGACATTTCCCCCGGGGCAGCCGCTCATCCCTCCGTCCGTGGGGGGGAGTGAGCCTCCTTCCAAGCTGCCCCCCTGAAACGCGGGTCTCTGGCCCCCCTTGAAGCGCCTCCTTCAGCCCCGTGGAGAAGATGGTAAAACCCCCACGGTTGTTTTTACTTTTCCCGTCCGCGCCGGCGCTTTTAGAGCAAAGTCCTTTCCTCAGCGCGGAAGATCCGGGGCTAAGAGGCTGTATCGGCCCCTCCCGCTTGGGGGAGCCAGGAGCTCCGGGGAGGGGGGGGGGAGGTTTCTGGCTAACTGCGAATCTCCCGCAAATCCCGCCCTCCGGCAAATCCCGCCCTTGGCGCGTCCGGCGGATGGTGGCACAGGTGGGATCTGTAGCAGGGACGTCCTTGTGCCTCCGCCCAGCGCCGGGGCAGGGCCCGCCCGTGCCCAAGCTCCTCGGCGGGAAAGGAAAGGCTGCCTGAGACCGTCCAGCTGAGGCCTTCTCCTAGGCCGGAAGCCCCTGACTGGGCTGGGGGATTGCAGAGCATTTCCTGGAGACTGAAACTAATATTATTCTTCCAGTTTGAATCCGGGGATGGACGAGGACAGAGAAGAACCGGAGAACCCACAAATGCGGGGGCACATGAGCCCAGCCCCCATTACACGCTTTCTCCACCCACTTCTACAAACCTCACCTCCCTCCAAGCCTGGGGTTGGGCTGGTACCTGATTAACCCCCTGGGCCCCCCCATTTCCCTCTTCTCCCCTCAACATCCGGGTCCTCATGGGAAGGGGAGGGGTGGTCAGAGTGATGAGGTTCGGATCCCCTGGATTCTCAGTCAGGGAACCAAATGATGAGGTTTGGTGCAGGGCAGAGAGTTCTCGGAGCCCCTTCTAGTCGGCACAGGTCTTTTGTAAAAGAATTTACGAACCTGAAAAGTTAGACTGGCAAAAAGAAGTTTATTGGCACAGAGGAGTCAGCTTTTGCTTGGAGGCTCGCTTCCTCAGTGGCAAGGTCCTGACAGAAAAGTAAAGGTCTACCAGAAAAATCCTGGCAGAAAGCTAAAGGGAGTTAACACTGAGAAGAGAATGTCCTTTCGTAGGGCAGGAGGTCCTTGCAGGCAGCTATGCCAAGGAGAGAGAGAGAGAGGTTCCTTGGCATGGCATGTTGCTGTTTTGGGCCTCGGCAAAGAAAATGGGCCCTAAAGACACTGATGCATTGTTGGTGGAATTGTGAACACATCCCGCCATTCTGGAGAGCAATCTGGAACTATGCTCAAAAAGTTATCAAACTGTGAATACCCTTTGATCCAGCATCAAATACTACTGGGCTTATACCCCAAAGAGATACTAAAGAAGGGAAAGGGAGCTGTATGTGCCAAAATGTTTGTGGCCGCCTTGTTTGTAGTGGCTAGAAATGGGAAAATGAACGGATGCCCATCAATTGGAGAATGGCTGGGTAAATTGTGGTATATGAATGTTACAGAATATTATTGTTCTGTAAGAAATGACCAGCAGGATGAATAGAGAGAGACTTGGAGAGACTTACATGAACTGATTCTAAGTGAAATGAGCAGAACCAGGAGATCATTATACACTTCAACAACAACACTATATACAGGGGTCCTCAAACTATGGCCGTTGGGCCAAATGCAGCAGCTGAGGAAGATTATCCCCTTCACCCAGGGCTATGAAGTTTCTTTATTTAAAGGCCCACAAAACAAAGTTTTGTTCTTACTATAGTCTGGCCCTCCAACAGTCTGAGAGACGGTGAACTGGTCCCTATTTAAAAAGTTTGAGGACCCCTGCTATATGATGATCAATTCTGATGGACGTGGTCATTTTCAGCAATGAGATGAACCAAATCAGTTCCAATAGAGCAGTAATGAATTGAATCAGCTATGCCCAGCTACACTCTGGAAGATGACTAGGAACCATTACATAGAATTCCCAATCCCTATATTTTTGTCCGCCTGCATATTGGATTTCCTTCACAGGCTAATTGTACAATATTGCAGAGTCCGATTCTTTTTGTACAGCAAAATAATGGTTTGGACATGTATACTTATTTTTTTTAATTTATACTTTAACATGTTTAACATGTATTGGTCATCCTGCTATCTAGGGGAGGGGGTGAGGGCAAGGAGGGGAAAAAGTGGAACAAAAGGTTTGGCAATTGTCAATGCTGTAAAATTACCCATGCAGATAACTTGTAAATAAAAAAGCTATTTAAAAAAATAAAATGAGCCTTAAAGCTGCTCTTTTAAAAGAGATTTGAGACTGAAGTTTCAATTGAATGAGATTACTGCCCCCAGGCCTAGATTTCCAGTAGAATGGGACCATTTACTGCCAGTGGTCCTCAGCCAATCTTCAGCTCAACAGGGGTCTATAGAAATCTAGATCTCCAGTTAAATGAGATTACTTCAATTTGAGCCAAGTTGGAAGTGGTCATGGATTCAACTAGTCCCACCAAAATAACTGAATGAGACCACTTGATCTTGATTTCCTGAGGCAGGTCTCTCCCAGGAGAGTTCAAGGAGTTTCTCCCCTTCAAAGAATCCTCAAGGCTTTGCCCCAAAGTCTGGACACTTTTAGGGTTCTCCCCATCAACAGTAGACCATGTAGATCCTGAGGTACAAGGAAGGCAGGAGAATAGGAAGGAAGCTAGAAGAGGACTGAGTGGAGGAGGCTATGGAGGTGGGGGAGGTCACATCAGAGCACATGCTTTTTTTTTTTTTTAATAGCTTTTTATTTACAAAACATGCATGGGTAATTTTTCAACATTGACCCTTGCAAAAACCCCATCCCCTCCCCTAGATGGCAGGTAGACCAATACATGTTAAATATAGTAAATCATATGTTAAATATATGTATACATGCCTATACAGTTATCTTGCTGCACACTTTCTTTCTAGAAAGAAAGAAAGAAAAAAACCTGAGAAGGAAAAGAAAAATGCAAGCACACATTAACAGAAAGAGTGGAAATGCTATGTTGTGGTCCACACTCATTTCCCATAGTTCTTTCTCTGGGTGTAGCTGATTCTCTTCATTACTGAACAATTGGCACTGGTTCAAATCATCTCATTCTTGAAGAGGGCCACGACCATCAGAATTGATCATCATATAGTATTATATAATGATCTCCTGGTCCTGCTCATTTCACTCAGCATCAGTTTGTGTAAATCTCTCCAGGCCTTTCTGAAATCCTCTTGCTGGTCATTTCTTACAGAACAATAATATTCCATAATATTCATATACCACAATTTATTCAGCCATTCTCAAATTGATGGGCATCCAGTCAGTTTCCAGTTTCTGGCCACTACAAACAGGGCTGCCACAAACATTTTGGCACAAACGGGTCTCTTTCCCTCTTTTACTATCTCTTTGGGGTATAAGCCC
This sequence comes from Antechinus flavipes, assembly GCF_016432865.1. NCBI lineage: Eukaryota > Metazoa > Chordata > Mammalia > Dasyuromorphia > Dasyuridae > Antechinus > Antechinus flavipes. The sequence continues at coordinate 631,100,396 of NC_067400.1, read as the reverse complement.
AGTAGAAACACTGCTGGATCAAAGGGGATGCACAGTTTGATAACTTTTTGAGCATAGTTCCAAATTGCTCTCCAAAATGGCTGGATGTGTTCCAACTTCACCAACAATGTATCAGTAAAGCACAGGATCCTTAATGATGCTTCTGGCTTTTTGTTTTAACATCAGTAAGGGGCCCCCAACCTCCTGGACCTTTTCTAGCTGGGGGAGGGATGAGCAGGGTGGGGCTCCAGGGTTCAGAAGGGTCCTGGGCTGGAGAGCGAGCCCTTAGGGCACAGACTGACACTCATCTTCCAGATGTTGGAGCACAGTGGAAATCACCTTGTTTTTAACACCTGAGCTAGAGAGGAAAGGGAACAATTGGGGTAGAAATGACCCCAAAAGGAGTGTACACAAATACCCCAAAACCAGCACCCCTGCCTGCACAGATGTGTAAATACACACACACACACACACACACACACACACCCCTTTGTGTACTTCTGTATCTGCTGGGCTCCCTACTTAAGCTTAGTGCTCAGCTGAGAATTCAGAGCTTCTTTAGGGCTTTTCAAGGACACTCAGGGATTTAAGGCAGGGATGGCTTTCTAACCTTGGGAACACTGAACCCAAAGGCCAGTTGGGCTGTCCAGTGCTGGGGGAAGTGCCACCTGTGTAAGCTGTTATGGGAACCCCGGGGATTTCCTGAGTGGGGGTGCAATGGAAAGATTCAACTAAAGTTCTGTGGGGATTGATTCCCTTTAGCTGAGATCTTTTGTTTATATTTTTCTTTTCAAAGATCATGTAGTTCCTTAAGTCTTTCCAGGTACTTTCCTGGAGAGGTCCTATGAGAGGAGAAAGCTCAGAAGTTGATGAAGTACTTTCTGCCTCAATACTAATGGGTTAGGAAAAGGATTCAGGACCCCTCCAGAAAGAGCTGTGATCTAAAAGTTGTTACTGTGCTTGAGAAAACTCACATTGAAATGGACTGGACCGTGGTTATTTGGCTAACGGAAATTTAATATTTGATATGGACCACTGAGAGTAACAAGATTATTTGAAAAACCACAATTAATGCTCCATGGGTTATGTTTTCCCCTAAACCAGCCTCCTACAGGGAAAGGGTGAAGGATTACCAATTGGGAGTCACTAAGTAGTTCAAAAACACCTTGAGAAATGACAATCTAAACAGACTAAACCACTGCAGAAAGCAGGTGTCCGAAATTTGTTTTCTTGAAGTTTCTTTAATGTGCACACTGTTATTTGAACTGGTCTTAAATCAGGGAACAGGGAACTCTCCTCCAGTTCCCCAAGTACTGTCACTAATCCCATAATAATCCAAGGAAGACTCTAAAAGTTTTCCTGTTCATCCATGTTGAAGGTAGGAGACAGTTCACGCTTGGACAATTACACAAAGAAGGGCAGAAGATAAAAAGGGATTTTTTTTAAATTATTTTTTAGATAGGAGCACATCATTTCCATATACAATAATACCTGTAACCTCCTCTACTCCACCCTCCTCTTCCACATCTGAATATCATGGGTATGACCATCTCACACCTATCATATCTTTTCAGATGATAGGAAAAGATAATGAAGAATCTTGGAAGGGATGAGGGGAAAGTGGAATGCTAATACCCTGATGGTGGAGTTGTGACCAGATCCACCCATTCTGGAGAGAAATTTGGGACTAGGCCCAAAGGGATATAAACTCAGCATATCCTGTGATTCAGCAGTAACCCTACTTGGGTTTGAATACCAAAGAAATCATAAACTAAGGAAAAGGATCCACATGTGCATAAATATTTGTAGAACCTCTTTTTCGGTGGTAAAGAATTGGAAAATAAGTAGATGCCCATCAATTGAGGAATGGCTAAAGAAACAGAAATTGTCTGAAGAAAACAACTCCTCTCAAAATAGATTTGGTAAGATGGAAAAAAGAACCTGAAAAATAGCAGTGGTGAAATGGAAAAGAGAACAACTCCCTAAAAAATGGAATTGGTGAAATGGAAAAAAAACCAATCCAATGAACAAAACAAATTAATCATTCAAAAAGAGATTTAAAAAATTCACGAAAAAGTAGAACTGAACAAATGTTAGTGAATGACTCAATGAGACATCAGAACGAGTCAAACAAAAATCATGTTTTTCCTGACAATGAACAGTTCTACAGCTGTTGAATTGGGGTCCACCTTTCTAGAAGAGCAAACGTTGCCTGGGATTTCTCTTCCCAGCAGAAGCCCTGAGGAGAAAAAGCTCCCCTTTTCCTTGACATAATTGTCTCCTGGAAATACAGGGCTGTGCTTGCACTCCACAGGTAGGTCTGAGCCCAAAGGCCAGAGAGGTCAGGGGACCGACCTGACTTCCCCTCATAGAACCAGAAGTGGTCTTGGGGGCCACCTTCATACCATGACCCCTGCTTCCTTCAGCTCTCAGCCCACCCAGAGGTCCTCCTGACTGGGGAGACTTTTCAGTGGCACCCAACCCTCACCATCCCACCTAGTGCTACTGTCTGGCCTTTTTTAGTCACCCCTCCCAACCTGCTTCCTCCTTGAACTCTGGGAAACACAATCACACCATGTGCACTCATGTCCCCCAACACATACCATTGAGGCTTTTAGCCAGCAAATGGAGCTTTTCTGAATATTTAAGCCAGCATAAGTGCATTTGATTCTGCACTGGCTGTGCTCAGTGTCAATACACTCAATGTCCCCTTCATTATGTTCCTACTGCCAATCCCTTTAAGAATACTCATGAACACACTTCCAGACCTATTCTGACTAATGAACATCTTTCTGACTCTAAATGCACAGATCCACGTCTTTTGTTCTTTTCTGAAAAGGTCCCCCTTTTTTTTTTCTCTTTGCCCTAACTGGATCTCATCCTAACCTGAACTTGGTTGGTAGGTTTGCTAAGACAAAACCTAGCAGAGGCAAAGGAGAGTCGTGTGGCTCAGGAGGAGAGACTGTGTCTGTGTCATCATGGAACTGTGAAACAAGCATGTCCCTCATCCACCCATGGAAAATGTCATGCTCCTGAGTGGATAAATAAAGCCCAATTTAGTCTCTAGCTGGATCCTGCCCTCCCTTACTCTGGGCGTTCTCAGCAAGGACCCTGAAGATTCTCACAAAGGGATCAAAGATCATATTTCCATGGCTCCCGACTCATGGCTGATGCCACAGAACCAGCCCCCAAAGCCGGGCCAGGTTTCTCCCAACCTTCTTCCCCTCCTCCCCTGGACCAAGGACACTGGGCTCTGACAGCCTTGTTCAGGAGCCTACATCCCATAACTCTTGTATCCCAGGGGCTTCTCTCATCCTGGAAATATCCTCCCTCTTCCCCTGGCCCTCCCGGCCTCCATCCCATCTCACCTTCTGAAAAAAAGAGACTTTCCTGGTCCCCAAAGTGGAAGAGCCTTCCCTCTGAGAGCGCCTCCCATCTACAGTGTACAGCGCTTGTGTGAACACAGCTGATGAGATGTTTGTACCAAACTGGACTGTCAGCTCAGGGAAGGCAGAGGCCATTTTTTAACCTTCCTTTGCCTCCCTAGTAGGTTGGCAAAGTGCTTGGCACCTAGGAGCCAGATTTAAGCAAATGGGAAAATATCAATTACTCAAGGGTAAATTGATCTAATGTAATGAAAATGACAATTCTATCTAAATTAGTCAATTAATTTACTTGTTCAGATCCATACCAATCAAACTCCTCCAAAATTAGAGAGCTAGAAAAAATAATAACAGAATACATCTAGTCATGGTACTGATACCTAAATCAGGTAGGTTGAAAACAGAGAAAGAAAATTATAGACCAATCTCCCTAATGAATACTGATGCTAAAATATTAAATAAGATATTAGCAAAAAGACTACAGAAAATCATCCCCAGGATAATACACCATAATCAAATAGGATTTATACCAGTAATGCAGGGCTGGTTCAATATTAGGAAAACTATCAGTATCATTGGCCATATTAATAATCAAATTAGCAAAAACCATATGATCATCTCAATAGATGCAGAAAAAGCATTTGATAAAATCCAACATCCATTCCTATTAAAAACTCTTGAGTGTATAGGAATAAATGGACTTTTCCTTAAAGTAATCAGTAGCATCTATTTAAAACCAGCAGTAAGCATCATATGTAATGGGGACAAACTGCAACCATTCCCAATAAGATCAGGAGTGAAACAAGGTTGCCCACTATCACCATTATTATTTAATATTGTATTAGAAATGCTAGCTTTGGCAATAAGAGTTGAGAAAGAGATTAAAGGAATAAGAATAGGCAACAAGGAAACCAAATTATCACTCTTTGCTGAAGATATGATGGTATACCTAGAGAACCCCAGAGACTCTACTAAAAAGTTATTAGAAACAACCCACACCTTCAGCAAAGTTGCAGGATACAAAATAAACCCACATAAGTCATCAACATTCTTATATATCACTAACAACACCCAACAGTTAGAGTTACAAAAAGAAATTCCATTTAAAGTAACTACTGATTGTATAAAATATTTAGGATTCTATCTGCCAAGGGAAAAACAGAAACTTTATGAGCAAAACTACAAAACACTTTCCACACAAATTAAGTCTGATCTAACCAACTGGAAAAATATTAAATGCTCTTAGATTGGGTGAGCAAATATAATAAAGATGACAATACTACCTAAATTAATCTATTTATTTAGCGCTATACCAATCAGACTCCCAAAAAGCTACTTTGATGAACTAGAAAAAATAACAACAAAGTTCATGTGGAAAAACAAAAGGTCAACAATTTCAAGGGATTTAATGAAAAAAAAAAATCAAATGAAGGTGGCCTAGCTGTACCAGAGCTAAAATTATATTATAAAGCAGCAGTTACTAAAACCATCTGGTATTGGCTAAAAAATAGACTAGTTGATCAATGGAATAGGTTAGGTTCAAAGGACAAAACAGCCAATAACTTTAATAATATAGTGTTTGACAAACCCAAAGACCCCAATTTTTGGGATAAGAATGCATTATTTGACAAAAATTGCTGAGAAAATTGGAAATTAGTATGGCAGAAACTATGCATTGACCCACACTTAACACCATACACCAAGATAAGGTCAAAATGAGTTCATGACCTAGGCATAAAGAATGAGATTATAAATAAATTGGAAGAGCATAGGATAGTTTACCTTGCACACCTGTGGAACAGGGAGGAATTTATGATCAAAGAAGAACTAGAGATCACAAAATTGACCATAAAATAGAAAATTTTGGTTATATCAAATTGAAAAGTTTTTGTACAAACAAAACAAATGCAGACAAGATTAGAAGGGAAACAATAAACTGGGAAAACATTTTTACAATCAAAGGTTCTGATAAAGGCCTCATTTCTAAACTATATAGAAAATTGACTCTAATTTATAAGAAATCAAACCATTCTCCAACTGATAAATGGTCAAAGGATATGAACAGACAATTCTCAAAGAAATTGAAACTATTTATAGACATATGAAAATGTGCTCCAAATCATTATTAATCAGAGAAATGCAAATTAAGACAACTCTGAAATACCACTACACATCTGTCAGATTGGCTAGAGTGACAGGGAAAGATAATGCGGAATGTTGGAGGGAATGTGGGAAAACAGGGACACTGATACATTGTTGGTGGAATTGTGAACACATCTAGCCATTCTGGAGAGCAATTTGGAACTATGCTCAAAAAGTTATCAAACTGTGCATACCCTTTGATCCAGCAGTGTTTCTACTGGGCTTATACCCCAAAGAGATAATAAAGAAGGGAAAGGGACCTGTATGTGCCAAAATGTTTGTGGCAGCCCTGTTTGTAGTGGCTAGAAGCTGGAAAATGAATGGATGCCCATCAATTGGAGAATGGTTGAGTAAATTGTGGTATATGAACATTATGGAATATTATTGTTCTGTAAGGAATGACCAGCAGGATGAATACAGAGAGGACTGGCGAGACTTACATGAATTGATGCTAAGTGAAACGAGCAGAACCAGGAGATCATTATATACCTCAACAACGATACTGTTTGAGGATGTATTCTGATGGAAATGGATCTCTTCAATAAAGAGAGCTAATTCAGTTTCAATGGATCAAGGATGGACAGAAGCAGCTATACCCAAAGAAAGAACACTGGGAAATGAATATAAACTGCTTGCATTTTTGTTTTTCTTCCCGGGTTATTTATACCTTCTGAATCCAATTCTCCCCATGCAACAAGAGAACTGTTCGGTTCTGCACACATATATTGTATCTAGGATATACTGTAACCTATTCAACATGTAAAGGACTGCTTGCCATCTGGGGGAGGGGGTAGAGGGAGGGAGGGAAAAAATCGGAACAGAAGTGAATGCAAGGGATAATGCTGTAAAAAATTACCCTGGCATGGGTTCTATCTATAAAAAGTTATTTTAAAATTAATTAATTAATTAAAAAGGAAAAAGAAACTATATGATTTTGATGTAGTGGGTCCATGGAATAGGTTAGGTATATATGATACATTAATAATCAATGACTATAATAATTAATTGATAAATCACCCCAAACTCCAGATTCTGGGATCAGAATTCAGTGTTTCACAAAAAAATTGCTGAAAAAACTGGAAAACAATAGATCTGATATTTGGTGCAGACCTACATCAAAACAAGAGTAAAACAAGGTCAAAATGGGTACATGAATTAGGCATAAAGGGAATACTATAAAGAAATCAGGAGATTTAAGATCACTATCAGATATTTGAAGAAGAGAGAAGTTTTTGCACAAACAAAACCAACACAGCTAATATTATTTCTTCTTTTTATTAAAAAAATTATTAAAGGTTTTTATTTACAAAACATATGCATGGGTAATTTTTCAACAATGACCCTTGCAAAACTTCCTGTTCCAAATTTTTTTCTCCTTATCTCCATTCCCTCCCCTAGATGGCAGGTAATTCAATACATGTTAAATATGCTAAAATATATGTTAAATCCAATATACACAATATACACACACACACACATTTATACATTTATCTTGCTGCACAAGAAAAATCAGGTAAAGAAGGAAAAAAAAAAACCTGAGAAAGAAAACAAAATGCAAGCAAACATAAACAAGAGTGAAAATGCTATAAGAGTTGGTCCACACTCAGTTCCCACACTCCTCTCTTTCGCTCTCTTCATCACTGAATAGTTGGAACTGGTTTGAATAATCTTATTGTTGAAGAGAGCCATGTCCAGCAGAACTGATCATCATATAGTTTTGTTGTTGCTGTGTATAATGATCTGCTGCTTCTGTTCATTTCACTTAGCATCAGTTCCTATAAGTCTCTCCAAGCCTCTCTGAAATCATCCTGTTGATCATTTCTTACAGAACAATAACATTCGATAACATTCATATGCCATAATTTATTCAGCCATTCTCCAATTGATGGGCATCCATTCAATTTCTAGTTTCTAGCCACTACAGAAAAGGTTGCCACAAACATTTTGCATGTGGTCCCTTTCCCTCCTTGAAGATCTCTTTGGGATATAAGCCCAATAGAAACAGTACTGGGTCAAAGGGTATTCACAGTTTGATAACTTTTTGAGCATAATTTCAAATTGCTCTTCAGAATGGCTGGATCCATTCACAGTTTCCCCAACAAAGTATCAGTGTCCCAGTTTTCCCACATCCTCTCCAACATTTGTCATTATCTTTTCCTGTCCTCTTAACAAATCTGAAAGGTGTATAGTTCTATCTCAGAGTTGTCTTAATTTGGATTTCTCTGATCAACAGTGATTAGGAGCACTTTTTCATATGACTACAAATAGTTTCAATTTTTTCATCTGAAAATTGTCTGTTCATATCCTTCGGCCATTTATCAATTGAGGAATGGATTGAGTCAATTCTCTCTATATTTTAGACATGAGGCCTTTATCAGGACTGTTGAACGTAAAAATGTTTTCCCAGTTTATTGCTTCCCTCCTGATCCTGTCTGCATTACTTGGTTTCACAAAAACTTTTTAACTTCATATAATCAAAATTATCTATTTTTTGTGATCAATAATGATCTCTAGTTCTATTAATTATGCTTAAATCAGGTCAACTAATCCCTCCATCCTTGTGACCCAGAATAGAGTTTCCAGAGCATTCTTCTAGGCAAAAATGAGAAACATCAGGAATGACATTCATTGGTTGGACCATTTTGAGACCTTCCATAAACCTCATGGAAAGCTATCCTGCATCAAAAATAGACAACTTCTCATAAAGCAATGTGTATTAAAAATAAATTAACATACAAAAAAATTAGGCAACTTCTGCAGAAATGGGGAATGTTCATGGATAAGCAACCCTCAGAGTTTGAGGTTTCCAGCCCCAGTTACTACCTATCACTTATAAGGTGTAGCTTTGTTTTGAACAGAAATGAGGAACTTAGCTTCCTAACTAGGCAGTGTACAAAGTGAAGTTTTCTACCAGCAGATTGGTTGGCGCAAACAAGCTGTCAGCCTGCACAGAATCTCATACAAACTTCTTTGTTTTCATGAAAATAAATCTTCCCCCCACCTCTCACCTTCCAGCCCCCACTCAGAGCTAAAAAATAAGGAATTGATTTATAATTGGGCAATCTGTTACAAGACAGGAACCTAAGCAACTGGAACAATGGAGGTGTTCTTGATAGAAATGCAGAAGTTCAGGAAGGAGAAAGACTTGGAGAAATAGGTACCATATTGTTTTATTAAAAAGATCATTAGATCCATGAGATTTGATGAGACTATTGTGTTGGAATCCTTACAAAGTGTAACTTCATTAGAGTCGATAGAGACAATAATTATCTAACTTAGCATGATTCAGTATGATTGATCTGATCTTACAAGGAGAGGTTATGGGCCAGAACTTGAAACAAGGTACTAAGTGGAACTGATAGAAACAATGCTTGTGTTCCCATCTTTAGAAAGCTCATATAAGCAAGAAGCTTTCAGGGCCAAAGGGCACTCTGGAACACACACAGAGGCACTTTGGGACAAACAAAGAGCACTCTGGGAGGAAGCCCACAAATCCACTCTCGGAGGCGAAGTCAGATTCATTCCAACTTTCACCTTGGTGCTGGCTGGAGATATTTGGAAAAAGAGAAGCCGAAGCTGGCAGAAGACACAGAAGCCCACTGTCGGAGGTGGAGACAGACTCATTCCATCTTCCACTTTTGTGCTGACTTGAGGCTGAAGAAAGCAGAGGCAGAAGCAAAGGACAAAGCTCCAAGAGGCAAAAGATTAGCGGCAAGAGCTCTTGGAGAAATAAACGTTTGGATTTTATCAGCTGGCTGTATTTGGAGTGATTAATACTCTGAACTGAAACTAAAGCTGCCTCCAGAAAACCTTCCCAAGAAACCTGCTCCCAGAGAGAAAAAGAGAATACCACACAATTGAGAGTGTTTAGAAAGAGAAGAGTAGAAGGCCCCAAAATTGTGTGGGAAACTCCTTGGTTAAGAAATGGGAGATGGTGCTGTTTTTTTCGAGATGTGTTCTCTTCTTTTTTTATAATATATGATGGTTCAGCAGGTTTCTTGGGGAGGTTTTCTGGAGGCAGCCTTAGTATCAGTTCAGATCAATAATCACCTCAAATGCAGTCAGCTGATAAAATCCAAACGTTTATTTTCTCCTTCCAAGTTTTGTCTTTTTCCTCCAAGAGCTCTTCCAGCTTCTATCCCCAACTCAACTCTGACTCGTGGCTTCTCAATCTCCAACAGACACTCCCCTCTCAATCTTTTCAACTGAATTCTCCTGACTGAGCTCAGCTGTTTTTATGCTTTTCTAGAGGTGTAAACTCAAAGGCTGACTCCTCCTCTGAGAGTGGGATTATGGGAGGTATGAATTTGGATATCTCATACTGAACTCTGAAATCTCCCAAACGTGTGAACTCATGTGTGAACTCTCAAAGTTGTTAACTTAAGCATTGTTTCTATCAATACTAGTGACTTAACACCTTGTAAGGATTTGCTCTAATGTGTGAACCAATAAGCATTGTATCAATTCCATTGAGTTAACACTAGAATTCTAACAGATGATGATCCAACCAAATAGGACCAGAGAAACAGGAAGCCTGTCAAGAGTAAATCAAATCAGAGAACTGAGGAAAGTAAGAAATTCCAAAAAGAAAGGGATGGGCTGGCTAGTGGTCTCAGAGATAGAAGACACTGTGTTTTCTGATCCGTGTTCTCCCAGTTTTCCCCATCAGATGCACAAGAATTTTCCTCCAAGGACCTAGAACTACATGAATTCTTTGCTCAGAAAGAGCCTAGCGCCACTTTGGGAGAATTGCTCCAAAGATGAGTTGAGTTCTTCCCTCCTGATGCTTCTCCAATCTGTCTGTTCTTCTCCCACATCCATCCATCCCCTTCTGACTCATTGATGTCCTCAGACAAAAATGTAATCCCCTTTGTTGAGCCCATTAGCCCCCATCAGCTTTTCTTTCTAGGCTTCTGCTCCAGGCACACTGGCCTCCCACTGTTGGGAGCCACAATCTCTAACCTGATTGGCAAAGACCAGCACTGAGATCAAATGTGTGCAGCACTCATGTAAGAAGAACATTTCCTTCTATGAGTCTTTTCTATAAGTCCTATAATAAGTTCTATATTCCTTCTATAAGTCCATTAGTGGACTACTATTTCCTATATTATGTATAATTGGCTTGATTACAGCACTAAACATTTCTAAAAAAATCTGGTGACAAGGGGAATTTGGGCAAGTTTATTAAAAATGATTCCACATGCATATTCTATCCTAATAAAATTAATCTCTCACTGAGACAAATGATAAAGGAGAGAACACTATGGAAATAATGATGTTTATCAATTTAGACTCAGAAAAGATCAGTATGTCTAGGAATCAATAGATGGTTAAAGTATAACTGGAATCGCCCTAATTGTCTATGTTCCAAGTCAGGGAAATAGAAGGATCAAGCAATCTATAGAATTGACAAAGAAGACATAAGTAAACAAACAAAATTCACTGACATTTAACCTTGCATAACATTTACCTTTCATTATTAGCTTCTCGTAATGTAATCAATAATTAACATTTTACCATAAAAAACTTACTCAAATACTAAATGTCAAATAGAGTAACATATAAAGGTCAATAAGTGAGACACATATCTGAAGACTATGTTGACCTAAAGAAATGTATATGTAATCAAGAAAATTGAATGATCATGATATAGTATTAAAATAAAGTCTGAAGGAGTCTGAGGGAGTAGAAGCATTACTTCCATCAATTCCTCATTCAAGCTACTCCACGATTCCTGTGTTCCTTTGACTGCACCTCTATTCCTCCTGCTCAGCTCCTTTGGACCCCCTGAACCACTCACTCTTGCTCTTTCAGTAATAATCGATCTTCCTGCAGATCATTATATACATCAACAATGATACTGTTTGAGGATGTATTCTGATGGAAGTGGACCTCTTTGATAAAGAGAGCCTTAATTGATCAAAGATGGACAGAAGCAGCTACACCCAGAGAAAGAACACTGGAAATGAATATAAACTGCTTGCATTTTTGTTTTTCTTCCCGGGTTATTTATACCTTCTAAATTCAATTCTCCCTGTGCAACAAGAAAACTGTTCAGTTCTGCACACATATATTGTATCTAGGATATACTGCAATCCATTCAACATGTAAAGGACTCTTGCCATCTGGGGGAAGGGGTGGAGGGAGGGAGGGGAAAAATCAGAACAGAAATGAATGCAAGGGATAATGCTGTAAAAAATTACCCGGCATGCGTTCTATCAATAAAAAAATTATTAAAAAAAAAATTATCGATCTTCCTGCTTGGTACCATAACGTAAGTGCCCCAGGTGCTGCCTCCCTTCCCCCTCTGCCTCCCTTCCGGACTCTGCTCAGAGGCTACTTCTGCAAAAAGGCCCTTCCTGATTCCCCAGTTATTATCCCCCTCCCAAACCCAACCCACTTTACATAGATGTCCCTCTTACCTGTATCAGGTTCCCCAGGGTTCATAGTTATGCTTTAATGGCCTCTTCTGCCTTATGGTGTGCCTTACCCCTTAGCAGTTGCTAAATCCCTTTTTCTTTATTAAAGCTCATATGGATTTAGTCTGCCACAAGTAACATAATAATATTTTTTTTCTTTGCCTCTACAGCTACAGGTCATCTAACTTACAATTTCTTTTGATATCTCGCCATAACCCTAGTATACTTTTGGGGTCCTAAACTCCATATCCCCAATACGTGATGACAGGACCCCATCACATTTGACCTGGTGCCCTATCGACTGTACCAACTAACTACCCCATCACAATTTGACTTTTATGGAAATGTTTTGCATAATTTCACTTGGAATTTCTTCATTGTGGGTGAGAATAAGGGAGAGAAGCTAGAACTCAAAAATCTTAAAAACAAATGTAAAAAAATTAGGTCTGAATGTAACTGGGGGAAAATATTAAATAAATGAATTATTTTTTAAAAAAAAGAAAAGGGAAGCCAAAATTCCTCAAAAGTTCTAATACCTTAAGGAACACAGAGAATGAAAAAGGTCTAATTCCATGTAAGTTCCACGAATCCAAAAATAAAAGGTTTGAATAATGAGAAAGATAAAGAAGAGACACAGGGAAAAATCTTTTCATGGGAAAGGCACAGAAAATGAAATTAATCATTTAATTAAAGGGGGGCAGCTAGGTGGCTCAGTGGATAGAGCACCAGCCCTAAAGTGAGGAAGACCTGAATTCAAATCTGTTCTCAGACACTTAACACTACCTGTGGGACCCAAAAAAAGACTAGGAAAGGGGACTCTACCTCAATTTTGAATTAATGTCACTGAAAAAAAAAAAAAAAAAGACATGAGCAAGATGCCAGAGATTAGAATGGAAAAGATTTATGGCATCTTCTAAATAAGAATTGCTCAACAAAATATTTGACACAAATATATTTTGGAATTAGAGAGTACTGGAATTTTACATTGATTCCCATTTATAATGGGAAGATTTGCTTTTTTGGTCATTCTCTATTTGAGGTAGGTGAGAGAAGTACAGAATTTTTTTCATATAAAAATATTTGTTTTTAAAATAAAAGTAAAGTTAAGTATAATTTACAAATGTAGCTAGGAGAATTCTTGATTCAAGATACAGATTTAAAAGATAATATCATGAAAATAATTTTATGATTTCTTGTAATTAAGTCTTCAACATTGGTGAAAATGACAACAGCAAACCATCAATATCTGATTTCTTTTTTAATATTGAAATTCATACAAATGAAATCAAATGAACATTTTAAATTTACACAAAACAGAAAAATATGTCAAGAAACAAATCTGCAAAGCTTGAATTTCTTTTTTGAGTAGTAATGAATTCAATAAAACATTTTTCAAATGTTCTTTTCTACTTCTGTTCTACTGCTTGTATCATTACAGTAATAATGCCTTCCTTATTATTTTAGATTTGAGGATCGGGGACAAACAGTCCCATGGTTAGTATACTTCCCACTGCTATCCTCTCCTACCCAAAATAGAAAAAAAACCAACAATCACCCAAAAAAAAAAAAAGTTTCACTCCAGTGTGGATTCTCTGATGACTGGCAAGATGGGAGCTGCATGTAAAACTCTTTCTACATTGATTACGTTTTAAAAGGTTTCTCTCCAGTGTGAATTCTCTGATGTTTAGCAAGATGGGAGTTGCGTTTAAAAGCCTTTCCACATTGATTACATTTAAAAGGCTTCTCTCCTGTGTGAACTCTCTGATGTGTAACAAGACTACTAGAGAATCTGAAAACCTTTCCACACTGATTACATTTAAAAGGTTTCTCTCCAGTGTGGATTCTCTGATGTGTAACAAGACGGGAAGAGAATCTGAAAGCCTTTCCACACTGATTACATTTAAAAGGTTTCTCTCCAGTGTGGATTCTCTGATGTGTAGCAAGATGACCAGTTCGTTTAAAAGCCTTTCCACACTGATTACATTTAAAAGGTTTCTCTCCAATGTGGATGCTCTGATGTTTAGCAAGATTGGAACTGTTGGTGAAAGCCTTTCCACACTGATTACACTTAAAAGGTTTCTCTCCAGTGTGGATTTTTTGATGTCTGGCAAGATGGGAGCTGCGTCTAAAAGCTTTTCCACATTGATTACATTTAAAAGGTTTCTCTCCAGTGTGGATTTTCTGATGGTTAGCAAGACTGGCACTATGTGTAAAAGCTTTTCCACATTGATTACACTTAAAAAGTTTCTGTTTAGTGTGGATTCTCTGATGTGCAACAACACTGGAAGAAAATCTGAAAGCCTTTCCACATTGATTACATTTAAATGGTTTCTCTCCAGTGTGCTTTCTCTGATGTAAAACAAGATTGGAACTGTATGTGAAATGCTTTCCACACTGATTACATTTAAAAGGTTTCTCTCCAGTGTGGATTCTCTGGTGTGAAGCAAGATTGGAGGAGAATCTAAAAGCCTTTCCACACTGATTACATTTAAAAGGTTTCTCTCCAGTGTGCTTTCTCTGATGTAAAGCAAGTTGGGCACTGCGTCTAAAAGCCTTTCCACACTGATTACATTTAAAAGGTTTCTCTCCAGTGTGAATTCTCTGATGTCTAGCAAGATTGGAGGAGAATCTGAAAGCCTTTCCACACTGATTACATTTAAGAGGTTTCTCTCCAGTGTGCTTTCTCTGATGTAAAGCAAGACTGGAACTGTGTGTGAAGTCCTTTCCACATTTATTACATTTAAAAGGTTTCTCTCCAGTGTGGATTTTCTGATGTGTAGCAAGATTTGAGTTGCATCTAAAAGCCTTTCCACATTGATTACATTTAAAAAGTTTCTCTCCAGTGTGAATTCTCTGATGGGCTGCAAGACTGTCGCTGCGTGTGAAAGCCTTTCCACATTGATTACATTTAAAAGGTTTCTCTCCTGTGTGGATTCTCTGATGTTCTGCAAGCTTGTAATTATACCTGAAAGCCTTTCCACACTGATTACATTTAAAAGATTTCTCTCCAGTGTGGATTCCCTGATGTCTAGCAAGATGGGAGCTCGATCTAAAAGTCTTTCCACATTGATTACATTCATAAGCCTTCTGTCCAGTATGAGTTTTCTTATGTTTTGCTAGACTGGAGATATCACAATCACTCTTTGGATATCTATCTACTTTGAGAATAAAATCACTCATTTCCTTCAAATTGAAGTCACAGGAACCATCATCCATGAATCTTTGTAGGTCATGTTCTTCCACAAAAATTCCCAGCTTTTTACTCATCTCATTTATTGTGAACCCAGTTTCTACATCTGAAGAAGACAAACAAACATATATATACAAAAAGACATACACACATATATAAACACAAATAGCTATGTTACATACGAGTCATTGCAACTTGTCACCAAACTAACTATATAAAATTTCACAGGTGTATTCAGTGAAAACAATGGCTTTAAATACCGCAAGTCATTTTTAAGAAAAGACATATTGGATGGACCTAGGTGGTGCAATGGATAGATAGAGCACCAGCCTTGAAATCAGGAGGACGTGAGTTCAAATTTGGCTTCAGACCTTAATACTTCCTAGCTTTGTGACCCTGGGAGAGTCACTTAATCCCAATTGCCTCAGCAATAATAATAATAATAATAATAATAGTTTTTAAAAAGACTTAGATAATATGTGAGATGTGCCTCTCAAAATACTGGACCAATCAGAGACTTATATCCTCTCCCAGTGAAATATACACATTCAGCAAAGGCAGGGGCCCAAGGCCAAGATGACTACCAAATGCCAGTAGACTATAGTCTTCTTTGTGCTGGAACAGTTTTTGCTAATTTAGAGGGAAAAATGAGCTAACATACAATTGAAAATTGTAGAACAGATAAAGGGTAGACTGCTTTCAGAGATTTGTTGGGTAGTACCACATTTACTCATCTGGGAAAAAAATAAACATCCAAATTGGTTTGATGAAAATAATGGGGAAATTCAGAAGGTATTAAATGAAAAATGAGAACTCTACAAGATTTTCAAGATTACAAGTACTTTAGATTATCCCATCTCTAGGAAGGCAGTGTTTAACGCTCCCAAAAGTATAAAGAAAGGTAACGATATGTCAGATTTTTGGCCCAGTAAATAAAGGCAAATAAATTTCATTTTTACATTGAGTGTAACAAGCCAAAGTTCTTTTATGACACCTGAAGACTATGTATGGACCAAAGACCTATCTAAGCTGCCCAATGCTAATAGAGCTACATTAATGATTGATAAGGATGTGATAATGGAAGAGACGGGCTGAATTGTTCAAAAAAGTTCTCAACACATCATCATCAACCATTGCTGAAGCTATTAACCATTGCTCTTAGGTCGTATTCCATTCCTCTTTAGCCATTCATGACTTGATGGCACCACCAGAGTCTCTAGCTCTTTCTCACCCAAAAAAAGGGCTACAATCAATCTTTTAAAACATATAAATTTGTTTATTTTTTCCTAATTATCTTGGCAAACAGATCTTATAGTATATTTTGGAGTCAAAGAGTATACACAGTTTTCTAAGTCTTTCGTCATAATTTCAGATTGTTCTCCAAATTGAGTAGATTATTCATGATTTCAGCAACAATGTATTAGTATCCCAACAGGATATCAAAATGATGTTTTTGACTTGCATTTCCCTAATCAATAACAAGTTAGAATATTTTTTCATAAGGCTGTAAATAGTTTTAATTTCTTCATCAGAAACTACCTATCACTGCCCCTTTCAGTATTGAGAGACGAGATCTTCATCTGAGAAATTTTCTCTAGAACAAAGAAAGCCCTTTGTTGTTCTCCTTTAATTTCCAGACTCTGCCCTTCATTGTGCCAGAGGTGAAAGCTTTGGAGGCTGAGACCCCCGGCCAAAGCACATTCCCCCAGGTCTTGCTCTTGGATAACTTAGCAGAATCTGCTAGAGTGCCTAGTCCATCATTTGGGCCAAATCTCTACCTAGGGAGAGGAGATCCTTCAAAGATCCTCTTAGGGTCCCGACAACTTCTTCATTCTTAGTCACTTTTGCTGCTCAAAATGAATTGTGAGGCATTTATTTTTTGTTTTAGGAGAGAGTATTAGGGAGGTAAGTATTTCCTGTCCTATGGTGCTGTCTTACCAGAACCCTCTCCCATTCATTTTAGCATATTTTCAGGGAGTTTACCTAACAAATGTGGCAGTAAGGTCAGCTACTTGACAAGGTAAATTATGTAATTGAAAAAGGCTCCAGCCAAGACCAAAATGGATGGAAACTTGGTGCACTCAGGTGACTGAGCACTCAATCCAATTCCTGGGATACAAGACAGTGTGGATCATTTCTGTGCTGTTTGGGCTCATTTTGAACTGATGATGAACACCAAGAAAAGAGAGAAAACGGTCCTTACCCAGGGACAGCAGGTTCTGGACACTCTCCAGCATGACCTCCCTGTACAGCGCTTTCTGAGAAGGATCCAAGAGCCCCCACTCCTCCTCAGTGAAGTCCACCATGATATCCCTGAATGTCAGCAACTCCTAAACCATCAAAAGTCAATTGATTTGGTGCTGAAAGGGCCTCCAGAATTCATCTACTCCAACCCTCATCAATTTAGAGGAGGAAAACTGAAACACAGATGGGAATTTGCCTAAAAGGCATAGAACCTTAGGAGTGTCAGAGTCCACATTTTGAACCAGACATTGAGGGTCCAGTGGAATATTGAGAAAAGCATTTTCCATTTGAAATGAGATTCATGTTGGTAATAAAGGCTGGAAACATACTTAACTACAAAATGCTTCTCCCAATGGAATTAGGGAGAATATGTGAATTCCATAGAATCTGTGGAGGTGAAAGAGCGATGATGAGACATCCCTCCCAACAAGAAGGGTCTTAAGTGATTATATATTTTTAAAAATTCTATGAAGTTTTTTCCAGAACCTGGTAAATACTGTGTACTCTGGGAAAGAAACCATTATCAGTGATCACTGAGGAGAGAACAAAGAAATTATTTAGCAAATATCCTATGAGTCTAAAATGAAATCTAAACTAGATGGAAGCAGGAAAAGAATTTTAAAGAGAATCTGGCCTCAAGTACCTGGTATGAGATGCTTTCCAGTCAAGTGATGAAGCTTTATCTCTTCTCAAAGTGAACTTATTAATGGAATATGTTCTGTGAGAGATAATTAATTGGGACACTACCTGTCTCCCAGAAATCCAGTGCTGTGCTTGCACCTCCCAGGTAGGTCTCAGCCAGAAGGTCAGAGAGGCCCGACCTCCAAGAAACAAGAAGGGGCCTTTACTTCACTCAGCCCTCTAGAGCCCATCCAGAGGTCAGGCTATCCTGGCTGGGAAGACCTTTGAACCTGTCCAATCCTTATTTTGGGACTGCTTCTTGCTCATTATTTTTTGCCACCCAATCCCAATCTCTTTCCTTCTTTAACTCTGGGACATACAATCCTGTGCCCCAAAGCTTATGACTCAGACTTTTACACATCTAGTAGTAAGAGTTTTCCAAAGTGAATTTTGGAGAAAACATCACTGACTTCATTTGATGCTATGCTGCTCTTCTTTTATCAGTGTACTAGATGTCCCCTTCAGTTCTCTCTTCTCACAATCACTTTCAGCAAACTCAGAGCACTCACTTCCAGTTATTTTTTTTTCCTGTGTTTTCTTGCTCTGACATAAATAGCTATGCTAAAGACTTCACACTTGAATTCACATTTTCTTCTTTTGATAAAAATATACTTTTCAAGGAAAGCAGAAAGATGGAAAATGAGCTTTACTGCAATTATCTTTGATGAAGGCCACATTTCCCAAATATATAGAGAGCTGAGTCAAATGTCTAAGAATAAAAACCATTCCTCAATTGAGAAATGATCAAAGAAAATGAATATTTTTAGATGAGGAAATCAAAAATAATGTAGGAAAATGAAGTGCTCTAAATCACTTTTGATTAAGAAAATGCAAATAAAAACAACTCAGAAGTATCAGCTCACATCTATCAGATTAATTAATAAGACAAAAAATGATCAATGTTGGAAAAAATATGGGAATCCTGGGACCCTAGTGCACTGAAGAGGAATTGTGAAGTGATCCAAGGTTTCTGCAGAGCAACTTGGAACTATGAACAAAGGGCAACCAAACTGTGCAAATCTTTAGATCTAACATAGCACCACTAGGTCTGTATTATTCCACAGAGATTACAAAAAGAGGGAAAGGGCCTACATGAGCAAAAATACTAATAGCAGCCCTTTTTCTGGAGGCAACATTGTGGAAACTGAGGGAATTCCCATCAAGTGGGGAATGACTGAACAAGCTGTGGTATATGAATATAATGAAATAGTATTGTACAATAAGAAATACTGAACAGGCAGATTTCAGAAAGAACTAAAAAAACAAACTGATGCAAACTGAAATGAGCAGAGCCAGGAAAAGATTCAATACAGAATCAGCAACAGAGTGGCCATCACTATGAAGGACTCTGCTCTTCTCAGGAACACAAGGATCTAAGGCAAATACAAGATTCAAGAAGGAAAAGGCTTTCCACACACTCAATAAAGAACCGAGGGACTCTGAAGGTGATTGAAGAATATATCCGTTAGTTACTTGATTCTTTTTTTCTCCTCTTTTGATCTGTTTCATTTTTCACAGCTCTGATGAATAAGAAAGTATATTTTAAAGGACAGCAGGTTTATATCTATATCAAGTTGCCTACCATTTTATTAGGAAAGGATGGGAAAAACTTTACAACTCCAAATCTTATAAAGATGAATGCTACAAAATATCATGCCACCATGTAACTGAAAATAATTTAAAATAAACAAGCAAATGTATCTTTTTGTGTCCGAATCCTAACCTGATCTTAGCTAAAACTTCTTTATACTCTCTATGAGACCCAACAGATCCCACCCAAAGCCCAGGTCAGGTAAGGGGGAGAGACTGTGTCTGTGACATCTGAGGAAATGGAACCCCCCAGTCATGGCGTCTGTCACACCCTCCCAGGGATAAATAAACCACAGTTTACTCTCTGGCTGGACCCTGAGCTCCCTGACTCTGACTTTCCCTACCAAGGACCCTGACAATTCCCACAACAGGATCAATGAGACCATCTTTATGTGGCTCCTGGCACGTGGCAGACACCACAACACCCACCCCGGCCTTCTCACACCTTAGTCTTCCTCTCTGCCCCAGGGACGTTGCCCTCCTGGCTTATGCTTAACCAGGACCCTCTGTCCCCTGACCCTGGGCCTTTTCACTGGCTTCTCTCCTGTTTGCAACGGCCTCCTCCCTCCCCTCCTGCTTCCTTCACATCTCAGCTAAATTCTCCCTTTCTGTAACAGCTTTTCCTGCCCCCAAACGGCCGAACCTTCCCTCGGAGAGTAGCTCCCATCTACACTGCCCAGCGCAGGTGTGGACACAGCTCAGGAGCTGTTTTCTCCCCCGGGAGCTCCGTGAGGGCAGATCTGGTATTTTTCTTCACCTTCCTCTGCATCCTCAGGGGTTCTCCCGGAGCTTGGGCCAGAGGAGCTGTTTTCTAAATACTCACTGACTTGATTTGAGACCTGGAAAAGCAGAGGGACTCAGAGCCCTGGGAGCCGCCTGAGGGGGCAGGAAACGATGCTGCTCAGCGCTGGGCAGGGGCCGCACTCACCTGGGACGAGGGGCTCCGGCTGCCGGGGGCCATGTCTCTGGTTCCGAGCTTGGGTTCTCTGCCGGCCGGGCTGGGGAGGGAGAAGGACCTTCGACAGGGAGGCCGGGGTCTGAGCCTTCTCTGCCCAGGTTGCATGCTGACCTGCCCAATGACAGAGAAAGGTTTCAGGACAGGGACAGTGGGGAGAGGTTGCACCCCAGGAGGGGGCAGAAAGAGCTGAGCTCAGAGGAGGAAGAGATGTCACCTGTGGGGCCAGGGAGAACCTCACAGGACTCCCAGCTCTGGACCCTAAAATCTCCTGCACGCTGCAGGGAGGGGCAGCCTGGGAGCATGAGCCCCATGGGGTCAAGATCACAAGGCCTTCACCTGAATCTCTGGGAGTGTGACCCTGCCTGCCTCAGTTTCTCCATCTGTAACATGGGATCCCCACCTGCCAAAGGCCCCAGAAATAATGACATATGTCCCAAGACCACCAGGAGGGAAATAGGTCAAGGAGTAGAGTTGGATGGGAGCCCCCCTCCCCCTCCTGCCATTGAACCTCCTCCAGCCAAACAGAAGGACTGGGAAAGGTGCGCACGCAGAGCTGCATGTAGAGAGCACTTCCTGTATACCAGGCCCAGTGCTTAGTGCTTTACAGAATGGATCTCATGGGGGGTGGGAAACAGGAGGGGTTACTCTCACCCCTTTTTTGCACTGGAGGAAATTGAGGCAAACGGTGTAAGGCTACAGACTCCTTCCCCCTCCCCAAAGTGTGCAAAGGCCCACTGGCGACCAGTGAGGAATCCACGCAAAACTGGGGACTCAGTGGGGGAGGGGTCAGATGGGTTCCCCAAGTCACACTCAGCAGCGCCCCCCCAGGCCACAGGGAGGCACAATCACGCCCCTCCCCCATCTCAGCCCACGCAGGTGAGCTCACTCAGGGCTAAGGCCCCGTGCAGCCCCGCCCACGTGCGCTCAGGTACCCCTCCCCCCACGCGCAAGCACGCAGCTCCGTTACACGCCCCCACGCACAGCTACTGCACTTGTGCACCCGTCTCCTGCACGCGCCCCCACAACAGACTCCCACTCTGCCACAACACAAGCCCCGAACTAGTGCGGAAAAGGAGGCGCTTTAAGAAGGAAGGCGGAAGTCCCAGGCCACGCCTGCGCACAGACGCCCTTCTGCCGGCCTGCCCTCTTCCCCTCCCCCACTCTCCCAGTACAAAAATTAACGGGGGACCCAGAAAGCAGCGCCTGTCCCCCAGGGGACTCCCGGCATGCCCTGGGGCTCAGCAGCCCAGGGGCAGAGGCGGGAGTGACGTCATTATCTCTCTTCCTTTTATTCCTGGCTCCGTCCCCCCCTTCTTTCCTGGAGGTTCCCAAGCCTTTGGGGAGGAGCTGGGGATGGAATGTGGGGCTCCGTACAAGAAAGAGACCCGGATGTGATGGGAAATTCCCGAGGGAAAAGTGGACGTGGAAGTTCTGTGTTCGATCATTTGCATAATTACAAATGAGGGCTCGGCGCCCCCTTCTCCCGGTGGGGCCGCTGGCCACGGGACCTTTCTGTTTTATCGTCACTAAGGATGGCCCCCCCCCTCCTGGACCTTTTCCGCCTGCGGGGAGGGGTGGGCAGGGAGGGGTTGCAGAGTGGGGCCTTAGGCACAGACGGACACCCGTCATCCGGAGGCTGGAGCACAGTGGGAATCACCTTGTTCTTGGCCCCTGAGCTGGAGAGGAAAGGGAAAGTTTGGGGTGGAAATGACCCCAAAAGTGTGCACAAATACACACAAACCAGCAGCCCTGCCTGCACAGGTGTGTGAACACACACACGCACACACGGACACACACGCGCACACACGCACACACCGGACACACACACATCCCTTTGCTGGGCTTCCTGCTAAATCCCATAATATTCCAGAGAAGAGTAAAGTTTTCCTGTTGATCCATGTTGAGGGCAGGAGGCAATTTAGGCTTGGAGATTACACAAAAGAGGGCAGAAGATACAAAGGGATTTTTTTTTTTAGAAAGGATTACATCATTTCCATATACCACAATACTTCTACCTCCTCTATCCCACCTCCTCTCCCACATCTGGACTGATGCTTTTTATCGAGCAGGAGAGGCTTCCTAGAGGCAAGAAACCCTCTGTCCCACTGCATCATACAGTATCTGGAATGATTATTTTTATTAATTAAGGCCTTTTCTTGTCAAACTATGTGTATGGATAATTTTGAGCATTCACCCTTACAAAACCTTGTGTTCTAAATGTTTTCTGTCCCTTGCCCCAGCCCCTCAGCGAGTAATCCAATTTAACAATTGTTAAATGTGCAATTCTTCCATACATATTTCCACAATTATTTGGCTGCACAAGAAAAATCAGATCAAAAAGGGAAAAAGATGAGAAAGGAAACAAAATACAAACAAACAACAAAAGAGTGAAAACACAATGTTGTTATCCAAGCTCAATTCCCACAAGGCTCTCTCTGGGGGCAGATGGCTCTCTCCATCACAAGACCATTGGAACTGGCCTCAAGAGAGCACGGCCATCAGAAGGATTATTTTTTCAATGTACAATTAAAATCCTCAAGCTGAATTGTACAAGTCACATAGTCCCCCTCCAAAAAGCTGGATCAGATGGGCCAGCACAGATGGCTTCAGCAGGCCCCTGCTTCCTGATCCCCATCTGCTAGAAAGAGCAGGAGAGGCAGAGAGTGGGGTTGTGCTCAAGAGAGGGAAGGAGCTTGATTTTCACTGGGTTGGGGGCTGGGGCGGCCATCCCTTTGTGCTTCCCTCCAGCAAGGCCTGGGTATGGGGGGATGACCCCCGACCACCTGGGATGGGCAGACAAGCCTCCCATACTGACCTCACACCTGATGGAGCTGAAGGGAGCTTGGTGGACTCCACAGGCAGAGAGCTGCTGGGCTCCAGCTCTAGCCCTGCCAAGGCCGATGACCTGACCCTCAGGGAGCTCAGTGCCCTTTTCCAGAGGCAGCTGCATGTGGCTCCTGCACAAAATCCGGGCCCCTGAGCCACGGCTCACGATGTCACATCTTCTAGCTCTCAGTAGCTGCAGGAGGGAAAACATCCTGGGTCCAAATCTTCATGCCGGAATCTGTCAGATCCCAGCCAGTCAGAGCCAGGAAGAGTTTGGCTCCTGGAAGAAGGAACTGGAACTCAGGCCTTGTGGTTCCCAACACAACATTTAGTCCAGGGCGCCACCGAGTGGCAGAAAGACAGATTACAGAAATTCATATATACAAGGATATTTTGTGGCAGAAACCACAAAAAACAAAGCGAACACCAAGTAATTGGGGAATGGCTGAAGGAATCATAGTCTGTGACTGGCAAGAACAATTGAGGAGCGCTGACAAACATTAGTATTTGAGACAAAAAACATTACATCTACTGAGTTTTATGCACAGTTAAAAAGCTGACTTACTGGGGACCCACAGTCAAAACTCAATCAATATTAATCAGTCTAATATGATTTTATGGTAGACAAGGATTGTTACTGTTTTTTCATTTAGTAATATTTAATTGTTATTTAATAGTAAGGACAAGAACGCGCAATTCACCGTTGTAGGAATTATGTAGGAATGGACATTCTGTTAGAGGCTTTGGGCAGACTCCAGGCTTGTATAATAGAAACTATTTCCATAATAGGCACGAGGCTGATTTCCCTAACTTCATATAACAAGAACTCTCTCCATCCTGTTTCCCCACACGCCAATCCAACATGGTGGAAAGTCCCTAAGTTCCCTGAAATGTTCTTGGGGATGTGCGATCTGCACTTGCCCAACCCCAGGAATGGCTCATCCATCTCCTGATCACTGAAAGCCCATCTTCCCTGGCCCAAGGCAAGGGGGGACATCATCCAGCTTATGACCATCTAGTCAGTGGATACATTTCCTGCACTGGCCATCCTGAAACCCTCTGGCCCTGGTGGTATCCATATTTTACCCAAGGCATTTTACAGTAACCAATGAAATGCTGTTCTATTGTTAGCATACTTGTATTCCTGTAACAGAAGCCTGAAAGGAGCACCTCAGATGGGAGAGCCAGGTCTGGGGTCTGCATAGTTAGAGGGCAACCAGACTCCTCTAATAAAGGGTTTGGGCTCAGAATTCTGCCTCAGTTTCTCCTGTAGGCTGTTTTAGGTGATTCCCCTTCCCTCACAACAGGATGGAAATTTGGGCTATTTCATCAATATTTCATTCTGTTGAAAGTCTAATGAAGGTGTACTGCAGGAGGTCTTCCCTTATGAATGAGATCCCCAAGTTGCATCTCCAGCAGGATTTCTTCAGAGAACAGTCAAGTATCATCTCTAGGAGAAGCCCTTCCTACTGGGCTTTATCCATTTTCCTTCCACTAGAATAAGGTTGTCTGTTGATCCTCCTCCTCCAGGGAAAAGCACAGCCACATGAACCTATTTCTAAGACTTCAATGAATTTTCAAAGAGAAAATAAGAGATGATCTGTGGTAGAAACCCTTCCCCCATGAGTGCCCAGGGATCTGCTGCTCAATATGATCTCTCCCATAGGGAAAAAATACTGAATTCCATTTGAGTGTTTTTGCTTATCCATGATAATGATCAGATTTTTGTCTTACATGAACTGTGAGGTGGGAAATAAGAGATGATTGGTGCTGGAAGGTATTACCATGTTGGTTATGTGCATAAGGTCTCCCTCAAGTGGGGACCCTCTTCTCTTAAATAAGCTCAGAATGATAAGTCAAAGCTGTGCTATATTCACCACACTCATGAAGTTTGGCTCCAGTATGGATTGTCTAATATTTAGCAAGATTAGAACTCAGAATGAAATCATTTCACATTGAATACATTCAAAAAACTTCTCTCCAGTGTGGCTACTATAATGTTGAATAGGACTATTTGTCTGAAAGCCTTTTCTCACTGAATACATTTAAAAGGTTTCTCCCCAGTGTGGATTGTCTCATGTACAGCCAGATGGGAACTCTTTGTGGAATCATTTCATGTTTATTATTATCATAATGCTTCTCCTTAGTGAGGAATCTCTGATGTTTATCAATCTTTGATTTGTAGCTGAAAGCCTTTCAACATTAATTTCATACATAAGTTTTCTCTCCAGTGTGGATTCTCTGATGTGCAGCTAGAAAGGACCTTAGTGTGAAGTCCTTTCCTCTGATTACATTCAAAATGTTTCTCGCTAGTATAGGTTCTTTGATGTTCAACAAGATTTCTCTTCTGTGGAAAAGCCTTTCCACACTGAACACTTCAAACATTCAAAAGGTGTCTCTCCTGTGTGGATTCTCTGATGTTTGCTAAGATCTTCCTTGCATGTGAAAGCTTTTCCACACTGACTACACTTATAAGGCTTTTCGCCTGTGTGGATTCTCTGATGTAAAGAAAGACTGTCGATCTTTATGAAAGCCTTTCCACATTGATTACACTTATAACGCTTTTCTCCTGTGGGGATTTTCCGATGTTCTGCAAGCTTATAATTACATCTAAAAGCCTTTCCACACTGATTACATTTAAAAGGTTTCTCTCTAGTGTGGATTCTCTGATGCATACTAAGAGCACACATACTAAGAGATGCAAAAGTCTTTCCACGGTGATTATATTCCAAAGGATTCTCGAGTACAGCAAGAAAGAATTGCTGTGTGAAGATCTTCCCATTTTCATTCTATTTACAAAATTCTCCAGGATGAATTTTCTGAGATCTATCAAAGTCTGAATTCCACCTAAAAACCTTCCCACACTCACCAAATGATGATTTTTTTCATTCCAGGGTCAACTCTAGATTGGTAAGGAAGAGATGAATGATGAGATGACATGGTTTGATATTCATTATGCTCATTAGGTTGCTTTCTTATCTGAATTGCCTGCTGAATAATAAGCTTAGAGTTCTGATTCAAGGCCTTTCCACATTGACTACCCACACAAAACATTTCGCATTATCATTTTTGTGATGTCTAGTGAGTTCTGAATTCTTGCTGAAGGCCATTTCCCATTGATTATCTGGATTCATTAGGACTTCAGTAGGCTTCTCCTGGGAATCAAAAACTCTGCCTGTTCAGGAAAACGTTTCTCATATTCACTATCCAAAAGCCATTTATTCCCTGAGTTCATTTTCTTATATCAATTTAGGAAAGAAGATTGACAGAATCTCTTTCTACTTTTATCCAATTCACAGTCAGGCTTCGAGTTATCTATTTCTATGTTAGATTCATGGATTTCCTTCAAAGTCAAGGCACAGGGACCATCCTTCATGAATCTTTGCAAGTTACATTCTTCCACAAAACTTCTCATCATCTCATTCCATTCAAACTTGGGCTCCAAAATTGAAGAAAATGAACCATCAAACACAAAGGCACAAAAAGGGATACATAGATAATTAAAAGCAAAAGCAATGATAACTTAAGACTTAGGTAGCTCATGCCCTTCTCCTTATTAACCTCAATAGAATAAAACTCCACAGATTTTTGCTTATATCAAAAACTGGCATTTAACAGACTTTTTCTCTTTAAGGAAAAGAGATCAACAGGATGTGAAAGTGACCTAGGAGATGGACACATCAGAGTACTGGTCCTTCAACAGAAGGGGCAGCCACAGGGCAAGATAACAGCCAGATTCAATATCAACAGATTAAAGTGATTCTCCATAGAAGTTTGTTTCTAACTTGGAGGAAACAGGGTTTGGGACATTTCAGCTGAAAAGGACTGGACAGCTATCAGTACCCCAGTTACTCATCTGAGATAGAACACTTGGAAATATCCAAACTGGTCTGATGCAAATGGTTGGGAAATTCAGATGGTATGGAACAATAAGTTGCTTCAATCATTGAAGCATTCAACTCCACCAAAAGCTAAGGGGAAACAAAACTTGAGAGAGATTCAGAATTCTGGGCTCAGTAAGAGGCTACATAAAATTCAGGTTTGTGGGGATTGCTTTTATAATGCCTGAAAGCTATTTATGAGCCAAAGACCTAACAGGCTGAACCTAAACTACTCAGTGCCTATGGAGCCACATTGATCAGTGATACCAACAGGATCCCAGAGAGCTGGGCTTAACACTTCTGTAGCACTCTCAGGAGACCATGGTTATTATTACCTCATTCCTACTGCATTGTCTCCAATTTCAGGAAAGGATTATGAAGAATATTTGTAGGAATGATTGGAAAGTGGAATGCTAATCCACTGTCAATTGAATTGTGACAAGATCCAATCATTTTAGAGAACAATTTGGCAGTAGGCCCAAAGGGATATAAAACTGTGTATATACTGTAATTCAGCAGTAACCCCACTGAGTCTAAATACCAAAGAAATCATAAATGAGAGAAGAGGATCCACATGTACAAAAATATGTGTAGAACCTCTTTTTGTGTGGCAAAGAATAGGAAAATAAGTAGATATCCATGAATTGAGGAACGGCTAAAGAAACAGAAATGGTCTCAAGAAAACAACTCCTCTCCAAATAGATTTGGCAAGATGGAAAAAGAGAACTTGAAAAACAGCATTGGTGAAATGGAAAAGAAAACAACTCCCTAAAAAATGCTGATGAGTAATGATATTAAAGTTCTGATTGACAGCCTTCTCATTTTTATTACTTAAAGAAAGCATTTCTTCAGTATCACTTGTCTGATGGCCACTGACATCTGAACTGCACTTTACAGCTATAATCCATTGATTACCTGGAACCAATGGTTCTACCTCTTCAGTGAAGCATTTCTTGTATTCAGTACATTGAAGATAAATTCAGTACATTGAAGATAATCACTTCCCAAGGTCACTTTCTTACAATGATTTAGGATAGAAGACCATCCGAATCTCTTTCCAATTTCATACAATTCCCAATCACTCTTTGGATATCTATCTACTTTGGAATAAAATCATGCAATTCCTTCAAATTGCAGTCACAGAGAGCATCATCCATGAATCTTTGCAGGTCATCTTCTTCCACAAAAATTCCCAACTTTTTACTCATGTTGTAGTATTCTGGTTGGTTTTCTGGAGGTCTCTGGACCAACCTTCATTTCAGTTTTGTAATCACCATGAGAACAGTCAAGTGTTAAAGTCCAGATTCTTTATTGTCTTCTTGTCTGGGGCCCAGGCTAGCTTGATCTCAGTGGAGGAAATGCAGGAGGACAGGCCAGCCACTGTGGTGGTGGGAGATGGAGCTCCAGCCTCCAGTCCTCCAAGTCTGATCCCTGAGTTTATCCCAGTTTATATGCTCTATTATAATTAGATCATTTATAGTATATTGAGTATAAACCAATCATTATTTCACCAGGGAACCATTATTAATTGTAAAATTAAATTAGTCTTACTGAACTATTTATTGTTGGAATCCTTACAAAGTGTTAAGTCATTCGAATTGATAGAGACAATAATTATCTAATTTAGCATAGTTCAATATGAGTGATCTGATCCTACAAGGAGATGTTATGGGCCAGAACTTGAAGTGAGATACTAAGTGGAATTGATGGAAGCAATGCTTGTGTGCTTGGGTTTGCACCTTTAAGAGTTTACACATTAGAAATCACACATTGGAGTTCACAAGTACAGGAGATACACAAATTTAACTTTATAACTTTGTGAATTTACACCTCCCATAATCCCACTCTAGGAGGAGGAGTCAACCTTTTACACCGAGCATAAAAAGAGCTTCAGTCAGTCAGTCAGAGTCAGTGCAGAAGAAGCCATGAGTCAAAGTTGAGCTACAGCCAGAAGTCACTTCGGAAGGTTGACAGAGGGAGAGTTCAGTTGGAGAGATTGAGAAACTAATCTACAGTCGGGCAGAACCAAGGTCCAGAGAGAGGCTGAAGCTAGCAACAAGAGCTCTTGGAACCAAAGCTAACTGAGCTATTTTGGAAGAAACAATAAAGAACTACTTTAACACCTGGCTGCGTTTGAAGTGATTATTACTTTGAACTGAAACTAAGGCTGCCTCCAGAAGCCTCCCCGAAGAAACCTGCTCCCAGAGAGAACTATTATATTATACAAAAGAAGAGAACACCACATTTAATACCATGCTAAACTAGAAAAAAATTATCTTATCAATTCTACTTAATTAGCACCTTGTAAGAATCCTTTCTTCAAGTAGAGATCTGGCCCATAATATCATCTCATTTACTGTGAACCCAGTTTCTACATCTGAAAAAGATAAGCATATATACACAAAAAAGACATATACACATATAAACACAAAATAGCAATGTTACATAAGTCATTGCAGCTTGTCACTAAACTAAATATACAAAACTTTATTGATGTACTCATTGCAAACAATAGCTCTTAATACCCCGTCATTTTTCAGAAGATATAGATTGAAGGGAGCTAAGTGGTGCAGTAGATAAGCACCAGTCCTGAAATCAGAAGAACTGAGTTCAAATATGGCCTCAGACACTTGACACTTCCTAGCTTTGTTACCTTCATTAAGTCACTTACCCCCAAATGCCTCAACAAAAAATCACAATAATAATAATAAAGTGATAGGTGATATGTGAGATGTGCATCTCAAAGTACTGGACCAACTAGAGACTTATATCCTCTCCCAGTGAAATATACACATTCAGCAAAGGCAGGGGCCCAAGGCCAAGATAGCTACCAAATGCCAGTGTATTCGAGTCTTCTTTGTGTTAGAATAGTTTTTTTAGAGGGAAAACTGAGCCAAAACATAAGTGAAAGTTGTAGAGCAGATAAGGAATAGTCAGTTTTCAGAGATTTGATGGATAGTATCAGGTTTATTCATCTGGGGAAAAGGTAAACATCCAAATTGGTTTGATGAAAATAATGGGGAAATTCAGAAGGTATTAAATGAATAATGAGAACTCTACAAGATTACAAGTAATTTAGATCATGCATATTAAATTCTTCCAAAAGTTTAAGGAAGGGTTACAGACATGTTGGATTCTGGGCACAGTAAATAAAGGCAGATAAGTTTCATTTTTACATTGAATGTAACAATCCAAAGTTATTTTATGATAACTAGAAGACTGACAGGAAAAGACCTATCTAAGCTGCCAAATGCTAATGTAGCTACATTGATTAGTGATAAGGATGTGATAATGGAAGAGATGGGCTGAACACATCAACCACTGTTGAAGATATTAACCATTACTTTTAGTTGTATTCCATTCCTCTTTAGCCATTTATTAATTGATGGCATCCCCACAGTCTCTAGCTCTGTCACCCAAAAAGAAAGGTGCTATCAATCTTTTAAACATATAAATTTAAGAAATTACCAGCAGGTGAATACAGAAAGGCTTAGAGAGACTACATGAACTGATGCTAAGTGAAATGAGCAGAACGAGATCATTATATACTTCAACAATACTATATGAAGATGTATTCTGACGGAAGTGGATTTCTTTGACAAAGAGAAGATCTAATTCAATTTCAATTGATCAATGATGGACAGAATCAGCTACACCCAGAGAAGGAATACTGGGAAATGAGTGTAAGCTGTTTGCAATTTTGTTTTTCTTCCCGGGTTATTTATACCTTCTGAGTCCAATTGTCCCTGTGCAACAAGAGAACTGTTTGGTTCTGCACACATATATTGTATCTAGGATATACTGTTTAACAGTATTTAACATGTATAGGCCTGCTTGACATCTGGGGAAGGGGGGGGGGGGGAGGGAGGGAGGGGAAAAATCGCAACAGAAGTGAGTGCAAGGGATAATGTTGTAAAAAATTACCCTGGCATGGGTTCTGTCAATAAAAAGTTATTTTTTTTTTAAAAAGTGAATTTCATGCTTTAGAGAAGTACAGGATTGACAGATGGACTGAACTATTCTGAAACTCTTGTGGTTAATAATTGGGATTGCCTTGTTTGCTAATTATGTGTTTATTATTGGCTCTGGGTGAATTATTATTGTCATTAAAGTATATAGAATAACTGTAAAAAATCCCAAACTTCCAACCAAAAAAACATATATATATATCTTGGCAAACAGACCTTATAGCGTATTTTGGAGTGAAACAGTTTTATAATTCTTTTGTCTCAATTACAGATTGTTCTCCAAGTTAAATGGATCACTTCATAATTTCAGCAACAATGTATTGGTGTTCCAAACATGATATCAAAATGGGGTTTTTGATTTGCATTTCCTTAATCAATAATAAGTTGGAATACTTTCTCATATGGCTGTAAAGTTTTAATTTCTTCATCAGAAACTACCTGTTCCTGTCTCTTTGAGTGTGAGATATGAGATCTTCATCTGAGAAGTTTTCTCTAGAACAGGACCCTTTGTTCTTCTCCTTAAATTACCTGACCCTGCCCTTCATTGTGCCAGAGGTAAAAGCTTTGGAGACTAAAATCCCAGGCCAATCCAGTCACCCCCAGGACTTGCTCTTGCTTAATTTAGCAGAGGCTGCCTATAGTGCCTAAGAATTCATTTGGGGCAAATCTCTACCTAGGGAGATGAGGTCCTCCCTAAGATCCTGTTAAGGTCTGGAACACTTCTAAAGTTTTGGCCACTTTTGCTGCTCAAAATGAATGTTGAGGCAATTATTTTTTTGTTTTAGAGGAGATTCTTAGGGAGCTAAGTATTTTCTATCCTATCATTTCTAATATTTATCAAGATTGGAGCTCAGATTGAAATTGTTCCACATTGAACACATTCAAAGCACTTCTCTCCAGCGTGGCTACTGTGATGTTGAGCAGGACTATTTATCTGGAAGCCTTTCCTCATTGAATACATTTATAAGTTTTCTTGCCAGTATAGACTGTCTCATATACAGCCAAATGGGAAGTCTTTGCGAAATCATTTCATGTTTATTATTATCATAATGCTTCTCCTAAATGTGAACTTTCTGATGTTTGCCAATATTGGATTTCTAGCTGAATGCCTTTCCACATGAAATTCATTTATAAGCTTTCTCTCCAGGGTTGATTCTCTGATGTGCAGCTGGAAAGAATCTGTGTGAAATCCTTTCCTCACTGACTACATTCAAAATGTCTCTTTAGTGTGCATTCTTTGATGTTCAACAAGATTTCACTTATGTGCAAAAGTCTTTCCACACTGAATACTTTCAAAAGGTTTCTTTCCAATATGAATTCTCTTGTGTCTTACAAGACAGGCACTGTATGTAAAAGCCTTTCTACACTGATTACATTCAAAAGGTATCTCCCCCATGTGGATTCTCTGATGTTTGCTAAGATCTCTTGTAATGTTCTCTTTAAAATGTAATGTTCTCTGTTGAGGTTTTCTTGAAGTCTCTGGAGGAAGCCTTCCTTTCAATTCAGTAATCACCACAAGTGCAGCCAGATGTTAAATTCCAAATCCTTTATTGTCTCTTTCAAAGTCTTGTCTCCTTGCCTGGGGCCTGGTTGGCTTTCATAGAGGCCTATCTCTCCTTGATTTTGAGAGCTTGAGCTCCTGCCCACCTTCTCTGGCTTCTGAATCTCCCCATATCCAAAGGTTTGTGCTTCAGCCTCCAGCCATCACAAAGGTGGATGATGGAATCAATCTGTCTCAGCATCTGAGAGCTTCTAGTGCGCTTGTCTTTTCTGGTCCTGAGAGCTTCTAGCTTATATGCACCACACCAAGTAAAAATCAATTGTTATATCACTAGGAAATCATTATTTGTTGTAGAATTAAATCAATGCTAAACTAGATTTATCCATTATCTCCTCAATTCCACTTAGTACTTTGTTTCAAATTTGGTCTATAACATCTCTTTGTAGGATTAAATCAATCACACTGAACCATGCTAAATCAAATAACCAATGTCTCTATCAGTTCCATTGACTTAGTACCTTGTAAGAATCCTTTGTTTCAAGTAGAGTTCTAGCCCATAACAATCTCCCTTGCATGTGAAAGCCTTTCCATATTGATTATCGTAAGGCTTTTCTCCTATATGGATTCTCTGATGTAAAGAAAGAATAAAAGGCCTTTCCACATTGATTATATTTATATGGTTTTCTCTCCTGTGTGGATTCTCTGATGTGTTGTAAGATTCGTCTTTCGTGTAAAAGCTTTCCCACATTGATTACATGTATAAGGTTTCTCTCCAGTGTGGATTCTCTGATGTTCTGTAAGCTTGTACTTACGTCTGAATGCCTTTCCACAATGATTACATTTATAAGGCTTTTCTCCTGTGTGGATTCTCTGGTGTAAAGCAAGATTGGCACTGCATGTGAAAGCCTTTCCACAATGAATACATTTATAAGGCTTTTCTCCAGTGTGGACTCTCTGATGTTCTGCAAGCCTGTAATTACTTATGAAAGCCTTTCCACATTGATTACATTTATAACGTTTCTCTCCAGTGTGGATTCTCTGATGTTCAGAAAGCCTATAATTACTTATGAAAGCCTTTCCACATTGATTACATTTAAAAGGTTTCTCTCCAGTATGGATTCTTTGATGTAAAGCAAGACTGGCACTCTGTGTGAAAGCCTTTCCACATTGATTACATTTATAAGGTTTTTCTCCTGTATGGAGTCTCTGATGTAAAGCAAGACCAGCTCTAGCTATGAAAGCCTTTTCACATTGATTACATTTATAAGGTTTCTCTCCAGTGTGAATTCTCTGATGTTCTGCAAGCACATAATTGAATCTGAAAGCCTTTCCACATTGATTACATTCAAAAGGTTTCTCTCCTGTGTGGATTTTCTGATGTTTGCCAAGATCTCCCTTGCATGTGAAGGCCTTTCCACATTGATTACATTTAAAAGGTTTTTCTCCAGTGTGGATTCTTTGGTGTAAAGCAAGATTGGAACTGTTTGTGAAAGCCTTTCCACATTGATTACATTTATAAGGCTTTTCTCCTGTGTGGATTCTCTGATGTTCTGCAAGCTTGTAATTACATCTGAAGGCCTTTCCACATTGATTACATTTATAAGGCTTTTCTCCTGTGTGGATTCTCTGATGTTCTGCAAGCTTCTTATTTCTTCTGAAAGCCTTTCCACATTGATTACATTTATAAGGTTTTTCTCCAGTGTGGATTCTCTGATGTAACACAAGACTGGCTCTTGTTATGAAAGCCTTTCCACAATGAATACATTTATAAGGCTTTTCTCCTGTGTGGATTCTCTGATGTTCTGCAACCATGTAATTTCTTCTGAAACCCTCTCCACACTGATTACATTTATAAGGTTTTTCTCCAGTATGGATTCCCTGGTGTAAAGCAAGATTGGCTCTTGTTATAAAAGCCTTTCCACAATGAATACATTTATAAGGCTTTTCTCCTGTGTGGATTCTCTCATGTTCTGCAAGCATGTAATTTCTTATGAAAGCTTTGCCACACTGATTACATTTAAAAGGTTTCTCTCCAGAATGGATTTTCTGATGTCTGCTAAGATCTCCCTTGCATGTGAAAGCCTTTCCACATTGATTACATTTATAAGGCTTTTCTCCTGTGTGGATTCTCTGATGTATAGCAAGACTGGCTCTCTTTATAAAAGCCTTTCCACATTGATTACATTTATAAGGTTTTTCTCCAGTGTGGATTTTCAGATGTAAAGCAAGACTGGCTCTTGTCATGAAAACCTTTCCACATTGAATACAGTTATAAGGCTTTTCTCCTGTGTGGATTCTCTGATGTTCAGCAAGACTGGCACTCCGTGTGAAAGCCTTTCCACATTGATTACATTTAAAATGTTTCTCACCAGTGTGGATTCTCTGATGTAAAGCAAGACCTGCAGTCTGGGTGAAAGCCTTTCCACAATGAATACATTTATAAGGTTTCTCTCCTGTGTGGATTCTCTGATGTTCTGCAAGCACATAATGGAATCTGAAAGCCTTTCCACACTGATTACATTTATAAGGCTTTTCTCCTGTGTGGATCCTCTGATGCTTACTAAGAGTGGAACTAGATGCAAAAAGCTTTCCACAGTGATTGCATTCAAAAGGTTTCTCACCAGTGTGGATTCCCTTAGGTACAACTAGAAAGAATCGGTGTGTGAAGATCTTCCCATCTTCATTATATTTATAAAACTCTCCAGGATGAATCTTCTGAGATCTATCAAAGTCTGAATTCCAACTATAGGTCATCCCATACTCACCAAATAAAGGTTTTTTCATTCTGGGGTCAATTCTAGATTGGTAAGGAAGAGATGAATTATGGGATGACATTGCTTGACCTTCTTTATACTCATCAGGTTCCTTTCTTATGTGAATTGCCTGCTGAGTAATGAGCTTAGAGGTCTGACTCAAGGCCTTTCCACCTTGACTACCCACAGAAAACATTTCCCCATTATCATTTTTCTGATGTCTAGTGAGGTCTGAACTCTTGCTGAAGGCCATTTCCCATTGATTATCTGGATTCATTAGTATTTCAGCAGGCTTCTCCTGGGAATCAAAGAGCTCTGCCTGTTCAGGAAAATATTTCTGATATTCACTATCTAGAAGATAGTTACTCCCTGAATTCATTTTGTTATAGTGATTTAGGAAAGATGATTGCTTGAATCTCTTTCTACTTTCATCCAATTCACAGTCAGTCTTTGGATTATCTACTTGGATTTTAGAGGCATGGATTTCCCTCAAAGTCAAGGCACAGGGACCATCCTTCAGGAATCTTCGCAGGTCACGTTCTTCCACAAAAATTCCCAGCTTTCTAGTCATCTCATTCCATTCAAAGTTGAGCTCTACATCTGAAGAAAACAAAACATCAAACACAGAGACACAAAAAAGATATACACAAATAAATGAAAACAAAATCAATGACGATGTAAGACTTAAATAGCTCATGCCTTTCTCTTTACTAACCTCAAAAGAGTAAAAGTTCATAAATATATTCTTGCAGCAAAAACTGGCATTTATTAGACTTTTTCTCTTTAAGGAGAAGAGATCTACAAGATATGAAAGTGACCTAGGAGATGGACACAGTAGAGTACTAATCTTTTAACAGAAGGGGCAGCCACGGGGCAAGATAACAGCCAAATTCACTATCAACAGATTAAAGTGATTCTCCATGGGAGAACAATTCATTTCTAACTTGGAGACAACAGAGTTTGCAACATTATAGCTGAAAAGGACTGAGCTGCTTTTAGAGATTTGTCAGAGAGTACCCCAGTTATAAATCTGGACTACAATACTTGGAAATATCCAAACTGGCATGATGCAAAGGTGGGGAAATTCAGATGGTATTAAACAAAAACTCAGAACTCTACAGGGCCTGCAAATAAGTTGCTTCAATCATTGAAAAAGCTAGCATTTAAATCCACCAAAAGCTAAGTGCAAACAAAACTTGAGAAAGATTCAGAATTCTGGGCTCAGTAAGAGGCCACATAAAATTCAGGTTTGTGGGGACTGCTTTTATGATGCCTGAAAGCTATTTATAGGCCAAAGACCTAATAGGGTGAACCTGAAATACTCAGTGCTTATGGAGCCACATTGATCAGTGACACCAACAGGATCCTGGAGAGATAGGCTAAACGCTTCTATAGCATTTTCAGGAGACCATGGGTATTACCACGTCACATCTACCATAATGTCTCAGATTAAAAAAAAGATAATAAAGAATGTTGGAAGGAATGAAGGGAAAGTGAGATGCTAATCCACTATTGGTGGAATTGTGACCAGATCCAATCATTTTGGAGAGTAATTTGGGATTAGGCCCAAAGGGATATAAAACTCTGCAAATCCTATGATTCAGCAGTAACCCCACTGGGTCTGAATACCAAAGAAATCATAAATGAGGGAAAAAGACCATAGTGTAAAAAATATACGTAGAACCTTTTTTTGTGTGGCAAAGAATAGGAAAATAAATAGATGCCCATCAATTGAGGAATGGCTAAAGAAACAGAAAGGGTCCCAAGAAAACAACTCCTCTTAAAAACAGATTTGGTAAGATGGAAAAAGAGAAGAACTCCTTGAAAAACAGCACTGGTGAAACTGAAAAGAGAACTCCCTAAAAAATAGAATAGTTGAAAGGGGGGGAAAAAAAATCCAACGAACAAAACAAGTCATTTAATAGATCAATTCAGCAAATTCAAAAAGAGATAAAAAATGCTAAGGGAAGGAAGAAATTCATTAAAAAATAGATTTCAACAAATGGAAGTAAATGACTCAATGAGATATTAAGAATCAGTCAAACAGAAATCTTGTTTTTCCTGGCAATGAACCCTGATCATCTATGTCTCCAGCTATTGAACTGGAAGGAATGATTCAATTTAATAAGGATACAAGGAAAGAAAAAAGTAGATGGAGAGTTGGAGCACCCAGAGGACCCATCACCTAAGGCTGAGATGCACCAGAGTGTGCACCCATTCTCTCCTGTTCATGCTGTATTTGGCCTGACAAATAAAATGAAGAAAAGAAATAGTCCTTACCCAGGGACAGCAGATTTTGGACATTCTCCAGCATGACCTCCTTGTATAGCTCCTTCTCAGAAGGATCCAAGAGCCTCCACTCCTCCTCAGTGAAGTCCACCATCACATCCTTGAAGGTCACCAACTCCTAAACCATCAAAAGTCACAAGATTTTAAGCTGAAACTCCAGAATTTATCTATTCCAACCTTCATTAATTGAGAAGAGGAAACTGAACCAGAGTTGGGATTTGTCTACCAAAATTCACCTGAGCTTTATGATTGTCATAGCCAACACTTTGCAACATTCAGAGGCATTCAGAGCCCAATGGGATACTGAGAAATGCCTTTTCTGTTTGAAGTAAAACTCACCTTGGAATATTAAAAGATTTCTTACTATATAACGCTTGTCTTGATGAAAGGAGGGGAAATGTAGGTGAAGTAAGAGAATGTGTGTAAGAGAAAGAGAGAAGGGGAGGGAAAATCTCTCCCCATTAAAAGTGTCATAAGTGACATGTTAAGGAAATTCCACGAAGAGTTTGGGAGAAGTTGACAAGGACTTTGTATTCTTGGGTCAACAGAACCTGAACATTCATCACTGAGGAAAGAAGAAAGAAAAAAAGATTTGATAAATTACCTAAAAGCATGAAATATTCCTAACCTGATGAAAGCAAGAAAAGATTCCCAGAGATATATTACTGCCAATATGTCCATGACAGTGTAGTATGAAACTGCTTCCAGCCACGTCAAGCATTCTCTATGTTTACATTGAGGGGCTGATATGACACTGGGCAGGATGGGTCATGGACAAACATCTGCTGTCTTTGTTTTACACTTGGCTTGACTTGTTAATGGAATGGATTCATTCACTTCAAAACTGAATTATTGGGAAAAAAAAGAGCAACTCCATGGGGAAAGGAGTTTCTTTCCTTTCTTAAAATGTAATATTTTATCAGTGGGGGTTGGAGAATGAGCAAATGCATAAGAAAGACATATATAGTTTATTTCTGCAAAAGAAATGATTTCAACATCATGTAAGAACACAAGAATATTGAGGATCAGAAATCAAGAGAATTAAAAAGCCAGTTTGATAGCTATTATACAAGAGAGTGCCCAAATCTGCAAACACTTTGACATGCTAGAAGGAATCGCTTATTTTCTAATGTGTTGCATATAGGAACTGTGCTTGGGAAATGCACTTGGCAGGTGATGCTTTTCCATTTCATTTTCTTTTAATTTCCAACAGAATGATAAGATTGACTTTTTTAGAAGTTTTTATTAGGAGAAATTCTCTTCCTTGCATATAAAAATCTCACTTTTTTTTTTTTTTTTTGCCATTTTGATTTTCTTGAAAACATCTGACTCATCTACTTCTCATGCATATTTCACTTTTAGCTTCCTTTCTGTCTAGTATTAAATTTGTGAGCAACTGAATAAAGCCTCAGTTGGGTTGAGACTTAACTGAGTAGCTTCCATGCCAGGTGGAATTGGAGAATTTTCCTAAACCACTTCATTACATTCTATAGACACTGCGTCAAGGTTCTGAAGTTTGTGCCAAGGCAGCTCCCTGCTAAAGGCCAAAGAACGTCTTACAACAAAAAGAATTGATAGTTGCCTTAGTTCATATCCTGATAGAAAGCTATTTTTATTACTATTAATTTTAAAGCAAAATTGACCTAATTGTATGCATAAATTAGTAAATGTTAATTAATAAATATTACAAAAATGTAATTCTTCATTTCTCAAAATCTAGGTTTCAAGAGGAGTTGCTCCTAAGGACATCATCGGATCAGATTCAAAGAACTATTTTTAAATGACCATCTAGCAGAAAATAATCATTAGAATCATAATCCTATAAGTGTCATAAACTTATTCACAATCAAATAAAATTCATTCAGTTGAAAGCAATCCTGGTTATTATAAGAAAGAAAATCATTTAACCACTTAGCAATATGACACTATAGATTGTTGCACTCAGAAAACAGAACAGTCATTCTGATCCAAGACATGTTGCATTAATGCCCAATTTTTAAAGATTTTTTCCATTAAGGGATGATGTACTCATAGAAAGTCAAACATCATAGTATCCCTAGAGAACACATGGGACTTTCAATGAAAACTTATGATTTAGTTTAGGACAAACTCCGTTTCATAAAACTAGATCAAAAGAGGGGGATGACATATCTTCCAGAATCTTAATTTTCCCATGATCCATTTCTACTAGCAGAAAAGAGTCTACTGTCAAAGTTTTATCTTGGCCATGAGTATGAGTGGAGAAAGAGGAGGAGCCTGGGGGCTCAGGACTGAGGCAAAACGGGTCTCCTGGACCCTCTCAGGAAGGTCTTTGCGCACAGAAGTCACAAGAGCCTCTTCTGTTTCCTCATGAAAAAGAATTGTAGGGCTGTGTTTGCTCCTGCTTCCCTCAGCTCCTCCAGAGGCCTTGCTCTCCTGCTGTGGAGACTTCTCAATGGAACTAGACCTC
This sequence comes from Antechinus flavipes, assembly GCF_016432865.1. Classification (NCBI taxonomy): domain Eukaryota; kingdom Metazoa; phylum Chordata; class Mammalia; order Dasyuromorphia; family Dasyuridae; genus Antechinus; species Antechinus flavipes. The sequence continues at coordinate 631,060,143 of NC_067400.1, read as the reverse complement.
ACCATCTCCCCCCGCCCCCTTGCTTTTTTTGGTCCATTTGATGTCTCCCCCTCCCAATCTCTTTCCTCCTTGAACTCTGGGAAACACAATCACATCATTTGCACTCATATCCCAACATATGTCACTGAGGCTTTCATCTAGGAAATGGGCATTTTTTTCCCCTCCCCACTGAGACAATTGGAGTTAAGTGATTTGCTCAGGGTCATACTAACTACAGTTAGTCAGGGTCATAACTAAAACAGGAAGTGTTAAATGTTTGAGGCCAGATTTGAACTCAGGTCCTCCTGACTTCAAGACTGGTGCTCTATTCCCTGCGCCACCCACTTACACAGAGAAATGGGCTTTTTAAATGTGAATTTTTAAGCAGGCTTAAGTAATTCACTTGATTCTTACACTGGCATGTAAATCAATACATGCAAAGTTCCCTCCATTTATGTTCCTTCCGCCAATCCCTTTAAGAACACTTGTAGACCCATTTCCTGGGCGATCATTCTCCTTCATAAAGCTCTCGGCAAATGTTGAGTCACTTTAGAACTATTCAAGCAGCTATAGTTGTCCTTGGACTAGTGTGTGGAGTTATGGGAAAAACCTCTGTAGCAGACTTTCAAACTCTAAGTGTACAAACCCACATCTTTTGTTCTTTTCCGTATAATGTCTCATTTTCTTTTCTTGGGCTCTAAACATGTCACCCAGAACTTTTTGTGAGTCTGGGTACAAGACAAAACCTAACGGAGGCAAAGGAGAAGCTTTGAGGCTCAGGAGGAGAGTCTGTGTCTGACCCCCGTGGCCGTGTGAGCCACACGTCCCTCCCCCTCCCCTGGAAAACGTCACCCTCCTGAGTGGACACATAACTGACAGCTTAGTCTCTGGCCGGATCCTCCTCTCCCTGTCTCAGGGCGTCCCCAGCAAGAACCCCGACAATTCTCACAATGAGGTTAAAGGAGATCCTATTTCCAGGGCTCCCGGCCCATGGCAGATGCCACAGAACCAGCCCCCAAAGCCGGGCCAGGCTTCTCCCACCTTCTTCCCCTCCTCCTCCTGGACCCCGGGCTCTGGCTGAGCCTTGACAAGACCCTCCATCCCATAACCGGCTCCCAGGGCCTCCTCTCCTGCTGGGAATGTCCTCCCTCCCCCCTGGGCCTCCCGGTCTCCTTCCCGTCTCAGTGAAAGTCTCACCTCCTGAAAAAAGAGCCTTTCCAGGTCCCCAAACAGGTGGCACCTTCTCTCTGAGAAGTCTACACTGTACAGAGCTGGTGGGGACCCCCTTGATGAGATGTTTGTTACAAACTGGACTGAGAGCTCAGGGAGGGCAGGGACCCTTAGCCTGTAACCTCCCTTTGTCCCCTCCCCCCGGGGGTGGGCACAGTGCTTGGCACCCGGGAGCCACATTCTCAGGGCTCACTGATGGGACCCGAGACCTGGCAAAGCAGAGGGACTCAGAGCCCTGGGAGCCGCCTGAGGGGCAGGAAATGGGCAGCGCCAGGGGGGAGATTCCTGCCCCGCTGCCGGCCCTGCCGGGGCCCCTCCCTCTGACAGGAGGAATATCCCTGGGCTCCCCCCGGGCAGGGGCCGCACTCACCTGGGACGAGGGGCTCCGGCTGCCGGGGGCCATGTCTCTGGTTCCGGGCTTGGGCGCTCTGCCGGCCGGGCGGGGGAGGGAGAGGGGCCCCAGGGAGGGAGGCCGGGGTCTGAGGCTTCCCTTCCCGGGCTGGTGCTGACCTGCCCACAATGAGAGAGAGAGAGCTCTGAGGGCGGGGAGGTGGGGGGCGGCTGCTCCCCACGAGGAGGCCCAGAGACCTCAAAAAGGAGGCAGAGAGAAGTCAGGTCAGAGAAAGAGGCAGAGAAACTCCAGCTCAGAGAGGGAGGCCCCAGGGATCACAGAAAAGGAAACAGAGAGATCTCAGTTCAGAGAAATGGAAGCAAAGGAATATCACCTGTGGGGGCAGGGAGGCCCTCCTAGAACCCCCAGCATTGCACACTAAGATCTCCTACACACTGCAGGAAGGGGCATCCCTGGGAGCATGAGCCCCGTTATGTCAAGATCACAAGGCCTTCCTCGGAATCCTTGGAAGGCCAGTGTGACGCTGACCCTGCCTGCCTCAGTTTCTGCCAAAGGCCCCAGAAACCCACAGACGTCCCAAGATCACCAGGATGGCACCGAGTCAAGGAGCAGAGCTGGATGGGAGCCCCAGTCCCCCTCCCCCTCCCGCCAAGGACACCCCCCCACCCCCCCCCCCCCCCCCCCCCCCCCCCCCCCCTTCTCCCAACAAACAGAAGGACTGGGCAAAGTTCGCACTAAGAGCTGCATGTAGGGGGCGCTTCCTGCATCCCAGGCCCTGTATTTAGTGCTTTACACAAGGGATCTCATGGGGGGAAGGGGCTGCTCTCAGCCCTTTTTTGCACTGTAGGAAACTGAGGCAAACGACGTGAAACTACAGAATCCCCCCCCCAAAGTGTGCAAAGGGCCCCTGGCAACTGGCGAGGGGACCGCGCGATACCGGGGGCTCGTGGGGGAGGGGCTCGTTGGGTTCCGCAGGGCCCGCCCCGCCCCCATCTCAGCCCGAGCAGGGAAATCACTGACAGCTAAGGCCCCACGTACACCCGCGCCCACGCGCACACGCAGCTCCGTTACACGCCCCCACTCACAGCTACCGCACTTCTGCTCCCCTCTCCTGCACGCGCACCCCCGCTCGGGGCCGGGACACGTGCACCAACTCTGGGGACTCTGCCACAAGACCGGCCCCCAACTGGTGAGGAAGAGGAGGAGCCTTACCGAGGAAGGCGGAAGTCCCAGGCCGCGCCTGCGCACAGCTGCCCTCCTGCCCCACTGAAGTAAGAACAGAAATAAACCTGGGACCCAGGAAGCGGCGCCTGCACCCCAGGGAACTCCCAGCATGCCCCGCGGCTCAGGAGCGGAGGGACAGCCGCGGGGTGACGTCAGTAGGAGGCATTCTGCCCGGGGGGCCAGAGGCTGGGGGCAAAAGTGCCCAAAGAGGAAGCCTCGGGCTAGAGCTGGAGCCCAGCAGCTCTCTGCCTGTGGAGTCCACCAAGCTCCCTTCAGCTCCACCAGGTGCGAGGTCAGTATGGGAGGCTTGTCTGCCCATCCCGGGTGGCCGGGGGTCATCACCCCATACCCAGGACTTGCTGGAGGGAAGCACAAAGGGATGACCGCCCCAGCCCCCAACCCGGTGAAAATCAAGCTCCTTCCCCCACCTGAGGACAAATCCCCTCCTTCTGCCTCTCCTGCTCTTTCCAGCACATGGGGATCAGGAAGCGGGGGCTGCTGAAGCACAAATGGATCTAAATGGACTCCTCCTGGTTTGGGGTTTTTTTTTCAAAACTCTTGACAGGCTAATTCCATCCCCTCCCCCACACAAGGGATCACATGGGCCAGCTTTTTGGAGGGGGACCATGTGACTTGTACAATTCAGCTTGAGGATTTTAATTGTACATTAAAAAAATAATCCTTCTGATGGCCGCGCTCTCTTTAGGCCAGTTCCAATGGTCTTGTGATGGAGAGAGCCATCTGCCCCCAGAGAGAGCCTTGTGGGAATTGAGCTTGGATAACAACATCCTGTTTTCACTTTTTTGTTGTTTGTTTGTATTTTGTTTCCTTTCTCATCTTTTTCCCTTTTTGATCTCATTTTTCTTGTGCAGCCAAATAATTGTGGAAATATGTATGGAAGAATTGCACATTTAACACATATTGGATTACTCGCTGAGGGGCTGGGGCAAGGGACAGAAAACATTTAGAACACAAGGTTTTGTAAGGGTGAATGTTCAAAATTATTCATACACATAGTTTGACAAGAAAAGGCCTTAATTAATAAAAATAATCATTCCAGATACTGTATAATGCAGTGGGACAGAGGGTTTCTTGCCTGTAGGAAGCCTGTCCTGCTCGATAAGAAGCAGCTAGTTAACATCAGTCCAGATGTGGGAGAGGAGAATGAGATAGAGGAGGTATAAATATTGTTGTACATAGAAATGATGTAATCCTTTCTAAAAAAAAAAATCCCTTTGTATCTTCTGCCCTCTTTTGTGTAATCGTCCAAGCTTAAATTGCCTTCTGCCCTCAACATGAATCAACAGGAAAACTTTAGAATCTTCTCTGGAATATTATGGAATTGGTGCCAATACTTGGGGGACTGGAGGAGAGTTCCCTTTTCCCTAATTTAAGAGCAGTTCAAATAAGAGTGGGCACATTAAGGAGACTTCAAGAAAACCAATTGTAGACATTTACTTTCTGCAGTGATTTAGTCTGTTTCTCAGTTTTCTCTTAAACCATTTGGTGACTCCCACCTGGTAATTTTAACCCTTTTCTTTTAGGAAGCTGATTTAGAGGAAAATATAATCCATGGAGCTTTAAAGCTGGGGCTTGTCAAACACTAGATTGCTATAGTTATTGACTATTTTATCCTGTGATCCTAACTCCCTAAGAAAATTAGTTCAAATACTATGTAAACTATTTGGAAAAATAGACAAAGGAGTTCTGCAAGTTCTTTCTAGGACACAAATATGGTGCTCATATCTAAACCAGTAAGAGCCAGATCAGAGAAAGAAAATTACAGACCAACCTCTCTCATGAATATTGAAATATTATTCTATATTTCTTTATAGAATATGTATTCTATATAGAATAACTATATTAGTATAATATATAACTATAATAGTAGCACAGAAATTAGAACAAGTTATCAGCAAGATAACACACTATGACCAAATGAGATTTATGTCAAGAATGCAGGGCTGGCTCAATATAAGATTAATTATTGCCACAGCTGAATATATCAATAACAAAACTAATAGAAATCATATGATGATCTCAATAGATGCAGAAAAAACTTTTGACAAAGTACATCATCCACTCCTATTTAAAGACACTAGAGAGCATAAGAATAAATGGAGTTTTCCTTAAAATGATAAGCAGCATCTTTCTAAAACCATCATCAGGCATTATTTGTAATAGAAGCTAGACACATTCCCAATAAAAGCAGGGGTGAAACAAGGATGTCCATTATCACCACTATTATTCAATATTGTATTAGAAATTTCACTTCTAGCAATAAGAAAAGAAAAAGAAATTAAAGATATTAAAATAGACAATGAGGAGATAAAAGTGTCACATTTTGTAGATGATATGATGGTTTCCTTAGAGAATTCTAGACAGTGATCCAAAAATCTGCTTGAAACAATTAACGGCTTAATGCAGCATATAAAGTAAACCCACATAAATCATGAGAATTTCTACATATTACTGACAAAGCCCAGCAGTAAGAAGTAGAAAGAGAAATTCCATTTAAAATAATTGTAGACAAAACAAAATATTTGGATGTCTACCTGCCAAGACAAAGCCAGGAACTTCAAGAAAATCACAAAGCACTTTCACACAGATAAAGTCAGATCTAAACAAATGGAAAAATATCAGTTACTCAAGGATACGTTGAGCTAATGTAATAAAAATGACAATTCTATCTAAATTAGTCAATTAATTTACTTGTTCAGTTTAGCCCTTACCAAAGTTTTCTGTTTATCTATTTTTATACTCACCCTATTTCCCGGTCACAGGGACTTCTCCACTGACCTTAGGATCTTGTTAGTTGAACTGCTGAGTGTAGGTTCTTAGTCTGCCTTGGGTGACAGAATGTAATGTCTCGGCTAGCTCTATGGAGGACCTCAGGATCAGCCAGAGTTCTTGGCCTTTAGATGGAGAAGTGAAGGAGGCAGGAGAGCCACTAGGTGGCAGGTCAAAGATGGAGTCTTGACTCTTGAGTTTGGAGCCTTAAGTCTTTTCTGGCTGAGAGGTGTCCCTGAGCGCTATGGCCAAGAGCTCTGTGGCCAAGAGCTCTATGTCCCTCCCTTAGCCCTTACATCCTTCAGTATGATTACCTCACTATACCTCATTGAGCATGTGCAGGCATAAGCACCATGCTGTGATTCAGGTATACTTTTTCAGAGTTCTCTCCCGCTGCATTCTCCCATGAAATATACACATTCAGCAAAGGCAGGATCCCAAGGCCAAGATGACTGTCAAATACTTGTTGCCAGTAGATTAGAGTCTTCTTTGTGCTGAAACAGTTCTTTGCTAAATTAGAGAGAAAACTGAACCAACACACAATTGAAAATTGTAAAGCAGATAAGGAGCAGATAGCTTTCAGAGATTTGTTTGATAGTACCACATTTACTCATCTGGAAAAAAGTAAACATCTAAATTGGTTTGATGAAAATAAAGGGGAAATTCAGAAGATATTAAATGAAAAATGAGAACTCTACAAGATTTACAAAATTACAAGTAATTTAGATCATGCAGCTCTAGGAAGGCAGTGTTTAACTCTCCCAAAAGTTTAAGCAAAGGTTGCAGACATATTGGATTTTGGGCCCAGTAAATAAAGGCAGATAAAGTTCATTTTTATATTGAATGTAACAATCCGAAGCTCTTTTATGATGCCCTGAAAACTATTTATGGACCAAAGACCTATCTAAGCTGCCCAATGCTGATGGAGCTACATTGATTAGTGATCAGCATGTGATAATGGAAGAGATGGACTGAACTGTTTCATAAAGTTCTCTACCCACCATCATCAACCACTGTTGAAGCTATTAACCATTGATCTTAGGTCATATTCCATTCCTCTTTAGACGTTATTGAATTGATGGCATCCCTACAGTTAAAATGTCCACAGTCAACCAGCTGGCTTGAATGAAACTGTCAGACTGTTTTATTAACACTTTTACTAAGGATGAGGACTTTTTGCTCCTAACTTTTTCTCTCCTACTTTTCTGATCGGCATTCCATGCTCCTACCAGTAATTACCTTCTTAATTACTTTCAGCTAGGAAGCTCTGTGAGCAGTGGGGTAGGCTACTATCAGCATTCTTAAGGCAATCCACAGATGGGACCCCCATTCCCAAATGTCACCATCTCACCCCTGAATGACACCCCACTTTTAATCCATTCCTGAGATTTGTAATCTCAGGATTCGCTCAAATTGCAAATTTTCAACTGCATGGGAAGGCTGATTGGAACACACAATTAGATGCCCTGCTGCTGTTTTCAGATCTCACACCTCTCCTCCTGGCTTGAAACACCCCTCGTCTCCAGTATCTTTACAACTCTTGCCAGCTTGAAGTAGCTACAGAAGTCTGAGATCTTTGCCCCTTATTCCCCCAATGAATTTGGGTGGTAACTGCTTAAGGAGGGAGAAATAAAGTGGGTAAACTCTCTAAAAACTGTCCCCTTTTGATCTGTAAAATTAACATTCTGAAACTGTGTTTCCTTTTGTTCTGTAAAGAAGGAAGATTCCAGTCTCAGGCCCTCCTGGGAAGCATATCTCCCCATTGGTCTTAGGGAGATGCCAGATCCTTTTCAGGAAATTCCAAATTCCTTCTGCCTCCAAAGTGAATTTTCATTCGATTGGAAATCTGGGCCTGATTTTGGTAAGCAATTGCAAGGGATAATGTTGTATAAAAATGATCCTGGCATGGATTCTGTCAATACAAAGTTATTATTAAATAAAATAAAATTAAAAAAAAAATTACTTGGTCTGTTAAATGCCATTGTTTGCTCTAAGAGAACAACTATGAAGTTTTGTATATTTAGTTTGGTAACAACCTGCAATGATTCTTAAGTAACATTGCTATTTGTTTATATATATGTGTGTGTGTGTGTGTGTGTGTGTGTGTGTGTGTGTGTGTGTGTGTGTGTGTATGTTTGTTTTCTTCAGCTGTAGAAACTGGGTTCAAAGGAAATGAGATGAGTTTAAAAGCTGGGAATTTTTGTGGAAGAACATGACCTGCAAAGATTCATGAATAATGGTCTCTGTGCCTTCAATTTGAGAGAAAGGCATGATTTTAATCTCAAAGTACATAGATATCCAAAGAGTGATTGTGAATTGGATGAAATTAGATAGATAGTCAAATGGTCCTTTATCCAAAATCATTGTAAGAAAATGATCTTATAAAGTGATTATCTTCAGGATAATGAATACAAGAAATGCTTCACTTAAGAGGCAGAGCGAATGTACCCAGGAAATCAATGAGATATAGCTGTGAAGTGAAGTTCAGACCTCAATGGACATCAGGAAATGATACTGAAGAAATGATTTCAGTAAGTAATAAAGATGAGAAGGCTGTCAAATCAGAACTTTAATCTCATTATTCATCAGCAAATTCATATTAGAAAGGAATCTGATGAATATAATGTATGTGAAGCAACCTCATCCTATCACTCATCTCTTCTTTACCATGCTGGAATAAAAAGATATGGATATGATCAGTGTGGGAAAGCCTTTGGTTGGAACACAGCTCTTGCTAGCTCAGAGAAGGCTCATCCTGGAGAGGTGTCTCATAAATGTATTAAATGTTCAGAGAGTTGTCTATTACAGATAATTCCTGATTGGCCATAAGAGACCATATGAAAATCCATAGTAGAGAGAAGCCTTATTTATTTCTTCATAGTGGAAAGGCTTTCATATTCCTTTCCATTCTTCCTGCATACCAAAGAATCAAAGAATACTGGAGAGAAAGCTTTTGAATGTAATCATGTTGGAAAGGCTTTCCAAGAGACCGCTAGTCTTATGACATCAAATAATCCACACTGAGGAGAGACCTTATAAATGTAATCAGTTGTTATGGGCCAGAACTTGAAACAAGGTGTTGACTCACTGGAGTTGATGGAAACAATGCTTGTGTGCTTAGGTTTACACCTTTGAGAGTTCACACATTAGCTCACACATTAGAGTTCACAAGTCCAGGAGATTCACAAGTTACACCTCCCACAAACCCACTCTCAGAGGAGGAGTCAACCTTTGGGTTCACACCTTTAAGAGACAATATATAAGAAGCTCTTGGAGCTTCAGCTAGGAGATCAGTGGAAGAGATTGAGAGCCCGAATTCATGATCTCCTTTAAAGGAGCATCCTTGTATAGTCCTAGTTCTTCTACAAACCTCAATAGCATTTTCTTTAGCAAGTTGCCTTATAATTTCTTTTGCTGCATTTTCACCAATAGTTCGTATGATAGCTGTCTGCAAACGTCCCACAAAATCAACAAAGGGTTCATTTGGCCCTTGTGTTATTTTTGTGAAGGCCTCTCCTTTGTCCTGTTAACCTGGGATAAAACCCCATGCTTTGATAGCAGCAGAAGCAATTTGCTCATATTTCCTGGTCACCAGGGACTTCTTCAATGAAATTAGGGTCCTTGGTTCATATGTTGGGCACCAAACATGAAGTCTAGGCTGGCTCCCCGGAGGCCTCAGAATCAGCCAGAGTGAGGATAAGCAAAAGTCCTTGGTCTTTAGGGGGAGAAGTGAAGGAGATGGACAAAACTGCCTAGAGTTTTGCCAATGATCCTTCCTTGATTTTTTTCTTTGTCAGTTGAGCAATCAATTAATATACATCTATTAAGGACAATTATGTGCCAGACACAGTGCTAAGCACTATGGAAAAGCCAAAGTCTACCTATTATCAACATAGTCTAATGAAGAAGACAATGACAAAAGCAACCACGTGTGAACAAGCTCTATACAGGGAATCAAAGTCTTGAGAATGGTCAAGGAAGAACTTTTAAGGAAAAACTGGTTGAATTTGAATGGAGGCTGGGGTCAGTATATTTCTGATACCACACTTCCGATAAGAGAAGTCACTCGGTGGGAAAAGTTGTGATAGGGAGCTCAAAAGAATACATTTTCAATATTTCAATTCTCTTCCCAGTGATTACTATCTCTTAAGAATACTCTTCATGCTTTCACCTAAATAAGACAACTTCAGCTTTTCAGGAAATTACCTAGGATCTTGTTTTTCTTTGCTCTCTCTCAGTGATGACTGGGAATGTTTTCCCTTCCTCTCTCCAGAATACACAGGGTTTGCTGGCTTCTCACAAACTCATTCTAGAATTTTCTCAACATACCTCTGGGGACACTTCTGGTTAGCAGGAATTTCACATCACCCTCCCTCTTTTGCCTCCACGACTCTCAAACCTTAGTGGGAGAACATAGCCCTTCTCCTTGATTCCATAGGGAGAAGCACTTCATAGTAAGATATTTTTCCAGCTTTTATTTTCCCAACATGATTGTCACTTCAAATGGAAATCCTTTTCAGTCTTTCTTTAGGCTCTTAATGACTGCTCACTCTGATGCTCATAGAGGTCATGTGAGTGGACAAATCCTTTTTCTGCTTCAGTTTCCTCTACTTAATTGATGAGGCTTGGAAATTTAGTACTTTATGACATGGACCACTAAGGGTAGCAAGATTATTTGAATACCATGATAATTGCTCCATGGCTTATATTTTCCTCTAAACCAGCATCCTAAAGGAAAAGCATTAAGGATTACCAATTGGGAGTCACCAAGTGGGTTCAAAAAAACCCTGAGAAATGATCATCTAAACAGACTAAACCACTGCAGAAAGCAGGTGTCTGAAATTCATTTTCTTGAAGTCTCTTTAATGTGCACACTGTTATATGAACTGGTCTTAAATCAGGAAACAGGAAACTCTCCTCCAGTCCCCCAGTTACTGGCACCAATCCCATAATATTCCAGGGAAGTATTTTAGGGAAGTTTTCCTGTCCATCCTTGTTGGGGGCAGGAGGCAATTTAGACTTGGACAATTATGCAAATGAGGGCAGAAGAAATAAAAGTAACTTTTTTTTTAAATTATCACATCATTTCCATATACAATACCTGTACCTCCTCTGCCCCACCCTCCTCTCCAACATCTGGACTGATGTTAACTAGCTACTTTTTATCAAGCAGGACGGTCTTCCAAGAGGTAAGAAATCCTCTGTCACACTGCATAATACAATATCTGGAATGATTATTTTTTATTAAGATTTTTTTATTTTCAAACCATATGTATGGATAATTTCCAGCATTCACTCTTACAAAACCTTGTGTTCTAAATGTTTTCCCTCCCTTGCCCCACTCCCTCAACAAGTAATCCAATATGTATTAAATGTGCAATTCTTCTATACATCTTTGCACAGTTATTTTGCTGCACAAGAAAAATCAGATCAAAAAGGGAAAAGATGAGAAAAAAATCAGATGGGAGAATGAGCTTGATTTTCACTGGGTTGGGGGCTGGGGTAGTCATCTCTTTGTGTTTCCCTCCAGCAAGGACTAGATATGTGGTGATAACCCCTGGCCACCCGCGATGGGCAGACAAGCCCTCCCATACTGACATTACACCTGGTGGAGCTGAAGGGAGCTTGGTCGACTCCACAGGAAGAGAGCTTCTGGCCTGTAGCTCTAGCCTGCCAAGGCCGATGACCAGACCCTCAGGGAGTTCAGTGCTCTTTTCCAGAGGCAGCTGCATGTGGCTCCTGCACAAAATCTAGGGCCCTGACCCACGGCTCACAATGTCACACACTGTGGTTCTCAGTAGCTGCAGGACGGAAAACATCATGGGTCCAAATTTTTATGCCAGAGTCTGTCAGATACCAGCCAGTCAGAGCTGGGAAGAATTTTGGCCCAGACTTGTTCACAACCCCAGGGGTACGGCCAAAGGCAGGGAGGCAGCCAGTCAGGATGGCAGTGAACATGGCAGGGGACTCAAGGTGTCAAGCATAATGTGTCATCCTTTCTTTCCTTTGGGGTGAGGGAGCTTCTGTGAGCAGCACAGGGGGCTCTTTGGTGATCTCATGAAATACAATATAGAAAGCATGGCCCCACCTCTCCATGACCCTCCAGTTGATAACTACTCTGTGTTCAGTGGGGGTATTTCAGGGTCAGACTCTCTGGATCTCAGCCTAATCCCCCAGTGAGCTTTCTTTCCAGCCTTTACCCACTGTGACCTGATGTCTGGGGTACCCACAATGGAAGCAAAGAAATGCCAAGGGGCACTGCCTCCTGCATGTGCACTCTGCCAGTAGAATAGAGTTTTCTTTGTGCTGGCATTAAGTATTTGGTGTCAACTTGGCCTTGGGCCCCTGACTTTGCTGAAAGTTTTTCCTCATTGATTGCATTTACAAGATTTCTCCCCAGTGTGGATTTCCTGGTGTAAAGCAAGACTGGCTTTCTTTATAAAAAGCCTTTCCACATTGAATACATTTATAGGGCATCCCTCCTGTGTGGATTCTCTGATGTTCTTCAAGCTTGTAATTTCTTCTGAAATTCTTTCCAAATGGATTACATTTAAAAGGTTTCTCTCCAGTGTGGATTCTCTGATGTTCAACAAGCAAGAACCTCCTTCTATAAGCTTATTCACACTGATTACAATTATATGGCTTTTCTCCTGTATGGACTCTCTGATGTAAAGCAAGACTTGGAACTCTGTCTGAAAGCCTTTCCACATTGTTTACATTCATAAGGTTTTCTCTCCTGTGTGGATTCTCTGGTGTAAAGCAAGAATGGAATTGTTTGTGAAAGCTTTTCGTCATGTGGATTCTCTGATGTTCTGCAAGCCTGCAATTATATATGAATGCCTTTCCATATTAAATTTATAAGGTTTTCTCTCCTGTGTGGATTCTCTGATGTTCAGCAAGCCTACAATTGCGTATGAAAGCTTTTCCACATTGATTACATTTAAAAGGTTTCTCTCCTGTATGGATTCTCTCATGTGTTGTAAGATTCGTCTTGCGTGTAAAAGCTTTCCCACATTGATTACATTTAAAAGGCTTTTCTCCTGTGTGGATTCTTTGATGTTCTGCAAGCCTGCAATTACGTATGAAAGCCTTTCCACATTGATTACATTTAAAAGGTTTCTCTCCAGTGTGGATTCTCTGATGTTCAGCAAGACTGGCACTCTGTGTGAAAGCCTTTCCACATTTATTACATTTATAAGGCTTTTCTCCTGTGTGAATTCTCTGATGTAAAGTAAGACTGGCTCTCGTTATGAAAGCCTTTCCACATTGATTACATTTGTACGGCTTTTCTCCTGTGTGGTTTCTCTGATGTTCAACAAGCTTGTAATTGCATCTAAAACTCTTTCCACATTGATTACACTTAAAAGGTTTCTCTCCAGTGTGGATTCTCTGATGTAAAGCAAGATTGGCACTGCATGTGAAAGCTTTTCCACAATGATTACATTTATAAGGCTTTTCCCCTGTGTGGATTCTCTGGTGTTCTGCAAGCCTGCAATTACGTAGAAAAGCCTTGCCACATTGATTACATTTATAAGGTTTCTCTCCAGTGTGAATTCTCTGATGTATTGTAAGATTTGTATTTCGTGTAAAAGCCTTTCCACACTGATTACATTCAAACGGTTTCTCACCAGTGTGGATTTTCTGATGTGTAAAGAGGAGGGACCTGTTTGTAAAGGCTTTTTCACATTGATAACATTTATAAGGCTTTTCTCCTGTGTGGATTCTCTGATGTTCTACAAGCTTGTAATTACATTTGAAAGCCTTTCCACATTTATTACATTTGTAAGGCTTTTCTACTGTATTGATTCTCTGATGTAAAGTGAGACTGGCTCTGGTTATAAAAGCCTTTCCACAATGATTACATTTATATAGCTTTTCTCCAGTGTGGATTCTCTGGTGTAAAGCAAGACCAGCTCTAGCTATAAAAGCCTTTCCACACTGATTACATTTAAAAGGCTTTTGTCCTGTGTGGAGTCTCTGATGTTCAGTAAGACTGGTTCTAGTTATAAAAGCCTTTTCACATTGATTACATTTATAATGTTTCTCTCCAGTGTGAATTCTCTGATGTTCTGCAAGCACATAATTGAATCTAAAAGCCCTTCCACATTGACTACATTTAAAAGGTTTCTCTCCACTGTGGATTTTCTGATGTTTACTAAGATCTCCCTTGCATGTGAAAGCCTTTCCACAATGATTACATTTATAAGGCTTTTCCCCTGTGTGGATTCTCCAATGTACAACAAGACCAGCTCTAGTTATGAAAGCCTTTCCACATTGATTACATTTGTAACGTTTTTCTCCACTGTGGATTCTCTGATGTTCTACAAGCCTATAATTACTTATGAAACCCTTTCCACAATGATTACATTTAAAAGGTTTCTCTCCAGTGTGGATTCTCTGATGTATGGCAAGACTGGAACTCTGTGTGAAAGCCTTTCCACATTGATTACATTTATAAGGCTTTTCTCCTGTGTGGATTCTCTGATGTATAGCAAATCCAGCTTTAGCTATGAAACCTTTCCCACATTGATTACATTTATAAGGTTTCTCTCCAGTGTGAATTCTCTGATGTTCTGCAAGCAAATAATTGAATCTGAAAGCCTTTACACATTGACTACATTTAAAAGGTTTCTCTCCAGTGTGGATTTTCTGATGTTTACTAAGATCTCCCTTGCAGGTGAAAGTCTTTTCACAATGAATACATTTATAAGGTTTCTCTCCAGTATGAATTCTCTGATGTGCTGTAAGCATATAATGGAATCTGAAAGCCTTTCCACATTGATTACACTTATAAGGTTTCTCTCCAGTGTGGATTTTCTGATGCTTACTAAGAGTGGAACTAGATGCAAAAGTCTTTCCACAGTGATTACATTCAAAAAGCTGCTCATCAGTGTGGACTCCCTCAGGAACAGCTAGAAAGAATCGCTGTGTGAAGACCTTCCCACTTTCATTATATTTATAAAATTCTCCAGGATGAATCTTCTGAGATCTATCAAGGTCTGAGTTCCAAACATAGGCCTTCCCACACTCACTCAATGAAGTTTTTTTCATTTCAGGGTCAATTCTAGATTGGAAAGGAAGAGATGAATGATGGGATGAGATTGTTTCACATTCATTATATTCTTCAGGTTGCTTTGTGCTTTGAATTGCCTGCTGAATAATGAGCTTAGTGATCTGACTCAAAGCCTTTCCACGTTGACTACCAACACAAAACATTTTCCCATTATCATTTTTCTGATGTCTAGTGAGATCTGAACTCGTGCTGAAGGTCATTTCCCATTGATTATCTGGATTTATTAGAATTTCAGCAGGTTTCTCCTGAGAATCAAAAAGCTCTACCTGTTCAGGAAAACATTTCTGATATTCACTATCCAGAAGACAGTTATTCCCTGAATTCATTTTCTTATAGTGATTTAGAAAAGAAGATAGCCTGAATCTCTTTCTACTTTCATCTAATTCACAGTCAGATTTTGAGTTATCTACTTCAATGTTAGAGTCATGGATTTCCCTCAAAGTCAAGGAACAGGGACCATCCTTCATGCATCTTTGCAGGTCACATTCTTCCACAAAAAGTCCCAGCTTTCTCATCTTCTTATTCCATTCAAACTTGGGCTCCATATCTGAAGAAAACAAACCATGAAACTCAGAGGCACAAAAAGGGATACACAGAGAATTAAAAGGAACAGCCATGGTTACTTAAGACTTAGGTAGCTCATGCCCTTCTCGTACTACCCTCCAAAGAGTAAAACTTCTTGGATATATTCTTGAAGCAAAAACTGGCATTTTATACTTTGTCTTTGTAAGGAATAGAGACCTACAGGATGTGAAAGTGATCTAGGAGATGGACACAGTAGAGTACTGGTCCTTCAACAGAAGGAGCAGCCACAGGGCAAGATAACAGCCAGATTCAATATCAACAGATTAAAGTGATTCTCCATGGGAGAACAGTTTGTTTCTAAGTTGGATACAACATGGTTTGAAACATTTCAGCTGAAAAGGACTGAGCAGCTTACAGAGATTTATCGTACAGTACCCCAGTTACTCATCTGGGACAGAACACTTGGAAATATCCAAACTGGTCTGCTGCAAATGGTGGAGATATTCAGATGGTACGATTTTTGTGGACTGCATTTACAATACCTGAAAGCTATTAATGGGCCAAAGGCCTAATTAGGTGAAGCTGAACTACTCAGTCCTGACGGAGCCACATTGATCAGTGATACCAACAGGATCCTGGAGAGATGAGCTGAACACTTCTGTAGCACTCTCAAGGAGACCATGAGTATTACCACCTCACACCTATCATATCACTTAAGAAGTGAGGAAAGTGGGACACTAATTCACTGTTGGTGGAATTGTGGCCAGATCCAATCATTTTGGAGAGCAATTTGGGATTAGGTCCAATGGGATATAAACTCTACATATCCTGTGATTCAGAAGTAATCCTATTGGGTCTGAATACCATGGGAAATACCATGTGGGAGAAGGACCCACATGTACAAAAATAACTGTAGAACCTCTTTTTGTGTGGGAAAGAATGGGAAAATGAATATATATTCATCTATTGAGGAATGAGCAAAGAAATACAGAAATTGTCTGAAAAAAACAACTCCTGTCAAAATAGATTTGGCAAGATGGAAAAAGAAAACTCCCTGAAAAACAGAATTAGTGAAATGGAAAAGAGAGCAACTCCCTAAAAAGTGGAATTGATTCAATGGGGAAAAAATGCCATGAACAAAACAAGTCATTTAAAAGTTCAACTGACCAAAAATAGATTTAAAAAAGCTAACTGAAGAAAAAAAAAATCACTAAAAAGTAGAATTGAACAAATGGAAGTGAATGAGTCAATGAGACATTAAAAATCAGTCAAACAGAAATCATGTTTTTCCTGGCAATAAACCCTAATCATCCATGGCTCCAGCTGTTGAACTGGAAGGAAAGGATTCAATTTTAAAAGGCTACAAGGCAAGAACAAAATGGATGGAGAGTTGGAACATCCAGAGGACTTATCACCAAAGGCAAAGATGCACCAGAGTATGCATTCTTTCTCGCCTGTTCATGCTGTATTTGGCCTGACAACTAAAACAAAGAAAAGAGAGGAAACGGTCCTTACCCGGGGACAGCAGATTCTGAATATTCTCCAGCATGACCTCCTTGTACAGCTCCTTCTGAGAAGGATCCAAGAGCCTCCACTCCTCCTCAGTGAAGTCCACCATCACATCCTTGAAGGTCACAAACTCCTAAACCATCAAAAGTCACAAAATGTTGAGCTAAAACTCCAGAATTTATCTATTCCAACCTTCAACTGAGATGAGGAAAGTGAACCAGAGTTGGAATTTGTCTACAAAAATTCACATGACCTTTATGACTGTTACTGCCAACACTTTGCAACCAGGCATTAAGAGACCAATGGGATACTGACAAATGCCTTTTCTGTTTGAAATAAGACTCAAGTCGGAAGACTACAAGGTTTCTTACTGCAAAATGCTTATCTTGATGAAAGGAGGGAAAAATGTCAGTGACATATCAATGAAGTAAGAGAATGTGTGTAAGAGAAAGAGAGAAAGGGAGAGAAAATTCCCCCCCATAAGAAGTGGCATAAGTGACATGTTAAGGAAATTCTATGAAGAGTTTAGGAGAAGTTGACA
The DNA here is from genome assembly GCF_016432865.1 of Antechinus flavipes. Classification (NCBI taxonomy): domain Eukaryota; kingdom Metazoa; phylum Chordata; class Mammalia; order Dasyuromorphia; family Dasyuridae; genus Antechinus; species Antechinus flavipes. The sequence goes on along the minus strand of NC_067400.1, from coordinate 631,042,920 downwards.
AGGACTTTATATTCTTGGGTCAACAGAACCTGAACATTCATCACTGAGGAAAGAAGAAAGAAAAAAGAGATTTGCTAAATTTCTTAAAATTATGAAATATTCTTAACCAGATGAAAGCAAGAAAAGTATCCTAGAGATACTCCCAATATGTCCATGACAGTGTAGTATGAGATTGCTTCCAGGCACATCAAGCACTCTCTATTCTTACACTGATGGGCTGATATGACACTGGGCAGGATGGGTCATGGAGAAAAACATCTTTGTTTTATACTTGGCTTGATTTGTTTAATGGAATGGATTCATTCACTTCAAAATGGAATTATTGAAAAAAAAAAAGAGCAACTCCATGGGAAAAGAAGAGTTTCTTTCCTTTCTTAAAATGTAATATTTTAACAGCTGAGGTTGGAAAATGAGCAGATGCATAAGAAAGACATTTATGGTTTATTTCTGCAAAAGAAACATTTCAACATCATGTAAGAAAACTAGAATATTGGGGATCAGAAATCAAGAAAATGAATAACAAGCCAGATTGATAGCTATCATACAAGCGAGTGCCCACATCTGCAAACATTTTGATGTGCTAGAAATAATCGCCTATTTTCTAATCTTCTGCATATAAGAACTGTGCTTGGGAAATGCACTTAGCTGGTGATGCTTTTCCATTTGATTTTCTTTTTAAGTTCCGGCAGAATGATAGGATTGGCTTTTTCAGAAGTTTTCTTTAGTGGGAGCAATTCTCTTCCTTACACAAAAATCTCTTCACTTTTTCTCTCATTTTGATTTTCTTGAAAACATCTGAGACTCATCAAGTTCTCATGTATATTTCACTTTTAGCTTTCTTTCTCTCTAGTATTAAATTCGTGAGCAATTGAATAAAGCCTCAGTTGAGTAACTTCCATGCCAGATGGAACTGGAGAATTTTCCTAAACCACATTTTTTAGACACCGACTCAAGGCTCTGAAGTTTGTGCCAAGGCAGTTCCCTGCTAAAGGCCATAGAACTTCCTACAACAAAAAGAATTGATAGTTGCCTTAGTTCATTTCCTGACAGAAAGCTATTATTAGTACTATTAAATTTAAAGGAAAATTCACCTAATTGCTTGTATAAATTAGTAAACATTGTTTAACAAATATTACAAAAATGTAATTTCATTTCTCACAATATAATGTCATTTCTCAAAATCTGGATTCCAAGAGGAGTTGCTTTCCAGGAAATCATTGGATCAGGTTCAAGAAACTATTTTTAAATGACCATCTAGCAGAAAAGAATCATTAGAATCACAATTCTATAAATTCCATAAACTTATTGGCAATCAAATAAAATTCATTCATTTGAAAGCAGTCCTGGATATTGTAAGAAAGAAAATCATTTAAGCACTTAGCAATATGATACTGTAGACTGATTGCACTCAGAAAGCAGAACAGTCATTCTGATCCAAAACATGTTGCCTTAATGCCCAATTTTTAGAGCATTTTCCATGAAGGGATGATGTACTCATAAAAAGTCAAACATCACAGTATCCCTAGAGAACACATGGGACTTTCAATGAAACCTTATGATTTAGTTTAGGACAAACTCCGTTCCATAAAACTAGATTAAAAGAAGGGGATGACTTGTCTTCCAGAATCTCAATTTCCCAAGAACCATTTCTACTTTTAGAAAAAAGTCTACTGTCAACTTTGATCTTGGCCATGAGTATGAGTGGAGAAAGAGAAGGATCCTGGGGGCTCAGGAAAGAGGGAAAATTGATCCCTTGGACCCTCTCAGGAAGGTCTTTGCTCACAGAAGTCACAAGAGCCTCTTCCGTTTCCTCATGAAAAAGATCTGTTGAGCTGTGCTTGCACTCCCCAGGTAGGTTTCAGCCCGGAGATCAGGGGGCCAACTTGTGTTCTCCCTGACTCCCCGTCATAGAAATAGAAGTGATCTTGGGGGCCTCTTGCATGCCATAACTCCTGCTTCCTTCAGCTCTCAGCCTCCCCAGAGGCCCTGCTCTCCTGACTGGGGAGACTTCTCAATGGCACCATCTCCCAATGTTGTTTTTGGTCCTTTTGATGTCTCCCCCTCCCAATCTCTTTCCAACCTGAAATCTGGGACACACAATCACACCATTTGCTCTCATATCTCAAAATGTCACTGAGGCTTTCATCTAGGAAATGGGCTCTTTCCCCCCCCCAATGAGGCAACTGGGGTTAAGTGATTTGCCCAGGGTCACACAGCTAGGAAGTGTCAAGGGTCAAATTTGAACTCAGGTCCTCCTGACTTCAGGGTTGGTGTTCTATACCTAGAAATGAGCTTTTTAAATGTGAATTTTTAAGCAGGTTTAAGTAAGTCCACTTGATTCTACACTGGCTCTGTTAGATATCAATACAGTCAAGGTCCCTTTCAATAAGTTCCTTCTGCCAATCCCTTTAAGAATACTTGTGGACTCACTTTTAGGGTCATGATTATGCTTCATAAAGCTCTTGGCAAATACTGAGTCACTGTGGGACGACTCAAGCAGCTCCGACTGTCCTTGACCTGGTGTGTGGAACTATGGGGAAAACCTCTGCAACAGACTTTCTAACTCCAAATGCACGGACCAACATCTTTTGTTCTTTTCTGAATAATGTCCCTGTTCCTTTCTCGAGCCCTAAACATAACTCACCCAGAACTTCTTTGTGAGTCTTCGTACAAGACAAAACCTAACGGAGGCAAAGGAGAAGCTTTGAGGCTCAGGAGGAGAGTCTGTGTCTGACCCCCGTGGCCGTGTGAGCCACACGTCCCTCACCTTTCCCTGGAAAACGTCACCCTCCTGAGTGGACACATAACTGACAGCTTAGTCTCTGGCCGGATCCTCCTCTCCCTGTCTCAGGGCGTCCCCAGCAAGAACCCCGACACTTCTCACAATGAGGTTAAAGGAGATCCTATTTCCAGGGCTCCCGGCCCCTGGCAGATGCCACAGAACCAGCCCCCAAAGCCGGGCCAGGCTTCTCCCACCTTCTTCCCCTCCTCCTCCTGGCCCAGGGACCCCGGGCTCTGGCTGAGCCTTGACAAGACCCTCCATCCCATAACCGGCTCCCAGGGCCTTCTCTCCTGCTGGGAATGTCCTCCCTCCCCCCTGGGCCTCCCGGCCTCCTTCCCGTCTCAGTGAAAGTCTCACCTCCTGAAAAAAGGGCCTTTCCAGGTCCCCAAACTGCGGCCTCCTCTCTGAGAGGGCCTCTAGTCTACACTGTACAGAGCTGGTGGGGACCCCCTTGATGAGATGTTTGTTACAAACTGGACTGAGAGCTCAGGGAGGGCAGGGACCCTTAGCCTGTAACCTCCCTTTGTCCCCTCCCCCCGGGGGTGGGCACAGTGCTTGGCACCCAGGAGCCACGTTCTCAGGGCTCGTTGATGGGACCTGGCAAAGGAGGACTCAGAGCCCTGGGGGCCGCCTGAGAGGCAGGAAATGGGCAGCGCCAGGGGGGAGATTCCTGCCCTGCTGCCGGCCCTGCCGGGGCCCCTCCCTCTGACAGGAGGAAGCTCCCTGGGCTCCCCCTGGGCAGGGGCCGCACTCACCTGGGACGAGGGGCTCCGGCTGCCGGGGGCCATGTCTCTGGTTCCGGGCTTGGGCGCTCTGCCGGCCGGGCGGGGGAGGGAGAGGGGCCCCAGGGAGGGAGTCCGGGGTCTGAGGCTTCCCTTCCCGGGCTGGTGCTGACCTGCCCACAATGAGAGAGAGAGAGCTCTGAGGGCAGGGAGGTGGGGGGCGGCTGCTCCCCGGGAGGAGGAGACATCTCAGCTCAGAGGAGGCAGAGAGATCTCGCCTGTGGGGGCAGGGAGACCCTCCCAGAACCCCCAGCACCGGACACTAGGATCTCCTGCACACTGTAGGGAGGGGCCCTGAGAGCATGAGCCCATGTGGTCATTCCCCGGAATCCCTGAAAGGCCAGTGTGACCCTGACCAAGCCATGATCCCTGTCTGCCTCAGTTTCTCCACCTGTAACATGGAGCCCCCACCTGCCAAAGGCCCCAGAAACCCACAGACGTCCCAAGATCACCAGGATGGCACCGAGTCAAGGAGCAGAGCTGGATGGGAGCCCCAGTCCCCCTCCCCCTCCCGCCAAGGGACCTCCCCCCCCCCCCCCCCCCGTTCTCCCGACAAACAGAAGGACTGGGCACAGTTCGCACTAAGAGCTGCATGTAGGGGGCGCTTCCTGCATCCCAGGCCCTGTATTTAGTGCTTTACACAAGGGATCTCATGGGGGGGAGGGGCTGCCCTCAGCCCTTTTTTGCACTGTAGGAAACTGAGGCAAACGACGTGAAACTACAGAATCGTCCCCCCCCAAAGTGTGCAAAGGGCCCCTGGCGACTGGCGAGGGGACCGCGCGATACCGGGGGCTCGTGGGGGAGGGGCTCGTTGGGTTCCGCAGGGCCCGCCCCGCCCCCATCTCAGCCCGAGCAGGGAAATCACTGAGGGCTAAAACCCCACGTACACACCCACCTACGCACAATCACGCAGCTCAGGTACACGCCCCCACGCACAGCTACGGCACTCTGCTCCCCTCTCCTGCACGCGCGCCCCCACTCGGGGCCGGGACACATGCACCAACCCTGCGAACTCTGCCCCAAGACCGGCCCCCAACTGGTGAGGAAGAGGAGGAGCCTTACCGAGGGAGGCGGAAGTCCCAGGCCGCGCCTGCGCACAGCTGCCCTCCTCCCCTCCCCCCTCCCCCTCCTGCCCCACTGAAGTAAGAACAGAAATAAACCTGGGACCCAGGAAGCGGCGCCTGCACCCCTGGGAACTCCCAGCATGCCCCGCGGCTCAGCCCCCAGGGACAGCTGCGGGGTGACGTCACCGGGAGACATCCTACCTGTCTGGGGCCAGAGGCTGGGGCCGAAGCTCCCCAAGGAGCCGCCTCCTCTCTGGGGCATCGCCAGCCTCCTGTGGCGGTGCCCGAACAGCGACGGGGGCCCCGGGCCGGGGAGTTGCGGTCCCAGCCTGCAAGCGAGTTGGCAAAACGGAAAAAGTGTAGGGAATGACTCCCGTCCGTCAGGGCTGCAGCGTTGGCCGCGTCCCCTGCCCTGAGAGGGCGTCTTACCGGGAGGGGGGAATACAGACGGGAAGAATGGTTAGGGACCGGAGCCCCGACTGGGAGCCACCGTTACCGACTGGGACCCGACTGGGAGCCACGGTTACCGACTGGGAGCCACGGTTACCGACTGGGAGCCACGGTTACCGACTGGGAGCCACGGTTACCGACTGGGACCCGACTGAGAGCCACGGTTACCGACTGGGACCCGACTGGGAGCCACGGTTACCGACTGGGACCCGACTGGGAGCCACTGTTACCGACTGGGAGCCACGGTTACCGACTGGGACCCGACTGGGAGCCACCGTTACCGACTGGGACCCGACTGGGAGCCACGGTTACCGACTGGGACCCGACTGGGAGCCACGGTTACCGACTGGGAGCCACCGTTACTGACTGGGACCCGACTGGGAGCCACGGTTACCGACTGGGACCCGACTGAGAGCCACCGTTACCGACTGGGACCCGACTGGGAGCCACGGTTACCGACTGGGACCCGACTGAGAGCCACGGTTACCGACTGGGACCCGACTGGGAGCCACCGTTACCGACTGGGACCCGACTGGGAGCCACCGTTACCGACTGGGAGCCACGTTACCGACTGGGACCGACTGGGAGCCACAGTTACCGACTGGGACCCGACTGGGAGCCACCGTTACCGACTGGGACCCGACTGGGAGCCACCGTTACCGACTGGGACCCGACTGGGAGCCACCGTTACCGACTGGGACCCGACTGGGAGCCACCGTTACCGACTGGGACCCGACTGGGAGCCACTGTTACCGACTGGGAGCCACCGTTACCGACTGGGACCCGACTGAGAGCCACGGTTACCGACTGGGACCCGACTGGGAGCCACCGTTACCGACTGGGACCCGACTGGGAGCCACCGTTACCGACTGGGACCCGACTGGGAGCCACTGTTACCGACTGGGAGCCACCGTTACCGACTGGGACCCGACTGAGAGCCACTGTTACCGACTGGGACCCGACTGGGAGCCACCGTTACCGACTGGGAGCCACCGTTACCGACTGAGAGCCACGGTTACCGACTGGGACCCGACTGGGAGCCACGGTTACTGACTGGGACCTGACTGGGAGCCACGGTTACCGACTAGGAGCCACGGTTACCGACTGGGACCCGACTGAGAGCCACGGTTACCGACTGGGACCCGACTGGGAGCCACAGTTACCGACTGGGACCCGACTGGGAGCTATGGTTACCGACTGGGACCTGACTGGGACCCTACTGGGAGCCACAGTTACCGACTGGGACCCTACTGGGAGCCACGGTTACCGACTGGGACCCGACTGAGAGCCACGGTTACCGACTGGGACCCGACTGGGAGCCACGGTTACCGACTGGGAGCCACGGTTACCGACTGGGACCCGACTGGGAGCCACGGTTACCGACTGGGAGCCACGGTTACTGACTGGGACCCGACTGGGAGCCACGGTTACCGACTGGGAGCCACGGTTACTGACTGGGACCCGACTGAGAGCCACGGTTACCGACTGGGACCCGACTGGGAGCCACGGTTACCGACTGGGAGCCACGGTTACCTACTGGGACCCGACTGAGAGCCACGGTTACCGACTGGGACCCGACTGGGAGCCACGGTTACCGACTGGGACCCGACTGGGAGCCACGGTTACCGACTGGGAGCCACGGTTACTGACTGGGACCCGACTGAGAGCCACGGTTACCGACTGGGACCCGACTGGGAGCCACGGTTACCGACTGGGAGCCACGGTTACCTACTGGGACCCGACTGAGAGCCACGGTTACCGACTGGAACCCGACTGGGAGCCACGGTTACCAACTGGGACCCGACTGGGAGCCACGGTTACCGACTGGGAGCCACGGTTACCGACTGAGACCCGACTGGGAGCCACCGTTACCGACTGGGCCCCCGACTGTGAGCCGGAGCTTCCTGCACAGGAACGGAGAGAAATTTGGAGCCATTTTGAAAAATGTACCTTCGCCTTGTTGTGACCTCCGTGGAAAAAGTCAACCTTGTTGAGGTCAACGGGGAGTGAGGTGGGTCTGTCCCGTGTGTCTGGGACACAGGCGTGGTTCTCTGTGACTTTTCTGCCGGGCACTGTCCGAGTCACCAGAAATTGGTTGGTTGGAGCAGCCATGAAAGGGGACCCGAGGATTCCGGCTTTCTTCCTCCCCCAAGCATTGCCCTTTGATTAAAGTTCCATCCCAAGTTGGGGGACCCGGAAGCCCCCCCTTTGCTGTATGCAGACAGAAAGCCTCCTTATCTCTGCAAACTCCCAAGGATAGATTTCTGGGATCCTCTCTCCCCATTAAGCCTGCTTCTAGTCCTGAGGAGCAGCCAGGGAGCAGAGAACAGCCAAGTGTCTGCTCAAAGAGAGCACTCTGTTCTGACTGCAGGCTCTTTAGGTGACTGGCCAAGTCCGCAGACTGTGCTAAGGCATTTCCACCTGATTATGATCTCCAGTCTGTCTCTACCTCCAGGAAAGGGGGAGAAGTTTCTCTTCCCTCAGGTGTGGTCACCTTCAGATGACCAGCACTTGACAGGTATTGACCAGCTGCAGGGCTCTGACTCAGAATCCAGGGGATGATCCCTGCAGTCCCTCCTGGCTCACCCCTCCAAAGCAGCTCTAAGTCCACTCCCAGCAAGAAGTGGTTTCAGAGGAGGAGATCATGGCCCCATATCCAAAGGGCTTTGGGCCCAATACGGGTGGAGCGAAAAGGACTGTTGGAGTGAACGCATCCCAACTACATGTTACCCGGTTCTGAGTGGCCCTCAGTAAGGTGCGGTACCTGAACAGCGATGAGAGTCCCCAGGCCAGAGTCGTATGGTTTGCCAGAGAGTTTGCAGTCCCATCTGCAAGCAAGTTTGACAAAATTGAAAATGTGTAGGAAAATGACTTATCCCTCAGGGCTGCAGATTTGGCCTGGTCACCTGCCTGCTACTGAGAGGACATCTTGTTGGAGAGGGTGGAATATACTGCTGCAATGGGACTTGGTAACTCACTTTGTAACCCCAGGATGTCACCACACTTTGGGTTCCGCTCATCTCTGGAACTTACATTGAAATGGACTGGACAGTGGTTATTTGACTAAAGGAAATTTAGTATTTTGTGACACGGATCACTGAGAGCAGCATGATTACTTGAAAACCCTGATTAAAGCTCCATGGGTTATATTTTCCCCTAAATCGGCCTCCTAAAGGAAAGGGTGAAGGATTATCAATTGGGAGTCACCAAGTGGTTCAAGGAAAGGCCTGAGAAAGGCAATCTGAACAATCTAACATTCATTTTCTTGAAGTCTCCTTAATGTGCACACTGTTATTTGAACTGGTCTTAAATCAGGAAATGGGGAACTCTCCTCCAGTCCCCTAAGTACTGTCACCAATCCCATAATATTCCAGGGAAGACTCCAAAGGTTTCCTGTCCATTGTTGTTGGAGGCAGAAGGCAATTGAGGCTTGAACAATTACACAAAAGAGGGCAGAAGATACCCTCTTTTTTCTTTTTAAGATAGGATCACATCATTTCCATGTACAACAACATCTGTACCTTCTCCATCCCATCCTCCTCTCTGACATCTGGACTGTTAAGTAGCTGCTTTTTATCGAGCAGAACAGGCTTCTTAGAGGCAGGAAACCCTCGGTCATACTGCATTATTCAGTATCTGGAAAGTTTTTTTTATTAATTCAGGTTTTTTATTTTCCAAAGATATGTATGGATAATTTTGAGCATTCACCCTTACAAAACCTTGTGTTCTAAATGTTTTCTGTCCCTTGCCCCAGCCCCTCAGCAAGTAATCCAATATGTGTAAAATGTGCATTCTTCCATACATGCTCTCACATTTATTTTGCTGCACAAGAAAAATCAGATCAAAAAGGGGAAAAAATGAGAAAAAAAAAAACCAAGAAAAAGAGTGAAAATACAATGTTGTTATCCACGCTCAGTTCCCACAAGCCTCTCTCTCTCTGGGGTCAGATGACGCGCTCTGTCACAAGACCTATGGAACTGGCCTGAATCGTCTCACTGTTGAAGAGAGCTATGGCCATCAGAAGGATTATTTCTAAAACATACAATTAAAATCGTCAAGCTGAATTGTACAAGTCACAGGGTCCCCCTCCAAAAATCTGGCCCATCTGATCTCTTGTGGGGGAAAGGGGACAAATTTATTCTGTCATGAGTTTTGGAAAAACAAGACAAAACCGCAAAACCAGAAGGAGTTCATTTAGAACCAATTGTGCTTCAGCAGGCTGAAAAGAGCAGGACAGGCAGGAGGGGATTTGTGCTCAGGTGGGAGAAGGAGCTTGATTTTCACTGGGTTGGGGGTTGGGGCAGTCATCTCTTTGTGCTTCCCTCCAGCAAGGCCTGGGTATGTGGTGATGACCCCTGACCACTCCGGATAGGCAGACAAGCCTCCCATACTGACATCACGCCTGAAGGAAGCTTGGTGGCCACAGAAGCTCCAGCTCTAGCTCTGCTAAGATTGATGATCTGACCCTCAGGGAGCTCATTGTTCTTTTCCAGAGGCAGCTGCATATGCCAAAGACAGGATCCTGCACAACATCCAGGGCCCTGAGCCACAGCTCATGATGTCACACCCTCTGACTCTCAGTAACTACAGGAGGGAAAATGTCTTCAATCTAAATCTTCATGCCAGAGTCTGTCAGATCTCAGCCAGTCAGAGCCAGGAAGAGTTTGGCTCCTGCAAGAATGTCACCTTCAAACATGGGCACTGGGTGGGTCCCATCATTCTCAGAGTCGATCACAACCTCAGGGGTACGGCCAGAGGCAGGGAGGCAGCCAGGCTGGATGGCAGGGAATGGGGCAAGAGGCTGAAGGTCTCAAACATAATCTGCGTCATCCTTTCTTTCCTTTGAGGTCAGGGGGCTTCTGTGAGCAGCACAGGGGGCTCTTTGGTGGTCTCATGGAATACAATATTAGAAAGCATGGCGCTGGCTCTCCAAGCCCCTCCAATTGGTGACTACTCCATGCCCAGGGGGGTATTTCAAAGTCAAAACTCCTCCCTGGATGTCAGTATAATCCCCCAATGAGCCTTTGTTCCAGGCCTTACCCACCATCACCTGATGTCTGGGGTGCCCACAATGGAAGCATAAAAATGCCAAGAGGCATTGCCTCCTGCATGTGTCAACTCTGCCCATTCTAGAGCCAGTGTCAGCAATTGGAGAGCAGCATCCTCATCCATGGGGAGCACGCAAGGGCCAAGTTAAAACCCTGGAGGGAGAAGTGGAAGGCACCTCCAGGGAGGGAGGAGGCAAGGGCAAGCCTGGAGAAAGGGCTCTAGAATCTGATTCTGGAAGGGCACCTTGAAGAAAGCCTGGCATGTGGGAAATGCTATAGAAAACCTCCACTGTTGCTGCTTCCTGAGGGACTGTCAGTCCTCTCTCATAAGGTTCCCTCTCATGCCTTTGGGGGGACCATTTCTTTTTCAGTTATCTCTTCCTCAAGAGATAAGCTGGGTCCCCAGAGTACTCCATCTCCACAGCGGCCAGTTCTGTTTTTTGCCAGGATGCTTTTTGCTGTTTCCAACATGGGGTAGTTCTTAGTTATGTACTGGCTTTCAAGAAGAGGTCTCTGGATTAAGTGAACACGAGCTTACTGTACCCATCTAACTTGGTACTTCACGCACCCAGGAAAAGATAATGAAGAATGTTGGAAGAGATGGGAGGAAAGTGGGACACTAATACATTGTTGGTGGAGTTGTGACCAGGTCCACCCATTCTGGAGAGCAATTTGGCATTAGGCACAAAGGGATATAAAACTCTGCATATCCTGTGATTCAAGAGTAACCCCACTGGGTCTGAATACCAAATCATAAATGAGGGGAAAGGATCCACATGTGCAAAAATATGTGTAGAATCTCTTTTTGTGTGGCAAAGAATTGGAAAATGAGCAGACGCCCATCGATTGAGTAATGGTCAAAGAAACACAGAAATTGTCTGAAGAAAACTCCTTTCAAAAGAGCAGTGGTGAAATAGAATAACATCCACAAAAATGGAATTGATCAAATGGGAAAAAAATGAACAAAACTGATCACTTTAAAGTTCAATAGGCCAAATTTAAAAGGAGATAACAAAGCTAACTGAAGAAAATGATTCACTAAAATTTTGAATTGAAAAAATGGTAGAGAATGACTCAATGAGACATCAAGAATAAGTCAAACACGAAAACTGCTGGGAACATTTGAAATTAGTATGGCAGAAACTAGGCTTTGACCCACACTTAACACCATACACCAAGATAAGGTCAAAATGGATTCATGATCTAAGCATAAAGAATGAGATTATAAATAAATTAGAACATGGGATAGTTTACCTCTCAGATTTGTGGAAGAGGAAGGAATTTATGATCAAAGAAGAACTAGAGATCATTATTGATCACACAATAGAAAATTTTGATTGCATCAAATTGAAAAGTTTTTGTACAAACAAAACTAATGCAGACAAGATTAGAAGGGAAGCAATAAACTGGGAAAACATTTTCACAGTCAAAGGTTCTGATAAAGGCCTCATCTCCAAAATATATAGAGAATTGTCTCTAATTTATAAGAAATCAAGTCAATTTCCAATGGATGGATGGTCAAAGGATATGAACAATCTTCAGATAAAGAAATAGAAAGTATTTCTAGTCATATGAAAAGATGCTCCAAGTCATTATTAATCAGAGAAATGCAAATTAAGACAACTCTGAGATACTACTACACATCTATTAGATGGGCTAGAATGATAGGGAAAGATAATGTGGAATGTTGAAGGGGATGTGGGAAAACTGGGACACTGATACATTGTTGGTGGAATTGTGAATATATCCAGCCATTCTGGAGAGCGATTTGGAACTATGCCCCAAAAGTTATCAAACTCTGCATACCCTTTGATCCAGCAGTGTTAGTGGGCTTATATCCCAAAGAGATCTTAAAGAAGGGAAAGAAACCTGGATGTGCAAGAATGTTTGTGGCAGCCCTGTTTGTAGTGGCCAGAAACTGGAAACTGAGTGGATGCCCATCAACTGGAGAATGGCTGAATAAAATGTGGTATATGAATATTATAGAATATTATTTTTCTGTAAAAAATGACTAACAGGAGGATTTCAGAGAGGCCTGCAGAGACTTACATGAACTGATGCTGAATGAAATGAGCAGGACCAGGAGATCATTTTATACTTCAACAACAATACTATATGATGATCAATTCTGATGGATGTGTCCTTCTTCAACAATGAGACGAACCACATCAGTTCCAATAGAGCAGTAATGAATTGAACCAGCTACACCCAGTGAAAGAACTCTGGGAAATGAGTATGAACCATTACATAGAATTCCCAATTCCTCTATTTTTGTCCGCCTGCATTTTTTATTTTCTTCACAGGTTAATTGTACACTATTTTAAAGTCTGATTCTTTTAATACAGCAAAATAACTATTTGGACATGTATACATATATTGTATTTAACATATACTTTAATATATATAACATGCATTGGTCAACCTGCCATCTAGGGGAGGGGGTGGCAAGGAGGGGAAAAATTGTAACAAAAGGTTTTACTATTGTCAATGCTGAAAAATTACCCATTCATATATCTTGAAAATAAAAAGCTATAAAAAAAAAAAGGGTGTCAGACAAAAACCACTAATCTGACAATGAACTCAGATCATCTCTGGCTCCCTCTATTGAACTGGAGATAAATTATTCAATTGGAAAAGGTTATAAGGCAAGAACAAAGTGGATGGAAAGTTGGTGTACCTAGAGGACCTAATTCCTAAGGCTGAGATGCACCAGAGTATGCATCCATTCTCTCTTGCTTGTTCTATTTTCGGCTTGACAACTAAAATCAAGAAAAGACAGAAAATAATCCTTACCCAGGGACAGCAGATTCTTGATATTCGCCATCATGACCTCCCCGTAGGGAATGTCTTCCCTCCTCTCCTAGGCCTCCCAGCCTCCTTCCCATCTCAGTTAAAGTCTCACCTTCTGAAAAAAGAGCCTTTCCAGGTCCCCAGACTGGTAGCACCTTCCTTCTGAGAGTGCCTCTTGTCTACCCTGTACAGAGTTTGTGTGGACACCCTTGATGAGATTTTTGTTCCAAGCTGGACAGTTAGCTCAGGTAGGGAACTGTTAGGTTCTACACACATATATTGTATCTAGGATATACATGTTTAACATGTATAAGACTGCTTGCCATCTAGGGGAGGGGATGGAGGGAGGGAAGGGAAAAGTTGGAAAAAAGTGAGTGCAAGGGACAATGTTGTAAAAATTACCCATACATAGTTCTGTCAATAAAAAGCCATAATAAATAAGATCTCTTTTGGATATTAGCCCGTAGTAACACTGTGGATCAAAGGATAGATACAGCTTGATAACTTTTTGAGTTTGCTCTCCAGATTTGGAACTATGCTCAAAAAGTTATCAAACTGTGCATACCCTTTGATCCAGCAGTATTACTACTGGGCTTATATCCCAAAGAGATACTAAAGAAAGGAAAGGGACCTGTATGTGCAAGAATGTTTGTGGCAGCCCTGTTTGTAGTGGCCAGAAACTGGAAACTGAGTGGATGCCCATCAATTGGAGAATGGCTGAATAAATTGTGATATATGAATATTGTGGAATATTATTGTTCGGTAAGAAATGACCAACAGGATGATTTCAGAAAGGCTTGAAGAGACTTACACAAATTGATGCAGAGTGAAACAAGCAGGGCCAGGAGATCATTATATACTTCAACAACAATTCTATATGATGACCAATTCTGATAGACCTGGCCATCCTCAGCAATGAGATGAACAAAATCAGTTCCAATGGAGCAGGAATGAACTGAACCAGCTATGCCCAGTGAAAGAACTCTGGGAGATGACTAAGAATCATTACATTGAATTCCCAATCCCTATATTTTTGCCCACCTGCATTTTTTTCTTTCACAGGCTAATTGTACAATATTTCAATTCGATTTGTACAGCACAATAACGGTTTGGTCATGTATACTTATTGTGTATCTAATTTATACTTTAATATATTTAACATCTACTGGTCATCCTGCCATCTGGGGGAGGAGGTGGGGGAAAGGAGGGGAAAAATTGGAACAAGAGGTTTGGCAATTGTCAATGCTGTAAAGTTACCCATACATATAACTGTAACTAAAAGGCTATTAAAATTAAAAAAAAAAAAAAGAACAAAAAATAAAAACAAATTGCTCTTCAGAATGGCTGGATGTGTTCACAATTCCACCAACAATGTGTATCAGTGTCCCAGTTTTCCCGCATCCCCTCCAACATTCAGCATTATCTTTCCCTGTCATCCTAGCCAATCTGAGAGGCATGTAGTGGTATCTCAGAGTTGTTTTAATTTGCATTTCTCTGATTAATAATGACTTGGAGCACCTTTTCATATGGCTAGTAATACTTTCTATTTCTTCATCCGAAAATTTTCTGTTCATATCCTTTCACCATGTATCAATTGGAGAATGGCTTGATTTCTTATAAATTAGAGTCAATTCTCTATATATTTTCGAAATGATGCCTTTATTTCCAAAATATATAGAGAACTGACTCAAATTTAGAAGAAATCAAGCCATTCTTCAATTGATAAATAGTCAAAGGATATGAACAGACAATTTTCAGATGATGAAATTGAAACTATTACCACTCATATGAAAGAGTGTTCCAAATCATTATTGATCAGAGAAATGCAAATTAAGACAACTCTGAGATACCACTACAAGCCTGTCCGATTGGCTAAAATGACAGGAAAAAATAATGATGAATGTTGGAGGGGATGCGGGAAAACTGGGACACTGATGCATTGTTGGTGGAGTTGTGAACGAACCCAACCATTCTGGAGAACAATCTGGAATTATGCCCAAAAAGTTATCAAACTGTGCATACCCTTTGATCCAGCAGTGCTACTTCTGGGCTTATATCTCAAAGAGATACTAAAGAAGGGAAAGGGACCTGTATGTACCAAAATGTTTGTGGCAGCCCTATTTGTAGTGGCTAGAAATTGGAAACTGAATGGATGCCCATCAATTGGAGAATGGCTGGGTAAATTGTGGTATATGAATGTTATGGAATATTATTGTTCTGTAAGAAATGACCAGCAGGATGAATACAGAGAGGCTTGGAGGGACTTACATGAACTGATGCTGAGTGAAATGAACAGAACCAGGAGATCATTATACACTTCAACTACGATATTGTATGAGGATGTATTCTGATGGAAGTGGATTTCCTAACTTCACAAAGAGACCTAACTCAGTTTCATTTGATAAATGATGGACAGAAGCAGCTACATCCAAAGAAAGAACACTGGGAAATGAATGTGAACTATTTGCATTTTTGTTTTTCTTCCCGGGTTATTCTTACCTTCTGAATCCAATCCTCCCTGTGCAACAAGAGAACTGTTTGGTTCTGCAAACATATATTGTATCTAGGATATACTGCAACATATCTAACATATATAGGACTGCTTGCCATCTAGGGGAGGGGGAGGAGGGAGGGAAGGGAAAAATCGGAACAGAAGCGAGTGCAAGGGATAATGTTGTAAAAAAAATTACCCTGGCAATTATCTGTCAATATAAAGTTATTATAAAATAAAATAAAATATATATTTTTTAAAATGAGGCCTTTATCAGAACCTTTGTCTGTAAAAAATGTTTTCCCAGTTTATTGCTTCCCTTCTAATCTTGTCTGCAATAGTTTTATTTGTGCAAAAGCTTTTTAATTTGATATAATCAAAATTTTCTATTTTGTGATCAATAATGATCTCTAGTTCTTCTTTGATCACAAATTCCTTCCTCCTCCACAGATCTGAGAGGTAAACTATCCTATGTTTTTCTAATTTATTTATAATCTCATTCTTTATGCCTAGATCATGAATCCATTTTGACCTTATCTTGGTGTATGGTGTTAAGTGTGGGTCAAAGCCTAGTTTCTGGCCAATGCCCGTCCCACCCTCAAGCTGTTGGCTTTCCCTACACCTAGCCCCCCCCCTTACTTTATAGGCATAGGTGTAAATGCCACCTGGGGAACAGAGGCCCCCTCCATCCAGAATCTTTGCCTCTCCGTGGAGAACCTGCCCCTGGAGGGCACTGCCCACTTTCTAGATTAACTTTGGGAGGGGTGGAGGAGGAGGCCACGGTACATCAAATCGAAGGGCTATTATCTGGAGCACTCCCCGAATAAAAAGCATTATACAGTGTTTACTGAGGTTCCCCCATACAAAGACACTGCTAACTCCCTAATACGGCCCCAACAGTGTCCTGTTTTGCATGGACCATGGGACTAACCCTGTGTATCAGTGAATATACTTTAGCTTTGGAAGAATCCCCCAGGCTTTGCCTGCTTGTGTACATGCTCCCTCAGGTTTATCTGTACTCTGAGGAAGGGGCCGAAGAACATTTTGGTCTGGTTGATAGGAAAAGGAGGGATGCTTCTATTCTTGACAGCTGTTAGTTTTGGGTTCCCAGGTAGAACAGGACTTAAAGGACTTAGAAAATCAAACATCCTACCTGGAGAAGTTAAACTCCTTGGCATAGGAAGTCCTACAAAGTTGTGCGGGCCTGGGTTTGCTCTGCCTTAAATGGGGAGGGCTATGTATGGCCCTGGGGAGGCTTGCTGTTTCTGTGCTCACGACTCGGGGTAGTAAGGGAAGCAATGTCTACTGTCAGAAGATGGATGGTGCTATGGGCCAGAACTCTGTACTTAAAACAAGGATCCTTACAAGGTGCTCACTCAGTGCAATTGATAAAATAATGGCTATCTAGTTTAGCATGGTGATTTAATAGTTCTCTAGTTCACTATGACTGATTAAATCTTACAACATAATATCCCTAGTGATATAATGATTGGTTTATACTCAGTGGAGAGCATATAAAACCGGGAGGGACTCAGCCAGAGTCAAAGACTAGGAGAGGACATGGGCCTGGAGGCAGGAGCTCAAGCTCTCAGGGGCCAGGGAGAAAGCCAGAGACATTCCATTTTCTTCAGGCTTCTGTGGCTCTCCTTCTTCCTGCACTTTGGGAGAGACTGGTTCAGACTCAGAGGGTCAGAGCCAGATTCATTTACTCTACCTCACACCACCGCAGTGGCTGTCCTCCTGTACTTCGCCCACTGAGACCAAGGCTGGACTGAAAGGCTCTCCAGAAAGCTGCTGGGCCCCAGGCAAGGAAACTAGATTATGAAGAAGATAATAAAGGATTTGGATTTTTACACCTGACTATTCTTGTGGTGATTACTCTACTGAAAGAAGGCTGCCCCAGAGACATCCAGAAAACCAACAAAGAACCTTAGAGATGGTGAAGAGGGAGACTGCAGGACAACAGTCAATGTGCTGGTACCGGTCACTTTTTAATTGGTCTCCCTGGATGACCTCCCTTATAACTTCCCTGAGAGGCCCCTTTGCTCTATTCCTGCTAGCTCTACTGATCACCCCTGGTTTGATTAACTGTTTAACCACGCATATCAGAAGGACCCAGTTAAGCTTTTTGTTGCCAAAACCACTTACTCCCCTCCGACCTCTGATGAGTCCAACTTCTAACCAGTCAGAAGTAAAAGGTGGGAGTAAAATGGACAGATTCACCCTGTCCTGCATTCCTGAAACTGAGAATATTACGTCTGTTTGAACTCTCTGCATTCCGAACTATGTGGCCAGCCTTCACTCCTTAATGCAGATGGTATTTCCTTCCTTCATGCACATGAGGTCCCCAGATGTGCCACTTTAACTTTATCAATAAACAAAGTCCTTGACAACTTCACAAGCATAAAACGTAAAGAAATACTGTTCCCCTGTTACACCTTTGCCACCCGTCTGAAAATGAAATTTTAGTGTGAAGAATGTTTCAGAACATTTTTGTACTTTTCTCCTATAAATACATGTCCCTACAACTGCTCAGGACCGAATCCCCTAGTCACGTACTAGGGCACTCAGGTGCTGGCCAGCTAATAAAACGCTCTCAATTTTTAGCTCTATAGCTGTCTTCTATTTTCTCCCACCCAGGAATTTTATAACTTCTCTGAGACTTCTTGTTCTCTAAATCCCAAAGGCCCAACTCTTGCGTAGGAAGAGAAAGGGAAGGCATCCTTGTTCCATTTAAGTCAGTCTTCAGGGACCAAGGCCTGGCCAAAGCAGGGAGCCTGGAGACAAAAGGCCCCTCGTTCCCAGAGATCTCCAGATCAGGTGAGAATAGTCCCTCTTTCAGCATCCACCAATGTGGCCATTTCCACTGACATGGAGGATGGTCTCTGAGGCTTTGAGGCTATCTCTTACCTGTGACTTATTTATCTCAAATATTGCTATAAAATATTCACTACTCGTTCCTGTTCCCTAGTGTATCTGAGGCATTTTTTTTTTCTCTTGAGCACTAACTCCCCCATCCCCACTCCCCCCATTACTGCCCTCTGTGAGTGTTTATAGATTCTCCCAGCCTGGAATTAACAGAATGAATATACACTC
The DNA here is from genome assembly GCF_016432865.1 of Antechinus flavipes. Classification (NCBI taxonomy): domain Eukaryota; kingdom Metazoa; phylum Chordata; class Mammalia; order Dasyuromorphia; family Dasyuridae; genus Antechinus; species Antechinus flavipes. The sequence continues at coordinate 631,024,417 of NC_067400.1, read as the reverse complement.
ATGGGAATATAGCTTCCAACTACACTTTAATTGTGATTTTATAATAAAGCTATAGCTAAAAAAAAAAAGTTGTAGCTGTTTGTCCTCTCTTGTTTCCCACCAACGCTTAATTAGCATTTAAGTACTTCTTGTAAAGGTGATGGCGGCTTTGAATTCTTTTTTAGGAGGATATCTGCTTGTATAACAGGTCTCTAGGAAAATTTAATTTAAGAGTTTATTATTATTGACTTGTACTCTTTTTTTTTTCTGGGTTAGATTTCTGTGATCTGAATGTAAGTATAGACTCCACAAAACAATTGGAGAAAAGGTCAAGCGGGGATGGGGCCTTCTGTGTTTGGGTTATTTATTCTTGTGTTTTACAGTTTTTACTTATTATTAGCACTTTTTTTTTTTTTTTTTTACTGACAAACACCTGGTCAGATGGCAGATGCCCTTTCTTAGACCATAATAAAACTCGTTTTCCTTTTTTTCACTCTGAAAGTCTGTTTTGTGGTCCATAAGTCTCACACATCCCTCATTACAAGTGAAAGGGAAAACCTCCAAACTCATTAGTCCCTGTTCATGGACATGTCTTTGTCTCTTCTTGAAGGTTCCTCCCACCCCTAAATTCCTATTCTCCCTCCTGCATTTCTTGTAGCCAAGCTCTCCTCTATAGCAATTGAAAGTTGAAGAAAACCCCTTCATGTGAGTCTTGTCTGCACTGGGCTGGAGCAGAGCCCTGATGGCTGTCCTCAGAGCGTAAACTGCCCTTCTGCTCTTAGGTACCAACTCTGCCTCAGTCTTCCCAGGCCTCTATGAATCCTTCCCATTTACCATTCCTTAGGTCATATCAATAAGCATTAGAAAATGGCTGCTCTGTGCCCAGCACCGTTCCAGGTCTTGAGAGTCAGACAATGTTATAAGGCAAGCTCTCACGGTTTATAATAAATATTATTTATAATTATAATCTAGGAACACTCATATTGTTCAGAAGTTCAATAAGAAAGCTAAAAGTCAAATATGCATTATAGATAAGATATAAATCATGATTTAAGAAACCAAAATGATGAAAAAATGAAAGAACATTAGTTCAAAGTAATAGAGCTTCTGAAAAGAGGAATCATATCAGAATGTGCTAGAAATGGGAGAGTATCAAACACCAAGTACATTGGCCAAGTACATAGTAGCAGGTTGGAAAAATAGATGGAAAAATATGCAGGGATTTACAGATATGGCCATTCTGTCTGCCTCTTTGCTCATTCTGTTAACTGTTGAATGCCAATGACCCTGAGTTCTAGGGACCATTTCCGTTAATTTATTCCTCATAAATAATCTCACAATGTTGGTCTTGCAAATTAGTTCTACCTCCAGCCCCAGTTAATAAAATAGTACATAACTCTATCATAGTCACTCATTTATGTATAATGAAACAGGAACATGAGGAATAGGAGCCATTATTAGCAAGTGAAAGCAATCTTAAAGAAAATACAGAAGTTGTTTTGGTCATGACACATCATACCTAGTGTCATCTTGGGCTTCAATAAAATGAGAGCTCTTCTTCAGTAGGCTGGAAGCAATCAAAGCAGACCAGACTGTGAATAATACCCCCTTTTTTCCTTTGCAAGTTGATCAATCAATTAATATACATCTATTAAGCACTATTATGTGCCAGACACAGTGCTAAGCACTATGGAGAAAGCCAAAGTCTATCCATTACCAACATAGTCTACCGAAGAAGACAATGACAAAAACAGCCATGTATGAACAAGCTCTATACAGGGAATCAATAAAGTCTTGAGAATGGTCAAGGAAGAACTTTTAAGGAAAAACTGGTTGAGCTTGAATGGAGGCTGGGGTCAGTATAATTCTGTCGCCACACTCCCAATGAGAAAAATCACCAGGTGGGAAAAGTTGTGATAGGGAGCTCAAAAGAATACATTTTCAATATTTCAATTCTCTTCCCAGTGATTACTATCTCTTAAGAATATTCTTCATGTTTCATCTAAATAAGACAACTTCAGCTTTTCAGGAAATTACCTAGGATCTTGTTTTTCTTTGCTCTCTCTCAGTGATGACTGGGAATGTTTTCCCTTCCTCTCCCCAGAATACCCAGGGTTTGCTGGCTTTTCACAAACTCTTTCTAGAATTTTTTTAACATACCTCTGGGGACACTTCTGGTTAGCAGGAATTTCACATCACCCTCCCTCTTTTGCCTCCACAGATTCTCAAACCTTAATGGGAGAATACAGCTCTTCTCCTTGATTCCATAGGGAGAAGCATTTCATAGTAAGATATTTTTCCAGTTTTTATTTTCCCAACATGATTGTCAGTTCAAATGGAAATTCTTTTTCGTCTTTCTTGAGGCTCTTACAGATTGCTCATTCTGATGCTCATAGAGGTCATGTGAGTGTGAGCCGTCCTTTTTCAGTTTCCTCTACTTAGTTGATGAGACTTGGAAATTTAATACTTTATGACGTGGACCACTAAGGGTAGCAAGATTATTTGAATACCATGATAATTGCTCCATGGGTTATATTTTCCTCTAAACCAGTCTCCTAAAGGAAAAGGGTTGAGGATTACCAATTCAGAGTCACCAAGTGGCTTCAAAAAACCACTGAGAAATGACAATTTAAACACTAAACTACTGCAGAAAGCAGGTGTCTGAAATTCATTTTCTTGAAGTCTCTTTAATGTGCACACTGTTATTTGAACTGGTCTTAAATCAGGAAACAGGCAACTCTCCTCCAGTTCCCCAATTACTGGAATCAATCGCATAATATTCCAGGGAAGTCTCTAACATTTTCCTGTCCATCCTTGTTGGAAGCAGGAGACAATTTAGACAATTACACAGATGAGGGCAGAAGAAACAAAGGTAATTTTTTTTTTAGATATACCAACAATACCTGTAGTTCCTTGACTCCACCCTAATCTCCAACATCTGGACTGATCTTAACTGCTTTTTATCAAGGACAGGCTTCCTAGTGGCAAGAAACCCTCTGTCACACTGCATTATACAATAACTGGAATGATTATTTTTATTAAGGTTTTTTATTTTCAAACTATGTGTATGGATAATTTTCAGCATTCACCTCTACAAAACCTTGTGTTCTAAAAGTTTTCCGTCCCTTGCCTCAGCCCCTCAGCAAGTTATCCAATACATGTTAAATGTGCAATTCTTCTATACATATTTCCATAGTTATTTTGCTGCACACACAAAAAAACCAGATGAAAAAGGAAAAAGATGAGAGAAAAACCAAAATGCTCAGGGTGGGGGGGAAATGAGCTTGATTTTCACTGGGTTGGAGGCTGGGGCAGTCACCTCTTTCTGCTATCCTCCAGCAAGGCCTGGGTATGTGGTGATGACCCCTGGCCACTAGGGATGAACAGACAAGACTCCAATACTGACATCATACTTGGTGGAGTTGAAAGGAGCTTAGTGGACTCTACAGGAAGAGAGCTTCTAGGCTCCAGCTCTAGCCCTACCAAGGCCGATGACCAGACCCTCAGGGAGCTCAGTGCTCTTTTCCAGAGGCAGCTGTATGTGCCAAAGACAGGCTCCTCCACAAGATCCAGAGCCCTGAGCTCATAATGTCACACTTTCTGGCTTTCAGCAGCTGCAGGAGGGAAAATGTCCTGGGTCCAAATCTTCATGCAGGAGTCTGTCAAATCTCAGCCAGTCAAAGCCAGGAAGAGTTTGGCTCCTGGAAGGATGTCAGCTTCAAACATGGGCACTGGGTGGGTCCCACCATCCCCAGAGTTGATCACAACCCCAGGGGTACGGCCAGAAGCAAGAACGCAGCTAGGCTGGATGATAGTGAATGAGGCAGGGGGCTGAAGGTTTCAAACTTAATCTGTGTAATCCTTTCTTTCCTTTGGGGTCAGGGGGCTTCTGTGAGCAGCTTGGGAGCTCTTTGGTAGTCTCATAGAATACAATATAGAAAGCATGGGCCCAGCTCTCCATGACCCTCCAGTTGGTGACTACTCCATGTTCAGTCAGATATTTCAGGCTCAGAACTGCCCCCTGGCTCTCAGGCTAATCACCTACTGAGCCTTCTTCCCAGCCCTCACCACCATCACACACCGATGTCCAGGGTACCCACAGTGGAAGGAAAGACATGCCGAAGGGCACTCCATCCTGCATGTTCTCTGCCAGTAGAATAGAGTTTTCTTTGTGCGGCCATTAAGTATTTGGTAGTGAGCTTGGCCGTGGGCCCCTGCCTTTGCTGAAAGCCTTTCCAGTGTGGATTGTCTCATATACATACAGGTGGGAATTCTTTGTGAAATCATTTCATGTTTATTATCACAATGCTTCTCCTTGTGAGTATTCTCTGATGTTTATCAATCGTGGATTTATACCTCAGTGCCTTTCCACATTAATTTCATTTATAAGATTTCTATCCAAGGGGGATTCTCTGATGTGCAGCTGGAAAGGACCTTGGTGTGAAATCCTTTCCTCACTGACAACATTCAAAGTGTTTCTCTGTAGTGTGGGTTTTTTGAAGTTCAACAAGATTTCACTTCTGTGCAAAAGCCTTTCCACATTGAATACTTTCAAAAGGTTTCTTTCCAATGTAAGTTCTCTATTGTCTAGCAATATAGGCACTGTATGTAAAAGCCTTTCCACATTCATTACATTCAAATGGTTTCTCTCCTATGGATTCTTTGATGTTTGCTAAGATCTCCCTTGCATGTGAAACACTTTCCACATTGATTACACTTATAAGACTTTTCTCCTCTGTGGTTTCTGATGTAAAAAAAGAATAACTCTCTTTATGAAAGTCTTTCCACATTGATTAAATTTATGAGGTTTTCTCTCCTGTGTGGATTCTCTGATGTGTTGTAAGATTCCCCTTTAGTGAAAAAGCTTTCTCACACTGATTACATTTATAAGGTTTCTCTCCAGTATGGATTCTCTGATGTGAAGAAAGACTTGAAGCCTGGGTGAAAGCCTTTCCACATTGGTTACATTTATAAGGTTTTTCTCCAGTGTGGGTTCTCTGATGTAAAGCAAGACTGGCACTCCATGTGAAAGTCTTTCCACATTGATTACACTTGTAAGGCTTTTCGCCTGTGTGGATTCTCTGATGTTTAGCAAGATTGGCACCCCATGTGAAAGCCTTTCCACATTGATTACATTTATAAGGTTTCTCTCCAGTGTGGATTCTTTGATGTTCAGCAAGATTGGCACCCCGTGTGAAAGCCTTTCCACATTGATTACATTTATAAGGTTTCTCTCCAGTGTGGACTCGATGATGTAAAGACAGACCTGCAGCCTGGGTGAAAGCCTTTCCACACTGAATACATTTATAAGGTTTCTCTCCATTGTGGATTCTCTCATGTAAAGCAAAACTGTCTTTAGCTATGAAAGCCTTTCCACAGTGATTACATTTATAAGGTTTTTCTACAGTGTGGATTTTCTGATGTAAAGCAAGACTACAACTCTGTTTGAAAGCCTTTTCACAGTAACTACATTTATAAGGCTTTTCTCCTCCATGGACTCTCTGATGTTCTGCAAGCTTATGATTACATATGAAAACTTTTCCACATTGATTACATATATAAGTCTCTCTAGTGTGGATTCTCTGATGCTCACTAAGAGTGGAACTAGATGCAAAAGGCTTTCCACAGTGATTACTTTCAAAAGGTCTCTCGCCAGTGTGGAACCTCTCAGGTACAGCTAGAAAGAATTGCTGTGTGAAGCCTCTCTCACCTTCATTACATTTATAAAACTCTCCAGGATGAAAGTTCTGAGATCTATCAAGGTCTGAGTTCAAACTATAGGCTTCCCCACACTCACCAAATAAAGGTTTTTTCATTCTAGGATCAACTGAATATTGATAAGGAAGAGATGAATGATGGGATGACATTGCTTGACATTCACTATATTCATCAGGTTGCTTTCTTATGTGAATTTCCTGCTGAGTAATGAGCTGAGATGTCTGACTCAAGGCCTTTCCACCTTGACTATCCACACAAAACATTTCCTCATCATCATTTTCCTGATGTCTAGTGAGGTCTGAACTCTCACTGAAGGCCATTTTCCATTGATTATCTGGATTTATTATTATTTCAGCAGGCTTCTCCTGCGAATCAAAGAGCTCTACCTGTTCAGGAAAACATTTCTGATATTCACTATCCAGAAGCCAGTTCTTCCCTGGATTCATTTTGTTATAGTGATTTAGATAAGAAGACTGCCTGAATCTCTTTCTACTTTCATCCAATTCACAGTCAGACTTTATGTTATCTACTTCAATGTTAGAGGCATGGATTTCCCTCAAAGTCAAGGCACAGGGACCATCCTTCATGAATCCTTGCAGGTCACGTTCTTCCACAAAAAACCCCAGCTTTCTCGTCTTCTCATTCCTTCCAACGTTGGGGTCTACATCTGAAAAAGAAACGAACCATCAAACACAGGGAAAAAAAATATATACAAAGATAATTAAAAGCAAAAGCAATGATGACTTGAGACTTAGGTAGCTCATGCCCTTTTCCTTACTAAGCTCAATAGAATAAAACTTCACGGATATAGTCTTGTAGCAAAAAATGGCATTTAATAGACTTTGTCTCTGTAAGGAGAAGAGACTTACAGGATGTGAAAGTGACCTAGGAGATGGACACAGTAGAGTACTGGTCCTTCAACAGAAAGAGCAGGCACAGGGCAAGATAACAGCCAGATTCAATATCAACAGATTAAAGTGATTCTCCATGGGAGAAGAGTTTGATTCTAACTTGGAGGCAACAGGGTTTGCAATATTTCAGCTGAAAAGACTAAGCAGCTTTCAGAGATTTGTCATACTGTACCCTAGTTACTCATCTGGGACAGAACACTTGGAAATATCCAAACTGGTCTGACGCAAATGGTGGGGAAATTCAGATGGTACGGTTTTTGTGGACTGCATTTACAATGCCTGAAAGTTATTTATGGGCCAAAGGCCTAATCAGATGAAGCTGAAGTACTCAGTGCTGATGGAGCCACATTGATCAAAGTCACCAACAGGATCCTGGAGAGATGGATTGAACACCTTTGTAGCACTCTGAGGAGACCATGGGTGTTAGGATCCTTACAAGGTGCTAACTAAGTAGAATTGAGGAGACAGTGGTTAAATCTAGTTTAGCATTGATTTAATCCTACAACAAATGATGGTTTCCTAGTGATATAACGATTTGTGTATGCTCAGTGTGGGATATGTAAAGAGGAGCTGTCGGGGCCAGGAAGGACAAGCAAACTAGAAGCTCTCAGAGGAGGAGACAGCTTCATTCCATCTTCCACCTTTGTGTTGGCTAGAGGTTGAAGATGGCAGAGGCAAAGGACTAGTGGCAGGAGCTCTCGGAACCAAGGAGAGAGATAGGCCTCTAAGAAAGGTAACTGGGTCCCAGGAAGGACACAAGACTTAAAAGGAAACAATAAAGGATTTGGATTTTAACTCCTGGCTGCACTTCAGGTCATCATTGAACTTAAAAGTAACCTGCTCCCAGAGAACATTAAATTCTAGAGAAGAACATTACACATGGACATTATGGAATATTATTGTTCTGTAAGGAACGACCAGCAGGATGAATACAGAGAGGACTGGCGAGACTTACATGAACTGATGCTGAGTGAAATGAGCAGAACCAGGAGATCATTGTATACCTCAACAACGATACTGTTTGAGGATGTATTCTGATGGAAGTGGACCTCTTTGATAAAGAGAGCCTTAATTGATCAAGATGGACAGAAGCAGCTATACCCAGAGAAAGAACACTGGAAATGAATATAAACTGCTTGCATTTATGTTTTTCCTCCCGGGTTATTTATACCTTCTGAATTCAATTCTCCCTGTGCAACAAGAAAACTGTTTGGTTCTGCACACATATATTGTATCTAGGATATACTGCAACCCATTCAACATGTAAAGGACTCTTGCCATCTGGGGGAGGGAGTGGAGGGAGGGAGGGGAAAAATCGGAACAGAAATGAATGCAAGGGATAATGCTGTAAAAAATTACCCTGGCATGCGTTCTAGCAATAAAAAATTATAAAAAAAAAAAAAAAAAAAAAAAAAGAACATTACACATGGGTATTACCACCTCACACCAATCATATCACCTAAGAAGTCAGGAAAAGATAATGAGGAATGTGAGAATGGATGAGGGAAAGTGGGACGCTAATTCACTGTTGGGGGAATTGTTACCAGATTCAATCATTTTGGAGAACAATGTGGGATTAGGTCCAAAGGGATATAAAACTCTGCATATCCCATGAGTCAGAAGTACCCCACTAGATCTGAATACCAAAGATATCAAAACTGACAGAAAAAACCCATATGTACAAAAATAACTGTAGAACCTCTTTTTGTGTGGGAAAGAAAAAGAAAACGAATAGATGCTCATCAATAGAGGAATGGCCAAAGAAACACAGAACTGTCTAAAGAAATAAACTCTTGTCAAAAACAGATTTGGCAAAATGGAAAAAGAAAACAACTCCCTGAAAAACAGAATTAGTGAAGTGGAAAAGAGAACAATCCCCTAAGAAGTGGAAATCGTGAAATAGGAAAAAAAATCCAATGAACACAAGTCATTTAAAAGTTCAATTGGCCAAAAAGAGATAAAAAAGGTAACTGAAGAAAGAAATTCACTAAAAAGTAGATTTGAACAAATCCAAGTGAATGACTCAATAAGACATCAAGAATCAGTCAAACACAAACCCAAAGACCCCAGCCTTTGGGATAAGAATTCATTATTTGACAAAAATTGCTGGGAAAATTGGAAATTACTGTGGCAGAAAGTAGGCATTGACCCATACTTAACACCAAACACAAAGATAAGGTCAAAATGGGTTCATGATCTAGGCATAAAGAATGAGATTATAAATAAATTAGAAGAACATAGGATCATTTACCTCTCAGACCTGGGGAGAAGGAAGGAATTTGTGAGCAAAGAAGAACTAGAGGTCATTACTGATCACAAAATAGAAAATTTTGATTAAGTTAAAAAACTTTTGTACAAATAAAATGAATGTGGACAGGATTGGAAGAGAAGCAATGAACTGGGAAAAGATTTTTACACCTAAAGTTCTGATAAAGGCCTCATTTCCTAAATATAAAGAGAACTGATTCTAATTTATTAGAAATCAAGCCATTCTCCAATTGATAAATAGTCAGAAGATATGAACAGACAATTTTTAGATGAAGAAATTAAAACTATTTCTAGTCATATGAAAAGGTGTTCCAACTCATTATTAATCAGAGAAATGCAAATTAAGACAACTCTGACATAGCACTACACACCTGTCAGATTGGCTAAGATGACGGGAAAAGATAATGATGAATGTGGGAGGGGATGTGGGAAAACTGGGCCACTGATGTATTGTTGGTAGAGTTGTGAATAGATCCAACCATTCTGGAGGTCAATTTGGAACTATACCCAAAAATTATCAAACTGAGCATACTCTTTGATCCAGCAGTGTTACTATTGGGCTTATATTTCAAAGACATATTAAAAAAAGGGAAAGGGACCCACATGTGCAAAAATATTTGTGGCAGCCCTTTTTATAGTGGCTAGAAACTGGAAACTGAAGGGATGCCCACCAATTGGAAAATGGCTGAATAAATTGTGGTATATGAATGTTATGGAACATTATTGTTCTGTAAGAAATGACCAGGAGGATGAATACAGAGAGACTTGGAGAGACATACAGCAACTGATGCTAAGTGAAATGAGCAAAACCAGGAGATCATTATAGACTTCAACAATACTACATAATGATCAATTCTGATGGAAGTGGCTCTCATCAACGAGAGGATCCAAATCAGTTGCGATTGATCTGTAATGAACAGAACCAGGTACACCCAGAGAAAGAATGCGGGGAAATGATTTCAGACCACAACATAGCATTTCCATGCTTTCTGTTACTGTTTGATTGCACTTTTTTCCTTTTCAAGTTATTTTTACCGTCTTTGTAAATCCGATCTTTCCTGTGTAACAAGATAATTGTATAAATATGTATACATATATTGTATTTAACATATATTTTAACATATTTAACATGTATAGGACTACCTGCCATCTAGGGGAGAGAGTGGGGGGAAGGAGGGAAAAAGTTGGAACAGAAGGTTTTGCAAGGATCACTGTTGAAAAATTACCCATGAATATGTTTTGTATATAAAAAGCTATAATAAAAAAAATTTTAAAAAAAAGGTATTACAAAAAAAAAAATCAATCAAATAGAAATCATGGTTTCCTGGCAATGACCCCTGATCATCTATGGCTCCATCTGTTGAACTAGAAGCAAATGATTCATTTTAAAAAGGCTACAAGGAAAGAAAAAAGTGGATGCAGAGCTGGAGCACCCAGAGGACCTAGTACCTAAGGCTGAGATGCACCAGAGTGTGCATCCATTCTCTCCTGCTTATGCTATATTTGGCCTGAAACTAAAATCAAGAAAAGACAGGAAATGGTCCTTACCCAGGGACAGCAGATTCTGGACATTCTCCAGCGTGACCTCCTTGTACAGCTCCTTCTGAGAAGGATCCATGATCTCCCACTCCTCCTCAGTGAAGTCCACCATCACATCCTTGAAGGTCACCAATTCCTAAACCATCAAAAGGCACAAGATTTTGAGCTGAGATGTCAGAACCTATCTGGTCCAACCTTCATCTATCCAGAGGAGGAAACTGACCCAGAGTTGGAATTTGTCTACCAAAATACACATGACCTTTATGACTGTCACAGCCAACACTTTGCAACCAGGCATTCAGAGCCCAATGGGATACTGAGAAATGCCTCTTCTGTTTGAAGTAAAACACCTTGGAATACTAAAAGATTTCTTACTGTACAATGCTTGTCTTGATGAAAGGAGGGAAAATGTTGATGAAGTATCAGTGAAGTAAGAGAATGTGTGTAAGAGAAAGAGAGAAGAGGAAGGAAAAATTCTTCCCCATCAGAAGTAGCATAAGTGATATGTTAAGGAAATTCCATGAAGAGATTGGGAGAAGTTGGCAAGGACTTTGTATTCTTGGGTCAACAGAACCTGAACATTCATCACTGAGCAAAGAAGAAAGAAAAAAAAATTTGGTAAATTTCCTAAAAGCATAAAATATTTCTAACTAAATATTTAGAAAAATATTTCTAAAGCAAAAAAAGATTCCTAGAGACATATTACTCCCAGTATGTCCATGACAGTGTATTATGAGACTGCTTCCAGCCGCATAAGCATTCTCTATTCTTACACTGAGGGGCTGATATGACACTGGGCAGGATGGGTCATAGACACAGGCATAGATGGGTCTGCTGTCTTTGTTGTACACTTGGCCTGACTTGTTAATGGAATGGATTCATTTATTTCAAAACTGAATTAGTGAAAAAGAAGAGCATCTCTATGGGGAAAGGAGCGTTTCTTTCCTTTCTTAAAATGTAATATTTTATCAGCTGGGATTGGAGAATGAGCAAATACATAAGAAAGACATATATAGTTTATTTCTGTAAAAGAAATGATTTCAACATCATGTAAGAACCCTAGAATAATGGGGATCAGAAATCAAGAGAATGAGTAAAAAGCCAGCTTGATAGCTATCATACAAGAGATACATATATCCTTCTGCATATAGGAACTTTGCTTGGGAAATGCACTTGGCAGATGGTGCTTTTCTATTTCATTTCCTTTTAAGTTCCAGCAGAATGGGAGGATTGGCTTTTTTAGAAGTTCTCTTTGGTGGGAGCAATTCTCTTCCTTGCACATAAAAATCTCTTCACTTTTTTTCTCATTTTGATTTTCTTGAAAATATGTGACTCATCTACTTCTCATGTATCTTCCTTTCTCTCTAGTAAGCTGTTACTATTACTATTAATTTTAAAGTAAAATCAACTTAATTGCATGTATAAATTAGTAAACATTATTTAATAAATATTATAGAAATGTAACTCTTCATTTCTCAAAATCTAGATTCCAAGAGGAGCTGCTTTCCTAAAGACATCATTGGATCAGGTTCAAGAAACTATTTTTAAATGATCATCTAGCAGAAAAGAATCATTAGAATAATAATCCAATAAATTCCATAAACTTATTCACAATCAAATAAAATCCATTGAGTTGAAAGCAGTCCTAGATATTGTAGGAAAGAAAATCATTTAACTACCTAACAACATGACACTGTAGACTGATTGCACTCAGAAAGCAGAACAGTCATTCTGATCCAAAACATGTTACCTTGATCCCCAATTTTTAAAGCATTTTCCATGAAGGGATGATGTACTCATAGAAAGTCAAACATCACAGTATCCTTAGAGAACACTTGGGACTTTCAATGAAACCTTATGATTTAGTTTAGGACAAACTCCGTTCCATAAAACTAGATCAAAAGAGGGGGATGACTTGTCTTCCAGAATCTCAATTTCCCCAAGAGCCATTTCTACTAGTAGAAAAGAGTCTATTGTTAAACTCTGACCTTGGCCATGAGTATGAGTGGAGAAAGAGAAGGATCCTGGGGGCTCAGGAAAGAGGGAAAATTGATCCCTTGGACCCTCTCAGGAAGGTCTTTGCTCACAGAAGTCACAAGAGCCTCTGCTCTTTCCTCATGTCCCACTTTTCTGGGCAAATTGCCTGGGACTTCTCTTCCTGGCAGAAGCTCTGAGGGGAAGAAGCTCCCCCTTTTCCTTCAGGTAACTGTCTCCTAGAAATGTGGGCTGTGCTTGCCCTCCCCAGGTAGGTGGGAGCCGGGAGATCAGAGGTCGGGGGCCAACCTGTGCTCTCCCTGACACCCCTTCATAGAACCAGAAGTGGTCTTGGGGGCCCCCTCCATGCCATGACTTCTGCTTCTCTCAGCTCTCAGTCCCCCCACAGGCCCTGCTCTCCTGACTGGGGAGACTTCTCAATGGCACAAAATCTCTCCATCTCCCAATGCTGTTTTTGGTCCTTTTGATGTCTCCCCCTCCTAATCTGTTTCCTCCTTGAACTCTGGGACACACAATCACACCATTTGCTCTCATGTCCCAACATATGTCACTGAGGCATGATGAAAATCTAGGAAACGGGCTCTTTTTTCCCCCCAATGAGGCAACTGGGGTTAAGTGATTTGCCCAGGGTCACACAGCTAGGAAGTGTCAAGGGTCAAATTTGAACTCAGGTCCTCCTGACTTCAGGGTTGATGTTCTACACCTAGAAATGGGCTTTTTAAATGTGAATTTTTTAAGCAGGTTTTAAGTAAGTCCACTTGATTCTACACTGGCTCTGTTAGATATCAATACACTCAAAGTCCCTTTCAATAAGTTCCTTCTGCCAATCCCTTTAAGAATACTTGTGGACTCACTTTTAGGGTCATGATTATGCTTCATAAAGCACTTGGCAAATACTGAGTCACTGTGGGACGACTCAAGCAGCTCCGACTGTCCTTGACCTGGTGTGTGGAACTATGGGGAAAACCTCTGCAACAGACTTTCTAACTCCAAATGCACGGACCAACATCTTTTGTTCTTTTCTGAATAATGTCCCTGTTCCTTTCTCGGGCCCTAAACATAACTCACCCAGAACTTCTTTGTGAGTCTTCGTACAAGACAAAACCTAACGGAGGCAAAGGAGAAGCTTTGAGGCTCAGGAGGAGAGTCTGTGTCTGACCCCCGTGGCCGTGTGAGCCACACGTCCCTCCCCCTCCCCTGGAAAACGTCACCCTCCTGAGTGGACACATAACTGACAGCTTAGTCTCTGGCCGGGTCCTCCTCTCCCTGTCTCAGGGCGTCCCCAGCAAGAACCCCGACACTTCTCACAATGAGGTTAAAGGAGATCCTATTTCCAGGGCTCCCGGCCCATGGCAGATGCCACAGAACCAGCCCCCAAAGCCGGGCCAGGCTTCTCCCACCTTCTTCCCCTCCTCCTCCTGGACCCCGGGCTCTGGCTGAGCCTTGACAAGACCCTCCATCCCATAACCGGCTCTTCTCTCCTGCTGGGAATGTCCTCCCTCCCCCCTGGGCCTCCCGGCCTCCTTCCCGTCTCAGGGAAAGTTTCACCTTCTGAAAAAAGAGCCTTTCCAGGTCCCCAAACTTCCTTCTGAGAAGTCTGCACCGTACGGGGTTTGTGTGGACGTTTGTTCCAAACTGGACTGAGAGCTCAGGGAGGGCAGGGACCCTTAGCTTGTAACCTCCCTTTGTCCCCTCCCCCCGGGGGTGGGCACAGTGCTTGGCACCCGGGAGCCACGTTCTCAGGGCTCATTGATGGGACCCGAGACCTGGGAGCCGCCTGAGGGGGCAGGAAATGGGCAGCGCCAGGGGGGTGATTCCTGCCCTGCTGCCGGCCCTGCCGGGGCCCCTCCCTCTGACAGGAGGAAGCTCCCTGGGCTCCCTTGGGCGCCTCCTGGGCTGAGGCTGCTCACTTCTGGGCAGGGACCGCACTCACCTGGGACAAGGGGCTCTGGCTGCCAGCATCCATGTCTCTGGTTCTGGGCTTGGATCCTCTGCCAGCTGGTCTGGGGAGGGAGAGGGGCCTCGGGGAGGGAGGCCGGAGTCTCAGGCTTCTCTGCCCAGGCTGGATGCGGACCTGGCCACAATGAGAGAGAGCTCTGAGGGCAGGGAGGTGGGGGGCGGCTGCTCCCCAGGAGGAGGAGGAGACATCTCAGCTCAGAGGAGGAAGCAGAGAGATGTCACCTGTGGGGGCAGGGAGACCCTCCCAGGACCCCCAGCACGGGACACTAGGATCTCCTGCACACTGTAGGGAGGGGCCCTGAGAGCATGAGCCCATGTGGTCATTCCTCGGAATCCCTGGAAGGCCAGTGTGACGCTGACCCTGCCTGCCTCAGTTTCTCCACCTGTAACATGGAGCCCCCACCTGCCAAAGGCCCCAGAAACCCACAGACGTCCCAAGATCACCAGGATGGCACCGAGTCAAGGAGCAGAGCTGGATGGGAGCCCCAGTCCCCCTCCCCCTCCCGCCAAGGGACCCTCCCCCTCCCCCTTCCCCCGGGTTCTCCCGACAAACAGAAGGACTGGGCAACGTTCGCACTAAGAGCTGCATGTAGGGGGCGCTTCCTGCATCCCAGGCCCTGTATTTAGTGCTTTACACAAGGGATCTCATGGGGGAAGGGGCTGCTCTCAGCCCTTTTTTGCACTGTAGGAAACTGAGGCAAACGACGTGAGACTACAGAATCCTCCCCCCCCCCAAAGTGTGCAAAGGGCCCCTGGCAACTGGCGAGGGGACCGCGCGATACTGGGGGCTCGTGGGGGAGGGGTCAGTTGGGTTCCGCAAGAAACACTCCGCAGGGCCCGCCCCCCCTCCCCCCCAGCCGCAGGGATGCACAAGCCCGCCCCGCCCCCATCTCAGCCCGAGCAGGGAAATCACTGACAGCTAAGGCCCCACGCACACCCGCGCCCACGCGCACACGCAGCTCCGTTACCCGCCCCCACTCACAGCTACCGCACTTTTGCTCCCCTCTCCTGCACGCGCACCCCCGCACTCGGGGCCTGCACATCAACTGTGCGGACTCTGCCACAAGACCGGCCCCCAACTGGTGAGGAAGAGGAGGAGCCTTACCGAGGGAGGCGGAAGTCCCAGGCCGCGCCTGCGCACAGCTGCCCTCCTGCCCTCCTGCCCTCTCCCCGCTCTGTCCCACTGAAGTAAGAACAAAAATAAACCTGGGACCCGAGAAGCGGCGCCTGCACCCCTGGGCACTCCCAGCATGCCCCGCGGCTCAGCCCCCAGGGACAGCTGCGGGGTGACGTCACCGGGAGACATCCTACCTGTCTGGGGCCGGAGGCTGGGGCCGAAGCTCCCCAAGGAGCCGCCTCCTCTCTGGGGCATCTCCAGCCTCCTGTGGCGGTGCCCTAACAGCGACGGGGGCCCCGGGCCGGGGAGTTCCGGTCCCAGCCTGCAAGCGAGTTGGCAAAACGGAAAAGTGTCGGGAATGACTCCCGTCCGTCAGGGCTGCAGCGTCGGCCGCGTCCCCTGCCCTGAGAGGGCGTCTTACCGGGAGGGGGGATCCTGCTGCCATGTCACCCCGGGATGTCACCACCCTTCGGGTTCCGCTCCTCTCTGCAGCTCACATGGAAATGGACTGGCCAGGGGTTATTTGGCTAAAGGAAAGTTAGTATTTTGTGACACGGATCACTGAGAGCAGCAAGATTACTTGAAAACCCTGATTAAAGCTCCCTGGGTTAGATTTTCCCCTAAATCGGCCTCCTAAAGGAAAGGGTGAAGGATTATCAATTGGGAGTCACCAAGTGGTTCAAGGAAAGGCCTGAGAAAGGCAATCTGAACACTCTCACATTCATTTTCTTGAAGTCTCCTTACTGTGCACACTGTTATTTGAACTGGTCTTAAATCAGGAAATGGGGAACTCTCCTCCAGTCCCCAAGTACTGTCCCCAATCCCATAATATTCCAGGGAAGACTCTAAAGGTTTCCTGTCCATTGTTGTTGGAGGCAGAAGGCAACTGAGGCTTGGACAATTACATAGAATAGGGCAGAAGATACAAAGGGATCTTTTTTTTTTTTTTTTTTTTTTTTAAGCTAGGCTCACATCATTTCCATGTACAACAACACCTGCACCTTCTCCATCCCATCCTCCTCTCTGGCATCTGGACTGTTAAGTAGCTGCTTTTTATCAAGCAGAACAGGCTTCTTAGAGGCAGGAAACCCTTGGTCATACTGCATTATTCAGTATCTGGAAAGATTATTTTTTTTATTAATTCAGGTTTTTGATTTTCCAAAGATATGTATGGATCATTTTGAGCATTCACCCTTACAAAACCTAGTGTTCTAAATGTTTTCCCTCCCTGCCCCAGCCCCTCAGCAAGTAATCCAATATGTGTAAAATGTGCATTCTTCCATACATGCTCTCACATTTATTTTGCTGCACAAGAAAAATCAGATCAAAAAGGGGGAAAAATGAGAAAAAAAAAACAAGAAAAAGAGTGAAAATACAATGTTGTTATCCACGCTCAGTTCCCACAAGCCTCTCTCTGTCTGGGGTCAGATGACGCTCTCTGTCACAAGACCACTGGAACTGGCCTGAATCGTCTCACTGTTGAAGAGAGCTATGGCCATCAGAAGGATTATTTTTAAAATGTACAATTAAAATCCTCAAGCTGAATTGTACAAGTCACAGGGTCCCCCTCCAAAAATCTGGCCCATCTGATCTCTTCTGGGGGAAAGGGGACAAATTTATTCTGTCATGAGTTTTGTAAATACAAAACGCCAAAACCAGGAGTCCATTTAGAACCAAGGGTGCTTCAGCAGGCCCCGCTTCCTGATCCCCTTCTACTGGAAAGAGCAGGAAAGGCAGGGAGGGATTTGTGCTCAGGTAGGAGAAGGAGCTTGATTTTCACTGGGTTGGGGGCTGGGGTGGTCATCCCTTTGTGCTTCCCTCCAGCTAGTCCTGGGTATGGGGTTATAACCCCCGGCCACCTGAGACGGGCAGACAAGCCTCCCATACTGACATCACACCTGGTGGAGATGAAGGGAGCTTGGTGGACTCCACAGGCAGAGAGCTGCTGGGCTCCAGCTCTAGCCCTGCCAAGGCCGATGACCTGACCCAAGGGAGCTTGGTGCAGCTGCATGTGGCAAAGGCCAGCTCCTGCACAAAATCCGGGGCCCTGAGCCCAACTTATGATGTCACACCCTCTAGCTCTCAGTAGCTGCAGGAGGGAAAATGTCTTCAATCCAAATCTTCATGCCAAAGTCTGTCAGCCAATCAGAGCCAGGAAGAGTTTGGCTCCTGCAAGGATGTCAGCTTCAAACATGGGCACTGGGTGGGTCCCATCATTCTCAGAGTTGATCACAACCCCAGGGGTACGGCCAGAGGCAGGGAGGCAGCCAGGCTGGATGGCAGGGAATGGAGCAGGGGGCTGAAGGCCTCAAACATAATCTGTGTCATCCTTTCTTTGCTTTGAGGTCAGGGGGCTTCTGTGAGCAGCACAGGGGGCTCTTTGGTGGTCTTGTGGAATATAGTATAGAAAGCATGGCCCTGGCTCTCCTGGCCCCTCCAGTTGGTGACTACTCCATGCCCAGGGGGGTATTTCAGAGTCAGAACTCCTCCCTGGATCTCAGCCTAATCCCCCCACTGAGCCTTCTTTCCAGGCCTTACTCCCCATCACCTGATGTCCGGGGTGCCCACAGTGGAAGCAAAGACATGCTCAGGGGCACTATCTCCTGCACATGCCGACTCTGCCCACTCTAGAGCCAGTGTCAGCAGTTGGAAAGCAATATCCTCATCCATGGGGAGCACGCAAGGGCCAAGTTAAAACCCTGGAGGGAGAAGTGGAAGGCACCTCCAGGGAGGGAGGAGGCAAGGGCAATTCTGGAGAAAGGGCTCTGGGCTCTCTTGAGATTCTGGAAGGGCGCCTTGAAGAAAGCCTGGCATGTGGGAAATGCTATAGAAAAGCTCTGTGCTGCTATCTCCTGAGTGACTGTCAGTACTCTCTATAAGAGTCCCTTCTCATGCCTTTGGGAGGACCATTTCTTTTTCAATTACTGTTCCTCAGGAGTTAAGCTGGGTCCCCAGAGCACTCCACCCCCCACAACAGCCATTTCTAATTTTTGCCAGGATGCTTTTTGCTATTTGCAACAGAGAGTAGTTCTTAGTTATGTACTGGCTTTCAAAAGAGGTCTTTGGATTAAGTGAACACGAGCTTACTGTACCCATCTAAGTTGGTACTTTACACACCCAGGAAAAGATAATGAAGAATGTTGGAAAAGAAGAGAGGAAAATGGGACACTAATACATTGTTGCTGGAGTTGTGACCATGTCCACCCATTCTGGAGAGCAATTTGGCATTAGGCACAAAGGGACATAAAACTCTGCATATCCTGTGATTCAAGAGTAACCTCATTCGGTTTGAATACCAAAGAAATCATAAATGAAGGGAAATGATCCACATGTGCAAAAATATGTGTAGAATCTCTTTTTGTGTGGCAAAGAATTGAAAAATGAGCAGATGACCATCAATTGAGTAATGGTCAAAGAAACACAGAAATTATCTGAAAAAACTCCTTTCAAAAGAATATTGGTTATATACCTCAACAATGATACTGTTTGAGGATGTATCCTGATGGACGTGGATCTCTTCGATAAAGAGAGCTTTAATTGATCAAAGATGGGCAGAAGCAGCTACACCCAGAGAAAGAACACTGGGAAATGAATATAAACTGCTTGCATTTTTGTTTTTCTTCCCGGTTTATTTCTACCTTCTGAATTCAATTCTCCCGGTGCAACAAGAAAACTGTTCAGTTCTGCACACGTATATTGTATCTAGGATATACTGTAACCTATTCAACATGTAAAGGACTCCTTGCCATCTAGGGGAAGGGGTGGAGAGAGGGAGGGGAAAATCGGGACAGAAGTGAATGCAAGGGATAATGCTGTAAAAAATTACCCTGGCATGGGTTCTATCAATAAAAAGTTATTTTTTAAAAAAAAGAGTATTGGTGAAATAGAATACAGAATAACATCCACAAAGTCAAATGGGGGAAAAAAATTAACAAGTCACTTTAAAGTTCAATAGGCCAAATTTAAAAGGGAGATAACAAAGCTAACTGAAGAAAATTATTCACTAAAATTTTGAATTGAACAAATGGAAGAGAATGACTCAATGAGACATCAAAAATAAGTCAAACACAAAAACTGCTGGGAAAATTTGAAATTAATATGGCAGAACTAGGCATCGACCCACACTTAACACCAATACACCAAGATAATATCAAAATGACTTCATGACCTAGGCATAAAGAATGAGATTATAAATAAATTAGAAGAACATGGGATAGTTGACCTCTCAGACCTGTGGAAGAGGAAGGAATTTATGACCAAAGAAGAACTAGAGATCATTTTGATCACACAATAGAAAATTTTGATTGTATCAAATTGAAAAGTTTTTGTACAAACAAAACTAATGCAGACATGATTAGAAGGGAAGCAATAAGCTATGAAAAGATTTTCACAGTCAAAGGTTCTGATAAAGGCCTCATCTCCAAAATATATAGAGTTGTCTCTAATTTATAAGAAATCAAGTCAATTTCCAATGGATGGATGGTCAAAGGATATGAGCAGACAATTTTCAGATAAAGAAATAGAAAGTATTTCTAGTCATATGAAAAGATGCTCCAAGTCATTATTAATCAGAGAAATGCAAATTAAGACAACTCTGAGATATCACTACACACCTGTCAGATGGGCTAGAATGACGGAGAAAGATAATGCGGAATGTTGAAGGGGATTTGGGAAAACTGGGACACTAATACATTGTTAGTGGAATTGTGAATACATCCAGCCATTTTGGAGAGTGATTTAGAACTATGACCAAAACGTTATCAAACTGTGCATATCCTTTGATCCAGCAGTGCTACTAGTGGGCTTATATCCCAAAGAGATCTTAAAGAAGGGAAAGGGACCTGTATGTGCAAGAGTATTTGTGGCAGCCTTCTTTGTAGTCGCTGGAAATTGGAAACTGGAAACTGAGTGGATGCCCATCAGTTGGAAAATGGCTGAATAAATTGTGGTATATGAATGTTATGGAATATTATTGTTCTGTAAAAAATGACCAGCCAAATGATTTCAGAGAGGCCTGGAGAGGCTTACATGAACTGATGCTGAGTGAAATGTGCAGAACCAGGAGATTATTATATACTTCAACAACAATACTATATGATGATCAATTCTGATGGATATGTCCCTCTTCAACAATGAGACAAACCAAATCCTTGTTTCAAGTTCAGAGTTCTGGCCCATACCTTTCCCGGTTCTTTTGTTTTAGAACATAAGGTGGTCACTCTCCCTGGCTTCTCAAGGATGTGAGAACCCCAAAAAGGTCATCACATCTTTCCTGATACCTCAAAAAAGGGGTGAAAACACCATAAAAGGAGATGATCACTCCTTCCCTGATGTCTCAGGAAGGGAGATGAAAACACTAAAGCAAAATGAGAAATCATGTCAGATTAGTGGGTTTCTGAAGGGTCTCACTTGAAACAAGTATACATAAATCCATCAATATGGGAGGCATTACACATAATTACATAAATTACATAAGCACATAATAACACAGGCTTGTAGTGATGAAACAAATAACGTGAATCAACATGAGGAATTATACATGTCCATAAGTCCTAGAAATAGTCCAAAAGAAATCTATTGTCCATTACTTCATGTGTGTAGGGAATCCAATGATTCCTGCAGATTTTGATGACCTGTATCAGTCGTATCATATCTCAGAGAATCCAATGATTCCTGTGAATTTTTAACTTCTGTAACAGTCTCATTATCAACCATGCTCTTTCAGTGTCAGATGTTTCTTAGGTCTTCTCTTTTGCTTTGAGGATTTTCTCTTTTTCTGTCTCTCTCCAATGGACAAGGCAAATATGACTTGTTGGCATCTATCTGATACCTTCTCCATCTGTAGAGATACAAGCAAACCCTTTCTGCCAAAAAGTTAACCTATCTGGTCCTTTCTATTTACCACTTTCTAAATCTCTCCTCATCATTTGGTAATTACATTGAAACTGCTCACACTGGACACTACCCTTTTATTAATTTAAAAAGCCTATATTCTACCCAATTGTAATCCCTTTCTTCCATCTGATTGCTTTTTGGCTGATTGATCATATTAGAGTATTGAAGTTCTAAAGATTCTCCGGGTGTAACCTCAACTGCCATCATGCCCCACCTGTTTTTTGGTTGAGGTTTTGGAGCTTAGCCCTATCTCTCATTTCCCTGGGTCAAACTACATTTTGAGGCCAAGTGGAAACCCCAGTTGCATTTTGGTTTTAAGTCTTACCCTGTCTTCTCACTTTATCTCTATGCCTACATTGGGCTTTCAGATGTGCAACTTTTCCACATTGAAAACATCAACGAATTTCTCTGGAAGTCCTTTGCCAAGAGGGACCCTGTCTTCCCATAATTTGCATCATAGCCTAGGTATAATGAGCATTTGTGCCTACTGTGGCACAGCATCTTATGATCTCCTTGTGTACAGCATCCTTGTGTAGCCAACATATAATTCTTCTACAAACCTCATTAGTATTTTCCTTAGCCAGTTGTCTTATTATAATTCTTGTAGCTTCATTTTCTGCAGTGGTTCTTGTGACATCTGCAGATGTCCCACAAAATCAGCAAAGAGTTCATTGGGATCTTGTTCTATTTTTGTGAAGGCTTCCCCTCCATCTTTTCCTGGGAGAAAGCCCCATCCTTGGATTGCAGCAGTAGCAATTTGCTCATATGCTATCAAAGGGTAATCAATCTGTGCTAAAGTGTCTGCATAGTGACTTTTACCTTCTAGTTGGTCAAAGGTGATTTGTATATTAACTCCAGTTTGTTTATTGCATTGGGCTTGTATTCTGCATAGTTCACTATACTCCACAAGCCACAACAAGTTTTGTCTAGGTTCTAAACATGTCCTTGCTATAGATTTCCAATCACTAGGGGTTAAAATTTCATAAACCAAATTCTCCAATATCATCTTAACATAAGATGATGTAGCTCCATAAAGAGTGCAACCCTTTTTCAAATCTTTGATTTTTTCCAAATCAAAAGGAGTGTATCTTCTCCTTTGTTGACCTGAAGAGTCAAATTCTTCAATCACAGGATATGCTTCTATTAAATCAGATATATCCTGTCCTTTTTTTTTTTTTTTTGCTTTAACTAATGCCTTTTATAATCTTGTCATAGGCTACTTCATAGGTGGTGCTGATGGTGTCACTGCCCCTCCCTCTCCTCCTTATCCCTCCACCTATGAAGGGTTAATTGAGGAGGGAGGGTCATGAAATAGGGAATGCCCTAATGGCTCCTGCTGTGAAGCACCACATTCCTTAATTTCATCAGAATTGTACTTAACTCCATTCTTGTCTAATTCTTCATCCTTTTCACCTAGTTTATCTGGATCCTCCCCTTCCTGCTCTTTCTTCTTTTTTTTTTTATTCTAATACTTATATAATTTCTTAAACTTATATGTATAAAGTGTTTCTTTAGAAATTGAGTCAGGTCGATTATCATTGTAGCATTCACATAGTTACTCTCCTACTAATTTCCACTTATCTATATCTAATTCTTTTTCCTCTGAGAACCAAGGAGATGTGGATTGTATTGTTTTTAAAAAGTTCAATGATCTGCTCCCAAATTACAATTAAACCTTGGTTTCTTATAAGTTTAACCAAGCTTTCAACACATTTTCCTTGAAGAGGAAAAGAAGACTGTTTTCTAAACATCTGTCCCATTTTAGTTGAAGCGCTAGTTTGGCCCTTTACAAAGTTTCATTCTTGTACTCATCCTAATTTCTGGGTCACAGATGAAGGTTCTTGGTCCCATGTTTGGATGCCAAAATGTAATGTTCTCTGGTTTGGTTTCTTGGGGATCTTGTTGGGCAGCTTTCTGGAGAGTCTTTCAGTCTGGCCTTGGTCTTAGTGGGAGAAGTGCAAGAGTCCAGGCCAGTCACCAGGAGCCTGACTGAAGGTGAAATGACTTTCTGTCTCCTTGGCTCCGAAAGCTTCTAGTGCACATGTCCTCTGTGGCTCTCAGTCCCTGTTTATATATTCTACACTAAGTATAAACCAATCATTATATCACTAGGAAACAATTATTTTTTGTAAGATTAAATCAATCATACTGAACCATGCTAAACTAGATATCCTTTGTCTCATCAATTTCAGTTAATACCTTGTAAGCATCCTTGTTTCAAGTTCAAAGTTCTGTCCAATAACACACTAGTCCAAAAAAAAATTATATTCAAGGTATTAACAGAGGAGGAAATGGAATATCTATTTAATTTCATTGTTCAAAAAAATTAAACACACCCTAAATGAATTTCTTAAAGAAAAAGTATGAGCACCAGATGGATTCACATGAACATTCTACCAAACACTTAAAATGTCACCTACTTCCAATATTAAATAAATTATTTTGAAATAATAGGCAAAGAAGGGATACTACTAAACTCCTAGGTATTGATACTTAAAACAGAAAGAATAAATCATGAGAAAGAAAATTATAAAACAATTTTAGTAAAGATATAAATGCAAATTTTTAAAATGTGACCTAGGAGATTACAGTATATTGCAAAGATTAGATAATATGATCAATTGGAATTTGTAGCAGGAATGCAGGGCTGGAGTTATAGAAGGAAAATTATTTACATAATTGATTATACTTCTAATACTAAAGAAAAAATTCCTTAGGATTACAGCAATAGTTGAAGCAAAAACTTACGGTAAAATACAACACTCAATTCTATTAAAAAGCACTTGGAAGTATAAGCATAAATGGATTTTTTCTCCTCAAATCGAAAAAAGCAAAGTTACCTAAAGCCATCAGTAAGTATTACTGGTAATGGCCAAAAGCCAGAATCCTTTCTAGTAAAATCACATGAGAAGTAGGGATTCTACTGTAACTAATAGTATTCAATATTGTATTGGAAATCCTAGCAAGAATAATAAGACACTGAAAGAAACCGTTTCTTTTTGAAGACTATGTGTTGATATGTTAGGAATATTGAAAAGACTCAACTAAAGTTAGTTTAAACATTTAATAATTTTAGCAAAAATAAGGATACAAAGTAAACCCCCATAAAACACCAGCATTTCTCTATATTATCAACACAGTCCTGCCAGAAAAAATAATAAGATAATAGATAGGATAAATTTCCTGAAAACACCTGAAGAGCTAATCCATGAAGTACAAGAATGAAAAAAAAAACTTTATAGAAATAAAATTATATTTAAATAACTCAAGAAATATTAATTGTTCATGGGTAGACAGAGCTTGTGCAGCAAAATGACAATTTTATGTAAGCTAATTTATAGATTCCCTAAAATTCCAGTTAAATTACCAGAAAACTATTTTACTGAACTCAAAAGAATAATAGCAAAATTCATCTATAGATGAAAATGCTGTAGAAAAATTCTCATAAAGATCTCATGTCTCAAATATACTAAGACCTAAGGAAAATCTTTCAGAATACCAGATATCTTTTCCTAATTGATAAATGGCCAAAAGATATAAATGGGCAGTTTCCCAATGGAGAAATCCAATTTATAGTCATGTGGGAAAATGCTCTAAATCATTAACACTAGTTAAAAGCAAACTTGAGATCATTTTACACTATCAGATTGGCTAATATAATTGAAAGGGAATGTGACAAATATTGGAGGGGATG
Source organism: Antechinus flavipes (assembly GCF_016432865.1). Classification (NCBI taxonomy): domain Eukaryota; kingdom Metazoa; phylum Chordata; class Mammalia; order Dasyuromorphia; family Dasyuridae; genus Antechinus; species Antechinus flavipes. Next base: position 630,999,342 of record NC_067400.1, on the reverse strand, counting down.
TGGAAAAATTGGGATCCAAACTCGTTATTGTTGGTGTAATTTTGATCTGATCAAGCAATTTAGAAGAGTAAACTGTAATTATGGCCAAAGAGTTATGAAACTGCCCATGCGCTTTGACTCAACAATGCCACCATTAGACCTATTTCCCAAGATCATTAGGGGATAAGGAAAAGAGCTCTATATTCTAAAATATTTATAACAAATCTTTTTCTGGTTGCGCAAAATTAGAAATTAAAGAAGTGTCTCTTAAACTAGGGAATGGTAGAACAAGTTGTGGTATATGATTGTGATGGAGCTCTACTGTGCTAGAAGAAATGTTGAGCTCATTAGTTTGGGGAAAATCATGGAAAGGCTTGAATGAAATAACAGACAGTGAAATAAGCAGAATCAAGAGAATGCTGTATAAAATAGTAGGAATGTTTTAAGAGCATCATATGTGTGTAACAGTGTTGGAATCTTTACAAACTGTTAAATCATTAGAGTTGATAGAGACAATAATTATCTAATTTAGCATGGTTCAATATCACTGATCTGATCTTACAAGGAGATGTTTTGGGCCAGAACCTGAAATAAGGTACTAAGTAGAACTAATTGATACAATGCTTGTGTTCACACCTTTAGAGAGCTCATATAAGCAAGAAGTATTTAAGTACTCATTGGAGTTTACACGTTTGGGAGATTTCAGGGTTTAGTATGAGATATCCAAATTCACACCTCCCTTGAAGTTCTTAGGGGCAGAGAGCCCTATGGGAGAAAACCCATAATCCCACTCTTTCAGGTATAAGAAGCGGACAGAGGCCCAGTCAAGAGAGTTCAGCTGAATTAGATTGAAGAGGAGCACTCTGGGACAGACACAGAGCACTCTGGGAGATTGAGAGCCAGAAGCCCTCTCTCAGGGGCAAGATAGATTCAACTTGGTGCTGACTAGAGGATGAAGAAAGCAGAGGCAGAAGCAAAGGACAAAGCTGCAAGAGCTCTTAGAACCAAGCAGAGAGATAGGGCTCTCTCAACTAACTGGGCTATTTTGGAAGGAGAAAATAAAAGGTTACATTTTTACCAGCTGGCTGCATTTTGGGTGATTATTACTTTCAACTGAAACTAAGGCTGCCTCCAGAAAACCTTCCTGAGAAACCTGCTCTCTCCCAGAGAGAACTATTATTTTAAAGAAGAACAAGAACTCCACATAACAGGATTCCTATTTGGGAAAGGGAGGGGTATAGGGAAGGAAAAAAGAAAATACAAAGAAATTTACATAACTTTCTTGTGTACTGAAAAGGAATATCAGGATTTTCATGTCACATTTATATATATATATACACATACTATATTATGGAAGTATTTCCATAATATTTGTTTCATTTCATGAATAAAAATTAAAATAATAATGTACTGATAATAATAATAATAAACCTTATCTTGTACAGCCTAATAGAAAATTAGGACAGTAGAACAGAATAGAAATAAAATACATTATGGCAAATTATTATAGAAATCTTGTGTTAAAAAATGTAAAGTGTTAAGTTTTTGTGATGATAACTAGAGAGCAGACTGGCAAAAATTGAACATAGACAAATATCTTGTACTATTACTAAGTAAGTCAATCTAGATATAAAAGGAGATATAAGAAATTTTTAAAAACTCAGAACACATTGACTATCAGACTCATGAATAACTTTAAAAATTTATGAATGGGACAGGGGGGAGCTAAATAATACAGTGAATAGAACACCAGCCCTGAAGTCAGGAAGATTTGAGTTCAAATTTGGCCTCAGAAACTTAACACTTCCTAGCTGTGTGACCCTGGGCAAGTCATTTAGTCCCAACTGCCTCAGCAAAAAAAGAAGAAAAAAAAAAGAATGAAGAAGAGATAGAGAGCATTAGAGGGTATAAAATGGATAATTTCAAATACATTTAGTTAAAAAGTTTTGTACCAAAAAATCCAATTTAGCCAAGATCACAAGAAAAGAAACATGTTTTTATATATAATTTCTAAGATAAAGATTCCATATTGCAAACATATAAAGAAATTTGTTAAATATATAAGAATATGAATCATCCTCTAATTGAAAAATACTCATAGAATAGAAAGAGGTAGTTTCTGATGAAGAAATCAAAATTATTTATGGCCACATGAGAAAATATTCTAATTCATTATTGATTAGGAAAATGCAAAGTAAAAACACCATTTTGATATCATTTTGGGGACACTAATATATTGTTACTGAAATTATAAACTAATCCATTCAATTTAGAGAACAATCTGGAATTATGACCAAAGATTTTTAAAACAGTATATACCCTGTGACCCAAAAGTACCACCCGAAGGTCTATTTCCCAAGATACTTAGGGAAAAAGGAAGCAAATTTATTTTTTTTAACATAATTCTTTCTTTTAAGCTTTTCAATTACAAAACATATGCATGGGTAATTTTTCATCATTTACCATTGTAAAGCCTTCTTTCCAAATTATCCCCTCACCCTCTCCCCCAGATGGCAGGTAGTCCAATACATGTTAATTATGTTAAAATATATGTTATATCCAATATGTGTATACAGTTATCCTGCTGCGTAAGAAAAATCAGATCAAGAAGGGGGGAAAAAACTGGGAAAGGAAACAAAATGCAAACAAACAACAACAAAGGGAGAATGCTATGTTGTGGTCCACAGTACTCTCTCTAGGTATAGATGGCTCTCTTCATCACTGAACAATTTAAATTGGTTTGAATCATCTCATTGTTGAGGAGAGCCAAGTCCATCAGAATTGATCATCGTATAGTCTTGTTCTTGCCATGTATGGTTCTGCTTAATTCACTCAACATCAGTTCCTGTAAGTCTCTCCAGGCCTCTCTGAAATCATCCTGCTGGTAATTTCTTATAAAGCAATAATATGCCATAACATTCATATACTATAATTTATTCAGCCATTCTCCAAAGTTTGGCATCCACTGAGTTTCTAGTTTCTTGCCACCAAAAAAAGGGCTGCCACAAACGTTTTGCATATGATCCCTTTCCCTCCTTGAAGATCTCTTTGAGATATAAGCCCGTAGAAACACTGCTGTGTCAAAGGATATGCACGGTTTGATAAAAAAGAAGCAAATTTATATGTTTTAAAAGATGGGTACCAGCTCTCTTTTTCTTAACATAGAGCTATAAATTGTAGGGATGACATCAATTCATGAATGACTAAAGAGGATGGAATATGATCTAAGATTATTGTTTACAAGATTCAGTAGTGATTGAATGATGTTCTGTGGAGAACATTATGAAACTGTTCAGTCCATCTCTTGCAGGATCACATCTTATCACTAACCAGTGTAGCTCCATCAGCAATGGGTAATTGAGATAGATCTTTGGTCCATAAATAGTCTTCAGGCATCATAAAAGAGTTTGGACTGTTACATTCAATATAAAAATGAACTTTATTGATCCACCTTCTTTACTGGGCCAAAAATCCAACATGTCTGTAATCTTTGCTTATACTTTGGAGAGTTAAACACTGCCCTCCTAGAGATGGATGATCTGAATTACTTGCAATCTTTAAATCTTGTAGAGTTCCCATTTTTCATTTAGTACCTTCTGAATTTCCCCATTATTTTCATCAAAACAATTTTGATGATTATGGTTTTGGCTCAAATGAGTAAATGTGGTACTATCCAACAAATCTCTCTGAAAGGTGTCTATTCCTTATGTGCTCTACGGTTTTAAAATGTATGTTGACTCAGTTTTCCCTCTAACTTAGCAAAAACTCTTCAAGCAGAAAGAAAGTTCCACTCTACTGGCATTAAAGAATTTGGTAGTCATCTTGGCCTTGGCACCCTCCCTTTGCTGAATGTATATACTTAGTTGGGAGAGGATTGGTACAGCACTTTAAGAAGAACCTCTCCTTTGTCACTCTCACATATTATCTTTCTCTTCTTAAAAACGGCTTGGTCTATTAAACACCATTGTTTCTTCCAAGAGTATACATATGAAGTGTTATACTTTTAGGTTGGTGACAAGGTGCAATAAATCTTAAGTAACATTGCTATTGGAATTTGTATATATGTGTATTTCCTTTTGTGTATACATGTTTGTTTCTCTTCTTCAGATGTAGAAACTGCATTCACAGTATGAGATGAGTAAAAAGCTGGGAATTTTTTTGGAAGAATCTGATCTGCAAAGATTCATGGAGGATGGTCCCTGTGACTTCAATTTGAGGAAAATGCATGATTTTAATCTCAAAAGTAGATAGATGTTGAAAGAGTGATTGTGAATTGGATGAAATTGGAAAGAGATTCAAAGAGTCCTTTATCCAAAATCACTATAAGAAAATGACCTCAGGAAGTGATTATCTTGAGAATAGTGGATACAAGAAATGCTTCACTGAAGAGGTAGAGCCAATGTATCCAGGAAATCAATAGGAAAAAACTATGAAGTGGAGCTCAGATTTCAATGGCCATCAGAAAAGTGATACTGAAGAAATGCTTTCAGTAAGTAATAAAGGTGCAAAGGCCTTCATTTAAAACTGTAAGCTCATTACTCTTCAGCAAATTCACATTAGAAAAGAATCTGATGAATATAATGTATGTGAAGCAACCTCATCCTATCAGTCATCTCTTCCTTACCACCCTGGAATAAAAAGATATGGATATGATCAGTGTGGGAAAGCCTTTGCTTGGAATTCAGCTCTTGCTGGCCCTCAGAAGACTCACATTGGAGAGATGTTTTTAAAATGTACTTAATGTGAGAGAGTTTTCTGTTACAAATCACTCCTGATTGACCACAGAGAAACAACACTGGAGAGAAAGCTTTTGAATGTCATCTTCTTGGAAAGGCTTTTCCAGAGATCTCAGTCTTGTAAGATATCAAATAATCCACACTATAGAGGGATTTTATAAATGTAATCAGAGTGGAAAACCTTTCAAGTACCACCCTAGTCTTGCTTCACATCAAAAAATACATGGTGGAGAGAAATTAATGTGTATTAATTAATTAAATTAATGAAATTAATGTAATAAGCACAGAAAGGATTTTAACTAGAACTCCAACCTTGTTAAAGATCAGAAAATCCACAATGTAGAGAAGCCTTATGTATGCAATCAATGTGGAAAAGCTTTTATAGATATCCCCAGTCTAGTAAAACATAAGAACACCCACATTGGAGGGAAGGCTTATGAATGTAATCAATGTAGAAAGGTTTTTAGATCCAGCTACCATCTTAATAGACATCAGGGAATCCACATTGAAGAGAAATGAATATATCATGGTGGTAATGCCCTCAGGCAACAATAGTATTATTTCCCACCTCAGAATTCATATTAGAGAGAAACCTGATCATGGTCATGAACAACAAAAGACATTAAAAGAGAATTCAAAGTATCTGAACTATTAGACAAATCCATTTGAGCAGTTTTCTTTGGCCCCAGTGTGGGAAGGCTTTCAGCTTGAGAGATCATCACTTACCTTCTCTCAGAGGATTCATTGCACAGAGAAGTCTTAGTGCTCATGGGTCCCTGTTTTCTCTGCAAGAGCAGAATTAGTAGACAAACATTCCTACCTGAATGAAAATGTGTAAAGGCAATGCTTGTGGGAAGGGCTTCTCCTAGAGCTCATACTTGACTATCCACTGGAGAAATCATGTTGGAGATAAATCTCAGAGATTTAATGAACAAGGAAATGCCTCCCTCTGCAGCACAGATCTCATTAGATCTTCCAACAAAAGAGGCATGTTGAAACATCCCAAATTCCATCCTGTGCATAAAGCTATAAATGTGTTGAAGTGAGGACCAACTGAAATCCTTGTTTGTCATCACACCTCAGTGGTGCTTGGCATTCAGAGACTCATTTCTTCAGCCATTCCCCAATCAATTGGTCTGGCTTTGTTTCCTGTTGTTTATTGGAACAAATAATCTTTGTTTAAATGTTCTGGTAATTGTTGCATATTAGTTTGTGTAATGCTTTCTTTAAAGAGCTAGGTGATTTGTTGCTTGGTTGCTATCCTTGGTCCTTGACAAGGACAAAATGATCTCACACTATGTTAAGAGTGTAGTTACTGTGTGTCCGACTGTGGTTGATCAGACCAATATAAGCTCTGAATGCTCTGCCACAACTCAGACACAAATAGTTCCCATGAATATCTGGGGGGCTTCTCTAACTTTGCACATCTTGCATTTCTTCTGGGCTAATTCAATTCTGCTTTGCTCATGTACCACAGCACCTTCTATAATGAGGACACAGTGAATGAAGTGCTCTTCTTGGGACCACAAGACTTGAATTCCAATTCAGTTTTTGGCACTTCCTAACTCTATGTTCCTGGGTAAGTCATGTAACCCAATCCAGCCTGAGTTTCCTCATCTGCATGTTGGGGATAATAATAGAATCTATATCCAAGGTAGAAAAATATAAAAGGGAGCAATATTTGTAAAAGAATTTATAAACCTTAAGTCACAAGGATTATGCTGTTTGTATGATTGTCAGTTCTTGTATCACTAATCTCAGAGTAAAATCAGTTGGCTAAGCTGTATTGACATTTGAGCTCCTTTTCTTTTCATTCAAATTGATAGAACAGAGAGATTACTTGAAGGACTTGGGCCCTGGGTTTAGAATTGGGTAGTTCAAATACTGACTCACATTCTCCCCAGCTCTGTAAAGTCTGGACAGTGTGGCAGTTTGCATTCCTGATTTTACGTGTTGAGTAGAAATACTTTTTGGTGATTATTGGTTTATTTTTCTATTTTGGGTAGGAAAGGAAATCAGTACAAAGGGTACTAGCAATAGGACAGTCCTGCCCCGATCCTCCAACCTAAAATAATGAGGAAGACATTATTACAGTAATAATACATGCAACAGAAGGACTCAGAAAAATATTTTGAAAAATATCATTTTGAATTCATTATTACTCAAAAGATAAATACAAGCTTTGCAGATTTGTTTCTTAAATTTTTTTTGGTTTTGTATGTATTTAAAAGGTTTATTTTATTTCATTTATGTGAATTTCAAAGTTAAAAATAATTAGATAGGACCTGTATGTGCCAAAATGTTTGTAGCAGCCCTGTTTGTAGTGGCTAGAAACTGGAAAATGAATGGATGCCCATCAATTGGAGAATGGCTGGGTAAATTGTGGTATATGAATGTTATGGAATATTATTGTTCTGTAAGAAATGACCAGCAGGATGAATACAGAGAGGACTGGCGAGACTTACATGAACTGATGCTAAGTGAAATGAGCAGAACCAGGAGATCATTATACACTTCGACAACGATATTGTATGAGGACATATTTTGATGGAAGTGGATTTCTTTGACAAAGAGACCTGAGTTTCAATTGATAAATGACGGACAAAAGCAGCTACACCCAAAGAAAGAACATTGGGAAACGAATGTGAACTATCTGCGTTTTTGTTTTTCTTCCCGGGTTATTTATACCTTCTGAATCCAATTCTCCCTATGCAACAAGAGAACTGTTCGGTTCTGCAAACATATATTGTATCTAGGATATACTGCAACATATCCAACATATAAAGGACTGCTTGCCATCTAGGGGAGGGGGTGGAGGGAGGGAGGGAAAAAAAAATCGGAACAGAAACGAGTGTCAATATAAAGTAATTATTAAATAAAAATTAAAAAAAAAAGAAAAAGAAAATAATAAAATCACAGTAAAAAAATAATAATAATTAGATATTTATGGTTTCCTGTTGTCAATTTCACCAATGTTGAACACTTCATGACAAGAAATCATAACATTATTTTCATGACATTCTCTATCTTTTAAATCTGTATCTTGAATCAAGAATTCTCCTGCTAACAACTGTAGATTATACCTAAGTGTTTACTTATATTTTAAAAACAAATAATTTTTTATCAGAAAAAAATACATCTATCTCTCCCAACTATCTACCTCAAATGACAAATGACAAAAAGCAAGTCTTCTCATTATATTTGTTGATAATCCAAGCAAAACTCCTGCATTGTCTTATCCCAAAATATTTGTGTCAAATATATTCTTGAATTCCCATTTAGAAGACACTGTCAGTCTTTTCTAATCTCTGTGGCATCTTGCTCATGTCTTTTTGTGTGTGTGTTAGTCATTCAAAAAAGGGTAGAATCCCCTTTTTTGGCCTTTCAAAGATTAATTTCTTTTTCTGTGCCTTTTTCTTGAAAAGATTTTTCCCTATTTCTCTTCTTTATTTTTCTTTCTCACTATTCAAACCTTTTATTTTTGCATTCATGGCACTTCTACTGAGTTAGATCTTTTTCATTCTCTGTCTTCCTTAATGCATTAGGACTTTTGAGGTGTTTTGGCTTTCTTTTTTTTAAATAATTTTTATTTATTTAATATTTTCCCCAGTTGCATTCAGACCTAATTTTTTTTTACATTTGTCTTTAAGATTTTTGAGTGTGAGGCTCTCTCCCTTATTCTTACCCACAGTGAAAAAAGTACATGTGAAGTTATGCAAAACATTTCCATAAACATCAGTTGTGAAAGAAAACATAGATCTCCCATGCTAATGAAAATAAAAACCCTCATGAAAAATTAAGTTAAAAATAAGAGAGAGATGCAGACAGAGTAATAGAGAAGGCTTTGATTGTATTCAGACTCCATCATTTTCTTCTCTGGGCATGGATAGGATTTTTCATCATAAGTCGTTCATAGTAGATGTGGATGATTATACTACTGAGAATAACAAAGTCTTTTAACAGCTGATCATCCCAGAGCGTTGGTATTACATTGTATACTGTATATTTCATTTTGGTCATAGAGGACTTTCCAGTGTTTCTTTTTTTTCCCCTAAGAGCATCCTGGTTATCATTTTCCAGTGAACAACAGTATTCTGTCAGAGAAACTTACTTTGAAAAAAGTAAAAAAAAAATTACAGTCACTATTGCTAATTGTATTCCCTCTTATTTATTCTCTCTGTTCTTTCACTCTAATCCTCAAAAGTGTTTTGCTACCCTCTCCCCCAACATGCCCTCTCTTTAATCACTCTCCCCATCTTTCCACAACCCACTCTAGTGGTATTTTACAGGAGGATAAGATAGATTTCTATACCTCTACTGAGTATGTATATTATTTCCTATCTGATTGACTTCCCTGTTTTACAGAGATTTTGCTACTGACTTGAAGACTATCCTTGACCCTCTTTTTCTGTTATTTCTCATTAGAAATATGAATTCTTGCAGGTTGTAGAAATTACACTTCTACTTTATACAGTGCACGAAGATTATTTCCCACCTCATGATCATCTTTCCCATTTGCAGAGACATCTCTTCTCCAGGTCCATGCCTTTTCAATCTTTGAATCTCAAGAGTTCGCAGATTTCTTGATTTCCCTTCTCCTCAGATTGGATGACTGAACTCTCTAAGGAGTTAATTACAGAAGATAATAGCCATTACAAATTCCCCATCTTTACAAGATGATCCCTTATTAGAAATCTTTTTTTTAAAAAGGATCTACAGTGACAAAAGTATTTAAAGCAGTTCTTTTGTGTTGCTAAAGAATTAAAAATTGAGAAAATGTTCACCAAGTGGGGAATGGCTAAACAAATTGTGGTGTATGAATGTAATGAAATATTATTGTGCTATAAGAAATCAGGGGCAGGTGGACATCAAAACAAACAAACAAACAAAAACTGGAGAAACACAAACTGATACAAAGCAAAGCAAATCAGAAGAAGATTACAGAACAATTTTGCATGATGATCAATTAAGATTGATTGAGCTTTTGTCAGCAAGTTAGTGGTTCAAGGCAAGTCCAAGACACTCGTGATTGAAAATCAATCACTTACACCAAGAGGAAGAACTGATGAAGTCTGAATGCAGATAAAAATAGCATTTTAATTTACTTTTTATGTTTTCTTGATTTTCTTCTGTTTCTTGCTAAACATGACTAATGTGGAAATAAGCTGTACATATTGCACATCTACAACATATATCAAAATGTTTCCTGACTTAAGGAGGTGGAAGGGAGCAAATGTGGATCTCAAAACTTTATTTTAAAAAATGAATTTTAGCTCTGACTTTGGGGAAGGTATCGGAGTAGGGGGATGGGGAAATCCCCGAGCCCATGGAAAAGGGGAATGGAGACACCAGGCTCAGGCTGATGAGATGACCAAGAAGAGAAAAAATAACGGACCTCGCCAAGAAGGGCTGCGACCAAGTGCAGCCCATCTGCTGTACCAACTGTGCCTGCTACGTTCTTAAGGATAAGGCCATCAAGAAATTCGTGACCTGCAACATAGTGGAAGCAGCGGCCAACAGGGACATCTCCAAGGCCAGAGTTTTCGACTCCTATGTGCTGACCAAACTACATTACTGAGCGAAATGCATGATCCACGGCAAGGTATTGAGAAATTGATCCCGGGAGGCATGAAAGGATCAAACACCCCCACCCACTTCACACTTGCTGGTGCTGTCCCCAGACCCTTTCAAAGCCCATGTAAAGAGCTATCTGCCCATCAATATTCCTGAACCAACAGAGGAAAATAAAATGGCTGGTCTACTCTAAATAAATAAACAAAAGAATGAACAAATAAAAAATGAATGTTAATACTGGCTTTTTAAATTTTAATTTTTATGTTTTTAAAGATGATATGATATACTTAGAGAAATCTGGACAATCAGCCAAAAACCTGCTTGAAACAATTAACAGTTAAAGCAAAGTTGCAGGATATAAAGTAAATCCAGAAAAATCATCAAAATTTCTATATGTTACTAGCAAAGTCCAGAAGTAAGAAAAAATTTCTTGAGACAAATAAAATATTTGAATGTCTACCTGCCGAGACAAAGCAAGGAACAACATGAATGCAATCACAAAGCACTTTTCACATGGATAAAGTCAGATCTAAAAAAATGGAAAAATATCACTTGAGGGTAGGCTGAGCTAATGTAACAAAAATGACAATTCTACCTAATTTAGCAAATTATTTTACTTGTTTGGTGCCATACCAATCAAACTCCCCCAACATTAATTTATAAAGCTAGAAAAAATAATAACAAAATACATTTGTTCTTTAGATGTTCTAAAGAACAAAAGGTCAAGAAGGTCAAATAAATTAATGAAAAATATAAAGGACAATGACGTAGCAATACCAGATCTAAAACATTACTATAAAACAGGAGTCATCAAAAGTATATGGTTTTGATGTACTGGATCAATGGAATAGATTAGATATACATGACACAATAATCAGTGATTATAACAACATACTGTTTGATAAACCCCCAAACTCCAAATTCTGGGATCAGAACTCAGTGTTTTACAAAAATTGCTGAGAAAACTGGAAAATAATACAACAGAAATTTGGAATTGATCTACATCACACACCCCAGAGCAAAACAAGGTCAAAAAGGGTACATGATTTAGGAGTAAAGGTAGTATTATAAGGCAATTAAGAGAACAAGGAATAGTTTGCCTATCAGATTTTTGGAGATGAGAGAAGTTTTTACACAAACAAAGCCAGCATAACTAATATTCGAAGGGAAGCAGAAAGCTAGGTAAAAAAATTCAGAGCAGTATTTCTGATAGAGACCTTATTTCTAATTACATAACTAATTGAGTCAAATTTATAAGAATCCCAGTCATTCCCCAATTGATAAATGGTCAAAGGATATGCACAGACAATTTTTACCTAAATTGAATCATCTATAGTCATGAAAAAATGCTCTAAATCACTATTGATTAGGGAAATGCAAATTAAAACAATCCTGGGATGCCAGTTCACACATCTCAGACTGGCTAAGATTAAAGCAAAAGGTAATAATTAGTGATGAAAGGTTAGTGGGAAAACACTAAATCATTTTTTGTGGAGTTGTGAACTCACTTACCAATTCTGGAGCAATTTAGAACATGCCAAAGGAAACTGTGCATTCCCTTTGAGGTAGCAGTGCCACTCTTGGGTGTGTATCCAAAAGGTCTCAAATACGCAATAATGTTTGTAACAAATCTTTGTGTGTTGCCAAGGAATTGGAAAATGCATAGATGACAAGCAGTTGAGGAATGGCTGAACAAGTCGTGGTATATAAAGATATTGGAATATTATTGATACATAAAAAATGATGAAGAAGCTGATTTTGGAAAGGCCTGGAAAGACTTACACAAATCGATTCTGAGTGAAACAAGCAGAACCTGGAAAACGTTGTGTACAGTACTAGCAAGAATGTACTGATGATCCCCTTATGAAAGATTTGGTTCTTGTCAGTGGTGCAGTGACCCATGGCAATCCAATAGACTGAATAGAAAATGCCATCTGCATCCAGAAAAAGAACTATGGAGATTTAATATAAATCTGTTAAAGGACAAGTCAATTCTCCAAGAGCCTCCACACTGTGGATCATAAAATCTGAAGGAATTTCAAGGCAGCCTTTGCTAACACAGGTGTTGTGGAATGGGATGAGATAAATTGGAGTCAGAGGGAAGAGTAAAGAGGTCAGAGAACAGCAACTGCCTCTGAGTATCTTTGTATCACACTCTCACAAGAGGAGATTCATTCTGGGTTGGATCTTCAAGCACCACTGTCAGGTGGCTCCCGTGCATTTCAGCAGCTCTCCCGTGAATTGCAACATATGGCGCTGGAACAGGGACTAAGGATTTACATTCAGCAGTTCAGACTGATATAATCCTGAGTTGAGTGGAAAAAGTCTCTGTGACCCAGAAATTAGGGTGAGTACAAAAATAGACAAAAAGGAAACTTTGTTAAGGGCTAAATTAGTGTTTTAGCTGAAATGGGTCAAATGTTTAGAAAACAGCCTTCTCCACTGAAAGGAAAATGTCTAGAGAGAATGGTTAGACCAATAAAAAAATTAAGGTTTGATTGTAACTTGGGAGCAGATCATTGCACTTTTAGAAACAGTACAGTACTCGTCTCCTTTGTTCTTTAAAGAAAAAGAATTAGATCCAGAGGAGTGGAAATTAGGAGGAGAGCAATTAAGTGAATATTGCAATGATAATGGTCCTGATTCAATTCCTAATGAAACATTCTATACATATAACTTACTACAACTGGCTTTAAGGAATTACATAAGTATTAGAAAAAGGAAAAAGAAGAAAATACAGGAGGAGGAAGATACTGACAACCTAGGTGAAAAGCACGAAGAATCAGACAAGAATGGAGTTAAGTACAATTCTGATGAAATTAAGGAGTGTGGTGCTTCACAGCAGGAGCCATTAGGTCATTCTCCATCCCCTGAACTACCTCCCTCAATTAACCTTTCAAGGGTAGAGGAAAAAGGAGGAGAGGGGATGGCAGTGACATCATCAGCACCACCTTTGAAGTAGCCTATGATAAGATTACAAAAGACATTATTTAAAGCAAAAAAGAAGAAGAAGAAGAAGAAGAAGAAGAAGAAGAAGAAGAAGAGGATATATCTGATTTAATAGAGAACCATACATGAACTGATGCTAAGTGAAATGAGCAGAACCAGGAGATCATTATACACTTCGACAACGATATTGTATGAGGACATATTTTGATGGAAGTGGATTTCTTTGACAAAGAGACCTAACTGAGTTTCAATTGATAAATGACGGACAGAAGCAGCGACACCCAAAGAAAGAATACTGGGAAACAAATGTGAACTATCTGCATTTTTGTTTTTCTTCCCGGGTTATTTATACCTTCTGAATCCAATTCTCCCTGTGCAACAAGAGAACTGTTCGGTTCTACAAACATATATTGTATCAAGGATATACTGCAACATATCCAACATATATAGGACTGCTTGCCATCTAAGGGAGGGGGTGGAGGGAGGGAAGGGAAAAATCAGAACAGAAACGAGTGCAAGGGATAATGTTGTAAAAAAAATTACCCTGGCATGGATTCTGTCAATATAATTATTATTAAATGAAAATTAAAAAAAAAAATAGAGAACCATACCCTGTGATTGAAGAGTTTGATTCTTCAGGTCAACAAAGGAGAAGATACACTCCTTTTGATCTGGAAAAAATAAAAGATTTGAAAAAGGGTTGCACTCTTTATGGGGCTACATCATCTTATGTTAATATGATATTAGAGAATTAGGCTTATGAAATTTTAACCCTAGTGATTGGAAATCTATAGCAAGGACATGTTTAGAACCTGGACAAAATTTGTTGTGACTTTCAGAGTATAGTGAACTCTGTAGAATACAAGCCCATTGGAAGAGACAAACTGGAGTTAATATACAAATCACCTTTGACTAACTAGCAGCTAAAGGTCAGTATGCAGACACTTTAGCGCAGATTAATAACCCTTTGATAGTATATGAGCAAATTACTGCTGCTTCTATAAAAGCATGGGGCACCCTTCCAGGAAAATGAGTTACAAGGGAAGCCTTCAGGAAAACAGAACAAGGTCCCTTTGCTGATTTTGTGGGATGTCTGCAGACAGCTGTCATAGGAACTATTAGTGAAAATGCAGCAAGAGAATGATAAAACAACTTGCTAGAGAAAATGCTAATGAGGTTTGTAGAAGAATTATACTGGGGCTACACAAAGATGCTCCTTTAGAGGAGACCAAATGATGCTGTGCCACAATGAGCACAAATGCCTTTCATACCCAGGCTATGATGCAGAACATGTGAAGACAGGGTCCCTCTTGGCAAAGGACTTCCAGAAACACTGGCCAATGCTTTTTTTTTTTTTTTTTTTTACTGGTAAATCATAAAGAAATTTTTTTTTTATTTTTTATGAATATAAATGTTTATTTTTTTAAATTTTTTTATTATGTCATTTTATTTACAAGATAATATGCATGGGTTCAACAGTGACCTTTTGCAAAACCTTCTGTTCCAACTTTTCCCCTCCTTCTCCTCACTCCCTCCCCTAGATGATACATGTTAAATATGTTAAAGTATACATGTTTTTTTTTGTTTTTTTTTAATTTAAATTTTATTTTATTTAATAATAACTTTGTATTGACAGAATCCATGCCAGGATAATTTTTTTACAACATTATCCCTTGCACTCGCTTATGTTTCGTTTTTTCCCCTCCCTCCCTCCAACCCCCCCCCCCCCGAGATGGCAAGCAGTCCTATATATGTTAAATATGTTACAGTATATCCTAGATACAATACATATTTGCAGAACTGAACAGTTCTCCCGCTGCACAGGGAGAATTGGATTCAGAAGGTAAAAATAACTCGGGAAGAAAATCAAAAATGCAAATAGTTCACATTCATTTCCCAGTGTTCCTTCTTTGGGTATAGCTGTTTCTGTCCATCATTTATCCATTGAAACTCAGTTAAGTCTCTTTGTCATAGAAATCCACTTCCCTCAGAATACATCCTCATACAATATCGTTGTCGAAGTGTATAATGATCTCCTGGTTCTGTTCATCTCACTTAGCATCAGTCCATGTAGGTCTCTCCAAGCCTCTCTGTATTCATCCTGCTGGTCATTCCTTACACAGCAATAATATTCCATAACATTCATATACCACAATTTACCCAGCCATTCTCCAATTGATGGGCATACATTCATTTTCCAGTTTCTAGCCACTACAAACAGGGCTGCTACAAACATTTTAGCACATACAGGTCCCTTTCCCTTTTTTAGTATCTCTTTGGGGTATAAGCCGAATAGAAGCACTGCTGGGTCAAAGGGTATGCACAATTTGATAACTTTTTGGGCATAATTCCAGACTGCTCTCCAGAATGGCTGGATTCGTTCACAACTCCACCAACAATGCATCAGTGTCCCCGTTTTCCCGCATCCCCTCCAACATTCATCATTATTTTTTCCTGTCATCTTAGCCAATCTGACAGGTGTATAGTGATATCTCAGAGTTGTCTTAATTTGCATTTCTCTGATCAATAGTGATTTGGAACACTCTTTCATGTGAGTGGTAATAGTTTCAATTTCTTCATCTGAAAATTGTCTGTTCATATCCTTTGACCATTTATCAATTGGAGAATGGCTTGATTTTTTATAAATTTGAGTCAGTTCTCTATATATTTTGGAAATGAGGCCTTTATCAGAACCTTTAATTGTAAAGATGTTTTCCTAGTTTGTTGCTTCCCTACTAATCTTGTTTGCATTCGTTCTGTTTGTACAAAGGCTTTTTAATTTGATATAATCAAAATTTTCTATTTTGTGATCGGTAATGGTCTCTAGTTCATCTTTGGTCACAAATTTCTTTCTCCTCCACAAGTCTGAGAGATAAACTATCCTATGTTCCTCTAATTTATTTATAATCTTGTTCTTTATGCCTAGGTCATAGACCCATTTTGATCTTATCTTGGTATGTGGTGTTAAGTGAGGGTCCTTGCCTAATTTCTGCCATACTAATTTCCAGTTATCCCAGCAGTTTTTATCAAATAATGAAATCTTATCCCAAAATTTAGAATCTTTGGGTTTGTCAAACACTAGATTGCTATAGTTGACTATTCTGTCTTGTGAACCTAACCTTTTCCACTGATCAACTAATCTATTTCTTAGCCAATACCAAATGGTTTTGGTGACTGCTGCTTTATAATATAATTTTAGATCAGGTACAGCTAGACCACCTTCATTTGATTTTTTTTCATTAATTCCCTTGAGATTCTCGACTTTTTATTGTTCCATATGAATTTTGTTGTTATTTTTTCTAAATCATTAAAATATTTTCTTGGAAGTCTGATTGGTATAGCACTAAATAAATAGATTAGTTTAGGGAGTATTGTCATCTTTATTATATTCGCTCGGCCTATCCAAGAGCACTTAATATTTTTCCAATTATTTAAGTCTGACTTTATTTGTGTGAAAACTTTTTTGTAATTTTGCTCAAATAATTCCTGACTTTCCTTTGATAGGTAGATTCCCAAATATTTTATGCTATCAACAGTTATTTTGAATGGAATTTCTCTTTGTATCTCTTGCTCTTGGATTTTGTTGGTGGTGTATAAGAATGCTGAGGATTTATGGGGATTTATTTTGTAAACTGCTACTTTGCTAAAATTATGAATTATTTCTAATAGCTTTTTAGTAGAATCTCTGGGGTTTTCTAGGTATACCATCATATCATCTGCAAAGAGTGATAGTTTGGTTTCCTCATTGCCTACTCTAATTCCTTTAATCTCTTTCTCGACTCTTATTGCAGAGGCTAGTGTTTCTAATACAATATTGAATAATAATGGTGATAGTGGGCAACCTTGCTTCACTCCAGATCTTACTGGGAAAGGTTCCAGTTTTTCCCCATTGCATATGATGCTTACTGAAGGTTTTAAATATATGCTCCTAACTATTTTAAGGAAAAGTCCTTTTATTCCTATGCTCTCAAGTGTTTTTATTAGGAATGGCTGTTGGATTTTATCAAATGCTTTTTCTGCATCTATTGAGATGATCATATGGTTTTTGTTTGGTTGGTTATTGATATAGTCAATTATGTTAATAGTTTTCCTAATATTGAACCAGCCCTGCATTCCTGGTATAAATCCTACTTGGTCATAGTGTATTATTCTGGGGATGATTTTCTGTAATCTTTTTGCTAATATTTTATTTAAGATTTTAGCATCAATATTCATTAGGGAGATTGGTCTATAATTTTCTTTCTCTGTTTTTAGCCTACCTGGTTTAGGTATCAGTACCATATCTGTGTCATAAAAGGAGTTTGGTAGGACTCCTTCAATCCCTACTTTTTCAAATAGTTTATTTAGCATTGGAGTTAATTGATCTTTAAATGTTTGATAGAATTCAGATGTAAATCCATTTGGTCCTGGGGATTTTTTCTTAGGGAGTTGATTGATAGTTTGTTCTATTTCTTTTTCTGAGATAGGAGTGTTTAGGATATTTACTTCTTCCTCTGTTAGTTTAGGCAAACTATATTTTTGGAGGTATTCTTCTATTTCATTTAAGTTGTCGAATTTATTGGCGTAAAGTTGGGCAAAGTAATTCCTAATTATTGCTCTAATTTCCTCTTCGTTAGTGGTGAGTTCTCCCTTTTCATTTTTAAGACTAACAATTTGATTTTCCTCTTTCCTTTTTTTAATCAGATTTACTAAGGGTTTGTCTATTTTGTTGGTTTTTTCATAGAACCACCTCTTAGTTTTATTAATTAATTCAATAGTTTTTTTACTTTCAATTTTATTGATCTCTCCTTTTATTTTTTGAATTTCAAGTTTAGTGTTTGATTGGGGGTTTTTAATTTGTTCCTTTTCTAGCATTTTTAGTTGCAAGCCCAATTCATTGACCTTCTCTTTCTCTATTTTATACAAATAGGCCTCTAGAGATATGAGATTTCCCCTTATTACCGCTTTGGCTGCATCCCATATATTTTGGTATGATGTCTCATTATTGTCGTTTTCTTGGATGAAGTTATTAATTATGTCTATAATTTGCTGTTTCACTCAATCATTCTTTAGTATGAGATTATTTAGTTTCCAATTATTTTTTGGTCTACTTTCCCGTGGCTTTTTATTGAATGTAATTTTCAATGCATCGTGGTCTGAAAAGGATGCATTCACTATTTCTGCCTTACTGCATTTGAGTTTGAGGTTTTTATGTCCTAATATATGGTCAATTTTTGTATAAGTTCCATGAACTGCTGAAAAGAAGGTGTACTCCCTTCTGTCCCCATTACATTTTCTCCAGAGATCTATCATATCTAATTTTTCTAGTATTCTATTTATCTCTTTGACTTCTTTCTTATTTATTTTGTGGTTTGATTTATCTAATTCTGAGAGTGCAAGGTTGAGATCTCCCACTATTATAGTTTTACTGTCTATTTCTTCTTGCAGCTCTCTTAATTTCTCTGTTAAGAATTTAGATGCTACACTACTTGGTGCATATATGTTTAATATAGATACTGCTTCATTATTCATTCTACCCTTTAGCAAGATATAGTGCCCTTCCTTATCTCTTTTGATTAGATCAATTTTTGCTTTAGCTTGATCTGATATCAGGATGGATACCCCTGCTTTTTTGACTTCACCTGAAGCATAGTAGATTTTGCTCCAACCTTTTACCTTTAACCTGCATGTATCACCCCGCTTCAGGTGTGTTTCCTGTAAACAACATATTGTAGGATTCTGGCTTTTAATCCATTCTGCTAACCGCTTCCTCTTTATAGAGGAGTTTACCCCGTTCACATTTATGGTTAAAATGACCAATTCTGTATTACTTGCCATCTTGTTAACCCCGGTTTATGCTTTTCTCCCTTCTTACCCCCTTACCCCCCTTCCCAGTATTAAGCTTGTGAGCACCACTTGCTTCTCACAGCCCTCCCTTTTTTAGTATCCCTCCCCCCCTCTAAGAGTTCCTCCCCCTAACTTACCCCTTTCCCTCCCAGTTACCGTATTCCCTTCCAGTTAGCTTATTCCTTCCCTTTTCACTTTTCCCTTCTCACTTTTCAATGAAATGGGAGAAGTTTCACCATAGATTGAATATGTCTAAAATTTTTCTCTTAATGCCAATTCTGAAAGCAGTAAAATACTCACTATATTCATCCCTCTCCATTCTTTCTCTCAGATATAATAGATTTCCTATGCCTCTTCATGAGATGTACTACCCCCACTTTCCCCTTTTTCTGGTACAATGTCCTTTCCACATCTAGTTTCTAGAACAAGGTATACATGTATTCTTTATACATCTTTATAGCCGAAATATAGTTCCCAAGATTAATCTTTACCTTTTTAGATTTCTCTTGAGTTCTGTACTTGTAGATCAAATTTTTTGTTAAGTTCTGGCTTTTTCATCAAAAATAGGTGAAATTCGCTTACTTCGTTGAATGTCCATCTTCTTCCCTGGAAAAAGATGCTCATTCTCACTGGGTAAGTTATTTTTGGTTGCATACCAAGTTCCTTAGCCTTTCAGAATATCATATTCCAGGCCCTTCGATCCTTTAATGTGGATGCTGCCAGATCCTGGGTGATCCTTATTGTGGCTCCTTGATACTTGAATTGGGTTTTTCTAGCTGCTTGCAGTATTTTTTCCTTCGCCTGAGGGTTCTGGCATTTGGCCACTATATTCCTTGGTGTTTTGATTTTAGGATCCCTTTCAGTAGGGGATCGATGAATTCTTTCAATGTCTATTTTACCCTCTGTTTCTATGACTTCTGGGCAGTTCTCTTTGATAATTTCCTGGAAAATAGTGTCCAGGCTCTTTTTTTTATCATACTTTTCTGGGAGTCCGATGATTCTCAGGTTGTCTCTCCTGGATCTGTTTTCCAGGTCTGTTGTTTTCCCCAGAAGGTATTTCACATTCTTTTCCATTGTTTGATTTTTTTGGATTTGCTTGACTGATTCTTCTTGTCTCCTCGAGTCATTCAATTCCATTTGTTCGACCCTGATTTTCAGTGAAGTATTTTCTTCACTCACTTTTTTAAGATCTTTTTCTAATTGTCCAATTGAGATCTTTTGTTCTGTGGAATTTTTTTCCATTTCGCCAATTTTGTTTTTTAGAGAGCTATTTTCTGTTTCCAGTTCACCAATCCTATTTTTCAAGGATTTGATTTCTTTATCCACTCTCTCTTTAACTGAGTGGGATGACTTCTCCAGGTTCTTTTGCCAAGCCTCCCTCTCCTTTTGCCAAGTCTCCCTCTCCTTTTGCCAAGCCTCACTCTGCTTATCCCATTTTTCTTCTAGCTCTCTTGTGAGAGCCTTTTTAATTTCCTCCATGAGATTCATCTGTGCTTAGGAACAGATGATCTCCTCCTTTGGGGATTCACCTGGGGACTGTTTGTTTTTAGTCTCCTCAGGATTTGGAGTCTGCTCTTTATCTGTATAGAAGCTGTCAAGGATTAAAGTCTTTTTTACTTTCTTGCTCATTCTGTCTAATAATCAAAGACAAACTATCAAAGAAACAGAAGAAAAAAAACCCTTGAATGGAGGCTGCTTTCTTTGGGGAAGGGGCTGGGTGGTGTTTCCGAGCTTTTTCTACAGCCTGCGGGGGGGCAGTAGTGAGGCCCTAACAGGACAGCAATGGCTGTGCTGGCGCCTGCGCTCTGAGATCCGAGAGAGTGCTGAGACACTGTGGGGGAGGGGTGGCCAGGTCCCGAGAGACTCCAGCTGTTTGGGGTTGTATTCTTCACCCCCCGTGTTTTTAGCTTCTCTGCTGGGCTGCTGACTTGCTGCCGGAGCAAAGTATCTAATCCTGTAGCAAAGCTCTCCCCTCAGAGACGGCTGCGATCATGCCCCACCCCCTCTCTGCTCTGCTCGGCTCTGAGCCACCTTCCGTGCTCTCGCTGCAGCTGCTGCCCGCAGGCTGCTTCCGATCTAATAACCGTCCCCGCCCTCGCGCAAAAACAGACCTTTCTTGATGAGTCTCAAGGATGGTTTCTCTTGATAAGTAATTGTATGTTTTTTTTCAGTCGAGCATTAATTCAGAGGCATGAAATGAAATGGATAGTGAGAGAAAAACGTGGAGGTTACACAGCAGTGTGCTTCCTCTCCTCCATCTTGGCCCTAAAGTATACATGTTAAATACAATATATGTATACATATCCATACAGTTATTTTGCTGCATAAGAAAAATAGGACTTAAAATAAGGTAAAAATAACCTGAGGAAATCAAGAATGCAAGAGGACAAAAACAGAGTGAGTGGAAATGCTATGTTGTGGTTCGCACTCATTTCCCGTAGTTCTTTCATTGGGTGTAGCTCATTCTCTTCATTATTGAACAAATGAAACTGATTTGGTTCATCTCATTGTTGAAGAGAGCCATGTCCATCAGAACTGATCATCATATACTATTGTTTTTGAAGTGTATAAGGATCTCCTGGTCCTGCTCATTTTACTCAGCATCAGTTCGTGTAAGTCTCTCCAGGCCTCTCTGTATCCATCCTACTGGTCATTTCTTACAGAACAATAACATACTATAACATTCATATACCACAATTTACCCAGCCATTCTCCAATTGATAGGCATTCATTCAGTGCCAAAATATTTGTGGCAGCCCTTTTTGTATTGGCTACAAACTGGAATGTGAATACTGAGTGAAATGAGCAGGACCAGGAGATCATTTTACAGGCAACAACAATATTGTATGAGGATATATTCTGATGGAAGTAGATATCTTCGACAAAGAGAAGATCTAATTCAGTTCCAATTGGTCAATAATGCACAGAATCAGCTACATCTAGAGAAGGAACACTGGGAAATGAGTGTAAAGTGTTTGCATTTTTGTTTTTCTTCTCAGGTTATTTTTACCTTCTGAATCAAATTCTTCCTGAACAAGAAGAGAACTAGTAGGTTCTGCACACATATACTGTATCTAGAATATACTTTAACATGTTTAACATGTATAAGACTGCCTGCCATCTAGGGGAGGGATGGAAGGAGGGAAGGGAAAAGTTGGAACAGAAATGAATGCAAGGGACAATGTTGTAAAAATTACCCATGCATAGTTCTGTCAATAAAAAGCTATAATAAAAAATAAGATCTCTTTTGGATATAAGCCCAGTAATAACACTGCTGGAATAAAGGATAGGTACAGTTTGATAACTTTTTGAGTTTAGTTCCAAACTGCTCTCCAGAATGGTTGGATGCGTTCACAGTTCCACCAACAATGTATCGATGTCCTACTTTTCCAACATCCTTTCCAACATTCAGCATTATTTTTCCCTACATTCCTAGCCAATCTGAGAGGCATGTAGTGGTATCTAAGAGTTGTCTTAATTTGCATTTCTCTGATTAATAATGACTTGGAGCCCCTTTTCATATGGCTAGAAATACTTTCTATTTCTTCATCCAAAAATTTTCTGTTCATATCCTTTGACCATGTATCAATTGGAAAATGGCTTGATTTCTTATAAATTAGGGTCAATTCTCTATATATTTTCGAAATGAGGCCTTTATCAGACCCTCTGTTAAAAATGTTTCCCAGTTTATTGCTTCCCTTCTAATCTTGTCTGCATTAGTTTTGTTTGTGCAAAAGCTTATTTGATATAATCAAAATTATCTATTTTGTGATCAATAATGATCTCTAGTTCTTTGATCACAAATTCCTTCCTCTTCCACAGGTCTGAGAGGTAAATTATCCTGTTTTTCTAATTTATTTATAATCTCATTCTTTATGCCTAGATCATGAACCCATTTTGACCTTTTCTTGGTGTATGGTGTTAAGTTGGGTCAATGTCTAGTTTCTGGCCAATGCTTTCAATGTGGTACAGCAGGGGATCTGAAAGCTCAATGTTGGCATAAACATAGAGTGAGAAGACAAGGTGAGAGAACAAGATCCCAAATCCTATGTTCAAAATGCAACACAGGCTTCCATTGGGCATCAGAATGTAGATTAACTCAGTGAAACGAAAGGCAGGGCCCAGCTTTAGGGCCCCAGGCCAAAAACAGGTGGGGCATCAATGATGGCAGCCAAGGTTACACCCAGAGAGTCTTTAGAAGTTCGGGACTCAGACATGCTCAATCAGCCAAAAAGCAATCTGATGGAAGAAAGAGACTACATGATCAAGCAGCCAAGAAGCAATCTTATGGGAAAAAGGGATTGCAATTAGGGAAAACAGAGTTGTATGTAACTGGGACTACTGAGATATCAAACCTGGAAAGGTGAAATCTATTCTTGTCCAGCCTATGGATCCCTTGCCTCCAGGCACAATAGGCTTGACCATTTCACTGTCTGAGAGTGCTTACAAAATAAGTGTCCATCCATTCAGTGATTTGGGAAACTGGGGAATGTGTAGCTAATATCCCAGTGACTAATACGAGTAGACAATGTGTGACTCATCACTCAGAAAAAGTAGTAGCATCAGGGTTACCGATACAGGCTCCTAATAGGCAATCTGGTGATAGTTGCCCAGATTCTGATTCCCAATAACAGAATCCAGGAATATTCTGGACTGCAGCTGTGACAGCTAACTGACATGCTCACTATCTATGTAAATGGCATACCACAGGAAGAGTTGGTAGACATGGGTGCAGATGGTACAGTCATTAGAAGTGTCAACTGGCCCAGTCACTGGCCAAAGATTAAAACAGACCCTTATATGTCTGGTGTAGGAGCATCTGAAGTTAGTGCTACCCCTTTGAGATGGACATTTGAAGGTTAAACAGGAGTTTTTATTCCTTTTGTAGCTGAAAAAATCCCTATCAGTCTATAGGGAAGAGACATTTTTATAATACTTAGGATTACAAATGAGTACTTTGGGTTTTTAGGAAGGGCTATTGAGAAGGCCTCTCATCTGTTCCTATTCAATGGAAAACTGATACACCAGTGTGGATAGAACAGTGGCCCTTAGGAAATGAAAAAATTCAGGTCTTATTAGATATAGTACAGGGACAACTTGACCAAGGACACTTACAACGTTCTCTAAGTCCGTGGAATTCCCCAGTATTTGTTGTAACAAAGAAATCTGGAAAATGGAGGATATTGACTGATTTAAGAAAGGTAAATGAACAGGAGGAAACTATGGGAATCTTCATCCTGGACTTCTATCTCCTACTCAATTGCCTAGAGAATGGCCTCTTTGGGTTATAGACATTAAGGATTGTTTCTATTCTATCCCTCTGGATAAGGAGGATATGAAAAGATTTGTCTTTTCAGTCCAGCATTAACTTACTGAGCCTTATAAAAGATGAATGGACAATTTTTTCTACAGGGAATGAAAACTAGTCCTACTGTGTGTCAAATGTATGTGGCTGCTGCTCTTACTCCAGTTAGAAAAGCATTTCCAAAAGTAATATTATTACATTACATGGCTGATATATTGGGATGTGCATCTGAGGAGCAAATGTTAGAAGCATGTCTACAAAAGACAATAGAAGACATTCTCTTCTCAGCTTTAAACATCATTTATCGAAGTCTACTGAAAGCTGTGCTGCAGAAGGAGGCCTTTTGTGAATGAGATCCTGAAGTTTTATCTCCAGCAGAATTTCTCCAAGGACACCCAAGTATTAATTCTAGGAGAAGCCCTTCGTACAAGCATGGCCTTTATCCATTTTCTTTCCACTAGAGTAAGGTTTTCTGCTAACCCTCCTCCTCCAGGGAAAAGCACAGGCACAGGGACCTATTTCTAAGACTTTTCAATGAATCCTCAAAGAGAAGGTAAGACATGATCTTTGCTTGAAACCCATCCCCCATAAGTGCCCAGGCATCTGCTGATCAACGTGATTTCTCCCATAGGGAAAAAAATCTCTTCC
Organism: Antechinus flavipes; assembly: GCF_016432865.1. Taxonomy (NCBI): domain Eukaryota; kingdom Metazoa; phylum Chordata; class Mammalia; order Dasyuromorphia; family Dasyuridae; genus Antechinus; species Antechinus flavipes. The sequence goes on along the minus strand of NC_067400.1, from coordinate 630,974,325 downwards.
TACTTTCATCCAATTGACAGTCACAATTTCAGTTATCTACTTGGAGGTTAGAAGCATGGATTTCCCTCAAAGTCAAGGCACAGGGACTATCCATCATGAATCTTTGCAGGTCATGTTCTTCCACAAAAAGTGCCAGCTTTCTAGTTATCTCGTTGCATTCAAACTTGGGCTCCACAACTAAAAAAAATGAACCATCAAACACAAAGGCACAAAAAGGGATACATAGATAATTAAAAGTAAAAGCAATGATATGTTAAGACTTAGGTAGCTCATGCTCTTCTCATTATTAACCTCAATAGAATCAAACTTCATGGATATATTCTTGTAGCAAAAACTGGCATCTATACATTCTCTCTGCAAGGAGAAGAGAGCTACAGAGATGGACACTACAGAGTACTGGCCCTTCAACACAAGGGGTAGCCACAGGGCAAGATAACAGCCCGATTCAATACCAACAGATTTAAGTGATTCTCTATGGGAGAAGAGTTTGTTTCTAACTTGGAAGCAACAGGGTTTGCAATATTTCAGCTGAAAAGGAAATTTCAGAGATTTGTCAGACAGTACCCAAGTTACTCATCTGGGACACTGGTCTGATGCAAATGGTGGGGAAATTTAGATGGTATAAAACAAAAACTCAGAACTCTACAGGGCCTGCAACTAAGTTGCCTCAATCACTTAAGAAGCCAGCATTTAACTCCACCAAAAGCTAAGTGCAAACAAAACTTGAGAGATTCAGAATTCTGGGATGAGTAAGAGATCACATAAAATTCAGGTTGGTGCTGATTGCTTTTACAATGCCTGAAAGCTATTTAGGAACCAAAAACCTAATAAAGTGAACCTGAACTACTCAAAGTTGATGGAGTCACATAGATTAGTGATAACAGGATCCTGGAGCTATGGTCCAAATACTTCTGCAACATTCTCAGGAAACCATGGGTATTACCACTTCACATGTACGATATCGCCTCAGATGACACATCCTGGGATTCAGCAGTAAACCCACTGGGTCTGAATACCAAATAAAACACCAACAAGGGAGAAGGATGCACATATGAAAAAAATCTTTGTAGAAGTTTTTTTTGGTATAGCAAAGAATAGGAAAATAAATAGATGCCCATCAACTGAGGAATGGCTAAAGAAATAGAATTGATGAAATAGATTTGGCAAGATGGGAAAAGAGAACTCCTTGAAAAACAACACTGGTGAAATGGAAAAGAGAAGAACTCCCTATAAAATGCTGATGAGTAATGAGATTAGAGTTCTGATTGACAGCCTTCTCACTTTTATTAACTTATAGAAAGCATTTCTTCAGTATCACTTGTATGATGGCCACTGAGGTCTGAACTCTCACTTCACAGCTATATCCCAATGATTACCTGGAACCAATGGCTCTACCTCTTCAGTGAAGCATCTCTTGTATTCAGTATATTGAAGATAATAATTTCCTGAGGTCATTTTCTTACAATCATTAAGAAGACCATCTGAATCTCTTTCCAATTTCCATACAATTCACAATCACTCTTTAGATATCTATCTACTTTGAGATTAAAATCATGTAATTCCTTCAAACTGAAGTCACAGGGACCACCATCCATGAATCTTTGCAGGTCCTATTCTTCCACAAAAATTCCCAGCTTTTTACTTATCTCATATACTATGAACCCAGTTTCTCCATCTGAAGATGACAAACATATATACACAAAAAAGACATACACACATGTATAAACACAATAGCAATGATACATAAGAGTCACTGCAGCTTGTCACCAAACTAAAGATACAAAACTTGATAGGTGTATTCACTGCAAACAATGACTCTTAATACCCCAAGTCATTTTTCAGGAGATACAGATTGGAGGCAATGAAGTGGGGCAGTAGGTAAGCATCAGCCTGGAAATTGGGAAGAACTGAGTTCAAATCTGGCTCAGACACTTTACACTTCCTAGCTTTGTGACACTGGGAAAGTCAATTAACCCCAATTGCCCAGCAAAGAAAACTAAATAAATAATAATGATAACAATAAAAGGAGATAGATAATATGTGAGATGTGTGTATCAAAGTATTGGACCAACCAGATACATATCCTCCCCCAATGAAATATAAACATTCAGCAAAGACAGGGGCCCAAGGTCAAGATGACTCCCAGATGCCAATAGATTAGAGTCTTGTTTTTGCTATTTTAGAAGGAAAACTGAACCAAAACACAACTGAAAATTGTAGAGCAGATAAGGAGTAGACAGCTTTCAGAGATTTGTTGGATAGTTTCCTATTTATTCACCAGGGAAAAAATAAACATCCAAATTGGTTTGATGAAAACAATGGGGAAATTCAGAAGGTATTAACTGAAAAATGAGAATTCTACAAGATTACAAGTAATTTAGGTCATCCATCTCTAGGAAGGCATTGTTTAACTCTCCCAAAAATATAAGCAAAGGTTACAGACATGTTGGATTTTTGGCCCAGTACATAAAGATAGATAAATTACATTTTTACATTGAGTGTAACAATCCAAAGTTCTTTTATGATGCCCTGAAGACTATTTATGTACCAAAGAGCTAACAATGCTGATGGAGCTACATTGATTAGTGATAATGATATAATGGAAGAGATGGCCTGAACTTTTTCATAAAGTTCTCAACCCACCACCATCAACCACTGTTGAAACTATTAACCATAGATTTTAGGTCATTTTCCATTCCTCTTTAGCCATTCATGAATTGATGGCATCTCCACAGTCTCTAGTTCTTTCTCAGCCAAAAGACAGCTAACAATCTTTCAAAACGAATAAATTGACTTCTTTTTTTTCTAATTATCTTGGCAAACAGACCTTATAGTGGATTTTGGAGTGAAAGAGTATACACAGGTTTATAACTCTTTCGTCATAATTACATATTGTTCTCCAAATTAAATGGATCACTTCATCATTTCAGCAACAAGGTATTGACCTGAATGTAATATTCAAAATGGTGTTTTTGATTTGTATTTCCCTCATCAATAATAAATTAGAATATGTTCTCATATGGCTGGAAAGTTTTAATTTTGTCATCAGAAACTACGTGTTCCTGTCTCTGAGTATTTGAGATATGAGATCTTCATCTGAGAAGTTTTCTCTAGAACAGGGCCCTTTTCTCTTCTCCTTCAATTACCTGACCAGGTTCACAGTTCACTGTGCTAGAGTGAAAACTTTGGAGGCTGAAACCCCAGCCTAACCCAACTGCTCCCAGGCTTGCTCTTGGCTAACGTAGCAGAGACTGCCTATAGTGCCTAGTCATTCATTTGGGTCAGGAGGAGATGAGGTCCTTCCTAAGATCCTGTTAAGGGCTGGACAACTTCTGGAGTTTTGGTCACTTTTGCTGCACAAAATTTATTATGAGAATTTTACTTTATGTTTTAGGGGAGATTCTTAGGGAGCTAAATATTTCCTGTCCTATTGTGTCTAACATTTAGCTAAAATGGAGATGAGAACGAAATGGTTCCACATGGAACACATTGAAAACACTTCTCTCCAGTGTCGCTACTGTGATGTTGAGGCTGACTCTTTGTGTGAAAGGCTTTCCTCATTGAATACTTTCAAAAGGATTCTTTCCAGTGTGAGTTCTCTGGTGTTTTACAAGACTAGCACTGCGTGTAAAAGCCTTTCCACATTGATTACATTCAAAAGGTTTCTCTCCAGTGTGGATTTTCTGATGTCTGTTAAGAACTCCCTTGCATGTGAAAGCCTTTCCACATTGATTACATTTATAAGGTTTTTCTCCTGTGTGTACTCTCTGATGTTCTACAAGAGTGTAATTACATCTGAAAGCCTTTTCACACTGATCACACTTATAAGGCTTTTCTCCCGTATGGATTGTCTGATGTACAGCAAGATTTCCACTGGTTATGAAAGCCTTTCCACATTGATTGCATTTATATGGCTTTTCTCCTGTGTGGATTCTCTGATGTTGTGTAAGACTGTAATTATATATGAAAGCTTTTCCACATTGATTACATTTAAAAGGTTTCTCTCCACTGTGGATTTTCTGATGTTTGCTAAGAGCTCCTTTGCCTGTGAAAACCTTTCCACATTGAACACATTTATAAGGCTTTTCTTCTGTGTAGATTCTGTGATGTTCTGCAAGTACATAATTTCTTCTGAAAGAGTCTCCAAATTTATTACATTCATAAGGTTTCTCTCCCGTGTGGATTTTGCAATGTTTTGTAAGATAGAAATTATATCTGAATGCCTTTCCACACTGATTACATTTATAAGGCTTTTCTCCTGTGTGGATTCCCTGGTGTAAAATAAGATTATCTCTCTTTCTGAAAGGCTTTCCACATTGATTACATTTATAAGGTTTTTCTCCTGTGTGGATTCTCTGATGTTCTGTAAGCCTGCAATTCCGTATAAAAGCCTTTCCACATTGATTACATTTAAAAGGTTTCTCTCCAGTGTGGATTTTCTGATGTCTGCTAAGATCTCCCTTGCATGTGAAAGCTTTTCCACATTGATTACACTGATAAGGTTTTTCTCCGGTGTGGATTTCCTGGTGTAAAGCAAGACTGTCTCTCTTTCTGAAAGCCTCTCCACATTGATTACATTTATAAGGCTTTTCTCCTGTGTGGATTCTCTGATGTTCTACAAGCTTGAAATTCTTTCTAAAAGCCATTCCACATTGATTACATTTAAAAGGTTTCTCTCCAGTATGGATTCTTTGGTGTAAAGCATGACTGGTACTGTACGTGAAAGCCTTTCCACACTGATTACATTTAAAAGGTTTTTCTCCTGTGTGGATTCTCTGATGTTCTACAAGCATGTAATTTCTTATGAAAGCTTTTCCACAATGATTACATTTAAAAGGTTTCTCCCCAGTGTGGATTCTCTGATGTTCTACAAGCATGTAATTTCTTATGAAAGCCTTTCCACATTGATTACATTTAAAAGGCTTTTCTACTGTGTGGATTCTCTGATGTAAAACAAGACTGGCTCTCCTTATGAAAGCCTTTCCACACTGATTACATTTATAAGGTTTCTCTCCAGTGTGGATTCTCTGATGTACACTAAGACTGGAACTCTGTGTGAAAGCTTTTCCACATTGATTACATTTAAAAGGTTTCTTTCCAGTGTGGATTTTCTGATGTACAGCAAGATGTGCACTCTTTATGAAAGCCTTTCCACACTGATTACATTTATAAGGTTTCTCCCCAGTGTGGATTCTCTGATGTTCTACAAGCATGTAATTTCTTATGAAAGCCTTTCCACACTGATTACATTTGAAAGGTTTCTCTCCAGTGTGGATTTTTTGATGCCTGTTAAGATCTCCCTTCCATGTGAAAGCCCTTCCACAATGATTACATTTATAAGGCTTTTCTCCTGTGTGGATTCTCTGATGTACAGCAAGACTGGATCTCTTTATAAAAACCTTTCCACATTGATTACATTCATAAAAATTATCTCCTGTAGGCATTCTCTGATGTTCAGCAACACTGACACTCTGTGTGAAAAACTTTGCAAATTGATTACAATTAAAAGGTTTTTCTCCAGTCTGGATTCTCTGATGCTTAGTAAGAGTGGAACTAGATGCAAAAGTCTTTCCATAGTAATTATTTTCAAAAGGATTCTCACCAGTGTGGATTCCTTCAGGTACAGATAGAAAGAATCGCTGTTTGAAGATCTTCATACCTTCATTATATTTATAAAACTCTCCAGGATGAATCTTCTGAGGTCTATCAAGGTCTGAGTTCCAACTATGGACCTTCCCACACTCACCAAGTAAAGGTTTTTTCCTTCCAGGGTCAATGGAATATTGGTAAGGAAGAGATGAATGATGGGATGACATTGCTTGACATTCACTAGATTCATCCTGTTGCTTTCTTATCTGAATTACCTGCTGAGTAATGAGCTTAGAGGTCTGACTCAAGGCCTTTCCATCTTGACTACCTACACAAACCATTTTTCCATTAGCATTTTTCTGTAGTCTAGTGAGGTCTGAGCTCTTGCTGAAAGCCATTTCCCATTGATTACCTGGATTCATTTGAATTTCAGCAGGCTTTTCCTGGGAATGAAAAAGCTCTTCCAGTTTAGGAAAACATTTCTGATATACACTATCCAGAAGGCAGTTCTTCGCAGAATTCATTTTCTTATACGGATTTAGGAAAGAAGATCGTCCGAATCTCTTTCTAATTTCGTCCAATTCACAGTCAGTGTTTGGATTATCTACTTGGATTTTAGAGGCATGGATTTCCCTCAAAGTCAAGGCACAGGGACCATCCTTCATGAATCTTTGCAGGATACATTCTTCCACCAAAAGTCCCTTCTTTCCAGTCATCTCATTCCTTTCAATGTTGGGCTCTACATCTGAAAAAAAATGAACCTTCAAACACAAAGGGAAAAAAAAGGTATACACAGATAATTAAAAGCAAAAGCAATGACGACTTGAGACTCAGGTAGCTCATGCCCTTCTTCTTACTAAGCTCAATAGAATAAAACTTCACGGATATAGTCTCGTAGTCAAAACTGGCACTTAATTGACTTTTTCTCTATGAGAAGAAGAGACCAACAGGATGTGAAAGTGACTTAGGAGCTGGAAACAGCAGAGTACTGGCTGTTGAATAGAAGGGGCAGCAATAGGCCAAGAAAACAGCCAGATTCAATATCAATAGATTAAACTGATTCTTCATGAGAGAACAGTTTGTTTCTAACTTGGAAGCAGCAAGGTTTGCAACATATCAGCTGAAAATGACTGAGCAGCTTTCAGAGATTTGTCATATGTTGCCCCAGATACTCATCTGGGACAGAACACTTGGAAATATCCAAATTGGTCTGATGCAAATGGTGGGGAAATTCACAACTCAGAACTCTACAGGGTCTGCAAATTAAGTTACTTCAATCATTGAAAAAGCCAGCATTCAACTCCCCCAAAAGCTAGGTGCAAACAAAACTTGAGAGAAATTCAAAATTCTGGGCTGAGTAAGAGGCCACATAAAATTCAGTTTGGTACCGACTGCTTTTACAATGCCTAAAAGCTATTTATGGGCCAAAAACCTAATAAGGTGAAGCTGAATTACTAAGTGCTGATGGAGCCACACTGATCAGTGATACCAACAGGATCCTGGAGAGATGGGCTGAACACTTCTGTAGCACTCTCAGGAGATCATGGGTATTACCACCTCACACCTATCATATCATATCAGATCACAGAAAAAGATAATGAACAAGGTTGGAAGGTATGTTGGAAGGGATGAGGAGAAAGTAGGATGCTAATATGCTGCTAGTGGAGTTGTGACCAGATCCACCCATCCTGGAGAGTAATTTGGCATTAGGCTGAAAGGGATATAAAATTCTGCATATCCTGTGATTCAGCAGTAACCCTACTGGGTCTGAATACCAAAGAAATCATAAATCAGGGAAAAGGACCCACAAGTGCAAAAATATATGTAGAACCTCTTTTTGTGTGGCAAAGAATAGGAAAATAAATAAATGCCCATCAATTTAAAATGGCTAAAGAAACAGAAATGGTCTCAAGAAAACAAATCCTCTTAAAAAAAAAAAAAAACCAATGAACAGAACAATCATTTGACAGATCAATTCACCAAATTCAAAAGGAGATAAAAAATGCTAAGTGAAGGAAGAAATTCACTAAAAGTAGAACAAATAGAAGTGAATGACTCAATGAGACATCAAGAATCAGTCAAACAAAAATCATGTTTTTCCTGACAATGAACACTGATCATCTGAGTCATCTATGGCTCCAGCTGTTGAAATGGAAGTAAATGATTCAATTTAAAAAAGACACAAGAGAAGAACAAAGTGGATGGAGAGTGAACACCCAAAGGACCTAGCACCTAAGGCTGAGATGCACCAGAGTATGCATCCATTCTCTCCTGCTTATGGTATATTTGGCCTGACAACTAAAACCAAGAAAAGATAGGAAATGGTCCTTACCCAGGGACAGCAGATTCTGGACATTCTCCAGCATGACCTCCTTGTACAGCTCCTTCTGAGTAGGATCCAAGAGCCCCCACTCCTCCTCAGTGAAGTCCACCATCACATCCTTGAAGGTCACCAACTCCTAAACCATCAAAAGGCACAAGATTTTGAGCTGAGATTCTAAAATATGTCTAGTCCAACCTTCCTCAACCAAGAGGAGAAAACTGAACCAAAGTTGGGATTTCTCTTAAAAAAAAAAAAAACACACATATTACCTTTATTTCTGTCACAACCAACACTTTACAACCAGGCATTAAGGGCCCAATGGATACTGAGAAAAGCCTTTTCTGTTTGAAATAAAAATCATAATGGAATACTAAAAGACTGTAAAGGTTTCTTAATGTACAATGTCTGTCCTGATGAAAGGAGGGAAAATGTTGGTGACATATCAGTGAGGTAAGAGAATGTGTGTAAGAGAGACAAGCGGAAGGGAAATTCTTCCCAATCAGAAGTGTCATAAAAGGACATGTCAAGAAAATTCTAAGAAGAGTTTGGGAGAAGTTGACAAGGACTTTATATTCTATATCAACAAAATCTCAAAAGGAATCACTGGGAAAAGAAAAAACAGCAAAAAAAAAATTGGTAAATTTCCTGAAAATCTGAAATACTCTTAACTAGATGAAAGCAAGAGAAGTACCCTAGAAATATATTACTCCCAGTATTTCCACGATGTAGTATGAGACTGCTTACAGCCAAGTGAAGCAGCATTTTCTACTCTTACCCTGAAAGCTTAGATGACATTGGGCAAGATGGGTCATGGTCAAAAACATCTGCTCTCTGTATTTTATGATTGCCTTCACTTGTTTGTGGCATGGATTCAATCACTTCAATATTGAATTATTGAAAAAGAAGAGTAACTCTTGTGCGGAAAGGAGAATTTCCTTCCTGACCTAAAATATCATATTATATTACTTGGGATTGCAGATGGAGCAAATGCATAAGAATGACAATTATAGATTTTTTCTGAAAAAGAAGGTTTCAACATAATGTAAGAATTCCAGAATATTGGGGATCAGGAATCAAGAAGAGTGAAAAGGCAGATGATAGCTATCATGCAAGAGAGTGTCCACATCTGCAAATTCTTGGACATGCTGGAAGGCATTATCTATTTTCAAACCTATTCAAATAGGAAATGTGCTTGAGAAATGCACTTGGAAGTGATGCTTTTTCATTCTAAACTGGAACTGGAACTTTTTAAGTTCCAGCAGAAGACAGGATTGGCTTTCTCAGAAGTTCTCTTTGTTGGGAGCAATTCTCTTCCTTCCAAATAAAAATCCCTTTTTTTCTCATTTTGATTTTCTTGAAAACATCTGACTCATCTACTTCTCGTGTATATTTCATTTTTAGCTTAATTTCTGTCTAGTATTATATTTGTGAGCAATTGAATAGAATGTCACTTGAGTTGAGACTTAACTGAGTAACTTCCATGCCAGGTGGAATTGGAGAATTTTCCTAAACCGCTTCATTACATTCTATAGACACTGAGTCAAGGCTCTGAAGATTTTTTAAGACCTGACATAGAAACATGGCAGTTATCTGCTAAAGGTCAAAGAGTTTCCTACAAAAAAAAAAAAAAAAATTTGATAGTCGCCTTAGTTCATTGCCAAACAGAAAGCTGTTAGTATTACTATTAGTTTCAAAGCTAAATAGACCTAATTGCATGAATAAATAAGTAAATATTTTAAAATAAATATAGTAGTATAATTCTTCATTTTTCAATGTCTTCATTCCAAGAGGGTTTGCTTTCTTAAGGACAGCACTGGAACAGGTTTAAGGAATTATTTAATTTTTAATTAATATTTAAATGACCATTTAGCAGAAAACAACCATTAGAATCATAATCCTATAAATTCCTTAAACTTGTCAGCAATCAAAGCAAATTCATTCAGATGAAAGCAGTCCTGGATATGGTAACATTGAAAACCATTTAACCACTTAGCAACCACTAGAGTGACTGCACTCAGATTACAGAACAGTCATTCTGATCCAAACCATAGTGCCTTAATGCCCAATTTTTAGAGTATTTTTCATTAAGGATCTACATATAGAAGATCAAACATCCCAGCATCCGAAGGGGAGAACACATGGGACTTTCAATGAAACCTTATTATCTAGTTTAGGAGAAAGTCAGTTCCATAAAACTAGATTTACCCTGAGGGATGGTATGTCTTCCAGAATCTCAATTTTCCCAAGAGCCCTTTCTATTAGTAAACAATAGTCTTCTGTCAAAGTTTGATCTTGGCCATGAGAATGAGAGGAGAGAGAGGAGGAGCCTGTGGCCTTAGGACCTAGAGAAAACTGGGCTTTGCTCACAGACGTCACAAGAGTCTTTTCTGGTTTCCACAGGGTCCGTCTCTTTGAGCAAACTTTACCTGGGGCTTCTCTTCCCCGCAGAAGCCCTGAGGAGAACAAGCTCTCCTTTTCCTTGACATAACTGTCTCCTAGAAAGGCAGGGCTGTGCTTGCACTCCCCAGGTAGGTCTGAGCCCACAGGTCAGAGAGGTCAGGGGCCGACCTGTGCTCTCCCTGACTCCCCCTCATAGACCCAGACGTGGCCTCGGGGCCCCCTTCATGCCATGACTCCCGCTTCCCTCCGCTCTCAGCCCAGCCAGAGGCCCTCCTGACTGGGGAGACTTCTCAATGGCCCCCAACCCTCACCATCCTCCCTGGTGCTGCTGTAGGGCCATCTTTAGGTCACCCCCTCCCCATCTGCTTCCTCGTTGAACTCTGGGAAAGACAAACACACCACGTCCGGTCCAAGGAGAGTCATGTGGCTAAGGAGGAGAGACTGTGTCTGTGCCTCTGTTGAAGTAGGACACACACATGTCCCTCAGCCACCCATGGAAAACGTCCCGCTCCCGAGGGGAGAAATCAAGCCCAGTTTAGTCTCTGCTGGACCCTGCGCTCCCTTACTCCGGGCCTTCTCAGCAAGGACCCTGAAGATTCTCACAAGGGGATCAAAGAAGATGCTATTTCCATGGCTCCCGACTCATGGCTGATGCCACAGAACCAGCCCCAAAGCCGGGCCAGGCTTCTCCCACCTTCTTCCCCTCCTCCTCCTGCTCCCAGAGACACCCTCCATCCCATCACTCCAGCATCCAGGGATTTCTCTCATCCTGGAAACGTCCTCCCTCCTCCCCGGCCCTCCCGGCCTCCTTCCCATCTCACCTTCTGAAAAAAAGAGACTTTCCTGGTCCCCAAGTGGAAGAGCCTTCCCTCCGAGAGCGCCTCCCACCTACACTGTCCAGAGCTGGTGTGGACACAGCTCCCCACTAGGTTGGCAAAGTGCTTGGCACCCAGCACCCGTTCTCAATGCTCCCTGACGGGTCGGGAGAACTGGTAGGGAGGGACTCCCCGAGGGGGCAGGGGATGGGCAGTGCCAGGGGGGTGACTCCTGGCGTGACAGAGAGGCCTCTCTGTGACAGGAGGAAGCTTCCTGGGCGCTTGCACCCCCACCCCGGTGACGCTGCTTAGCTCTGGGGAAGGTCGGCACTCACCTGGCACAAGGGTCTCTGGCTGCCAAGCGCCATCTGCTGGTTCCGGGCTTGGGTCCTCAGCCTGGGGGGCGGGGGAGGGAGAGGGACCTGAGAGAGGGAGGCCGGGGTCTGAGCCTTCCCTTCCCAGGCTGGTGCTGACCCGCCCACAGTGAGGGAGAGAGAGCTCTGAGGGCAGGGAGGTGGGGGGCGGCTGCTCCCCGGGAGGAGGCAGAAAAACCTCAGAGAGAAGGAGGCAGATAAATCAGGGCTCAAAGAAGGAGACAGAGCTCTCACCTGTGGGGGCAGGGAGACCCTCCCAGGACCCCCCACGGGACATTAAGGTTTCCTACACTCTGGGGAGAGGAACGTGCAGAGAGCGTGAGCCCAACGGGGTCAAGGTCACAGCCTTCACCGGAATCCCCGGCAGTCTCGTATGACCTTGGCCAAGACTTTCATCCCCGCCTGCCTCGGTTTCCCCAAGTGTAACAGGGGCCCCCTCCTCCCAACGGCTCCAGAACTGCTGGGAGAGGTCCCAAGACCACCAGGAGGGATGAGGGTCAAAGGGCAGAGCTGGATGGGAGGCCCAGACCCTGAACAACCCCTCCCCCTTCCAGTCCTGCCTGGGAACCTCCTCCACCAGTCCTACCGTCCTCCAGGCAAAGGGGAGGACTGGGCACAGGTCACACTGAGAGCTGCCTGTAGAGGGCGCTCCTGCATTAAGGACCTGTATTTAGTGGTTTGCAGAAGGGATCTCATTGGGAGGGAGAGGGGGAGGGGCAACTCTCACCCCCTTTTGACACTAGGGGAAACTGAGGTAACCGCGGATCAAGTTTCAGGATCCTCGCCCCCTCCAAGTGTACAAAGGGCCAAGGCCGGCCGGGCTCAGTGGGTGAGGGGTCAGTTGGGCTCCCCAAGAGACACTCAGCAGCCCCCCAAGCTGCAGAGATGGACAAGACCAGACCCTCCCCCATCTCAGCCCACACAGGTGAAATCACTCAGGGGGAAGCCCCGCCCTTCCCAGGTGCAGCCACACCCACGTGCACTCAGGCACCCCTCCCCCACGCGCACACGCAGTTCAGTTACACGCCCCACTCACAGCTACGGCACTTTTGCACCCCTCTCCCGCACGCGCACCCCCACACTCGGAGCCCGCACACGCGCAACAGCTTTGCAAACTCGGCCACAAGAACCGCCCGGAACTGGCGCCGAAGGGGAGGAGCCTCCAGAAGGAAAAGGGAAGTCCCAGGCGGCGCCTGCGCACAGAAGCCCCTCCCCTGTTCCTTCTCCCAGCGCTGGAGGGAAAATAGAAATAAACGCCTGACCCAGGAAGCAGCTCCTGCGCCCCAGGGCGTCTGTTCGCGAACCTTTGCGGATGAGCTGGGGGTGAAATGTGGGCTCCGTACAAGGGAGAGACCCGGATGTGCTCGGAAATTCCTGTTGGAAAAGTGGACGTGGAAGTTCTGTGTTCGATCATTTGCATAATTACAGATGAGGGCTCGGGCCCCCCCTTCTCCCGGGAGGGGCCACGGGACCTGCGCCCTTCCCCCATCCCCCCCTTCAGTGAGGGGGCACAGGGAGAGACCCCGCCCATGCTCAGCCCTCTCAGGCCCCGCCGCGGGTTTGATGCCGTTTCTGTTCCTTTGGACATTTCCCCCGGGACAGCCGCTCATCCCTCCGTCCGTGGGGGGGAGTGAGCCTCCCTCCAAGCTGCCCCCCCTGAAACACGGGTCTCTGGCCCCCCTTGAAGCGCCTCCTTCAGCCCCGTGGAGAAGGGGGTAAAACCCCCACGGTTGTTTTTACTTTTCACGTCCGCACCGGCGCTTTTAGAGCAAAGTCCTTTCCTCAGCGCGGAAGATCCGGGGCTAAGAGGCTGTATCGGCCCCTCCCGCTTGGGGGAGCCAGGAGCTCCGGGGAGGGGGGGGGGAGGTTTCTGGCTAACTGCGAATCTCCCGCAAATGCTTCTTTCAAAGCCCGTCCGGCAAATCCCGGCCTTGGCGCGTCCGGCGGGTGGTGGGACCGGTGGCATCTGTAGCAGGGACGTCCTTGTGCCTCCGCCCAGCGCCGGGGCAGGGCCCGCCCGTGCCCAAGCTCCTCGGGGGGAAAGGAAAGCGGGCCCTGAGATCGAAGAAATCCTACCCAAAGCACAGCTCATGGAGGAAGAGACCATCTCTGTGACATCTGAGGAAATGTAACCCCCCAGTCACGGAGTCTGTCACACTCTCCAGTGGATAAATAAACCACTGTTTACCCTCTGGCTGGACCTTGTGCTCCCTTACTCTGATTATCCCTAATAAGGGCCTTAGTGACAAACTGAGGCAATTGGGGTTAGGCGACTTGCCCAGGGTCACAAAGCCAGGAAGTATTAAGTGTCTGAAATTTGAACCCAGGCCCTGCAGCATGGCAAAGGAGAGGGACACAGTGAAGTCTGGGAGCAGCCATGTGCTCTCAGGGGGCAGGAAATGGGCAGCGTCAGGAGATCCCTGGACTGCTCCCAGCCCTGCCAAGGCTCCCTCCCCCCCATCCTGTCCCTGAGACTCCCCTCCCCCACCTCTGCACCTCTCTCCCATCCTCCATTTCCCTTCTCAGCAGAATCCCCTGAACTCCCAGCTCTCCCTCCCACCCCCACCCCCTCCTACATCCTCACACATCCTCCCTCCTCCATCTCTCCACCTTCCCCAACCCTTCCCTTCCCCCCTCAGGCCCCACCTTCTCTGCAGCCCGGGCTCCAGACTTCCGTCCCCCTCCTTACTCAGAGATGCCAGGTGGGGGAGGGGAGCTCTGAGTGATGGGGTGAGGGACAGGTATGATCTGAGTCCTTTTGGGAAGGCTGAAATCCTGGGATGGGGAGGGGTCGTTCCCAAGGGAGGGAGTGGGCGGGGCTGCTGGGATAGGAGGACCCGCCCATAGCCCCTTGGCCAAAAACAGAATCACTGGGAGCTGAGCTCTCTCCACCTCCATCTCTCTGACCTGAGATCTCTCTGCCTCCTGTCTCAGATCTCTCCGCCTCCTCTCTCTGAGATCTCTCTCTCTCTCCTTCTCTCTGAGATCTCTCTGCCTCCTTCTCTCTGAGATCTCTCTCCCTCCTTCTCTCTGAGATCTCTCTGCCTCCTGTCTCAGATCTCTCCGCCTCCTTCTCTCTGAGATCTCTCTGCCTCCTTCTCTCTGAGATCTCTCTCCCTCCTTCTCTCTGAGATCTCTCTGCCTCCTGTCTCAGATCTCTCCGCCTCCTTCTCTCTGAGATCTCTCTGCCTCCTTCTCTCTGAGATCTCTCTGCCTCCTTCTCTCTGAGATCTCTCTCCCTCCTTCTCTCTGAGATCTCTCTGCCTCCTGTCTCAGATCTCTCCGCCTCCTTCTCTCTGAGATCTCTCTGCCTCCTTCTCTCTGAGATCTCTCCGCCTCCTTCTCTCTGACCTGAGATCTCTCTGCCTCCTTCTCGCTGAGATCTCTCTGCCTCCTGTCTCAGATCTCTCCGCCTCCTTCTCTCTGAGATCTCTCTGCCTCCTTCTCTCTGAGATCTCTCTCTCCTTCTCTCTGAGATCTCTCCGCCTCCTTCTCTCTGAGCTCTCTCTCTCTCTCTCCTTCTCTCTGAGATCTCTCCGCCTCCTTCTCTCTGACCCGAGATCTCTCTCCCTCCTCTCTGAGATCTCTCTGCTTCCTTTCTCACACTTGAATCTCTGCCTTTTTGGAGCCGTCCCTGCTCTGCAGGCCCAGGTAGGTCTGACCCAGGGCCCCGCTCCCGCTAGCTGCCCTTCCCATTGGGCTCGCCTCCCCCTCCGACCTCAGGAGTCACAGCCGCCGGGCCGCCCACCTTCCCCATAGGGATCCCTGGGACCCCTGCCCCGGGGGGCAGTAAGTCCTCAGCCCAAATGCTCCCGCTTCGGAGTCGGCCCCGTCTCTGCGCTCCGGCCCCTCCTCAGAGACCTCCCTGGCCCAGCCTGGTTCTCAGGAGGTTCTCGGGCCTTTGCTGACTGAGAGCTGGTCAGCGCCCATGTCCAGGACCAGCCTTGGCTCCCCGGAGATCGCTCCCGGCCTCCCCCGGAGCGTTAGAATGGGGTCTGGGCCGGAGAGCTGGATCGGCCGATCCCCCAGTCCCGCTTCTTCACTGGATTCTCCCAGAATTCCGTCCCCTTGTACTGCCGGGAAACTGAGGCCAGATGGAGCTGAGAGAGTCTGTGGTGTTTGGATTTCGGAGAGGGAGAGATTGTGCCGGGGGCGCCCCCGGGGCGGCCCAAGCCTCCGGCCAACAACGAGCCTCCGCAGGGACGGATGTACTCTCATGCTACACAGATAGACTGAGGCGGGGGCAGAATCCGAGCCCTGAGCGTGGGAACAGACTGTCGGCTTCTGACAGAGTCGGGGCCGCACGGGCCGTTCTGGGAAGTCAGGTAAAGAATGACAGGAGGGGTAGGACGCTCAGTTCTTGAGCCAGGAGGATTCGGAGCTGAACTGCCCCTTATCTTGAGTCTCACACTGACTGTAGAGCGAGCGGCCCTCAGTCTTAACTAAGTGGCCGGGGAGGGGAGGTTGCGACTAAGGGGACTGAGGCAGGGCAATCGGGGAAACTGAGGCAGAGCAAGTGGAGAAAATGAGGCAGGACAATAAAGGAAACGGGCACAGCGCCCTCAGTGACAGCCTTCAATTTCTTTCCATAGAATCTTTGCCCCTTGACCAGGAGATGGGTTCAAGCCGCACATTCTTTGGAGGCTCCGCCAATCGGGGCTGGGACTTTGGGGATCCAGCTCCTCAGCCCCCGCACTAGCAGGTGGTGAGAGAGCTCAGGGACAAGGGTCATGGAGGCTGCTCCTGGTCTTGTCCCACCTTGGAGCCGAAAGCCTTGGGGGGAGGGCATGAGATCAAAGGGGAGGAGGCAGGGAGGGAGGCAGGTCCTGTTCCTGCTCTGACCCAGCTCCCTTCCAGGCCCGACCCTCCCTGCTCTCTCCTGGGATGGAGTCTCTCCTCTGAGGGAGGGGCAGGGCCACTGACTGACCCTGCCCTGAAAACTCTCTCTCTGAGCAGATCCTGAGAAGGGAAGCCTCAGACCCTGGCCTCCCTCTCTGGGGCCCCTCTCCCTCCCCCGCCCGGCCGGCAGAGCGCCCAAGCCCAGAACCAGAGACATGGTCCCCGGCAGCTGGAGCCCCTCATACCAGGTGAGTGCAGCCCCTGCCCAGGGGGAGCCCAAGGGAGCCCAGGGAGCTTCCTCTTGTCAGAGGCAGGGGGCCCCGGCACAGCTGGCAGCAGGGCAGGAATCACACCCCCCCCCCCCCCGGCGCTGCCCATTTCCTGCCCCCTCAGGCGGCTCCCAGGGCTCTGAGTCCCTCTGCTTTGCCAGGTCTCGGGTCCCATCAATGAGCACTGAGAATGTGGTTCCCGGGTGCCGAGCACTGTGCCCACCCCCGGATTGGGAGGGGGAGACATCAAAAGGACCAAAAACAGCATTGGGAGATGGAGAGATTTGGTGCCATTGAGAAGTCTCCCCAGTCAGGAGAGCAGGGCCTGTGGGGGGACTGAGAGCTGAGAGAAGCAGGAGTTATGGCATGGAGGGGGCCCCTAAGACCACTCCTGGTTCTATGAGGGGGAGTCAGGGAGAGCACAGGTCGGCCCCCGACCTCTGATCTCCCGGCTCCCACCTACCTGGGCAGGGCAAGCACAGCCCACATTTCTAGGAGACAGTTATCTGAAGGAAAAGGGGGCGCTTCTTCCCCTCAGAGC
The DNA here is from genome assembly GCF_016432865.1 of Antechinus flavipes. Lineage (NCBI taxonomy): Eukaryota > Metazoa > Chordata > Mammalia > Dasyuromorphia > Dasyuridae > Antechinus > Antechinus flavipes. The sequence continues at coordinate 630,957,175 of NC_067400.1, read as the reverse complement.
TTCTGCCAGAAAGAGAAGTCCCAGGCAGTTTGCCCAGAAAAGTGGGACATGAGGAAAGAGCAGAGGCTCTTGTGACTTCTGTGAGCAAAGACCTTCCTGAGAGGGTCCAGGAGACCCGTTTTGCCTCAGTCCTGAGCCCCCAGGCTCCTCCTCTTTCTCCACTCATACTCATGGCCAAGGTCAGAGTTTGACAATAGACTCTTTTCTACTAGTAGAAATGGCTCTTGGGGAAATTGAGATTCTGGAAGACAAGTCATCCCCCTCTTTCGATCTAGTTTTATGGAACGGAGTTTGTCCTAAACTAAATCATAAGGTTTCATTGAAAGTCCCAAGTGTTCTCTAGGGATACTGTGATGTTTGACTTTCTATAGGGAGATCATCCCTTAATGGAAAATGCTCTAAAAATTGAGTATTAAGGCAACATGTTTTGGATCAGAATGACTGTTCTGTTTTCTGAGTGTAATCAATCTACAGTGTCATGTTGCTAAGTGCTTAAATGATTTTCTTTCCTACAATATCCAGGACTGCTTTCATCTGAATGAATTTTATTTGATTGTGAATAAGTTTATGGAACTTAGAGTATTATGATTCTAATGATTCTTTTCTGCTAGATGGCAGCTGCCTTGGCACAAACTTCAGAGCCTTGACGCAGTGTCTGTAGAATGTAATGAAGTGGCTTAGGAAAATTCTCCAATTCCACCTGGCATGGAAGCTACTCAGCTGAGTTAATTAAGGGTCAACTCAAGTGAAGCTTTATTCAGTTGCTCACAAATTTAATACTAGACAGAAAGGAAGCTAAAAGTGAAATTACACACAAGAAGTAGATGAGTCACATGTTTTTAAGAAAATCAAAATAGCAAAAAAAAAAAAAAAAAAAGTGAGAGATTTTTATATGCAAGGAAGAGAATTTCTCCTAATAAAAACTTCTGAAAAAAATCAATCCTATCATTCTGCTGGAATTTAAAAGGAAATGAAATGGAAAAGCATCACCTGCCAAGTGCATTTCCCAAGCACAGTTCCTATATGCAGCACGGTAGAAAATTGGAGATTCCTTCTAGCACATCAAAGTGTTTGCAGATGTGGAGACTCTCTTGTCTGATAGCTATCAATCTGGCTTTTTACTCATTCTCTTGATTTCTGATCCCCATTATTCTAGTGTTTTTACATGATGTTGAAATCATTTCTTTTGCAGAAGTAAACTATATATGTCTTTCTTATGCATTTGCTCATTCTCCAACCCCAGCTGATAAAATAATACATTTTAAGAAAGGAAAGAAACTCTCCTTTCCCCATGGAGATGCTCTTCTTTTTCACTAATTCAGTTTTGAAGTGAATGAATCCATTCCATTAACAAGTCAAGCCACGTGTAAAACAAAGACTGCAGATGTTTTGTCCATGACTCCCCCTGCCCAGTATCATATCAGCCCCTCAGTGTAAGAATAGAGAATGCTTGACATGGCTGGAAGCAGTCTCATACTACACTGTCATAGACATATTGGGAGTAATATGTCTCTAAGAATCTTTTCTTGCTTTTATTGGGTTAGGAATATTTCGTGCTTTTAGGAAATTTACAAAAATCTTTTTTTCTTCTTTGCTCAGTGATGAATGTTCAGGTTCTGTTGACCCAAGTCCTTGTCAACTTCTCCCAAACTCTTCATGGAATTTCCTTAACATGTCACTTATGACACTTCTGATGGGGAAGAATTTCCCCTCCTTTTCTCTCTCTTAACACACATTCTCTTACTTCACTGATACTTCATCAACAATTTCCCTCCTTTCATCAAGACAAGCATTGTACGGTAAGAAATCTTTTAGTATTCCAAGGTGAGTCTTCAAACAGAAAAGGCATTTCTCAGTATCCCATTGGACTCTGAATGCCTGGTTGCAAAGTATTGGCTGTGACAGGCAAAAAAATCATGTGAATTTTTGTAGACAAATCCCATTTCTGGGATTGATGAAGGTTGGAATAGATAAATTCTGGCGTTTCAGCTCAAACTCTTTGTGTTTTTTAACGGTTTAGGAGTTGGTAACGTTCAAGGATGTGATGGTGGACTTCACTGAGGAGGAGTGGGGGCTCTTGGATCCTTCTCAGAAAGAGCTGTAGAAGGAGGTCACGCTGGAGAATGTCCAGAATCTACTATCCCTAGGTAAGGACAATTTCCAGTCTTTTCGTGGTTTTAGTTGTCAGGCTAAATAGAGCATAATCAGGAGAGAATGGATGCATACTGTGGTGCATGGCAGCCTTAGATACTAGGTCCTCTAACTCTCTATCCACGTTGTTCTTTCCTTGTAGCCTGTTTAAAATGAATCATTTACTTCCAGTTCAACAGGTGGAGCCATAGATGATCAGGGGTCATTGCCAGGAAACCATGATTTCTGTTTGACTGATTCTTTTTTTTTTTTTTTTAATTTTATTTTTTTATTATAGCTTTTTATATACAAAACATATGCATGGGTAATTTTTCAACATTGATCCTTACAAAACCTTCTGTTCCAACTTTTTCCCTCCTTCCCCCCACTCTCTCCCCTAGATGGCAGGTAGTCCCATACATGTTAAATATGTTAAAGTATTTGTTAAGTGCAATATACGTATCCATATTTATATAGTTATCTTGTTGCACAGGAAACATCAGATTTAGAAAGACAGTAAAAATAACCTGAAAAGGAAAAAAAATGCAATGAAACAGTAATAAAAGAGTGGAAATGCTATGTTGTGGTCTGAAATCATTTCCCAGCGTTCTTTCTCTAGGTGTACCTGCTTCTGTTCATTACAGATCAATTGCAACTGATTTGGATCCTCTCATTGTTGATGAGAGCCACATCCATCAGAATTGATCATCATGTAGTATTGTTGTTGAAGTCTATAATGATCTCCTGGTTCTGCTCATTTCACTCAGCTTCAGTTGATATATGTATCTCTAAGTCTCTCTGTATTCATCCTGCTGGTCATTCCTTACAGAACAATAATATTCCATAACATTCATATACTACAATTTATTCAACCATTCTCCAATTGATGGGCATCCATTCAGTTTCCAGTTTCTGGCCACTACAAAAAGGGCTGCCACAAACATTTTTGCACATACAGGTCCCTTTCCCTTCTTTAAAATCTCTTTCAGATATAAGGCCAATAGAAACACTGCTGGATCAAAGAGTGTGCTCAGTTTAATAATTTTTGGGTATAGTTCCAAATTGCTCTCCAGAATGGTTGGATCTATTCACAACTCTACCAACAATGCATCAGTGGCCAAGTTTTCCCACATCCCCTCCCACATTCATCATTATCTTTTCCTGTCATCTTAGCCAATCTAACAGGTGTGTAGTGGTATCACAGAGTTGTCTTAGATTAATAATTACTTGGAGAACCTTTTCATATGAATAGAAATAATTTTAATTTCTTCATCTGAAAATTGTCTGTTCATATCCTTTGACCATTTATCAATTGGAGAATGGCTTGGTTTCTTATAAATTAGAGTCAATTCTCTTTATATTTTGGAAGTTAGCATTTCATCAGAACCTTTAGGTGTAAAAATGTTTTCCCAGTTTATTCCTTCCCTTCTAATCCTGTCCGCATTCATTTTATTTGTACAAAAGCTTTTTAACTTAATATAATCGAAATTTTCTATTTTGTGATCAGTAATGACCTCTAGTTCTTTGGTCACAAATTCCTTTCTCCTCCACAGATCTGAGAGGTAAATGATCCTATGTTCTACTAATTTATTTATAATCTCATTCTTTATGCCTAGATTATAAACCCATTTTGAATTTTCTTGGTGTACGGTGTTAAGTATGGGCCAATATCTACTTTCTGCCATACTAATTCCCAATTTTTTCTAACAATGAATCCTTATCCTAAAGGCTGGGGCCTTTGGGTTTCTGTTTGACTGATTCTTGATGTCTCATTGAGTCATCCACTTCCATTTGTTCAAGTCTACTTTTTAGTGAATTTCTTTCTTCAGTTAGCTTTTTTATTTCCTTTTGGCTAATTGAACTTTTAAATGACTTGTTCTGTTCATTGGATTTTTTTTTTCCCATTTCACCAATTCCACTTCTTACAGGGTCCTCAAACTACAGCTCGTAGGCCAGATGCGGCAGCTGAGGACAATTATCCACCTCACCCAGGGCTATGAAGTTTCTTTATTTAAAGAGCCACAAAACAAAGTTTTTGTTTTTACTATAGTGTGGCCCTCCAACAGTCTGAGGGATAGTGAACTGGCCTCCTTTTTTAAAAGTTTGAGGATCCCCATCTTAGGGGCTTCTTCTCTTTTCCATTTCACTAATTCTGCTTTTCAGGAAATTGTTTTCTTTTTCCATTTTGCCAAATCTGTTTTGACAAGAGTTTTTCTCTTTAGACAATTTCTGTGTTTCTTTGGTCATTCCTCTATTGATGAGCATCAATTCATTTTCCTATTCTTTCACATACAAAAAGAGGTTCTATAGTTATTTTTGCACTTATGGATCTTTTTCCCTCGTTTTTGATATCTTTGTTATTTAGGTCTGAATAACAGTCTGAGGGATAGTGAACTGGCCCCCTTTTTTAAAAGTTTGAGGATCCCCATCTTAGGGGCTTCTTCTCTTTTCCATTTCACTAATTCTGCTTTTCAGGAAATTGTTTTCTTTTTCCATTTTGCCAAATCTGTTTTGACAAGAGTTTTTCTCTTTAGACAATTTCTGTGTTTCTTTGGTCATTCCTCTATTGATGAGCATCAATTCATTTTCCTACTCTTTCACACACAAAAAGAGGTTCTATAGTTATTTTTGCACTTATGGATCTTTTTCCCTCGTTTTTGATATCTTTGTTATTCAGACCTAATGAGGTTACTTCTGAATCATGGGATATGCAGAGTTTTATATCCCTTTGGACCGAATCTCAAATTGCTCTCCAAAATTATTGCATCTGGTCACAATTCCCCCAACAGTGAATTAGCGTCCCAAGTGCCCTCATCCATTCCCACATTCCTTATTATCTTTTCCTGACTTCCTAGGTGATATGATAGGTGTGAGGTGGTAATACCCATGGTCTCCTGAGAGTGCTACAGAAGTGTTCTGCCCATCTCTCCAGGATCCTGTTGATGTCACTGATCAGTGTCGCTCCATCAACACTGAGTAGTTCAGCTTCACCTGATTAAGCATTTGGCCCATAAATACCTTTCAGGCATTGTAAATGCAGTCCACAAAAAACATACCATCTGAATTTCCCCACCATTTGTATCACACTAGTTTGGATATTTCCAGATGTTCTGTCCCAGATGAGTAACTGAGATACTGTCTGATAAATCTCTGAGAGCTGCCCAGTCGTTTTCTGCTTAAATGTTGCTAACCTTGCTGCTTCCAAGTTAGAAACAAACTGTTCTCCCATGAAGAATCACTTTAGTCTGTTGATACTGAATCTGGCTGTTATCTTGGTCTATTGCTGCCCTTTCTTTTCAAGAGCCAGTACTCTGCAGTGTCCATCTCCTAGGTTACTTTCACATCCTGTAGGTCTCTTCTCCTTACAGAGAGCAAGTCTATTAAATGCCAGTTTTTGCTACAAGACTATATCGATGAAATATTACTCTTTTGAGGTTAGTAAAGAGAAGGGCATGAGCTACCTAAGTCTTAAGTCATCATTGCTTTTGCTTTTAATTATGTGTATAACTTTGTGCCTCTGAGTTTGATGGTTCGTTTTTTTTAGATGTGGAGCCCAACATTGAAAGGAATGAGATGACTAGAAAGCTGGGACTTTTTGTGGAAGAATTTGACCTGCAAGGATTCATGAAGGATGGTCCCTGTGCCTTGACTTTGAGGGAAATAGATGTCTCTGACATCCAAGTAGATAACTCAAAGTCTGACTGTGAATTGGATGAAAGTAGAAAGAGATTCAGGCAATCTTCTTTCCTAAATCAGTATAGGAAAATAAATTCCGGGAAGAACTGGCTTCTGGATAGTGAGTATCAGAAATGTTTTCCTGAACAGGTAGAGCTTTTTCATTCTCAGAAGAAACCTGCTGAAATACAAATAAATCCAGATAATCAATGGAAAATGGCCTTCAGCAGGAGTTCAGAACTCACTAGACATCAGAAAAATGATAATGGGGAAATGTTTTGTATGGATAGTCAAGGTGGAAAGACCTTGAGTCAGACCTCTCAGCTCATTACTCAGCAGGCAATTCACATAAGAAAGCAACCTGATGAATATAATGAATGTCAAGCAATGTCCGACCATCATTCATCTCTTCGTTACCAATCTAGAGTTGATTCTAGAATCAAAAAACCTTCATTTGGTGAGTGTGGTGGGAAGGCCTATAGTTGGAACTCAGACCTTGAGAGATGTCAGAAGATTCATCCTGGAGAGTTTTATAATAATGAAGGTGGGAAGATCTTCACACAACAATTCTTTCCAGCTACACCTAAGGAAATCCACACTAGTGAGAACCCTTTTCAATGTAATCACTATGGAAAGCCTTTTGCATCTAGTTCTACTCTTAGTAAGCATCAGAGGATCCACACTGGAGAGAAATCTTATAAATGTAATCAGTGTGGAAAAGCTTTCATAAGGAGAGACAGTCTTGCTTTACATCAGAGAATCCACACTGGACAGAAACCTTATAAATGTAATCAGTGTGGAAAGGCTTTCAGATATAATTATAAGCTTGCAGAACATCAGAGAGTCCACACAGGAGAAAAGCATTATAAATGTAATCAATGTGGAAAGGCTTTCATGGCGAGAGACGGTCTTGCTTTACATCAGAGAATCCATACAGGACAGAAACCTTATAAATGTGATCTATGTGGAAAGACTTTTACCCAGGCTTCAGGTCTTGCTTTACATCAGAGAATCCACACTGGACAGAAACCTTATAAATGTAATCAGTGTGGAAAAGCTTTCATAAGGAGAGACAGTCTTGCTTTACATCAGAGAATCCACACTGGACAGAAACCTTATAAATGTAATCAGTGTGGAAAGGCTTTCAGATATAATTATAAGCTTGCAGAACATCAGAGAATCCACACAGGAGAAAAGCATTATAAATGTAATCAATGTGGAAAGGCTTTCGTGGCGAGAGACAGTCTTGCTTTACATCAGAGAATCCACACTGGACAGAAACCTTATAAATGTCATCTATGTAGAAAGACTTTTACAAAGGCTGCAGATCTTTCTTTACATCAGAGAATCCACACTGGACAGAAACCTTACAAATGTAATCAGTGTGGAAAGGCTTTCACACGGAGTTCCAGTCTTACTGAACATCGTAGAATCCACACTGGAGAAAAACCTTAAAATGTAATCAATGTGGAAAAGCTTTCACAGCGAGAGCCACTCTTATTTTACATCAGACAAGCCACACTGGAGAGAAACCTTATAAATGCAATCAATGTGGGAAAGCTTTTACACGAAAGACGATTCTTACAACGCATCAGAGAATCCACACAGGAAGGAAAACCTCATAAATTTAATCAATGTGGAAAGGCTTTCATAAAGACAGTCATTCTTTCTTGACATCAGAGAATCCACACGGGAAAAAAGCCTTATACATGTAATCAATGTGAAAAGTGTTTCAAATGTAAGGGAGATCTTAGGGGACATCAGAAAGTCTACATGGCAGAGACACCTTTTGAATGTAATGAATTTGGAAAAGCTTCTACACACAGTGCCTGTCTTGCTAGACACCAGAGAACTCAAATTGGAAAGAAAGCTTTTGAAAGTATTCAGTGTGGAAAGGCTTTTGCACAGAAGTGAAATCTTGTTGAACATCAAAGAACCCACAATGGAGAGAAACGTTTTGAATGAAATCAGTGAGGAAAGGATTTCACACTAAGGTCCTTTCCAGCTGCACATCAGAGAATCCCCCTCGGAGAGAAATCTTATAAATGAAATTAATGTGGAAAGTCCTTCAGCTACAAATGCAAGATTGGTAAACATCAGAGAATGCTCAGTAAGGAGAAGCATTATGATAGAGTTCCCATCTGGCTGTATATGAGATAATCCACACTGGAGAGAAACCTTATAAATGAAGTCACTGAGGAAAGACTTTCAGCAAAGTAAGGGCCCACAGCCAAGCTGACTACCAAATACTTAATGGCAGCACAAAGAAAACTATTCTACTGTCAGAGTCGCAACATGCAGGAGACAGTGCCCTTTGGCATGTCTTATTTCCATTGTGGGCATCCCAGACATCAGGGTGTGATGGTGGGTGAGGGCTGGGAAGAAGGCTCAGTGGGGGATTAGGCTGAGAGCCAGGGAGGAGTTCTGACTCTGAAATATCCCACTGAACATAGAGTAATCACCAACTGGAGGGGCGTGGAGAGCTGGGGCCATGCTTTCTATATTGTATTCCATGAGACCACCAAAGAGGCCCCCTGGGCTGCTCAGAGTAAGCCCCCTGACCCCAAAGGAAAGAAAAGATGACACCACTTACCTTTGAGACCTTCAGCCCCCTACCTCATCCACTGCCATCCTGCCTGGCTGCCTCCCTGCCTCTGGCCGTACCCCTGGGGTTGTGATCAACTCTGGGGATGATGGAACCCACCCAGTGCCTGTGTTTGAAGCTGACATCTTTGCAGGAGCCAAACTCTTCCTGCCTCTGACTGGCTGAGATCTGACAGGCTCCGGCACAAAGATTTCGACACAGGACATTTTCCTTTCTGCGCCTACTGAGAGCTAGAAGGTGTGACATCATGAGCTTAAGTCCCCAGATGTTGTGCAGTGTTGGAATCCTAGTGTTAACTCAACTTGAAACAAGGTACTAAGTATAACTCATTGATAACAATGCTTGTATTCACACCTTTACTCATTGGAGTTCACACGTTTGGGGGATTTCAGGGTTAAGTGTGAGATATCCGAATTCACACTTCCCTTGAAGCTCTTAGGGCCAGAGAGCACTATGGGGGAAAACCCATAATCCCTCTCTTTCGTATCCCACAATTCCTCTCTCTCATATAAGAAACAGACAGAGGCTCTCGGACAGAAGTCAGCTGAATTACACGGGGAGTGGAGCTCACCTGGAGGCTGAAAAAAGCAGAGGCAGAAGCAAAGGACAAAGCTACAAGAACTCTTAGAACCAAGGAGAGAGAGGCCTCTAAGAAAAGCTAACCGGGCAATATTGGAGATTGAGAGCCAGAAGCCCTCTCTCTGAGGCAAGAGCGATCCATTCCACTTTCTGCTTGGCTGGCTTGAGGACTGAAGGATAAACCTTTGGATTTGGAGACATTCGGAGGGAGCTCTTGGAACCAAGCAGAGAGATAGGCCTAAGCTAACCAGGCTATATTGGAGGCAATAAAAGATCTGAACTTTTATCACCTGGCTGCATTTGGGATAATTGTTGATCTGACCTGCAACTAAGGCTGCCTCCAGAAAACCTCCCCAAGAAACCTGCTTTCACCCAGAGAGAATCATGTTTTATTATATTTTAAAGAAGAACAAGAAACTCCAACAGTGCAGGAGCTGGCCTTTCTCTTCCTCTGGAAAAGAGCACTGAGCTCTCTGACCGTCAGGTCATCAACTTTGGCAGGACTAGAGCTGGAGCCCAGTAGCTCTCTTCCTGTGAAGTCCACCAAGCTCCCTCCAATTCTACCAAATGTGATGTCAGTATGGGAGGGCTTGTCTGCCCATCCTGGGTGGCCAGGGGTTATCACCCCATACCCAGGCCTTCCTAGAAGTACAAAATAATGACTGCCCCAGCCCCCAACCCAGTGAAAATCAAGCTCTATCCCCCCACCCCTACCCCGAACATTTTGGTTTTTCTCTCATCTTTTTCCTTTTTGATCAGATTTTTCTCGTGCAGCAAAATAACTGTGGAAATATGTATATAAGTATTGCACATTTAACACATTGTATTACATGTTGAGGGGTTGGGTCAAGGGAGGGAAAACATTCAAAACACAAGGTTTTATAAGGGTGAATGCTGAAAATTATCCATACATATCATTTGAAAATAAAAAGCCTTAATTAATTTTTAAAAAATCATTCCAGATACTGTATAATGCAATGTGACAGAGGGTTTCTTGCCTCTAGGAAGCCTGTCCTGCTTGATAAAAAGCAGCTAGTTAACATCAGTTCAGATGTTCAGAGGAAGGTGGTGTGGAGGAAGTACAGGTATTGTTGTATATGGAAATAATGTGATCCTTTCTGACAAAAAAAGTTCCTCTTGTATCTTCTACCCTCTTTTGTGTAATTGTCCAAGCCTAAATTGCCTCCTGCCCCCAACATGGATCAATGGGAAATCTTTAGAGTCTTCCCGGGAATATTATGGGATTGGTCACAATATTTGGGGGACTGGAGGATCCCATGTCCCAGGTGAGTGCAGTCCTTCCCCAGAGCTGAACAGTATCAGCCCAGGTAGAGTGCAAGAGAGCCCAGGAAGTTTTCTCATGTCAAGGGGAGGGGCTCCCTAGCATGGTAAGAATCATCATCCTGGTGCTCCATTTCCTTCCCCAGGAAGCCACAAGGCTGCTCCCAGGGCTCTTCGAGTCCCTCTCCTTTTCTAGATTTCAGGATCCATCAATGAGCATTGAGAATGGTTCCTGTGTACCAAGCACTTTACCAACCTATTGAAGAGGCAGAGGAAGGTTAAAAAATAGTGGAACCTGCCCTCTCAGAGCTAACAGTTCAGCTTGGTACAAATATCTCATCAGTTGTGTCCACACAAGCTCTTTACAACATAGACAAGAGGCACTCTCAGAAGGAAGAAACCACCAGTTTCAGGACCTGGAAAGGCTCTTTTTTCAGAAGCTGAAATGGGAAGGAGGCTGGGGGCCCTGGGGAGGAGGAAGGATATTCCCAGTATAAGAGAAGCCCCTGGAAGCCAAAGTTATGGGGTGGAGGGTCTTGGTGAAGACTTAGCCAGAGCCCAGTATCCATGGGTCCACAAGGAGGGGAAGCAGGTGGGAGAAGACTGGCCCAGCTTTGGGACATCTGCCATGTGCCAGGAGCCATAAAAATTGGATCTCCATTTATCTTCTTGTGAGAATTGTCAGCATCCTTGCTGAAGTCACCCAGTATAAGGGAGCACAGGGTCCAGTCAGAAACTAAACTGGGCTTTATTTATCCTCTAAGGGAGGGTTACATTTGCCATGAGTGGCTGAGGGACACGTCTCACACTTCCACAAGTGACACAGATTCTGTTCCTTATCCTTGTGACTACTCCTTTGACTTGGCTAGGTTTTGTCTTGTAGCCAGAGTCACAAACGAGTTCCAGTTAGGGTTAGTTATGGTTAGGGCACAGAGAAAAGGAGCCTTATTCAAAAAAGAAAAAAAAAAAAAGTCTGTGGGTCTGTGCATTTCGATTTAGAAAGGTCTGTTACAGAAGTTTTTCCCATAGGTCCATAGACCAGTCCAAGGACAACCTTAACTGTTTGAGTAGTCGTAGGATGATTCAACATTTGGCAAGTACTTTTATCAGGCAGAACAATCACCCTGGAAGTGTGTCCATGAGTATTCTTAAAGGGATTGTCAGAAGGAACATAATGAAGAGGACATTGAGTGTATTGATATTGAGCACAGCCAGTGCAGAATCAGGTAGACTTACTTATGTTTACGTAAATATTCAGAAAAGCTCCATTTGCTGACCAAAAGCCTCAGTGGTATGTGTTGGGGGAAATGAGTGCACATGCTGTTGTGTTCCCCAGGGTTCAAGGAGGAAGCAGATTGGGAGGGGTTGATCTAAAGATGGCCAGACAGCAGCACGAGGGAGGATGGTGAAGGTTGGGTGCCATTGAGAAGTCTCCCCAGTTAGGGTGAAGAGGTTAGTGGCAGCAAATGAAGGGAACCAAATGAAGACGCTTGGGATTATGTCCCAAGGATTCAGCGCAGGGCAAGAACATCTTGAAACCCTCTTCAGCCAGTGCAGAGGACCTTTGTAAAAAAATTTATGAACCTGAAAAGCTACAGTGTTTCCCCGAAAATAAGCCCTCCCCTTACTGTGTAAGATTCCTCTAAAATAAGCCCTCCCCCGAAAATAAGCCCTATTGAGATTGCTACTGTAGTGAAGGTGATCCCCTGCGCTACACGCTACATTACGATACCCTCTGTATGCACCGTCCCCCCCCAACCCCAGGTGAAACGCACACCGCACTCCGAGCTGCATCCAATCAGAGCTGCAGCAGTGAGCACGTCATCCTGTTCTTCCCCAGTGATTTCCTTGCTGGCGCCATTGAGAGCAGTGCCGTGAAGGAAAGCTGAGGCAAGACAACATAAAAAGCCGGTATGTAAGCGGGAGTGAGGGGGCATGATGGAGGATAAAAGGGGCATGATGGAGGATAAAAGAAGAACTCAGGGGGCATGATGGAGGATAGAAGGAGCACTCAGGGAGCATGATGGGGTTAAAACATTATTGAGGGGCATGATGGAGTGAAAAGAAGGACTGATGGTCATAATTTTATTATTCTGTCTGTTTTGACCCCCAGACATGAGTACAAAAAGGAAGAGCTATACTATTGAGTACAAGAAAGCAATTGTAGAGGAGTCACATGACAAGAAAAGCTTTTGGATTTTCGAATGGTCAGATAATGGAGAGCAGATTATAATAACCTCAATCAACAGGTGGATGAGGGAAAAGGGAAAAAGCGCAGGTCTGGATCAGGTCGGCAACCCTTATATCCTGACTTGGAGATCCTCATTGGTGAATGGATTGCTGACAGGAGAGCAAAGGTCTTGGTTGTGCACAGGGCTGATATTCAAGCATTTGCCCTTTCAATGGCACCAGCGTTTGAAATGGTCTCAGAAGGATTCAAAGCATCACAACACTGGTTCGACGGTTTCCTTCAAGGGTATGAACTGTCCCTAAGAAGATCAACAACACTGTTTAAGCTGGAAGATGCTGAAGTTATTAAACGTGCACTTGCATTCAAGTCCTTTATTGATAGGATCGACATTTCCAAGTACCAAACCTGCAATATGATTGCTATGGATGAAACTGCAGTGTTTATGGGACAAGGATCTCAAACAACAATTCATCACAGGGGTGTAATGTCAATCTACATTCCCACCACTGGCTAAGAAAGTGCACGGGTCACCTGTGTTTTGACAATTCGTTTGGATGGAAAGAAGGCCACACTTCTAATCATCAGTAAGGACAAAAAAGATAAGATTGAATGTGTATCAGGCATTTACGTTCTTGAAACCGAAAAAGCCTGGTGTACACAAGCCATTATAAGAAAATGGGTTGATTTAATGCTGCCACTTGTTATGCGAGGTAACCAAAGAGGTCTGATAATCTGGGATTCGGCCAGCACTCACCGCACTAAAGAAATGAAGAAGTTCCTTGCAGAGAGAAGAATAGATCAAGTAATGATTCCTGCAGGAATGACTGCTATCTCCAGACCCTTGATATTGCAATAAACAAGCCATTCAAGGACCATTTGTGCATGGAAGTCAATGACTACATTGAAAATAGAATGGAAAGAAATCAGGGTGGAAACTTTGTGAAGCCCTCTGCAAGAAGTCGTGACTTGGGTGAAGAAGTCATGGGATAAAATTATTGACAGCTGTGTCGCCAAGGCACTACGAGCAGGTTACCTGGACAAGACATGTTCATTTAAAGAGAGCTATATTGCTGGACATGACAGATTGAGTCCACTTCTTCTGAAGGAAATAGAGGCACAAGACATCCAGGACAGAATTCAGAGTATGGACACTTATGATGTTGTTGAAGAAGATGACATGATCATTAATCATCAATAAAGGTACCATCAATAAAGGTACTTTTTTTTTGTTCACATTTTTCTGTTTATTGAAATTGCTGTCAATATTCATTAAAATAACCCTCCCCTGAAAATAAGCCCTCTGGTGTTTTTCTGTCCAAAAAATTAATAAGACAGTGTCTTATTATCGGGGAAATACGGTAGACTGGCAAAAAGAGGTTTATTATTAGCATTGGAAAGTCAGCTTTTGCTATGTATGAATACAAAGACTGAATTTCTTGGTGGCCAGGTCCTGACACAGAAGTGGTTTCTAGCAGAGAAAACCCCACACAGAGTTTGTATAAAGTCTTGTTAGGGAAGTAGATGAGAAAGAGATAAAGAGAGGGTAACACTGAAAGAGAATATCATTTCATCTGGCAAAGGGTTCTAGCCATGGCTAGAAGCTGGAGGTTGCCTATTGAGCCTTCTTCCCTGCCCTAACCCACCATCACACTCTGATGTCCGGGTGCCCACAATGGAAGCAAAAACATGCCAAAGGGCACTGCCTCCTTGCGACTCTGCTAGTAGAATAAAGTTTTCTTTGTGCTGCCATTAAATATTTGGTAGTCAGCTTGGCCTTGGGCGTCTGCCTTTGCTGAAAGTCTTTCCTTGTTGAATTTTTAATAAGTTTTCTCTCCACTGTGGATTTTCTCATATACAGCCAGATGAGAACTCTTTGGGAAATCATTTCACGTTTACTATTTTCATAATTCTTCTCCTTAGTGAGCATTCTCTGATGTTTACCAATCTTAGATTTGTAGCTGAATGCATTTCTACATTAATTCCATTCATAAGTTTTCTCTCCAGTGTGGATTCTCTGACTTGCAGCTGGAGAGGACCTTTGTATGAAATTCTTTCCTCACTGACGGCATTCAGTTTTCTCTCCAGTGTGGATCTTTTGATGTTCAACAAGATTTCACTTCTGTGCAAAAGCCTTTCCACACTGAATCCTTTCAAAAGGTTTCTTTCCAATATGAGTTCTTAGTTGTCTAGCAATATAGTCACTGTACGTAAAAGTCTTTCCACATTCATTACATTCAAAAGGTATCTCTGCCATGTGGACTTTCTGATGTCCCCTAAGATATCCCTTGCATGTGAAACACTTTTCACATTGATTACACTTATAAAGCTTTTCTCCTGTGGGAATTCTCAGATGTAAAGAAAGTATGACTCTCGTTATGAAAGCCTTTCCACATTGGTTAAATTAATGAAGTTTTATCTCCTGTGTGGATTCTCTGATGTATTGTAAGATTCCTCTTTTGTGTAAAAGCTTTCCCATATTGATTACATTTATAAGGCTTTTCTCCCGTGTGGACCCTCTGATGTTGGTCAAGCTTATAATTATATCTGAAAGTCTTTCCACATAGATTACATTTATAAGTTTTCTCTCCAGTGTGGATTTTCTGATGTAAAGCAAGACCTGCATTCTCGGTGAAAGCCTTTCCACATTGATTACATTTAAAAGGTTTCTCTCCGGTGTGGATTCTCTGATGTAAAACAAGTCTGGCTCTCGCTATAAAAGCCTTTCCACATTGATTACATTTATAAGGTTTTTCTCCTGTGTAGATTCTCTGATGTAAAACAAGTCTGGATCTCCCTATAAAAGCCTTTCCACATTGATTACATTTATAAGGTTTCTCTCCAGTGTGGATTCTCTGATGTAAAGCAAGACTTGCATTCTGGGTGAAAGCCTTTCCACACTGATTACATTTAAAAGGTTTTTCTCCTGTGTGGATTCTCTGATGTTGAGGAAGACTACCTCTCCTTATAAAAGCCTTTCCACATTGATTACATTTATAAGGTTTCTCTCCAGTATATATTCTCTGATGTTCAGCAAGACTGGCATCCCGTGTGAAAGCCTTTCCACATTGATTACATTTATAAGGCTTTTCTCCCGTGTGGACCCTCTGATGTTGGTCAAGCTTATAATTATATCTGAAAGTCTTTCCACATAGATTACATTTATAAGGTTTCTCTCCAGTGTGGATTCTCTGATGCTTGCTAACAGTGGAACTAGATGCAAAAAGCTTTCCACAGTAATTACATTTATAAGTTTTCTCTGCGTATTGAGTAATGAGCTTAGAGGTCTGACTCAAGGCCTTTCCATCTTGACTACCCACACAAACCATTTCCCCATTATCATTTTTCTGATGTCTAGTGAGATCTGAACTCTTGCTGAAGGACATTTCCCATTGATTGTCTGGATTCATTAGGATTTCAACAGGCTTCTCCTGGGAATCAAAAAGCTCTACGGGTCCAGGAAGACATTTCTGATATTCACTATCCAGAAGCCAATTCTTCCCTGAATGCATTTTCCTATACTGATTTGGGAAAAAAGAGTGCCTGAATCTCTTTCTACTTTCATCCAATTCACAGTCAGGCTTCAGGTTATCTACTTCAATGTTAGAGGCATGGATTTCCTTCAAAGTCAAGGCACAAGGACCATATTTCATGAATCTTTGCAGGTCAAATTTTTCCACAAAAAGTCCCAGCTTTCTAGTCATCTCATTCCATTCAATGTTGGACTTCATATCTGAAAAAAAGAAACCATCAAACACAGAGGCAAAAAAAAAGGTATACATTAATTAAAAGCAAAAGCAATGATGACTTAAGACTTAGGTAGCTCACGCCCTTCTCCTTATTAACTTAAAAAGAGTAAAATTTTATCGATATACTCTTGTAACAAAAACTGGCATTTAATAGACTTTGTCTCTGTAAGGAGAAGAGGCCTACAGGATGTGAAAGTGACTTAGGAGATGGACACTGCAGAGTAATGGCTTTTGAACAAAAGGGCAACAATAGGCCAAGATAACAGCCAGATTCAATATCAACAGATTAAAGTGATCCTTCATGGGAGAACAGTTTGTTTCTAACTTGGAAGCAGCAAGGTTAGCAACATTTCAGCTGAAAAGGACTGGGAAGGTCTCAGAGATTTGTCAGACAGTATCTCAGTTACTCACCTGGGACAGAACATCTGGAAATATCGAAACTGGATGACACAAATGGTGAGGAAATTCAGATGGCACGGTTTGTGTGGACTGCATTCACAATGCCTGAAAGCTATTTATGGGCCAAAGCTGAACTACTCAGTGCTGATGGAGCCACATTGATCAGTGACACCAACAGGATTTGGGAGAGATGGGCTGAACACTTCTGTAGCACTCTCAGGAGACCATGGGTATTACTACCTCACACCTATCATATCACCTACGAAGTCAGGAAAAGATAATGAGGAATATGGGAATGGATGAGGGAATTTGGGACACTAAATTCACTGTTTGGGACACTAAATTCAAAGCAATTTGAGATTAAGTCCAAAAGGATACAAAACTCTGCATATCCCATGATTCAAAAGTAACCACACTAGGTCTGAATACCAAAGATATCAAAAACGAGGGGAAAAGACACCTAAGTGCAAAAATAACTATAGAACCTCTTTCTGTGTGTGAAAAAGTAGAAAAATGAATAGATGCTCATCAATAGAGGAATGGCCAAAGAAACACAGAAATTGTCTAAAGAGAAAAACTCTTGTCAAAACAGATTTGGCAAAATGGAAAAAGAAAACAACTCCCTGAAAAGCAGCATTAGTGAAATGGAAAGGAGAACAACCCCCTAAGAAGTGGAATTGGTGAAATGGAAAAACAAAATCCAATGAACAGAATAAGTCATTTAAAAGCTCAATTGGCCAAAAGGAGATAAAAAAGCTAACTGAAGAAAGAAATTCATTAAAAAGTAGATTTGAACAAATGGAAGTGGATGACTCAATGAGACATCAAGAATCATTCAAACACAAACCTAACAACCCCAACCTTTAGGATAAGAATTGATAATTTGACAAAAATTTCTGGGAAAATTGGAAATTAGTATGGCAGAAAGTAGGCATTGACCTATACTTAACACCATACACCAAGATAAGGTCAAAATGGGTTCATGATCTAGGCATAAAGAATGAGAATATAAATAAATTAGAAGAACATAGGATCATTTACCTTTCAGACTTGTAGATGAGGAAGGAATTTGTGACAAAAGAAGAACTAGAGGTCATTACTGATCACAAAATAGAAAATTAAGATTATATTAAGTTAAAAAGCTTTTGTACAAATAAAGCGAATGTGGACAGGATTAGAAGGGAAGCAATAAACTGGGAAAACATTTTTATGCCTAAAGGTTCTGATAAAGGCCTCATTTCCTAAATATAAAGAGAACTGATTCTAATTTATAAGAAATCAAGCCATTCTCCAATTGATAAATAGTCAAAAGATATGAACAGACAATTTTTAGATAAAGAAATTAAAACTATTTCTAGTCATATAAAAAGGTGTTTCAAGTCATTATTAATCAGAGAAATGCAAATTAAGACAACTCTGATATAGCACTACACACCTGTCAGATTGGCTAAGATGACAGGAAAAGATAATGATGAATGTTGGAGGAGATGTAGGAAAACTAGGACACTGATGCATTGTTGGTGAAGTTGTGAACAGATCCAACCATTCTGGAGAGCAATTTGGAACTGTATCCAAAAATTATCAAACTGAGCATACCCTTTGATCCAGCAGTATTTCTACTGGCCTTATATCTCAAAGAGATATTATGCCAGAGACCATGCTCTTGAGGATATGCCAAGAGACCATGTCCTTGAACACTGCCAGAGACCATGTCCTTGGACGCAGGAGACAAAGAGCTAAGAAGAGTAGCAAACACCCTAAATTCCTGAGATTAGATAATGTGTGTCCCAAGAAATCGGTCATCTCCGCCCAAGATCTAGATAACAGTATACTCCAGGATTTCTGCCACACCTATGGTCCGACATTCTTCTCATTGTAACCCCCCACTCAGAAATCCTATTTAATTAAACCCTCTTCATTCATTAAACAGAGACATTCACCATCTTAAATCTTGAGTTGCCTCTCTGTCTCTCCGATCCTGTTCCCAAACATGGCGT
Source organism: Antechinus flavipes (assembly GCF_016432865.1). Lineage (NCBI taxonomy): Eukaryota > Metazoa > Chordata > Mammalia > Dasyuromorphia > Dasyuridae > Antechinus > Antechinus flavipes. Next base: position 630,938,572 of record NC_067400.1, on the reverse strand, counting down.
GTTTTACAGACTGTTGTCTTACAGAGCCTTTGCTCCCCTCGGCCCCGGCTCCACTCGATGACCCACTGTTGATGTCCTGCCGGACAGGACAATATTAAAGAAGGGAAATGTTGTGATCTAGTTCAGATGGATCTGAATCGGTCCCTGTTTGGGCGCCAAAATGTGGTGAGCTTTTTCTTCTCAAAATGCAGCCAGGTGATAAAAGTTCAGATCTTTTATTATCTCCAATATAGCCCGGTTAGCTTAGAGTCCTATCTCTCTGCTTGGTTCCAAGAGCTCTTGCTGCTTTGTCCTTTGCTTCTGCCTCTGCTTTCTACAGCCTCCAGAGCCAGCACCACTCTTCATGTCATTCTGGTGAAATCTTGACTTGTAGCTTCTTCACTCTGAAGAACTTCTTCGACTGGCCCATTGAAGCTCTATTTATGCTCCTCTCTCCCATAGTGCTCTCTGGCCCAAAGAGCTTCAAGGGAGGTGTGGACTCATTGAACACCAATGAGTAAAGGTGTAAACATAAGCATTGTACTAAATAGTTCTACTTAGTACCTTGTTTCAGGTTCTGCCCAAAACATCTTCTTGTAAGATTAGATCAACTCTAATTAGTTAGCAGTTAGTAAGGATTCCAACAGGGAAAGGGACCCACGTGTGCAAAAATGTTTGCGGCAGCCCTGGTTGTAGTGGCTAGAAACTGGAAATTGAAGGGATGCCCATCAATTGGAGAATGGCTGGGTAAATTTTGGCATATGAATGTTATGGAATATTATTGTTCTGTAAGAAATGACCAGCAGGATGAACACAGAGACACTTGGCGAGACATATATCAACTGATGCTAAGTGAAATGAGCAAAACCAGGAGATCATTATAGACTTCAACAATGCTACATAATGATCAATTCTGATGGAAGTGGCTCTCATCAACGAGAGGATCTAAATCAGTTGCGATTGATCTGTAATAAACAGAACCAGATACACCCAGAGAAAGAATGCAGGGAAATGATTTCAGACCACAACATAGAATTTCCATGCTTTCTATTACTGTTTGATTGCATTTTTTTTCTTGTCAGGTTATTTTTACCGTCTTTGTAAATTTGATCTTTCCTATGCAACAAGGTACCTGTATAAATATGTATACATATATTGTATTTAACATGTATAGGACTATATGCCATCTAAAGGAGAGAGTGGGGGGAAGGAGGGAAAAAGTTGGAACAGAAGGTTTTGCAAGGATCACTGTTGAAAAATTACCCGTGCATATGTTTTGTATATAAAAAGCTATAATAAAAAAAATAATAAATAAGGTATTTCACAAAAAAAATCAATCAAATGGAAATCATGGTTTCTTGGCAATGAGCCCTGATCATCTATGGCTCCATCTGTTGAACTAAAAGCAAATGATTCATTTTAAAAAGGCTACAAGGAAAGAAAAAAGTGGATGCAGAGCTGGAGCACCCAGAGGACCTAGTACCTAAGGCTGAGATGCACCAGAGTGTGCATCCATTCTCTCCTGCTTATGCTATATTTGGCCTGACAACTAAAATCAAGAAAAGACAGTAAATGGTCCTTACCCAGGGACAGCAGATTCTGGACATTCTCCAGCGTGATCTCCTTGTACAGCTCCTTCTGAGAAGGATCCATGATCTCCCACTCCTCCTCAGTGAAGTCCACCATCACATCCTTGAAGGTCACCAATTCCTAAACCATCAAAAGGCATAAGATTTTGAGCTGAGACGCCAGAATCCATGTGGTCGAGCCTTCATCTACCCAAAGGAGGAAACTGACCCAGAGTTGGAATTTGTCTACCAAAATTCATGTGACCTTTATGATTTTCACAGCCAGCACTTTGCAACCAGGCATTCAGAGCCCAGTGGGATACTGAGAAATGCCTTTTCTGTTTGAAGTAAGATACCTTGGAATACTAAAAGATTTCTTACTGTACAATGCTTGTCTTGATGAAAGGAAGGAAAATGTTGGTGAAGTAAGAGAATGTGTGTAAGAGAGAGAAGAGGAGGAAATTCCTCCCCATCAGAAGTGTCAAAAGTGACATGTTAAGGAAATTCCATGAAGAATTTGGGAGAAGTTGACAAGGACATTGTATTCTTGGGTCAACAGAACCTGAACATTCATCACTGAGGAAAGAAGAAAGAAAAAAAGATTTGGTAAATTTCCTAAAAGCATAAAATATTTCTAACCGGATGAAAGCAAGAAAAGATTCCTAGAGACATATTACTCCCAATATGTCCATGACAGTGTAGTATGAGACTGCTTCCAGCCACGTCAAGCATTCTCTATTCTTACACTGATGGGCTGATATGACACTGGGGGGGGGGGGGGGGAGGGAGGTCATGGACAAAACATCTGCGGTCTTTGATTTACACTTGGCTTGACTTGTTAATGGATTCATTCACTTCAAAACTGAATTATTGAAAAAGAAGAGCATCTCCATGGGGAAAGGAGTGTTTCTTTCGTTTCTTAAAATGTAATATTGTTAGAATCCTTACAAAGTGATGTCAGTTGCCTAATTTAGCATGATATTTAGCAAATTTTCTAGCTCACTAATACATTTAAGTACTCATTGGAGTTGACACTTTTGGGAAATTCACAAGTCAGAAACCCACAATCCTATTCTCAGAGGAGGAGTTAACCTTTGAGAGAGCATAAAAACAGCTGAGCTCAGTCAGCAGAGTTCAGTTGAAAAGATTCAGAGTGGAGGAGAGTAAGTTCAGAAGAAGCCCACTCTCAGAGGCGGAAACAGATTCATTCATTCCATCTCACACCATTGTGGTGGCAGGCTCTCCTCCTTTGCTTCTACACTGAAAGAGACGCTTTTAAGAAAGCTAACTGGGCCCAAGGAAAGAGACGAGACTTGGAAGGAGAAAACAAACTTTGGATTTTATCAGCTGGCTGCATTTGGAGTGATTATTAGTCAGAACCGAAATTAAGGCTGCCTCCAGAAAACCTCCCCAAGAAACCTGCTGACAGAGAACCATCATATATTACTATAAAGAAGAGAACACCACTTAATATTTTATCAGCTGAGGTCGGAGAATGAGCAAATGCATAAGAGCCATATATAAATTATTTCTGAAAAAGAAATGATTTCAGCATCATATAAGATCACTAGAATAATGGGGATTAGAAATCAAGAGAATGAGTAAAAAGCCAGATTGATAGCTATCATACAAGAAAGTCTCCACATCTGCAAACACTTTGATGTGCTAGAAGGAATCACCTATTTTCTAACCTGCTGCATATAGGAACTTTGCTTGGGAAATGCACTTGGCAGGTGATGCTTTTCCATTTCATCTCCTTTTAAGTTCCGGCAGAATGATAGGATTGGCTTTTTCAGAAGTTCTCTTTGGTGGGAGCAATTCTCTTCCTTGTACATAAAAATCTCTTCACTTTCTTTCTCATTTTGATTTTCTTGAAAACATCTGACTCATCAACTTCTCCTATATAATTTCACTGTTAGCTTCCTTTCTGTCTAATATTAAATTTGTGAGCAACTGAATAAAGCCTCAGTTGAGTTGAGACTTAACTGAGTAGCTTCCATGCCAGGGGGAATTGGAGAAGTTTCCTAAACCACTTCATTACATTCTACAGACACTGCATCAAAGCTCTTTAGTTTGTGCCAAGACAGCTGCCTGCTAAAGGCCAAAGAACTTCCTACAACAAGAAGAACTGATAGTTGCCTTAGTTCATTTCCTGACAGAAAGTTGTTATTATTACTATTAATTTTAAAGCAAAATCAACCTAATTGCATGTATAAATTAGTAAACATTGTTTAATAAACATTACAGAAATGTAACTCTTCATTTCTCAAAATCTAGATTCCAAGAGGAGTTGTTTTCCTAAGGACATCATTGGATCAGATTCAAGGAATTATTTTTAAATGACCATCAAGAAGAAAAGAATCATTAGAATCATAATCCTGTAAATTCCATAAACTTATTGGCAATGAAATAAAATTAATTCAGATGAAGGTAGTCCTGGATATTGTAGGAAAGAAAATCATTTAACTACCTAAGTCACCCAGAACTTCTTTGTGAGTCTTCGTATAAGACAAAACCTAACGGAGGCAAAGGAGAAGCTTTGAGGCTCAGGAGGAGAGTCTGTGTCTGACCCCCGTGGCCGTGTGAGCCACACGTCCCTCCCCCTCCCCTGGAAAACGTCACCCTCCTGAGTGGACACATAACTGACAGCTTAGTCTCTGGCCAGGTCCTCCTCTCCCTGTCTCAGGGCGTCCCCAGCAAGAACCCCGACAATTCTCACAATGAGGTTAAAGGAGATCCTATTTCCAGGGCTCCCAGCCCCTGGCAGATGCCACAGAACCAGCCCCCAAAGCCGGGCCAGGCTTCTCCCACCTTCTTCCCCTCTTCCTCCTGGACCCCGGGCTCTGGCTGAGCCTTGACAAGACCCTCCATCCCATAACCGGCTCCCAGGGCCTTCTCTCCTGCTGGGAATGTCCTCCCTCCTCCTCTGGGACTCGCGGCCTCCTTCCCGTCTCAGTGAAAGTTTCACCTTCTGAAAAAAGAGCCTTTCCAGGTCCCCAAACAGGTGGCACCTTCTCTCTGAGAAGTCTGCACCGTACAGGGTTTGTGTGGACCCCCTTGATGAGATGTTTGTTACAAACTGGACTGAGAGCTCAGGAAGGGCAGGGACCCTTAGCTTGTAACCTCCCTTTGTCCCCTCCCCCCAGGGATGGGCACAGGACTTGGCACCCGGGAGCTACATTCTCAGGGCTCATTGATGGGATCTGAGACCTGGCAAAGGAGGACTCGGAGCCCTGGGAGCCGCCTGAGGGGGCAGGAAAGAGGAAGCGCCAGGGGGGTGATTCCTGCCCTGCTGCCAGCCCTGCCAGGGACCCCTCCCTCTGACAGGAGGAAGCTTCCAGGGATCCCTAGGACGCCCCTAGGGCTGACGCTGCTCAGCTCCGGGGAGGGACTGCACTCACCTGGGAGGAAGGGCTCAGGCTGCCAGCGGCCATGTCTCTGGTTCTGGGATTGGGTGCTCTGCCAGCTGGGCTGGGGAGGGAGAGGGATCTCAGAGAGGGAGGAAGGAGTCTGAGGCTTCCCTTCCCAGGATCTGCATAGAAAGAGAGTTTTCTGAGCAGGGACAATCAGTGGCCCTGCCCCACCCTCAGGGGAGAGATTCCACCCTGGGAGGGAGCAGGAAGGGTCCAGCTTTGATCTCATGCCCTCCCCCCAAGGCTTTGGACTCTCTAGGGACCTAATGTCTGCACAGACCTGAGAGCTAACAAGGCAAATGTAAGTAAGGCCGGAGAAACTGAGGCAAGACAGAGACCAGAGAGCTCCCAACATTCTATCAACGGGAGAGTCTGATTGACTGGACAGGATTCTATTCTCAAAGTATCCAGTGGTTAATGTGAGTTCTCAGTGACATGGATACACACACACACACACACGGCACAACCACAGGGGTAAAGCAAGGCAGGGGCAGGGGCAGAACACAGAGCGCAGGAACAGACTATGGATCTGGTTCTGACAGCGCCTCCGATGGGAGACACCGGACACTCTGATAGGAGCCAGCAAGTCTGGACTCCCCCTTATCGTGAGTCCCACATTAACTTTTTATAACCTTAGAGCAAGTGGCCCTCAGTCCTTAAGGAACCAGAAGCAGGGTTTGCAACTAAGGGGATCAGGCAGAACAGTTAAGGAAACTTGAGACGGAACAATTTAGGGAAACCGAGGCAGAACCAATTAGGGAAACTGAGTCAGGACAATTAAAGAGAACTGTGGCACAACATTAAATAAAACTAGAAAAATGCAAGGACGAGTCTCTCCCTGATAACCCCAAAGTTAACAGCAGTACAAAGGCTCCCTGCTGCAAGTATGTCAGGTCTATAGTTCTGGGGCACCATCTCAGCCAGAGGATCCGGTGTGAGATGGACAGTTCACTGTGAGTTAGGTCTGTGGTCATTTGTGCACTTAACTCAGTCTCTCATAACAGAGCAGCAGGGCCAAGGGCTCAAACCCACACAGAGGGGCAGATTTCTCCAGGGGAGAAGGGCGAGGCTTGGAGTAGCTTCACCTGCCCCGGCCCAGAGAAAGGGACAGAGCTGCAGAAAAGATCAGATTGCAGAGCAGATTTTGCATAGTTAGAGCATCAAGGCCCGCAGATCCCAAACAAGGTCCTATGAAATGCTGAAGTACTAATTAATGAACTGTGGTTACAGGACTGAAGAAAAACAGATGAGAGAGACTGCCAGTCCCAGGACAGGTGTCTGGTTTCTAAAGCTTTTCTAACCAAAATAGCCCCAAAACTGAGTCTGCCCGGGCAATTTTAACAGGCTATGGGATTCCAAAACTAAAGCATCCAAATTCAATCTGAACTAGTGAGATGGGGGTCGGGGAGAAGTGCCTAAGGCAAAGTGAATAGGAGCTAGGGGTTCCCATTCTTTCAGGTATTTTGAAAAAAACACACCAGTTTCCCCAATGTTCTGTCTCTTCCTCCCTCTGGTTTTTCCTCTCAAGGAAAGGAATTACCAAATGACCATTCCCCATATAAATCCCAAGAGTGAATCAAATTCCCCATACACAACAGACTAGTACAGTAGCATTTCCTAAAAATCCCTCAAACATAACAGCAATAATTACACAGTTTTAACAAATCCCATCCCAAACCTTAAACACACAGTAATAGATGATCCAGGCAAGGTTTAACAGTCAGTCCTCAATCATTCCCAAAGTCCCTCATATCAGTCCAAAGTACACTCGATGCAGGGTCCAGTCCATCCTCTTGATGCGGGAAAGATTCCTTTCTAGATTCCCAGCCTCTCCTAGTTAATAATGTAAATTGCCCTTTAACTCACAAATCCTGGTCCTTTGAATTCCAATAGAAGATCTGACCTGTCCCAGCCCCACTCGGATCTGAGCCAACTTTGGGGCTTCGCCCGAAAGCCCCTCGAGGTAAGTCTCCTATTATAAAAAGGCCACGCTGGGAACCCCTCTTTGCAGAGATTCCAAACATGGCTACCATGTGAGGACCCTCTGTCCACTGGACCCTCTGTCCAGTGCCCTCCTTATCTCTACCTTTGCCTATACTTTAACTTTGCTTACTCAATAATAAACCTCTTTTATCAATCTAGCTCTCCGGGCCAATAAATGCTTTTATTGGGAACTCGCGCCGCTACTAGACCCCCTTGCGCCGAATCTGTACCCCAAACCTGCCACTAGACCTTAACCCTAATTTCATTTAGGTACCCCAAAGCTAGACTTCAAAACTCTCATTTAAGAAAACTGCTTCTGGCTGTGAAGTGATAGGAGGCTCTCATTCCTTGCAGAATGGGTGCATCATGCTGACAATCAAAGCTGATCAAAGCTGATCCAGGTTCCAGAAGCAAGCCAATATCTGTAATTTGACTAAAATCTAGAACAAAAAACACAAATCTAACAAAGAAAGATTACATCAGTTCACCAGACTGCTGCAAAATATGAGGAGGCCAAAATAAATGGTTTCCTATGTGAAAAGATGAGTTTGCTTTACAGGCCAGGCAGAAGGCTGCAGTCCCAAGTTGTAACAGCAGTGAGGTCTCACAGACCCCTGTTCATTGTCCTCTTATCATGTAGAAACCTCAAAGAAACAAAACACAAATATCCAGTGACAGACAGATGATCGAGGGAAATACTCCGTTACCCAAGCATTTAGGATACAATGATTACATATAACCAGACTGAAAATAGCAAAGCATGACATAATTGAATTGCATTAACAGCTTCTATTGACCATTGCTCTGATCATAGAGATCAGTTACAGAAGGAAAAAAAATGCAAGAACGTAATTATAACATAACATAAGCAGTTAAAACCCAACCTTCAGCACATACAGAATGAAATAGCTTTAACAGAGTTAAATCTGTTAAATCAATCATCCCAGTAACTGTCAGAGGGTGGAGCTTTAAAACTCCCAAATAGCATTAACTAATCAACTATAAACCCAAGAAATTTTACTTCCAATAACAGATTTCATTAATCAAATGTCTGATAACTCCTAAACAAAGATTTACCATAACCTTATAATAATAACAGAAAGAAATGTTGTCTCAGTAAGTCCACAACTTAGAACAATTATCATACCTAAGTAGAGGTTACATGAGTGAACATTATACATACAAATCATTTTGCTTTTAAAATACTCAGTACATAGAAAAATATCCCAAATTGCATATTGTCCATAACAGAAACTGTAATGCCGGAGAAACTGAGGCAGGAGAGAGATTAGAGAGTTTTTAATATTTTATTAATGGGAGAGTAAGATTGACTGGACAGGACTCTCGTCTCAGATTATCCAGTCAGACAGAGATAAGTATACTGGGACCAAGGGATCCATATTGGTCCCAGGGCTGGAGGACCCAAAGAATCCAGCGTCCAGCATACAACTGCCAGCCGCCATACTCCAGCAATGAATGGAAGAACCCCAACTTCTTAAATACCTTTTTGGAGACAAAGAAGAGAAAGGGAGGGAAAGTTTTTTATCAGGGAGGGGAAGCCATAAAACCTAAAAATTCCAGACACAAAGAAGTAAAGATATCATGGGGTATCTTGGAATATTCTAAAGGAATATTGTAAATCCGTAAAAGAATCAGGAGATCTACTCTTTTACTTGCTAATTTACAACCCGAGAGCGAATAATCCTTAGTTTTACTGGGTCAGAGACAGAACAGTTAAGGAAACTGAGACAGGGAAACTGAGTCAGGACAGTTAAAGAAAACTGTGGCATAACATTCCATACTCTTTCTCCTAAATATTCAAACCTTTGAATCTTAGCACTTTCCTCTAGATACCCAGGAGGTCTTTGACCCACTTTATGTAAAGCAAGTGAGCCAAAAAGAAAACTAAAAAAATGTAAGGACTCATATGGCAAGAGCAAGTCTCTCCCTGATAACCCCAGAGTTAACAGCTGTACAAAGGCTCCCTTGTTGCAAGCATGTCAGGCCCTCTCCAGTTCTGGAGCACCATCTCAGCCAGAGAATCCAGTTTGAGATGGACAGTTAGGTCTGTGGTCATTTGTGCACTTAACTCAGTCTCTGCTTACAAAGCAGCAGGGTCCAAGGCCCAGTCAGAGAGGCAGCCCTCTCCATGGGGGAAGGATGAGGCTTGTAGTAGCTCCACCCTTCCCCACCCAGAGAAACAGGACTGCTATTAGAATACAGATTTCTGAGCAGATTATGCACAGTTAGACCATCAAGGTAGGCAAACTCCAAACTTTTTAGGTGCCTCAAGCCAAACTTCAAGGTCCTTTGAAATGCTGAAATACTTAATGAACTGGGGTTACAGGAATGGAAAAATAGATAAGAGAGACTGCCAGTGTCACAACAGGTGTCTGATTTCTAAAACTTTTCTAAAAAATAATGTCAAAACTGAGTCTGCCAGGGAAATTTTAACAAAATGAGGGATTCTAAAACTAAAGCATCCAAATTCAATCTGAACTAAGTGAGATAGGGGGTGGGGCAGAAATGCCTAAGGCAAAGTGAATAGGAAGCTAGGGGTTCCCATTCTTTCAGGTAGTTTGAAAAAAATATATCAGTTTCCCCTATGTTCTATCTCTACCTCCCCCTTTTTTTCTCACGGAAAGGAATTGTCAAATGACCATTTCCCATATAAATCCCAAGAGCAAATCAAAATCCCTACACATAACAGACTTAATACAGTAGCATTTCCTAAAAAGGCCTAAAAAGCCCTCAAACATAACAGCAATAATTACAGTTTTAACAAATCCCATCCCAAATCTTAAAACACACAGTAATAGATGATCCAGGTAAGGTTTAACAGTCAGTCATCAACCATTCCCAAAGTCCCTTATATCAGTCCAAAGTACAGTCGATGCAGGGTCCAGTCCATGGTCTCATTTTTAAAACTGCTGCTTCAGGCTATGAAATGACAGGAGGCTCTCATTCCTTGCAGAGTGGGTGTGTGCCGTGGTGACAATCAAAGCTGATCAAAGCTGATCCAGGTTCCAGAAGCAAGTCAATACCTGTAATTTGACCAAAATCTAGAACAAAAACACAAATCTAACACATAAAGATTGGATCAGTCTCAGATAGAAAGACTCAGTTCACCAGACTGTTGCAAAACATGAGGAGGCCAAAATAAATTGGCCGGCAGTTTCCTATGTGACGAGACGAGTTTGCTTTACAGGCCAAGCAAATGGCTGCAGTCTTACAGACCTCTGTTAATTGTCCACTTATCATGTAGAAACCTTAAAGGAACAAAACACAAATATCCAGTAACAGACAGATGACTAGGCGAAATACTCAGTTGCCCAAGCATTTAGGACACAATCATTACATACAACCAGATTGAAAATAGCAAAGCATGACATAATTGAATTGCATTAACAATTCTATTGACCATTGCTCTGATCAGAGAGATCAGTTACAGAAGGAAAAATGCAAGAACATAACTATAATATTAACATAAGCAGTTGAGTTTTAACAGCTTATCAATCAATTGTCCCAGTAACTGTCAGAGGGTGGAGCTTTAAAACTCCCAAATAGCATTAACTAATTAACTCTAAGCCCAAAAACTTTTACCTCCAATAACAAATGTCATTAATCAAATTTCTGATAAATCTTAAACAAAGAGTTACCATAACCTTACAGTAATAACAGAAAGAAATTTCGCCTCAGTAAGTTCACAACTTAGAACAATTATCATATCTAGGTAGATGTTACATGAGTGAACATTATACATACAAATCATTTTGCTTTGAAAATACCCAATACACAGAAAAATATCCCAAATTGCATATTGTCCATAACAAGAAACATTTTCAAAAGGACAAAGAAAAAAAAACTATTATGTTCAGGGGTCCTTTAAATAACCTCAGGATGACCCAATACAATCAATTTAAACTTATACAAAACACCCAATTCCACATAAAAGAATTCAAGAAGGTTTTTTTTTTAACATAGCAATTAAACTCTTAGAAATATTCGGACCAAAGTATGGATCACATTTACGACCATGTTCTTTTAACCAAGGAAACAAGTATTCAATCAATTTAACCTAAAAGTAAGTATGTCCTTAAAAATCACAGTTAGCTGCACTGCCGCAATCAGATAAGAAAAAAAACGGCAGGAACATACTTAGAGAGGAGAGGGGAGGAGAGGATTCCACGTGGCCACCCTTCCCCCACTCCTGACCCCTAGGGAAAAAAACTTCCCTCGGGTTCCCCACTCAATTTCCTACATGGGGATCCTTTTCAAGATTTAACCCATCAGTTTCCCAATATCAGGTTTCTTCCCAAATCCACCCATTTCCAACTTTCTCTTTCCCCCTGACTACATACTTAAACAATCTCCTTAAAGAACTTTCCTTCCCAGATGCTCCTTTGGTAAAGTAGCAGAAGGCAGTGGGGGTGGGTGACTCCTTCCCCCACCTCTTCACCTACTCCCAAAAGTCTTTCTTTCACCTTCCTAACACCATGCAAACCTTTAATTTCCCTTACAAATCAGTCCTTCCTAAATCACCTGCATTGCTCTTTCCTTTTCCCTTCAAAAACCTGTAAGATTCACCCTATAGTGAATAACCCAAACCTCCACAAAACCCACACATGTCCAGCAGAGCTGGATTTAAAGTATAACTTATGTTAACAAATAACTCAATATATTTCAAAAGGTAACAAACTGAATCAAACTAAGACAGCTGTTTTTAAAAGTTTTTTTTCTTCTACCACATTTCTTCTAACTTATCTCCAGAGCTTTTTATTGCCCAGGCCAGGCTAAGCTTGAATTTTATTGCTCTTTACTCTAGTAGGCTTTTCCTAAAAAAAAATTTTAAAGTCACAAGCAAATTTTCCTTTTTTTCCTTTCCCTTTTCTCCCTTTTTCTTACAGGCTGCTGCAGTCAGCCAGAGAAAGAGAGAGAGAGAGAAAGATTTTTCAAACTTCTTGATATTTTCTAAGCCTGCAACACAGAGGCTGAATCCTTATCTCTTACAAGCTTGCTAACTTTTAACTTTTAACACAGACACACACAAACAAACATGGAGCTCCAATTTACTATGCACACTTGCAACGTTGTTTTCCAACCAAAAACATAACAGACAAACCACACAGAACATAGAATATATATCACACAGACTACACAGTTACAACATTAAGCAAACATATCCAGAGGATACTCTCCAGCGTCCCAGAAAATACCCGTCTCAGAATTTTTAAACCCGTCGGTATTTATTCTGAGACCACAGGTTGCTAGCAACCTGATCAGACCAACTAGACCAGCTAGAACAGACCAGAACCAGAACCAAAACCAGATGGTACCCCAAAAGGTACCCAGACAGACTTACTCTCCCGAATGCCCAATAGTTTTTTTACTTTCAATTTTATTGATCTCTCCTTTTATTTTTTGAATTTCAAGTTTAGTGTTTCATTGGGGGTTTTTAATTTGTTCCTTTTCTAGCATTTTTAGTTGCAAGCCCAATTCATTGACCTTCTCTTTCTCTATTTTATACAAATAGGCCTCTAGAGATATGAGATTTCCCCTTATTACCGCTTTGGCTGCATCCCATACATTTTGGTATGATGTCTCATTATTATCGTTTTCTTGGATGAAGTTATTAATTATGTCTATAATTTGCTGTTTCACCCAATCATTCTTTAGTATGAGATTATTTAGTTTCCAATTATTTTTTGGTCTATTTTCCCCTGGCCTTTTATTGAATGTAATTTTTATTGCATCGTGATCTGAAAAGGATGCATTTACTATTTCTGCCTTACTGCATTTGAGTTTGAGGTTTTTATGTCCTAATATATGGTCAATTTTGGTATAAGTTCCATGAACTGCTGAAAAGAAGGCCACACTGAATACTTTCAAAAGGTTTCTTTCCAATGTGAGTTCTCTGGTGTCTAGCAAGACAGACACTGTGTGTAAAAGCCTTTCCCCATTGATTACATTTAAAATGTTTATCTTCAGGGTGGTTTTTCTGATGTCTGTTAAGATCTGTCTTGCATGTGAAAGCCTTTCCACATCAATTACATTTATAGGGCTTTTCTCCTGTGTGGATTCTCTGATGTAGTGTAAGCCTGTACTTCAATATGAAAGCCTTTCCACATTGATTACATTTAAAAGGTTTTTCTCCAGTGTGGATTTTCTGATGTCTCCTAAGACCTTTCTTGCGTGTGAAAGCTTTTCCACATTGATTACATTTATAAGGCTTTTCTCCTGTGTGGATTCCCTGGTGCAAAGCAAGACTGTCTCTCCTTATAAAACCCTTTCCAAATTGATTACATTTAAAAGGTCTCTCTCCAGTGTGAATTCTCTGATGTAAAGCAAGAATGTAACTCTGTCTGAAAGTCTTTCCACAGTGATTACATATATAAGGTTTCTCTCCAGTGTGGATTTTCTGATGTTTGCTAACACGTCTCTTGCATGTAAAAGCTTTTCCACATTGATTATATTTAAAAGGTTACTCTCCAGTGTGGATTCTCTGATGGGCAGCAAGACTGGCACTCTGTGTGAAAGCCTTTCCACAATGATTACATTTAAAAGGTTTCTCTCCAGTGTGGATTCTCTGATGTGCAGCAAGATTGGAACTCCTTCTGAAAGCCTTTCCACATTGTTTACATTTATAAGGCTTTTCACCTGTGTGGTTTCTCTGATGTTCAACAAGGCTGTAATTGTATCTGAAAGTCTTTCCACATTGATTACATATATAAGGTTTCTCTCCAGTGTGGATTTTCTGATGGTTGCTAACATGTCTCTTGCATGTAAAAGCTTTTCCACATTGATTACATTTATAAGGCTTCTCTCCAGTATGAAGCCTCTGATGTATTTTAAGATTTGTATTGCGTGTAAAAGCCTTTCCACATTGATTATATTTAAAAGGTTACTCTCCAGTGTGGATTCTCTGATGGGCAGCAAGACTGGCACTCTGTGTGAAAGCCTTTCCACAATGATTACATTTAAAAGGTTTCTCTCCAGTGTGGGTTTTCTGATGGTTGCTAACATGTCTCTTGTATGTAAAAGCTTTTCCACATTGATTACATTTATAAGGCTTCTCTCCAGTATGAAGCCTCTGATGTATTTTAAGACTTGTATTGCGTGTAAAAGCCTTTCCACATTGATTACATTTAAAAGGTTTCTCTCCAGTGTGGATTCTCTGATGGGCAACAAGGTGGTCATTACGTGTGAAAGTCTTTCCACATTGATTACATGTGAAAGGCTTCTCTCCAGTGTGGATTTTCTGATGTTTGCTAAAATCTCCCTTGCATGTGAAAGCCTTTCCACATTGATTACATTCAAAAGGTTTCTCTCCAGTGTGGATTCTCTGATGTATAACAAGGAGGGACCTGTTTGTTAATGCTTTTCCACATTGATTACATTGATAAGGCTTCTCTCCTGTGTGGATTCTCTGATGTGCAGCAAGATTGGAACTCCTTCTGAAAGCCTTTCCACATTGTTTACATTTATAAGGCTTTTCACCTGTGTGGTTTCTCTGATGGTCAACAAGGCTGTAATTGTATCTGAAAGTCTTTCCACATTGATTACATGTATAAGGTTTCTCTCCAGTGTGGATTTTCTGATGGTTGCTAACATGTCTCTTGTATGTAAAAGCTTTTCCACATTGATTACATTTATATGGCTTCTCTCCAGTATGAAGCCTCTGATGTATTTTAAGACTTGTATTGCGTGTAAAAGCCTTTCCACATTGATTACATTTAAAAGGTTTCTCTCCAGTGTGGATTCTCTGATGGGCAACAAGGTGGTCATTACGTGTGAAAGTCTTTCCACATTGATTACATGTGAAAGTCTTCTCTCCAGTGTGGATTTTCTGATGTTTGCTAAAATCTCCCTTGCATGTGAAAGCCTTTCCACATTGATTACATTCAAAAGGTTTCTCTCCAGTATGAATTCTCTGATGTATAACAAGGAGGGACCTGTTTGTAAATGCTTTTCCACATTCACTACATTTATAAGTCTTTTCTCCTGTGTGGATTCTCTGATGTACAGCAAGATTGGAACTCCTTCTGAAAGCCTTTCCACATTGACTACATTTAAAAGGCTTTTCTCCTGTGTGGTTTCTCTGATGTAAAACAAGACCGTCTCTCCTTATAAAACCCTTTCCACATTGATTACATTGATAAGGCTTCTCTCCTGTGTGGATTCTCTGATGTGCAGCAAGATTGGAACTCCTTCTGAAAGCCTTTCCACATTGTTTACATTTATAAGGCTTTTCACCTGTGTGGTTTCTCTCATGTTCAACAAGCCTGTAATTGTATCTGAAAGTCTTTCCACATTGATTACATTTATAAGGCTTCTCTCCAGTATGAATTCTCTGATGTATAACAAGGAGGGACCTGTTTGTAAATGCTTTTCCACATTCACTACATTTATAAGGCTTTTCTCCTGTGTGGATTCTCTGATGTACAGCAAGTTTGGAACTCCTTCTGAAAGCCTTTCCACATTGACTACATTTAAAAGGCTTTTCTCCTGTGTGGTTTCTCTGATGTAAAACAAGACTGTCTCTCCTTATAAAACCCTTTCCACATTGATTACATTGATAAGGCTTCTCTCCTGTGTGGATTCTCTGATGTGCAGCAAGATTGGAACTCCTTCTGAAAGCCTTTCCACATTGTTTACATTTATAAGGCTTTTCACCTGTGTGGTTTCTCTCATGTTCAACAAGCCTGTAATTGTATCTGAAAGTCTTTCCACATTGATTACATTTATAAGGCTTCTCTCCAGTATGAATTCTCTGATGTATTTTAAGATTTGTATTGCGTGTAAAAGCCTTTCCACATTGATTACATTCAAAAGGTTTCTCTCCAGTGTGGATTTTCTGATGTTTGCTAAAATCTCTCTTGCATGTGAAAGCCTTTCCACATTGATTGCATTCAAAAGGTTTCTCTCTAGTGTGGATTTTCTGATGTATAACAAGGAGGGACCTGTTTGTAAATGCTTTTCCACATTCATTACATTTATAAGGCTTTTCTCCTGTGTGGTTTCTCTGGTGTTCTACAAGCCTGTAATTATGTATGAAAGCCTTTCCACATTGATTACATTTATAAGGCTTTTCACCTGTGTGGTTTCTCTGATGTTCAACAAGCCTGTAATTGTATCTGAAAGTCTTTCCACATTGATTACATGTGAAAGGCTTCTCTCCAGTGTGGATTTTCTGGTGTTTGCTAAAATCTCCCTTGCATGAGAAAGCCTTTCCACATTGATTACATATATAAGATTTTTCTTCTGTGTGAAGTCTCTGATGTAAAGCAAGACCAGCTCTAGCTATGAAAGCTTTTCCACATTGATTACATTTATAAGGTTTCTCTCCAATGTGGATTCTCTGATGCTTACGTAAAGTGGAACTAGATGCAAAAGTCATTCCACAGTGATTACATTCAAAAGGTTTCTCACCAGTGTGGATTCCCTCAGGTATAACTAGAAAGAATCTCCGTGTGAAGATGTTCCCATCTTCATTATATTTATAAAACTCTCCAGGATGAATCTTCTGAGATCTATCAAAGTCTGAGTTCCAACTATGAGCCTTCCCACACTCACCAGATAAAGGTTTTTTCATTCCAGAGTCAACTCTAGATTGGGAAGGAAGAGATGAATGATGGGCTGAGATTGCTTCACATTCATTACACTCATCAGGTTGCTTCCCTATCTGAATTGCCTGCTGAGTAATGAGCTTAGAGGTCTGACTTAAGGCCATTCCACCTTGACTACTCACACAAAACATTTTCCCATGATCATTTTTCTGATGTCTCATGAGGTCTGAACTCTTGCTGAAGGCCACATCCCAGTGATTATCTGGATTCATTAGGATTTCAGCAGGCTTCTCCTGGGAATCCAAAAGCTCTACCTCTTCAGGAAAACATTTCTCCAGAAGACAGTTATTCCCTGAATTCATTTTGTTATAGTGATTTAGGAAAGAAGATTGTTTGAATCTCTTTCTAATTTCATCCACTTCACAGTCAGACTTTGAGTAATCTACTTGAATGTTAGAGTCATTGATTTCCCTCAAAGTCAAGGCACAGGGACCATCCTTCATGAATCTTTGTAGTTCACATTCTTCCACAAAAAGGCCCAGTTTTCTAGTCATCTCATTGCATTCAAAGTTGGGCTGCAAATCTGAAGAAAACAAACCATCAACCATAGAAATACTAAAATATGTACACAGATAATCAAAAGCAATAGCAATGGTAACTTAAGACTTAGGTGGCTCATGCCCATCTCCTTACTAACCTCAAAAGAGTAAAACTTCACGGATATAGTCTTGCAGCAAAAAGTGGCATGTAATAGACTTTGTAGGGAGTAGAGACCTAAAGGATGTGAAAGTGACCTGGGAGACCAGAGTACTGGTCCTTTAACAGAAGGGACAGACACAGAGCAAGATAACTGCCAGATTCAAGATTAACAGAGTAAAGTGATTCTCCATGGGAGAAGAGTTTGTTTCTAAGTTGGATAGAACATGGTTTGTAACCTTTCAGCTGAAAAGGACTGGGCAATTCTCAGAGATTTGTCAGACAGTACTCCAGATACTCATCTGGGACAGAACATTGGAAATATCCAAACTGGTCTGATGCAAATGGTGAGGAAATTCAGATGGTATGGTTTGTGTGGACTGCATTTACAATGTCTGAAAGCTATTTATGGGCCAAAGGCCTAATCAGGTGAAGCTGAACTACTCAGTGCTGATAGAGTCACATCGATCAATGACACCAACAGGATGGGCTGAACACCTCTGTAGCACTCTAAGGAGACTATGGGTATTACCAGCTCACACCTATCATATCACCTAGGAAGTCAGGAAAAGATAATGAAGAATGGGAGAAGGGATGAGGGGAAAGTGGGAAGGAAATCCACTGTTGATGGAATTATGACCAGATCTAATCATTTTGGAGAGCAATTTGGGATTAGGTCCAAAGGGATATAAAACTCTGCATATCCTGTGACTTAGCAGTAACCCCACTGGGTCTGATTACCAAAGAAATCAAAAACAAGGGAAAAGGACCCATAAGAGCCTCTTTTTGTGTGGGAAAGAATAGGAAAATGAGTAGATGTTCATCAATTGAGGAATGACCAAAGAAACAGAAATTGTCTGAAGAAAACAACTCCTATCAAAACAGATTTGGCAAGATGGGAAAAGAAAACAACTCCCTGAAAAACAGAATTAGTGAAATGGAAGAGAACTACTGCCTAAAAAGTGGGGGGGAAATCTAACGAACACGACAAGCCATTTTTTAAAAGTCCAATTGCCCAAAAGGAGATAAAGAAAGCTAACTGAAGAAAGAAATTTACTAAAAAGTAGATTTGAACAAATGGAAGTGAATGACTCAATGACACATCAAGAATCAGTCAAACAGAAATCATATTTTTCCTGTCAATGAACCCTGATCATCTATGGCTCCAGCTGTTGAAATGGAAGTAAATGATTCAATTCAAAAAGGCTACAAGGAAAGAACAAAGTGGATGGAGAGTTGTACCACCCAGAGGAACTAACATCTAAGACTAAGATGCACCAGAGTATGCGTCCTTTCTCTCCTGCTCATGCTGTATTTGGCCTGACAACTAAAACCACGAAAAGAGAGGAAATGGTCCTTACCCAGGGACAGCAGATTCTGAACATTCTCCAGCGTGACCTCCTTGTACAGCTCCTTCTCAGAAGGATCCAAGAGCCCCCACTCCTCCTCAGTGAAGTCCACCATCACATCCTTGATGGTCACCAACTCCTAAACCATCAAAAGGCACAAGATTTTGAGCTGAGACTCCAGAATCTATGTGGTCCAACCTTCATCAACCCAGAGTTGAATCAGAGCTGAGATTTGTCTACCAAAATTCACATGACCTTTATGACTGTCACAGCCAACACTTTGCAACCAAGCATTCAGAGCCCAATGGGATACTGAGAAATGTCTTTTCTGTTTGAAGTAAGACTCATGTTGGAATACAAAAAAGGTTTTTTACTGTACAATGCTTGTCCTGATGAAAGGAGGGGAAATGTCAGGGACACATCAGTGAGGTGTGAGAATGTATATAAGAGAGACAAGGAGAAGGGAAATTCCTCCCTATCAGAAGTGTCATAAGTGACATGTTAAGGAAATTCCATCATCAGCCTTCTTATATATCACTAACAAAATCCAACAGACAGAGTTACAAAGTGAAATTCCATTTAAAGGAACTACTGATAGTATAAAATACTTAGGGATCTATCTGCCAAGGGAAAATCAGAAACTTTATGAGCAAAACTACAAAACATTGTCCACACAAATAAAGTCTCATCTAACCAATTGGAAAAATATTAAATGCTCTTGGATAAGGCGAGCAACTATAATAAAGATGACAATATTACCTAAACTAATCTATTTATTTAGTGCTATTACAATTAGACTCCCAAAAAACTATTTTAATGACCTAGAAAAAATAACAACAAAGTATATATGCAGAAGGATTTTCCATTAAGGGATGATGTACTCATAGAAAGTCAAACATCATAGTATCCCTAGAGAACACATGGGACTTTCAATGAAACCTTATGATTTAGTTTAGGACAAACTCCGTTCCATAAAACTAGATCGAAAGAGGGGGATGACACGTCTTCCAGAATCTCAATTTCCCCAAGAGCCATTTCTACTAGTAGAAAAGAGTCTACTGTCAAACTCTGACCTTGGCCATGAGTATGAGTGGAGAAAGAGGAGGAGCCTGGGGGCTCAGGACTGAGGCAAAACAGGTCTCTTGGACCCTCTCAGGAAGGTCTTTGCTCACAGAAGTCACAAGAGCCTCTGCTCTTTCCTCATATCTCACTTTTCTGAGCAACCTTTGCCTGGGACTTCTCTTCCTGGCAGAAGCTCTGAGGGGAAGAAGCGCCCCCTTTTCCTTCAGATAACTGTCTCCTAGAAATGCAGGGATGTGCTTGCCCTGCCCAGGTAGGTGGGAGCCAGATCAGAGAGGTCAGGGGCCAACCCGTGCTATCCCTGATGCCCCCTCATAGAACCAGAAGTGGTTTGGGGGGCCCCCTCCAGGCTTCCCTCAGCTCTCAGCCCGCCCCAGAGGCCTGATCTCCTGACTGGGGACACTTGTCAATGGCACCAAACCTCACTATCCCCCCTTCTTTCCCTCCCCCCCTCACCCCCCCCCCCCCCCCCGCCCCAACACACCTTGCTTCTTTGGTTCTTTTAATATCTCTCCCTCCCAATCTCTTTCCTCCTTGAACTCTGGGAAACACAATCACACCATTTGCACTCATGTCCCAACATAGGTCACTGAGGCTTTCATCTAGGAAATGGGCTTTTTTTCCCCACTGAGGCAATTGGGGTTAAGTGATTTGCTCAAGGTCATACTAACTAGTTAGTCAGGGTCATAACTAGCACAGGAAGTGTTAAATGTCTGAAGCCAGATTTGAACTCGGGTCCTCCTGACTTCAGGGTTTGAGCTCTATTCCCCGCGCCATCCAGCTGCACCTAGCAATGGGCTTTCTGAATGTAATGTTTAAGCTTAAGTAAGTCCACTTGATTCTCCACTGGCTGCACTAAAGAACAATACAGGCCAAGTCCCCTCCTTCACGTTCCTCCTGCCAATCCCTCTAAGAATACTCCTGGACTCACTTCCTGGGCGATCATTCTCCTTCATAAAGCTCTTGGCAAATGCCGAGTCCCTCTGGGACGACTCAAACAGCTCCGATTGTCCTTGAACTGTTGTGTGGAGGTATGGGGAAAACCTCTGCAACAGATCTTTTGAATTCTAAATGCACGGACCCAATTTTTTTCTTTTCTGAATAATGTCCCTTTTCCTTTTTCGGGCCCTAACCATAAGTCACCCAGAACTTCTTTGAGAGTCTTCGTACAAGACAAAACCTAACGGAGGCAAAGGAGAAGCTTTGAGGCTCAGGAGGAGAGTCTGTGTCTGACCCCCGTGGCCGTGTGAGCCACACGTCCCTCCCCCTCCCCTGGAAAACGTCACCTTCCTGAGTGGACACATAACTGACAGCTTAGTCTCTGGCCGGATCCTCCTCTCCCTGTCTCAGGGCGTCCCCAGCAAGAACCCCGACAATTCTCACAATGAGGTTAAAGGAGATCCTATTTCCAGGGCTCCCGGCCCATGGCAGATGCCACAGAACCAGCCCCCAAAGCCGGGCCAGGCTTCTCCCACCTTCTTCCCCTCCTCCTCCTGGACCCCGGGCTCTGGCTGAGCCTTGACAAGACCCTCTATCCCACAACCGGCTCCCAGGGCCTCCTCTCCTGCTGGGAATGTCCTCCCTCCCCCCTGGGCCTCCCGGCCTCCTTCCCGTCTCAGTGAAAATTTCACCTTCTGAAAAAAGGGCCTTTCCAGGTCCCCAAACTTCCTTCTGAGAAGTCTGCACCGTACAGGGTTTGTGTGGACCCCCTTGATGAGTTGTTGTTTCCAAACTGAACTGAGAGCTCAGGGAGGGCAGGGACCCTTAGCTTGTAACTTCCCTTTGTCCCCTCCCCCCGGGGGTGGGCACAGTGCTTGGCACCCGGGAGCCACATTCTCAGGGCTCATTGATGGGACCCGAGACCTGGCAAAGGAGAAGGACTCAGAGCCCTGGGAGCCGCCTGAGGGGGCAGGAAAGAGGAAGCGCCAGGGGGGTGATTCCTGCCCTGCTGCCAGCCCTGCCGGGGCCCCCTCTCTCTGACAAGAGGAAGCTCCCTGGGCTCCCTTGGGCTCACCCTGGGCTGACGCTGCTCACCTCTGGGCAGGGACTGCACTCACCTGGGCCGAGGGGCTCCAGCTGCCAGCGGCCATGTCTCTGGTTCAGGGATTGGGTGCTCTGCCAGCTGGGCTGGGGAGGGAGAGGGATCTCAGAGAGGGAGGAAGGAGTCTAAGGCTTCCCTTCCCAGGATCTGCATAGAAAGAGAGTTTTCTGAGCAGGGACAATCAGTGGCCCTGCCCCACCCTCAGGGGAGAGATTCCACCCTGGGAGGGAGCAGGGAGGGTTCAGCTTTGATCTCATGCCCTCCCCCCAAGGCTTTGGACTCTCTAGGGTCCTAATGTCTGCACAGACCTGAGAGCTAACAAGGCTTCTAATGTAAGGCCGGAGAAACTGAGGCAAGACAGAGACCAGAGAGCTCCCAACATTCTAACAACGGGAGAGTCTGATTGACTGGACAGGATTCTATTCTCAAAGTATCCAGTGGTTAATGTGAGTTCTCAGTGACATGGATACACACACACACGGCACAACCACAGGGGTAAAGCAAGGCAGGGGCAGGGGCAGAACACAGAGCACAGGAACAGACTATGGATCTGGTTCTGACAGCGTCGATGGGAGACACCGGACACTGATAGGAGCCAGCAAGTCTGGACTCCCTCTTATCGTGAGTCCCACATTAACTTTTTATAACCTTAGAGCAAATGGCCCTCAGTCCTTAAGGAACCAGAAGCAGGGTTTGCAACTAAGGGGATCAGGCAGAACAGTTAAGGAAACTTGAGACAGAACGATTTAGGGAAACCGAGGCAGAACCAATTAG
Organism: Antechinus flavipes; assembly: GCF_016432865.1. Lineage (NCBI taxonomy): Eukaryota > Metazoa > Chordata > Mammalia > Dasyuromorphia > Dasyuridae > Antechinus > Antechinus flavipes. The sequence continues at coordinate 630,916,123 of NC_067400.1, read as the reverse complement.
GGAAACTGAGTCAGGACAATTAAAGAGAACTGTGGTACATTAAATAAAACTAGAAAAATGCAAGGACAAGTCTCTCCCTGATAACCCCAGAGTTAACAGCAGTACAAAGGCTCCCTGCTGCAAGCATGTCAGGTCCTCTATAGTTCTGGGGCACCATCTCAGCCAGAGGATCCGGTGTGAGATGGACAGTTCGCTGTGAGTTAGGTCTGTGGTCATTTGTGCGCTTAACTCAGTCTCTGATAACAGAGAAACATGGCCAAGGGCTCAAACCCACACAGAGGGGCAGATCTCTCCAGGGGAGAAGGGCGAGGCTTGGAGTAGCTTCACCTTCCCCCGGCCCATTGAAACAGACAGAGCTGCAGAAAAGATCAGATTGCAGAGCAGATTTTGCACAGTTAGAGCATCAAGGCCCGCAGATCCCAAACAAGGTCCTTTGAAATGCTGAAGTACTAATTAATGAACTGTGGTTACAGGACTGAAGAAAAACAGATGAGAGAGATTGCCAGTCCCAGGACAGGTGTCTGGTTTCTAAAGCTTTTCTAACCAAAATAGCCCCAAAACTGAGTCTGCCCGGGCAATTTTAACAGGCTATGGGATTCCAAAACTAAAGCATCCAAATTCTATCTGAACTAGTGAGATGGGGATGGGGGAGAAGTGCCTAAGGCAAAGTGAATAGGAGCTAGTGGTTCCCATTCTTTCAGGTATTTTGAAAAAAACACACCAGTTTCCCCAATGTTCTGTCTCTTCCTCCCTCTGGTTTTTCCTCTCAAGGAAAGGAATTACCAAATGACCATTCCCCATATAAATCCCAAGAGTGAATCAAATTCCCCATACACAACAGACTAGTACAGTAGCATTTCCTAAAAATCCCTCAAACATAACAGCAATAATTACACAGTTTTAACAAATCCCATCCCAAACCTTAAACACACAGTAATAGATGATCCAGGCAAGGTTTAACAGTCAGTCCTCAATCATTCCCAAAGTCCCTCATATCAGTCCAAAGTACACTCGATGCAGGGTCCAGTCCATCCTCTTGATGCGGGAAAGATTCCTTTCTAGATTCCCAGCCTCTCCTAGTTAATAATGTAAATTGCCCTTTAACTCACAAATCCTGGTCCCTTTGAATTCCAATAGAAGATCTGACCTGTCCCAGCCCCACTCGGATCTGAGCCAACTTTGGGGCTTCGCCCGAAAGCCCCTCGAGGTAAGTCTCCTATTATAAAAAGGCCACGCTGGGAACCCCTCTTTGCAGAGATTCCAAACATGGCTACCATGTGAGGACCCTCTGTCCACTGGACCCTCTGTCCAGTGCCCTCCTTATCTCTACCTTTGCCTATACTTTAACTTTGCTTACTCAATAATAAACCTCTTTTATCAATCTAGCTCTCCGGGCCAATAAATGCTTTTATTGGGAACTCGCGCCGCTACTAGACCCCCTTGCGCCGAATCTGTACCCCAAACCTGCCACTAGACCTTAACCCTAATTTCATTTAGGTACCCCAAAGCTAGACTTCAAAACTCTCATTTAAGAAAACTGCTTCTGGCTGTGAAGTGATAGGAGGCTCTCATTCCTTGCAGAATGGGTGCATCATGCTGACAATCAAAGCTGATCAAAGCTGATCCAGGTTCCAGAAGCAAGCCAATATCTGTAATTTGACTAAAATCTAGAACAAAAAACACAAATCTAACAAAGAAAGATTACATCAGTTCACCAGACTGCTGCAAAATATGAGGAGGCCAAAATAAATGGTTTCCTATGTGAAAAGATGAGTTTGCTTTACAGGCCAGGCAGAAGGCTGCAGTCCCAAGTTGTAACAGCAGTGAGGTCTCACAGACCCCTGTTCATTGTCCTCTTATCATGTAGAAACCTCAAAGAAACAAAACACAAATATCCAGTGACAGACAGATGATCGAGGGAAATACTCCGTTACCCAAGCATTTAGGATACAATGATTACATATAACCAGACTGAAAATAGCAAAGCATGACATAATTGAATTGCATTAACAGCTTCTATTGACCATTGCTCTGATCATAGAGATCAGTTACAGAAGGAAAAAAAATGCAAGAACGTAATTATAACATAACATAAGCAGTTAAAACCCAACCTTCAGCACATACAGAATGAAATAGCTTTAACAGAGTTAAATCTGTTAAATCAATCATCCCAGTAACTGTCAGAGGGTGGAGCTTTAAAACTCCCAAATAGCATTAACTAATCAACTATAAACCCAAGAAATTTTACTTCCAATAACAGATTTCATTAATCAAATGTCTGATAACTCCTAAACAAAGATTTACCATAACCTTATAATAATAACAGAAAGAAATGTTGTCTCAGTAAGTCCACAACTTAGAACAATTATCATACCTAAGTAGAGGTTACATGAGTGAACATTATACATACAAATCATTTTGCTTTTAAAATACTCAGTACATAGAAAAATATCCCAAATTGCATATTGTCCATAACAGAAACTGTAATGCCGGAGAAACTGAGGCAGGAGAGAGATTAGAGAGTTTTTAATATTTTATTAATGGGAGAGTAAGATTGACTGGACAGGACTCTCGTCTCAGATTATCCAGTCAGACAGAGATAAGTATACTGGGACCAAGGGATCCATATTGGTCCCAGGGCTGGAGGACCCAAAGAATCCAGCGTCCAGCATACAACTGCCAGCCGCCATACTCCAGCAATGAATGGAAGAACCCCAACTTCTTAAATACCTTTTTGGAGACAAAGAAGAGAAAGGGAGGGAAAGTTTTTTATCAGGGAGGGGAAGCCATAAAACCTAAAAATTCCAGACACAAAGAAGTAAAGATATCATGGGGTATCTTGGAATATTCTAAAGGAATATTGTAAATCCGTAAAAGAATCAGGAGATCTACTCTTTTATCTTGCTAATTTACAACCCGAGAGCGAATAATCCTTAGTTTTACTGGGTCAGAGACAGAACAGTTAAGGAAACTGAGACAGGGAAACTGAGTCAGGACAGTTAAAGAAAACTGTGGCATAACATTCCACACTCTTTCTCCTAAATATTCAAACCTTTGAATCTTAGCACCTTCCTCTAGATACCCAGGAGGTCTTTGACCCACTTTATGTAAAGCAAGTGAGCCAAAAATAAAACTAGAAAAATGTAAGGACTCATATGGCAAGAGCAAGTCTCTCCCTGATAACCCCAGAGTTAACAGCTGTACAAAGGCTCCCTTGTTGCAAGCATGTCAGGCCCTCTCCAGTTCTGGAGCACCACCTCAGCCAGAGAATCCAGTTTGAGATGGACAGTTAGGTCTGTGGTCATTTGTGCACTTAACTCAGTCTCTGCTTACAAAGCAGCAGGGTCCAAGGCCCAGTCAGAGAGGCAGCCCTCTCCATGGGGGAAGGATGAGGCTTGTAGTAGCTCCACCCGTCCCCACCCAGAGAAACAGGACTGCTATTAGAATACAGATTTCTGAGCAGATTATGCACAGTTAGACCATCAAGGTAGGCAAACTCCAAACTTTTTAGGTGCCTCAAGCCAAACTTCAAGGTCCTTTGAAATGCTGAAATACTTAATGAACTGGGGTTACAGGAATGGAAAAATAGATCAGAGAGACTGCCAGTGTCACGACAGGTGTCTGATTTCTAAAACTTTTCTAAAAAAAATAATCCCAAAAACTGAGTCTGCCAGGGCACTTTTAACAAAATAAGGGATTCTAAAACTAAAGCATCCAATTCCATCTCAACTAGTGAGACAGGGGGTGGGACAGAAATGCCTAAGGCAAAGTGAATAGGAGCTAGGGGTTCCCATTCTTTCAGGTAGTTTGAAAAAAAATATATCAGTTTCCCCAATGTTCTATCTCTACCTCCCTTTTTTTTTCTCACGGAAAGGAATTATCAAATGACCATTCCCCATATAAATCCCAAGAGCAAATCAAAATCCCTATACATAACAGACTAATACAGTAGCATTTCCTAAAAATCCCTCAAACATAACAGCAATAATTACAGTTTTAACAAATCCCATCCCAAGTCTTAAACACACAGTAATAGATGATCCAGGCAAGGTTTAACAGTCAGTCATCAACCATTCCCAAAGTCCCTCATATCAGTCCAAAGTACACTCGATGCAGGGTCCAGTCCATGGTCTCATTTTAAAACTGCTACTTCAGGCTATGAAGTGATAGGAGGCTCTCATTCCTTGCAGAGTGGGTGTGTGCCGTGGTGACAATCAAAGCTGATCAAAGCTGATCCAGGTTCCAGAAGCAAGTCAATATCTGTAATTTGACCAAAATCTAGAACAAAAACACAAATCTTAACACATAAAGATTAGATCAGTCTCAGAAAGAAAGACTCAGTTCACCAGACTGTTGCAAAACATGAGGAGGCCAAAATGGATTGGCCAGCAGTTTCCTGTGTGAAGAGACGAGTTTGCTTTACAGGCCAAGCAAACGGCTGCAGTCTTACAAACCCCTGTTAATTGTCCACTTATGTAGAAACCTTAAAGGAACAAAACACAAATATCCAGTAACAGACAGATGACCAGGCGAAATAGTTGCCCAAGCATTTAGGATACAATGATTACATATGACCAGACTGAAAATAGCAAGGCACGACATAATTGAATTGCAGTAACAGTTCTATTGACCATTGCTCTGATCAGAGAGATCAGTTACAGAAGGAAAAATTCAAGAACATAACTATAACATAACATAAGCAGTTTTGAGTTTTAACAGCTTATCAATCAATTGTCCCAGTAACTGTCAGAGGGTGGAGCTTTAAAACTCCCAAATAGCATTAGCTAATTAACTCTAAGCCCAAAAACTCCAATAACAGATGTCATCAAATTTCGGATAAATCTTAAACAATTATTTATCATATCCTTATAAGTCATACCCAATACATAGAAAAAAATCCCAAATTGCATATTGTCCATAACAAAAACATTTTCAAAAGGACAAAGAAAAAAAACTTATGTCCAGAGGCCCTTTAAATAACCTCAGGATGACCCAATACAATCAATTTAAACTTATACAAAAGACCCAATTTCACATAAAAGAATTCAAGGGTTTTTTAACATAGCAATTAAACTCTTAGAAATATTCGTACCAAAGTATGGATCACATTTACGACCATATCTCTTAACCAAGAAAACCTTTATGAAGAAACAAATATTCAATCAATTTAACCTAAAAGTATGTCCTTAAAAATCACAACTTTGCTGCACTGCCGCAATCAGATAAGAAAAAAAGTGGCAGGAACACACTTTAGAGGGGTGAGGGGAGGAGAGGATTCCATATGGCCATCCTTCCCCCACTCCTGATCCCCTAGAAAAAACTTCCCTCAGGTTCCCCACTCAATTTCCTACATGGGGATCCTTTTCAAGATTTAGCCCATCAGTTTCCCAATATCAGGTTTCTTCCCAAATCCACCCATTTCCAACTTTCTCTTTCCTTCTGACTACATACTTAAACAATCTCCTTTCCTTTAATTGTTAGCATACTGCTGTATATTAACTTTCCAAACTTTCAAATCCCTTTCAATCTATTTTTTCCTTTCCTTTTTTTCTTCCTTTCTCTCCCTTTTCTCCCTTTTTCTCACAGGCTGCTGCAGTCAGCCAGAGAGAGAGAGAGAGAGAGAGAAAGATTTTTCAAACTTCTTGACATTTTCTAAGCCTGCAACACAGAGGCTGAATCCTTATCTCTTACAAGCTTGCTAACTTTTAACACAGACACACACAAACAAACATGGAGCTCCAATTTACTATGCACAGTTGCAACGTTTTCCAACCAACAACATAACAGACAAACCACACAGAACATGGAACATATGACACAGACTACACAGTTACAACATTAAGCAAACATACCATACCCAGAGGGTATTCTCCAGCGTCCCAGAAAATACCCGTCTCAGAATTTGTAAACCCGTCGGCATTTATTCTGAGACCACAGGTTGCAACAACAGAACAGACCAGAACCAGAACCAAAACCAGATGGTACCCCAAAAGGTACCCAGACATACTTACTCTCCCAAATGCCGAATCGATTTCGTTGTCCACTGTAGGCCGGACTGAGGCTGAAGAACCACTTCCTTTTCCTAGGAGGCTCTGGGGTAGCAGAGTGCTTTTCTCAAGGAACAGACCCAGGTCCTGAGCCCCGCTCAGGCCTAGGTGGAGACGGAGAGGTCTCTAATCTCTAATCCAGTTCTCAGTTTCTATTATCTCGCTGGGGCCTCCAAATTGTAATGCCGGAGAAACTGAGGCAGGAGAGAGATTAGAGAGTTTTTAATATTTTATTAATGGGAGAGTAAGATTGACTGGACAGGACTCTCGTCTCAGATTATCCAGTCAGACAGAGATAAGTATACTGGGACCAAAGAATCCATATTGGTCCCAGGGCTGGAGGACCCAAAGAATCCAGCGTCCAGCATACAGCTGCCAGATGCCATTCTCCAGCAATGAATGGAGGAACCCCAACTTCTTAAATACCTTTTTGGAGACAAAGAAGAGAAAGGGAGGGAAAGTTTTTTTATCAGGGAGGGGAAGCCATAAAACCTAAAAATTCCAGAGACAAAGAAGTAAAGATATCATGGGTTGGTCTTGGAATATTCTAAAGGAATATTGTAAATCCCTAAAAGAGTCAGGAGATCTACTCTTTTATCTTGCTAATTCATAACCCGAGAGCGAATAATCCTTAGTTTTACTGGGTCAGAGACAGAACAGTTAAGGTAACTGAGACAGGGAAACTGAGTCAGGACAGTTAAAGAAAACTGTGGCATAACACGCCCAGCGCCGGGGCAGGGCCCGCCCGTGCCCAAGCTCCTCGGCGGGAAAGGAAAGCGGGCCCTGAGACCGAAGAAATCCTACCCAAAGCACAGCTCATGGAGGAAGAGACCATCTCTGTGACATCTGAGGAAATGTAACCCCCCAGTCACGGAGTCTGTCACACCCTCCAGTGGATAAATAACCCACTGTTTACCCTCTGGCTGGACCTTGTGCTCCCTTACTCTGATTATCCCTAATAAGGGCCTTAGTGACAAACTGAGGCAATTGGGGTTAGGCGACTTGCCCAGGGTCACAAAGCCAGGAAGTATTAAGTGTCTGAAATTTGAACCCAGGCCCTGCAGCATGGCAAAGGAGAGGGACACAGTGAAGTCTGGGAGCAGCCATGTGCTCTCAGGGGGCAGGAAATGGGCAGCGTCAGGAGATCCCTGGACTGCTCCCAGCCCTGCCAAGGCCCCCTCCCTCCCATCCTGTCCCTGAGACTCCCCTCCCCCACCTCTGCACCTCTCTCCCATCCTCCATTTCCCTCCTCAGCAGAATCCCCTGAACTCCCAGCTCTCCCTCCCACCCCCACCCCCTCCTACATCCTCACACATCCTCCCTCCTCCATCGCTCCACCTTCCCCAACCCTTCCCTTCCCCCCTCAGGCCCCACCTTCTCTGCAGCCCGGGCTCCAGACTTCCGTCCCCCTCCTTACTCAGAGATGCCAGGTGGGGGAGGGGAGCTCTGAGTGATGGGGTGAGGGACAGGTATGATCTGAGTCCTTTTGGGAAGGCTGAAATCCTGGGATGGGGAGGGGTCGTTCCCAAGAGAGGGAGTGGGCGGGGCTCCTGGGATAGGAGGACCCGCCCATAGCCCCTTGGCCATAAACAGAATCACTGGGAGCTGAGCTCTCTCCACCTCCATCTCTCTGACCTGAGATCTCTCTCTCTCCTTCTCTCTGAGATCTCGCTCTCTCCTTCTCTCTGAGATCTCTCTCTCTCCTTCTCTCAGAGCTCTCTCTCTCTCTCCTTCTCTCTGAGATCTCTCTCTCTCCTTCTCTCTGAGCTCTCTCTCTCTCCTTCTCTCAGAGCTCTCTCTCTCTCTCTCCTTCTCTCTGAGATCTCTCTCTCTCCTTCTCTCAGAGCTCTCTCTCTCTCTCCTTCTCTCTGAGATCTCTCTGCCTCCTTCTCTCTGAGCTCTCTCTCTCTCTCCTTCTCTCTGAGATCTCTCTCTCTCCTTCTCTCTGAGCTCTCTCTCTCTCCTTCTCTCAGAGCTCTCTCTCTCTCTCTCCTTCTCTCTGAGATCTCTCTCTCTCCTTCTCTCTGAGATCTCTCTCTCTCTCCTTCTCTCTGAGATCTCTCTCCTTCTCTCTGAGATCTCTCTGCCTCCTTCTCTCTGAGCTCTCTCTCTCTCCTTCTCTCAGAGCTCTCTCTCTCTCTCCTTCTCTCAGAGCTCTCTCTCTCTCTCCTTCTCTCTGAGATCTCTCTCCTTCTCTCTGAGATCTCTCTGCCTCCTTCTCTCTGAGATCTCTCTCTCTCCTTCTCTCTGAGATCTCTCTCTCTCCTTCTCTCTGAGATCTCTCTCCTTCTCTCTGAGATCTCTCTCCTTCTCTCTGAGATCTCTCTGCCTCCTTCTCTCTGAGCTCTCTCTCTCCTCTCTGAGCTCTCTCTCTCCTTCTCTCTGAGCTCTCTCTCTCTCTCCTTCTCTCTGAGCTCTCTCTCTCTCTCCTTCTCTCTGAGATCTCTCTGCCTCCTTCTCTCTGAGCTCTCTCTCTCTCCTTCTCTCTGAGATCTCTCTGCCTCCTGTCTCGGATCTCTCCGCCTCCTTCTCTCTGAGATCTCTCTGCCTCCTGTCTCGGATCTCTCCGCCTCCTCTCTCTGAGATCTCTCTCTCTCTCCTTCTCTCTGAGATCTCTCTACCTCCTTCTCTCTGAGCTCTCTCTCTCTCCTTCTCTCTGAGATCTCTCTGCCTCCTGTCTCAGATCTCTCTGCCTCCTTCTCTCTGAGATCTCTCCGCCTCCTTCTCTCTGACCCGAGATCTCTCTCCCTCCTTCTCTCTGACCCGAGATCTCTCTCCCTCCTCTCTGAGATCTCTCTGCTTCCTTTCTCACACTTGAATCTCTGCCTTTTTGGAGCCGTCCCTGCTCTGCAGGCCCAGGTAGGTCTGACCCAGGGCCCCGCTCCCGCTAGCTGCCCTTCCCATTGGGCTCGCCTCCCCCTCCGACCTCAGGAGTCACAGCCGCCAGGCCGCCCACCTCCCCCATAGGGATCCCTGGGACCCCTGACCCGGGGGGCAGTAAGTCCTCAGCCCAAATGCTCCCGCTTCGGAGTCGGCCCCGTCTCTGCGCTCCGGCCCCTCCTCAGAGACCTCCCTGGCCCAGCCTGGTTCTCAGGAGGTTCTCGGGCCTTTGCTGACTGAGAGCTGGTCAGCGCCCATGTCCAGGACCAGCCTTGGCTCCCCGGAGATCGCTCCCGGCCTCCCCCGGAGCGTTAGAATGGGGTCTGGGCCGGAGAGCTGGATCGGATCCCCCAGTCCCGCTTCTTCACTGGATTCTCCCAGAATTCCGTCCCCTTGTACTGCCGGGAAACTGAGGCCAGATGGAGCTGAGAGAGTCTGTGGTGTTTGGATTTCGGAGAGGGAGAGATTGTGCCGGGGGCGCCCCCGGGGCGGCCCAAGCCTCCGGCCAACAACGAGCCTCCGCAGGGACGGATGTACTCTCATGCTACACAGATAGACTGAGGCGGGGGCAGAATCCGAGCCCTGAGCGTGGGAACAGACTATCGGCTTCTGAGAGAGTCGGGGCCGCACGGGCCGTTCTGGGAAGTCGGGTAAAGAATGACAGGAGGGGTAGGACCCTCAGTTCTTGAGCCAGGAGGATTCGGAGCTGAACTGCCCCTTATCTTGAGTCTCACACTGACTGTAGAGCGAGCGGCCCTCAGTCTTAACGAAGTGGCCGGGGAGGGGAGGTTGCGACTAAGGGGACTGAGGCAGGACAATCGGGGAAACTGAGGCAGAGCAAGTGGAGAAAATGAGGCAGGACAATAAAGGAAACGGGCACAGCGCCCTCAGTGACAGCCTTCAATTTCTTTCCATAAAATCTTTGCCCCTTGACCAGGAGATGGGTTCAAGCCGCACATTCTTTGGAGGCTCCGCCAATCGGGGCTGGGACTTTGGGGATCCAGCTCCTCAGCCCCCGCACTAGCAGGTGGTGAGAGAGCTCAGGGACAAGGGTCATGGAGGCTGCTCCTGGTCTTGTCCCACCTTGGAGCCGAAAGCCTTGGGGGGAGGGCATGAGATCAAAGGGGAGGAGGCAGGGAGGGAGGCAGGTCCTGTTCCTGCTCTGACCCAGCTCCCTTCCAGGGCCAACCCTCCCTGCTCTCTCCTGGGATGGAGTCTCTCCTCTGAGGGAGGGGCAGGGCCACTGACTGACCCTGCCCTGAAAACTCACTCTCTGAGCAGATCCTGAGAAGGGAAGCCTCAGACCCCGGCCTCCCTCTCTGGGGCCCCTCTCCCTCCCCCGCCCGGCTCACAGAGCACCCAAGCCCAGAACCAGAGACATGGCCCCCGGCAGCCGGAGCCCCTCGTCCCAGGTGAGTGCGGCCCCTGCCCAGGGGGAGCCCAAGGGAGCTTCCTCCTGTCAGAGGGAGGGGCCCCGGCACGGCTGGCAGGAGGGCAGGAATCACCCCCCTGCGCTGCCCATTTCCTGCCCCCTCAGGCGGCTCCCAGGGCTCTGAGTCCCTCTGCTTTGCCAGGTCTCGGGTCCCATCAATGAGCACTGAGAATGTGGTTCCCGGGTGCCGAGCACTGTGCCCACCCCCGGATTGGGAGGGGGAGACATCAAAAGGACCAAAAACAGCATTGGGAGATGGAGAGATTTGGTGCCATTGAGAAGTCTCCCCAGTCAGGAGAGCAGGGCCTGTGGGGGGACTGAGAGCTGAGAGAAGCAGGAGTTATGGCATGGAGGGGGCCCCTAAGACCACTTCTGGTTCTATGAAGGGGTGTCAGGGAGAGCACAGGTTGGCCCCCGACCTCTGATCTCCCGGCTCCCACCTACCTGGGCAGGGCAAGCACAGCCCACATTTCTAGGAGACAGTTACCTGAAGGAAAAGGGGGAGCTTCTTCCCCTCAGAGCTTCTGCCAGGAAGAGAAGTCCCAGGCAAAGTTTGCTCAGAAAAGTGGACATGAGGAAAGAGCAGAGGCTCTTGTGACTTCTGTGAGCAAAGACCTTCCTGAGAGGGTCCAGGAGACCCGTTTTGCCTCCTCTCCCTGTCTCAGGGCGTCCCCAGCAAGAACCCCGACAATTCTCACAATGAGGTTAAAGGAGATCCTATTTCCAGGGCTCCCGGCCCCTGGCAGATGCCACAGAACCAGCCCCCAAAGCCGGGCCAGGCTTCTCCCACCTTCTTCCCCTCTTCCTCCTGGACCCCAGGCTCTGGCTGAGCCTTGACAAGACCCTCCATCCCATAACCGGCTCCCAGGGCCTTCTCTCCTGCTGGGAATGTCCTCCCTCCCCCCTGGGCCTCCCGGCCTCCTTCCCGTCTCAGTGAAAGTTTCACCTTCTGAAAAAAGGGCCTTTCCAGGTCCCCAAACTTCCTTCTGAGAAGTCTGCACCGTACAGGGTTTGTGTGGACCCCCTTGATGAGATGTTTGTTACAAACTGGACTGAGAGCTCAGGGAGGGCAGGGACCCTTAGCTTGTAACCTCCCTTTGTCCCCTCCCCCCAGGGATGGGCACAGGACTTGGCACCCGGGAGCCACATTCTCAGGGCTCATTGATGGGATCTGAGACCTGGCAAAGGAGGACTCAGAGCCCTGGGAGCCGCCTGAGGGGGCAGGAAATGGGCAGCGCCAGGGGGGTGATTCCTGCCCTGCTGCCAGCCCTGCCAGGGACCCCTCCCTCTGACAGGAGGAAGCTTCCAGGGCTCCCTAGGACGCCCCTAGGGCTGACGCTGCTCAGCTCCGGGCAAAGACTGCACTCACCTGGGAGGAAGGGCTCAGGCTGCCAGCGGCCATGTCTCTGGTTCTGGGATTGGGTGCTCTGCCAGCTGGGCTGGGGAGGGAGAGGGATCTCAGAGAGGGAGGAAGGAGTCTGAGGCTTCCCTTCCCAGGATCTGCATAGAAAGAGAGTTTTCTGAGCAGGGACAATCAGTGGCCCTGCCCCACCCTCAGGGGAGAGATTCCACCCTGGGAGGGAGCAGGGAGGGTCCAGCTTTGATCTCATGCCCTCCCCCCAAGGCTTTAGACTCTCTAGGGTCCTAATGTCTGCACAGACCTGAGAGCTAACAAGGCAAATGTAAGTAAGGCCGGAGAAACTGAGGCAAGACAGAGACCAGAGAGCTCCCAACATTCTATCAACGGGAGAGTCTGATTGACTGGACAGGATTCTATTCTCAAAGTATCCAGTGGTTAATGTGAGTTCTCAGTGACATGGATACACACACACACACACACACACACACACACACACGCGGCACAACCACAGGGGTAAAGCAAGGCAGGGGCAGGGTCAGAACACAGAGCACAGGAACAGACTATGGATCTGGTTCTGACAGCGCCTCCGATGGGAGACACCGGACACTCTGATAGGAGCCAGCAAGTATGGACTCCCCCTTATCGTGAGTCCCACATTAACTTTTTATAACCTTAGAGCAAGTGGCCCTCAGTCCTTAAGGAACCAGAAGCAGGGTTTGCAACTAAGGGGATCAGGCAGAACAGTTAAGGAAACTTGAGACGGAACAATTTAGGGAAACCGAGGCAGAACCAATTAGGGAAACTGAGTCAGGACAATTAAAGAGAACTGTGGCACAACATTAAATAAAACTAGAAAAATGCAAGGACGAGTCTCTCCCTGATAACCCCAAAGTTAACAGCAATACAAAGGCTCCCTGCTGCAAGCATGTCAGGTCTATAGTTCTGGGGCACCATCTCAGCCAGAGGATCCGGTGTGAGATGGACAGTTCACTGTGAGTTAGGTCTGTGGTCATTTGTGCACTTAACTCAGTCTCTCATAACAGAGCAGCAGGGCCAAGGGCTCAAACCCACACAGAGGGGCAGATCTCTCCAGGGGAGAAGGGCCAGGCTTGGAGTAGCTTCACCTGCCCCAGCCCAGAGAAACAGACAGAGCTGCAGAAAAGATCAGATTGCAGAGCAGATTTTGCATAGTTAGAGCATCAAGGTCCGCAGATCCCAAACAAGGTCCTATGAAATGCTGAAGTACTAATTAATGAACTGTGGTTACAGGACTGAAGAAAAACAGATGGGAGAGACTGCCAGTCCCAGGACAGGTGTCTGGTTTCTAAAGCTTTTCTAACCAAAATAGCCCCAAAACTGAGTCTGCCTGGGCAATTTTAACAGGCTATGGGATTCCAAAACTAAAGCATCCAAATTCAATCTGAACTAGTGAGATGGGGGTCGGGAGAAGTGCCTAAGGCAAAGTGAATAGGAGCTAGGGGTTCCCATTCTTTCAGGTATTTTGAAAAAAACACACCAGTTTCCCCAATGTTCTGTCTCTTCCTCCCTCTGGTTTTTCCTCTCAAGGAAAGGAATTACCATATAAATCCCAAGAGTGAATCAAATTCCCCATACACAACAGACTAGTACAGTAGCATTTCCTAAAAATCCCTCAAACATAACAGCAATAATTACACAGTTTTAACAAATCCCATCCCAAACCTTAAACACACAGTAATAGATGATCCAGGCAAGGTTTAACAGTCAGTCCTCAATCATTCCCAAAGTCCCTCATATCAGTCCAAAGTACACTCGATGCAGGGTCCAGTCCATCCTCTTGATGCGGGAAAGATTCCTTTCTAGATTCCCAGCCTCTCCTAGTTAATAATGTAAATTGCCCTTTAACTCACAAATCCTGGTCCCTTTGAATTCCAATAGAAGATCTGACCTGTCCCAGCCCCACCCGGATCTGAGCCAACTTTGGGGCTATGCCCGAAAGCCCCTCCAGCTAAGTCTCCTATTATAAAAAGGCCACGCTGGGAACCCCTCTTTGCAGAGATTCCAAACATGGCTACCATGTGAGGACCCTCTGTCCACTGGACCCTCTGTCCAGTGCCCTCCTTATCTCTACCTTCGCCTATACTTTAACTTTGCTTACTCAATAATAAACCTCTTTTATCAATCTAGCTCTCCGGGCCAATAAATGCTTTTATTGGGAACTCGCGCCGCTACTAGACCCCCTTGCGCCGAATCTGTACCCCAAACCTGCCACTAGACCTTAACCCTAATTTCATTTAGGTACCCCAAAGCTAGACCTCAAAACTCTCATTTAAGAAAACTTCTTCAGGCTGTGAAGTGATAGGAGGCTCTCATTCCTTGCAGAATGGGTGCATCATGCTGACAATCAAAGCTGATCAAAGCTGATCCAGGTTCCAGAAGCAAGCCAATATCTGTAATTTGACTAAAATCCAGAACAAAAAACACAAATCTAACAAAGAAAGATTACATCAGTTCACCAGACTGCTGCAAAATATGAGGAGGCCAAAATAAATGGTTTCCTATGTGAAAAGATGAGTTTGCTTTACAGGCCAGGCAGAAGGCTGCAGTCCCAAGTTGTAACAGCAGTGAGGTCTCACAGACCCCTGTTCATTGTCCTCTTATCATGTAGAAACCTCAAAGAAACAAAACACAAATATCCAGTGACAGACAGATGATCTGGGGAAATACTCCGTTACCCAAGCATTTAGGATACAATGATTACATATAACCAGACTGAAAATAGCAAAGCATGACATAATTGAATTGCATTAACAGCTTCTATTGACCATTGCTCTGATCACAGAGATCAGTTACAGAAGGAAAAAAAATGCAAGAACGTAATTATAACATAACATAGGCAGTTAAAACCCAACCTTCAGCACATACAGAATGAAATAGCTTTAACAGAGTTAAATCTGCTAAATCAATCATCCCAGTAACTGTCAGAGGGTGGAGCTTTAAAACTCCCAAATAGCATTAACTAATCAACTATAAACCCAAGAAAGTTTGCTTCCAATAACAGATTTCATTAATCAAATGTCTGATAACTCCTAAACAAAGATTTACCATAACCTTATAATAATAACAGAAAGAAATGTTGTCTCAGTAAGTCCACAACTTAGAACAATTATCATACCTAAGTAGAGGTTACATGAGTGAACATTATACATACAAATCATTTTGCTTTTAAAATACTCAGTACATAGAAAAATATCCCAAATTGCATATTGTCCATAACAGAAACTGTAATGCCGGAGAAACTGAGGCAGGAGAGAGATTAGAGAGTTTTTAATATTTTATTAATGGGAGAGTAAGATTGACTGGACAGGACTCTCGTCTCAGATTATCCAGTCAGACAGAGATAAGTATACTGGGACCAAGGGATCCATATTGGTCCCAGGGCTGGAGGACCCAAAGAATCCAGCGTCCAGCATACAACTGCCAGCCGCCATACTCCAGCAATGAATGGAAGAACCCCAACTTCTTAAATACCTTTTTGGAGACAAAGAAGAGAAAGGGAGGGAAAGTTTTTTATCAGGGAGGGGAAGCCATAAAACCTAAAAATTCCAGACACAAAGAAGTAAAGATATCATGGGGTATCTTGGAATATTCTAAAGGAATATTGTAAATCCGTAAAAGAATCAGGAGATCTACTCTTTTACTTGCTAATTTACAACCCGAGAGCGAATAATCCTTAGTTTTACTGGGTCAGAGACAGAACAGTTAAGGAAACTGAGACAGGGAAACTGAGTCAGGACAGTTAAAGAAAACTGTGGCATAACATTCCACACTCTTTCTCCTAAATATTCAAACCTTTGAATCTTAGCGCCTTCCTCTAGATACCCAGGAGGTCTTTGACCCACTTTATGTAAAGCAAGTGAGCCAAAAATAAAACTAGAAAAATGTAAGGACTCATATGGCAAGAGCAAGTCTCTCCCTGATAACCCCAGAGTTAACAGCTGTACAAAGGCTCCCTTGTTGCAAGCATGTCAGGCCCTCTCCAGTTCTGGAGCACCACCTCAGCCAGAGAATCCAGTTTGAGATGGACAGTTAGGTCTGTGGTCATTTGTGCACTTAACTCAGTCTCTGCTTACAAAGCAGCAGGGTCCAAGGCCCAGTCAGAGAGGCAGCCCTCTCCATGGGGGAAGGATGAGGCTTGTAGTAGCTCCACCCTTCCCCACCCAGAGAAACAGGACTGCTATTAGAATACAGATTTCTGAGCAGATTATGCACAGTTAGACCATCAAGGTAGGCAAACTCCAAACTTTTTAGGTGCCTCAAGCCAAACTTCAAGGTCCTTTGAAATGCTGAAATACTTAATGAACTGGGGTTACAGGAATGGAAAAATAGATCAGAGAGACTGCCAGTGTCACAACAGGTGTCTGATTTCTAAAACTTTTCTAAAAAATAATGTCAAAACTGAGTCTGCCAGGGAAATTTTAACAAAATGAGGGATTCTAAAACTAAAGCATCCAAATTCAATCTGAACTAAGTGAGATAGGGGGTGGGGCAGAAATGCCTAAGGCAAAGTGAATAGGAAGCTAGGGGTTCCCATTCTTTCAGGTAGTTTGAAAAAAATATACCAGTTTCCCCTATGTTCTATCTCTACCTCCCCCTTTTTTTCTCACGGAAAGGAATTGTCAAATGACCATTTCCCATATAAATCCCAAGAGCAAATCAAAATCCCTACACATAACAGACTTAATACAGTAGCATTTCCTAAAAAGGCCTAAAAAGCCCTCAAACATAACAGCAATAATTACAGTTTTAACAAATCCCATCCCAAATCTTAAAACACACAGTAATAGATGATCCAGGTAAGGTTTAACAGTCAGTCATCAACCATTCCCAAAGTCCCTTATATCAGTCCAAAGTACAGTCGATGCAGGGTCCAGTCCATGGTCTCATTTTTAAAACTGCTGCTTCAGGCTATGAAATGACAGGAGGCTCTCATTCCTTGCAGAGTGGGTGTGTGCCGTGGTGACAATCAAAGCTGATCAAAGCTGATCCAGGTTCCAGAAGCAAGTCAATACCTGTAATTTGACCAAAATCTAGAACAAAAACACAAATCTAACACATAAAGATTGGATCAGTCTCAGATAGAAAGACTCAGTTCACCAGACTGTTGCAAAACATGAGGAGGCCAAAATAAATTGGCCGGCAGTTTCCTATGTGACGAGACGAGTTTGCTTTACAGGCCAAGCAAATGGCTGCAGTCTTACAGACCTCTGTTAATTGTCCACTTATCATGTAGAAACCTTAAAGGAACAAAACACAAATATCCAGTAACAGACAGATGACTAGGCGAAATACTCAGTTGCCCAAGCATTTAGGACACAATCATTACATACAACCAGATTGAAAATAGCAAAGCATGACATAATTGAATTGCATTAACAATTCTATTGACCATTGCTCTGATCAGAGAGATCAGTTACAGAAGGAAAAATGCAAGAACATAACTATAATATTAACATAAGCAGTTGAGTTTTAACAGCTTATCAATCAATTGTCCCAGTAACTGTCAGAGGGTGGAGCTTTAAAACTCCCAAATAGCATTAACTAATTAACTCTAAGCCCAAAAACTTTTACCTCCAATAACAAATGTCATTAATCAAATTTCTGATAAATCTTAAACAAAGAGTTACCATAACCTTACAGTAATAACAGAAAGAAATTTCGCCTCAGTAAGTTCACAACTTAGAACAATTATCATATCTAGGTAGATGTTACATGAGTGAACATTATACATACAAATCATTTTGCTTTGAAAATACCCAATACACAGAAAAATATCCCAAATTGCATATTGTCCATAACAAGAAACATTTTCAAAAGGACAAAGAAAAAAAAACTATTATGTTCAGGGGTCCTTTAAATAACCTCAGGATGACCCAATACAATCAATTTAAACTTATACAAAACACCCAATTCCACATAAAAGAATTCAAGAAGGTTTTTTTTTTAACATAGCAATTAAACTCTTAGAAATATTCGGACCAAAGTATGGATCACATTTACGACCATGTTCTTTTAACCAAGGAAACAAGTATTCAATCAATTTAACCTAAAAGTAAGTATGTCCTTAAAAATCACAGTTAGCTGCACTGCCGCAATCAGATAAGAAAAAAAACGGCAGGAACATACTTAGAGAGGAGAGGGGAGGAGAGGATTCCACGTGGCCACCCTTCCCCCACTCCTGACCCCTAGGGAAAAAAACTTCCCTCGGGTTCCCCACTCAATTTCCTACATGGGGATCCTTTTCAAGATTTAACCCATCAGTTTCCCAATATCAGGTTTCTTCCCAAATCCACCCATTTCCAACTTTCTCTTTCCCCCTGACTACATACTTAAACAATCTCCTTAAAGAACTTTCCTTCCCAGATGCTCCTTTGGTAAAGTAGCAGAAGGCAGTGGGGGTGGGTGACTCCTTCCCCCACCTCTTCACCTACTCCCAAAAGTCTTTCTTTCACCTTCCTAACACCATGCAAACCTTTAATTTCCCTTACAAATCAGTCCTTCCTAAATCACCTGCATTGCTCTTTCCTTTTCCCTTCAAAAACCTGTAAGATTCACCCTATAGTGAATAACCCAAACCTCCACAAAACCCACACATGTCCAGCAGAGCTGGATTTAAAGTATAACTTATGTTAACAAATAACTCAATATATTTCAAAAGGTAACAAACTGAATCAAACTAAGACAGCTGTTTTTAAAAGTTTTTTTTCTTCTACCACATTTCTTCTAACTTATCTCCAGAGCTTTTTATTGCCCAGGCCAGGCTAAGCTTGAATTTTATTGCTCTTTACTCTAGTAGGCTTTTCCTAAAAAAAAATTTTAAAGTCACAAGCAAATTTTCCTTTTTTTCCTTTCCCTTTTCTCCCTTTTTCTTACAGGCTGCTGCAGTCAGCCAGAGAAAGAGAGAGAGAGAGAAAGATTTTTCAAACTTCTTGATATTTTCTAAGCCTGCAACACAGAGGCTGAATCCTTATCTCTTACAAGCTTGCTAACTTTTAACTTTTAACACAGACACACACAAACAAACATGGAGCTCCAATTTACTATGCACACTTGCAACGTTGTTTTCCAACCAAAAACATAACAGACAAACCACACAGAACATAGAATATATATCACACAGACTACACAGTTACAACATTAAGCAAACATATCCAGAGGATACTCTCCAGCGTCCCAGAAAATACCCGTCTCAGAATTTTTAAACCGTCGGTATTTATTCTGAGACCACAGGTTGCTAGCAACCTGATCAGACCAACTAGACCAGCTAGAACAGACCAGAACCAGAACCAAAACCAGATGGTACCCCAAAAGGTACCCAGACAGACTTACTCTCCCGAATGCCCAATAGTTTTTTTACTTTCAATTTTATTGATCTCTCCTTTTATTTTTTGAATTTCAAGTTTAGTGTTTCATTGGGGGTTTTTAATTTGTTCCTTTTCTAGCATTTTTAGTTGCAAGCCCAATTCATTGACCTTCTCTTTCTCTATTTTATACAAATAGGCCTCTAGAGATATGAGATTTCCCCTTATTACCGCTTTGGCTGCATCCCATACATTTTGGTATGATGTCTCATTATTATCGTTTTCTTGGATGAAGTTATTAATTATGTCTATAATTTGCTGTTTCACCCAATCATTCTTTAGTATGAGATTATTTAGTTTCCAATTATTTTTTGGTCTATTTTCCCCTGGCCTTTTATTGAATGTAATTTTTATTGCATCGTGATCTGAAAAGGATGCATTTACTATTTCTGCCTTACTGCATTTGAGTTTGAGGTTTTTATGTCCTAATATATGGTCAATTTTGGTATAAGTTCCATGAACTGCTGAAAAGAAGGCCACACTGAATACTTTCAAAAGGTTTCTTTCCAATGTGAGTTCTCTGGTGTCTAGCAAGACAGACACTGTGTGTAAAAGCCTTTCCCCATTGATTACATTTAAAATGTTTATCTTCAGGGTGGTTTTTCTGATGTCTGTTAAGATCTGTCTTGCATGTGAAAGCCTTTCCACATCAATTACATTTATAGGGCTTTTCTCCTGTGTGGATTCTCTGATGTAGTGTAAGCCTGTACTTCAATATGAAAGCCTTTCCACATTGATTACATTTAAAAGGTTTTTCTCCAGTGTGGATTTTCTGATGTCTCCTAAGACCTTTCTTGCGTGTGAAAGCTTTTCCACATTGATTACATTTATAAGGCTTTTCTCCTGTGTGGATTCCCTGGTGCAAAGCAAGACTGTCTCTCCTTATAAAACCCTTTCCAAATTGATTACATTTAAAAGGTCTCTCTCCAGTGTGAATTCTCTGATGTAAAGCAAGAATGTAACTCTGTCTGAAAGTCTTTCCACAGTGATTACATATATAAGGTTTCTCTCCAGTGTGGATTTTCTGATGTTTGCTAACACGTCTCTTGCATGTAAAAGCTTTTCCACATTGATTGCATTTATAAGGCTTTTCCCCTGTGTGAATTCTCTGGTGTTCTGCAAGCAAGCAATTAAGTATGAAAGCCTTTCCACATTGATTACATTTAAAAGATTTCTCTCCAGTGTGGATTCTCTGATGTGCAGCAAGACTGGCACTCTGTGTGAAAGCCTTTCCACAATGATTACATTTAAAAGGTTTCTCTCCAGTGTGGATTCTCTGATGTGCAGCAAGATTGGAACTCCTTCTGAAAGCCTTTCCACATTGTTTACATTTATAAGGCTTTTCACCTGTGTGGTTTCTCTGATGTTCAACAAGGCTGTAATTGTATCTGAAAGTCTTTCCACATTGATTACATATATAAGGTTTCTCTCCAGTGTGGATTTTCTGATGGTTGCTAACATGTCTCTTGCATGTAAAAGCTTTTCCACATTGATTACATTTATAAGGCTTCTCTCCAGTATGAAGCCTCTGATGTATTTTAAGATTTGTATTGCGTGTAAAAGCCTTTCCACATTGATTATATTTAAAAGGTTACTCTCCAGTGTGGATTCTCTGATGGGCAGCAAGACTGGCACTCTGTGTGAAAGCCTTTCCACAATGATTACATTTAAAAGGTTTCTCTCCAGTGTGGGTTTTCTGATGGTTGCTAACATGTCTCTTGTATGTAAAAGCTTTTCCACATTGATTACATTTATAAGGCTTCTCTCCAGTATGAAGCCTCTGATGTATTTTAAGACTTGTATTGCGTGTAAAAGCCTTTCCACATTGATTACATTTAAAAGGTTTCTCTCCAGTGTGGATTCTCTGATGGGCAACAAGGTGGTCATTACGTGTGAAAGTCTTTCCACATTGATTACATGTGAAAGGCTTCTCTCCAGTGTGGATTTTCTGATGTTTGCTAAAATCTCCCTTGCATGTGAAAGCCTTTCCACATTGATTACATTCAAAAGGTTTCTCTCCAGTGTGGATTCTCTGATGTATAACAAGGAGGGACCTGTTTGTTAATGCTTTTCCACATTGATTACATTGATAAGGCTTCTCTCCTGTGTGGATTCTCTGATGTGCAGCAAGATTGGAACTCCTTCTGAAAGCCTTTCCACATTGTTTACATTTATAAGGCTTTTCACCTGTGTGGTTTCTCTGATGGTCAACAAGGCTGTAATTGTATCTGAAAGTCTTTCCACATTGATTACATGTATAAGGTTTCTCTCCAGTGTGGATTTTCTGATGGTTGCTAACATGTCTCTTGTATGTAAAAGCTTTTCCACATTGATTACATTTATATGGCTTCTCTCCAGTATGAAGCCTCTGATGTATTTTAAGACTTGTATTGCGTGTAAAAGCCTTTCCACATTGATTACATTTAAAAGGTTTCTCTCCAGTGTGGATTCTCTGATGGGCAACAAGGTGGTCATTACGTGTGAAAGTCTTTCCACATTGATTACATGTGAAAGTCTTCTCTCCAGTGTGGATTTTCTGATGTTTGCTAAAATCTCCCTTGCATGTGAAAGCCTTTCCACATTGATTACATTCAAAAGGTTTCTCTCCAGTATGAATTCTCTGATGTATAACAAGGAGGGACCTGTTTGTAAATGCTTTTCCACATTCACTACATTTATAAGTCTTTTCTCCTGTGTGGATTCTCTGATGTACAGCAAGATTGGAACTCCTTCTGAAAGCCTTTCCACATTGACTACATTTAAAAGGCTTTTCTCCTGTGTGGTTTCTCTGATGTAAAACAAGACCGTCTCTCCTTATAAAACCCTTTCCACATTGATTACATTGATAAGGCTTCTCTCCTGTGTGGATTCTCTGATGTGCAGCAAGATTGGAACTCCTTCTGAAAGCCTTTCCACATTGTTTACATTTATAAGGCTTTTCACCTGTGTGGTTTCTCTCATGTTCAACAAGCCTGTAATTGTATCTGAAAGTCTTTCCACATTGATTACATTTATAAGGCTTCTCTCCAGTATGAATTCTCTGATGTATAACAAGGAGGGACCTGTTTGTAAATGCTTTTCCACATTCACTACATTTATAAGGCTTTTCTCCTGTGTGGATTCTCTGATGTACAGCAAGTTTGGAACTCCTTCTGAAAGCCTTTCCACATTGACTACATTTAAAAGGCTTTTCTCCTGTGTGGTTTCTCTGATGTAAAACAAGACTGTCTCTCCTTATAAAACCCTTTCCACATTGATTACATTGATAAGGCTTCTCTCCTGTGTGGATTCTCTGATGTGCAGCAAGATTGGAACTCCTTCTGAAAGCCTTTCCACATTGTTTACATTTATAAGGCTTTTCACCTGTGTGGTTTCTCTCATGTTCAACAAGCCTGTAATTGTATCTGAAAGTCTTTCCACATTGATTACATTTATAAGGCTTCTCTCCAGTATGAATTCTCTGATGTATTTTAAGATTTGTATTGCGTGTAAAAGCCTTTCCACATTGATTA
The DNA here is from genome assembly GCF_016432865.1 of Antechinus flavipes. Classification (NCBI taxonomy): domain Eukaryota; kingdom Metazoa; phylum Chordata; class Mammalia; order Dasyuromorphia; family Dasyuridae; genus Antechinus; species Antechinus flavipes. The sequence goes on along the minus strand of NC_067400.1, from coordinate 630,893,492 downwards.
CATTCAAAAGGTTTCTCTCCAGTGTGGATTTTCTGATGTTTGCTAAAATCTCTCTTGCATGTGAAAGCCTTTCCACATTGATTGCATTCAAAAGGTTTCTCTCTAGTGTGGATTTTCTGATGTATAACAAGGAGGGACCTGTTTGTAAATGCTTTTCCACATTCATTACATTTATAAGGCTTTTCTCCTGTGTGGTTTCTCTGGTGTTCTACAAGCCTGTAATTATGTATGAAAGCCTTTCCACATTGATTACATTTATAAGGCTTTTCACCTGTGTGGTTTCTCTGATGTTCAACAAGCCTGTAATTGTATCTGAAAGTCTTTCCACATTGATTACATGTGAAAGGCTTCTCTCCAGTGTGGATTTTCTGGTGTTTGCTAAAATCTCCCTTGCATGTGAAAGCCTTTCCACATTGATTACATATATAAGATTTTTCTTCTGTGTGAAGTCTCTGATGTAAAGCAAGACCAGCTCTAGCTATGAAAGCTTTTCCACATTGATTACATTTATAAGGTTTCTCTCCAATGTGGATTCTCTGATGCTTACGTAAAGTGGAACTAGATGCAAAAGTCATTCCACAGTGATTACATTCAAAAGGTTTCTCACCAGTGTGGATTCCCTCAGGTATAACTAGAAAGAATCTCCGTGTGAAGATGTTCCCATCTTCATTATATTTATAAAACTCTCCAGGATGAATCTTCTGAGATCTATCAAAGTCTGAGTTCCAACTATGAGCCTTCCCACACTCACCAGATAAAGGTTTTTTCATTCCAGAGTCAACTCTAGATTGGGAAGGAAGAGATGAATGATGGGCTGAGATTGCTTCACATTCATTACACTCATCAGGTTGCTTCCCTATCTGAATTGCCTGCTGAGTAATGAGCTTAGAGGTCTGACTTAAGGCCATTCCACCTTGACTACTCACACAAAACATTTTCCCATGATCATTTTTCTGATGTCTCATGAGGTCTGAACTCTTGCTGAAGGCCACATCCCAGTGATTATCTGGATTCATTAGGATTTCAGCAGGCTTCTCCTGGGAATCCAAAAGCTCTACCTCTTCAGGAAAACATTTCTCCAGAAGACAGTTATTCCCTGAATTCATTTTGTTATAGTGATTTAGGAAAGAAGATTGTTTGAATCTCTTTCTAATTTCATCCACTTCACAGTCAGACTTTGAGTAATCTACTTGAATGTTAGAGTCATTGATTTCCCTCAAAGTCAAGGCACAGGGACCATCCTTCATGAATCTTTGTAGTTCACATTCTTCCACAAAAAGGCCCAGTTTTCTAGTCATCTCATTGCATTCAAAGTTGGGCTGCAAATCTGAAGAAAACAAACCATCAACCATAGAAATACTAAAATATGTACACAGATAATCAAAAGCAATAGCAATGGTAACTTAAGACTTAGGTGGCTCATGCCCATCTCCTTACTAACCTCAAAAGAGTAAAACTTCACGGATATAGTCTTGCAGCAAAAAGTGGCATGTAATAGACTTTGTAGGGAGTAGAGACCTAAAGGATGTGAAAGTGACCTGGGAGACCAGAGTACTGGTCCTTTAACAGAAGGGACAGACACAGAGCAAGATAACTGCCAGATTCAAGATTAACAGAGTAAAGTGATTCTCCATGGGAGAAGAGTTTGTTTCTAAGTTGGATAGAACATGGTTTGTAACCTTTCAGCTGAAAAGGACTGGGCAATTCTCAGAGATTTGTCAGACAGTACTCCAGATACTCATCTGGGACAGAACATTGGAAATATCCAAACTGGTCTGATGCAAATGGTGGGGAAATTCAGATGGTATGGTTTGTGTGGACTGCATTTACAATGTCTGAAAGCTATTTATGGGCCAAAGGCCTAATCAGGTGAAGCTGAACTACTCAGTGCTGATAGAGTCACATCGATCAATGACACCAACAGGATGGGCTGAACACCTCTGTAGCACTCTAAGGAGACTATGGGTATTACCAGCTCACACCTATCATATCACCTAGGAAGTCAGGAAAAGATAATGAAGAATGGGAGAAGGGATGAGGGGAAAGTGGGAAGGAAATCCACTGTTGATGGAATTATGACCAGATCCAATCATTTTGGAGAGCAATTTGGGATTAGGTCCAAAGGGATATAAAACTCTGCATATCCTGTGACTTAGCAGTAACCCCACTGGGTCTGATTACCAAAGAAATCAAAAACAAGGGAAAAGGACCCATAAGAGCCTCTTTTTGTGTGGGAAAGAATAGGAAAATGAGTAGATGTTCATCAATTGAGGAATGACCAAAGAAACAGAAATTGTCTGAAGAAAACAACTCCTATCAAAACAGATTTGGCAAGATGGGAAAAGAAAACAACTCCCTGAAAAACAGAATTAGTGAAATGGAAGAGAACTACTGCCTAAAAAGTGGGGGGGAAATCTAACGAACACGACAAGCCATTTTTTAAAAGTCCAATTGCCCAAAAGGAGATAAAGAAAGCTAACTGAAGAAAGAAATTTACTAAAAAGTAGATTTGAACAAATGGAAGTGAATGACTCAATGACACATCAAGAATCAGTCAAACAGAAATCATATTTTTCCTGTCAATGAACCCTGATCATCTATGGCTCCAGCTGTTGAAATGGAAGTAAATGATTCAATTCAAAAAGGCTACAAGGAAAGAACAAAGTGGATGGAGAGTTGTACCACCCAGAGGAACTAACATCTAAGACTAAGATGCACCAGAGTATGCGTCCTTTCTCTCCTGCTCATGCTGTATTTGGCCTGACAACTAAAACCACGAAAAGAGAGGAAATGGTCCTTACCCAGGGACAGCAGATTCTGAACATTCTCCAGCGTGACCTCCTTGTACAGCTCCTTCTCAGAAGGATCCAAGAGCCCCCACTCCTCCTCAGTGAAGTCCACCATCACATCCTTGATGGTCACCAACTCCTAAACCATCAAAAGGCACAAGATTTTGAGCTGAGACTCCAGAATCTATGTGGTCCAACCTTCATCAACCCAGAGTTGAATCAGAGCTGAGATTTGTCTACCAAAATTCACATGACCTTTATGACTGTCACAGCCAACACTTTGCAACCAAGCATTCAGAGCCCAATGGGATACTGAGAAATGTGTTTTCTGTTTGAAGTAAGACTCATGTTGGAATACAAAAAAGGTTTTTTACTGTACAATGCTTGTCCTGATGAAAGGAGGGGAAATGTCAGGGACACATCAGTGAGGTGTGAGAATGTATATAAGAGAGACAAGGAGAAGGGAAATTCCTCCCTATCAGAAGTGTCATAAGTGACATGTTAAGGAAATTCCATCATCAGCCTTCTTATATATCACTAACAAAATCCAACAGACAGAGTTACAAAGTGAAATTCCATTTAAAGGAACTACTGATAGTATAAAATACTTAGGGATCTATCTGCCAAGGGAAAATCAGAAACTTTATGAGCAAAACTACAAAACATTGTCCACACAAATAAAGTCTCATCTAACCAATTGGAAAAATATTAAATGCTCTTGGATAAGGCGAGCAACTATAATAAAGATGACAATATTACCTAAACTAATCTATTTATTTAGTGCTATTACAATTAGACTCCCAAAAAACTATTTTAATGACCTAGAAAAAATAACAACAAAGTATATATGCAGAAGGATTTTCCATTAAGGGATGATGTACTCATAGAAAGTCAAACATCATAGTATCCCTAGAGAACACATGGGACTTTCAATGAAACCTTATGATTTAGTTTAGGACAAACTCCGTTCCATAAAACTAGATCGAAAGAGGGGGATGACACGTCTTCCAGAATCTCAATTTCCCCAAGAGCCATTTCTACTAGTAGAAAAGAGTCTACTGTCAAACTCTGACCTTGGCCATGAGTATGAGTGGAGAAAGAGGAGGAGCCTGGGGGCTCAGGACTGAGGCAAAACAGGTCTCTTGGACCCTCTCAGGAAGGTCTTTGCTCACAGAAGTCACAAGAGCCTCTGCTCTTTCCTCATATCTCACTTTTCTGAGCAACCTTTGCCTGGGACTTCTCTTCCTGGCAGAAGCTCTGAGGGGAAGAAGCGCCCCCTTTTCCTTCAGATAACTGTCTCCTAGAAATGCAGGGATGTGCTTGCCCTGCCCAGGTAGGTGGGAGCCAGATCAGAGAGGTCAGGGGCCAACCCGTGCTATCCCTGATGCCCCCTCATAGAACCAGAAGTGGTTTGGGGGGCCCCCTCCAGGCTTCCCTCAGCTCTCAGCCCGCCCCAGAGGCCTGATCTCCTGACTGGGGACACTTGTCAATGGCACCAAACCTCACTATCCCCCCTTCTTTCCCTCCCCCCCTCACCCCCCCGCCCCAACACATCTTGCTTCTTTCATTCTTTTAATATCTCTCCCTCCCAATCTCTTTCCTCCTTGAACTCTGGGAAACACAATCACACCATTTGCACTCATGTCCCAACATAGGTCACTGAGGCTTTCATCTAGGAAATGGGCTTTTTTTTCCCACTGAGGCAATTGGGGTTAAGTGATTTGCTCAAGGTCATACTAACTAGTTAGTCAGGGTCATAACTAGCACAGGAAGTGTTAAATGTCTGAAGCCAGATTTGAACTCGGGTCCTCCTGACTTCAGGGTTCGGGCTCTATTCCCCGCGCCATCCAGCTGCACCTAGCAATGGGCTTTCTGAATGTAATGTTTAAGCTTAAGTAAGTCCACTTGATTCTCCACTGGCTGCACTAAAGAACAATACAGGCCAAGTCCCCTCCTTCACGTTCCTTCTGCCAATCCCTCTAAGAATACTCCTGGACTCACTTCCTGGGCGATCATTCTCCTTCATAAAGCTCTTGGCAAATGCCGAGTCCCTCTGGGAGGACTCAAGCAGCTCCGATTGTCCTTGAACTGTTGTGTGGAGCTACGGGGAAAACCTCTGCAACAGATCTTTTGAATTCTAAATGCACGGACCCAATTTTTTTCTTTTCTGAATAACGTCCCTTTTCCTTTTTCGGGCCCTAACCATAAGTCACCCAGAACTTCTTTGTGAGTCTTCGTACAAGACAAAACCTAACGGAGGCAAAGGAGAAGCTTTGAGGCTCAGGAGGAGAGTCTGTGTCTGACCCCCGTGGCCGTGTGAGCCACACGTCCCTCCCCCTCCCCTGGAAAACGTCACCCTCCTGAGTGGACACATAACTGACAGCTTAGTCTCTGGCCGGATCCTCCTCTCCCTGTCTCAGGGCGTCCCCAGCAAGAACCCCGACAATTCTCACAATGAGGTTAAAGGAGATCCTATTTCCAGGGCTCCCGGCCCATGGCAGATGCCACAGAACCAGCCCCCAAAGCCGGGCCGGGCTTCTCCCACCTTCTTCCCCTCCTCCTCCTGGACCCCGGGCTCTGGCTGAGCCTTGACAAGACCCTCTATCCCACAACCGGCTCCCAGGGCCTTCTCTCCTGCTGGGAATGTCCTCCCTCCCCCCTGGGCCTCCCGGCCTCCTTCCCGTCTCAGTGAAAATTTCACCTTCTGAAAAAAGGGCCTTTCCAGGTCCCCAAACTTCCTTCTGAGAAGTCTGCACCGTACGGGGTTTGTGTGGACCCCCTTGATGAGTTGTTGTTTCCAAACTGAACTGAGAGCTCAGGGAGGGCAGGGACCCTTAGCTTGTAACAATGAGCCACATTCTCAGGGCTCATTGATGGGACCCGAGACCTGGCAAAGGAGAAGGACTCAGAGCCCTGGGAGCCGCCTGAGGGGGCAGGAAAGAGGAAGCGCCAGGGGGGTGATTCCTGCCCTGCTGCCAGCCCTGCCGGGGCCCCCTCTCTCTGACAAGAGGAAGCTCCCTGGGCTCCCTTGGGCTCACCCTGGGCTGACGCTGCTCACCTCTGGGCAGGGACTGCACTCACCTGGGCCGAGGGGCTCCAGCTGCCAGCGGCCATGTCTCTGGTTCAGGGATTGGGTGCTCTGCCAGCTGGGCTGGGGAGGGAGAGGGATCTCAGAGAGGGAGGAAGGAGTCTAAGGCTTCCCTTCCCAGGATCTGCATAGAAAGAGAGTTTTCTGAGCAGGGACAATCAGTGGCCCTGCCCCACCCTCAGGGGAGAGATTCCACCCTGGGAGGGAGCAGGGAGGGTTCAGCTTTGATCTCATGCCCTCCCCCCAAGGCTTTGGACTCTCTAGGGTCCTAATGTCTGCACAGACCTGAGAGCTAACAAGGCTTCTAATGTAAGGCCGGAGAAACTGAGGCAAGACAGAGACCAGAGAGCTCCCAACATTCTAACAACGGGAGAGTCTGATTGACTGGACAGGATTCTATTCTCAAAGTATCCAGTGGTTAATGTGAGTTCTCAGTGACATGGATACACACACACACACACACACACACACACACACACACACACACGGCACAACCACAGGGGTAAAGCAAGGCAGGGGCAGGGGCAGAACACAGAGCGCGGGAACAGACTATGGATCTGGTTCTGACAGCGTCGATGGGAGACACCGGACACTGATAGGAGCCAGCAAGTCTGGACTCCCTCTTATCGTGAGTCCCACATTAACTTTTTATAACCTTAGAGCAAATGGCCCTCAGTCCTTAAGGAACCAGAAGCAGGGTTTGCAACTAAGGGGATCAGGCAGAACAGTTAAGGAAACTTGAGACAGAACGATTTAGGGAAACCGAGGCAGAACCAATTAGGGAAACTGAGTCAGGACAATTAAAGAGAACTGTGGTACATTAAATAAAACTAGAAAAATGCAAGGACAAGTCTCTCCCTGATAACCCCAGAGTTAACAGCAGTACAAAGGCTCCCTGCTGCAAGCATGTCAGGTCTATAGTTCTGGGGCACCATCTCAGCCAGAGGATCCGGTGTGAGATGGACAGTTCACTGTGAGTTAGGTCTGTGGTCATTTGTGCGCTTAACTCAGTCTCTGATAACAGAGAAACATGGCCAAGGGCTCAAACCCACACAGAGGGGCAGATCTCTCCAGGGGAGAAGGGCGAGGCTTGGAGTAGCTTCACCTGCCCCCGGCCCATTGAAACAGACAGAGCTGCAGAAAAGATCAGATTGCAGAGCAGATTTTGCATAGTTAGAGCATCAAGGCCCGCAGATCCCAAACAAGGTCCTTTGAAATGCTGAAGTACTAATTAATGAACTGTGGTTACAGGACTGAAGAAAAACAGATGAGAGAGATTGCCAGTCCCAGGACAGGTGTCTGGTTTCTAAAGCTTTTCTAACCAAAATAGCCCCAAAACTGAGTCTGCCCGGGCAATTTTAACAGGCTATGGGATTCCAAAACTAAAGCATCCAAATTCTATCTGAACTAGTGAGATGGGGGTGGGGGAGAAGTGCCTAAGGCAAAGTGAATAGGAGCTAGTGGTTCCCATTCTTTCAGGTATTTTGAAAAAAACACACCAGTTTCCCCAATGTTCTGTCTCTTCCTCCCTCTGGTTTTTCCTCTCAAGGAAAGGAATTACCAAATGACCATTCCCCATATAAATCCCAAGAGTGAATCAAATTCCCCATACACAACAGACTAGTACAGTAGCATTTCCTAAAAATCCCTCAAACATAACAGCAATAATTACACAGTTTTAACAAATCCCATCCCAAACCTTAAACACACAGTAATAGATGATCCAGGCAAGGTTTAACAGTCAGTCCTCAATCATTCCCAAAGTCCCTCATATCAGTCCAAAGTACACTCGATGCAGGGTCCAGTCCATCCTCTTGATGCGGGAAAGATTCCTTTCTAGATTCCCAGCCTCTCCTAGTTAATAATGTAAATTGCCCTTTAACTCACAAATCCTGGTCCCTTTGAATTCCAATAGAAGATCTGACCTGTCCCAGCCCCACCCGGATCTGAGCCAACTTTGGGGCTATGCCCGAAAGCCCCTCCAGCTAAGTCTCCTATTATAAAAAGGCCACGCTGGGAACCCCTCTTTGCAGAGATTCCAAACATGGCTACCATGTGAGGACCCTCTGTCCACTGGACCCTCTGTCCAGTGCCCTCCTTATCTCTACCTTTGCCTATACTTTAACTTTGCTTACTCAATAATAAACCTCTTTTATCAATCTAGCTCTCCGGGCCAATAAATGCTTTTATTGGGAACTCGCGCCGCTACTAGACCCCCTTGCGCCGAATCTGTACCCCAAACCTGCCACTAGACCTTAACCCTAATTTCATTTAGGTACCCCAAAGCTAGACTTCAAAACTCTCATTTAAGAAAACTGCTTCTGGCTGTGAAGTGATAGGAGGCTCTCATTCCTTGCAGAATGGGTGCATCATGCTGACAATCAAAGCTGATCAAAGCTGATCCAGGTTCCAGAAGCAAGCCAATATCTGTAATTTGACTAAAATCTAGAACAAAAAACACAAATCTAACAAAGAAAGATTACATCAGTTCACCAGACTGCTGCAAAATATGAGGAGGCCAAAATAAATGGTTTCCTATGTGAAAAGATGAGTTTGCTTTACAGGCCAGGCAGAAGGCTGCAGTCCCAAGTTGTAACAGCAGTGAGGTCTCACAGACCCCTGTTCATTGTCCTCTTATCATGTAGAAACCTCAAAGAAACAAAACACAAATATCCAGTGACAGACAGATGATCTGGGGAAATACTCCGTTACCCAAGCATTTAGGATACAATGATTACATATAACCAGACTGAAAATAGCAAAGCATGACATAATTAAATTGCATTAACAGCTTCTATTGACCATTGCTCTGATCACAGAGATCAGTTACAGAAGGAAAAAAATGCAAGAACGTAATTATAACATAACATAGGCAGTTAAAACCCAACCTTCAGCACATACAGAATGAAATAGCTTTAACAGAGTTAAATCTGCTAAATCAATCATCCCAGTAACTGTCAGAGGGTGGAGCTTTAAAACTCCCAAATAGCATTAACTAATCAACTATAAACCCAAGAAATTTTACCTCCAATAACAGATTTCATTAATCAAATGTCTGATAACTCCTAAACAAAGATTTACCATAACCTTATAATAATAACAGAAAGAAATGTTGTCTCAGTAAGTCCACAACTTAGAACAATTATCATACCTAAGTAGAGGTTACATGAGTGAACATTATACATACAAACCATTTTGCTTTTAAAATGCTCAATACATAGAAAAATATCCCAAATTGCATATTGTCCATAACAGAAACATTTTCAAAAAGACAAAGAAAAAACTATCATTTTCAGAGGCCCTTTAAATAACCTCAGGATGACCCAATGCAATCAATTTAAACTTATAAGAAAGACCCAATTCCACATAAAAGAATTCAAGACGGTTTTTAACATAGCAATTAAACTTTTAGAAATATTCCTACCAAAGTATGGATCACATTTATGACCATTTTCCTTAACCAAGAAAACCTTTATGTGTCAAAGAAACAAATATTCAATCAATTAATCTAAAAGCAAGCCTGTGCTAAAAATCATACTTTGCTGCACTGGCCATAATCAGATAAGGGGAAAAAAAAAATAGCAGGAACATACTCAGGGGGGGTGAGGAGAGGAGAGGATTTCACGAGGCTATCCGTCCCCCACTCCTGACCCCTAGGAAAAAAACTTCCCTCAGGTTCCCCACTCAATTTCTCACAAGGGGATCCTTTTCAAGAGTTAGCCCATCAGTTTCCCAACATCAGGTTTCTTCCCAAATCACCCACTTCCAACTTTCTCTTTCCCCCGGCTACATACTTGAACAATCTCTTTAAAGAACTTTCCTACCCAGATACTCCTTTGCCCAGGTAGCAAAAGGCAGTGGGGGTGGGTGGCTCCCTCCCCCACCTAGTCACCTTCTCCCAAAAGTCTTTCTTTCACCTTCCTAAAACCATGCAAACCTCTAATTGCCCTCCAAATCAGTCCTTCCCAAATCACCTGCATTCCTCTTTCCTTTTTCCTTCAAAAACCTGTGAGATCCACACTATAGTGGATAGCCCAAAACGCCACAAAACCCACACATGTCCAGCAGAGCTCGATTTAAAGTATAACTTATGTTAACAAATAACTCAATATATTTCAGAAGGTAACAAACTCCAAACCAAACGAATACAGGGCTCTTACAAATGCTTTTTTGTTATTCAACCTGAATGTAGTCAGACAGTAATTAGCATCTCCAGGCAGAGCTTCCATGACCCAGCCCAGGCTTAATTGGAATTCTATTGTTTTCTTTTTTTTTTCTTTCTTCGTTTTTAGTAAGAAAGTTATCAATATTCAAACAAATTCCAGGATCTCATACTCAGAATAAACAAATTTAGCATGCAAAGGCTAGAGCATGATCATTTCTCACAATTTTTTCTGGTTTCAGAGTGATGGTTTCAGAACCATCCCAAACTTCTTAATCAAATTCCTTCCAGCAAAGACTTAGCCAGTTCCATTCACTTACAAGTTAGTTTAAAAATTGCTCTTCTCTCTCTGTCTCTCTCTCTGTCTCTCTCTCTGTCTCTGTCTCTCTGTCTCTGTCTCTCTCTCTCTGTCTCTCTCTCTCTCTCTCTCTGTGTGTATATATATATATATAAACTTTCCAAACTTTCAAATCCCTTTCAATCTATTTATTCATTCATTTATTTATTTATTTATGAATTAGTGCAACAGATTAAAATTAGAAATCACAATTTTTTACTAAGCACCTTTGGAACATTCTTAACAAAGTTTTTCAACCAACAAAACAGACAAATCACACAAAACACACAGAACATAGACCACAACCAACAGAATAGACAGAATAGTCTCACCCAAACAGAACCAGATCAGGACCCTCACAATGGCGTCTCATGGGGGTCAGCAGGAGTCCATCAACACTGAGTCCAGCTATGCCCTCTTGTTATACATACAGGAGTACTCACAGACCAGGCAGGCGGCTGCAGAATAAACAGTTGCAGGGGCCCCTCAGAAAAGCCCCTAGAACTGGCTTTTACAATGCTTTATGCCAATTTTGGACAGAATTCAAAATTTGGGTCTCACTCTCCTGGTCCACAGAAAAGAGATTACTGAATATTACAGGCCAAGGAAGGTCTCTCTGTGGCCACCCCCTAGGATCCATAATCTCTTTCGCCCTCCAGGGAGAAGGACTGGCCATCAGATTGAGCCAAAGGCTTACCTCTGAGGGGGGGATTTGGGGAAGAGACACCTCCAAGTGAAATAGCCCAGGCAATAAAATTCAAGGTGGCCATAGTAATGCATAAGTTATAAAGAAATTTATTACCTGCCTGGATAGTGGTCTGCATGGCCTAGAGGGACCTCCAGTAGGATTCTGGCATGGTTCCATGTCCAACTGAAGTAAGCATTCTTGTTCACTCTTGCTGGCACATTTTGACACTAAACAGTGACTTGGCTTTACAGGACAAAAGATACAATGGCAGATGTTAACATAGTTTATAGGTCAGGGTTATGGAACAGATACCCCTCATTGTTGAGCAGGCACTTTGAAGTGCAAAACACCTCCTTTAACCTAACTGAGCAGACATTTCTCTGCAAGCCCAAGGCCCTTTAACCTAAGACTGAGGGAGGGGAGTGGAGGCCAGTCCTTTGTCCATTTCACTTCTTGCAGATGAATTTTGTTCTTCTTTTGTCTAGTTCAGTAAAATACTTTCTTGGGAGTCTGATTGGGAGTCTAAATAAATAGATTTGTTACTGGAGTATTGTTATCTTTATTATATTTTCTTGATCTATCCACGAGCACGTGATATTTTTCCAATTGCTTATGTGTGGAAAGGTGAAGAACTTACAGATTAAACACATATTGATCAGACACTGTTAACTAAAGTAGATCAGCCTATGGGCCCCAGTCACATGATTTTAAATGAGACCTGGACTGCATTCCATTGTCCAAAGAAGGAATTAAGTGGCCAAAGCTGTATATCACCTTTTTCACTGCATTTCACTGACCAAATAGGGAGATAAAGGTTTATGTAACCAATCACAGCCGGTAAAGGGTGGGATTTTGGGGGTTCTTTGTCTAAAATGTGTAAAAGTTGTAAGAGTCTTCAAGTGAATGACTCTCCTCCTGTGGGTATGTTTGCTGTCCTTTCGGGCCCACAGGCCAGGACGGTCCGCTTCTCGAGATTCTAATAAATTCTTTCTGTACATCATTTGGAGTGACTCCTGAGTAGTCAGTTTGGGTAGGTGCAATTGCCCCAAAGTTTTGGGGGCTCGTCTGGAATGGTGTCTTTTGGGGAGACGGGTGTGCACCTTGAGTGGAGGCGGGCATCCACGGAGGAATTTTTCCAGTGGTCTCCAACTCAAGCATGTGCGTCCTTCCTCCCTATCAGACAATGGACCGAAGCAGGGGGACTCAATGATGTACAGAAACTAATATTTAGTGTGATGTTCAACAAGATTTCACTTCTGTGCATCCAAGATTATAACCATGAAGTTTTGTTCTATTGAGGTTAGTAAGGAGAAAAGCATGAGCTACCTAAGTCTTAAGTCATCATTATTTTTGCTTTTAATTATCTGTGTATCTTTTTTGTGCCTTTCTGTTCAATTGTTCATTTTCTTCAGATGTGGAGCCCAAGTTTGAAAGGAATGAGCTGACTAGAAAGTTGGGACTTTTGGTGGAAGAATGTATCCTGCAAACATTCATGAAGGATGGCCCCTGCGCCTTGACATTGAGGGAAATCCATGCCTCTAACATCAAAGTAGATAACTCGAAGTCTGACTGTGAATTCGAGAAAAGTAGAAAGAGATTCAGGCAATCTTCTTTCCTAAGTCATTATAAGAAAATGAATTCAGGGAATAACTATCTTCTGGATAGTGAATATCAGAAATGTTTTCCTGAACAAGTAGGGCTTTTTCATTCTCAGGAGAAACCTCCTGAAATACTAATGAATCCAGATATTTGATGGGAAATGGCCTTCAAGAAGAGTTCAGAACTTAACAGATATCAGAAAAATGATAATGGGGAAATGTTTTGTGTGAGTAGTCAAGCTGGAAAGGCCTTGAATCAGACTGCTAAGCTCCTTGGTCAGCAGGCAGTTTGGAGAAGAAAGCAACCTGATGAGTATAATGAATGTCAAGCAATGTCATCCCATCATTCATCTCTTCCTTACCAATCTAGAGTTGACCTTGGAATGAAAAAAACCTTCATTTGGTGAGTGTGGGAAGGCCCATAGTTGGAATTCAGACCTTGATAGATCTCAGAAGATTCATCCTGGAGAGTTTTATAAATATAATGAAGGTGGGAAGATCTTCACACAGTGATTCTTTCTACCTATACATGAGGGATTCCACACTGGTGAGAATCATTTAGAAAGTAATTACTGTGGAAAGACTTTTGCATCTAGTTCCACTCTTAGTGAGCATCAGAGTCTACACTGGAGAGAAACCTTATAAGTGTAATCAATGTGGAAAGACTTTTATAAAGAGATCTGCTCTTGCTGTACATCAGAGAATCCACACAGGAGAAAACCCTTATAAATGTAATCATTGTGGAAAGGCTTTCACATGGAAGGGAGATCTTGGCAGACATCAGAAAATTCACATTGGAGAGCAACCTTATAAATGTAATCAATGTGGAAAGGCTTTCATATATAATTACAGGCTTGCAGAATATCAGAGAATCCACACTGGAGAAAAACCTTATGAAGGTAATCAATGTGGAAACACTTTCACCCAGGCTTTACATCAGAGAATCCACACTGAAGAGAAACCTTTTAATGGTAATCAATGTGGAAAGCTTTTTACACAAAGTATCAGTCTTGCTGAACATCAGAGAATCCAATCAACAGAAAATTTTTATAAATGTAATGTGGAAAGGCTTTTATAAAGAGATCCCATCTTGCTGTACATCAGAGAATGCACACAGGAGAATTTTTATTCATTGTGGAAAGGCTTTCATAACCGGAAAAAATCTTGCTGTACATCAGAGAATGCACACAGGACAAAAGCCTTTTAAATGTAATCAGTGTGGAGAGGCTTTCAGAAAGAGAGACAGTCTTGCTTTATACCAGAAAAGGGGGCATGGCAGGGAATGTGGCAGGGGGCTGAAGGGCTTAAAGAAATCTCCCCAGCTCCTCCCAGGAGCTCCTGGCTTCCCCAAACAGGAGGAGCCTGATACAGCCTCTTACCCACGGATCTTCAGCACTAAGGAACGGATTTAGCTCTTAAAAGCACCAGTATGGATTTGCTTTGGGGTCAGGGGGCTTCTGTGAGCAGCACAGAGGGCTCTTTGGTGGTCTCATGAAATACAATATAGAAAGCATGGCCCCAGTTCTCCACGCCCCTCCAGTTGGTAACTACTCCATGTTCAGTGAGTTATTCCGGGGTCAGAACTCCTCCCTGGCTCTCAGCCTAATCTCCCACAGAGCCTTCTTCCCAGCCCTCACCCACCGTCACACCCTGATGTCCGGGGTGCTCACAATGGAAGCAAAGACATGCCCAGGGGCACTGCCTCCTGCATGTTCTATGCCATAGAACAGAGTTTTCTTTGTGCTGCCGTTAAGTATTTGGTAGTCAGGTTGGTCTTGGGCCCCTGCCTTTGCCGAAAGTCTTTCCTCGTTGAATTTTTTATATGGTTTCTCTCTGGTGTGGATTATCTCATATATAGCCAGACGGGAACACTATCATACTGCTTCTCTTTACTGAGGATTCTCTGATGTTTACCAATCTTGGATTTGTAGCTCAGTGCCTTTCCACATTAATTTCATTTATAAGATTTCTCTTGGAGGGGGATTCTCTGATGTGCAGTTGGAAAAGACCTCAGTGTGAAATCCTTTCCTCACTGACTACAAAGTGTTTCTCTCCATTGTGGATTCTTTGACCTTCAACAAGATTTCACTTCTGGGCAAAAGCCTTTCCACACTGAATACTTTCAAAAGCTTTCTTTCCAATGTGAGTTCTCTGGCGTCTAGTAAGACAGACACTGTATGTAAAAGCCTTTCCACATTGATCACATTTAAAATGATTATCTACCATGGGGATTCTCTGATGTTTGCTAAGATCTCCATTGAAAATGAAACACTTTTCAAATTGATTACACTTTTAAGGCTTTTCTCCTATGTGGTTTCACTGACTTTCTTTATGAAAGCCTTTCCACATTGATTCAATTTATGACGTCTTCTCTCCTGTGTGGATTCTCTGATGTGTTAAAGATTTGCGCTTCATGTAAAAGCTTTCCCACATTGATGACATATATAAGGTTTCTCTTCAGTGAGGATTCTCTAATGTTCTATAAGCTGGTACTTAAGTCTGAAAGCCTTTCCACAATGATTGCATTCATAAGGTTTCTCTCCAATGTGAATTCTCTGATGTTCTGCAAACCTGTAATTACTTATGAAAGCCTTTCCACATTGATTCCATTTATAAGGCTTTTCTTCCGTGTGGATTCTCTGATGTTCTACAAGCATGTGATTTCTTATGAAAGCCTTTGTAAGGGTGAATGCTGAAAATTATCCATACACATAATTTGAAAATAAAAGGCCTTAATTAATAAAAAAAATAATATTTCCAGATAGTGTATGATGCAGTGGGACAGAGGGTTTCTTACCTCTAGGAAGCCTGTCCTGCTTGATAAAAAGCATCAGTCCAGATGTGGGAGAGGAGGGTGGGGTGGAGGAAGTGCAGGTATTTTTGTATATGGAAATGATGTGATCCTAGCTGAAAAGTTTTATCTTTGTTTCTTCTTTCTTCATTTGTGTAAATGTCTAAATTGCCTCCTGCCCCCAACAAGGATGGACAGGAGAAAACCTCAGCTGGGCAGTTAGCCAGAAACCTCCCCCCCCCCCCCCAGGAGCTCCTGGCTCCCCCAAGCGGGAGGGGCCGATACAGCCTCTTAGCCCCGGATCTTCCGCGCTGAGGAAAGGACTTTGCTCTAAAAGCGCCGGCGCGGACGGGAAAAGTAAAAACACACGTGGGGGTTTTACCCCCTTCTCCACGGGGCTGAAGGAGGCGCTTCAAGGGGGGCCAGAGACCCGCGTTTCAGGGGGGCAGCTTGGAGGGAGGCTCACTCCCCCCCACGGACGGAGGGATGAGCGGCTGCCCCGGGGGAAATGTCCAAAGGAACAGAAACGGCATCAAACCCGCGGCGGGGCCTGAGAGGGCTGAGCATGGGCGGGGTCTCTCCCTGTGCCCCTCACCGAAGGGGGGATGGGGAAAGGGCGCAGGTCCCGTGGCCCCGCCCGGGAGAAGGGGGGGCCGAGCCCTCATTTGTAATTATGCAAATGATCGAACACAGAACGTCCACGTGCACTTTCCCATCGGGAATTTCCGATCACATCCGGGTCTCTTTCCTGTACGGAGCCCCACGTTCCATCATCCCCCGCTCGTCCCCAAAGGCCTGGGAACACGCCCTGGGGCGCAGGCGCTGCCTTCTGGGCCCCGGGTTTATTTCTTTTCTTTCTGTTCTGGGAGACCGGGGGGGGGGGAGCAAGAGGGAGTTTTTGCGCAGGCGCGCCTGGGACTTCCCTTTTCCTCCTTAAGCTCCTCCTCTTCTGCACCGGTTCCGGGCGGGTCTTGGGGCAGTTTCCAAAGCTGCGTGTGTAGGCTCCGAGTGTGGGGGTGCGCGTGCGAGAGAAGGGAGCCTTTGGAGACGTGCAAAAGTGCAGTAGCTGTGAGTGGGGGGCGTGTAGCTGGAGTGCGCGCGTGCGCGTGGGTGTGGCTGCACCTGGGCGCCTTAGCCCTGAGTGACTTCACTTGTGCAGGAGGAGACGGGGGAGGGGCCGGTGCTGTTGCTTCGCTGCAGCTTGGGGGGCTGCTGAGTGTCTCTTGGGGAGCCCAACTGACCCCTCACCCACTGAGCCCGGCCGGCCTTGGCCCTTTGCACACGTGGAGGGGGCGAGGATCCTGAAACTTGATCCGCGGTTACCTCAGTTTCCCCTAGTGTAAAAAGGGGGTGAGAGGTGCCCCTCCCCCTCTCCCTCCCAATGAGATCCCTTCTGCAAACCACTAAATACAGGTCCTTAATGCAGGAGCGCCCTCTACAGGCAGCTCTCAGTGTGACCTGTGCCCAGTCCTCCCCTTTGCCTTGACTGGTGGAGGAGGTTCCCAGGCAGGACTGGAAGGGGGAGGGGTTGTTCAGGGTCTGGGCCTCCCATCCAGCTCTGCCCTTTGACCCTCATCCCTCCTGGTGGTCTTGGGACCTCTCCCAGCAGTTCTGGAGCCTTTGGGAGGAGGGGGCCCCTGTTACACTTGGGGAAACTGAGGCAGGCAGGGATGAAAGTCTTGGCCAAGGTCATACGAGACTGCCGGGGATTCCGGTGAAGGCGCTGTGACCTTGACCCCGTTGGGCTCACGCTCTCTGCACGTTCCTCTCCCCAGAGTGTAGGAAACCTTAATGTCCCGTGGGGGGTCCTGGGAGGGTCTCCCTGCCCCCACAGGTGAGAGCTCTGTCTCCTTCTTTGAGCCCTGATTTATCTGCCTCCTTCTCTCTGACATCTCTGGGCCTCCTCCTGGGGAGCAGCCGCCCCCCACCTCCCTGCCCTCAGAGCTCTCTCTCTCTCATTGTGGGCAGGTCAGCACCAGCCCGGGCAGAGGAGCCTCAGACCCCGGCCTCCCTCTCTGAGGTCCCTCTCCCTCCCCCGCCCGGCCGGCAGAGCGCCCAAGCCCGGAACCAGACAGATGGCGCTTGGCAGCCAGAGACCCTTGTGCCAGGTGAGTGCCGACCTTCCCTAGAGATGAGCATCAGCATTAGCCCAGAGGGAGCCCAGGAAGCTTCCTCCTGTCAGAGGGAGGGGGCCCTGGCAGGGCCGGCAGCAGGGCAGGAATCTTCCTCTTGGCACTGCCCATTCCTGCCCCCTCAGGCCACACGGCGGCTCCCAGGGCTCTCTGAGTCCCTCCTTTGCCAGGTCTCAGGACCCGTCAGTGAGCATTGAGAACGGGTGCTGGGTGCCAAGCACTTTGCCAACCTACTGGGGAGGCAAAGGAAGGTTAAAAAATAATGATTCCTGCCATCCCTGAGCTGACAGTCCAGTTTGGTACAACCATTTCATCAGGTGTGTCCACACAAGCTCTACAGTGTAGACAGGAGGAACTTTCAGAGGAAAGGCTCCACCACTTTGGGGACCAGGAAAGTCTCTTTTTTTCCAGAAGCTGAGATGGGAAGGAAGCTGGGGGGGCCAGGGGAGGGGAGAGTGAGAGAAATCCCTGGATGCCGGAGTTATGGGATGGAGGGTCCTGGTCAAGGCTCAGCCAGGGCCCAGTGTCCCTGGGTCCAGGAGGAGGAGGGGAAGAAGGTGGGAGAAGCCTGGCCTGGCTTTGGGGCTGGTTCTGTGGTGTCTGCCATGAGCTGCGAGCCTTAGAAATAGGGTCTCCTTTGATCCCATTGTGAGAATGGTTTGGGTCTTTACTGGGGACACCCAGAGTAAGGGAGCAAAAGGTCCAGCAGAGACTAAACTGGGCTTTATTTGTCCACTCGGGAGCGGGACGTTTTCCATGGGTGGATGAGGGACGTGTGTGTGTCCTACTTCAACAGAGGCACAGACACAGTCTCTCCTCCTTAGCCACACTAATCTCCTTCGACTTGACTAGGTTTTGTCTTGTAGCCAGGCTCACAACCAAATTCAGGTTAGGATGAGATCCAATTAGGGCAAAGGGGAAAAAAAAAGGGACCTTTTCAGAAAAGAACAAAAGATGTGGTTCTGTGCATTTAGAGTCAGAAAGGTCAGTTGCAGAGGTTTTTTCCCATAAATCCATAGACCAGGCCAAGGACAATTGTAGCTTTTTAAATATGGAGCAACTGAACATTTGCCAAGTCCTTTATTAGCCAGAATAATAATAGGCGGAATAGGTCCTGGAAGTGAGTGCATGAGTATTCTTAAAGGGATTGGTAGAAGGAACAAAATCAATGTATTGACACTGTGCACAGCCAGTGTAGAATCAAGTGGATTTACTTATGCTGGCTTAAATATTCAGAAAAGCTCCATTTGCTGGCTAAAAGCCTCAATGGTATATGTTGGGGGACATAAGTGCACATGGTGTGATTGTGTTTCCCAGAGTTCAAGGAGGAAGCAGATCGGGAGGGGGTGACCTAAAGATGGCCCTACAGCAGCACCAGGGAGGATGGTGAGGGTTGGGTGCCATTGAGAAACCTCCCCAGTCAGGAGGGCCTCTGGGTGGGCTGAGATCTGAGGGAAGCAGGAGTCTGGCATGAAGAGGGCCCCAAGACCACTTCTGGTTCTATGAGGGGGAGTCAGGGAGAGTATAAGTCGGCCTCCTGACCTCTCTGACCTTTGGGCTCAGACCTACCTGGGGAGTGCAAGCACAGCCCTGCATTTCTAGGAGACAACTACGTCAAGGCAAAGTGGTGCTTATTCTCCTCAGGTCTTTTGCAGAGAAGAGAAGCCCCAGGTAAAGTTTGCTCAAATAGATGGACCCTGAATGAATTGGATTTGATTGCTGACAACTTTAAGGAATTTATAGAATTATGATTCTAATGATTCTTTTCTACTAAATGGTCATTTCAAAATCATTCCATAAACCTGTTCTAGTGCTGTTCTTAGATCTTGAATCTAGATATTGAAAAATGAATTACAATACTATAATATTTATTTTAAAATATTTACTTATTTATTCATGCAATTAGATCGATTTAGCTTTGAAAGTAAGAGAAATACTAACAGCTTTCTGTTAGGAAATGAACTAAGGCCATTATAAATTCTTTTTTTGTAGGAAGTTCTTTGGCCTTTAGCAGGTAACTGCCATGTTTCTAGGCCAATCTTTAAAATCTTCAGAGGCTTGACTCAGTGTAATGAAGTGGTTTAGGAAAATTCTCTAGTTCGACCCGACATGGAAGTTACTCAGTTAAGTCTCAACTCAAATGAGGTTTAATTCAATTGCTCACAAATATAATACTAGACAGAAAGGAACCTAAAAGTGAAATATACACAAGAAGTAGATGAGTCAGATGTTTTCAAGAAAATCAAAATGAGAAAAAAAAGTGATTTTCATTTTCAAGGAAGAGACTTGCTCCCAACAAAGAGAACTTCTGAGAAAGCCAATCCTGGCTTCTGCTGGAACTTAAAAAGTTCCAGTTCCAGTTTAGAATGAAAAGGCATCACCTGCCAAGTGCATTTCTCAAGCACATTTCCTATTTTAATAGGTTTGAAAATAGATAGTGCCTTCCAGCATGTCCAAGGATTTGCAGATGTGGGCACTCTCTTGCATGATAGCTATCATCTACCTTGTCACTCCTCTTGATTCCTGATCCCCAATATTCTAGAGTTCTTACATGATGTTGAAACCTTCTTTTTCAGAAAAAATCTATGAATCTCATTCTTAGGCATTTGCTCCATCTCCACCTCCAACTGATAAAATATAACATTTTAAGTCAGAAGGAAATTCTCCTTTTCCCACAGAGTTAGTTTTTTTGTACAATAATTCTGTATTGAAATAACTGAATCCATTCCACAAACACGTGAAGGCAATCATAAAATAAAGACATCTGAAGTTTTTGACCATGACCCATCCTGCCCAGTGTCATCTCAGCCTTTCAGTGTAAGAGGAGAAAATGCTACTTTAAGTAGTCTCATACTCCATCGTGGAAATATTAGGAGTAATATATCTCTGAGGTACTTCTCTTGCTTTTGTCTAGATAAGTATATTTCAGACTTTCAGGAAATTTACCAATTTCTTTTTTTTTTCTGATAGGGAGGAATTTTCCATCCCCTGCTCTTTCTTATACACATTCTAGTACCTCATTGATATGTCAACAACATTTTCCCTCCTTTCATTAGTACGAGCATTATAAGAAATTTTTACAAGCTTTTAGTATTCCAACATGATTCTTATTTCAAACAGAAAAGGCTTTTCTCAGTATCCCATTGGGCCCTTTATGCCTGTTGTAAAGTATTGACTGTGTCAGTCATAAAAGTTATGTGATTTTTTTTTTTTTAAGACAAATCCCAATTCTGGTTCAGTTTTCTCCTCTGGACTGATGAATGTTGGATTAGATAGATTCTGGAATCTCAGCTCAAAATTTTGTGCCTTTTTATGGTTTAGGAGTTGGTGACCTTCAAGGATGTGATAGTGGACTTCACTGAGGAGGAGTGGGACCTCTTGGAGCCTTCTCAGAAAGAGCTGTACAAGGAGGTCATGCTGGAGAATGTCCAGAATCTGCTGTCCCTGGGTAAGGACCATTTCCTGTCCTTTTTTGGTTTTAGTTGTCATTCCAAAAAGCAGAAGCAGGACAGAATGGATATATGCTCTGGTGCATCTCAGGCTTAGGTGCTAGGCCCTGTGGGTGCTCCAACTCTCCATCTATTTTGTTCTTGTCTTATACCTTTTTTTTTTTTTTAATAGCTTTTTATTTACAAGTTATGTGCACGGGTAATTTTACAGCATTGCCAATTGCCAAACCTTTTGTTCCAATTTTTCCCCTCCCCTGTCCCCCGATGGCAGGTTGACCAATACATGTTAAATATATTAAAGTATAAATACAATATAAGTATACATGTCTAAACAGTTATTTTGCTGTACAAAAAGAATCAGACTGAAATGGTGTACTATTAGCCTGTGAAGGAAATCATAAATGTAGGCGGATAAAAATATAGGGATTGGGAATTCTATGTACTGGTTCATAGTCATCTCCCAGAGTTCTTTCACTGAGTGTAGCTAGTTCAATTCTTTACTGCTCTATTGGAATTGATTTGGTTCATGTTATTGCTGGAGATGGCCAGGTCCATCAGAATTGATCATCATATAGTATTGTTGTTGAAGTATATAATGGTCTCCTGGTCCTGCTCATTTCACTCAGTATCAGTTCATGCAAGTCTCTCCAGGCCTTTTTGAAATCATCCTGCTGGTCATTTCTTACCGAAAAATAATATTCCATAATATTCATATACCACAATTTATTCAGCCATTCTCCAATTGATGGGAATCCACTCAATTTCCAGTTTCTTTGCCTTGTACCTTTTTAAAATTGAATCATTTACATCCATTTCAACAGCTGAAGCCATAGATGATTCACATAATCAGTGTTCATTGTCAGGAAAAGCATGATTTTCGTTTGACTGATTCTTGATGTCTCATTGAGTCATTCACTTTCATTTGTTCAGTTCTACTTTTTAGTGAATTTCTTCTTTCACTTAGCTTTTTTATCTCTTTTTTGAATTTGCTGAATTGATCTGTTAAATGACTTGTTTTGTTCATTGGATTTTTTTTTTCCATTGCAACCATTTTACTTTTTAGGGAGTTATTCTCTTTTCCATTTCACCAATGATGTTTTTCAATTTCTTTTTTCATTTTCAGACTTGCCAAATCTATTTTGAGAGGAGTTGTTTTCATGATACTATTTCTGTTTCTTTAGCCATTCCTCAATTGATGGGCCTCTATTTATTTTCCTATTCTTTACCACACAAAAAGAGGTTCTACATATATTTTTGCTCTTGTGGGTCCTTTTCCCTCATATATGATTTCTTTGGTATTTAGACTCAATGGGGTTACTGCTGAATCACAGAATATGCAGAGTTTTATATCCCTTTGGGTCTAATGCCAAATTGCTTTTCAGAATGTTCTGTTCATAACTCCATCTGCAGCATATTAACATTCCACTTTCCCCTTATCCTTTCCAACATTCTTCATTATTTTTTCCTATCATCTGAGGTGATATGGTAGGTGTGAGGTGGTAATAACCCATGATCTCCTGAGAGTACTACAGAGGTGGTCAGCCCATTTCTTCAGGATCCTGTTGGTATCACTGATCAATGTGGCTCCATCAGCACTGAGTAGTTAAGCTTCACTCTATTAAGTGTTTGGCCCATAAATAGCTTTCAGGCATTGTTAAAGTAGTCAGCATCAACCTGAATTTCAAGTGGCCTCTTACTCAGCCCAGAATTTTGAATCTCTCTGAAGTTTTGTTTGCACTTACCTTTTGGGGGAGTTAAATGCTGACTTTTTAAGTGATTGAGGCAACTTACTTGCAGGCCCTGTAGAGTTCTGAGTTTTCGTTTCATAACATGTGAATTTCCCCATCATTTCCATCAGACCAGTTTGGATATTTCCAAGTGTTCTGTCCCAGATTTCTGAATGGGTTACTGTACGACAAATCTCTGAAAGCTGCTCAGTCCTTTTCATCTGACATGTTGCAAACCCTGTTGCCTCCAAGTTAGAAACAAACTATTCTCCCTTGGAGAATCATTTTAATTTGTTGATATTTATTCTGGCTGTTATCTTGCCCTATGGCTGCCCCTTCTGTTGAAGGACCAGTACTCTGCAGTGTCCATCTCCTAGGTCACTTTCACATCCTATAACTTTCTTCTCCTTAATACAGAAAAAGTCTATTAAGAATATCTGTGATGTTTTATGTTATTGATGTTAGTAATGAGAAGGGCTTGATCTACCTAGAAGTCTTAAGTTGTCATTGCTTTTGCTTTTAATTATCTGTGTATCCCTTTTTGTGCCTTTTTCATTTTCTTCAGATGTGGAGTCCAACTTGGAATGGAATGAGAGGACTAGAAAGCTGAGACTTTTTGTGGAAGAATGCGATCTGCAAAGATTCATGAAATATTGTCCCTGTGCCTTGACTTTGAAGGAAATCCATGCCTCTAACATCAAAGTAGATAACTCGAAGTCTGACTGTGAATTGAAGAAAAGTAGAAAGAGATTCAGGCAGTCTTCTTTCCTAAATCACTATAAGAAAATGAATTCAGGGAATAACTGTCTTCTGGACAGTGAATATCAGAAATGTTTTCCTGACAAGGTAGAGCTTTTTCATTCTCAGGAGAAAACTCCTGAAATACTAATGAATCCAAATATTCAATGGGAAATGGCCTTCAGGAAGAGTTCAGAACTTGCCAGACATCAGAAAAATGATAATGGGGAAATGTTTTGTGTGGGTAGTCAAGGTGGAAAGGCCTTGAGTCAGACCTCTAAGCTCCTTAGTCAGCTGGCAATTCAGAGAAGAAAGCAACCTGATGAGTATAATGAATGTCAAGCAATCTCATCCCATCATTCATCTCTTCCTTTCCAATCTAGAGTTGACCCTGGAATGAAAAAACCTTCATTTGGTGATTGTGGGAAGGCCAATAGTTGGAACTCAGACCTTGATAGATCTCAGAAGATTCATCCTGGAGAGTTTTATAAATATAATGAAGGTGGGAAGATCTTCACACAGCAATTCTTTCTAGCTGTTCCTGAGGAATTCCACACTGGTGAGAATTCTTTAGAAAGTAATTACTGTGGAAAGACTTTTGCATCTAGTTCCACTCTTAGTAAGCATCAGAGAATGCACACTGGAGAGAAACCTTATAAATGTAATCAATGTGGAAAGGCTTTCACATGCAAGGGAGATCTTAGCAAACATCAGAGACTCCACACTGGAGAGAAATCTTTTAAGTGTAATCAATGTGGAAAGTCTTTCAGATTCAATTATGTGCTTATAGAACATCAGAGAATTCACACTGGAGAGAAACCTTATAAATGTAATCAATGTGGAAAAGCTTTCATAGCTAGAGCTGGTCTTGCTTTACATCAGAGACTCCATACAGGAGAAAAGCCTTATAAATGTAATCAATGTGGAAAGGCTTTTACACACAGTGCCAATCTTGCTTTACACCAAAGAATCCATACTGGAGAGAAACTTTTTAAATGTAATCAATGTGGAAAGGCTTTTATAACAAGAGCCAGTCTTGCTTTACATCAGCGAATCCACCCTGGAGAAAAACCTTATAAATGTAATCAATGTGGAGAGGCTTTCATAAAGAGAGACAGTCTTGCTTTACATCAGGAAATCCACACTGGAGAAAAACCTTATCAATGTAATCAATGTGGAAAGTTTTTCACATGCAAGGGAGACCTTAGCAGACATCAGAAAATCCACACTGGAGAGAAACCTTTTAAATGTAATCAATGTGGAAAGACTTTCATATATAATTACAGGCTTACAGAACATCAGAGAATCCACACAGGAGAAAAGCCTTATAAATGTAATGAATGTGGAAAGGCTTTCATAAAGAGTACAAATCTTGCTGTACATCAGAGAATCCACACTGGAGAAAAGCCTTATAAATGTAATCAATGTGGAAAGGCATTCAGATATAATTACAATCTTGCAGAACATCAGAGAATCCACACAGGAGAAAAGCCTTACACGTGTAATCAATGTGGAAAGCCTTTCACTTGCAAGGGAGATCTTAGCAAACATCAAAAAATTCACATGGGAGAGAAACTTTTTGAATGTAATCAATGTGGAAAGACTTTCAGAAGAAATTACATGCTTGCAAAACATCACAGAATCCACACACAAGAAAAGCCTTATAAATGTATTCAATGTGGAAAGGCTTTTGTAAAGAGAGACAGTCTTGCTTTGCACCAGGAAATCCACACTGCAGAAAAACCTTATCAATGTAATCAGTGTGGAAAGGGTTTCACATGCAAGGGAGATCTTAGCAGACATCAGAAAATCCACACTGGAGAGAAGCCTTTTAAATGTAATCAATGTGGAAAGGCTTTCATATATAATTACAGGCTTACAGAACATCAGAGAATCCACACAGGAGAAAAGCCTCATAAATGTAATCAATGTGGTAAGGCTTTCATAAAGAGTGCAAATCTTGCTGTACATCAGAGAATCCACACAGGAGAAAAGCCTTATAAGTGTAATCAATGTGGAACGGCATTCAGATACAATTACAATCTTGCAGAACATCAAAGAATCCACACAAGAGAAAAGCCTTATAAGTGTAATCAATGTGGAAAGGCTTTCATGCAAGGGAGATCTTAGCAGACAAGAAAATCAATGGGGGAGAGAAACCTTTTGAATGTAATCAATGTGGAAAGCCTCTTACATTCTGTGCCTGTCTTGCTAGACTCCAGAGAACTCACATTCGAAAGAAATCTTTTGAAAGTATTCAGTGTGGAAAGACTTGCACAGAAGTGAAATCTTGTTGAACATCAAAGAACCCACACTGGAGGGACACACTTTGAATGTAATCAGTGAGGAAAGGATTTCACACATAGGTCCTTTCCAACTGCACATCACAGAATCCACACTGGAAAGACAACTTATAAATCAAATTAATGTGCAAAGGCATTCAGCTACAAATCCAAGATTGCTAAACATCAGAGAATGCTCACTAAGGAGAAGTATTATGATGATAATAAATGTGAAATGATTTCACAAAGACTTCCCATCTGGCTGTATATGAGACAATCCACACTGGAGAAAACCTTATAAATGTATTCAATGAGGAAAGGCTCTCAGAGAAATAGTCCTGCTGAACATCACAGTATTCAAGAGCAAGCCCTGGGGGCAGCTGGGTTGGGCTGGGGTCTCAGCTGAAGTGTCCAAAGGTTGATTTAATTCCTTGAAGCTGGCCAATACAACTGTAGCTGACTAAAATCGAGAATACAAAACAATTCTAACAAATACAGGATCGAATGATCCGAGAGAAAAAGACAAGTCCACAAGGACTTCTATAAAATGTACAAAGACCAATGTATATTGAGCAGCAATCTTCAAGTAATGAAATATATTTATATCACAGGTCATACAATATATACCTATCTTAAAGATGTTTCAGTTTTAGTTTCAAATTAACAATAAAATAACAGTTCATTCTTATGGCCAATCCTGCTAATTGTTCTTACATTATTTTGGAAACCTATAAAGAATTTATTTCACCAAACGTTTACATGTATCTATAACAAATGGACTAGGCCAAATACTCATGCATCAAATTATTTAGGATATATTGACTATATATTTTCATATTGAAAACATATACTTGAATTTCTGTTGACTATTTACTCTTATCAGGAATTGTCATAATACGAAAATATGGAGGTATGATAGTACCATCACAACTGATTCTTCATGCTTCAGCCTGAGAGCACACACATGACAAAACTTCCTTAGTTTAGATTGATATCCATTTCTAATAGTATTACTTTATCAGACTCAGGAATGATCAGGTATGAAATAAAGAAACAGAATTGGGAAACTGAGTTGGAAAGATCTCATTTTGAGTAAAAGTTCCCAACACATTCAGACTATTTATTCAGGGTCACATTTCTCTGAGTAGCTTATTAAATTTCTCTTAAGTGGTAGGTTTCTGTCTTAATGCTTAGGCAATCAAATTCAAAACTCAGAAATAATATTTCAGTTGCTGTTCCAAGAGGTTTCATCTCCCATATCAAATTCTACTAACTGCAACTTAAGGCTAGATAAATTTTCTCTCTTACCAAAGTTCACCAAAAGTTTACCAAAACTTAAACACATAAAAGATTGTTTAACTTGTTTCATACGTTAAACTCATCCTGGTGTAAAGGATTGTTCATTAAATGAACTTACAGAATTTTTGTATGTAATTTCCTTATTATATATTTTACTATATCTCTTAAACAAGCTCTTTTTTCAGGGCTGATGCCCTTATATATCCTGAAAGTTTAAGAAAACTGACAAGTTTAGAATTAAAAGGTTGTGCAGTGGTTCCAGGGAAGGAGCTGAGCTGTTTGTTGCCCAGCTCCCACACTTCATCGAGTTTTGGTGGGCTATGCTGCGTGCAGTAATTATCAGATTCAGGTTAACATGATGACAATAGTTCCAAATTATTTAGTTAACAAAATTTCTTTTTAATTTTTCCTGACAATAACCAAATAATTTTTGTTATAATTTTTCTATTAATTTTCTAGCGCAGTGAAAAACATCTAATTCCTTAATTTATAATTTGAAATGGCATGAAGAAGGCTAAATAGAGTGTTCACCTTCTTAATAGTTGCCACATCTTTCTGTCTCCAAACTGTTGAGCTGAGAAGCTCTCATGAGATGATTTTCATTGCCTTAAATAATTTTCCTTTTTTTTTTTTTTTTTTTTTAGAGAAAAGGCAAGGCAATGTATGTATGTATATGTAGATACACACCAGTATACACACACATATGTGCATATGTATATTTTTGTTTAACTAAAACATTCTTGAAGTTTATATAACTTTAATTCACTAAATTTCCTTAACATCAATAAAATATTCTGGACAAAGTGAATATCCATTTTGAATGTTTTCCAGTTTTACACAAATTATTTTTCCTTGTTGAGCCAGGAAAGTTAAGATATAATTTTTTTGTGTCTGGACCCTGTGAAGTCTGATTTTAGATAATTCAAAAGCAGGCAGATGTTTTTGACAGTTTTAAAGTTAGCTATGAAATTTTCCTAAATTTAATGCAAATAGATTACAGTTTATATATTCTTATAATGGACTTTGATTAAAGTTCTTATAAACCACTTTTATCATATCTCAAATAAATTATATTTTCTTTCTCTCCCTCATCCCTTCTTCATGTCAGGGAAGGAAAAAGGAAAGAGAAAGAGATTCCTTATACTATCTTCCTAGGCCTAGTGAGGCCCAGTTGAATTTGCTTAATGTTACACATCCCAAAATATATCTCTCTCAACATTAGCATTGCATATTGGTCACATCTAAAAAGCCATGGAATTATCAAAATATGAAGCAATTGAACATTCATATGTCATTTGTTTTTTGTTAAGGAACTATCAACATTAATTGTCTTTATAAATCAGAAAACTGGTCAGATGTAGCTTAATTTGCCATTGATTACAGAGCTAGTCCATTTCTGTAGTTGAAACAAAAATTAGTGAATTTACAAAAAAAGAAAAGATGTTGAGTGTCTTACACACTCCACCACGCTGCCATACTGAATGCCACTAGCGGCACCCAGATTCTTCTCAAGCACTTGCTGATGAAGCTAGGGTTGCTGGAAACAGAATTCTGAGAATGGTGGCATTTGACTCCCACCCCATCTGCATTCCTCCAAGCTTGGTTGGGCAGGAACTTTTTGCAAGGTTTTTGAATCTACCTCTATTAAGGCTTTTTCTACAATACTTTAACATATGAGAGAAGTTAGGAAATAATAATAAAGATGAAAACAATCCCATCAGTAATTCCTTGAAAGTTTTACTTCCACCTGGAGCTGAAGATAACTCCAGACAAGATAACATTCAAAGAAAAGTTAGTAAAAACGGCTATTTCCCTAATTGTTATTTTTGACTAATTTCCAAATTCCATATGAAACTTTCAGGAATCTGTAAGATAATATTTTAATTTTATTTTCTAATTCCTTTTTCTGTGCATTTTTTTTTAATCTTTGGCCAGAGGTTTTAAATTCACAGGAAAAAAGATTAGGCCCCTTTTTAGGAAAGTTTTCAGTATATAAACTACAGCACAGAGATTTTTTCTTGCTGATTGCCTATGACTCCAAAATCTAGCTTACAAACACACAGGACATGGACATTCTGCGCAGAAACAAACAGACATAAACAAAAATGACATGGAAGAGAATTGTCCCAATTTTGTATAATGCTTTAAACTTGAAAAATAATAATAAAAAACTACATCATTGTTGTCACTTGCACAAGCATCAACCATTCTTTTACACACTCATATACAAAAAAAATTACTGTTAAAAAATCTTCTTTTAACACAATAATCAGGACTTGGACTGTTTCAAAAAACAGAAAATTTGCTGTCTGCAAAATATTAAGAAGATCTTGAGTGGTATACAGTGTGTAATAACTGCATATAACTCCTACTGTGAATTTTCAAGTGAAGTATTAAAAACATTTAATAATAGTGTTCAAAGACAAGGGTAGGGAAACAGAGATCTTGAATGAAGTTTTCATTGCTATTTTTATACTAAGGAGTGTTTTTACAGAAAAAGACACAAGCGTCTTTTTAGATAACCAAAAAAGTTGTTTTGGTGTTGCTGGATCATTTTAAGTTTAGGGCTTTTTTTAAGCCTCGCCTCTCAAACCCATTTTTCCAGGGGATTTAAGGCACATGCTACATCCAGATAGGTGGAATACATATAGAAAGAGCCTAACTTTTGTTAGTCTGTTATAGAAATATCCATTGATGCCTAATCACGAATTATAAAATTAGTAGCTAAAAAATATTATCAATTGGATCTTAGTACCTATTCAGTAGAACTTGCCAATCATCAAAGCTTCTTGAATCAATATCACCACCATCTGAGAGCAAACAAAAAAGCCCTTTTTAAACTGGTTAGCCAAATACAACCATGCTGTCCAAGTAACAAGAATTTATTGCTCCTCCCACTGCTTGCAATGGATCCCAGATTTCTTGGTAAGATTTCTTTTAGAATTTGGATTAGGATATCTTTGCAAAATTTGAAATAATTTTCTCAATTCATGTGTAATTTCAAATATAGTTTTATTCAATTAATATCCCTCACTAATTCCTGATAATCATTTAGAGTAACTAAATTATCCCCTCCAGTTTTAAGTTGGCCTAAATTTTAGAATTGGCCTAAAATTAATGATAGATTATATCTAAAATACCTCCTTTCTTGTGCTCCCAAAACCCTTCACCACTCACATTTTTTATTTTTTATATATGTATTTTAAAATTTTTATTTTTGTGCGTTTCCCTTTTTTTTTGGTAAGGTATTAGTAATACTGTGCTATTTTTCTCCCCCTATGTATTTAAGAAAAATTACCATGATGAGAAATGTTATAGCAAAGAATGCATATTTTCTTAAAAATTAAAAATAACTAACTTGGCAATGCTTGTAAACTGCATCCTAAAATAAGACTTAGCATATCAGAAGGAAGTGGACTCAAATGAGTTTCTAGTGAGGAGAAAATATATTTCATGTTAAGTTTTTCTGATTTTTAAGTAGTACCTTGAAAGGTAGAAGTAAAGTATTTTGATTTTCCCACAGCTAATGCCCCCTTAAATTAGCATTAGCATTTTTTAAAGGCAGGTTGTTTCAATGGAGTATTAAATTACCTCCCTTTACTGACAAAAAACTGGCTAAAATCTCTAATGTTTTTCTCTAAAATACAATTTTCTCTGGAAGCAGGTTTCTCAGGAGGACTTCTGGAGGCAGCCTTTGTTTCAGTTCAAAGTAATCACCTCAAATGCACCCAGGAGTTAAAGTCCAAATCCTTTATTGTTTCCTTTTAATTTTTTCGCCTTCTTGGGCCCGATTAGTTTTCTTAGAAGCCTATCTCTCTCCTTGGTTCCAAGAGCTCCTGTCGCTTTGGCCAGCTTCAGCCAGCTTCAGCCTCCAGCCAGCACAAAGGTGGAAGATGGAATGAATCTGTCTCTGCCTCTGAGTGTGGGCTTGTGCTCTCTTGTAAGGAGCTGAAGCTCGAGTTGATGCACTGAGGTCCCAAGCACATGAGGCTAAATAGCAATTGGACAATACTCTATTAATATATGCTTGGAGAAAGAATGGCCCCGCCCACTCCGGGCAAGTTTTGATGTGTTGTATAGGAAGTGACAGAGACGATTTGCTAGGTGAAGTGAGAGAGGCAGAGGCACTGCTGGCCAGAGTCGTGTCGAGACTGCTCTCATTTCATATCACCATTCTCCTTCACCTCCACAAAGAATAAAGCTCAAGGATTTTCCCTTATTCTGACTCCGGCTGATTTTAATATAATCTGGGTGCTAAACGTCGTCATCACACTCTCTGACTTGTGAATCTCCTGGACTGAATCCTGGCTTGTGAATCTCCCAAAGTGCATCCCGGTTGAGGTTCCTAGCTTATATATGCTCTCTTAAAGATGTGAATCTTGTGGAACTCTGGTAAGTACTAAGTACATTACTGAACTAGAGAACTGTTTAGTACCATGCTAAATTAGATAATTATTGTCTCTATCAATTCCAGTGACTTAGCACCTTGTAAGAATCCTAACAAAGGTCTTTTAATTTAAATTGGATTGTTTTGATCAGGAGCTAGAAAGATTATTTATATTTCAAAAGGAATAGCCCTTTCTCTTTCTTGTAGCTCTTTTAAAGTGTTTCCTGAACTAGTTCCCTAGGTATAAGAATTTGACTTTTCTTCAGTTCTGTATCTATGAGAGAGATTCGAATAGGAAGCCTGGGGGAGGGAAAAAGGTGCTAATTCTTCCCCCTCTTCCAGCATTTAACTCCACAGTCTCTGCCCTCCTTTCTTTCTCCAAGGTACTAATAAAAGAATTTACTTTAAGGATTTAAGGGAACTGTGTCAGGATTAGAGAAATACACCAAAATAGAGAATACAAAAATTGGAAGATCTCCCAGCCCTTTTCCTTTTAATTAATTAATTAATACTTTCAGATACTATTCTCAGGCCCTGCTATCTGATTGATTTTGCCTTATTCCAAATTTAATATGTACTGTATTGATATAAGCTAGATAATAACCAATCTTATCAATTTTATCTTATTATATACTTATATGATATCTGCTATCTTATATATTTGATATCTCTCCTCTGTGTCAGACTAGTGATAAACTATTTCTAATACAAAATTATTTCCAGTGATAAAGTGCTGTTGGTGATCGCCTTGTTTCCCACTTTATCCTCAGTTTTTGTAAAACTGTAAATTTTGTAAAAAAATTTGGTTATTTAATTCCCAATTTACCTGAATTGTACACGCCTGTCTAAGTGGGCACCCTTCCATGGAAGCTCTTCCATGTTCTGTCCCTAGTTCAGGTGCCACTATTGGATTTTTGCTCCTATAGTGAGATGAAGGATGTGACATATAGGACCAGGAGGAAAAGTCCTGATTATGGACTCTTGGAAGTTTATTGATCAGAGACACAAATATATATACCTCAGATGCTCATAGGTTTGATACAATGTACACTCCTTTAAAATTCCTAGAGCCTAACAAAATTCTGCTATGATGTAAATGATTAAGCCCCTCAAGCCCCAGATCTTGGTTACTTAGACAGAGATGTAGATAGTTGAGATCCGCATCAGAGTGAAGTTTATTATGCCATTATCTCAGGTGGCCTTTTCCTTTAGTCTCCTTGTGGACATTCTTTCCTGTTCTAAATTCAAAGGTTAGCTTTTAATCCAAAGAGTAGTGTTTCCATTTTGCTTCAGTCCCTAGATAATTAATTGATTATATTGACAAGCAATTTCTGTTATTTCAATAAGGGAGTTTTGGTGAGCCAAGTTACTGTAAGACTCAAAACCTGAAATGGAGTCTTACCTCCTGGCTCTCTACAGAAGTTCACAGACTATGATTTCTTCAGCCATTGTCCAATTACTTGGTGTTCATTTTCTGATTTCTGGTACAAAGTATCCCTGTATAAATGTTTTTCTAACCGGACATGAATTTCGGTAATCTTTTTTTTCACTACTCAGCAGCGTCATGGATTAAATATTGTGTTTGGAAGCACAAGGCCTGAGTTCCAATTCCTTCTCTGGCCCTTCCTGGCCTATCATGTAATGTGATCCTGCCTGAGTTTCCCCATCTGTAGAATGAGGAGAACTAGGGCATCTGCTTCCCAGGGCAGAGATGAGGATTACATTGGACAATAATAATGAAACACTTTGCAAACATGAAATCACTATGGAAATCCTGGGTGTTTTTATGATTATCTTTCCTTGGGTCCCTGGTCTCATAGTAAAGTCAGTTGGCTAAAACATAAGGACATTTAAGTCAAATTGACATTTTGAGGAGAGCTGTTGCTTGAATGAACAGGGCACTTGATCAGGCAATACTTGAGGCCCCATCCTGGCTCTGATGCTTCATACTCTGTAACTCTGGGCAAGGAACTCACCTCCTCTCTGAAATGGGGGCCTCCTTCCCCCTTTAACTGTGTGTTCTCATCCAAAAGAGAGTCCTATATCCTTTACCCACACACTCTTCCTATATTCTGGGACAAAGGACCACTTGTACAATTATAACAATACTGAGGAAGAAAGGTCTTGGGTACCTGAAGAAATTCGGTATGTCAAGGTCCAAGGAAGATAGGTAGAGTAAGCTCATGGTAATCCAAAGCCCTCACTTATACGTCCAGTACTTACTAAAACTTTAGTGTTCCGTGCAATATTATGGGATTGGTGCAATAATTGGGGGACTGGAGTAGAGTTCCCTATTCCCTAATTTAAGACTAATTCAAATAACAGTATGCCCATTAATGAGACTCAAGGAAACAAATTTCAGACACCTGCTTTCTGCAGTGGTTTAATCTGTTTAAATATTCATTTCTCAGTTTTTTTTTAAACTACTTGGTGACTCCCAATTGGTAATCCTTCACCCTTTTCCTTTAGGAAACTGGTTTAGAAGAAAATATAACCCATGGAGCATTAATCATGGTTTTCAAATAATCTTGCTACTCTTAGTGATCCATGTCATAAAATACTAAATTTCCTTTAGCCAAATAACCACTGTGCAGTCCATTTCAATGTAAATTTTCTCAAGCAGAGTGACAGCTCTTCAAAACCGGGCCCCAGCTGCCCCTCCAGGATGGTTACACAGAGTGGCCCTTCCCCCAGCACTGGGCAGCCCAACTGGCCTTTTGGTTGACTATTTCCAGGGTTAGAAAGCCATCCCTGCCTTAGAATCCCTGAGTGTCTCTGAAAGCTCTAAAAAGCTCTAAATTTCTCAACTGAGCATTAAGCTTTAGCAGGAAGCCAAGCAGAAGTACATAACGGGATGTGTGTGTGTGTGTGTGTGTGTGTGTGTGTGTGTGTGTGTAGTGTGTTTACACATTTGTGCAGGCAAGGGTGCTGGTTTGTGCGTATTTGTATTTGTGCACACTCCTTTTAGAGTTATTTCCATCCCCCAAATTATACACCAATCTCCCTAATGAATATTGATGCAAAAATCTTAAATAAAATATTAGCAACAAGATTACAGATACTCATCCCCAGGATAATATACCACAACCAAGTAGGATTTATACCAGAAATGCAGGGCTATTTCAATGTTAGGAATACTACTGGCATAATTGACTATATCAATAACCAAATTAACAAAAACCATATGATAACCTATTCCTATTAAAAACACTAGAGAGTAAAGGAATAAATGGACTCTTCCTTAAAATAGTCACATCAATTTAACACCATCAGCAAGCATCATATGTAATAGGGATAAAACTAGAATGATTCCCAATAAGATCAGGGGTGAAACAAGGTTGCCCACTATCACCATTGATAGGTGGTGGAAACCAAATTATCACTCTTTGCAGATGATATGATGGTATACTTAAAAAACTCTAGAGAATCAATTAAAAGCTGTTGAGAAATAATCCACAACTTTAGCAAAATTGCAGGATACAAAATAAATCCACATAAATCATCAGCATTCTTATACATCTCTAACAAAATCCAACAGAAGAGATACAAAGAGAAATTCATTTAAAATAATTTGATAATATAAAATATTTGGGAATTTATCTGCCAAGGGAAAGTAAGGAAATATATAAGCAAAACTACAAATAAAGTCAGATCTAAGCAATTGGAAAAATATCAAGTGCTCGTGGATAAGTCAAGCAAATATAATAAAGATGACAATATTCCCTAAACTAATCTATTTATTTAGTGCTATGCCAATCAGACTCTCAAGAAACTATTTCATAGAACTAGAAAAAATAAGAAGAAAATTCATCTGGAAGAATAAACGATCAAGAATTTAAAAGGAATTAGTGAAGAGAAAAGCAAATGGAAGGTGGCCTAGATGTACCAGATCTAAAACTATATTATAAAGCAGGGGTCATCAAAACTATTTGGTACTGGCTAAGAAATAGACTAGTTGATTAGTGGAATAAGTTTGGTTCACAGAACAAAATAGCCAATGACTATGACAGTTCAGTATTTGACAAACTAAAAGTGTAAAGGGCTGAAACTCTGAATAGGTGCACTTGAATCAGACAACTGAGCACTTGTGGCTAATTAGCTATTGGACAATAACTCTATTAACATGTTTGGAATTTCTCTTCTCACAGTTAATGCTAGCTCAATGCTTGAGGTTAATAGAATTGTAGGGAAGAATTAGGGGTGGAGTGAGAGAGGCAAAGGAATTTCACTTGGCCTCAGGAAGAGGAGGAGAGAAGTGTGGAGATTTGTGGACATTCTGAACTCTAGAATCAAGGCAGGATCCTTGGCAAAACTCCTGTCAGTTTTGTTGATCTCCTTCACTTCTCCCCCTAAAGAGCAAGGACTTTTGCTTATCCTGACTCTGACTGATTCTGAGGCTTCCAGGGAGCTAGACCGGACTTCACATGAAAGACCCCATCTTTTGGGATAAGAATTCACTTTTTGACAAAAACTGCTGGGAAAGGGAGGCATCTCCTTCTCTAATTGGCTGTGCAAGTGACCTCATAGACCCCATCTAAAGAGGAGGAAGTTTTTCCTTTTCACACTCTATCTGTTGGGAATATAGGAACTAAGAGTGTACAGGTCACAGAGTAGGATGTAGACACATGAATAAAGATCCTGCTTGCATACACCTGCTTTCCTGTGCTTTATCATGTTCCAATTATTGTTCTTATGAAACAGTGGCCAGAGATCTCTGAAGAATTCAGAAAGAGATAAGCTTGGTAAAATTGGTTTAAAGACTGCAAAAGACAGTGACCAGAGATTTCTCTGAGAGCCTGGGAATTAGGAGAGACTGGCAATAGTAAATACTGAGTCAGCATTCACAATCCAGTACATCAAAACCATATAATTTTGATGATACCTGTTTTATAGTAGTGTTTTAGATCTGGTACTACTAGGTCGTTGTCTTTTATATATTTTCATTAATTTCCTTGATCTTCTTCACCTTTTGTTCTCCAGATATATTTGATTATTATTTTTTCTAGATTTATAAATTAATGTTGGGGGAATTTGATTGGTATGTCACCAAACAAGTAAAATAATTTACATTAGCTCAGCCTACCCTCAAATGATATTTTTCCATTTTTTAAGATCTGGTTTTATCCATGTGAAAAGTGCTTTTGTGATTGTATTCATATAGTTCCTAGCTTTGTCTTAGCAGGTAGACATTCAAAAATTTTGTCTCAAGACATTTTCTCTTTCTCTTTCTTACTTCTGGGCTTTGCTAGTAATTATCTAGAAATTCTGATGATTTCTCGGGGTTTAGTTTATAGTGTACAACTTTGCTTAAGCTATTAATTGTTTCAAGCAGATTTTTGGATGATTGTCCAGAATTGTCTGTGTAGATCTTATCTTTAAAAAGTGATAATTTTATCTCCTCTTTGCTTACTCTAATGTCTTTAATTTCTTTCTTCTTGTCTTATTGCTAAAGCTAAAATTTATAATATAATATTGAATAACAATGGTGATAATGGGCATCCTTGTTTCACCCCTGCCCTTAAAGGGAATGTGTCTAGTTTCTCCCTATTACAAACAATGCATGATGATGGTTTTAGATAGATGCTGCTTATCACTTTAAGGAAAAGTCCATTTATTCCTATGCTCTGTAGTGTTTAATAGGAATGGGTGATGTACTTTGTCAAGTTTTTTCTCCATCTATTGAGATTATCATATGATTTCTGTTAGTTTTGATAATGATATGGTCAATTGTGGCAATAGTTTTCCTTATATTGAACCAGCCCTGAATTCCTGATATAAATTCCATAGTATATTATTTTGCTGAAAAGTTGTTCTGATTTCTTTGCTATTATTATTTTCTTTCTAATTTTGTTTTCTTTTTGATCCGAATTGTCTTGTGCAGCAAGATAATTGTATAGATTTGTGTGCATATATAGGATTTACAATATGTTTTAACATATTTAATATATATTGGATTACTGACCATGTAGGGGAGGGGCTGGAAGGAAGAAGGGGGAAATTTGGAACACAAGGTATTGAAGGGTCAATGTTGAAAAATTATCCATGCATATGTTTTGATGATAAAAAGCTTTTTTTAATATAATAAAATAAATAAAATTAATTTAATTATTATTTATAAATATATAATATGATGTTATATGTAAAATATAATAATGAACATAATTATGTATTATATAAAATATGTAATTAATACAATATAAGAATATAATATGTAATAATAATATATACATAAATATATATAAATTATAAAAATAAATTAATATAATTAAAAATGTAAAAAAATTAAAATTAAATTTTTAAAAGCCAATTTTAACATTCTTTTTTTATTTGTTTGTTTGTTTATTTACGGTAGGCCAGCCATTTTATTTTCTTCTGATTCGTTCACAAATATTGATGGGCAGATAGCTCTTTACATGGGCTTTGGAGGAGGTCTGGGGACAGCACCAGCAAGTGTGAAGCGGGTGGGAGTGTTCGATCCGGGACCCATTCCTCACTATCTTGCCATGGATCATGCAGCTCACTCAATAATCTAGTTTCACGAACAGTTTGGGCAGCACAAAGGAGTGGAAAACGCTGACCTCGGAGATGTCCCTGTTGGCTGCTCCTTCCATTATGTTGCAGATCACGAATTTCTTGATGGCTTTATCCTTGGGAATGCAGCAGGCACAGTTGGTGCAGCAGATGGGCTGCACATGGCCGCGGCCCTTCATGGCGAAGTCCGTTATTTTTTCTCTTCTTAGTCATCTCCTTGGCCTGAGCCTGGTGTCTTCATTCTCCTTTTCCACTGGCTGGGGGACTTCCCCATCCCCCCATTCCGATATCTTCCCCAAAGTCAGAGCTAACATTCATTTTTTAAAATAAAGTTTTGAGTTCTATATTTGCTCCCTTTCACTTCCTTATGTCAGGAAGCATTTGATATAGGTTATAGATGTGCAATCATGTACAGCTTATTTCCATATTAGTCTTATTGAGCAAGAAACAGAAGAAAATCGAGAAAACATAAAAAATTAAATTAAAATGCTGTTTTTTATCTGCATTCAGACTCAATCAGTTTTTACTCTGGGTGTGGATTCTATTTTCAATGGAGTGAATTAGACTTGTCTTGAATCACTGTATTGCTGAGAAAAGCTCAATCCTAACTGATCATCATACAAAATTGTTCTGCAATATTCTCATGTTTCAGCTTACTTTGCTTTGCATCAGTTTGTGTTCCTCCAGGGGTTTTTTTATGTGTAATAACACATTATTATTACTATTTTTTATGTCCATCTCTCCTTGCTTTCTTATAGCACAATAGTAATATTAGTTATAGTCTCAAAGAAATGTTCTCAAATTGCCCAGTCCCGTGTCAGGGGCTCCAGGTCTAGGAGAAGGCCTCAGCTGGGCGGTCTCAGGGCCCGCTTTCCTTTCATGGCCGATGAGCCTGGGCACAGGCGGGCACTGCCCCAGCACTGGGCAGCGGGCACAAGGTCGTCCCTGCTTTGGGCATC
Organism: Antechinus flavipes; assembly: GCF_016432865.1. Classification (NCBI taxonomy): domain Eukaryota; kingdom Metazoa; phylum Chordata; class Mammalia; order Dasyuromorphia; family Dasyuridae; genus Antechinus; species Antechinus flavipes. The sequence continues at coordinate 630,854,535 of NC_067400.1, read as the reverse complement.
TGAAAAAAGCTACAGATCCCACTGGTTCCACAACCCGCCGGACGCGCCAAGGGCGGGATTTGCCGGACGGGCTTTGAAAGAAGCATTTGCGGGAGATTCGCAGTTAGCCAGAAACCTCCCCCCCCCTCCCAGGAGCTCCTGGCTCCCCCAAGCGGGAGGGGCCGATACAGCCTCTTAGCCCCGGATCTTCCGCGCTGAGGAAAGGACTTTGCTCTAAAAGCGCCGGCGCGGACGGGAAAAGTAAAAACAACCGTGGGGGTTTTACCCCCTTCTCCACGGGGCTGAAGGAGGCGCTTCAAGGGGGGCCAGAGACCCGCGTTTCAGGGGGGCAGCTTGGAGGGAGGCTCACTCCCCCCCACGGACGGAGGGATGAGCGGCTGTCCCGGGGGAAATGTCCAAAGGAACAGAAACGGCATCAAACCCGCGGCGGGGCCTGAGAGGGCTGAGCATGGGCGGGGTCTCTCCCTGTGCCCCTCACCGAAGGGGCGGATGGGGGAAGGGCGCAGGAGAAGGGGGGGCCGAGCCCTCATTTGTAATTATGCAAATGATCGAACACAGAACTTCCACGTGCACTTTTCCATCCGGAATTTCCGTTCACATCTGGGTCTCTTTCTTGTATGGAACCCCACATTTCAGCCCCAGCTCATCCCCAGAGCATCTGAACTTACTGGAAAGAAAGGGGGGGGGCAGAGCCAAGAATAAAAGAATCGGATAAAGTCTTCACTGTCTCAAAAAAAAATGCCTCCTAGTGACGTCACTCCCGCCTCTGCCCCTGGGGTGCTGAGCCCCAGGGCATGCTGGGAGTCCGCGTGGTGGGAGGGTGGTAAGGTGGGTTGAGGGGATGGGGGCAGGTACTGCTTCCTGGGTGCCGGGTTTATTTCTATTCTTCCTCTGGTGCTGGGAGAGTGGGGAAGGAGAAGAAGGTAGGGAAGGGTAGGGAAGGACAGGAGGGCAGGAGGGCAGGAGGGCGTCTGTGCGCAGGCTCCGCCTGGGTCTTCTCTTTTCCTTTTTAAGGCTCCTCCCCTTCGCCACCAGTTCTGGGCGGGTCTCGTGGCAGAGTTTGCAAAGTTGTTGCGCGTGTGCAGGCTCCGAGTGTGGGGGTGCGCGTGCAAGAGAGGGGTGCCTGTGGAGAAGTTGTGCAAAAGTGCAGTAGCTGTGAGTGGGGGCGGGTAACTGAACTGCGTGTGCGCGCGTGGGTTTGTGTGTCCCCGAGTGCACGTGGGTGTGTGGCTGCACGGTGAGGGGGGGAGTGGGGAAGGAGAAGAGGGAGGCCTTAACTCTGAGGGATGGCACCTGTGTGGGCTGAGATGGGGGAGGGTCTGGTGTTCAGTAACTTGGTGGGGTGGTGAGTGTTTCTTTGGGAGCCCAGCTGAGCCCGGTCGCCTTTGGCCCTTTGTACACTTGGAGGGGGCGAGGCTCCTGAAACTTGATCCCCCTTTACTTCAGTTTCCTCTAGTGTAAAAATGGAGTGAGATTTGCCCCTCCCCCTCTCCCTCCCAATGAGATCCCTTCTGTAAAGTACTAAATACAGGGCCTTATATGCAGGAGCGCCCTCTACAGGCAGCTCTCAGTGTGACCTGTGCCCAGTCCTCCCCTTTGCCTGGAGGACGGTAGGACTGGTGGAGGAGGTTCCCAGGCAGGACTGGAAGGGGGAGGGGTTGTTCAGGGTCTGGGCCTCCCATCCAGCTCTGCTCTTTGACCTTTTTCCCTCCTGGTGGTCTTGGGACATCTTTCAGCAGTTGTGGAGCTTTGGGAGGAGGAGGCCCCTGTTACACTTGGGGAAACTGAGGCAGGCAGGGATGAAAAGTCTTGACCAAGGTCATACTAGATTTCCAGGGATTCCGGTGAAGGTCCTGTGACCTTGACCCCATATGGGGTTAAGGAAAAGGGACATTCTTCAGAAAAGAACAAAAGATATGGGTCTATGCATTTAGTTAGAAGGTCCGTTATGGGGGTTTTTCCCATAGCTCCACACACCAGTTCAGGGAGAGTTATAGCTGCTTCAGTAATCCCAGAGGGACTCAACATTTGCCAAGAGGTTTATGAAGGAGAATAATCACCCAGGAAGTGAGTCCACTAGTATTCTTAAAGCAATTGGCAGAAGGAACATAATGAAGGGGACTTTGCGTGTATTGATATTTAGTGTAGCTACTGGAGAGTCAAGTGGACTTACGTAAGCCTGCTTAAAAATTCACATTTAATCTAGAAAAAATAACAAGAAAATTCATATAGAAGAAGAAAAGGTTGAGAATCTCAAGGGAATTAATGAAAAAAAAATCAAATGAATATAGCCTAGCTGTACCTGATCTAAAACTATATTATAAAGCAGCAGTCACCAAAACCATTTGGTATTGACTAAGAAATAGACTAGTTGATCAGTGGAATAGGTTAGGTTCACAAGACAGAATAGTCAACTATAACAAACTATAACTATAACAGTCCATTTCTAGGTGCAGCTAGGTGGCGCAGTGAATAGAGCATCAACCCTGAAGTCAGGAGGACCTGAGTTCAAATCTTGCCCTTACACTTAACACTTTCTAGCTGTGTGACCCTGGACAAATCACTTAACCCCAATTGCCTTAGTGGGGGAAAAAAAAAAAAAAACCCATTTCCTAGATGAAAGCCTTAGTGACATATGTTGGGATATGAGTGCAAATGGTGTGATTGTGTTTCTCAGAGTTCAAAGAGGAAAGAGATTGGGAGGGGGAGACATCAAAATGACCAAACACAGAAACAGAAGATGGTTTGGTGCCATTGAGAAGTCTCCCCAGTCAGGAAAGCAGGATCTCTGGGGGGAGTTGAGAGCTGAGAGAATCAGGAGTTATGGCATGAAGGGGGGGCCCCCAAGATCACTTCTGATTCTATGAGGGGAAGTCCAGGAGAACACAGGTTGGCCTTCTGACTTCTCTGATCTCCTGGTTCCATACCTACCTGGGGAGGGCCAACACAACCCGCATTTCTAGGAGACAGTTATCTGAAGGAAAAGGGGGCACTTCTTCCCCTAAGAGCTTCTGCCAGGAAGAGAAGTCCCAGGCAATTTGCCCAGAAAAGTGGGACATGAGGAAATAGAAGAGTCTCTTGTGACTTCTGTGAGCAAAGACCTTCCTGAGAGGATCCAAGAGACCAATTTTGCCTCAGTCCTGAGCCCCCAGGCTCCTCTTTCTCCACTCATACTCATGCCAAGGTCAGAGTTTGACAGTAGACTCTTTTCTACTAGTAGAAATGGCTCTTGGGGAAATTGAGATTCTGGAAGACGTGTCATCCCCCTCTTTTAATCTAGTTTTATGGAACGGAGTTTAGCATAAACTAAATCATAAGGTTTCATTAAAAGTCTCATGTGTCCTCTAAGGATACTGTGATATTTGACTTTCGATGAGTATATCACCCCTTAATGGAAAATCCTCTAAAAATTGGGCATTAAGGCAACATGTTTTGCATCAGAATGACTGTTCTGTTTTCTGAGTGCAATCATATTGCTAAGTGCTTAAATGATTTTCTTTCTTACAATATCTAGGACTGCTTTCAAATGAATGAATTTTGATTGCCAATAATTTTTTTTATTATAGCTTTTTGTTTACAAGTTATATGCATAGGTAATTTTACAGCATTAACAATTGCCAAACCTTTTGTTCCAATTTTCCCCTTTCCCCCCATCCTTCCCCCCATGTCAGATTGACCAATACATGTTAAGTATGTTAAAGCATATATGTCCTAACAGTTATTTTGCTGTACAAAAAGAATCGGACTTTGAAATAGTGTACTATTAGCCTGTGAAGGAAATCAAAAATGCCAACGGACAAAAATAGAGGGATTGGGAATTCGATGTAATGGTTCATAGTCATCTCCCAGAGTTCTTTCGCTGGGTGTAGCTGATTCAGTTCACTACTGCTCTGTTGGAACTGATTTGGTTCATCTCATTACTAAAGATGGATTACCAATAAATTTATAGGATTATGATTCTAATGATTTTTTTTCTGCTAGGTGATAATTTAAAAATAGTTCCTTGAACCTAATCCAATGATGTCCTTAGGAAAGCAACTCCTCTTGAAATCTAGAGTTTGAGAAATGAATTATATTTTTGTAACATTTATTAAATAATGTTTACTAATTTATGCATGCAATTAGGCTGATTTTGCTTTAAGATTAATAGTAATAGTAACAGTTGTCTGTCAAGAAATGAACTAAGGCAATTATCAATTCTTTTTGTTGTAGGACTTTTTTGGCCTTTAGCAGGGAGCTGCCTTGGCACAAACTTCAGAGCCTTGACGCAATGTCTATAGAATGTAATGAAGTGGTTTAGGAAAATTCTCCATTTCCACCTGGTATGGAAATTACTCAGTTAAGTCTCAACTCAACTGAGGCTTTATTCAGTTGCTTACAAATTTAATACTAGACAGAAAGGAAGCCAAAAATGAAATATACATGAGAAGTAGATGAGTCAGATGTTTTCAAGAAAATCAAAATGGCAAAAAAAAAAAAAAAAGATTTTTATATGCAAGGAAGAGAATTTCTCCTTAAAAAAAAAAAAAAAAAAAAAACTTCTGAAAAAGCCAATCCTATCATTCTGCTGGAACTTAAAAGAAGATGAAATGGAAAAGCGTCACCTGCCAAGTGCATTTCCCAAGCACAGTTCCTGTATGCAGCACGTTAGAAAATAGATGATTCCTTTTAGCACATCAAAGTGTTTGCAGATGTGGAGACTCTCTTGTATGATAGCTATCAATCTGGCTTTTTACTCATTCTCTTGATTTCTAATCCCCATTATTCTAGTGTTCTTACGTGATACTGAAATCATTTCTTTTGCAAAAATAATTTATAAATGTCTCTAATGCATTTGCTCAGTCTCCAACCCCAGCTGATAAAATATTACATTTTAAAAAACGAAAGAAACTGTCCTTTCGCCATGGAGTTACTCTTCTTTTTCAATGATTCAGTTTTTAATCCATTCTATTAACAAGTCAAGCCAATTATAAAATAAAGACAGCAGATGTTTTTATCCATGACCCATCCTGCCCAGTGTCATATCAGCCCCTCAGTGTAAACATAGAGAATGCTTGACGTGACTGGAAGCAGTCTCATACTATACTGCCATGGACATATTGGGAGTAATATATTTCTAGGATACTTTCCTTGCTTTCATCGGTTGGAATATTTCTTACTTTTAGGAAATTTACCAAATCTTTTTTTCTTTCTTCTTTCCTCAGTGATGAATGTTCAGGTTCTGTTGACCCAAGAATATAAAGTCCTTGTCAACTTCTCCCAAACTCTTCATGGAATTTCCTTAACATATCACTTATGACACTTTTAATGGGGAGGAATTTTTCCTTCCTCTTCTCTCTTTCTCTTATACATATTCTCTTACCTCACTGATATGTCACTGACATTTTCCCTCCTTTCATCAGGACAAACATTGTACAATAAGAAACCTTTTATTATTCCAAGGTGAGTCTTACTTGAAACAGAAAAGGCATTTCTCAGTTTCCCATTGGGCTCTGAATGCCTGGTTGCAAAGTGTTGGCTGTGACTGTCATGTGAATTTTGGTAGACAAATCCCAACTCTGGTTCAGTTTTCTCCTCTGGGTTGATGAAGATTGGGCCAGATAGATTCTGGAGTCTCAGCTCAAAATCTTGTGCCTTTTGATAGTTTAGGAGTTGCTGACCTTCAAGGATGTGATGGTGGACTTCACTGAGGAGGAGTGGAAGATCATTGATCCTTCTCAGAAGGAGCTGTACAAGGAGGTCACACTGGAGAATGTCCAGAATCTGCTGTCCCTAGGTAAGGACCATTTCTTGTCTTTTTGTGGTTTTAGTTGTCAGGCCAAATACAGCATAAACAGGAGAGAATGGATGCATACTCTGGTGCATCTCAGCCTTAGGTGCAAGTTCCTTTGGGTGCTCCAACTCTCCATCCACTTTCTTCTTTCCTTGTAACCTTTTTGAATTGAATCATTTACTTCCAGTTCAATAGCTGGAGTCATAGATGATCAGAATTCATTGCCAGGAAATCATGATTTCTGTTTGACTGATTTTTAATGTCTCATTGAGTCATTCACTTCCATTTGTTCAAATCTTTTTTTTTAATTATAACTTTTTGTTGACAGAACATATGCCTGGATAATTTTTTACAATATTATCCCTTGTACTCACTTCTGTTCCAACTTTTCCCTTCCCTCCCTCCACCTCCTCCCCTAGATGGCAGGCAGTCTTATACATGTTAAATATGTTATAGTATCCTAGATACAATATATGTCTGCAGAACCGAACATTGGATTCAGAAAGTAAAAACCTAGGAAGAAAAACAAAAATGCAAATAGTTTACACTCATTTCCTAGTGTTCTTTTTCTGGGGGTAGCTGCTTCTATCCAACATTGATCAATTGGAACTGAATTAGATCTTCTCTTTGTTGAAGAGATCCACTTCCATCAGAATTGATCATCATATAGTATTGTTGTTGAAGTATATAATGATCTCCTGGTTCTGCTCATTTCATTTCGCATCAGTCCATGTAAGTCTCTCCAAGCTTCTCTCTATTCATCCTGCTGGTCATTTCTTACAGAACAATAATATTCCATAACATTCATATGCCACTATTTACCCAACCATTCTCCAATTGATGGGCATCCATTCATTTTCCAGTTTCTAGCCACTAGAATAAGGGCTGCCACAAACATTTTGGCACATACAGGCCCCTTTCCCTTTTTTAGTATTTCTTTGGGATATAAGCCCAGTAGTAGCACTGCCAGATCCAAGGGTATGCACAGTTTGATAACTTTTGGGGCATAATTCCAGATTGCTGTCCAGAATGGTTGGATTCATTCACAACTCACCAACAATGCATCAGTGTCCCAGTTTTCCCACATTCCCTCCAACATTCAACATTATTTTTTCCTGTCATCTTAGCCAATCTGACAGGTGTGTAGTGGTATCTCAGAGTTGTCTTAATTTGCATTTCTCTGATCAATAGTGATTTGGAACACTCTTTCATATGAGTGGAAATAGTTTCAGTTTCATCATCTGAAAATTGTTCATATCCTCAAATCTACTTTTTAGTGAATTTCTTTTTTCAGTTAGCTTTTTTATCTCCTTTTGGCCAATTGAACTTTTAAATGACTTGTTGTATTCATTGTATTTTTTTTTTTCATTTTCTCCAATTCCACTTTTTAGGCAGTTCTGTTCCATTTCACTAATTCTGTTTTTCAGGAAGTTGTTTTCTTTTCCCATCTTGCCAAATCTGTTGTATTAGTTGTTTTCTTCAGACAATTTCTGTTTCTTTGGCCATTCCTCCACTGATGAGCATCTACTCATTTTCCTATTCTTTCCCACACAAAAAGAGGCTCTACACTTATTTTTGCACTTATGGGTCCTTTTCCCTTGTTTTTGATTTCTTTGGTATTCAAACCCAATGGGGTTAATGCTGAATCACAAGATATGCAGAATTTTATATCCCTTTGGATCTAATCCCAAATTGTTCTCCAAAATGATTGGATCTAGTAATAACACTTTCCCCTCATCCCTTTCAACATTCTTTTCCTGACTTCTTAGGTGATATGATAGGTGTGAGGTGGTAATACCCATGGTCTCCTGAGAGTGCTACAGAGGTATTCAGCCCATCTCTCCAGGATCCTGTTTGGATCACTGATCAATGTTGCGCCATTAGCACTCATTAATTCAGCTTCACCCTATTAGGTCTCTAGCCCATAAATTCTTTTCAGGCAATGTAAATGCAGTCTGCACAAACCTTTTTCTGGATTTTAAATTCTTTGCCAGCACAAAAAGAACTGCTTTAAATACTTTTGTAACTGTAGATCTTTTTTTTTTTTTTTTTTTTTTAAGATTTTTAATAAGGGATTAGCTTATAAAGGTGGAGAACTTGTAATGGCTATTATCTTCTGTAATTAACTCCTTAGACAGTTCAGTCATCCAATCTGAGGGGAAGGGAAATCAAGAAATCTGGGAACTCTTGAGATTCAAAAGATTGAAGGGGCATGGACCTGGAGAAGAGATATCTCTGCAAATGGGAAAGATGATCATGAAGTGGGAAATAATCAAAATGAATTAACCAATCAATTCTTAGAAGGTACTATATTAAATGGAAGTGTAATTTCTACAGCCTGCAAGAATTTTTCTAATGAGAAATAACAGAAAAAGAGGGTCAAGGACAATTGTAATGCCAGAGAAACTGAGGCAGGAGAGAGATTAGAGAGTTTTTAATATTTTATTAATGGGAGAGTAAGATTGACTGGACAGGACTCTCGTCTCAAATTATCCAGTCAGGCAGAGATAAAGATATACTGGAACCAAGGAATTCATGTTGGTCCCAGGTCTGGAGGAGACTATCATCTCAAAGAATCCAGCGTCCAGCATCCACAGCCAGCCGCCATTCTCCAGCAATGAATGGAGAATCTCTAACCTTTATATACCTTTTAGAGACAAAGAAGAGGGAAAAAGAGCGGGAAAAGCCCAGCTGGAAAAGGCTATGAATCAAAAAGGAACCCAGAGATAAAGATGTCAGTGAAATATCTTGGAATATTTTAAGGGATGTTGTAAATTTCTCAAGGACAGAAGATAATCAGGAAGTCTACTCTCTTGTTTATCTTACTTGGGCTAACAATTTATATCCTTAGACTAATTGGTCCTCAGCCTTCATGGACCAGAGGGAGATTTACAGCTTAGGGGAGTAATTAGGGAGACTGAGACAAGGGAAACTTGTACAAGGAAACTGAGTCAGGACAGTTAAAGAAAACTGTGGCATAACACAATCTTCAAGTCAATAGCAAAATCTCTGTAGAAAAGGGAATTCAATCAAATAGCAAATTACATACTCAGTAGAGGTTTTGAAATCTATCTTATCCTGCATTAAATACCACTGGAATGGGTTGTGGGAAGGTGGGGAGAATGATTAAAGAGAGGGCAAGTTGGGGGAGAAGGTAGCAAAACACTTTTGAGGATTAGAATGAAAGAACAGAGATAATAAATAGGGGAGAATATAATTAGCAATAGCAAATGTAAAAAACAAAATTTCAAAGTGTGTTTTATAAAGGGCTGAAACGCTTAAAAGTTGTGCTTGAATCAGACTACTGACCACGTGAGGCTAATTACCTATTGGATAATGACTATTAGCATATGTTTGGGAAAATGGCTCTTCTCACTGTTCTGTGCTGGCTTGATGTTTTGGTGAATACAGATAATCATAGGAGGGATTAGAGGGTGATGTAAGAAGAGCCAGACTCACTTTGCAGCAGCCCAGGGAAAAGGGATGTTGGTGGAGAGCCTGTGGCAATTTGTATGTCTCCTTTACTTCTCCCTGTAAAGACCAAGGACTTTTACTTATCTTGACTCTGGCTGATCCTGAGGTCTCCAGGGAGGTAGTCTGGAATTTACAAAGTTTCTCTGCCGGAATATTATTGTTCATTGGGAAATGATAACCAGGATGCTCTCAGGAGAAAAGAAAAAAAAAGAAAAACTGGAAAGTCCTCCATGATCAAAGTGAAATGTACTGTATGCAACGTAATGCAATGTAAAGTCATTTGACTTTGTTATTCTCAGTAGTACAATCATCCACATCTATTGTGAACGACTTATGATGAAAAATCCTATCTATGCCCAAAGAAGGAAATGATTAATCTGAATACAGATCAAAGCATTTTCTATTACTCTGCATCTCTGTCTTATTTTTAACTTAATTTTTCTTGAGGGTTTTTATTTTCATTAGCATGGGAAATCTATATTTTCTTTCACAACTTGCCATTTATGGAAGTATTTTGTATAACTTCATATGTAATTTTTTCGTAGTGGGTGAGAATAAGGGAGAGAACCTAGAACTCAAAAATCTTAAAAACAAATGTAAAAACAAATTAGGTCTGAATGCAACTGGGGAAAAATATTAAAAAAGAAAAGTTATTTAAAAGAAAAAAAAAAGCCAAAATACCTCAAAACTCCTAATGCATTAAGGAACACAGAGAATGAAAAAGATCTAATGCAGCATAAATGCCATGAGTGTAAAAAATAAAATGTTTTAATAGTGAGAAAGAAAAATAAAAAAGAGAAATTGGGAAAAATCTTTTCTTTTCAAGGAAAAGGCACAGAAAATGAAATTAATCTTTGAAGGGATAGGAAAGAGGATTCTACCCTTTTTTGAATGAATGACACAAGTACAAAAAGACATCAGCAAGATGCCACAGAATTTAGAAAAACGTGATAGCTTCTAAATGGGAATTTTTCAAGAATGTATTTGACATAAATATATTTTGGGATAAGACAATGCAAGAGTTTTGCATAGATTATCAACAAATATAATAGGAAGATTTGCTTTTTTGTCATTTGTCATTTGAGGGAAATGGGAGAGGTACATGGATTTTTTTTCTGACAAAATTTATTTTAAAAATAAAAGTAACACTTAGGTACAACCTACAATTGTAGCCAGGAGAATTCTTGATTCAAGATATAGATTTAAAAGATAGAGAATGTCATGAAAATAATTTTATGATTTCTTGTCGTGAAGTGTTCAATTTGGTGAAATTGACAATAGGACACCATATATATCTATTTTTTAAAAAAAATTGAAATTCACATGAATGAAATAAACCTTTTAAATGCCTACAAAACCAAAAAATTATTGGACAACCAAATCTGCAAAGCTTGTATTTTATCTTTTGAGTAGTATATAACTCATATATATATGAGTATTAAGTAAATAACAGTAAATAACATTTTCAAGATATTTTTCTGAGTCCTTCTGTTCTGTTGCATGTATTACTGTAATAATGCTTCCTCATTATTTTAGGTTGGAGGATCAGGGGAAAGATGATCCTATTGCTAGTACCCCTTGTATTGCTTTCCTCTCCTACCCAAAATAGAAAAAAAAATCACCAAAAAGTATTTCTATTGAACATATAAAATCAGGAATGCAGACTGCCACACTGTCTAGACTTACTGAGCTCAGGAGAATGTGAGTCAGGATTTGAACTATCCAATTCTAAACCCAGTGCCCGAGTCGTTCAAGTAATCTCTCTGTTCTGAATATCAATTTGAGTGAAAAGAAAATATAACTCATGGAGCTTTAATTGTGATTTTCAAGTGATCTTGCTACCCTTAGTGGTCCATGCCATAAAATATTAAATTTCCTTTAGCCAAATAACTGGACTGTTATTTTTAGCCAAATAAATTTCAATGTAAATTTTAAATGTCCAATCCATTTCAATGTAAATTGCAGAGATGAGCTGAACCCAAAGTGTGATGACATCCCAGGGTTACAAAGTTAGTTACCAAGGCCCATAGCAGCAATCAGACCAAAGCCAGTTTGCACCTTACTGGGGGCCACTCAGACCCAGGTAATATGTAGTTGGGATGCATTTACCCCAACAGTCCTTTTTCGCTCCACCCGTATTGGGCCCAAAGCCCTTTGGATATGGGGCCATGATCTCCTCCTCTGAAACCACTTCTTGCTGCGAGTGGACTTAGAGCTGCTTTGGAGGGGTGAGCTAGGAGGGACTGCAGGGATCATCCCCTGGATTCTGAGTCAGAGCCCTGCAGCTGGTCAATACCTGTCAAGTGCTGGTCATCTGAAGGTGACCACACCTGAGGGAAGAGAAACTTCTCCCCCTTTCCTGGAGGTAGAGACAGACTGGAGATCATAATCAGGTGGAAATGCCTTAGCACAGTCTGCGGACTTGGCCAGTCACCTAAAGAGCCTGCAGTCAGAACAGAGTGCTCTCTTTGAGCAGACACTTGGCTGTTCTCTGCTCCCTGGCTGCTCCTCAGGACTAGAAGCAGGCTTAATGGGGAGAGAGGATCCCAGAAATCTATCCTTGGGAGTTTGCAGAGATAACGAGGCTTTCTGTCTGCATACAGCAAAGGGGGGGCTTCCGGGTCCCCCAACTTGGGATGGGACTTTAATCAAAGGGCAATGCTTGGGGGAGGAAGAAAGCCGGAATCCTTGGGTCCCCTTTCGTGGCTGCTCCAACCAACCAATTTCTGGTGACTCGAACAGTGCCCGGCAGAAAAGTCACAGAGAACCACGCCTGTGTCCCAGACACACGGGACAGACCCACGTCACTCCCCGTTGACCTCAACAGGGTTAACTTTTTCCACGGAGGTCACAACAAGGCGAAGGTACATTTTTCAAAACGGCTCCAAATTTCTCTCCGTTCCTGTGCAGGAAGCTCCGGCTCCCAGTCGGGTCCCAGTCGGTAACCGTGGCTCCCAGTCGGGTCCCAGTCGGTAACCGTGGCTCCCAGTCGGTAACGGTGGCTCCCAGTCGGGTCCCAGTCGGTAACCGTGGCTCTCAGTCGGGTCCCAGTCGGTAACGGTGGCTCTCAGTCGGGTCCCAGTCGGTAACCGTGGCTCCCAGTCGGGTCCCAGTCGGTAACCGTGGCTCCCAGTCGGGTCCCAGTCGGTAACCGTGGCTCCCAGTCGGGTCCCAGTCGGGTCCCAGTCGGTAACAGTGGCTCCCAGTCGGGTCTCAGTCAGTAACCGTGGCTCTCAGTCGGGTCCCAGTCGGTAACCGTGGCTCTCAGTCGGGTCCCAGTCGGTAACCGTGGCTCTCAGTCGGGTCCCAGTCGGTAACAGTGGCTCCCAGTCGGGTCCCAGTCGGTAACGGTGGCTCTCAGTCGGGTCCCAGTCCGTAACGGTGGCTCCCAGTCGGGTCCCAGTCGGTAACCGTGGCTCCCAGTCGGTAACCGTGGCTCCCAGTCGGGTCCCAGTCGGTAACCGTGGCTCCCAGTCGGGTCCCAGTCGGTAACAGTGGCTCCAGTCGGGTCCCAGTCAGTAACCGTGGCTCCCAGTCGGGTCCCAGTCGGTAACCGTGGCTCTCAGTCGGGTCCCAGTCGGTAACCGTGGCTCCCAGTCGGTCCCAGTCGGTAACCGTGGCTCCCAGTCGGGTCCCAGTCGGTAACAGTGGCTCCCAGTCGGGTCCCAGTCGGTAACAGTGGCTCCCAGTCGGGTCTCAGTCAGTAACCGTGGCTCTCAGTCGGGTCCCAATCGGTAACCATGGCTCTCAGTCGGGTCCCAGTCGGTAACAGTGGCTCCCAGTCGGGTCTCAGTCAGTAACCGTGGCTCTCAGTCGGGTCTCAGTCAGTAACCGTGGCTCCCAGTCGGGTCCCAATCGGTAACCGTGGCTCCCAGTCGGGTCCCAGTCGGTAACGGTGGCTCTCAGTCGGGTCCCAGTCGGTAACCGTGGCTCCCAGTCGGGTCCCAGTCGGTAACCGTGGCTCTCAGTCGGGTCCCAGTCGGTAACGGTGGCTCCCAGTCGGGTCCCAGTCGGTAACCGTGGCTCCCAGTCGGGTCCCAGTCGGTAACCGTGGCTCCCAGTCGGGTCCCAGTCGGTAACCGTGGCTCCCAGTCGGGTCCCAGTCGGTAACGGTGGCTCTCAGTCGGGTCCCAGTCGGTAACCGTGGCTCCCAGTCGGGTCCCAGTCGGTAACAGTGGCTCCCAGTCGGGTCCCAGTCGGTAACCGTGGCTCCAGTCGGGTCCCAGTCGGTAACGGTGGCTCCCAGTCGGGTCCCAGTCGGTAACCGTGGCTCCCAGTCGGTAACGGTGGCTCCCAGTCGGGTCCCAGTCGGTAACGGTGGCTCCCAGTCGGGTCCCAGTCGGTAACGGTGGCTCCCAGTCGGGTCCCAGTCGGTAACGGTGGCTCCCAGTCGGGTCCCAGTCGGTAACGGTGGCTCCCAGTCGGGTCCCAGTCGGTAACCGTGGCTCCCAGTCAGTAACGGTGGCTCCCAGTCGGGTCCCAGTCGGGTCCCAGTCGGTAACAGTGGCTCCCAGTCGGGTCTCAGTTAGTAACCATGGCTCCCAGTCGGGTCCCAGTCGGTAACCGTGGCTCCCAGTTGGGTCCCAGTCGGTAACCGTGGCTCCCAGTTGGGTCCCAGTCGGTAACGGTGGCTCCCAGTCGGGTCCCAGTCGGTAACGGTGGCTCCCAGTCGGGTCCCAGTCGGTAACCGTGGCTCCCAGTCGGGTCCCAGTCGGTAACGGTGGCTCCCAGTCGGGGCTCCGGTCCCTAACCATTCTTCCCGTCTGTATTCCCCCCTCCCGGTAAGACGCCCTCTCAGGGCAGGGGACGCGGCCAACGCTGCAGCCCTGACGGACGGGAGTCATTCCCTACACTTTTCCGTTTTGCCAACTCGCTTGCAGGCTGGGACCGGAACTCCCTGGCCCGGGGCCCCCGTCGCTGTTCGGGCACCGCCACAGGAGGCTGGAGATGCCCCAGAGAGGAGGCGGCTCCTTGGGGAGCTTCGGCCCCAGCCTCTGGCCCCAGACAGGTAGGATGTCTCCCGGTGACGTCACCCCGCAGCTGTCCCTGGGGGCTGAGCCGCGGGGCATGCTGGGAGTGCCCAGGGGTGCAGGTTCCGCTTCCTGGGTCCCAGGTTTATTTCTGTTCTAACTTCAGTGGGGCAGGAGGGGGAGGGGGAGAGGAGGAGGGCAGCTGTGCGCAGGCGCGGCCTGGGACTTCCGCCTTCCTCGGTAAGGCTCCTCCTCTTCCTCACCAGTTGGGGGCCGGTCTTGTGGCGGAGTCCGCACAGTTGGTGCATGTGTCCCGGCCCCGAGCGGGGGTGCGCGTGCAGGAGAGGGGAGCAAAGTGCGGTAGCTGTGCGTGGGGGCGTGTACCTGAGCTGTGTGATTGTGCGTAGGTGGGTGTGTGCCTGGGCTTTTAGCCCTCAGCGATTTCCCTGCTTGGGCTGAGATGGGGGCGGGGCGGGCCCTGCGGAACCCAACGAGCCCCGCCCCCACGAGCCCCCGGTATCGCGCGGTCCCCTCGCCAGTTGCCAGGGGCCCTTTGCACACTTTGGGGGGGGGAGGATTCTGTAGTTTCACGTCGTTTGCCTCAGTTTCCTACAGTGCAAAAAAGTGCTGAGGGCAGCCCCTCCCCCCATGAGATCCCTTGTGTAAAGCACTAAATACAGGGCCTGGGATGCAGGAAGCGCCCCCTACATGCAGCTCTTAGTGCGAACTGTGCCCAGTCCTTCTGTTTGTGGGGAGAAGGGGGGGGGGAGGAGGTCCCTTGGCGGGAGGGGGAGGGGGACTGGGGCTCCCATCCAGCTCTGCTCCTTGACCTGTTTTCCTCCTGGTGGTCTGGGAAGTGGGTCAGAGTTTCTGGGGCTTTTGGCAGGTGGGGGTTCCATGTTACAGATGGAGAAACTGAGGCAGACAGGGATCATGGCTTGGTCAGGGTCACACTCCCCTTCCAGGGATTCCGGGGAATGACCACATGGGCTCATGCTCTCAGGGCTCCTCCCTACAGTGTGCAGGAGATCCTAGTGTCCGGTGCTGGGGGTTCTGGGAGGGTCTCCCTGCCCCCACAGGTGACATTTCTCTGCTTCCTCCTGAACTGAGATCTCTGTCTCTATCTCTGTGAGCTGAGATCCCTGGGCCTCCTCGTGGGGAGCAGCCTCTCCACTGTCCCTGCCCTCAGAGCTCTCTCTCTCTCACTGCGGCCAGGTCCGCATCCAGCCTGGGCAGAGAAGCCTGAGACTCCAGCCTCCCTCCCCGAGGCCCCTCTCCCTCCCCAGACCAGCTGGCAGAGGATCCAAGCCCAGAACCAAAGACATGGCCCCTGGCAGTCCGAGCCCCTTGTCCCAGGTGAGTGCAGTCCCTACCCAGAGGTGAGCAGCGTCAGCCCAGGGGGAGCCCAAGGGAGCCCAGGAAGCTTCCTCCTGTCAGAGGGAGGGGCCCTGGCAGGGCCGGCAGCGGGGCAGGAATCACCCCCCTGGCGCTGCCCATTTCCTGCCCCCTCAGGCGGCTCCCAGGGCTCTGAGTCCTTCTCCTTTGCCAGGTCCCATCAATGAGCACTGAGAACGTGGCTCCCGGGTGCCAAGCACTGTGCCCACCTCCAGGGGGAGGGGACAAAGGGAGGTTACAAGCTAAGGGTCCCTGCCCTCCCTGAGCTAACAGTCCAGTTTGTAACAAACATCTCATCAAGGGGGTCCACACAAACCCTGTACGGTGCAGACTTCTGAGAAGGAAGTTTGGGGACCTGGAAAGGCTCTTTTTTCAGGAGGTGAAACTTTCACTGAGACGGGAAGGAGGCCGGGAGGCCCAGGGGGGAGGGAGGACATTCCCAGCAGGAGAGGAGGCCCTGGGAGCCGGTTGTGGGATAGAGGGTCTTGTCAAGGCTTAGCCAGAGCCCGGGGTCCAGGAGGAGGGGGAGGGGGAGAAGGTGGGAGAAGCCTGGCCCGGCTTTGGGAGCTGGCTCTGTGGCATCTGCCAGGGGCCGGGAGCCCTGGAAATAGGATCTCCTTTAACCTCATTGTGAGAATTGTCGGGGTTCTTGCTTGGGACGCCCTGAGACAGGGAGAGGAGGACCCGGCCAGAGACTAAGCTGTCAGTTATGTGTCCACTCAGGAGGGTGACGTTTTCCAGGGGAGGGTGAGGGACGTGTGGCTCACACGGCCACGGGGGTCAGACACAGACTCTCCTCCTGAGCCTCAAAGCTTCTCCTTTGCCTCCCTTAGGTTTTGTCTTGTACAAAGACTCTCAAAGAAGTTCTGAGTGAGTTATAGTTAGGGCCCAAGAAAGGGAAAGGGACGTTATTCAGAAAAGAAAAAAGTTAGGTCTGTGCATTTGGAGTTAGGTCTGTTAGAGGTTTTTCCATAGCTCCGCACACCAGGCCAAGGACAGTCGTAGCTGCTTGAGTCGTCCCGGAGGGACTCGGCATTTGCCAAGAGCTTTATGAAGGAGAATGATCGCCCAGGAAGTGAGTCCAGGAGGATTCTTAGAGGGATTGGCAGGAGGAACGTGAAGGAGGGGACTTGGCCTGTATTGTTCTTTAGTGCAGCCAGTGGAGAATCAAGTGGACTTACTTAAGCTTAAACATTACATTCAGAAAGCCCATTGCTAGGTGCAGCTGGATGGCGCGGGGAATAGAGCCCGAACCCTGAAGTCAGGAGGACCCAAGTTCAAATGTGGCTTCAGACAGTTAACACTTCCTGTGCTAGTTATGACCCTAACTATAGTTAGTATGACCCTGAGCAATTGCCTCAGTGGGGAAAAAAAGCCCATTTCCTAGATGAAAGCCTGTGACCTATGTTGGGACATGAGTGCAAATGGTGTGATTGTGTTTCCCAGAGTTCAAGGAGGAAACAGATTGGGAGGGGGAGACATCAAAAGGACCAAAAACAGCATTGGGAGATGGTGAGGTTTGGTGCCATTGAGAAGTCTCCCCAGTCAGGACAGCAGGGCCTCTGCGGGGACTGAGAGCTGAGGGAAGTAGCACTTATGGCATGGAGGGGCCCCCAAAACCACTTCTGGTTCTATGAGGGAGAATCAAGGAGGACACAGGTCGACCCCCTGACCTCTCTGATCTCCTGGCTCCTACCTACCTGGGCAGGGCAAGCACAGCCCACATTCTAGGAGACAGTTATCTGAAGGAAAAGGGGGCGCTTCTTCCCCTCAGAGCTTCTGCCAGGAAGAGAAGTCCCAGGCAATTTGCCCAGAAAAGTGGGACATGAGGAAAGAGCAGAGGCTCTTGTGACTTCTGTGAGCAAAGACCTTCCTGAGAGGGTCCAGGAGACCCGTTTTGCCTCAGTCCTGAGCCCCCAGGCTCCTTCTCTTTCTCCACTCATACTCATGGCCAAGGTCAGAGTTTGACAATAGACTCTTTTCTACTAGTAGAAATGGCTCTTGGGGAAATTGAGATTCTGGAAGACAAGTCATCCCCCTCTTTTGATCTAGTTTTATGGAACGGAGTTTGTCCTAAACTAAATCATAAGGTTTCATTGAAAGTCCCAAGTGTTCTCTAAGGATACTGTGATGTTTGACCTTCTATAGAGAGATCATCCCTTAATGAAAAATCCTCTAAAAATTGGGCATTAAGGCAACATGTTTTGGATCAGAATGACTGTTCTGCTTTCTGAGTGCAATCAGTCTACAGTATCATATTGCTAAGTGCTTAAATGATTTTCTTTCTTACAATATCCAGGACTGCTTTCACCTGAATGAATTTTATTTGATTGTGAATAAGTTTATGGATCTTATAGGATTATGATTCTAATGATTCTTTTCTGCTAGATGATCATTTAAAAATAGTTCCTTGAACCTGATCCAATGATGTCCTTAGGAAAGCAGCTCCTCTTGTGTAACTTTCTCTGTTTGCTTTCCTGGAGGTCTTGGAGCAGCCTTCATTTCAGTTCAGTGATCATCACAAGAATAGCCAGGTGTTAAAGTCCAAATCCTTTGTTATCTTCTTCACAATCTAGTTTCCTCCCCTGGAGCCCAGGCCAGCTTTCTGGAGAGCCTTTCAGACTGGCCTTGTTCTCAGTGGGGGAAGTACAGGAAACCTGCCACCAAGAGCCTGAAGGAAGATGGAATGAATCTGTCTGTCCTTGGCTCTGAGAGATTGAGCTCCTGCCTCCAGTCCATTTGTTTTCTCTGGCTTTCTATCCCAGCCTCTCCTTCCCTCAAGAGAACCGCCAAAATGGAATGAATGTGACTCTGGGTCCCTTCCGAGTCTGTCTCGTCTCTGAGTCCTAGCTTATATGCTCTACACTTAGTAGAAACCAATCATTATATCACTAGGAAACCATTATTTGCTGTAAGATTAAATTAATCATACTGAAGTTGGAGAACTATTAAGCACCATGCTAAACTAGATAACCAGTGTCTCATCGATTCCACTGAGTAAGCACTGTGTAAGAATCCTTGTTTCAAGTTCAGAGTTCTGGCCTATAATACTCTTAGTAGAATCTAGATTTTGAGAAATAAAGAATCGCAATATTTATTAAACAATGTTTACTAATTTATGCATGCAATTAGGTTGATTTTGCTTTAAAATTAATAGTAATAGTAATAGCTCTCTATCAGGAAATGAACTAAGGCAACTATCAGTTCTTTTTGTTGTAGGATGTTCTTTGGCCTTTAGCAGGGAGCTGCCTTGGCCCAAACTTCAGAGCCTTGATGCAGTGTCTGTAGAATGTAATGAAGTGGTTTAAGAAAATTCTCCAATTCCACCTGGCACAGAAGCTACTCAATTCAACTGAGGCTTTATTCAGTTGCTTACAAATTTAATACTAGACAGAAAGGAAGCTAAAAGTGAAATATGCATGAGTAGATGAGTCAGATGTTTTCAAGAAAATCAAAATGGCAAAAAAAAAAAAAAAGTGAGAGATTATGCAAGGAAGAGAATTTCTCCTAATAAAAACTTCTGAAAAAATCAATCTTATCATTCTGTTGGAAATTAAAAGAAAATGAAATGGAAAAGCATCACCTGCAAAGTGCATTTCCCAAGCACAGTTCCTATATGCAGCACATTAGAAAATAGGCAATTCCTTCAAAGCACATCAAAGTGTTTTCAGATTTGGGCACTCTCTTGTATAATAGCTATCAAACTGCCTTTTTACTCATTCTCTTGATTTCTGATCCCCAATATTCTTGTGTTCCTACATGATGTTAAAATCATTTCTTTTGCAGAAATAAACTATATATGTCTTTCTTATGCATTTGTTCATTCTCCAACCCCAGCTGATAAAATATTACATTTTAAGAAAGGAAAGAAACTCTCCTTTCCCCATGGAGTTACGCTTCTTTTTCAGTAATTCAGTTTTGAAGTGAATGAATCCATTCCATTAACAAGTCAAGCCACGTGTAAAACAAAGACAGCAGATGTTTTGTCCATGACCCATCCTGCCCAGTGTCATAGCAGTTCCTCATGTAAGAATAGAAAATGCTTGATGTGACTGGAAGCAGTCTCATATTATGCTGTCATGGACATATTAGGAGTAATATATCTCTAGGATACTTTCCTTGCTTTCATCTGGTTGGAATATTTCTTACTTTTAGGAAATTTACCAAATCTTTTTTTTCTTTCTTCTTTCCTCAGTGATGAATGTTCAGGTTCTGTTGACCCAAGAATACAAAGTCCTTGTCAACTTCTCCCAAACTCTTCATGGAATTTCCTTAACATATCACTTATGACACTTTTAATGGGGAGGAATTTTTCCTCCCCTTCTCTCTTTCTCTTATACATATTCTCTTACCTCACTGATATGTCATTGACATTTTCCCTCCTTTAATCAGGACAAGCATTGTACAATAAGAAACCTTTTAGTATTCCAAGGTGAGTCTTACTTGAAACAGAAAAGGCTTTTCTCAGTATCCCATTGGGCTCTGAATGCCTGGTTGCAAAGTGTTGGCTGGGATAGTCATAAAGGTCATGTGAATTTTGATAGACAAATCCCAACTCTGATTTAGTTTTCTCCTCCGGGTTGATGAAGATTGGACAGATAGATTCTGGAGTCTCAGCTCAAAATTTTGTGCCTTTTGATGGTTTAGGAGTTGCTGACCTTCAAGGATGTGATGGTGAACTTCACTGAGGAGGAATGGGAGATCCTGGATCCTCCTCAGAAGGAGCTGTACAAGGAGGTCACACTGGAGAATGTCCAGAATCTGTTGTCCCTGGGTAAGGACTATTTCCTGGATTTTTGTGGTTTTAGTTGTCAGGCCAAATACAGCATAAACAGGAGAGAATGGATGTATATTCTGGTGCATCTCAGCCTTAGGTGCTAGTTCCTCTGGGTGCTCCAACTCTCCATCCACTTTGTTCTTTCCTTATAGCCTTTTTGAATTGAATCATTTACTTCCAGTTCAACAGCTGGAGCCATAGATGATCAGGATTCATTGCCAGGAAAAATAGGATTTCTGTTTGACTGATTCTTAATGTCTCATTGAGTCATTCACTTCCCTTTGTTCAAATCTACTTTTTAGTGAATTTCTTTCTTCAGTTAGCTTTCTTTGTCTCCTTTTGGGCAATTGGACTTTTAAATGGCTTGTTGTGTTCGTTGGATTTTTCCCCCTTTTTTAGGCAGTTGTTCTCTTCCATTTCACTAATTCTGTTTTTCAGGGAGTTGTTTTCTTTTCCCATAGTGCCAAATCTGTTATATTAGGATTTGTTTTCTTCAGACAATTTCTGTTTCTTTGGTCATTCCTCAATTGGTGAGCATCTACTCATTTTCCTATTTTTTCCCACACAAAAAGAGGCTCTACACTTATTTTTGCACTTATGGGTCCTTTTCCCTTGTTTTTGATTTCTTTAGTATTCAGACCCAGTGGGGTTAATGCAGAATCATAGGAGTTTTATATCCCTTTGGACCTAATCCAAAATTGCTTTCCAAAATGATTGGATCTAGTCATAATTCCACCAACAGTGGATTTCATTCCCACTTTCCCCTCATCCCTTCTCCCATTCTTCATTATCTTTTCCTGACTTCCTAGGTGATATAATAGGTGTGAGGTGGTAATACCCATTGTCTCCTTAGAGTGCTACAGAGGTGTTCAGCCCATCTCTCCAGGATCCCGTTGGTGTCACTGATCAATGTGGCTCCATCAGCACTGAGTAGTTCAGCTTCACCTGATTAGGCCTTTGCCCCATAAATAGCTTTCAGACATTGTAAATGCAGTCCATACACTGTACCATCTGAATTTCCCCACCATTTGCATCAGAGCAATTTGGATATTTCCAAGTGTTCTGTCCTAGATGAGTATCTGGAGTATTGTCTGACAAATCTCTGAGAGCCACCCAGTCCTTTTCTGCTGAAATGTTGCAAACCGTGTTGCATCCAGCTTAGAAATAAACTCTTCTCCCATGGAGAATCACTTTAGTCTGTTGATCTTGAATCTGGCAGTTATCTTGCCACATGGCTGTCCCTTCTGTAAAAGACAATGCAGTTTACTCTGGTCTCCTAGGTCATTTTCATATCCTTTAGGTCTCTACTCCCTACAAAGTCTATTAAATGCCACTTTTTGCTACAAGACTATATGTATGAAGTTTTACTCTTTTGAGGTTAGTAAGGAGATGAGCATGAGCCACCTAAGTCTTAAGTTATCATTGCTATTGCTTTTGATTATCTGTGTACATATTTTTGTACTTCTATGGTTGATGGTTTGTTTTCTTCAGATTTGCAGCCCAACTTTGAATGCAATGAGATGACTAGAAAACTGGGCCTTTTTGTGGAAGAATGTGAACTACAAAGATTCATGAAGGATGGTCCCTGTGCCTTGACTTTGAGGGAAATCAATGACTCTAACATTGAAGTAGATTACTCAAAGTCTGACTGTGAAGTGGATGAAATTAGAAAGAGATTCAAACAATCTTCTTTCCTAAATCACTATAACAAAATGAATTTAGGGAATAACTGTCTTCTGGAGAAATGTTTTCCTGAAGAGGTAGAGCTTTTGGATTCCCAGGAGAAGCCTGCTGAAATCCTAATGAATCCAGATAATCAATGGGATGTGGCCTTCAGCAAGAGTTCAGACCTCATTAGACATCAGAAAAATGATAATGGGAAAATGTTTTGTGTGGGTAGTCAAGTTGGAATGGACTTAAGTCAGACCTCTAAGCTCATTACTCAGCAGGCAATTCAGATAGGGAAGCAACCTGATGAGTATAATGAATGTCAAGCAATCTCATCCCATCATTCATCTCTTCCTTTCCAATCTAGAGTTGACCCTGGAATGAAAAAACCTTTATTTGGTGAATGTGGGAAGGCCCATAGTTGGAACTCAGACTTTGATAGATCTCAGAAGATTCATCCTGGAGAGTTTTATAAACATAATGAAGATGGGAACATCTTTACACGGAGATTTTTTCTAGCTGTACCTGAGGGAATCCACACTGATGAGAAACCTTTTGAATGTAATCACTGTGGAAAGACTTTTGCATCTTGTTCCACTCTCAGTAAACATCAGAGAATCCACACAGGGGAAAAACCTTATAAATGTAATCAATGCGGAAAAGCTTTTATAGCTAGAGCTGGTCTTGCTTTACATCAGAGACTCCACACAGGAGAAAAACCTTATAAATGTAATCAATGTGGAAAGGCTTTCTCATGCAAGGGAGATTTTAGCAAACATCAGAAAATCCACACTGGAGAGAAGCCTTTTACATGTAATCAATGTGGAAAGACTTTCACACGTAATGACAAACTTGTTGCCCATCAGAGAATCCACACTGGAGAGAAACCTTTTAAATGTAATCAATGTGGAAAGGCTTTCATACATAATTACAGGCTTGCAGAACACCAGAGAAACCACACAGGAGAAAAGCCTTATAAATGTAATGAATGTGGAAAAGCATTTACAAACAGGTCCCTCCTTGTTATACATCAGAAAATCCACACTGGAGAGAAACCTTTTGAATGTAATCAATGTGGAAAGGCTTTTACACGCAATACAAATCTTAAAACACATCAGAGAATTCATACTGGAGAGAAACCTTATAAATGTAATCAATGTGGCAAGGCTTTCATACTTAATTGCAAGCTTGCAGAACACCAGAGAATCCATACAGGGGAAAAACCTTACAAATGTAATCAATGTGGAAAAGCTTTCACATGCAAGGGAGATGTTAGCAGACATCAGAAAATCCACACTGGAGAGAAACCTTATGCATGTAATCAATGTGGAAAGACTTTCAGATACAATTACAACCTTGTTGAACATCAGAGAAATCACACAGGTGAAAAGCCTTATAAATGTAATCAATGTGGAAAGGCTTTCATAAAGAAAGTCATTCTTAATTTACATCAGAAAATCCACACAGGAGAAAACTCTTACAAATGTAGTCAATGTGGAAAGGCTTTCACAAATAAATATAAATTTGCTTTACATCAGAGAATCCACACAGGAGAGAAGCCTTATCAATGTAATCAATGTGGAAAGTGTTTCATATGCAAGGGAAATCTTACTAAACATCAGAGAATCCACACTGGAGAGACACCTTTTAAATGTAATTACTGTGGAAAGGCTTTCAGACAGAGTTCCATTCTTGCTTTACATCAGAAAATCCACACTGGAGAGAAACCTTTTAAATGTAATCACTGTGGAAAGGCTTTCAGACAGAGTTCCATTCTTGCTTTACATCAGAGAATCCACACTGGAGAGAAACCTTTTAAATGTAATCAATGTGGAAAGGCCTTTACAAACAGGTCTCTCCTTGTTACACATCAGAGAATCCACACTGGAGAGAAACCTTTTAAATGTAATCAATGTGGAAAGGCTTTCATAAGGAGAGCTGGTCTTGCTTTGCACCAGGGAATCCACACAGGAGAAAAGCCTTATAAATGCAATCAATGTGGAAAGGCTTTCACACGCAATGGAGGTCTTAGCAAACATCAGAAAATCCACACTGGAGAAAAACCTTTTAAATGTAATCAATGTGGAAAGGCTTTCATATATAAGTACAGGCTTACAGAACATCAGAGAATCCACACAGGAGAAAAGCCCTATAAATGTAATTGATGTGGAAAGGCTTTCACATGCAAGAGAGATCTTAACAGACATCAGAAAATCCACTCTGGAGAAAAACATTTTAAATGTGATCAATGTGGAAAGGCTTTTACACACAGTGCCTATCTTGTTAGACACCAGAGAACTCACGCTGGAAAGAAATCTTTTGAAAGTATTCAGTGTGGAAAGGCTTTTGCACAAAAGTGAGACCTTGTTGAACATCAAAGAACCCACACTGGAGAGAAAACTTTGAATGTAGTCAGTGAGGAAAGGATTTCACACAAAGGTCCTTTCCAGCTGCACATCAGACAGTCCACACTGGAGAGAAAATTTATAAATGAAATTAACGTGGAAAGACATTGAGTTACAAATCCAAGATTGGCAAACATCAGAGAATGCTCACTAAGGACAAGCATTATGATAATAATAAACATGAGATGATTTCACAAAGAGTTCCCATCTGGTTGTATATGAGAAAATCCACACTGGAGAGAAAACTTATAAATGAAGTCACCGAGGAAAAGCTTTCAGCAAAGACAGGGGCCCAAGGCAAAGCTGACTACCAAATACTTAATGGCAGCACAAAGAAAACTCTATTCTACTGGCAGAGAATATGCAGGAGACAGTATCCTTTGGCATGTCTTTATTTCCACTGTGGGCATCCCAAACATCAGGGTATGATGGGTGAGCGCCAGGAAGAAGACTCAGTAGGGGATTATGCTGAGGGCCAGAGAGGAGTTCTGACTCTGAAATACCCCCCTGAACATGAAGTAGTCACCAACTGAAGGGAATGGAGAGCTGGGGCCATGCTTTCTATAATGTATTCCATGAGACCACCAAGGAACCCCTTGTGCTGCTCACAGAAGCCCCCTGACCCCAAAGGAAAGAAAGGATGACACAGATTATGTTTGACACCTTCAGCCCCTTGCTTCATTCACTACCATCCTGGCTGGCTGCCTCCCTGCCTCTGGCTGTACCCCTGGAGTTGTGATCAACTCTGAGGATGATGGGACTCTGACTAGCTGTGATCTGACAGACTCAAGCATAATAATTTGGACCCAGGACATTTTCCCTCCTGCAGCTACTGAGAGCCAGAAGGTGTGACATTATGAGCCATGGTTCAGGGCCCCGGATTTTGTGCAGGAGCCGGCCTTTGCCACATGCAGCTGCCTTTGGAAAAGAGCACTGAGCTCCCTGAGAGTCAAGTCATCAATTTGGCTAGAGCTGGAGTTTAGAAGCTCTCTGCCTGTGGAGTCCACCAAGCTCCCTTGAACTCCACCAGATGTGATGTCAGTATGGGAGAGCTTCTCTGCCCATTCTGGGAGCCAAGGGTCCATACCTAGACCTTGCTGGAGGGAAGCACAAAGAGATGACTGCCCCAGGCCCCAACCCAGTGAAAATCAAGCTCATTCCCCCGCCTGAGCACTTTGATTTTTCTCTCATCTTTTTCCTTGTTGATCTGATTTTTCTTGTGCAGCAAAATAACTGTGGAAATATGTATAGAAGAATTGCACATTTAACACATATCGGATTGCTTGCTGAGGGGCTGGAGCAAGGGACAGAAAACATTTAGAACACAAGGTTTTATAAGGGTGAATGCTCAAAGTTATCCATACACATTGTTTGTAAATAAAAAGCCTTAATTAATAAAAAGAAAATTAATCATTCCAGATATTGTATTATGCAGTGTGACAGAGGGTTTCTTGCCTCTAGGAAGCCTGTCCTGCTTGATAAGAAGCAGCTATATAACATCAGTCCAGATGTGGGAGAGGAGGTTGGCATGGAAGAGGTACAGGTTTTGTTGTCTATGGAAATGATGTGATATCTAAAAAAAAAAAAAGTTACCTTTGTTTCTTCTGCCCTCATTTGTGTAATTGTTCAAGCCTAAATTGCCTCCTGCCCCCAACAAGGATGGACAGGAAAATGTTAGAGACGTCCCTGGAATATTGTGGGATTTGTGCCAGTATTTGGGGGACTGGATGAGAGTTCCCTGTTCCCTAATTTAAGACCAGTTCAAATAACAGTATGTACATTAAAGAGACTTTTAAAAAATGAGTTTCAGATACCTGCTTTCTGCACTGGTTTAGTCTGTTTACATTGTCATTTTTGACATTTTTTTTAACCTACTTGGTGATTCCCACTTGGTAATCCTCAACCCTTTTCCTTTAGGAGGCTGGTTTAGAGGAAAATATAAGCCATGGAGCAATTATCATGCTATTCAAGTTATCTTGCTACCCTTAGTTGTCCATGTCATAAAATACTAAATTTCCAAGCCTCATCAACTAAGCAGAGGAAACTGAAGCAAAAAAGGATTTGTGTCACACTCACATGACCTTTATGAGCATCAGAGTAAGCAGTCTTTAAGAACCTCAAGAAAGACTGAAAAGGATTTCCATTTGAAATGACAATCATGTTGGGAAAATAAAAGTTGGAAAATTATCTTACTATGAAATGCTTCTCCCTATGGAATCAAGAAGGGCTGTGTTCTTCCACTGAGGTTTGAGAGTCTGTGGAGGCAAAAGAGGGAGGGTGATGTGACATTCCTGCTAACCAGAAGTGTCCCCAGAGGTATGTTGAGAAAAATTCTAGAAAGAGTTTGTGAGAAGCTGGCAAACCCTGTGTATTCTAGGGAGAGGAAGGGAAAACATTCTCAGTCATCACTGAGAGAGAGCAAAGAAAAACAAGATCCTAGGTAATTTCCTGAAAAGCTGAAGTTGTCTTATTTAGATGAAACATGTAGAATATTCTTAAGAGATAGTAATCACTGGGAAGAGAATTGAATTGAAATATTAGTATTCTTTTGAGCTCCCTATCACAACTTTATCCATCTGGTGACTCATGTCATCAGGAGTGTGGCGACAGAAATACACTGACCCTAGCCTACATTCAAGTTCAACCAGTTTTTCCTTAAAAGTTCTTCCTTGACCATTCTCAAGACTTTATTGATTCCCTGTATAGAGCTTGTTCCTCCGTGGCTGTTTTTATCATTGTCTTATTTGTTAGACTATGTTGGTAATGGATAGACTTTGGCTTTCTCCATAATGCTTAGCACTGTATCTGGCACATAATAGTGCTTAATAGATGTATATTAATTGATTGATCAACTGGCAAAGAAAAAAAAAAGCAATACTATTCACAGTCTGGTCTGGATTGATTGTTTCCAGCCTACTGAAGAAGAGCTCTCATTTTATTGAAGCCCAAGATGACACTAGGTGTGATGTGTCATGACCAAAACAACTTCTGTCTTTGCTTTATAATTGCTTTCACTTGCTAATACTGGCTCCTATTCCTCATGTTCCTGTTTAGTTATATAGAAATAAGTAACTATGATAGAGTTATGTACTATTTTATTAACTAGGGCTAGAGGTAGAACTAATTTGCAAGACCAATGTTGTTAGACTATTTATGAGGAATAAATTATCTGAAAAGTCCCCTAGAACTCGGGATCATTGGCAATCAACAGTTAACAGAATAAGCGGAGAGGCAGGCAGAATGGCCATATCTGTAATGCACATACGTAGTATGTATGTATGTAGTGCCTGCATACCTAGGAGGACACATCTATTTTTCCAACCTGCTACTTATAGAATATGTACTTGGTATTTGATACTCTCCCATTTCTAGCATATTCAGATATGATTCATTTTTTCAGAAGCTCTATTACTTTGAACTAATGTTCTTTCATGTAGATAAAACTTCATATTTTCATCATTTTGGTTTCTTAAATCATGATTTATGTCTTATTGATAATGCATATTTGACTTTTAGCTTCCTTATTGAACCACTGAACAATGAAAGAATATATGAGTGTTTTCCTAGTTTATAAGTATAAATAATAATTATAAACTGTGAAGGTTCACCTTATAACATTGTCTGATTCTCAAGACCCGGAACAGTGCTGGGTACAGAGCAACCACTTTCTAATGCTTATTGATATGACTTAAGGAATGGTAAATGGGAGTGATTCAGAGAGGCCTGGGAAGACTGAGGCAGAGTTGGTACCTAAGAGCAGAAAAGCAGTTTCTGCTCTGAGGACAGCCTTCAGGGCTCTAATCCAGCCCAGTCCAGACAAGACTCACATGAAGGGATTTTCTTCAATTTTCAATTGCTACAGAGGAGAGCTTGACCACAAGAAATAGAGGAGGGAGAACAGGGATTAAGGGATAAGAGGGACCTGCAAGAAGAGACAAAGATATGATGTTCACAAATAGGGACTAATGAGTTTAGGGGTTTTCCTTTCACTTGTAATGAGGGATGTGTGAGACAGTATGGACCACAAAACAGACGTTTAGGGTGAGAAAAAGGAAAAAGAGGTTTATTCTGATCTCCTAGGAAAGGGCATCTCCCATCTGAAAAGGTGTTTGTCAATAAAAAGGAGTGCTAATAATAAGTAAAAACTGCAAAACACAAGATTAACACTGCCTGACCTTTTATCCCATTGTTTGGATGAGTCTTCACTTACATTCAGATCACAGAAATCTAACCCAGAAACAAAAGAATACAAGTCAATAATAATAAACCCTTAATTTAAATTTCCCTAGAGACCTGTTATACAAGCAGATATCCTCCCAAAAAAGAATTCAAAGCCATCATCACATTTACAAGAAGTATTTAAATGCTAATTAAGAGTTGGTGGGAAACAGGAGAGGACAAACATCTGCAACATTTTTTTTTAGCTGTAGCTTTATTTATTATAAAATCACAATTAAAGAGTAGTTGAAAACTATATTCCCATGAGAGTATTTCACTCTGTTAATTCCAAGCTGGGAGAATCTACAAACACTCACAGAGGGCAGCAATGGGGGGAGTGGATGTGGGAGAATTAGAGCTCAAGATAAAAAAATTTCCTCAGATACACTAGGGGACAGGAAGGAGTAGTGAATATTTTATAGCAATATTTGTAGATAAACAAGTCACAGGTAAGAGATGGCCTCAAAGCCTCAGAGACCATCCTCTATACAAATGGAAATGGCCACATTGGTGGATGCTGAGGGATGGATTATACTTCCCTGGCCTGGGGATCTCTGGGAATGAGGGGCCTTCTGGCTCCAGGCTCCCTGCTTTGACCAGGCCTTGGTCCCTGGAGACTGACTGGAATGGAATGAGGACGCCTTCCCCTTTTCTTCCTAGGCAGGAGATGGGCCTTTAGGGATTTAGAGAACCAGAGGTCTCAGAGAAGTTATGAAATGCCTGGGGAAGAGAAAATACAGGGTAGTTATAAGGTTCAAAATTGAGAGCTTTTATTAGCTGGCCAGCAACTGAGAGCCCCAGTACGTGACTAGGGGATTCGGTCCTGAGCAGTTGCAGGGGCACATATTTATAGAAGAAAAGCAAAAGAATGTTCTGAAACATTCTTCATGCTAAATTCCATTTTCAGACGGGTGGCAAAGGTGTAACAGGGGAACAGGATTTAAGTTTTATGCTTGGCAAATTGTCAAGGTCTTTGGTTATTGATAAGGTTAAGGTGGCACATCTGGGACCTTATGTGCATTAAGGAAGGAAATACCACCTGCATTAATGAGTGAAGAGCGGTCAACCTAGTTTTGACTGCAGAGAGAGTTCAAACAGAGGTAATATTCTCAAGGTCTCAGGAGTGCAGGACAGGGGTCAGACCCAGGATGGCACATAGGTCTTCTAGGAACATATCACCGTGCTTGCAGCAACCAGGTAGGTCAGAGCCAGGATGGCACATAGGTCTTCTAGGAACATATCACTGTGCTTGCAGCGACCAGGTGGGCCAGAGCTAGGATGATATATAGGTCTTCTAGGAACATGTCATCGTGCTTGCAGGTACCAGGTAGTTCAGAGACACTCTGGCATTTAGGTCTCCTAGGAACATATTACTGTGCTTGCAGGTACCAGCTAGGTCCGAGCCAGGATGGCACATAGGTCTTCTAGGAACATATCACTGTGCTTGCAGGTACCAGGTAGGTCAGAGACAGTCTGGCACATAGGTTCTCCTAGGAACATATCACTGTGTTTGGAGGTACCAGGTAGGTCAGAGACAGTCTGGCACATTGGTCTCTTAGGAACATATCCCCGTGCTTGCAGGTACCAGATAGGTCAGAGCCATAATGGCACATAGGTCTCCTTGGAACATATCACTGTGCTTGCAGGTACCAGGTAGAGAGAGCAGAGCCAAGATGATACATGGTCTCCTAGGAACATATCCCCGTGCTTGGAGGTACCAGGTAGGCCAGAGCCAGGATGGCACATAGGTCTTCTAGGAACATATCACTGTGCTTGCAGGTACCAGGTAGGCCAGAGCCAGGATGGCACATAGGTCTTCTAGGAACATATCACTATGTTTGCAGGTACCAGTTAGGTGAGAGACAGTCTGGCACATAGGTTCTCCTAGGAACATATCACTATGTTTGCAGGTACCAGATAGGTCAGAGCCAGGATGGCACATAGGTCTTCTCGGAATATATCACTGTGCTTGCAGGTACCAGGTAGGTCAGAGCCAGGATGGCACATAGGTCTCCTTGGAACATATCACTGTGCTTGCAGGTACCAGGTAGAGAGAGCAGAGCCAAGATGATACATGGTCTCCTAGGAACATATCCCCGTGCTTGCAGGTACCAGGTAGGCCAGAGCCAGGATGGCACATAGGTCTTCTAGGAACATATCACTGTACTTGCAGGTACCAGCTAGGTCCGAGCCAGGATGGCACATAGGTCTCCTAGGAACACATTACTGTGCTTGCAGGTACCAGGTAGGTCAGAGACAGTCTGGAACATAGGTCTCTTAGGAACATATCACCGTGCTTGAAGCGACCAGGTAGGTCAGAGCCAGGATGGCACATAGGTCTTCTAGGAACATATCACTGTGCTTGCAGGTACAGGTAGGTCAGAGCCAGGATGGTACATAGGTCTTCTAGGAACATGTCACCGTGCTTGCAGGTACCAGGTAGTTCAGAGACACTCTGGCATTTAGGTCTCCTAGGAACATATTACTGTGCTTGCAGGTACCAGGTAGGTCAGAGCCAGGATGGCACATAGGTCTTCTAGGAACATATCACCGTACTTGCAGGTACCAGGTAGTTCAGAGGCACTCTGGCACATAGGTCTTCTAGGAACATATCACCATGCTTGCACATTCCAGTTAGGCCAGGGACAGGATGGCACATAGGTCTTCTAGGAACATATCACTGTGCTTGCAGGTACCAGGTAGATCAGAGACATTCTGGCACATAGGTTTCCTAGGAACATATCACCGTGCTTGCAGTCACCAGGTAGGTCAGAGCCAGGATGATACATAGGTCTCCTAGAAACATATCACCGTGCTTGCAGGTACCAGGTAGGTCAGAGACAGTCTGGCACATAGGTCTCCTAGGAATTTATCACTGTTCTTGCAGGTACAGGTAGGTCAGAGCCAGGATGGCACATAGGTCTCTTAGGAACATATCACTGTGCTTGCAGTGACCAGGTAAGTCAGAGACAGTCTGGCACATAGGTCTCCTAGGAACATATCATTGTGCTTGCAGGTACCAGGTAGGTCAGAGCCAGGATAGCACATAGGTCTTCTAGGAACATATCACTGTGCTTGCAGTCACCAGGTAGGCCAGAGACAGTCTGGCACATAGGTCTCCTAGGAACATATCAGTGTGCTTGCAGATACGAGGTAGGTCCGAGCCAGGATGATACATAGGTCTCCTAGGAACATATCACTGTGCTTGCAGCGACCAGGTAGGCCAGAGGAGGATGGCACAAAAGTCTTCTAGGAACATATCATTGTGCTTGCAGGTACCAGGTAGGTCAGATCCAGGATGATACTTAGGTCTCCCAGGAACATATCAGTGTGCTTGCAGGTACGAGGTAGGTCCGAGCCAGGATGATACATAGGTCTCCTAGGAACATATCACTGTGCTTGCAGCGACCAGGTAGGCCAGAGCCAGGATGGCCCCTAGGTCTCCTAGGAACATATCACTTTTCTTGCAGGGACCATGTAGGTCAGAGCCAGGATGGCACATAGGTCTTCTAGGAACATATCACTGTGCTTGCAGTCACCAGGTAGGTCAGAGCCAGGATAGCACATAGGTCTTCTAGGAACATATCACTGTGCTTGCAGTCACCAGGTAGGTCAGAGCCAGGATGGCACATAGGTCTTCTAGAAACATATCACTGTGCTTGCAGTCACCAGGTAGGTCAGAGCCAGGATGGTACATAGGTCTTCTAGAAACATATCACTGTGCTTGCAGTCACCAGGTAGGTCAGAGCCAGGATGGCACATAGGTCTTCTAGAAACATATCACTGTGCTTGCAGTCACCAGGTAGGTCAGAGCCAGGATGGCAAATAGGTCTCCTAGGAACATATCACTTTTCTTGCAGGGACCATGTAGGTCAGAGCCAGGATGGCACATAGGTCTCCTCGGAACATATCACTGTGCTTGCAGGGACTAGGTAGGTCAGAGCCAGGATGGCACATAGGTCTCCTTGGAACATATCACTGTGCTTGCAGGTACCAGATAGGTCAGAGCCAGGATGGCACATAGGTCTCCTTGGAACATATCACTGTGCTTGTAGGTACCAGGTAGAGAGAGCAGAGCCAAGATGATACATGGTCTCCTAGGAACATATCCCCGTGCTTGGAGGTACCAGGTAGGCCAGAGCCAGGATGGCACATAGGTCTTCTAGGAACATATCCCCGTGCTTGGAGGTACCAGGTAGGCCAGAGCCAGGATGGCACATAGGTCTTCTAGGAACATATCACTATGTTTGCAGGTACCAGTTGGGTGAGAGACAGTCTGGCACATAGGTTCTCCTAGGAACATATCCCCGTGCTTGCAGGTACCAGATAGGTCAGAGCCAGGATGGCACACAGGTCTTCTCGGAACATATCACTGTGCTTGCAGGTACCAGGTAGGTCAGAGCCAGGATGGCACATAGGTCTCCTTGGAACATATCACTGTGCTTGCAGGTACCAGGTAGAGAGAGCAGAGCCAAGATGATACATGGTCTCCTAGGAACATATCCCCGTGCTTGCAGGTACCAGGTAGGTCAGAGCCAGGATGGCACATAGGTCTTCTAGGAACATATCACTGTGCTTGCAGGTACCAGCTAGGTCCGAGCCAGCATGGCACATAGGTCTCCTAGGAACATATCCCCGTGCTTGCAGGTACCAGGTAGGTCAGAGACAGTCTGGAACATAGGTCTCTTAGGAACATATCCCCGTGCTTGCAGCGACCAGGTAGGTCAGAGCCAGGATGGCACATAGGTCTTCTAGGAACATATCACTGTGCTTGCAGGTACAGGTAGGTCAGAGCTAGGATGATATATAGGTCTTCTAGGAACATGTCACCGTGCTTGCAGGTACCAGGTAGATCAGAGACATTCTGGCACATAGGTTTCCTAGGAACATATCACCGTGCTTGCAGTCACCAGGTAGGTCAGAGCCAAGATGATACATAGGTCTCCTAGGAACATATCACCGTGCTTGCAGGTACCAGGTAGGTCAGAGACAGTCTGGCACATAGGTCTCCTAGGAACATATCACTGTTCTTGCAGGTACAGGTAGGTCAGAGCCAGGATGGCACATAGGTCTCTTAGGAACATATCACTGTGCTTGCAGTGACCAGGTAAGTCAGAGACAGTCTGGCACATAGGTCTCCTAGGAACATATCATTGTGCTTGCAGGTACCAGGTAGGTCAGAGCCAGGATAGCACATAGGTCTTCTAGGAACATATCACTGTGCTTGCAGGTATCAGATAGGTCAGAGACAGTCTGGCACATAGGTCTCCTAGGAACATATCAGTGTGCTTGCAGATACGAGGTAGGTCCGAGCCAGGATGATACATAGGTCTCCTAGGAACATATCACTGTGCTTGCAGCGACCAGGTAGGCCAGAGGAGGATGGCACAAAAGTCTTCTAGGAACATATCACTGTGCTTGCAGGTACCAGGTAGGTCAGATCCAGGATGATACTTAGGTCTCCCAGGAACATATCAGTGTGCTTGCAGCGACCAGGTAGGCCAGAGCCAGGATGGCCCCTAGGTCTCCTAGGAACATATCACTTTTCTTGCAGGGACCATGTAGGTCAGAGCCAGGATGGCACATAGGTCTCCTTGGAACATGTCACTGTGCTTGCAGTCACCAGGTAGGTCAGAGCCAGGATGGTACATAGGTCTTCTAGAAACATATCACTGTGCTTGCAGTCACCAGGTAGGTCAGAGCCAGGATGGCACATAGGTCTTCTAGAAACATATCACTGTGCTTGCAGTCACCAGGTAGGTCAGAGCCAGGATGGCACATAGGTCTTCTAGGAACATATCACTGTGCTTGCAGCGACCAGGTGGGCCAGAGCCAGGATGGCCCCTAGGTCTCCTAGGAACATATCGCTTTTCTTGCAGGGACCATGTAGGTCAGAGCCAGGATGGCACATAGGTCTCCTCGGAACATATCACTGTGCTTGCAGTCACCAGGTAGGTCAGAGCCAGGATGGCAAATAGGTCTCCTAGGAACATATCACTTTTCTTGCAGGGACCATGTAGGTCAGAGCCAGGATGGCACATAGGTCTCCTCGGAACATATCACTGTGCTTGCAGGTACCAGATAGAGAGAGCAGAGCCAAGATGATACATGGTCTCCTAGGAACATATCCCCGTGCTTGCAGGTACCAGGTAGTTCAGAGACACTCTGGCATATAGGTCTCTAGGAACATATTACTGTGCTTGCAGGTACCAGGTAGGCCAGAGCCAGGATGGCACATAGGTCTTCTAGGAACATATTACTGTGCTTGCAGGTACCAGATAGGTCAGAGCCAGGATGGCACATAGGTCTTCTCGGAACATATCACTGTGCTTGCAGTCACCAGGTAGGTCAGAGCCAGGATGGCACATAAGTCTCTTAGGAACATATCACTGTGCTTGCAGGTACAGGTAGGTCAGAGCCAGGATGGCACATAGGTCTTCTAGGAACATATCACTATGTTTGCAGGTACCAGATAGGTCAGAGCCAGGATGGTACATAGGTCTTCTCAGAACATATCACTGTGCTTGCAGGTACCAGGTAGGTCAGAGCCAGGATGGCACATAGGTCTCCTTGGAACATATCACTGTGCTTGCAGGTACAGGTAGGTCAGAGCCAGGATGGCACATAGGTCTTCTAGGAACATATCACTATGTTTGCAGGTACCAGATAGGTCAGAGCCAGGATGGCACATAGGTCTTCTCGGAACATATCACTGTGCTTGCAGGTACCAGGTAGGTCAGAGCCAGGATGGCACATAGGTCTCCTTGGAACATGTCACTGTGCTTGCAGGTACCAGGTAGAGAGAGCAGAGCCAAGATGATACATAGGTCTCCTAGGAACATATCCCCGTGCTTGCAGGTACCAGGTAGTTCAGAGACACTCTGGCATATAGGTCTCTAGGAACATATTACTGTGCTTGCAGGTACCAGGTAGGTCAGAGCCAGGATGGCACATAGGTCTTCTAGGAACATATCACTGTGCTTGCAGGTACCAGCTAGGTCCGAGCCAGGATGGCACATAGGTCTCCTAGGAACATATCACTGTGCTTGCAGGTACCAGGTAGGTCAGAGACAGTATGGCACATAGGTCTCTTAGGAACATATCCCCGTGCTTGCAGGTACCAGGTAGGTCAGAGACAGTCTGGGACATAGGTCTTCTAGGAACATATCACCATGCTTGCACATTCCAGTTAGGCCAGGGACAGGATGGCACATAGGTCTTCTAGGAACATATCACTGTGCTTGCAGGTACCAGCTAGGTCTGAGCCAGGATGGCACATAGGTCTCCTAGGAACATATCACTGTGCTTGCAGGTACCAGGTAGGTCAGAGCCAGGATGGCACATAGGTCTTCTAGGAACATATCACTATGTTTGCAGGTACCAGATAGGTCAGAGCCAGGATGGCACATAGGTCTTCTCGGAACATATCACTGTGCTTGCAGGTACCAGGTAGGTCAGAGCCAGGATGGCACATAGGTCTCCTTGGAACATATCACTGTGCTTGCAGGTACCAGGTAGGTCAGAGCCAGGATGGCACATAGGTCTCCTAGGAACATATCACCGTGCTTGCAGGTACCAGGTAGTTCAGAGACACTCTGGCATATAGGTCTCTAGGAACATATTACTGTGCTTGCAGTTACCAGGTAGGTCAGAGCCAGGATGGCACATAGGTCTTCTAGGAACATATCACTGTGCTTGCAGGTACCAGCTAGGTCCGAGCCAGGATGGCACATAGGTCTCCTAGGAACATATCACTGTGCTTGCAGGTACCAGGTAGGTCAGAGACAGTCTGGCACATTGGTCTCTTAGGAACATATCCCCGTGCTTGCAGGTACCAGGTAGGTCAGAGACACTCTGGCACATAGGTCTTCTAGGAACATATCCCCGTGCTTGCAGCGACCAGGTAGGTCAGAGCCAGGATGGCACATAGGTCTTCTAGGAACATATCACTGTGCTTGCAGGTACCAGCTAGGTCAGAGCCAGGATGGCACATAGGTCTCCTAGGAACATATCACTGTGCTTGCAGGTACCAGGTAGGTCAGAGCCAGGATGGCACATAGGTCTTCTAGGAACATATCACTATGTTTGCAGGTACCAGATAGGTCAGAGCCAGGATGGCACATAGGTCTTCTCGGAACATATCACTGTGCTTGCAGGTACCAGGTAGGTCAGAGCCAGGATGGCACATAGGTCTCCTTGGAACATATCACTGTGCTTGCAGGTACAGGTAGGTCAGAGCCAGGATGGCACATAGATCTTCTAGGAACATATCACTATGTTTGCAGGTACCAGATAGGTCAGAGCCAGGATGGCACATAGGTCTTCTTGGAACATATCACTGTGCTTGCAGGTACCAGGTAGGTCAGAGCCAGGATGGCACATAGGTCTCCTTGGAACATGTCACTGTGCTTGCAGGTACCAGGTAGAGAGAGCAGAGCCAAGATGATACATAGGTCTCCTAGGAACATATCCCCGTGCTTGCAGGTACCAGGTAGTTCAGAGACACTCTGGCATATAGGTCTCTAGGAACATATTACTGTGCTTGCAGTTACCAGGTAGGTCAGAGCCACGATGGCACATAGGTCTTCTAGGAACATATCACTGTGCTTGCAGGTACCAGCTAGGTCCGAGCCAGGATGGCACATAGGTCTCCTAGGAACATATCACTGTGCTTGCAGGTACCAGGTAGGTCAGAGACAGTCTGGCACATTGGTCTCTTAGGAACATATCCCCGTGCTTGCAGGTACCAGGTAGGTCAGAGACAGTCTGGAACATAGGTCTCTTAGGAACATATCCCCGTGCTTGCAGCGACCAGGTAGGTCAGAGCCAGGATGGCACATAGGTCTTCTAGGAACATATCACTGTGCTTGCAGGTACAGGTAGGTCAGAGCTAGGATGATATATAGGTCTTCTAGGAACATGTCACCATGCTTGCACGTTCCAGTTAGGCCAGGGACAGGATGGCACACAGGTTTCCTAGGACCATATCACTGTGCTTGCAGTGACCAGGTAGGTCAGAGCCAGGATGGCACATAGGTGTTCTAGGAACATATCACTGTGCTTGCAGGGACCAGGTAGGTCAGAGCCAGGATGGTACATTGGTCTTCTAGGAACATATCACCGTGCTTGCAGGTAGCAGGTAGGTCACAGCCAGGATGGCACTTAGGTCTCCTAGGAACTTATCACTGTTCTTGCAGGTACAGGTAGGTCAGAGCCAGGATGGCACATAGGTCTCCTAGGAATATATCACCGTGCTTGCAGGGACCAGGTAAGTCAGAGACAGTCTGGCACATAGGTCTCCTAGGAACATATCATTGTGCTTGCAGGTACCAGGTAGGTCAGAGCCAGGATAGCACATAGGTCTTCTAGGAACATATCACTGTGCTTGCAGGTATCAGATAGGTCAGAGACAGTCTGGCACATAGGTCTCCTAGGAACATATCAGTGTGCTTGCAGGTACGAGGTAGGTCCAAGCCAGGATGATACATAGGTCTCCTAGGAACATATCACTGTGCTTGCAGCGACCAGGTGGGCCAGAGCCAGTATGGCCCCTAGGTCTCCTAGGAACATATCACTTTTCTTGCAGGGACCATGTAGGTCAGAGCCAGGATGGCACATAGGTCTTCTAGGAACATATCACTGTGCTTGAAGCGACCAGGTAGGCCAGAGCCAGGATGGCACATAGGTCTTCTAGGAACATATCACTATGCTTGCAGCGACCAGGTAGGCCAGAGCCAGGATGGCAAATAGGTCTCCTAGGAACGTATCACTTTTCTTGCAGGGACCATGTAGGTCAGAGCCAGGATGGCACATAGGTCTCCTTGGAACATATCACTGTGCTTGCAGTGACCAGGTAGGCCAGAGGAGGATGGCACAAAAGTCTTCTAGGAACATATCACTGTGCTTGCAGGTACCAGGTAGGTCAGATCC
Source organism: Antechinus flavipes (assembly GCF_016432865.1). Taxonomy (NCBI): domain Eukaryota; kingdom Metazoa; phylum Chordata; class Mammalia; order Dasyuromorphia; family Dasyuridae; genus Antechinus; species Antechinus flavipes. The sequence goes on along the minus strand of NC_067400.1, from coordinate 630,815,925 downwards.
AGGATGATACTTAGGTCTCCCAGGAACATATCACTGTGCTTGCAGGTACCAGGTAGGTCAGAGCCAGGATGGAACACAGGGCTGATGAAAATTGATTTCTATATTTTTTTGCTGAGATAATTAGGGTTAAGTTACTTACCCAGGATCACACAGTATGACAACTGATCTTTAAGAGCAAAAAGAAGTATTTGAAGCCATGTCCCGTCTCCTGGCTCAGATCCAGCTCTCTTGCTTCCACCCAGAGGCTCTATTTGCCTGACCATAGAGTTCTTCATCACCAACTCAAGCCAGACACTCTAGTTTCTGCTCTTTGGCCATCTTGATGTCATGCCCCATAACTGTCTCTTTTCTCCTTTTAATTCTGAGAAGCACAATCACAACACCAACACTGGGGTCTCAAGTGGTGTTAAAAGGAAAATTTAGTTGGACAGAAGCAGCTACACTCAAAGAAAGAACACTGGGAAACGAATGTGAACTATTTGCATTTTTGTTTTTCTTCCTGGGTTATTTCTACGTTTTGAATCCAATTCTCCCTATGCAACAAGAGAACTGTTCGGTTCTGCAAACATATATTGTATCTAGGACATACTGCAACATATCTAACATATATAGGACTGCTTGCCATCTGGGGGAGAGGGTGGAGGGAGGAAGGGGAAAAATTGGAACAGAAGCGAATGCAAGGGATTATGTTAAAAAAAATTACCCTGGCCTGGGTTCTGTCAATATAAAGTTGTTATAAAATAAAATAAAATAAAAAAGGATGCTTATACAGGGTGGCCCTTCCCCCAGCCCTGGGCAGCCCAACTGGCCTTTGGGTTGACTATTCCCAGGTTAGAAAGCCATCCCTGCCTTAGAATCCCTGAGTAACCTTGAAAAGCCCTAAAGAAGCTCTGAATTCTCAGCTGAGCACTAAGCTTTAGCAGGAAGCCCAGCAGATACAGGAGTACACAAAGGTGTGTGTGTGTGTGTGTGTGTCTGTGCAGACAGGGGTGCTGGTTTGTACACATTTATGCACACTCCTTTTGGGGTCACTTGCACGCCAAATGTTCTCTTTCCTCTCCAGCTCAGTTGCCAAGAACTCCAGCATCTGGATGAGGGGTGTCCATCTGTGTCCTAAGGCCCCACTCTCCAGCCTAGGATCCTTCTAGAGCCTCTCCTTCCCCACCCCTCCCCACAGCTGGACAGGGTCCAGGAGGGTGGAGCCCACTCTTACTGCTGTGAAAATAAAAAGCCAGAGATCCTGAAGGATCCTGAGCTTTGATGTGAGCTCCCCCACCCCCACAGCCTCCCCATCTCAGCTCTCCCCGGCCTTCTTCCTCATCTCCTGCCATTCTTGTGCCTCAGGACCCACATGGTCTGCTCTCAGCACCCCTCCCTTTCGCATGAGGACCTGGATGTTGAAGGGAGAAGAGGGAAATGGGGAGTCTGAGGTGATTAATCAGGTACCAGCCTAACCCCTAGACTTGCAGGGAGATGAAGTTTGTAGAAGTGGGTGGAGAAAGTGTGTAATGGGGGCCTCGGCATTTGTGGGTTCTCCAGGTGTCTGACTTTCTGACTTCTCGGTCCTCATTCATCTTTGGATTCAAACTGGAGGAATAATTTTAGTTATAGTCAAGGAAATGTTCTGCAATCGCCCCATCCCGTGTCAGGGGCTCCGGGCCTAGGAGAAGGCCTCAGCTGGGTGGTCTCAGGCAGGCTTTCCTTTCCCGGCCGAGAAGCTTGGGCACGGGCGGGCCCTGCCCCGGCGCTGGGCGGAGGCACAAGGACGTTCCTGCTTTGGGTATCTGAAGAAAGCTACAGATCCCACTGGTCCCACAACAGGGATTTACTGCATGGGCTTTGAAAGAAGCATTTGCGGGAGATTCGCAGTTAGCCAGAAACCTCCCCCCCCTCCACCCAGGAGCTCCTGGCTCCCCCAAGCGGGAGGGGCCGATACAGCCTCTTAGCCCCGGATCTTCCGCGCTGAGGAAAGGACTTTGCTCCTAAAAGCGCCGGCGCGGACGTGAAAAGTAAAAACAACCGTGGGGGTTTTACCCCCTTCTCCACGGGGCTGAAGGAGGCGCTTAAAGGGGGGCCAGAAACCCGTGTTTCAGGGGGGCAGCTTGGGCGGAGGCTCACTCCCCCCCACGGACGGAGGGATGAGCGGCTGCCCCGGGGGAAATGTCCAAAGGAGCAGAAACGGCATCAAACCCGCGGCGGGGCCTGAGAGGGCTGAGCATGGGCGGGGTCTCTCCCTGTGCCCCCTCACAGAAGGGGAGAATGGGGAAAGGGCGCAGGTCCCGTGGCCCCTCCCGGGAGAAGGGGGGACCGAGCCCTCATTTGTAATTATGCAAATGATCGAACACAGAACGTCCACGTCCACTTTCCCATCGGGAATTTCTGATCACTTCCGGGTCTCTTTATTGTACGGAACCCCACATTCCACCCTCAGCTCATCCCCAAAGGCTTGGGAACAGACGCCCTGGGGCGCAGGAGCTGCTTCCTGGGTCCCGGGTTTATTTCTATTCTTCTTCCCCTGCTGGGAGAGGGAGGAGGGAGGAAGGTAGGGGCGTTTGTGCGCAGGCGCCGCCTGGGACTTCCCTTTTCCTTCTTAAGGCTCCTCCCCTTAGTCGCCAGTTCCTGGCCGGTCTTGGGGCAGAATTTGCCACAGTTTGCCAATGTGTCAGAAATTGCGTGTGCAGGCTCCGAGTGTGGGGGTGCGCGTGCGGGACAGGGTGTCGGTGGACAAGTTGTGCAAAGTGCAGTAGCTGTGAGTGGGGCGTGTAACTGAACTGCGTGTGCGCGTGGGGGAGGGGTACTGAGTGCACGTGGGTGTGGCTGCACCTGGGAAGGGCGGGGCTTCCCCCTGAGTGATTTCACCTGTGTGGGCTGAGATGGGGGAGGGTCTGGTCTTGTCCATCTCTGCAGCTTGGGGGGCTGCTGAGTGTCTCTTGGGGAGCCCAACTGACCCCTCACCCACTGAGCCCGGCCGGCCTTGGCCCTTTGCACACTTGGAGGGGGCGAGGATCCTGAAACTTGATCCGCGGTTACCTCAGTTTCCCCTAGTGTAAAAAGGGGGTGAGAGCAGCCCCTCCCCCTCTCCTTCCCAATGAGATCCCTTCTGTAAAGTACTAAATACAGGGCCTTATATACAGGAGCGCCCTCTACAGGCAGCTCTTAGTGGAAACTGCCCCGTCCTCCCCTTTGCCTGGAGGACCATAGGATGGTAGGACTGGTGGAGGAGGTCCTCCAGACTAGGACTGGAAGGGGGAGGGGTTGTTCAGGGTCTGGGCCTCCCATCCAGCTCTGCCCTTTGACCCTCATCCCTCCTGGTGTTCTTAGGACATCTCTCAGCAGTTCTAAGATCTTTGGGGGAGGGGACCCCATGTTACACTTGAGGAAAATGAGGCAGGCAGGGATGAAAGTCTTGGCCAAGGTTATAGGAAACTTCCAGGGATTCCGGTGAAGGCCCTGTGACCTTGACCCCATAGGGCTTATGCTCCCTGGGCTGTTCCTCTCCCCAGAGTGTAGGAAACCTTAATGTCCAGTGGGTTCTGGGCGAGTCTCCCTGGCCCCACAGGTGAGAGCTCTGTCTCCTTCTTTGAGCCTTGATTCTCTCCCTACTTCTCTGAGGTTTTTCTGCCTCCTCCTGGCGAGCAGCCTCTCCCCACTGTCCCTGCCCCAAGAGCTCTCTCTCTCTCTCATTGTGGGCAGGTCAACATCCAGCCTGGGCAGAGAAGGCTCAGACCCGTCCTCCCTCTCCCTCCCCAGCCCAGCAGGCAGAGGACCCAAGGAACCAGACAGATGGCGCTTGGCAGCCAGAGACCCTCGGGTCAGGTGAGTGCAGTCCTTCCCCAGAGCTGAACAGCATCATGCCATGGGGGAGGAGGAGGGTCCAGGAGAGTCCAGGAAGCTTCCTCCTGTCAGAGGAAGGGGGGCCCTAGTAGGGCAAGAATCACCCCCCTGGCACTGCCCATCCCCTGCCCCCTCGGGCCACACGGCGGCTCCCAGGGCTCTCTGAGTCCCTCCCTACCAGTTCTCACGACCCGTCAGTGAGCATTGAGAACGGGTGCTGGGTGCCAAGCACTTTGCCAACTTAGTGGGGAGGCAAAGGAAGGTTACAAATGGCCCCTGCCCTCCCTGAGCTGACAGTCCCGTTTGGTACAAACGTCTCAGCAGCTGTGTCCACACCAGCTCTGGACAGTGTAGGTGGGAGGCGCTCTCAGAGGGAAGGCTCTTCCACTTGGGGACCAGGAAAGTCTCTTTTTTTCAGAAGGTGAGATGGGAAGGAGGCCGGGAGGGCTGGGGAGGAGGGAGGATGTTTTCAGGATGAGAGAAATCTCTGGATGCCGGAGTGATGGGATGGAGGGTCCTGGCCAAGGCTCAGCCAGGGCCCAGTGTCCCTAGGGTCAGGAGGAGGAGAGGAAGAAGGTTGGGAGAAGCCTGGCCCGGCTTTGGGGCTGGTTCTGTGGCATCAGCCATGAGTCGGGAGTCATGGAAATAGGATCTTCTTTGATCCCCTTGTGAGAATCTTCAGGGTCCTTGCTGAGAACGCCCGGAATAAGGGAGCGCAGGATCCAGCAGAGACTAAACTGGGCTTGATTTCTCTACTCGGGAGAGTGACATTTTCCATGGGTGGCTGAGGGACATGTGTGTGTCCTACTTCAACAGAGGCACAGACACAGTCTCTCCTCCTTAGCCAAGGAGGCTCCTTCTTGACTCCTTCTACTAATCTCCTTCGACTTGACTAGGTTTTGTCTTGCAGCCAGGCTCACAACCAAGTTCAGGTAAGGATGACATCCAGTTAGGGCAAAGAGAAAGGAAAAGGGACCTTTTCAGAAAAAAACAAAAGACGTGGGTCTGTGCGTTTAGAGTCAGAAAGGTGTTCATGAGGCAGAATAGGCCCTGTGAAGTGAGTGCATGAGTATTACAGGGATTGGCAGAAGGAACATAATGAAGGGGACATTGAGTATATTGACATTGAGCACAGCCAGTGCAGAATCAAGTAGATTTATTCATGTTTGCGTAAATATTCAGAAAAGCTTCATTTGCTGGCTAAAAGCCTCGGTGGTATGTGTTGGGGGACATGAGTGCACATGGCATGATTGTGTTTCCTAGAGTTCAAGGAGGAAGCAGATTGAAGGAAGTGGCCTAAAGATGGCCAGACAGCAGCACTAGGGGGGATGGTGAGGATTGGATGCCATTGAGAAGTCTCCCCAGTCAGGAGGGCCTCTGGGTGGTCTTGAGAGCTGAAGGAAGTAGGAGTCATGGTATGAAGGGAGCCCCCAAGACCACTTCTGGTTCTATGATGGGCAGTCAGGGAGAGCTCAGGTCAGTCCCCTGACCTCTCTGACCTGTGGGCTCACACCTCCCTGGAGAGTGCAAGCGCAGTCCTGCATTTCTAGGAGACAATTATGTCAAGGAAAAGGGGAGTTTGTTCTCTTCAGGGCTTCTGCAGGGAAGAGAAGCCCCAGGTAAAGTTTGCTCAAAAAGATGGACCCTGTGGAAACCAGAAAAGACTCTTGTGAGGTCTGTGAACAAAGACCTTTCTGAGTTTTTTCTAGGTCCTAAGGCCACAGGCTCTTCCTCTCCCTCCTCTCATCCTCACGGCCAAGATCAAACTTTATTTTTTTTTAATAACTCTTATTGACAGAATCCATGCCAGGGTAATTTTTTACAACATTATCCCTTGCACTCTCTTCTGTTCCGATTTTTCCCCTCCCTCCCTCCACCCCCTCCCCGAGATGGCAAGCAGTCCTTTACATGTTAAATGGGTTACAGTATATCCTAGATACAATGTATGTGTGCAGAACCGAACAGTTCTCTTGTTGCACAGGGAGAATTGGATTCAGAAGGTAGAAATAACCCAGGAAGAAAAACAAAAATGCAAGCAGTTTATATTCATTTCCCACTGTCGTTTCTTTGGGTGTAGCTGCTTCTGTCCACAAGATCAAACTTTAACAGTAGACTGTTGTCTACTAATAGAAACGGCTCTTGGAAAAATTGAGATTCTGGAAGTCATACCATCCCTCAGTATAAATCTAGTTTTATGGAACTGACTTTCTCCTAAACTAGATTATAAGGTTTCATTGAAAGTCCCATGTGTTCTCCTCTTAGGATACTAGGATGTTTGACCTTCTATAGGTAGATCCTTAATGAAAAATATTCTAAAAATTGGGCATTAAGGCAATATGATTTGGGTCAGAATGACTCTGTTCTGTTATCTGAGTGCATTCAGTCTACAGTGTCATATTGCTAAGTGGTTAAATGGCTGCTTTCACCTGAATGAATTTGATTCAGTTTAAGGAATTTATAGGATTACGATTCTAATGATTCTTTTCTGCTAAATGGTCATTTAAATGTAATTCCTTAAACCTGTTCCAGTGCTGTCCTTAGGAAAGCAAAGCCTGTGGGAATCTAGATATTGAAAAATGAAGAATTACAATATTATAATATTTATTAAAAATGTTTACTTTATTTATTCATGCAGTTAGATCTATTTAGCTTTGAAACTAAAAGTAATATGAACAGCTTTCTGTTAGAGGATGAACTAAGGTCACTATAAATTCTCTTTTTTTTTGTAGGAAACTCTTTGGCCTTTAGCAGGTAACTGCCATGTTTCTATGTCAGGTCTTAAAAAATCTTCACAGCCTTGACTCAGTGTCTATAGAATGTAATGAAGCGGTTTAGGAAAATTCACCAATTCCACTTGGCATCGAAGTTACTCAGTTATGTCTCAATTCAAATGAGGTTTTATTCAATTGCTCAAAAATATAATACTAGACAGAAATTAAGCTAAAAGTGAAATATACACGAGAAGTAGATGAGTCAGATGTTTTCAAGAAAATCAAAATGAGAAAAAAAGGGATTTTTATTTGCAAGGAAGAGAATTGCTCCCAACAAAGAGAACTTCTGAGAAAGCCAATCCTGTCTTCTGCTGGAACTTAAAAAGTTCCAGTTCCAGTTTAGAATGAAAAAGCATCACCTCATTTAACGTATACTTTAACATATTTAACATATATTGGTCAACCTGCCATCTAGGGGAAGGGGTCGGGGGAAGGAGTGGAAAAGTTGGAACAAAAAGTCTTGCAATTTCAATGTTAAAAAATTAGCCATGCATATATCCTGTAAATAAAAAGCTATAATTAAAAAGAAAGAAAAGGCATCACCTGCCTAGTGCATTTCTCAAGCACATTTCCTATATTTAATAAGTTTAAAAATAGATAGTGCCTGCCAGCATGTCCAAGGATTTGCAGATGTGGGCACTCTCTTGCATGATAGCCATCATCTTTTCACTTCTCTTGATTCCTGATCCCCAATATTCTAGAGTTCTTACATAATGTTGAAACCTTCTTTTTCAGAAAAAATCTATAATTGTCATTCTTATGCATTTGCTCCATCTCCAACTCCAAATGATAAAATATGACATTTTAAGTCAGGAAGGAGAGTCCCCTTTCCCCACAATTACTTTTCTTTTTCAATAATTCAATATTGAAGTGATTAAATCCATTCCACAAACAAGTGAAGGCAATCATAAAATAAAGAGAGCAGATGTTTTTTGACCATTACCCATCTTGCCCAATGTCATCTCGGCTTTCAGGGTAAGAGCAGAGAATGCTGCTTCACTTGGCTGCAAGCAGTCTAATACTACTACATTGTGCACATATTGGGAACAATATATCTCTAGGGTACTTTGCTTGCTTTCATCTAGATCAGAATATTTCAGACTTTCAGGAAATTTACCAATTTTTTTTGTTTCTTCTTTTATCAGTGATCTATTTTCAGGTTTTGTTGAATCGGAATATAAAGTCCTTGTCAACTTGCCCCAATCTCTTCATAGAATTTCCTTAACATGTCACTTACAACACTTCTGATGGGGAGGAATTTCCCCTCCCCTTCTCTCTCTAACACACATCCCAGTACCTCACTGATATGTCACCAACATTTTCCCTCCTTACATCAGGACAGGCATTATAGTCTTTTAGTATTCCATTGTGATTCTTATTTCAAACAGAAAAGTTTTTCTCAGTATCCCATTGGGCCCTTAATGCCTGGTTGTAAAGTGACAGTCATAAAGGTCATGTGATTTTTTTTTTTTAAGAGAAATTCCAACCCTGGTTCAGTTTTCTCCTCTGGATTGATGAAGGTTAGACTAGATTCTAGAGTCTCAGCTCAAAATCTTGTACCTTTTGATGGTTTAGGAGTTGGTGACCTTCAAGGATGTAATGGTGGACTTCACTGAGGAGGAATGGGGGCTTTTGGATCCTTCTCAGAAGGAGCTGTACAAGGAAGTCATGCTGGAGAATGTCCAGAATCTCCTGTCGCTGGGTAAGGACCATTTTCTGTCTTTTCTTGAGTTTTAGTTGTCAGTCCAAAAATAGCACTAGCAGGAAAGAATGGCTGCATATTCTGGTGCATCTCAGCCTTAGGTGCGAGGTCTTCTGAGTGTTCCAACTCTCCATCCACTTTGTTCTTGCCTTGTACCTTTTTAAAATTGAATCATTTACTTCCGTTTCAACAGGTGGAGCCATAGATGACTCAGATGATCAGTGTTCATTGTGAGGAAAAACATGATTTTTGTTTGACTGATTCTTGATGTCTCATTGAATCATTCACTTCCATTTGTTCAGTTCCTTTAGTGAATTTCTTCCTTCACTTAGCATTTTTTATCTCCTTTTGAATTTGGCAAATTGATCTATTAAATGATTGTTCTGTTCATTGCATTTTTTTTTCCATTTCAACCATTCTATTTTTTTAGGTAGTTGTTCTCTTTTCCATTTCACCAGTGCTATTTTTCAAGGAGGTCTTTTTTCTTTTTCCATCTTACCAAATCTATTTTTAAGAGGAGTTGTTTTCTTGAGACCATTTCTGTTTAGCCATTCCTCAATTAATGGGCATCTATTTATTTTTCTATTCTTTGCCACAAAAAAAGAGGTTCTACAAATATTTTTGCACATATGGGTTTTTTCCCTTATTTATGATTTCTTTGGTATTCAGACCCACTGGGGTTACTGCTGAATCACAGGATATGCAGAATTTTATATCCCGTTGGGCATTAGCCAAATTACTCTCCAGGGTGGGTGGATTTGGTCACCAGCAGCATATTATCTCCACCAGCAACATATTAGCATCCCACTTTTTCCTCATCCCTTCCGACATTGGTCATTATCTTTTTCTGTGATCTGAGATTTTATGATAGGTGTAAGGTGGTAATATCCATGATCTCCTGAGAGTGCTACGGAAGTGTTCAGCCCATCTCTCCAGGATCCTGTTGGTATCACTAATCAATGTGGTTCCATCAGCACTGAGTAGTTCAGCTTCACCTGATTAGGTCTTTGGTCCATAAATAGTTTTCAGGCATTGTAAAAGCAGTCAGCATCAACCTGAATTTTATGTGGCCTCTTAGCCCAGAATTTTGAATTTCTCTCAAGTTTTGTTTGCACTTAGCTGGTGGGGGACTTAAATGCTGGCTTTTTCAATGATTGAAGTAACTTATTTGCAGATTCTGTAGAGTTCTGAGTTTTTGTTTGATACCATCTGAATTTCTCCACCATTTGCATCAGACCAATTTGGATATTTTCGAGTGTTCTGTCCCAGATGAGTAACTGGGGTACGGTATGATAAATCTCTGAAAGTTACCCATTCCTTTTCAGCTCAGATGTTGCAAACTATTGTCTCCATGTTAGAAACAAATTTTTCTCCCTTGGAGAATAACTTTAATCTGTTGATATTGAATCTGGCTGTTATCTTGGCCTATTGCTGCCCCTTTTGTTCAACTCAAGTACTCTGCTGTGCCCATCTCCTCGGTCACTTTCACATCCTGTAGGTCTCTTCTCCTTGTAGAGAAAGAATCTATTAAGTGCCAGATTTTGCTACAAGAATGTATCCATGAAATTTTATTCTATTGAGGTTAGTCAGGAGAAGGGCATGAGCTACCTAAATCTTAAGTCATCATTACTTTTGCTTTTAATTATCTGTGTATTCCTTTTTGTGCCTTTGTGTTTGATTGTTCATTTTCTTCAGATGTGGAGCCCAAGTTTGAAAGGAATGAAATGACTAGAAAGCTGAGACTTTTTGTTGAAGAACGTGACCTGCAAAGATTCATGATGGATGATCCCTGTGCCTTGACTTTGAAGGAAATCCATGCCTCTAACATCAAAGTAGATAATCCAAAGATTCACTGTGAATTGGATGAAAGTAGAAAGAGATTCAGTCAATTTTGTTCCCTAAATCAGTATAAGAAAATGCATTCAGGGAAGAACTGGCTTCTGGATAGTGAATATCAGAAGTGTTTTCCTGAACAGGTAGAGCTTTTTCTTTCCCAGGAGAAGCCTGCTGAAATTCTAATGAATCTGGATAATCAATGGGAAATGGCCTTCAGCAAGAGTTCAGACTTCACTAGACATCAGAAAAATGATCATGGGGAAATGTTTTGTTTGGGTAGTCAAGATGGAAAGGCCTTGAGTCAGACCTCTAAGCTCATTACTCAGCAGGTAATTCAGATAAGAAAGCAACCTGATGAATATAGTGAATGTCAAGCAATGTCATCCCATCATTCATCTCTTCCTTACCAATATGGAATTAACCCTGAAATGAAAAAACCTTTATTTGGTGAATGTGGGAAGGTCCATAGTTGGAACTCAGACCTTGATAGATCTCAGAAGATTCATCCTGGAGAGTTTTATAAATGTAATGAAGGTGGGAAGAGCTTCACACAGGAATTCTTTCTAGCTGTACCTGAGGGATTCCATACTGGTGAGAATCCTTTTGAAACTAATTACTGTGGAAAGACTTTTGCATCTAGTTCCACTCTTAGTAAGCATCAGAGAATCCAGACTGGAGAAAAACCTTTTAATTGTAATCAGTGTGGAAAGTTTTTCACACAGAGTGTCAGTCTTACTGAACATCAGGGAATCCGTACAGGAGAAATTTTTTATAAATGTAATCAATGTGGAAAGGCTTTAATAAAGAGATCCAGTCTTGCTGTACATCAGAGAATCCACACAGGAGAAAAGCCTTATAAATGTAATCATTGTGAAAAGACTTTCACATGGAAGGGAGATCTTAGCAGACATCAGAGAATCCACACTGGAGAGAAACCATTTAAATGTAATCAATGTGGAAAGGCTTTCATAAGAAATTACATGCTTGTAGAACATCAGAGAATCCACACAGGAGAAAAACCCCATAAATGTATTTATTGTGGAAAGGCTTTCATAAGGAGAGCCAGTCTTGTTTTACATCAGAGAATCCACACTGGAGAAAAACCTTTTAAATGTAATCAATGTGGAAAGGCTTTCGTAAGAAATTACATGCTTGTAGAACATCAGAGAACGCACACAGGAGAAAAACCTTATAAATGTATTAATTGTGGAAAGGCTTTCATAACGAGAGCCAATCTTGTTTTACATCAGAGAATCCACACTGGAGAAAAACCTTTTAAATGTAATCAATGTGGAAAGGCTTTCAGGTTCAATTATGTTCTAGCAGAACATCAGAGAATCCACACTGGAGAGAAACCTTATAAATGTAATCAGTGTGGAAAGGCTTTCATAAAGAATGCAGATCTTGCTGTACATCAGAGAATCCACACAGGAGAAAAGCCTTATAAATGTAATCAATGTGGAGAGACTTTCACACAGAGTTCCAGTCTTACTGTACATCAGAGAATCCACACTGGAGAGAAACCTTTTAAATGTAATCACTGTGGAAAGGCTTTCATTAGAAATTACATGCTTGTAGAACATCAGAGAATCCACACAGGAGAAAAACCTTATAAATGTAATCAATGTGGAAAGGCTTTCATAAAGAGTGCAGATCTTGCTGTACATAAGAGAATCCACACAGGAGAAAAACCTTATAAATGTAATCACTGTGGAAAGGCTTTCACATACAGTACCAGTCGTGCTTTACACCAAAGAATCCATACTGGAGAGAAACCTTTTAAATGTAATCAATGTGGAATGGCTTTTAGAAGGAATTACAAGCTTGTAGAACATCAGAGAATCCACACAGGAGAAAAGCCTTATAAATGTAATCAATGTGGAGAGGCTTTCATAAAGAGAGACAGTCTTGCTTTACACCAGGAAATCCATACTGGTGAAAAACCTTATCAATGTAATCAATGTGGAAAGGCTTTCACGTGCAAGGGAGATCTTAGTAGACATCAGAAAATCCACACTGGAGAGAAACCTTTTAAATGTAATCAATGTGGAAAGGCTTTCATACGTAATTGCAGGCTTACAGAACACCAGAGAATTCACACAGGAGAAAAGCCTTATAAATGTAATCAATGTGGAAAGGCTTTCAGAAAGAGAGAGAGTCTTATTTCACATCAGGGAATCCACACAGGGGAAAAGCCTTTTGAATGTAATCAATGTGGAAAGGCTTTCAGATTCAATTATGTTCTAGCAGAACATCAGAGAATCCACACTGGGGAGAAACCTTATAAATGTAATCACTGTGGAAAGGCTTTCATAACGAGAGCCAGTCTTCTTTTACATCAGAGAATCCACACAGGAGAAAAGCGTTATAAATGTAATCAATGTGGAGAGGCTTTCACACAGAGTTCCAGTCTTACTGTACATCAGAGAATCCACACTGGAGAGAAACCTTTTAAATGTAATCAATGTGGAAAGGCTTTCATATATAATTACAGGCTTACAAAACATCAGAGAATCCACACAGGAGAAAAGCCTTATAAATGTAATCAATGTGGAAAGGCTTTCATAAGCAGAGGAAATCTTGCTATACATCAGAGCATCCACACAGGAGAAAAGCCTTATACGTGTAATCAATGTGGAAAGGCATTCAGATGTAATTACACTCTTGTAGAACATCAGAGAATACACACAGGAGAAAAACCTTATCAATGTAATCAATGTGGAAAGGCTTTCACATGCAAGGGAGTTCTTAGTAGACATCAGAAAATCCACACTGGCGAGAAACCTTTTGAATGTAATCAATGTGGAAAGGCTTTCATAGCGAGAGCCAGTCTTGTTTTACATCAGAGAAGCCACACTGGAGAGAAACCTTATAAATGTAATCAATGTGGAAAGTTTTTCAAAAGGAGAGCCAGTCTTAATTTACATCAGAGAATCCACACAGGAGAAAAGCCTTATAAATGTAATCAATGTGGAAAGTTTTTCACGCGGAGTGCCCATCTTGCTGAACATCAGGGAATCCACACAGGAGAAAAGCCTTATAAATGTAATCAATGTGGAAAGGGTTTCATAAGTAATTACAGGTTTGCAGAACATCAGAGAATTCACATTGGAGAGAAACATTATAAATGTAATCATTGTGGAAAGGCTTTCAGACATAATTCCAAGCTTACAGAACATCAGAGAATCCACACTGGAGAGAAACCTTATGAATGCAATCATTGTGGAAAGGCTTTCAGACTTAAGTACCAGCTTACCGAACATCAAAGAATGCACACTGGAGAAAAACCTTATAAATGTAATCAATGTGAGAAAGCCTTTACACGAAAGACAAATCTTACAACACATCAGAAAATCCACACAGGAGAGAAAATCTCATAAATTGAATCAACGTGGAAAGCTTTCATAGACAGTCATTCTTTCTTTACATCAGAGAATCCACACAAGGGAAAAGCCTTATAAGTGTTTCACATGCAAGAGAGATCTTAGCAGACATCAGAAAGTCCACATGGGTGAGAAACAGTTTGAATGTAATAAACGTGGAAAGGCTTTTACACATGGTGCCTGTCTTGCTAGACACCAGAGAACTCACATTGGAAAGAAACCTTTTGAAAGTATTCAGTGTGGAAAGGCTTTTGCCCAGAAGTGTAATCTTGTTGAACATCAATCCACACTGGAGAGAAACATTTTGAATGAAATCAGTGAAGAAAGGATTTCACGCTGAGGTCTTTTCCAGCTGCACATCAGAGAATTCACCTTGGAGAGACACCTTATAAATGAAATTAATATGCAAAGGCATTGAGTTACAAATCCAAGATTGGTAAACATCAGAGAATCCTCAGTAAGGAGAAGTATTATGATAGTAATAAACATGAGATGATTTCACAAAGAATTCTCATCTGGCTGTATATGAGACAATCTACACGGGGGAGAAACCTCATAAAAAATTCAATGAAGAAAGGCTTTCAGCAAAGGCAGGGGCCCAAGCCCAAGCTCACTACCAAATACTTAATGGCAGCACAAAGAAAACTCTATTCTACTGGCAGAGTACATGCAGGAGGCGGTGCTGCTTCCATTGTGGGCACCCAGACATCAGGGTGTGATGATGGGTGAGGGCTGGAAAGAAGACTCAGTAGGGGATTATGCTGAGAGCCAGGGAGGAGTTCTGACTCTGAAATACCCCACTGAACTTGGAGTAGTCACCAACTGAAGGGGCATGGAGAGCTGAGGCCATGCTTTCTATAATGTATTCCATGAGACCACCAAAGAACCCATTGTGCTGCTCACAGAAGCCCTCTGATCCAAAAGGAAAAGAAGATTATGTTTGAGACCTTCAGCCCCCTGTTTCAGTCACTGCCATCCTGGCTGGCTGCCTCCCTGCCTCTAGCCATACCCCTGGGGTTGTGCTGAACTCTGGGGATGATGGGACATACCTGGTGCCTGTTTTTCAAGGTGACATCCTTGCAGTAGCCAAACTTCCTGGCTCTGACTGGCTGTGATCAGACAGACTACCGCATAATGATTTGGACCCAGGCCATTTTCCCTCCTGCAGCTACTGAGAGCCAGAAGGTGTGACATCATGAGCCGTGACTCAGGGCCCCAGATTTTGTTCAGGAGCTGGCCTTTGCCACATGCAGCTGCCACTGGAAAAGAGCACTGAGCTCCCTGAGAGTCAAGTCATCGATTTGGCAGGGCTAGAGCTGGAGCCCAGAAGCTCTCTGCCTGTGGAGTCCACCAAGCTCCCTTCAATTCCACCAGGTGTGAGGTCAGTATGGGAGGGTTTGTCTGCCCATCCTGGGAGCCAAAGGCCCATACCTAGACCTTGCTGGAGGGAAGCACAAAGAGATGACTGCCTCAGGCCCCAACCCAGTGACAATCAAGTTCATTCCCCCACCTGAGCACTTTGATTTTTCTCTCATCTTTTTCCTGTGCAGCAAAATAACTGTGGAAATATGTATAGAAGAATTGCACATTTAACACATTGGATTATTTGCTGAGAGGCTGGGGCAAGGGACAGAAAACATTTAGAACACAAGGTTTTATAAGGGTGAATGCTCAAAATTATCCATACACATTGTTTGTAAATAAAAAGGCTTAATTAATAAAAAAAAATTAATCATTCCAGATATTGTATTATGCAGTGTGACAGAGGGTTTCTTGCCTCTAGGAAGCCTGTCCTGCTTGATAAGAAGCAGCTATATAACATCAGTCCAGATGTGGGAGAGGAGGTTGGGATGGAAGAGGTACAGGTTTTGTTGTCTATGGAAATGATGTGATATCTAAAAAAAAAAGTTACCTTTGTTTCTTCTGCCCTCATTTGTGTAATTGTTCAAGCCTAAATTGCTTCCTGCTCCCAATAAGGATGGACAGGACAACATTAGAGACTTCCCTGGAATATCATGGGATTGGTGCCAGTACTTGATGGACTGAAGGAGAGTACCCTGTTCCCTGATTTAAGACCAGTTCAAATAACAATGTGCACATTAAAGAGACTTTAAGAAAATGAATTTCAGACACCTGCTTTCTGCAGTGGTTTAGTCTGTTTAGATTGTCATTTCTCAGGATTTTTTTGAACCCAATTGGTAATCCTCAACCTTTTTCCTTTGGGAGGCTGTCCAATCAGTAGTTAGCCTCAAGCGCTCAGCAGTCCTGACCTCAGTGCATTGATTCCATAGTTTCAGCCCTCTTCAGGTCTGGATTTATTGCTTCCAGCCTACTGAAGAAGAACTCTCATTTTATTGAAGCCCAGGATGACACTAGGTGTGATGTGTCATGACCAAAACAACTTCTGTCTTTGCTCTATGATTGCTTTCACTTGCTAATAATGCCTCCTATTCCTCATGTTTCTGTTTAGTTATACAGAAATGAGTAACTATGGTAGAATTATGTATTATTTTATTAACTAGGGCTGGAGGTGGAACTAATTTGCAAGACCAACAAACATTGTTAGAATATTTATGAGGAATAAATTATCTGAAAAGGCCTCTAGAATTCAGGATCATTGACAATCAACAGTTAACACAATGAGCAAAGGGGCAGGCAGAATGGCCATATCTGTAAATCCCTGGATACCTAGGAGGACTCATCAATTTTTCCAACTGCTATAGATAGAATAGTTTTGGCCAATGTACTTGGTATTTGATACTCTCCTATGTCTAGCATATTCAGATATGATTCATCTTTTCAGAAGCTCTATTACTTTGAACTAATCTTCTTTCATGTAGATTTTGTCATCATTTTGGTTTCTTAAATCATGATTTATATTTTATTTATATTGCATATTTGACTTTTAGCTTCCTTATTAATCTTCTGAAATGGAAGAAGATATGAGTGTTTTCCTAGTTTATAAGTATAAATAATAATTATAAACTGTGAGGGCTCGCCTTATAACATTGTCTGATTCTCAAGACCTGGAACAGTGCTGGGTACAGAGCAGTCGCTTGCTAATGCTTATTGATATGACCTAAGGAATGGCAAATGGGAAGGATTCAGAGAGGCCTGGGAAGACCGAGGCAGAGTTGGTACCTAAGAGCAGAAGAGCAGTTTCTGCTCTGAGGACAGCCTTCAGGGCTCTGCTCCAGCCCAGTCCAGAGAAGACTCACATGAACGGGTTTTCTTCAACTTTTAATTGCTACAGAGGAGAGCTTGACCACAAGAAATAGAGGAGGGAGAACCGGGATTAAGGGATAAGAGGGACCTGCAAGAAGAGACAAAGATATGATGTTCACAAATAGGGACTAATGAGTTTGGGGGTTTTCCTTTCACTTGTAATGAGGGATGTGTGAGACAGTATGGACCACAAAACAGAGATTTTCAGTGAGAAAAAGGAAAAAGGTTTATGATGATTTCTTAAGAAAAGGCATCTCCCATCTGAACAGGTGTTTGTCAGTAAAAAGGAGTGCAAAGTAAAAACTGCAAAATACAAGATTAAATACCCCAAACACAGAAGGCCCCATCCCTGCCTGACCTTTTCTCCCATTGTTTGGGGGAGTCTTCACTTACATTCAGATCACAGAAATCTAACCCAGAAACAAAAGAATACAAGTCAATAATAATAGACTCTTAATTTAAATTTCCCTAGAGACCTGCTATACAAGCAGATATCCTCCCAAAAAAGAATTCAAAGCCATCATCACCTTTACAAGAGGTACTTAAATGCTAATTAAGAGTTGGTGGGTAGGGGCAGCTAGGTGGTGCAGTGGATAGAGCACCAGCCCTGAAGTCAGGAGGACCTGAGTTCAAATCTGGTCTCAGACACTGTCTAGCTGTGTGACCCTGGGCAAGTCACTTAACCCCAATTGCCTAAAAAAAAAAAAAAAAAAGAGTTGGTGGGAAACAGGAGGGGACCAGCTACAACTTTTTTTTTTTTTAAGCTATAGCTTTATTTATTATAAAATCACAATTAAAGTGTAGTTGGAAGCTATATTCCCATGAGTGTGTATTCACTCTATTAATTCCACGCTGGGAGAATCTACAAACACTCACAGAGGACAGCAATGGGGAGAATGGGTGTGGGGGAGTTAGGGCTCCAGATAAAACAATTTCCTCAGATACACTAGGAAACAGGAAAGAGTAGTGAATATTTTATATCAATATTTGTAGATAAACAAGTCACAGGTAAGAGATGGCGCCTGTAATATTCTTCTCTAAAATGTAATGTTCTCTTGTTGGGGTTTTCTTGGGCTCTCTGAGCAGCCCTCCTTTCAGTTCAGTAATTACCCCAAATGCAGTCCAAATCCTTTATTGTCTCTTTCCCAGTCTTGTCTCCTCTCCTGGGACCTGGTTAGCGTTCTTAGAGGCCTATCTCTCTCCTTGGTTCCTTGGGATTAAGTTCCTGTCCCCAGTCCTTGGTCTTCTCTGGCTTCTGAATCTCCTGGACTGAATCCTGGCTGAGGCTCCAAGATCTTGTAGTGCGCATGTCTTCTCTGGCCCTGAGAGCTTCTTGCTTATATGCTATACACTGAGTATACAACAATCATATCACTAGGAAACCATTATTTGTTGTTGGATTAAATCAGGGCTAAACTAGACTTAACCATTGTTTCCTTAATTCCACTGAGTATCTTGTTTCAAGTTCTGGCCCATAACATCTCCTTGTAGGATTAAATCAATCATACTGAACCATGCTAAGTTAGATAACTATTGTCTCTATCAATTCCACTGACTTAGCACCTTGTTTCAAGTTCTGGCCCATAACAGGTCTCAAAGTCTCAGAGACCATCCTCCATGTCAATGGAAATGGCCACATTGGTGGATGCTAAGGGATGGACTATACTCACCTGATCTGAGCATCTCTGGGAACTAGGGGCTTTCTGTCTCCAGGTTCCCTGCTTTCACCAGGCCTTGGTCCCATGAAGACTGACTGGAATGGAATGAGGATACCTTCCCTTTTTCTTTCTAGGCAGGAGTTGGGCTTTAGAGATTTAGAGAGCCAGAGGTCTCAGAGAAGTTATGAAATTCCCCAGTCAAGAGAACATACAGGACAACTATATGGTTAAAAGTTGAGAGTGTTTATTAGCTGGCCACCAACTGAGTGCCCCAGTACGTGACTAGGGGATTCGGTCCTGAGCAGTTGCAGGGGCACATATTTATAGGCGAAAAGCACAAGAATGTTCTGAAACATTCTTCACGTTAAAATTCCATTTTCAGACGGGTGGCAAAAGTGTAACAGGGAAACAGTATTTCTTTAAGTTTTATGCTTGTCAAGTTGTCAAGATCTTTGGTTATTGATAAAGTTAAGGTGGCACATCTTGGCTCTATGAGCATTAAGGAAGGAAATACCACCTGCATTAAGGAGTGAAGAGCTGTCAACCTAGTTTTGATTGTAGAGAGAGTTCAAACAGAGGTAATATTCTCAAGGTCTCAGGAGTGCAGGACAGGGAACAGAGTCTGTCCATTTTACTCCTATGATGGACTCATCCTCCTGCCAGCTGGAAAGGATTTATCTCAGATCACTGTTTTTTAGGAACATATCACTGTGCTTGCAGGTACCAGGTAGGTCAGAGCCAGGATGACACATAGGTCTTTGAGGGACATATCACCGTGCTTGTAGTTATCAGATAGTTCAGAGCCAGGATGGCACATAAGTCTCCTAGGAACATATCACCATGCTTGCAGGTACCAGGTAGGCCAGAGACAGGATGGCACATAGGTCTCCTAGGAACATATCACTGTGCTTGCAGGGACTAGGTAGGTCAGAGCCAGGATGGCACATAGGTCTTTGAGGGACATATCACCGTGCTTGCAGGTACCAGGTAGGTCAGAGCCCGGATGGCATGCAGGTCTCCTAGGAACATATCACCATGCTTGTAGTTACCAGGTAGTTCAGAGCCAGGATGGCATGCAGGTCTCCTAGGAACATATACCTGTGCTTGTAGTTACTAGGTAGGCCAGAGCCAGGATGGCACATAAGTCTCCTAGGAACATATCACCGTGCTTGCAGGTACCAGGTAGATCAGAGCCAGGATGGCACATAGGTCTCGTAGGAACATATCACCATGCTTGAAGGTACCAGGTAGGTCAGAGCCAGGATGATACATAGGTCTCCTAGGAACATATCACCGTGCTTGCAGGTACCAGGTAGGCCAGAGACAGGATGGCACATAGGTCTCCTAGGAACATATCACTGTGCTTGCAGGGACTAGGTAGCCAGAGCCAGGATGGCACATAGGTCTCCTAGGAACATATGACTGTGCTTGCAGGTACCAGGTAGGTCAGAGCCAGGATGGCACATAGGTCTTTGAGGGACATATCACCGTGCTTGCAGGTACCAGGTAGGTCAGAGCCCGGATGGCACATAGGTCTCCTAGGAACATATCACCATGCTTGTAGTTACCAGGTAGTTCAGAGCCAGGATGGCATGCAGGTCTCCTAGGAACATATCCCTGTGCTTGTAGTTACTAGGTAGGCCAGAGCCAGGATGGCACATAAGTCTCCTAGGAACATATCACCGTGCTTGCAGGTACCAGGTAGATCAGAGCCAGTATGGCACATAAGTCTCGTAGGAACATATCACCATGCTTGAAGGTACCAGGTAGGTCAGAGCCAGGATGATACATAGGTCTCCTAGGAACATATCACCGTGCTTGCAGGTACCAGGTAGGCCAGAGCCAGGATGGCACATAGGTCTCATAGGAACATATCACTGTGCTTGCACCAGGTAGGCCAGAGCCAGGATGGCACGCAGGTCTCCTAGGAACATATCACTGTGCTTGCAGGTACCAGGTAGGTCAGAGCCAGGATGGCACACAGGCTAAATGAAAACTGATTTTTATATTTTTTTGCTGAGACAATTAGGGTTATGTGACTTGCCCAGGGTCACACAGCATGACAGTTGATCTTTAAGAGCAAAAAGCAGTATTTGAAGCCACCTCCATGGCCTGTCTCCTGGCTCAGATCCAGCTCTCTTGCTTCCACCCAGAGGCTCTGTTCTCCTGATCAGAGAGTTCTTCACCACCAACTCAAGCCAGATTCCCCCAGTTGCTGTTCTTTGGCCATTTTGATGTCATGCCCCACAACTGTCTCTTTCCCCCTTTTAACTCTGAGAAGCATAATCACAACACCAACACTGGGGTCTCAAGTGGTGTTAAAAGGAAATTTTATATATAGGCCTTTGCACTGATTAAAGAGATAAAATTCAAGAAGAAAGAATTTTAAAAGGGCTTATTATCACATCATCGTGGTAGGTGTTGTTGGGCTGGCAACTGGGTCCACCAGGATACAAAGGGACTTCTGTTGTTACAGACAAAAGGAAGCATCTTCAATATAAGGGCAAAAACACTCGAAAGTATAAGTACAGAGACAACTAGGTGTCACAGTGGATAGAACACCAACCCTGAAGTCAGGAGAACCTGAGTTCAAATCTGATTTCAGACACTTAACATTTCCTAGTTGTGTGACCCTGGGCAAGTCACTTATATCCAATTGCCTCTATAAAAAAAAGTATAAGTACAAATGGATCTTTTCCCTTTAATATTAAAAAAAAAAGTTTTACCTGAAGCCATCTGTGCATTATTTGTAAGGGGCTAAAGCCAGAGTCCTTTGTATTAAAATGACATGAGAAATTAGGATTGCACTGTCATCTATATTATTCAATATTGTATTGGAAATCCTAGCAAAAGTAATAAGACATTGAAAAGAAACTATTTCTTTTTAACGACAATTATGGTGTTTTTCTTCTTTAAAATATAATGGTTCTCTCTGGGAGCAGGTTTCTTGGGGAGGTTTTCTGGAGACAGTCTTAGTATCAGTTAAAAGTAATAATCACCCAAAATGCAGCCAGCTGATAAAATGCAAATGTTTATTTTCTTCCAAAATAACCCGGTTAGTTTTTCTTAGAGGCCTATCTTTCACTTTGGTTTTAAGAGCTCTTGCAGTTTTGGCCTTTGCTTCTGCCTCTGCTTTCTTCAGCCTCCAGCCAGCACAAAGGTGAATCTGTCTTGCCTCCCCGAGAGGGCTTCTGTCTCTCAATCTCCCAGAGTGCTCTGTGTCTGTCCTAGAGTACTTCTCTCCAACCCCTGGTCCGAAGTAAAACTCTCTAACCCGAAGCTAAGAGCCTCTTTATATATGATGTTTCAAAGGTTGACTCCTCCTTCTGGAGGCAAGGATTAAGGGAGGTATGAATTTGAATATCTCATACTAAACCCTGAAATCTCCAAATGTGTGAACTCCAATGGGTAAAGGTGTAAACACAAGCATTGTTTCTCAGTTCCACTTAGTACCTTGTTTCTTCTGGCCCATAACATCTCCTTGTAGGATCAGATCAATCATACTGAACCATGCCAAATTAGATAATTATTGTCTCTATCAACTCTAATGACTTTACACTTTGTAAAGATTCCAACAGACTATGTGTTGATGTGTTAGGAATATTGAAAAAATTCATTAAAGTTACTTAAAACACTTAATAATTTTAGCAAAAAACAGGATGTCATGTAAACCCACATAAAAATTCAGGCACATACAAAATGTTTGTAGCAGCCCTTTTTGTAGTGGCTAGAAACTGGAAATTGAATGGATGCCCAACAATTGGAGAATGGCAGAGTAAATTGTGGTATATGAATGTTATGGAATAGTATTGTTCTGTAAGAAATGACTGGTAGGATGAATACAGAGTGGCTTGGAGAGACTTACATGAACTGATGCTAAATGAAATGAGCAGAATCAGGAGATCAGTATACACTTCAACAACAATACTATATAAGCTTCAATTCTGATGGAAGTGGTTATCTCTGGCAATGAGAGGATCTATATCAGTTCCAGTTGATCAGTGAGGAACAGAATCAATTACACCCAGTGAAAGAACACTGGGAAATGAGTGTGGACCACAACATAGCATTTGAATTTTTTCTGTTGTTTGCTCGCATTTTTGTTTTTCTTCCCAGGTTATTTTTACCTTCTTTCTAAATTTGATTTTTCTTGTGCAACAAGATATAAATGTGTAAATATGAATACATATATTGTATTTAACATATATGTTAACATGTTTAACATGTAGGGGACTTCCTGCTATGTAGGGGAGGGGATGGAGGGAAGGAAGGGAAAAGTTGGAACAGAAGTTTTTGCAAGAGTCAGTGCTGAAAAATTACCCATGCATATGTTTTTTTCAATAAAAAGCTATAATAAATAAATAAATAATTAAAAAAAAATTTTTTTTAAAGCGAGAGGGAGAAAATTTGGAACTCAAAATTTTATTTAGAAAAATCAATGTTTAAATTTTCTTTATATTGGGAAAATTTTGAAAAGAAAACAATAAACACTACATCTTCCATAGTTGTGCTATCAGGGATAATGTGAGAAATAACTTGAGAAAGCCACCTGGTGTTGTAGATAGAGAATCTGCCCTGGTGTCAGGAGGACCTGAATTCAAATCCACCCTCAGATACTTAACACTTCTTAGCTATGTAACCCTGGAATTACCTAACCTCACCCTCCAAAAATAATAGAAAGAATTCTAATAGACTTGGCTGGGATGAAGTCTTTAATTAAACAACATTTAAAAACTTCATGTCCCTCCCTTGACACTCCAGTGGCCATGCAGTAGAGGTCACCTCCTATCTGGAGGACTTAATCCCCCAAGGTGAATGTGATTCTCCACTCCCAATTACACCATTGTTTCTTTTTTGCCTTCACCTTATTCGGGTTCAGTCCTTCCCCTATTGCCTATTAGCTGAGTCTGATCCCATCTGAAGAATTAGATTCCCTCCCATCCCATCTAATTCTCACAGTACCTTGTTCAAATGCTGAAGCCATTTTTCTGTTTTGAATTTCTAACATATTGCAGCCATATAGACAAAGGCCTTCAGGGCAGATGAATCTGGAACCAAGGTTAACTCCCACCCTGAGGCACATTTCTTCAACATCAAAAGAATAAAAGTCAAGAGTAAAATGGAAGAAACTTTGGTACAGGATCTTTTTGTCTGTAGGTGATTGTGCACTTAATTCGGCCTCAGAAACTGAGCTGCAACAAAGCATGACTGGATTCAGCACCTTGGAATACTGGCTGCAGAAAGAATTCTGTGTTATGGAGCAAACAAAACTCCACATAAGAGCCACCTCCACTCATGGGATCTCTCCAGGAACTGAACTGCATTCAGTTTATTGACTTCCTATCCTTTGAAAAATAAAATACAAAATCTCAGCTGAAGGGGATAGACCTCCACAGGCCCTCAAGTTCAGGCCTCCCTATTTTACTTTCACTCATGAAATTCCAGGGACTCCCATATCTATGAGCAATAAAGGATGTCTCCATTTGCTGTTGAAAAACTCTTTAAAACTGGGCCCTTGATCTTCTTGACCTTTTATTCCCTAGATGTCTCTTGTTATTGAATTATGGTAGCTCTATAAATTATTCCGGGGTGGGGTGGGGATTTGATTGGAATGGCACTGAACATGTAAATTAATTTACTAATTTAGGTAGAATTGTTATTTTTATTTACAATGATCTCCTGATTCTGCTCATTTCACTTTGCATTAGTTCCTGTAAGTTTCTTCAGGCTTCTCTGAAATCATCCTGCTGATTGTTTCTTACAGAACGATAACATTCCATAACATTCATATACCATAATTTATTGAGTCATTCTCCAACTGATGGGCATCCACTCAGTTTCCAGTTTCTAGCCAATACAAAAAGGGCCACTAGGTACCCATTCTTGAAACAAATTTTTCCTGTACTTATCTGTGAGCCAGCAGAGTTCTTGGTAAGATATTTTGTTTCTTACACCTCAGTCTTCACCATGGTAGGGGAACTGAAGCAAATCAAGATGGATAGTAAAAATTAACAACTACAGTTATACAATGTATACACAATCACATAAAATTGGTCTGTGTGTTTATTTATATATGTATATAAAACCTTGGAGCAGAGAGGGGAGTAAGAGGAAAAAAGAATAAAGTAGAAAGAAAGAAGAGAAAGAAAACCTGCAAGTAAGCAAATAAAAGATGACCCCCTCTCAATACAACAAAAATCATTTATTATATAGGCTTTCAGAAAATGGAAATTTATTACTTTATATTTTTAATCTTCTCTTTTGTTCTACTATACACAAGATAATTTGTTTTCCAATTTTTAAGCTCAAAATAAATAAGTTTAAAAAATAGAAAACCTGATGCAGACTTTATTTTTTTTCTATTTTTTTTTAAATTTAATTTTATTTAATAATAACTTTATATTGACAGAATCCATGCCAGGGTAATTTTTTACAACATTATCCCTTGCACTTGCTTCTGTTTCGATTTTTCCCCTCCCTCCTTCCACCCCCTCCCCTAGATGGCAAGCAGTCCTATATATATTAGATATGTTGCAGTATATCCTAGATACAATATATGTTTGCAGAACAGAACAGTTCTCTTGTTGCACAGGGAGAATTGGATTCAGAAGGTAAAAATAACTCGGGAAGAAAATAAAAAATGCAAATAGTTCATATTCGTTTCCCAGTGTTCTTTCTTTGGGTGTAGCTGCTTCTGTCCATCATTTACCCATTGAAACTGAGTTAGGTCTCTTTGTCAGAGAAATCCACTTCCATCAGAATACATCCTCATACAATATCGTTGTCGAAGTGTATAATGATCTCCTGGTTCTGCTCATTTCACTTAGCATCAGTTCATGTAGGTCTCTCCAAGCCTCTCTGTATTCATCCTGCTGGTCATTCCTTACAGAACAATAATATTCCATAACATTCATATACCACAATTTACCCAGCCATTCTCCAATTGATGGGCATCCATTCATTTTCCAGTTTCTGGCCACTACAAACAGGGCTGCCACAAACATTTTTGGCACATACCGGTCCCTTTCCCTTCTTTAGTATCTCTTTGGGGTATAAGCCCAGTAGTAGCACCTGATGCAGACTTTATAAAGCAGTTTATTATTAAATACTATATGGAAGCTAGTCCTCCCAGACTATTCTGTTTGTATCTATATGATACAGGCCAAAATTCCTACATTGAGCTTCTAGGATCACAATGATATGATACCTTAATCAACCTCTATTTCTTCAGTATGCTAGGGGAAGCTCTTTCCCACCTTCCTCTGTTCTGGTTCTCTCAGAGGTTTTCTATCTTGCATCTTTAAACAACCTTTTGGGAATCATACTGTTTTAAGAATGCACATCTTTTTCTTTCCAACAGTCCCTGATACATCTCCTCCCACCGTCTATATGATCTCTCTCTAAAGCAAGCAGTAAAAATCATTTTAGATATTGCCCATGACCTCCTGCTGTAACCAGTTTTTTCCTCACAAGAATATGTCTATCCTACAGCCCTCCAGGCTCTTCCAGCCATTACTATCCCCTGATTTCCTCCCTCCCAGTCTCCTCCATCCTGAAAACCTTTGTCCATTGGACCAGAGCTGGGCCTTCTCAAACCCTATCCTAACACCAGGCCCTTCTCCTTCTATCTTGCCCTGATTTCCTGAGATCTCTCACCTGAATTCAGACCCTAAACAGGAGCTAGGCCCAGGGCATCATCCTGGTCTGGGATATATGATCCCAGTCCTCATTACACAATTTCTCTGCCCACTTAATACAAACCTTCACATCTCCCTCCAAGTCTAGGGATTGGGCTGGTACTTGATTAAGCAAATGGGAGGCTCTGCAATTTCCCTCTTCACTCTTCACCATCGCATCCTCATGAGAAGGGGAGAGGTGCTGAGAGCAGAACTTGTGGATCCTGAGTCACAAGGGTGACAAGCAATTAAGATGGAGGCCAAGAAGGACTGAACAGGAGAGGGCTCAAGATTATATAAACATGAATGCTACAAATTGTCATGACATGTAATTAAAAATAATTTAAAACAAACAAGTAAATATACCTTTTTTTTGTCTTAAGCTGATCTTAGCTAAAACTTCTTTATAACTGTCTTATTGTTATGCCACAGTTCTTTTATTGTCCTGCTTCAGTTTCTCTAAGTGTTCTACCTCAGTTTCTCTAAGTGTTCTGCCTCAGTTTATAATTGTCCTGTAAAACCTCCCTTCCCTCTTTATCAGAAGATTTGATAAGGATAAAAGATCTTATGTTTTAGAATATCAGAATTCTTCTCCCCATCCCAAGCTACCAGAATGTCAGATACCATCTTATCAAGATGCCTCTCCCCATGTCTAGGATTCCTCCCCCTATTATGTCATCCCCTTCTCTGGAGGATTACCCCATCCTGTCAGAGTCCTATTGCTCTCTCAACACTGTGACTCTGGCCCTGCCTCAGTCTACCCCTGGAGTCTGAGCCATGTGTATATATATGTCATTGAGAAATCACATTGTTGGCTGCATTCTTGGAGACTATAGTCTCATTCAGCCCTGGGATCAAACTCTGAGCTGAGATTTCTCTGCCTCCTCTCATAGTTGAGATCTCTCTGTCTTCTGGGAGGTGTCTCTGCTCCTGCAAGTCCCAGGTAGTCTGACCTATGGCCCCTCCTCCCCTCACCTGCTCCTACTAGCTGCCCTTCCCATTGCGCTCATCTTCCCCCTCCAAACTCCTGTTCAGGAGTTACAGCTGCCTGACCACCCACCTGCCCCATAGTATGGATGTCCCATGGGGTCCCCTGACCCTGTGGGGCAGTAAGTCCTCAGCCCAAATTTTCCAGCTTCGGAGTCTTCCCTATCTCTCTCTTCCTGACCCCTCCTTAGAGAACTCCTTTGTCCAGCCTGGTTCTGAGGAGACTTCTAGGGCCTTGATGACTGATAAGCTGGTCAGTGACCATTTTCAAGGGCCAGCCTTGACTCCCCTGCCCTCCCTTGGAGCTTTAGAATGAATGTCTCTGTGATGGAAAGCTAGATCAGCTGATCTCCCTGGGGCTGTTTCTTCATTGGATTCTTTCAGAATTCAGTCCCCTCAGTAAGAGCCTTAAATTACTTTCAATAAAGTCTTTTCCCCTTGACTAGGAGATGGATTTGAACTGGGTTGTGGTCCCGGGCCAAGAACAACTGTAGCTGCTTTAGCAGTCATAGAGTAATTCAATATTTGCCAAGTGCTTTATCAGGCAGAATAATCACCCTGGAAGTGAGTGCATGAGTATTCTTAAAGGAAGTGGAAGAAGGAACATAATGAAGGGACCTAAAGATGGCCAGACAGCAGCACTATGGGGGATGGTGAGGTTTGGGTGCCATTGAGAAGTCTCCCCAGTCAGGAGAGCAGGGCCTCTGCATGGGCTAAGAGCTAAGGGAAGGAGTCATGGCATAAAGGTGGCCCCTAAAACCACTTCTGATTCTTTGAGAAGTCAGGGAGGGAAAAGGTAGGCTGCCTGACCTCTCTGACCTCCTCAGTTAGATCTGCCTGGGGAATGCAAGCACAGGACTTCATTTCTAGAAGACAATTATGTCAAGGAAAAGGGTGACTTGTTCTCCTCAGGGCTTCTGCAGGGAAGAGAAGTCCTAAGGCAAAGTTTGCTCAGAAAGATTGACCCTGTGGAAACCAAAAAGACTCTTGTAACTTCTGTGAGCAAAGCTTTCCTGAGAAGGTCCAAGAGGCCCTTTTTGCCTCAGACCTAAGGTCACAGGTTCCTCCTCTACTCCACTCATGGCCAAGATCAAACTTTGACAGTAGATTCTTATCTACTAGTAGAAATGATTCTTGGGAAAATCGAGATTCTGGAAGACATACCATCCCTCAGTGTAAATCTTAGCTTTATGGAACTGACTTTGTCCTAAACTAGACTATAAGGTTGCATTGAAAGTCCCATGTGTTCTCCTTAGGATGCTGGGATGTTTGACCTTCTATAGGTAGATCATCCTTAATGAAAAATATTCTAAAAATTGGGCATTAAGGCAGTATGTTTTGGATCAGAATGACTTTGTTCTATAATCTGAGTGCAATCACTCTAGTGTCATATTGCTAAGTGGTTAAATGATTTTCTTCATTACAATATTCAGGAGTGCTTTCTTTTTTTTTTTTTTTTTTAATTTTATTTTATTTAATAATAACTTTGTATTGACAGAATCCATGCCAGGATAATTTTTACACGACATTATCCCTTGCAATCACTTATGTTTCGTTTTTTCCCCTCCCTCCCTCCTCCCCCCCGCCCCCAGGATGGCAAGCAGTCCTAGATATGTTAAATATGTTGCAGTATATCCTAGATACAATACATATTTGCAGAACCGAACAGTTCTCTTGTTGCACAGGGAGAATTGGATTCAGAAGGTAAAAATAACTCGGGAAGAAAATCAAAAATGCAAATAGTTCACATTCATTTCCCAGTATTCCTTCTTTGGGTGTAGCTGTTTCTGTCCATCATTTCTCCAATGAAACTCAGTTAAGTCTCTTTGTCAGAGAAATCCACTTCCATCAGAATACATCCTCACACAATATCGTTGTCGAAGTGTATAATGATCTCCTGGTTCTGCTCATCTCACTCAGCATCAGTCCATGTAGGTCTCTCCAAGCCTCTCTGTATTCATCCTGCTGGTCATTCCTTACAGAGCAATAATATTCCATAACATTCATATACCACAATTTACCCAGCCATTCTCCAATGGATGGGCATCCATTCATTTTCCAGTTTCTAGCCACTACAAACAGGGCTGCTACAAACATTTTGGCACATACAGGTCCCCTTCCCTTTTTTAGTATCTCTTGCTGGATCAAAGAGTATGCACAGTTTGATAACTTTTTGGGCATAATTCCAGATCGCTCTCCAGAATGGCTGGATTCATTCACAACTCCACCAACAATGCATCAGTGTCCCGTTTTCCCGCATCCCCTCAACATTCATCATTATTTTTTCCTGTCATCTTAGCCAATCTGACAGGTGTGTAGTGATATCTCAGAGTTGTCTTAATTTGCATTTCTCTGATCAATAGTGATTTGGAACACTCTTTCATGTGAGTGGTAATGGTTTCAATTTCTTCATCTGAAAATTGTCTGTTCATATCCTTTGACCATTTATCAATTGGAGAATGGCTTGATTTTTTATAAATTTGAGTCAGTTCTCTATATATTTTGGAAATGAGGCCTTTATCAGAACCTTTAATTGTAAAGATGTTTTCCCAGTTTGTTACTTCCCTACTAATCTTGTTTGCATTCGTTCTGTTTGTACAAAGGCTTTTTAATTTGATATAATCAAAATTTTCTATTTTGTGATTGGTAATGGTCTCTAGTTCATCTTTGGTCACAAATTTCTTTCTCCTCCACAAGTCTGAGAGATAAACTATCCTATGTTCCTCTAATTTATTTATAATCTCGTTCTTTATGCCTAGGTCATGGACCCATTTTGATCTTATCTTGGTATGTGGTGTTAAGTGTGGGTCCTTGCCTAATTTCTGCCATACTAATTTCCAGTTATCCCAGCAGTTTTTATCAAATAATGAAATCTTATCCCAAAATTTAGAATCTTTGGGTTTGTCAAACACTAGATTGCTATAGTTGACTATTCTGTCTTGTGAGGAGTGCTTTCAACTGAATGAATTTGCTTTGATTGCTGAAAAGTTTAAGGAATTTATAAGATTATGATTCCAATGATTCTTTTCTGCTAAATGGTCATTTAAAAATAATTCCTTAAGCCTGTTCCAGTGCTGTCCTTAGGAAAGCAAACCCTCTTGGAATCTAGACATTGAAAAATGAAGAATTACACTACTGTATTTACTTTAAAATGTTTACTAATTTCTTCATGCAACTAGGTCTATTTATTTGAAATTAATAGTAATACTAACAGCTTTCTGTTAGTTAGGAAATGTTTTCTGTTAGGAAATGAACTAAAGCAATTCTTTTTTTTTTTTTTTTTAATTTTATTTTATTTAATAATAACTTTGTATTGACAGAATCCATGCCAGGATAATTTTTACACGACATTATCCCTTGCAATCACTTATGTTTCGTTTTTTCCCCTCCCTCCCTCCTCCCCCCCGCCCCCAGGATGGCAAGCAGTCCTAGATATGTTAAATATGTTGCAGTATATCCTAGATACAATACATATTTGCAGAACCGAACAGTTCTCTTGTTGCACAGGGAGAATTGGATTCAGAAGGTAAAAATAACTCGGGAAGAAAATCAAAAATGCAAATAGTTCACATTCATTTCCCAGTATTCCTTCTTTGGGTGTAGCTGTTTCTGTCCATCATTTCTCCAATGAAACTCAGTTAAGTCTCTTTGTCAGAGAAATCCACTTCCATCAGAATACATCCTCACACAATATCGTTGTCGAAGTGTATAATGATCTCCTGGTTCTGCTCATCTCACTCAGCATCAGTCCATGTAGGTCTCTCCAAGCCTCTCTGTATTCATCCTGCTGGTCATTCCTTACAGAGCAATAATATTCCATAACATTCATATACCACAATTTACCCAGCCATTCTCCAATGGATGGGCATCCATTCATTTTCCAGTTTCTAGCCACTACAAACAGGGCTGCTACAAACATTTTGGCACATACAGGTCCCCTTCCCTTTTTTAGTATCTCTTGCTGGATCAAAGAGTATGCACAGTTTGATAACTTTTTGGGCATAATTCCAGATCGCTCTCCAGAATGGCTGGATTCATTCACAACTCCACCAACAATGCATCAGTGTCCCCGTTTTCCCGCATCCCCTCCAACATTCATCATTATTTTTTCCTGTCATCTTAGCCAATCTGACAGGTGTGTAGTGATATCTCAGAGTTGTCTTAATTTGCATTTCTCTGATCAATAGTGATTTGGAACACTCTTTCATGTGAGTGGTAATGGTTTCAATTTCTTCATCTGAAAATTGTCTGTTCATATCCTTTGACCATTTATCAATTGGAGAATGGCTTGATTTTTTATAAATTTGAGTCAGTTCTCTATATATTTTGGAAATGAGGCCTTTATCAGAACCTTTAATTGTAAAGATGTTTTCCCAGTTTGTTACTTCCCTACTAATCTTGTTTGCATTCGTTCTGTTTGTACAAAGGCTTTTTAATTTGATATAATCAAAATTTTCTATTTTGTGATTGGTAATGGTCTCTAGTTCATCTTTGGTCACAAATTTCTTTCTCCTCCACAAGTCTGAGAGATAAACTATCCTATGTTCCTCTAATTTATTTATAATCTCGTTCTTTATGCCTAGGTCATGGACCCATTTTGATCTTATCTTGGTATGTGGTGTTAAGTGTGGGTCCTTGCCTAATTTCTGCCATACTAATTTCCAGTTATCCCAGCAGTTTTTATCAAATAATGAAATCTTATCCCAAAATTTAGAATCTTTGGGTTTGTCAAACACTAGATTGCTATAGTTGACTATTCTGTCTTGTGAGGAGTGCTTTCAACTGAATGAATTTGCTTTGATTGCTGAAAAGTTTAAGGAATTTATAAGATTATGATTCCAATGATTCTTTTCTGCTAAATGGTCATTTAAAAATAATTCCTTAAGCCTGTTCCAGTGCTGTCCTTAGGAAAGCAAACCCTCTTGGAATCTAGACATTGAAAAATGAAGAATTACACTACTGTATTTACTTTAAAATGTTTACTAATTTCTTCATGCAACTAGGTCTATTTATTTGAAATTAATAGTAATACTAACAGCTTTCTGTTAGTTAGGAAATGTTTTCTGTTAGGAAATGAACTAAAGCAATTCTTTTTTTTTTTTTTTTTGGTAGGAAGATCTTTGGCCTTTAGCAGGTAACTGCCATGTTTCTAGACCAGGTCTTAAAAATCTTCAGAGCCTTGACTCAGTGTCTATAGAATGTAATGAAGTGGTTTAGGAAAATTCTCCAGTTCCACCTGACATGGAAGTTACTCAGTTAAATCTCAACTCAAATGAGGTTTTATTCAATTGCTCAAAAATATAATACCAGACAGAAATTAAGCTAAAAGTGAAATATGCACAAGAAATAGATAAGTTAGATGTTTTCAAGAAAATCAAAATGAGAAAAAAAAAGTGATTTTTATTTGCAAGGAAGAGAATTGCTCCCAGTAAAGAGAGTTTCTGAAAAAGCCAATCCTGTCTTCTGCTGGAACTTAAAAAATTCCAGTTCCTTTTTAGAATGAAAAAGCATCACCTTCCAAGTGCATTTCTCAAGCACATTTCCTATATTTAATAGGTTTGAAAATAGTGCTTTCCAGCCAAAAGATTTGCAGATGTGGCACTCTCTTGCATGATAGCCATCACCTGCTTTTTCACTCCTCTTGATTTCTCATCCCCAATATTTTAGAGTTCTTATATGATGTTGAAACCTTCTTTTTCAGAAAAAAAAAATCTATGTCATTCTTATGCATTTCCTCCATCACCAACTCCAAATGATAAAATATGACATTTTAAGTCAGGAAGGAAATTCTCCTTTCCCCTCAGAGTTACTCTTCATTTTCAATAATTCATTATTGCAGTGACTGAATCCATTCCACAAACAAGTGAAGGTGATCATAAAATAAAGATAGCAGATGCTTTTGACCATGACGCATCCTGCCCAGTGTCATCTCAGCCTTTCAGGGTAACAGTAGAGAATACTGCTTTACTTGGCTGCAAGCAGTCTCATACTACTCCATCGTGGACATATTGGGAGCAATATATCTCTAGGGTACTTCTCTTGCTTTCATCTAAATGAGAATATTTCAGAATTTCAGGAAATTTACCGATTTTTTTTTTTTTTTGGTTTCTTCTTTTCTCAGTGATCCATTTTCAGGTTTTGTTGACTCAGAATATAAAATCCTTGTCAACTTCTCACAAACTCTTCATGGAATTTCCTTAATATGTCACTTAAGACACTTCTGATGGGGAGGAATTTCCCCTCCCCTTCTTTCTCTTAAACACATTTTTTTACCTAACTGATATGTCACCAACATTTTCCTTCCTTTCTTCAGGATAGGCATTATATAGTAAGAAACCTTTACAAGTTTTTAGTATTCCAGTGTGAATCTTCAAACAGAAAAGGCTTTCTCAGGATCCCATTGGGCCCTTAATGCTTGGTTAGAAAGTGTTGGCTGTGAGTCATAAAGGTCATGTGATTTTTTTTTTTTTTTAAGAGAAATCCCAACTCTGGTTCAGTTTCCTCCTTAATAAAGGTTGGACTAGATACATTCTGGAGTCTCAGCTCAAAATCTTATGCCTTTTAATGCTTTAGAAGTTGGTGACCTTCAAGGATTTGATGATGGTGGACTTCACTGAGGAGGAGTGGGGATTCTTGGAACTTTCTCAGAAGGAGCTGTACAAGAAGGTGTAATATTCTCTCTAAAATGTAATGTTCTCTGTTGAGGTTTTCTTGGGGTCCCTGGAGGCAGCCTTCATTTCAGTTCAGTAATGACCATAAATGCAACCAGGTGTTAAAGTCCAAATCCTTTATTACATCTTTCAAAGTTCTCTCTCCTTCACTTGGGGCTGGGCTAGTTTTTTGGAGGCCTTCCAGAGTCTTGGTTTCAGTGGGGAAGCAAAGGAGGAGAGCCTGCCACACCTGTGAGATGGGATGAATCTATCTGAGTTACAAGGGCTTGTGCTGGAGTCTCTAGCCTCCAGCCTTCTGTTCTCCTGTCTCTGAATCTCTGAATCTCCCTGGCTGAGGCTTCTAGCTTATATTCCCCACATTGAGTACAAATCATTATATCACTAGGAAACCATTATTTGTTGTAGGATTAAATCAGTGCTAAACTAGATTTAACCACTGTCTCCTCAATTCCACTTAGTACCTTTTTTCAAGTTCTGGCCCATCACATCTCCTTGTAGTACTGAACCATGCTAAATTAGATAACTATTGTGTCTATCAATTCCACTGACTTAGTACCTTGTAAGTATCCTTTGTTTAAATTTCAGAGTTCTGGCCCATAACATGTCCCGCTTTCTTTTGTTTTAGAACATAGGGTGGTCATTCTCCCTGACTTCTCAAGGAGATGAGAACCCAAAAAAAGAAGGTGATCACGTGTTCCCTGATTCCTCAGAAAAGGGGTAAAAACACTATAAAAGAAGGTGATCATGCCCTCCCTGACATCTCAGGAAGGGAGATGAAAACATCAAAGGAAATGGGAAATCAAATCATGTAGAGGGCTGAAACTATTGGGATACACTGAGGTCAAGACTGCTGAGCGCTTGAGGATAACTACTGATTGGACAATACTCTATGGGCATAAGCTTGGAAAATGGTCCTTTCCACTATCCATACTGGCTCAATGATTGGTGTATAGAGGCCTGTAGGAGGGACTAGGGAGTGGAGTAAAGCTAACCAGGGACACACTTGGTGGTAGATGAGGGAGAAGGTGGTCGGGGAGAATCTGCTTCTATCCTGTTCAATCCCACGTCTGAGGACCAAGAATAAAGATTGAGGACTTTTGCTTATCCTGACTCCGGCTGATTCTGAGGTAAGCCAGGTGTTAGCGCAGTCATTACAAAATCAGATAAGCAGGTTTCTGAAGGATCTCACTCTTAAAACAGGTATACGTAAATCCATCAGTATGGGAGGTATTACACATAATTACATAAATTACATAAGCACATAGCAATATAACACAGGCTAGTAGTGATGTGACAAATAACATGAATACACATGAGGAATCTATTGTCCATTACTTCATGTGCCAGGAATCCAATGATTCCTGCAAGTTTTGAAGTCCTGCAAGTCTCATCAACAATTTTTCATCTCAAAGAATGTAGATTCCTGATGGTTTTCAAGTCTTGAAACAGTCTTTGTCAACAATTTTTCACTTCAGGGAATCCAGTGATGCCTGCTGGTTGTAAAGTTCTTTAACAGTCTCATTATCAGCCATGCTCTTTCAGTGTCAAGTGTTTTTTAGGTCTTCTCCTTTGTTTTGAGATTTTTCTCTTTTTTCTGTCTCTCCAATGGACAAGGCAAGTACTGCTCATTGGTAACCATCTGATTCCTTCTCCATCTGTAGAAATACAAGCAAACCCTCTTCCCCAAGCAGTTAACCTATCTGGTCCTTTCCATTCACCACTTTCTGAATCACCTGGCGATTATCTAAAGATAGTGGACACTGCCCTTCCGGTGGGTTATAAAACCTGTCTGCCACAGCCAAAATTTATCAAAAATTAAAAAATTAATGGTATAAAGAGCTAAATTTAGAAGTTCCCTAGAGTTACCTGTGGCTCCCCCTTTCTTTTGTTTTTGGAAAAGTGTCTTAATGTCTCTGTTTCTCCTCTCTACTATTGCATGATTTTGAGGATTAAAAGGTATGCCAGTGGTGTGTAAAATCTTATACTGTGCACAAAAGTGTGCAAAATGTTTGGAGATATATACAGGACCATTGTCTGTTTTTATTGCTTATGGCACACCCATAATTGCAAAAGCTTGGATTAGGAATTCAGTGACCACTCAGGCTGTCTCTTTTGCTGCTGGTATTGCAAAAGTGAATCCTGAAAAGGTGTCTACCACAACATGGATAAAAGATAGACGACCCAAAGATTTATAATGGGTCATATCCATTTGCCAGATTTCATTAGGTCTCAAACCACAAAGATGCTTCCATGGAGGGAGTGTAGGAATGTGGAAAGGAAGGCAAGCTGTACAGCTTTTTACTATGCTCCTAGCTTCCTCTTTTGTTATCCCAAATTGTAAACGTAAAGCTCGAACAGCCTGATGTTATTTAGAATGAGATTCTTGGGCTTCCTGAAATAAAGAAATACTGGCTAACATAAATATTTGAATGTCTACCTGCTAAGGCAAAGAAAGGTAAGAACTATATGAACGCAATCACAAAATACTTTTCACAGAGATAAAAGTCAAATCTAAAAAAAATGGAAAAATATTAGTTGAGGATAGGCTGAGCAAAATGAGAGTTCTATCTAAATTAATAAATGACTTTACTTATTCGATGCCATGTCAATCAAACTTCACAAACATTAATTTATAGAGCTAGAAGAAATAATAACAAAATACATCTGGTGAATAAAAGGTAAAAAAAAAAAAAAAAGGAAATTAATGAAAAAAAATAAAGGACGATGACCTAGAAGTACCAGATCTAAAACACTACTGTAAAAAGGGAGTCATCAAAACTATATGGTTTTGATGTAGTAATAGAATAGATATGCATGACACAATAATTAGTGACTATAAATCCAAATTCTAGATTCTGGGATGAGAACTCAGTGTTTCACAAAAACTTCCGAGAAAACTGGAAAACAATACATCAGAAATTTGGCATAAATCTACATCTCAGACTCATCATAGCAAAGCAATGTCAAAATGGATACATGATTTAGGAATAAGGGTGATATTATGAGGAAATTAAAGCAGAGCCAAGATGGTGGAGAGGACACACATTTCTTTTTGATCTTCTACTATTACCATGACACTAATTATGAAATTCAGCCTGTGAACTAGTTCTGCACTGGCACACCCCACAAATATTGGGAGTGCAGCAAATTACCAGTAGAAGATAATTTCAAAGATCTCCAGAAAAGGTCTGTTTTGGTTGGGTGCGGGAGGAGGTGGCCAATGCACCATACTGGGAGTGAGTCAGCATGGACCCAGCTAAGCCACGGCTGCCTTGCGACTGCCTGTAGAGGAAGCTTGGAAAACCTCCATTGCCCTAAAAGCAGATGCTAACTTTTTGTAAAAATAAAAGCAAAGAGTCTAATCCTATCTGCATCAGTTGTTTGTACAAAACATTTTTAACTTAATATAGCCAAAAGCATCTTTTTTTTTGGTGATCAGTAATGATCTCTAGTTCTATTACTTATCATTAAATCAGGTCAACTAATCCCTCCATCCTTGTGACCCACAACAGAATTTCCAGGGCATCCTTGTAGGCAAAAATAAGAAACATCAGGAATGAAGTTGATTGGTTTGGGCATTTTGAGACTTTCCATAGTCCTCATGGAAAGCTATCCTGCATTAAAAATAGGCAACTTCTCATAAAGCAATGTGTATTAAAAATAAATTAACATACCAAAAAAATAGGCAATTTCTGCAGAAATGGGGAATGGTGTTGGGTGAACAACAATCAGGGTTTGAGTTTTCCAACCCCAGTTACCAACTATCACCTCTAAGGGGCAGCTTTGTTTTGAGTAGAAATGAGGAACTTTGGTTCCTAACTAGGCTGTGTACAAAGTAAAGTTTACTACCAGCAGATTGGTTGGAGCAAACAACCTGTCAGCCTGCACAGAATCTCATACAAACTTCTTTGTTTTCATGAAAATAAATCTTCCCCGCGCCTCTCACCTTCCAGCCCTCACCCAGAGCTAAAAAATAAAGAACTGATCTATAATAGGAAAATCTTTTGCAACTAAGCAACCTAAGCAACTGGAACAGTGGAGGTGTTCTTCATAGAAATAGAGAACTTCAGGAAGAAGAAATACTTGAGGAAATGAGTTCTATGTTGTTTTATAAAAAAAGATCATTGAATTCATGAGACTATTGAGAATGTTTAGAAAAAGAAGAGTAGAAGGCCCCAAAATTCTTTGGAAAACTCCAGTTAGGAAATTGGAGAGGGATGATGATCCAACCAAATGGGGCCAGAGAGACAGCAAGCCTCGAAGAGTAAATCAAGTCAGAGAACCAAGGAAAATAAGAGATTCCAAAAAGAAAGGGATGGAGTTGGCTAGTGGTCTCAAAGATGGAAAATACTGTGTATAAATGATCCATGTTCTTCCAGTTTCCCCAACCAAAGGCATCAGAATTTTCTTTCAAGGCCCTAGAAAGATGTCAGAAAGAGCCTAGTGCCATTTTTTTAGAATTGCTCCAAAGATAAGTTGAGCTCTTCAGTCTTGATACTTCTTCAATCTGTCTCACTTTCACATCTAACCCATCCCATCTGACTTCAGCTCTTGGACAACCTCAGAAAAAAATGTAATTCCCCCTTGTTGGGCCCCCATCAGCCTCCATCAGTTTTTCTTTCTAGGCTTCTGCTCCAGCCACAATGGCCTTCCACTCATTCTTGCCTTTCAGCCATAGTCAATTTTCCTGCTTGGTACAACAACATAGCCTGTTCCTGTGCCCCAGGTGCTGCCTACCTTCCCCCTCTGCCTCCCTTTCAAGCTCTGCTCAGAGGCTATGT
Source organism: Antechinus flavipes (assembly GCF_016432865.1). NCBI lineage: Eukaryota > Metazoa > Chordata > Mammalia > Dasyuromorphia > Dasyuridae > Antechinus > Antechinus flavipes. The sequence continues at coordinate 630,777,401 of NC_067400.1, read as the reverse complement.
CTGCAAAGAGGCCCTTCCTTGTTATAGGCCAGAACTCTGAACTTGAAACAAAAGATTCTTACAAGGTACTAAGTCAGTGGAATTGATAGAGACAATAGTTATCTAATTTAGCATGTATGATTGACTTAATCCTACAAGGAGATGTTATGGGCCAGAACTTGAAACAAGATACTAAGTGAAATTGAGGAGACTGATTAAATCTAGCTTGGCTTTGATTTAATCCTCCAACAAATAATGATTTCCTAGTGATATAATGATTGGTGTTTACTCAGTGTGAGGCAGATAAGCTAGAAGCTCTCAGGGCCAAAAAAGGACAAGCACACTAGAAGCTCTCAGAGGCTGAGATTCATTCCATCTTCCACCTTTGTGGTGGCTTAAGCACAAACCCTTGGAAGTCAGGGAGATTCAGAAGCCAGAGAAGGCAGGCAGGAGCTCAAGCTCTCGGAACCAAGGAGAGAGATAGGCCTCCAGAAAAAACTAGCTGAACCCAAGTGAAGGAGACAATAAAGGATTTGGACTTTAACCCCTGGCTACTCATGTGTGGATTACTGAACTGAAACTAAGGCTGCCTCCAGAGACCCCAACTCACTTTACACAGATGTCCCTCTTACCTGTATCAGGTTCTCAAGATTCACAGTCCTGCCTTAATGTCCTCTTGGGCCTTATGATATGTCTTACCCCTTGTTGGATGCAAAATCCCTTTTTCTTTATTAAAGCTCATATGGATTTAGTCTGCCACAAGCAGCAAAATAAAAGTTTCGCCTCTGGAGCTGCAGGTTGTCTAAATTCACAATTTCTTTTGGACACCTCACCATAACCCCAATATACTTCTGGGGTCCTAAACTGCTTCCCCAATATATGCTGACAGAACCCCATCACACTTGACCTGGTGCTCTATCCACTACACCAACTAGTTGCCCCCATCACAACTTGACTTTTAAGGAAATGTTTTACATAATTTCACTTGTAATTTCTTCATTGGGATGAGAAAAAGGGAGAGAACCTATAACTTAAAAATCTTAAAAGCAAATGTAAAAAAATTAGTTCTGAATGTAACTGGGGGAAAATATTGAATAAATTATTTTTTTAAGCCAAAATATCTCCAAAATTCTAATGCCTTAAGGAACACAGAAAATGAAAAAGATCTAATTCAGTGTAAGTTCCATGAATCCAAAAACAAAAGTTATGAATAATAAGAAAGATAAAAAGAAAAAGGGGGAAATATTTTCAAAGAAAAGTCACAGAAAATGGAAATTAATCATTTAAAGAATAGGAAAGGGGGGGGGGGGGCGTGCAGTTAAGTGACATAGTGGATAGAGCACCAGCCCTAAAGTCAGAAGAACCTGATTTCAATTCTGTTCTCAGATACCTAACACTTCCTAGCTATGTGACCCTGGGCAAGTCACTTAACCCTAATTGCTTCAGAAAAAAAAAAATATGAAAGGAGACTACCTCAAGTTTGAATGAATGTCACTGAAAAAAAAAAACAGACATGAGCAAGATATCAGAGATTACAATGGAAAAGATTTATGGCATCTTCTAAATAAGAATTGCTCAAGAATATATTTGACAAAAATATATTTTGAGATTAGACAGTACCAGAATTTTGCATTGATTATTATTAAGGACCATGACTAGGTGAAGGAGCAGGTCAATTCTCTGAGAGCCTCCACAGCTGTGAATCATCTGAAGGAGTTGCAAAGGAGACTTTGCTGACACAGATGTTCCTTGTGGATAGGGAATGAAATAAATTGGAGGCAAAAGGGAAGAGGAAAGAGTTCAGACAATGCAACTATCTCTCAGTGGAGAGATCAGAGAACAGCAACTGCTTCTCAGTCTCCTTGTATCATCATCATTATCCCCTCACATGAAGGGATCCATTCTGACAGACTGAGTTAGATCTCTAGCAGCCACTGGCAGGTGGCTCTCATATCACAACAGATTATTAACATTTATGATGGTAAGATTTCCTTTTTTGGTCATTCTCTATTTCAGGTAGGTGAGAGATGTACAAGGATCTTTTTCCTATTAAAAATACTTGTTTTTAAGATAAAAGTAAAGTGTTAAGAGAATTCTTGATTCAAGATATAGAGTTAAAAGATAGAGAATATTATGAAAATAATTTTATGATTCCTTGTAATAAAGTCTTCAACATTGGTGAAAATGACAACAGGAAACCATCAATATCTGATTCCTTTTTTAATGTTGAAATTCATACCAATAAAATCAAATGAACATTTTAAATTTACACAAAACAGAAAAATACGTCAAGAAACAAATCTGCAAAGCCTGAATTTCTTTTTTGAGTATTAATGAATTCAAGAAAACATTTTTCAAAGTTTTCTCGGTCCTGTTCTAGTGCATGTATTATTACTGTAATAATGCTTTCATTATGTTAGATTAGAGAATCAGGAGCAAGATAATCCTATGGATAGTACACTTCCCACTGCTAATCTCTCCTATACAAAATAGGAAAAAAAAAAAAAAAGTTTCACTCCTGTGTAGATTCTCTAAGGTCTGGCAAGATGGGAGCTGCATCTAAAACTTTTTCCATATTGATTACATTATAAAAGGTTTCTCTCCAGTGTGGATTCTCTGATGTCTGGCAAGATGGGAGCCACGTGTAAAAGCCTTTCCACATTGATTACATTTAAAAAGTTTCTCTCCAGTGTGGATTCTCTGATGTGCAGCAAGACTGGAGGAGAATCTGAAAGCCTTTCCACACTGATTACATTGAAAAGGTTTCTCTCCAGTGTGGATTCTCTGATGTGCAGCAAGACTGGCACTACGTGTGAAAGAGTTTCCACATTGATTGCATTTAAAAGGTTTCTCTCCAGTGTGGATTCTCTGATGTGCAGCAAAACTGGCACTGCGTGTGAAAGTCTTTCCACACTGACTACATTTAAAAAGTTTCTCTCCAGTGTGGATTCTCTGATGTGCAGCAAGATTGGCACTCCGTGTAAAAGAGTTTCCACATTGATTACATTTAAAAGGTTTCTCTCCAGTATGAATTCTCTGATGTGTAATAAGACTGGAGGAGAATCTGAAAGCTTTACTACATTGATTACATTTAAAAGATTTCTCTCCAGTGTGGATTCTCTGATGTCTAGCAAGATGGGAGCTGCATCTGAATGCCTTTCCACACTGATTACATTTAAAAGGTTTCTCTTCAGTGTGAATTGTCTGATGTCTAACAAGATGGGAGCTGCATCTGAAAGCCTTTCCACATTGATTACATTTAAAAGGTTTCTCTCCTGTGTGAATTCTCTGATGTCTTGTAAGATTCATTTTGCGTGTGAAAGCCTTTCTACATTGATTACACTTAAAAAGTTTCTCTCCAGTGTGGATTCTCTGATGTGCAGCCCGATTGGCACTGCTTGTGAAAGAGTTTCCACATTGATTACATTTAAAAGGTTTCTCTCCAGTGTGAATTCTCTGATGTATAACAAGACTAGAGGAAAATCTGAAAGCCTTTCCACACTGGTTACATTTAAAAGGTTTCTCTCCAGTATGGATTCTCTGATGTTCTGCAAAATTGGAACTCTGTGTAAAAGCCTTTCCACAGTGATTACATTTAAAAGGTTTCTCTCCAATGTGGATTCTCTGATGTTCTGCAAGACTGGTACTTTGTATAAAAGCCTTTCCACACTGATTACATTTAAAAAGTTTCTCTCCAGTGTGGATTCTCTGATGTGCAGCAAGATTGGTACTGCGTGTAAAAGCCTTTCCACACTGATTACATTTAAAAGGTTTCTCTCCAGTGTGGACTCCCTGATGTCTAGGAAGACTTGAGCTGCATCTGAAAGCCTTTCCACACTGATTACATTTAAAAGGTTTCTCTCCAGTGTGAATTCTCTGGTGTCTTATAAGATTCATTTTGCGTGTGAAAGCCTTTATACATTGATTACATTTAAAAAGTTTCTCTCCAGTGTGGATTCTCTGATGTGCAGTAAGGTTGGCACTGCCTGTGAAAGCCTTTACACACTGATTACATTTAAAAGGTTTCTCTCCAGTGTGGATTCTCTGATGTAAAGCAAGACTGGCACTCTGTGTGAAAGCCTTTCCACATTGATTACATTTAAAAGGTTTCTCTCCAGTGTGGATTCTCTGATGTTCTGTAAGGTTATAATTATATCTAAAAGCTTTTCCACACTGATTACATTTAAAAGGTTTCTCTCCAGTGTGGATTCCCTGATGTCTAGCAAGATGAAAGCTCGATCTAAAAGTCTTTCCACATTGATGACATTCATAAGCCTTATCTCCAGTGTGGATTTCCTTATGTTTTGCTAGACTGGAAATATCTGTACAAGTTTTTCCACATTGATTGCATATGTGAGGCTTTCCACAGTGAAGACATAAATAAGGCTTCTCTTTACAGTGCATTCTATGATGGTCAAGCGGGAATGATCTGTTATAGAAAGCTCTCCCACATTCAGTACATTCATGAAATATCTCTCCAGTATGAACCTTCTGAGGGCTAGCAAGAGCTGGATTCCAACCAAAGGCTTTCCCACACAGATCATAGGCATATCTTTTCATTCCAGGGTGGCAAGGAAGAGATGAGTGACAGGATGAGGTTGCTTCACACACATTATTTTCATCAGGTTCTTTTCCAATATGCATTTGCTGAGGAATAAGGAGATTAGAGTTCTGACCGAAAGCGTTCTCACTTTTATTATTTATGGAAAGGATTTCTTCAGTATCAGGTTTCTGATGGCCATTGAGGTCTGAACTGAACTTCACAGCTATATCCCACTGATTTCGTGGAACCAACAGCTCTATCTCTTTAGTGAAGCATTTCTTGTATTCACTACCTTGAAGATAATAACTTCCTGAGCTCATTTTCTTACACTGATTTAGGATAGAAGAACATCTGAATCTCTTTCCAATTTCATACAATTCACAATCATTCTTTGGACATTTATCTTCTTTAAGAATAAAATCATGCAATTCCTTCAAATTGAAGTCAAAGGGACCATCATCTCTGAATCTTTGCAGGTCATGTTCTTCCACAAAAAATTCCAATTTTTTACTTATCTCATTTATTGTAAACCCAGTTTTTACATCTGAAGAAGACAAACATACACAAAAAGACATAAGTACATATATAAACATAAATAGCAATGTCATATAAGAATCATTGCCGCTTGTCACCAAACTATACAAAACTTCACAAGTGTACTCAGTGCAAACAATGGCTTTTAATACTTGAAGTCATTTTTAAGAAGTGACAGATTGGAGGCAGCTAGGTGGTGCAGTAGATAACCACTAGCCCTGAAATCAAATCTGGTCTGGGACATAACACTTCTTAGCTTTGTGATCCTGGGCAAGTTACTTAATCCCAATTCCCTCAGCAAAAAACAAATAAATAAATAATAAAAGTACAAAGAGATAGATAATATGTGAGATGTGCATCTCAAAGTAATGGACCAATGAGAAACTAATCCTTTCCCAAAACTTTGGAGGCTGAGACCCCAGGATCACTCTAGCTGCCCCCAGGGTTTGCTCTTGGCTAACTTAACAGTCTCCTAGAGTGCATAGCACTTCATTTGGGTTAAATCTCTATTTAGGGAGATGAGGTCCTTCCTAAAATCCTGTCACAATCCAGATAACTTCTGGAGTTATAGTCACTTTTGCTGCACAATGAATTGTGAGGCATTTTTATTTTGTTTTAGGGGAGATTCTTAGGGAGCTAAATATTTCCTGTTCTATAGTGCCATCTTATCAGAACCCTTTCCCATTTTTTTTAGTAGGTTTTCAGAAAGTTTACCTAACAAATGTGGTAGTAAGGTCAGCTACCTAACTGACCTAAATTATATAACTCAAAAAGGCTGCAACCAAGACCAAAACAGATCAAAACTTGATGCCCTCAGATGACTGAACACTTAATCCAATTTCTGGGATGCAACACAGTGTGGATCATTTCTGTGCTGTTTTTGCTCATTTTGAAGTGATGATGAACACCAAGAAAATAGAGGAAACAGTCCTCACCCAGGAACAGCAGATTCTGGACATTCTCCAGCATGACCTCCTTGTACAGCTCCTTCTGAGAAGGGTCCAGGAGACCCCATTCCTCCTCACTGAAGTCCACCATAATATCCTTGATTGTCACCAACTCCTAAACCATCAAAAGTCACTTGATTTAGAGCTGAGAGATCCTCCAGAACTCTACTCCAACCCTCATCAACTTAGAGGAGAAAACTGAAGCAGAGATGGGATTTGCCTAAAACTCATATAACCTTTAGGGGTGTCACAGAGCCCACAGTTGGAACCAGGCATTAATAGCCTAGTGGAAAAAAGCATTTTCCATTTTAAATGAGAGTCATGTTGGATAATAAAAGTTGGAAAAATGCCTTACTATAAAATGCTTCTCCTACTGGAATTAAGGAAAACATATGAATTCTACAGAACCTGTACAGGTGAAAGAGAGATGATGAGACATCCCTCCCCACAAGAAGGGGCTTAAGTGAATATATATTTTTAAAAAAAAATCTATGAAGACCGAATTCACAAGGGTTAACTCTGAAATTGTGTCCTCTTTAATCTGTAAAAAGTGTGTCCCCTTTGATCTGTAAAAGAAGGGAGAGTTGGGGTCCCAGACTCCAGAGAGTCTGGAAAGAAGCATACTTTCCAGACAAACCTTTTCCTAAGATAAGCAGCATCATTCAATTGGAAATCTCAGGCAAATCACCCCCCATTGATCTTTTGGGTAGCTGGATCCCCCTTCAGGAAACTCCAAATTCTGAAAAAAAAGCCTTCAAAGTTATTTCATTCAATTGGAAGATCTTGGTCTGATAATCAGTTCAAACTGCCCCCAACCCAAGATTTGCTCATAAAATAGGTTTCTGTCAACCCACTCTTTGCAAATCTCTTCATTAAGAGATTTGTCCACCTCTTAACAAACAATAAAACTTCCTTTTGACACAGATTTGTGATTTTTGAATTCTTTTCACCAACTTGCCCCGACCAAAGAGGGGATTCCCATAACTCTCTGCACTGCCACTAACTGCATCAAAATAATAGTAAACACAATGTATCAGGGAAAAGGAACCATTAACAGTGATCACTGAGAAGAGAACAAAGAAATTATCTAGCAAATTTCCTATAGGTCTAAAATGAAATCTAAACTAAATAGAAGGAGGAAAAGGAATTTAAAGAGAATCTGGTCTCAACTGGCTAATATGAAACTCTTTCCAAACAAGTGATAAAGCTTTTTCGCTTCTCATAAAGTGAGGTTATTAATGAAATCTATTCTGTGAGAGATGATTAATTGGGACACTGTCTCCCAGAAATCCAGTGCTGTGATCTTTGATGCCACATTCTTGCCCTGATTTCTACTTCACTCAGCCCTCTAGAGCCCATCCAAAAATCAGGTTATCCTGGCTGAGGAGACCTTTGAAACTTGGATCCTTATTATGTGACTGCTTCCTGTTCATTTTTTTTTTTTGCCACCCAATCCCACTCTTTCCTTCTTTAACTCTGGGAAGTACAATCATGTTCCCCAAATCTTATGACCCAGACTTTTACACATCTAGTACTAAGCATTTTCCAAAATGAATTGTTGAAAAAAAATCACTGATTTCATTTGATGCTATGTTGCTATTCTTTTTTTTTTTTTTTTTTGAGTTGAGGTAATATCTTTTTTTTTTTTTAATAGCTGTTTATTGATAGAACATATGCATGGGTAATTTTTTAATATTGTCCTTTGCAATCACTTCTGTTCCAACTTCTCCCTTCCTTCCCTCCACCCTCTCCCCTAGATGGCAGATAGTCTCGTACATGTTAAACATGTTAAAGTGTATCTTAAATACAATATATGTGTATATATTTATATAGTTCTTTTGTTGCACAAGAAAAATTGGTTTTACAAAGGTAAAAATAACCTGGGAAGAAAAAGAAAAAGCAAGTAGTCCACATTCATTTCCCAGGGTTCTTTTTCTGGGTGTAGCTGGTTCTGTTCATCATTGATCAATTGGAACTGAATAAGAGGGCCACTTCTATCAGAATTGATACTCATACAGTATCGTTGTTGAAGTATACAATGATCTCCTGGTTCTGCTCATTTCACTCAGCATCAGTTCTTGTAAGTCTCTCCAGGCCTTTTTGAAATCATCCTGCTGGTCATTTCTTATAGAACAATAATATTCCATAACATTCATATACCACAATTTACCCAGACATTCTCCATTTGATGGGCATCCGTTCAATTTCCAGTTTCTAGTCACTATGAAAAAGGCTGCTACAATATGTTGTCATTCTTTTATCAAAGTACTAGACGTCTCCTTCAGTATCTCTTGTCCCCCAATCACTTTGAGAAAACTTAGAGCACTCACTTCCAGTCCTGTTACTGTCCAAAAAGGCACAAAGCACGTAGCAAATGTGGCCAAACTATCTGACTAATAGAACAGTTATTTTTTTCTTCCCGTGTTCTCTTGCTGACATAAATATCTATGATAAAGACTTCACACTGCAACTCTCAATTCACATTTTCTTCTTCTGGCAAAAATGTACTTTTCAAGGAAAGCAGAAAGATGGGAAATGAGCTTCACTGCCAGTATCTCTGATGAAGGCCACATTTCCCAAATACATAGAGAACTGAGTCAAATGTCTAAGAATAAAAACCATTTCTCAATTGAGAAATGATCAAAGGAAATGAACAGATCTTAGATGAGGAAATCAAAAATAATGTAGGAAAATGAAGTGCTCTAAATCACTTTTGATTAGGGAAATGCAAATAGAAATAACTCAGAAGTACCAACTCACATCTATCAGGTTAACTAGTAAGACAAAAAATAATCAATGCTGGAAAGAATGTGAGAATACTGGGATATTAGTGCACTGAAGAGGAATTGTGAAGTGATCTAAGCTTTTTGGAGAGCAACTTGGAACTATGAACAAAGGGCAACCAAACTGTGCAAATCCTTAGATCTTCCAATAGCTCCAGTAGGTCTATATTATTCCAAAGAGATTACAAAAAGAGGGAAAGGGCTACATGAACAAAAATATTAATAGCAGCCCTTTTCCTGAAGGCAACATTATGGAAATTGAGGGAATTCCCATCAATTTGGGAATGGCTGAACAAGCTGTGGTATATGAATATAATGAAATAGTATTGTACAATAAAAAAATAAAAGGCAGATTTCAGAAAGAACTAAAAAACCAAACTGATGTAAACTGAAATGAGCAGAGCCAGGAAAAGCTTGAATGCAGAATCAGCAACAGAGTGTGATGATCAACTATGAAAGACTCTGCTCTTCTCAGGAGCACAATGATCTAAGGCAATTATAAAAAAGTCAAGAAGGAAACAGCTTCCCACACACTGAAGAAAGAATAGATGGACTCTGAAAGTGATTGAAGAATAAATCTTTTAGTTACTTTATTTTTTTTCTCTTCTTTTGATCTGTTTCATTTTTATAATACCTCTGATTAAAAGGGAAATGTTTTAAACATTTATACCTATATCAAATTGTCTACCATTTTAGGAAAAGAGAAGGGAATGGAGAAAAATTTACAACTCCAAATCTTATAAACATGAATCATGCAACAAAATGTCATAACATGTAATTGAAAATAATTTAAAACAAACAAGCAAATGTACCTTTTTGTATCTGGATCCTAACCTGATCTCAGTTAAAATTTCTTTATAACTCTTTCTGAGACTCAACAAATCTAACCCAAAGCCCAGGTCAGGTAAGCAGGAGAGACTGTGTCTGTGACATCTGAGGAAATGTAACCCCGCATTCATGGAGTCTGTCACACCCTCCCGGGGATAAATAAACCACAGTTTACTCTCTGGCTGGACCCTGAGCTCCCTGAGTCTGGCTTTCCCCACCAATTTCCCTGACAATTCCCACAACAGGATCAATGAGATCAAACTTATGTGGCTCCTGGCACATGGCAGACACTATAATACCCACCCCAGCCTTCTCACGCCTTAGTCTTCCTCTCTGCCCCAGGGACGTTGGCCTCCTGGTTTGTATTTAACCAAGATCCTCTGTCCCCTGACCCTGGGCCTTTTCACTGGCTTCTCTCCTGTTTGCAACGGCCTCCTCGCTCACCTCCTGCTTCCTTCACATCTCAGCTAAATTCTCCCTTTCTGAAAACAAGCTTTTCCTGGTCCCCAAACTGCTGACCCTTCCCTCGGAGAGTAGCTCCCATCTACACTGCCCAGCGCAGGTGTGGACACAGCTCATGAAATGTTTTCTCCCCTGGGAGCTCCTTGAGGGCAGGATCTGATTTTTTTTCTTTACCTTCCTCTGCGTCCTCAGTGGTTCCCACAGAGCTTGGCCCAGAGGAACTATTTTTTTTTTAACATTTATTGACTTGATCTTAGACCTGGTAAAGGAGAGGGGACTCAGAGAGTCCTGGGAGCAGCCTTGTATCCTGAAGGAGCAGGAAATGGGCAGTGTCAGGAGGGCGATTCTATTCCTGCTGCCAGCCCTGCCAGGGACCCTTCCCTCTGACAGGAGGAAGCTTCCTGGGCTCACTTGGACTGGCCCTGGGCTGATGCTGCTCAGCTCTGGGGAGGGACTGCACTCACCTGGGAAAAGGGGCTCCGGCTGCCAGGGGCCATGTCTCTGGTTCCAGGATTGGGTTCTCTGCCAGCTGGGCTGGGGAAGGAGAGGGACCTCAGAGAGGGAGGCCGGGATCTGAGCCTTCCCTTCCCAGGCTGGATGCAGACCTGGCCAGAATGAGAGAGAGAGCTTTCAGGTCATGGATAATTAGTGACTCTGTCCTACTCTCAGGGGAGAGACTCCACCCCAGGAGGGAGCAGGGAGGGTCAAGCCTGGAAGTGAGCTGGGTCTGAGCAGGAAGATTTGCCTCCCTCTCCAAGTCCTTCCCTTTCATCTCATGCCCTTCCCCAAGGTTTTGGTTTTGGGATCCCAGGTGGGATAAGACCAGAAGCAGCCTCCATGACCCTTGACCCAGAGTTCTCCCTCCAGCTACTGCTAAGATTGAGGAGGGACCCCAAAAGCCTTAGACCAGTTTCACAAAATGTCTCAGAAGAATGTGAGGCTTGCACCAATCTCCTAGACAGGGACAAAGATTTTACTGGAAGTAATTTAAGGCTATTACTGAGGGGACTGAATTCTAGGAGAATCCAAAGCAGCAGCAGCCCCAGAGAGATCGTGATCCAGCTTTCCGTCACAGAAATGTTCATTCTAAAGCTCCAGGGGAGAGCTGGAAGCAATCTCCAGGGGAGCCAAGGCTGATCCTGGAAATGGGTCAATGACCAGCTCATCAGCCAGCAAAGGCCAGAGAAGTCTCCTCAGAACCAGGATGGACAAAGGAGTTCTCTAAGAAGGAGTAAGGAGCAGAAAGATGGGGGAGACTCCGAAGCTGGAAGATTTGGGATGAGGACTTACTGCCCCCCAGGTCAGGGGCCCCATGTGACATCCCTATGGGGAAGGTGGGAGCTCAGGCAGCAGTGACTCCTGAACAGGAGGTCAGAGGGGGAAGATGAGCCCAATGGGAAGGGTAGCTAGCAGGAGTGGGTGATGGGAGGAGGGGCCCTGGTACAGGGTAGGGTACAGACCTATCTGGGACCTGCAGGAGCAGAGATGGCTCCTAGAAGACAGAGAAATCTCCACTATGAGAGAAGGATGCAGAAATCTCAGCTCAGAGAGGAGACAGAGAGATCTCAGGTCAGAGAAAAGAAGGCAGAGACATCTCAGCTCATAGAGATGGAAGCAGAGAGATCTCATAGAGGAGCTGGAGAGAGCTCAGTTTAGAGGGAAGGAAAAAGAGCTCTCAACTCCCTGTGATTCTGCTTATGGCTAAGGGGCTATGTGTGGGTCCTCCTAATCTCAGGATCCCCGCTTGCTCCATCCCTTGGGAATGACCCCTCCCAACCCCAGGATTCCAGTTGTGTGGAAAAGGTGAAGAACTTACAGATCAAGCACAAATTGATCAGTGACTGTTAATTGATTGAAGCCTTAAGGACTTAGTTTGGGCTTCTCCAGAGTCACGTGATTTTAGATAAGGCCTGGAAGACATTTCATTGTCCAAAGAAGGGAGTAAAGAGTATACGTGGCCGAAGAAGTATATATCACCTTATCTACTGCATTCCACTGACCAAATGGGGAATAGACTTATGTCACCAATCACAACATAGAGAGGATGGGATTTGGGGGGTTCTTTGTCTGAAATGTATAAAAACTGTGAGCACTCTCAAGGCCCTCCTGCTGTGAGCATCTTTACTGTCCTTTCAGACTCACAGAACAGGATGGTCCGCTTCTTGAGATTCTAATAAATCTTCTGTACTTCACTTGGAGTGACTCCTGAGTAGTCAATGTGGATAAGTGTCTTAGTCCTGAACAGTTTGGGGGCTCATCTGGGATTGGTGTCTTTTGGGAAGACAGGTGTGCACCTTGAGTGGAGACAGGCATCCACGGAGGAATTTCTCTGGTGGTCTCCAAACTCAAGTGTATGCGTCCTCCCTCATATCAGACAACAGACTGAAGCAGGAGGACTCAGTGAGGTGCAAAAACTGATGCGATGGAAGAAACAAGTGTCCTGACTGGCTAGCGCAGTTTAGAATCTATACATGTGGCTTGGTAAGCTCTCGGAACAGTTTGGGGGTCTTACTGGCGGAGTTTTAGGAAACCCAAGGGAATAGCCCTTGCTAAATTTTGAGTGCTGGACTGTGACTAGCCCCAGTGTTAAAGAACTGCTATGGGAAGCTTCCAGGAAACTGTTGAACTTAGTTTGGAAACTAAGTAAGGATGGGAAAGACACAGTCTAAAAATTAATGTCAAGACCCTAGTCAGGGAATCCCAGTCATTAGCCCGTTGGGAAGTGGACTTAAGGATGGGGAGGAACTTTCCAGATATAAAGGAAAGGACAAAAGAAAGATGGTTAAATATTGCTGCTTCATTTGAAGCAGCCAAAATATTGGTGGGGGAACAATCTGGCCAAGATTCAGTTCCTCAGAGGGTGTTATCAATTGAATTTGTATGAGAATGGTAAAGATCCTTTTAACCTGGAGGAATCCGCTTATGCTAATCTATGGGCTCACTTGGACTGGCCCTGGGCTGATGCTGCTCACCTCTGGGCAGGGGCCGCACTCACCTGGGAAAAGGGCTCCGGCTGCCAGGGGCCATGTCTCTGGTTCCAGGATTCGGTTCTCTGCCAGCTGGGCTGGGGAAGGAGAGGGACCTCAGAGAGGGAGGCCGGGATCTGAGCCTTCCCTTCCCAGGCTGGATGCAGACCTGGCCAGAATGAGAGAGAGAGCTTTCAGGTCATGATAATTAGTGACTCTGTCCTACTCTCAGGTCTTTCTGAGTTAGCCCAGAGAAAACAGAAAAAGGATCAGAGGCTAAAGACACAGTAGTAAAGGAGGAGAAGCAGGATTGGAACTCTTTAGAAGCTCTGCCCCCTCCTTACATCCCACCCCAGGGGAGGCTCAGCCAACAGAAGTCCTACATGTGGCTGAAGCTCCTATGGAACAGATAAGGGAAGGACCATATGCTCCTATTTCTAGGGAATTACCCCAGTTACAGAAGGATATTCAGAACTTCCCCTTTAGGGAGGAGGCAGGATCACTCCCAGGAAAGACTTGGGGTTCAGTGGGAGATATAAGTAGAGAGGTCCCTCTTCCAGCTAAGGATGTAGATATGTTTCCCCTCAGAGGAAGTCCTGTTGGGTAGGGCTCAAGGAGGTATTGGATATGTGAACAAACCTCAGTCAAGAAGTGAGGTCAGGGCATTTAAAAAAGTTTCCATTATGGAGGACTCAGTTGAGGCATCAGACAGATCAGTTTCTGAACCCCAGATTATATACTTGGGGAAAATTAATGCATGTCTTATCAATATTGTTTACTCTTGAAGAGTTTACTCTTGAAGAGTAGGGGCCCAAGAGGATGCCAAGAGACGTTGGTTTCTCCCCAATGGCAGAGAGGTACTGACCAAAGCACTCATGAGACAGGTGATCCAGTATCTGCACCAGGGTAGCCATTGGGATGTCCAGAATACGTGCGATACTATATGCACTAAGTTTGTAGCCCCTGGATTATACCCACTGGCTCGTCACGTAATGGACGGCTGCATTGTCTATTGAAGGACAAACAGGTCAGCCCTTCCGCAAGCCCCATTGGGCAGAAGGATCCCTGGCATTAGACCCTTTCAGAGTATACAAGTGGACTTCACCAAGCTGCCCCGTGGGGTGTTTCAAATATCTGCTGGTCATAATGGACCATCTGACCTCTTGGATGGAGGCTTTCCCCTCTGTCAGGCTACGGCCTTACTGTAGTGAAGATCCTCCTTGAACAAATAATTCTTAGCTATGGGATGGTGGAAGCATTGATTCAGACCAGGGTGCACACTTTACAGCCAAACTGCTACAAGCTCTAGTTAGGGCCTTAGAAATATCTTGGGAGTTTCATACTATATGGCACCCTCCTTCCTCAGGAAAAGTAGAAAGGATGAATCAGGAAATAAAAAAACAACTTATAAGGTTAACATTAGAAATTCAGTTACCTTGGACTAAGTGCCTTCCCCTTGCTTTGCTGAGAATTAGGACAAAGCCTCGTAGGGACATTGGTCTCTCTCTCTATGAATTATTGTTTGGCCAGGTTTACCCTAGGCTAATGAACCCGGAGAAATCAGACTTCTTCCAGATCCCTTTTACATGCTTTCTAGGTTTGAATTTTTTCATCTAAGTTTTATTTCCCCAATTTAATTTTCAGAATTCTCTGGAAACTAAATCCCAATTCAATTCTCACAATTTGGAATCAGAATCAGCCAAGCAGGAAACAAACCGAGCATCCCTTCAGCTGGATATACCAAAATTTCCTTGTAGTAGTCATGTGCTGAACCTAGAACCTCAATTTGCTGTGCTACAGAACCAGCTCAGACTGGCTCAGTGTCCTCTATCAGCTTTAAAAAAAAACCAAAAAACAGCCCAGCCCAGGGATCCCTTGATTAGATAGGATTCCTTTACCTGGTCACTCCTCAGATGGAGATTTTGGTCTTTGATAACTACGACTGACTAAGCAACTCCGCCCCCCCTCCCCCCCCAGCTCAGTTTTAAACGCTGCTATGACATGGGGTTGTCACCAAATATTGGAGATATAGAGTTTTGGACCCCAAAAGTATGTTGGGGTTATGGCGAGGTGTGCCAAAGAAACTGTAAGTTTAAGTCACCTACAGATCAAGAAACAAAGCCTATGATATGCTGCTCATGGCTGGCCATGTGAGGTTTAGCAAAGAAAAAGGGATTCAGCAACCAGCAAGGGGGAAGATAGCCTGAGGCAGAAGAAGCCATTAAGGCATGATCAGGAACTCTTGGGGACCTAACACAGGTAAAAGGGACATCTATGTAAAGTGGTTTGGGTTGGGTCTGGGGAAAGGGGGAGGAATAACTAGGGAATCAAGAAAAGCTTCTTTCCAAAAGTAGCCTCTGAGCAGAGCATGGAAGGGACAAGAGATTCTGAGAGGCAGAGGGGAAGGCAGAGAGCAGCTGGACACCGGGACAGCTTGGGTTGTGGTTGCAAGCATGAAGATCAACTATTACTGAAGGGCAAGAGTCAGTAGAAAGCCAGTGTGGCTGGAGCAGAAGCCTAGAAAGAATAACTGCTGGAGGCTGGTGGGAGCCCAACAAGGGAGATTATAATTTTTTCTCATGACTTACAGGACCTGAAGGCAGAAGGGGATAAATTGGGTGTGGGAGGAGAAGAGACAGATTGGAGAAGCATCAAGACGGAAGAGCTCAACTCATCCTTGATGCAGTTCTCCCAAAGTGGCACTAGGCTCTTTCTGAACAAATACTTCATGTACTTCTAGGCCCATGGAGGAAAATTCTGGTGCCTCTGATTGGGGATCAGAAAACACAGTGTCTTCCATCTTTGAGACCACTAGGCAGCCACATCCCTTCCTTTTTGGCTTTTCTCTTACTTTCTTCGGTTCTCTGACTTGATCTACTCTTAACAAGCTTCTTTTATGTGCATTTTGGCCATATTTTCTCATGAATCATGTTGGCAGAGAATAATCAGCACAAAAGTGGAAAAAAAAAAACCCCACAAGAATAAAAAACAAGAAAAAGGAAAAAAGTCAACATTGCATGTGCTGATTTACTTTCAATCTCCATAATTTTCTCTCTATATTTGGGTAGCATTTTCCATTCAAAGTTTATCAAGATTGCTTTGAATCACTGAACCACTGCAAAGAACCACGTCCATCATAGCTGATCATCACACAATGTTGCTGTTGCTTTGTACAATGTTTTCTTATTTCTGCTTGTTTTGCTCAGCATTAATTCAGGTAAATCTTTCCAGACATTTCCAAAATCAGTCTGTTTATCATTTTTATGCAACAATAATATTACAGTACTTTTTTATACCATGACTTATTTAGCCACTGCTCAATGCCTTGGCAACTGCTCAAAAAAATCCACTTAAGAAAATAAAACCCTGAAAAGAAGAATTAATCAAATGAAAAAAGAGATTTAAAAAAGCTAGCTGAAGAAAATCATAAATTAAAAACTAAAATGAGGCAAATGTAAGCTAATAACACTATGAGACATGAAGAATCAGTCAAACAAACAAAAAAGCATTAAAAAAATGTAAAGTACCTATTGGAAAAACAGCCAACCAAGAAAACAGATCCAGAAGAGACAATTTAAAAATTACTGGTCTACCTGAAGACCACTGCCAAAAAAAGAGCTTGGATAGCACTTTTCAAGAGATCATTAAGGAAGAAAGCCCTGATATATTAGAAGAACAGGGCAAAATCATCAAAGACACAATCCACCGATCATGTCTGGAAAAAAATGCCACAAAAACAACCCCAAGAAACATTTTTCCAAAAGAGAACTATAATCTCAAAGAAAACATACTGCTCAATTGCCAGGAAAAAACAAACAAACAAATAACAAACAACAAAGCAATTCAACTATGAAGGAGCCAATGCCAGGATTACCCGAAATCCGACAGCTTCTACAATAAAGGACTGAAGGGCCTGGAACACCATATTCTAGAAGATAAAGGACTGTTGACTACAACCAAGAAGCAATCACCCAGTGAGACTGAGCATTGTTTTTCAGGGGAGGTTATGTCTCTTCAGTGAAGTAAGGGAATTTTAATCATATTTATTGAAAACAAACAAACAAATTCTGATCTTCAAATGCAGGAAATAAGAAAAGTATACAAAAATAAGCAGGAAAGAAAACATTATCTGAAAATTAAACTGTTTACATCCCTAAATGGGAAAATGATACTGCTGGTGGCACTCTTAAGAACTGTCTTTTATTAGAGCAGGTGGAGGGGGAATACATGAACAGAGGCTGTGGATATAAATTGACTCTGATATGATAAAATCAAAGAAAAAGACATTAAAGAGTGGGAAAAGGATGATAGAAAGAGAAGAGGAAAGGGGAGGTAAAATGGGATAAAGTAGATACCATGAAATGGAACAAATGACATTTCACTAGAGGGAAAGAAGGGGGTGAGTATTGTCTGAAGCCTAATCTCATCAGTTTTGGCTCCAAGAGTGTATAAAATCCAGACGCTTAGGTGTAGAAATGTAAATTGCCCAATAAAGAAATAGAAGAAGGAAAAGAAAAGAGAGGGGCTGGAGAGAAAAGAGGCCAGGAACACTAAGAGAAAGGGGTAAGAGAAGAGAGAGAAAGTGTGATAGAAGAGAGGGGTTGGTGAGAAACAAAATACTACTAAGGAAAAACAGGTTGGAATGAGAGGACAAAAATATATAGAGAGGATAAAATAGAATGAATTGGTAACCATAACTGTGAATGAGAAAGGGATGAATTTTCCCATAAATTGGAAGCAAATAACTAAGTGGATTAAAAAATCAAAATCCTACAGTAGATTGTTTGCAAGAAACACATTTAGAAGCGAGCAATACATACAGAGTAAGAGTAAAAGGCTTGATCAGAATTTATTATGCTTCAATCAAAGCAAAAAACGTAGGGGTAGTAATCTGAACCTCAGATAAAGCAAAACAAAAATGGATGTATTTAAAACAAATAAGGAAGGAAACTACATCTTGTTAAAGACTGTTGAAAATGAAGTGCTATTGATACTAAATGCATACACAACAAGTGGAAAAATATCCACATGCTTAGAGAAATTAACCCAGTCACAGGAAGAAATAATAAACAAAACTATATTACTGGAGGACCTCAACTCCCTCTCAACAATAAATATAACCACAAAATAATAAACGAAAACCCATGAGATGCAGCCAAAGAAGTTCTTAGGGGAAATTTTATGTCGAAATAATTACAGGAATAAAATAGAGAAAGAGAAGATCAATGAATTAGGAGTGCAACTAAAAAAGATATAAAGAAAACCCCCAATTAAATACCAAATTAGAAATTCTAAAAATCAAAGGACAGATTAATAACACTGTAGGTAAGAAAACTATTGAACTAATAAATAAAACTAAAGTATTTCCGGTCCTATTGTGAAATCTTACCAGAATCCTCTCCCATTCTTCTTAGCAGGTTTTCAGGGACCTTGCCTAACAAATATGGCAATAAGGTCAGCTACCTGACTGAGTTAAATAATGTGAATCAAAAAGGCTGCAGCTGAGACCAAAATGAGTGGAGATTTGGTGCCCTCAGATGACTGAACAGTCAATCAATGCATCTTTTGAGATGCAACACAATATGGATCAATTCTCTACTGTTTGTGCTCATTTTGAACTGATGATGAACACCAAGACAAGACAGGAAATGGTCCTTACCCAGGGATAGCAGGTTCTGGACATTCTCCAGTGTGACCTCCTTGTACAGCTCCTTCTGAGAAGCATAAAAGAGCACCCACTCCTTCTCAGTGAAATCCACCATAATATCCTTGAATGTCACTAACTCCTAAACCATCAAAAGTCACTTGATTTGGCGCAGAAAGGGCCTCCAGAATTCATCTAGTCCAACCCTCAGCAACTTAGAAGAGGAATCTGAAGCAGAGATGAGATTTGTCTAAAACTCATATAACCTTTAGGAGTGTCAGAGCCCACACTGGAATCAGGCATTAAGAGCCAAGTGGGTTATTGAGAAAAGCATTTTCCATTTGAAATGTGTCATATCGCATGTGATACGATTGTATATTGTATTTAATTTATACTTTTAACATATTTGGCATGTATTGGTCAACCTGCCATCTGGGGGAGGGGATGGGGGGAAGGAGGGGAAAAATTGGAACAAAGGGTTTGGAAATTGTCAATGCTGTAAAATTACCCATGCATATAACTTGTAATAAAAAAAAAAAAGGTATAATTTAAAAAAAAAAGAAATGAGTCATATTGGAAAATAAAAGTTGGGAAAATGTCTTACTATAAAATGTTTCTCCCAATGGATTTGGGGAGAATAAATGAATTCTATAGAATCTGTGAAGGTGGAAGAGAGGCGATGATGTGACAATCCTCCCCACAAGAAAGGTCATAAGTCATTATATTTTTTTAAAATTTTATGAAGAGTTTGTAAGAAATTGGTAAATACTGTGTATACAAGGGAAGAAATCATTAGCAGTGATCACTGAGGAGAGAACAAATATATTATCTAGTAAATTTCCTATGAGTCTAAAATGAAATCTATCCTAGATGGAAGTAGGAAAAGAATTTTAAAGAGAATCTGGCCTTTTACAGAGAATCTGGCCTTAACTAGCTGGTATGAGACTCTTTTAAGACAAGTGATGAAGCTTTATTTCTTCTTATTTGAAGAGCCTGAGATGACTCTGGGTATGATGTGTCATAGGCAAAACACCTACTCTCTTTGCTTGATCATTGCTTGCCCTTTTTAATGAAGTTTTCTTAGAGATGATTGATTGGAACACAACTATCTCCCAGAAATCCAATGCTGTGCTTGCACTCCCCAGGTAGGTCTCAGCTAGGAGGTAAGAGAGGTCAGGTGTCCCGATCTCGACTCTAAGTGCCAAGCTTCCAAGGAACAAGAAGGGGCCTTTGATGCCACATTCTTGCTCTGATTCCTACTTCACTCAGCCCCTAGAGTCCATCCAGAGGTCAGGCTGTCCCGGCTGAGAGACTTGTGATTGCTGCTTACTCATTATAATTTTCCTACCAACCAATCCTAGTCTCTTTCCTTCTTTAACTCTGGTATCCTCAAAATCTTATTACCCAGACTTTTACGCATCTAGTACTAAAAGCTTTCCAAAGTGAATTTTGGAGAAAACTTCACTGATTTCATTTAATGCTATGTTGCCTATTCTTTAATCAATATACTAAATGTCCTGTTCAGTATCTCTCTTCTCCTAATCACTTTCAGCAAACTCATAGCAATCACTTTCAGTCTTGTTATTCTGTCTAAGAAGGCAAAAATAACTTGGCAAAGGTTGCCAAACTAGCTAATTAATCAAGCAGTTTTTTGTTTTTCTTACTCTGCATAAATAGCTTTGATAAAGACTTTTCAAACTTGAACTCTAAATTCACATTTTCTTGTTTGGGTAAAAATGTACTTTACAAGGAAAGAAAGATGGGCAATGAGCTTCACTGCAAGTATCTCTGATGAAGGCCACATTTCCCAAATATATAGAGAACTGAGTCAAATGTATAAGAATAAAAACCATTCCTCAACTGACAAGTGATCAAAGGAAATGAACAGTTTTTAGATGATGAAATAAAAAATAATATAGGAAAATGAAGTGCTCTAAATCACTTTTGATTAGAGAATTGCAAATAAAAACAACTCAGAAGTACCACCTCCTGCCTATCATTAACCAATATGACCAAAAATGATCAAGGTTGGAAATAATGTGGGAATGCTGGGATACTAGTGTGCTGAAACGTAATTGTGAAGTGATCCAAGCTTTCTGGAGAGCAACCTGGAACTATGAACAAAGGATAACCAAACTGCAAATCTTTAGATCTAACAATAGCACACTAGGTCTATATTATCCCAAAGCGATTATTTTAAAAAAAGGGGAAAGGGCCCACAAGTGCAAAAATATTTATAGCAGTCCTTTTCCTGGAGGCAACATAGTGTAAATTGAGGGAATTCCCATCAATTGGGGAAAGGCTGAACAAGCTGTGGTATATGAATATAATGAAATAGTATTGTGCAATAAAAAATGATGAAAAGGAAATTTCAATAAGAACTAAAAAACCAAACTAATGGAAAATAAAATGATCAAAGGCAGGAAAAGATTGCATACAGAATCAGCAACAGAGTGTGGTGATCAACTATGAAGGACTCAGCTCTTCTCAGGAGAACAAGGATCTAAGACAATTATAAAAGACTCAAGGAGGAAAGGGCTTTCCATACACTAAATAAAGACTTGATGGACTTTGAAAGTGATTGAAGAATATATATTTTAGTTACTTTATTCTTTTTTTCTCCTCTTTTGATCTGTTTCATTTTTCAGAGCTCTGATTAATGGGGAAATATATTTTAAATGGTATCATGTATATACCTATATCAAGTTGCCCATCATTTTACCAAGAAAGGAGAAAAAGGGATGGAGAAAAATTTAAAATTCAGAATCTGATAAAGATGAATGCTACAAATTGTCATGACATATAATTGAAAATAACATAAAACAAACAAGCAAATGTATCACTTTGTATCTGGGTCCTAACCTGATCTTAGCTAAAACTTCTTTATAACTGGCCCAGGTCAGGCAAGGAGGAGAGACTGTGTCTGTGACATCTGAGCAAATGTAACCCCCAGGCATGGAGTCTGTCACACCCTCCCGGGGATAAATAAGCCATAGCATAGGGGCTGTGCCAGCCGGGCTGGGGAAGGAGAGGGACCTCAGAGAGGGAGGACGGAGCCTGAGCTGTCTCTGACCAGGCTGGATGCGGACCTGCCCCGAATGAGAGAGAGCTCTCAGGGCAGGGACAGTGGGGAGAGGCTGCACCTCAGGAGGAGGCGGCGCAGAGAGACGTCACCTGTGGGACGGGGAGACCCTCCCAAGACCCCCAGCTCTGGCCTCTGAGATCTCCCGCACACCGCACGGAGGGGCAACCCTGGGCGCCTGGGCCCCATGAGGTCGAGATCACAAGACTTTCACTCGAATTCTTGGAAGGCCAGTGTGACCTTGGCCAAGCACTTGATCCCGCCTGCCTCAGTTTCTCCATCTGTAACCTGGAACACCCACCTGCCAAAGACCCCGGAAATGCTGCCAGGTGTCCCGAGATCACCAGGAAGGAAGCAGGTCAAGGAGCAGAGCTGGATGGGAGCCCCAGTCCCCCCTCCCCTCCTGCCAGGAAACCTCTTCCTCCCCCACTGTTTTCAAGACAAACAGAAGGACTGGGCAAAGTCCACACTAAGAGCTGCATGTAGGGGGCGCTTCCTGCATACTAGGTCATGTACTTAATGCTTTACAAAAGGGATCTTATGAGGGGGAAAGGGGAAGGAGTTATTCTCACCCTTTGTGCACTGGAGGAAACTGAGGCAAATGGTGTAAAACTACAGAACCCCCCCCCCCCCCCCAAGTGTGCAAAGGCCAGTAGCGGCCGGGGAGGAGACCGCGCAATACTGAGGGCTCCGAGAGGGAGGAGTCAGTTTCCCCAAGGAACACTCAGCAGTGCCCCCTCCCCCCCCAGCCACAGGGATGCACAAGCACGCCCCGCCCCCATCTCAGCCCAAGCAGGGAAATCACTGAGGGCTCAGGCCCCCGGGGCAGCCCCGCCCACGCGCACTCAGGTACCCCTCCCCCCCGCGCAAGCACGCAGCCCCGTTACGCGCCCCCACTCACAGCTGCTGCACTTTCGCACAAGTTCTCCACCCGCTCCCGTCTGGCGCGCACCGCCGCGCTCCGAGGCCGCTCTCCTGCCACAGGTCTCCCCACTGCCACAACACCGGCCCGGAACTGGTGCGGAAGGGGAGGAGCCTTCCCAAGGAAGTGGGAAGTCCCAGGCCGCGCCTGCGCCCTGCGCCCTCCTGCCCTCCCCCATTCTCCCCGCACGGAAGAAGAGGCGCCGTCTATTCCGAACCCTGTGCTTGGGAAATGCCCTCGGCAGGGGACGCTTTTCCGTGTCATTTGCCTTTAAGATCCAGCAGAAGACAGGACGGGCTTTTCCAGCTCTGTGTCCTGCGAGCAGTTCTCTCCCCTGCAAAGAAAAATCTCTTCACTTTTTTCTCATTTCGATTTTCACGCTAGCACCGTGACGTGTAGGGTCAGGTAATGGAAGGAGAAGAGAAAAGGGCCCGGCCCTAGAGAAAACGTCTCAGATGAAGATCTCATGTCTCAAATACTCAGAGACAGGAACACGTAGCTTCTGATGAAGAAATTCAAACTCTTTCCAGCCATGAGAACATATTCTAGTTTATTATTGATGAGGGAAATACAAATCAAAAACACCATTTTGAATATTACATTCAGGTCAATACCTTGTTGCTGAAATGCTGAAGTGAGCCATTTAATTTGGAGAACAATATGTAATCATGATGAAAGAGTTATAAAAAAAAAGTTATAAACCTGTGTATACTCTTTCACTTCAAAATCCACTGTAAGGTCTGTTTGCGAAGATAATTAGAAAAAGAAGTCAATTTATACGTTTTGAAAGATTGTTAGCTGTCTTGGCTGAGAAAGAACTAGAGACTGTGGAGATGCCATCAATTCATGAATGGCTAAAGAGGAATGGAAAATGACCTAAAATCTATGGTTAATAGTTTCAGCAGTGGTTGATGATAGTGTGTTGAGAACTTTATGAAACAGTTCAGGCCATCTCTTCCATTATCATATCCTTATCACTAATCAGTGTAGCTCCATCAGCATTGAGCAGCTTAGTTAGCTCTTTGGTACATAAATAGTCTTCAGGGCATCATAAAAGAATTTTGGCTTGTTACACTTAATGTAAAAATGAAATGTGTCTATATACTGGGCCAAAAATCCAACATGTCTGTAACCTTTGCTTATACTTTTGGGAGAGTTAACTCCTTCCTAGAGATGGATGACCTAAATTACTTGTAATCTTGTAGAATTCTCATTTTTCAGTTAATACCTTCTGAATTTCCCCATTGTTTTCATCAAACTAATGTGGATGTTTATTTTTTCCCTGGTGAATAAATAGGAAACTATCCAACAAATCTCTGAAAGCTGTCTACTCCTTATCTGCTCTACAATTTTCAGTTGTGTTTTGGCTCAGTTTTCCTTCTAAAATAGCAAAAACAAGACTCTTAATCTACTGGCATCTGGTAGTCATCTTGGCCTTGGGCCCCTGTCTTTGCTGAATGTTTATATTTCATTGGGGGAGAATATGTATCTGGTTGGTCCAATACTTTGACACACACATCTCACATATTATCTATCTCCTTTTATTATTATCATTATTTACTTATTAATTTGGTTTTCTTTGCTGGGCAATTGGGGTTAATTGATTTTCCCAGTGTCACAAAGTTAGGAAGTGTAAAGTGTCTGAGCCAGATTTGAACTCTTCTTCCCGATTTCCAGGCTGATGCTTATCCACTGCCCCACTTCATTGCCTCCGATCTGTATCTCCTGAATACACCTATCAAGTTTTGTATCTTTAGTTTGGTGACAAGCTGCAGTGACTCTTATGTATCATTGCTACTTGTGTTTATACATGTGTGTATGTCTTTTTTGTGTATATGTTTGTCATTTTCAGATGGAGAAACTGGGTTCATAGTATATGAGATAAGTAAAAAGCTGGGAATTTTTGTGGAAGAATAGGACCTGCAAAGATTCATGGATGGTGGTCCTTGTGACTTCAGTTTGAAGGAATTGCATGATTTTAATCTCAAGCTAGATAGATAGCAAAGGAGTGATTGTGAATTGTAAGAAATTGGAAAGAGATTCAGATGGTCTTCTAAATGATTGTAAGAAAATGACCTCAGGAAGTGATTATCTTCAATGTACTGAATTCGAGAAATGCTTCACTGAAGAGGTAGAGCCATTGGTTCCAGGTAATCAATGGAATATAGCTGTGAAATGGAGTACAGACCTCAGTGGCCATCATACAAGTGATACTGAAGAAATGCTTTCTATAAGTTAATAAAAGTGAGAAGGCTGTCAGTCAGAACTCTAATCTCATTACTCATCAGCATTTTATAGGGAGTTCTTCTCTTTTCTATTTCACCAGTGTTGTTTTTCAAGGAGTTCTCTTTTTCCATCTTGCCAAATCTCTTTTTTGAGGAGTTGTTTTCTTCTTGTCTATTTCTTTAGTCATTCCTCAATTGATGGGCATCTATTTATTTTCCTATTCTTTGCCATACAAAAAGAAGTTCTACAAATATTTTTTTCACATGTGGATCCTTCTCCCTTGTTGGTGATTTATTTGGTATTCAGACCCAGTGGATTTACTGCTGAATCCCAGGATGTGTAGAGTTTTATATCCCTTTGGGCCTAACGCCAAATTGTTCTCCAGAGTGGTTGGATCAGGTCACAACTTCACCAACAGTATAGTAGCATCCCACTTTCCTCTCATCCCTACAAACATTCTTCATTATCTTTTCCTGTCATCTGAGGCAATATGGTACATATGAAGTGTTAATACCCATGTTTTCCTGAGAATGTTGCAGAAGTGTTCAGACCATAGCTCCAGGATCCTGTTGGTATCACTAATCTATGCGACTCCATCAACATTGAGTAGTTCAGGTTCACTGTATTAGGTTTTTGGTTCCTAAATAGCTTTCAGGCATTGTAAACGCAGTCAGCACCAACCTGAATTTTATGTGGTCTCTTACTCATCCCAGAATTCTGAATCTCTCAAGTTTTGTTTGCACTTGGCTTTTGGTGGAGTTAAATGCTGGTTTCTTAAGTGATTGAGGCAACTTAGTTGCAGACCCTGTGGAGTTCTGAGTTTTTGTTTTATACCATCTAAATTTCCCCACCATTTGCATCAGACCAGTTTGGATATTTCTGAGTGTTCTGTCCCAGATGAGTAAGTAGGGTACAGTATGACAAATCTCTGAAAGCTGCTTAGTCTTTTCAGCTGAAATATTGCAAACCCTGTTGCCTCCAAGTTAGAATCAAATTCTTCTCCCATGGAAAATCACTTATTGAATTGGGCTGTTTTCTTGCCCTGTGGCTGCCTCTTCTGTTGAAGGGTGGTATCCATCTCTGTAGCTCTCTTCTTACAAAGAGAAAGTTTAGATGCCAGTTTTTGCTACAAGAATATATTCATGAAATTTTATTCTATTAAAGTTAATAATGAGAAGGGCATGAGTTACCTAAGTCTTAAGTTATCATTGCTTTTGCTTTTAATTATCTGTGTATGCCTTTTTGTGCCTTTGTGTTTGATGGTTCGTTTTCTTCAGTTGTGGAGCCCAAGTTTGAATGTAATGAGATGACTAGAAAGCTGGGAATTTTTGTGGAAGAATGTAACCTGAAAAGATTCATGAAAGATGGTTCCTGTGCCTTGACTTTGAAGACTATCCATGCCTCTAACCTCCAAGTAGATAATTCAAATATTGGCTGTCAATTGGATGAAAGTAGGAAGAGATTTTTTTCCCTATGGGAGAGATCACGTTGAACAGCAGATCCCTGGGCATTCATGGGGTAAGGGTTTCAATCAGAGATCATGTCTTACTTTCTCTTTGAGGATTCATTGAAAAGTCTTAGAAATAGGTCCCTGTGCCTGTGCTTTTCCCTGGAGGAGGAGGGTCAGCAGACAACCTTACTCTAGTGGAAGGAAGATGGATAAAGGCCCTACTTGTAAGAAGGGCTTCTCCTAGAACTAATACTTGGGTGTCATTGGAGAAATTCTGCTGGAGATGAAACTTGGGGATCTCATTCACAAAAGGCCTCCTTCTGAAGCACAGCCTTCAGTAGACTTTCAACAGAATGAATATTCATGAAATAGCCCAATTTCCATCCTGTTGTGAGGGGAAGGGAATCACATAAAACAGCCTACAGGAGAAACTGAGGCAGAGTTCTGAACCCAAACTCTTTATTAGAGGAGTTTGGTTGCTCTCTAACCAAGCAGACTCCAGAGCTGGCTCTCCCATCTGAGGTGCCACCTTCTTTCTGGTTCTGTTACAGGAATACAAGTATCCTATCAGTAGAACAGTATTTCATTGGTTACTGTAAAGTGCATTGGGTAAAATATGGATACCCTCAGGCCGGAAGGTTTCAGGATGGCCAGTGCAGGAAAACTATACACTGACTAGATGGTCATTAGCTGGATGATGTCCCTTGCCTTCGGCCAGGGAAGATGGGGCCTTTTAGTGTTCAAGAGATGAATGAGCCATTCCTGGGGTTGGGCAAGTACAGATCACACATCCCCAAGAACATTTCAGGGAGAACTTGGGGGCTTCTCACCATGACAGGTTGGCCTGTAGGGAAACAAGATGGAGAAAGTTCTTGTAATTCTCAGGATAGTGAAGTTAGGGACGTCAGCCTCATGCCTGTTATGGAAATAATTTCTATCATACAAGCCTGGAGTCTGCCCAACACCTCCAACACAAGGCCCATTTCTATGTAATTCCTGCAACATTGAATTACTCATTCTTATCATTAGCATTAAATATTACTAAATGAAAAATCAGGAACAATCCTTGTCTACCATAAAATCATAATGGACTGATTAATACTGATTCAGGGTTGAGTGGGGGTCCACAGTAAGTCAGTTTTCTCCCAGTGCATAAAACTCAGTAGATATAATGGTTTTTGTCGCAAATCCTAATGTTTGTTCGTTCTCCTTAATCGTTCTTGACATTTGTTGGAGTCCAGCTCCTGTAGTGAGATGAAGGATGTGATATACCAGGGCCAGGAGGAAAAGTCCTGATTATGGACTCTTGGAAGTTTATTGATCAGAGACACAAATATATATACCTCAAATGCTCATAGGTTTGATACAATGTACACTCCTTTAAAATTCCTACAGCCTAACAAAATTCTGCTATGATGTAAATGATTAAGCCCCTCAAGCCCCAGATCTTGGTTACTTAGACAGAGATGTAGATAGTTGAGATCCGCATCAGAGTGAAGTTGATTATGCCATTATCTCAGGTGGTTTTTTCCTTTAGTCTCCTTGTGGACATTCTTTCCTGTTCTAAATTCAAAGGTTAGCTTTTAATCCATAGAGGATTGTTTCCATTTTGCTTCAGTCCCTAGATAATTAATTGATTATAATGACAAGCAATTTCTGTTATTTCAATAAGGGAGTTTTGGTGAGCCAAGTTACTGTAAGACTCAAAACCTGGAATGGAGTCTTATCTCCTGGCCCTTTACAGAAGTTCATAGATTGATTTCTTCAGCCATTGTCCAATTACTTGGTGTTCACTTTCTGGTTTCTGGTACAAAGTATCCCTGTATAAATGTTTTTCTAACCGGACATGAATTTCGGTAATCTTTCTTTTCACCACTCAGCAGCGTCATGGATTAAATGTTGTGTTTGGAAGCACAAGGCCTGAGTTCCAATTCCTTCTCTGGCTCTTCCTGGACCATCATGTAACCTTATCCTGCCTGAGTTTCCCCATGTGTAGAATGGGGAGAACAAGGGCATCTGTTTCCCAAGGTAGAGATGAGGATTACATTGGACAGTAATTATGAAACACTTTGAAAACATGAAATCACTATGGAAATCCTGGGTGTTTTTATGATTATCTTTCCTTGGGTCCCTGGTCGCATAGTAAAGTCAGTTGCTAAAGCATAAGGACATTTGAGTCAAATTGACATTTTGAAGAGTGCTGTTACTTGAATGAACAGGGCACTAGATCAGGCAATACTTGAGGCCCCATCCTGGCTCTGATGCTTCATATTAGTAACTCTGGGCAAAGATCAAGTCTGTCTCCCTCACCTCCTCTCTGAAATGGGGGCCTCAGGCTTCAATGCACCCTTTTTCCTCTAACTGTGTGTTCTCATCCAAAAGAGAGTCCTATATCCTTTTTTTAAAAATAATAACTTTTTATTGACAGAGCCCATGCCAGGATAATTTTTTTACAACATTATCCCTTGCACTCACTTCTGTTCCGATTTTCCCCTCCCTCCCTCCATTCCCTCCCCCAGATGGCAAGCAGTCCTATATATGTTAGATATGTCGCAGTATATCCTAGATACAATATATGTTTGCAGAACCGAACAGTTCTCTTGTTGCACAGGGAGAATTGGATTCAGAAGGTAAAAATAACCCGGGAAGAAAAACAAAAATGCAAATAGTTTACATTCATTTCCCAGTGTTTTTTCTTTGGGTGTAGCTGCTTCTGTCCATCATTGATCAATTGAAACTGAGTTAGGTCTCTTTGTCAAAGAAATCCACTTCCATCAGAATATATCTTCATACAGTATCGTTGTTGAAGTATATTATGATCTCCTGGTTCTGCTCATTTTACTTAGCATCAATTCATGTAAGTCTCTCCAAGCTTCTCTCTATTCATCCTGCTGGTCATTTCTTACAGAACAATAATATTCCATAACATTCATATACCACAATTTACCCAGCCATTCTCCAATTGATGGGCATCCATTCAATTTCCAGTTTCTAGCCACTACAAACAGGGCTGCCACAAATATTTTGGCACATACAGGTCCCTTTCCCTTCTTTAGTATCTCTTTGGGGTATAAGCCCAGTAATAACACTGCTGGATCAAAGGGTATGCACATAGTTTGATAACTTTTTGGGCATAATTCCAGATTGCTCTCCAGAATGGTTGGATTCGTTCACAACTCCACCAACAATGCATCAGTGTCCCCATTTTCCCGCATCCCTTCCAACATTCATCATTATTTTTTCCTGTCATCTTAGCCAATCTGACAGGTGTGTAGTGATATCTCAGAGTTGTCTTAATTTGCATTTCTCTGATCAATAGTGATTTGGAACACTCTTTCATATGAGTGGTAATAGTTTCAATTTCATCATCTGAAAATTGTCTGTTCATATCCTTTGACCATTTATCAATTGGAGAATGGCTTGGTTTCTTATAAATTAGAGTCAGTTCTCTATATATTTTGGAAATGAGGCCTTTATCAGAACCTTTAACTGTAAAGATGTTTTCCCAGTTTATTGCTTCCCTTCTAATCTTGTTTGCATTTGTTCTGTTTGTACAGAGGCTTTTTGATTTGATATAATCAAAATTTTCTATTTTGTGATCTGTAATGGTCTCTAGTTCATCTTTGGTCACAAATTTCTTTCTCCTCCACAAGTCTGAGAGATAAACTATCCTATGTTCCTCTAATTTATTTATAATCTCGTTCTTTATGCCTAGGTCATGGACCCATTTTGATCTTATCTTGGTATATGGTGTTAAGTGTGGGTCCTTGCCTAATTTCTGCCCTACTAATTTCCAGTTATCCCAGAAGTTTTTATCAAATAATGAATTCTTATCCCAAAAGTTAGGGTCTTTGGGTTTGTCAAACACTAGATTGCTATAGTTGACTATTCTGTCTTGTGAACCTAGCCTTTTCCACTGATCAACTAATCTATTTCTTAGCCAATACCAAATGGTTTTGGTGACTGCTGCTTTATAATATAATTTTAGATCAGGTACAGCTAGGCCACTTTCATTTGATTTTTTTTTTATTAATTCCCTTGAGATTCTCGACTTTTTATTGTTCCATATGAATTTTGTTGTTATTTTTTCTAGATAATTAAAATATTTTCTTGGAAGTCTGATTGGTATAGCGCTAAATAAATAGATTAGTTTAGGGAGTATTGTCATCTTTATTATATTCCCTTGGCCTATCCAAGAGCACTTAACATTTTTCCAATTATTTAAGCCTGACTTTATTTGTGTGGAAACTTTTTTGTAATTTTGCTCATATAATTCCTGACTTTCCTTTGGTAGGTAGATTCCCAAGTATTTTATGCTATCAACAATTATTTTGAATGGAATTTCTCTTTGTATCTCTTGCTCTTGGATTTTGTTGGTGGTGTATAAAAATGCTGAGGATTTATGGGGATTTATTTTGTATCCAGCTACTTTGCTAAAATTATGAATTATTTCTAATAGTTTTTTAGTAGAATCTCTGGGGTTCTCTAGATATACCATCATATCATCTGCAAAGAGTGATAGTTTGGTTTCCTCATTGCCTACTCTAATTCCTTTAATCTCTTTCTCGACTCTTATTGCAGAGGCTAGTGTTTCTAATACAATATTGAATAATAATGATGATAGTGGGCAACCTTGCTTCCCTCCAGATCTTACTGGGAAAGGTTCCAGTTTTTCCCCATTGCATATGATGCTTACTGAAGGTTTTAAATATATGCTCCTGACTATTTTAAGGAAAAGTCCTTTTATTCCTCTGCTCTCAAGTGTTTTTATTAGGAATGGCTGTTGGATTTTATCAAATGCTTTTTCTGCATCTATTGAGATGATCATATGGTTTTTGTTTGGTTGGTTATTGATATAGTCAATTATGCTAATAGTTTTCCTAATATTGAACCAGCCCTGCATCCCTGGTATAAATCCTACTTGGTCATAGTGTATTATCCTGGGGATGATTTTCTGTAATCTTTTTGCTAATATTTTATTTAAGATTTTAGCATCAATATTCATTAGGGAGATTGGTCTATAATTTTCTTTCTCTGTTTTCAGCCTACCTGGTTTAGGTTTCAGTACCATGTCTGTGTCATAAAAGGAGTTTGGTAGGACTCCTTCAATCCCTATTTTTTCAAATAGTTTATTTAGCATTGGAGTTAATTGTTCTTTAAATGTTTGATAGAATTCACATGTAAATCCATCTGGTCCTGGGGATTTTTTCTTAGGGAGTTGATTGATAGTTTGTTCTATTTCTTTTTCTGAGATGGGAGTGTTTAGGATATTTACTTCTTCCTCTGTTAGTTTAAGCAAACTATATTTTTGGAGGTATTCTTCTATTTCATTTAAGTTGTCGAATTTATTGGCATAAAGTTGGGCAAAGTAACTCCTAATTATTGCTCTAATTTCCTCTTTGTTAGTGGTGAGTTCTCCCTTTTCATTTTTAAGACTAACAATTTGATTTTCCTCTTTCCTTTTTTTAATCAGATTTACTAAGGGTTTGTCTATTTTGTTGGTTTTTTCATAGAACCAACTCTTAGTTTTATTAATTAGTTCAATAGTTTTTTTACTTTCAATTTTATTGATCTCTCCTTTTAATTTGGTCATTTCTTACAGAACAATAATATTCCATAACGTTTATATATCACAATTTACTCAACCATTCTCCAATTGATGGGCATCCATTCATTTTCCAGCTTTTAGTCCACTACAAACAGGGCTGCCACAAACATTTTGACACATACAGGTCCCTTTCCCTTCTTTAGTTATTAGATATAGTATAAGAGCAACTTGACTAAGGACACTTACAATCTTCTCTAAGTCTTTGGAATTCCCCTGTATTTGTTGTAAACAAACAAAAAAAAAAGTAATCTGGAAAATGGAGGATGTTGACTGATTTAAGAAAAATAAATAAATAGATGGAAACGATGGGAATTCCTCAACCTGGAGTTCCATCTCTAAGTTCAGTATGATTGATTTAATCTTACAATAAATAATGGTTTTCTTGTGATATAATGATTGATTTATACTTGTGTAGAGCATATGAGCCAGGGTCACAGAAGAACCCTCAAGAAAACTGAACAAAGAACTTTACATTTTGGCTCCTGAATGTGAGACCAAAGACCTTCATCTGTGACCCAGAAATTAGGGTGAGTACAAGAAATAAACTTTGTAAAGGGCCAAACTAGTGCTTCAGGTGAAATGGGACAGATGTTTACAAAACAACCTTCTTTTCCAATTCAAGGAAAATGTGTTGAAAGCTTGGTTAAACTTATAAAAAACTAAGGTTTGATTGTCACTTGGGAGCAGGTCATTGAACTTTAAGGAACATTACTATATACATCTCCTTGGTTCTCATAGGAAAAAGAATTAGATCCAGAGGAGTAGAAATTAGTGGGAGAGCAACTATGTGAATACTACGATGATAATGGACCTGACTCAATTTCTAAAGAAACACACTTTATACATATAACTTAATATAATTGGCTTAAAGAAATTATATAAGTATTAGAATAAAGAAAAAGAAGAAAGTGCAAGAGGGGAAGGAAACTGATAAACTAGGTGAAAAAGATGAAGAATTAGACAAGAAGGGAGTTAAGTGCAATTCTGATGAAATTAAGGAGTGTGGTGCTTCACAATAGGAGCCATTAGGGTATTCCCCATTCCTTGACTTCCCTCCCTTAATTAACCCTTCATGGGTTGAGGGAGAAGGAGGTGGGGGAGAGGCAGTGACACAATCAACACCATTTATGAAGCAGCCTATGACAAGATTACAAAAGGTACTGGTTAAGGCTGAAAAAGTAGGAGAGGATATATCTGATTTAAAAATAAATGCATACTGAGTTATTGAAGAGCTTGACTCTTCAGATCAACAAAGGAGAAGATACACTCCTTTTGATCTGGAAAAAATCAAGGATTTGAAAAAGGGTTGCACCCTTCATGGGGCTATATCTTCTTATGTTAAGATGATACTAGAGCATTTGGCTTATGGAATTTTAACCCATAGCGATTGGAAATTCATGGCAAGGACATGTTTAGAACCTGAACAAAACTTGTTGTGGCTTTTGGAGTATAGTGAAATATGCAGGATACAAGCTCAATGAAATAGAAAACTGGAGTTAAAATATAAATCACCTTTGACCAACTAGAAGATAAAGATCAGTATGCAGACACTTTAGCACAGATTAATTACCCTATAGCAGCTTATACTAGCAAATTGCTGCTGCAATCAAAGCATGGGGCTCCCTCCCAGGAAAACATGGAAGGGAAGCCTTCACAAAAATAGAGCAAAGTCCCAATGAACTTTTTGCTGATTTTGTGGGATGTCTGCAGACAGCTGTCACAAGAACCATTGGAGAAAATGCAGCTACAGGAATAATGATCAGACAACTGGTTAAGGAAAATGCTAATGAGGTTTGTAGAAGAATTATATGGAGACTACACAATGATGCTCCTTTAGAGGAGATCATAAAATGCTGTACCTCAGTGGGGACAAATGCTTATTATACCCAGGCTATGATGCAAAATATGGGAAGACAAGACCCCTGTTGGCAAGGGACTTCCAGAGAAAATCATCAATGCTTTCAATGTGGGAAAGTAGGACATCTGAGAGCTCAATGTAAGCAAAGAGATAGAGTGTGAGGACAGGGTAAGAGAAGACCTAAAACCCTGTCCAAAATGCAAGAAGGGCTTCCACTGGACCTCAGAATGTAGATTGAACAAGGGAAATGAGAGGCAGAATCCAGCTACAAGATCTCAAATAAAAAATATCGCCAGTAGGTTGGTATAGTGTTTGGCATCTAGGAGCCATTCTCAATGCTCATTGATGGGTCCTAAAACCAGGCAAAGGAGAGGGACTCAGAGAGCCCTGGGAGCAGCCGTGTGGTCTGAGGGGGCAGAAAATGGGCAGCGCCAGGAGGGTGATTCCCGCCCTGCTGCCAGCCCTGCCAGGGACCACCTCCCTTTGATGGAAAGAAGCTTCCTGGGCTCCTTTGGACTTTCCCTGGGCTGAGGCTGCTCAGCTCTGGGCAGAGACTGCATTCACCTGGCACAAGGGTCTCTGGCTGCCAAGGGCCATCTGTCTGGTTCTGGGGTTGGGTCCTTTGCCTGCCGGGCTGGAGAAGGAAAGGGACCCTAAAGAGGGAGGATGGGGTCTGAGTCTTTTCTACCCAGACTGGATGTTAACCCGCCCACAATGAGAGAGAGCTCTTGGGGCAGGGACAGTGGGGAGAGACTGCTCCCCAGAAGGAGACCAAGAGATCTCAGAGAAGGAGGCAGAGAGATCACAGTTTTTTTTTTCTTTTTTTTTTTTGAGATCACAGTTCAAAGAAGGAGACAGAGATCTCATCTGTGGGGTCAGGGAGACCCTCCCAGAACCCGCCACTGGACATTAAGGTTTTCTACACTCTGGGGAGAGGAACAGTCTAGGGAGCATGAGCTCGATGGGGTCAAGGTCACAGGGCCTTCACCGGAATCCCTGGCAGTCTCATATGACTTTGGCCAAGACTTTCATCCCCGCCTGTCTCATTTTCTCCAAAGGTAACATGGGGTCCCCTCTTCCCAAAGGCTCCAGAACTGCTGAGAGATGTCCCAAGACCACCAGGAGGGAAAAGGGTCAAAGGGCAGAGCTGGATGGGAGGCTCAAATCCTGAGCAGCCCCGCCCCTTTCCAGTCCTGCCTGGGAACCTCCTCCACCAGTCCTACCGTCCTCCAGGCAAAGGGGAGGACTGAGCACAGGTCACACTGAGAGCTGCCTGTAGAGGGCGCTCCTGCATATAAGGCCCTGTATTTAGTGCTTTACAGAAGGGATCTCATTGGGAGGGAGAGGGGGAGGGGCTGCTCTCACCCCCTTTTTACACTAGAGGAAACTGAGCTAAACGCGGATC
Source organism: Antechinus flavipes (assembly GCF_016432865.1). NCBI lineage: Eukaryota > Metazoa > Chordata > Mammalia > Dasyuromorphia > Dasyuridae > Antechinus > Antechinus flavipes. The sequence continues at coordinate 630,742,164 of NC_067400.1, read as the reverse complement.
AAGTTTCAGGATCCTCGTCCCCTCCAAGTGTACAAAGGGCCAAGGCCGGCCGGGCTCAGTGGGTGAGGGGTCAGTTGGGCTCCCCAAGAAACACTCAGCAGCCCCCCAAGCTGCAGCGAAGCAACAGCACCGGCCCCTCCCCCATCTCTCCCCTCACAGGTGAAATCACTCAGGGCTCAGGCCCAGGTGCAGCCACACACGTGCACTCAGGTACACACCCTCCCCGCCCCTGCACTTCAGTTACTCGCCCCCATGCACAGCTACTGCACTTTCGCACAGTTTGTCCACCAGCACCTCTTGCTTGCACACACGGCCCACACTGGGAGATCAGTGGAGTAAGTTAGATATACATGACACAATAACCAGTGACTATAAATCCCCAAACTCCAGATTCTGGGACCAGAACTCAGTGTTTCCTAAAAATTTCTGAGAAAACTAGAAAACTACATCAGAAATTTGGCAAAAATCTATATCTCAGACTCATCATAGCAAAACAATGTCAAAATGGACACATGATTTAGGAATAAGGCTGATATTATGAGGAAATTAAGGCAGAGCCAAGAAGGTGGAGAGGACACACATTTCTTTTTGGTCTCCTACTACCCTCACCCTAATTATGAAATTCAGCCTGTGAACTAGCTCTGCACTGGCAGATCCCACTAATATTAAGAGTGTAGCAAATTACCAGCAGAAGATAATTTCAAAGATCTCCAGAAAAGGTCTGTTTTGGTCTGGTGCGGGAGGAGATGGCCAGCGCACCACACTGGGGGTGAGTCAGCATGGACCCAGCAGAGCCACGGCTGTCTTGCTGCTACCTGTAGAGGAAGCTTGGAAAACCTCTATTGCCCTAAAAGCAGATCCTAACTTTTTGTAAAAATAAAAGACAAAGAGTCTAATCCTGTCTGCAGCAGTTGTTTGTACAAAAACTTTTTAACTTAATATAATCAAAAGTATCAATAATGATCTCTAGTTCTATTAATTATACTATTAATTATCAGGTTAACTAATCCATCCATCCTTCCACTCAGGTACACACCCACCTATGTGCAATCTCACAGTTTAGTTACTCGCCCCCACTCACACTTAATGCACTTTTGCACAACTTGTCCACCATCAACCCTCTCTTGCACAGGTACCTCCACACTTGAAGCTTCACACTGGCATCAGATTTCCAGACATTGCCACGTGACCTGGCCCAACTAGTGCAGAATGGGAGGAGCTTAAGGAGGAAGGGGGAAGTCCCTGGTGGATCCTGCCCTCCTACACTCCCCCCCATTCTGCCAACACTGAAAAGAGAACACAAGAAACTCTGGACTCAGGAATCTGCTCCTGTGCTCCAAGCGATTCCCAGCATGCCCTGGGGCTCAGCAACAGAGGGGCTGAGGCAGGGTATGAAGTCTCTGGGAGTCCCCCTGCTTGGTCATGTACTGCAGGCTTCCTAGGCTCCCTAATTAGGGAGGGGTTATGATGTCATTCTTTCAGTCTGGGCCTTCTCCTCTGCTTTCACCCCACCCAACCCGTGCAGCTCTAGAGAGAGTAAGCTCCTGAAGACCAGGGTCAGTCTCCTCCCAAAAGTAAGGGGGTCCCCTCCCTTTAAGTATCACTCCTCCAGAGTACCATGGCTGGAAGGAAAGCCCAGTTTCTTTCCTGGGGTGTGAGGTGACCCTATAGCAAACTGGAGTGCTGTTGATAGGATTTATTGGGGGACACCTCAGATAGATAGTTTCATTTTGCACAAAAAAACAACACAATAATTGTAGCAAAAATCAGGATATCAAGTAAACCCACATAAAACATCAGCATTTCTCTATATTATCAACACAGCCCTGTAGAAAGAGATAGTAAGATAGTAGATAGTATAAACTTCCTGAAACATCTGAAAACCAACCCAAGAAGTACATGAATGAAAAAATATATGTAAAACATATTTTAGAAAGAAAATAAAATTTAAATACCTGGAGAAATACTCATTGTTCATGGCTAGACAGGACCAATATAGTACAAGTGACAATCTTACCTTAGCTAATTGATTCATTCAATAAAATCCTATTAAATTACCAAAGTACTATTTTACTGAGTCAAAAAAATACTAACAAAATTCATTTGGGGGAAGAAAAGGTCAGGAATATCAAAATGTAAGGATCTAGAGAGGAACCTCACATAGTACTATGAAGAAGTAAAAAGAATTTAAGGCCTGAGGCACCCGGATTTGATCTCTGCAACTAGCAGAGACTGCCTTGTGAATGGGAACTCTAGTTGCCTTGAGAATACATCATCAAGAGACGTCTCCTTCTCTTATTGGCTATGCTTGTGACCTCATAGACCCAATATAAGTAGTGGAGACCAGGAAGAAGGAGGAGTACAGAAGAGTACAGAGGAGTGAAGGAGTGCTGCAGGAGTAGTGCAGGATGTGATCACCTGGAATAAAGACTTGAGCTCACAAGCTGCTGTGTTCGCGTGCTCTGTTGAACATAGAACCACTACTTGGTGAGCTAGTGTCCAGAGAAGTCGGAAGACCTGGGATCAGGTAAGACTGGCAGTCAGTAACATCTGGGTGGGAAGTTACAACAAAGGAACAAATGCAAAAAAATGTAAAAGAAGTTGAGCAGTATCATGTCTTAAAACTCTTTAATAAGGCAATTATCATCAAAATTATACAATACTAAGATATAGAAAGGTAAATCAATGGAATTTGTAGTAGACACAAAATTAACAGTAGAAAAAAATATAATAACAATGTATTTCATACATGTAAAGACAAAGATGTGGGAATAAGAATAGAATATTTGGGGAAAATTGTAGGTAAAAATGGAAAGAAAATGGGCATAGATCATATCGTAACACCATTTATCAAGACAAAGTCATAATGAATACACACTCTAAATATAAAGAAAGATTTTAGAAGAAAATTTGAAGGACATGGAATTTATTAATGATGAAATTGAGATGTGTAGGAGAACAATTTATGAATAAACAAGAAAGAGAAAGAAAAATTTTTAAAAATTAGATATTTATGGTTTCTTGTTGTCAGTTTCACCAATGTTGAAGACTTCATGACAAGAAATCATAAAATCATTTTCATGACATTCTCGCTTTTAAATCAATATCTTGAATCAAGAATTCTCCTAGATAAAATTGTAGATTGTACCAAAGTGTTTACTTTTATTTTAAAAACAAATAAAATTCATGTACCTCTCCCACCTATCTCAAATTGTGAATGACAAAAAAGCAAATATTCCCATTATATTCCTTGATAATCTGTGCAAAACTCCTGCATTGTCTTATCCCAAAATATATTTGTGTCAAATACATTCTTGAGCAATTCCCATTTAGTAGATTCCATCAGTCTTTTTCATTCTAATCTCTGTTTCATCTTTCATGTCTTTTTTTGTGTGTCATTCATTCAAAATTGAAATAGAATCTCCTTTCCTTTCCTTTCAATGATTAATTTCATTTTTTGTGCATTTTCCTTATTTATGTCTCTTCTTTGTTTTTCTTTCTCACTATTCAAACCTTTTTTTTTTTTTTTTTTTTTTTTTATACATTCATGGCATGTATAGTAGATTAGATCTTTTTCTTTCTCTGTGTTCCTTAATGCATTAAAATTTTGGAGTAGTCTTTTTAAAAAATAATTTTAAATTTATTTCATATTTTTTCCCAATTACATTCAAAATATTTTTTTACATTTGTTTTTAAGATTTTTGAGTTCACTGGGCCTATATTCCAAAGAGATCTTAAAGAAGGGAAAGGGACCTGTATATGCAAGAATGTTTGTGGCAGCCCTTTTTGTAATGGCCAGAAACTGGAAACTGAGTGGATGCCCATCAATTGGAGAATGGCTGAATAAATTGTGGTATATGAATATTATGGAATATTATTGTTCTGTAAGGAATGACCAACAGGATGATTTCAGAGAGGCCTGGAGAGACTTACACGAACTGATGTTGAATGAAATGAGCAGGGCCAGGAGATCATTATATACTTCAACAACAATACTATATGATGATCAATTCTGATGGACCTGGCCATTTTCAGCAATGAGATGAACCAAATCAGTTCCAATGGAGCAGTAATGAACTGAACCAGCTACACCAAGGGAAAGAACTCTGGGAGATGACTAAGAACCATTACATTGAATTCCCAATCCCTATGTTTTTGCCCGCCTGCATTTTTGATTTCCTTCACAGGTTAATCATACAATATTTCAGAGTCCAATTCTTTTTGTACAGCAAAATAATGGTTTGGACATGTATACTTATTTTGTATTTAATTTATACTTTAATGTATTTAACATGTACTGGTCATCCTGCCATCTAGGGGAGGAGGTGGGGGTAAAAAGGGGAAAAATTGGAACAAAAGTTCCAATTGTTAGTGCTGTAAAATTATCCATGCATATAACTTATAAATTAAAAGCTATTAAAAATAAAAAAAAAGATTTTTGAGTTCTAGGTTCTCTCTCTTATTCTCACTTACAGTGAAGAAACTACATGTGAAGTTATGCAAAACATTTCCATAAAAGTCAAATTGTGAAAGAAAAAATAGATCTCCCATGCTGATGAAAATAAAAACCCTCAAGAAAAATTAAGTTAAAAATAAGAGAGAGATGCAGACAGAGTAATAGAGAAGGCTTTGATCTATATTCAGACTCCATCATTTCCTTCTCAGGACATGGATAGGATGTTTCATCATAAGACCTTCAGACTAGATGTGGATGATTTTACTACTGAGAATAACAAAGTCATTCACAGCTGATTATCCAAAAACATTGGTATTACTTTGTATACAGTATATTTCACTTTGATCATGGAGGACTTTCCAGTTTTTCTTTTCTTTTTTTTTTTTCCATTTGGATGTCTACCTGCCAAGGCAAAGCCAAAAACTTCAACAAAATCACAAAACACTTTTCACACAGATGAAGTCAGATCTAAACAAATGGGAAAATGTCAATTACTCGAGGGTAGGTTGAGCTAATGTAATGAAAATGACTATCCTATCTAAATTAGTTAATTAATTTATTTGTTCAGTACCATACCAATGAAAGTCCCCCCCCCAAAATTAATTTACAGAGCTAGAAAAATAACAACAAAATATATCTAGTAAATAAAAGTTCAAAAAGATCAAGGAAATTAATGAAAAAAAAAACAAAAAACAAAAAAAAACAAACAAACAAACAAAAAAAAAAAACAAAGGACAAGAACCTAGCTGTAACCAGATCTAAAATTCTATTATACAGCAGCAGTCATTGAAACTATATAGTTTTGTTGTAATGGATCTGTAATGTTCTCTTCTTTTCTAAAATATGATCATTCTCTGGGAACAGATTTCCTGGGGGGCTTCTGGAGGCAGTCTTAGTTTCAGTTCCAAGTAATAATCACCTCAAATGCAGCCAGGAGTTAAAATCCCATCCTTTACTATCTCTTCCAAAATAGCGCAGTAGTTTTCTTAGAGGCCTATCTCCCTCCTTGGTTCTAAGAGCTGTTGTAGCTTGTCCTTAGTTTCTTCCAGCTTCAGCCTCCAGCTCTCTCTGAATCTTGGTTCTGAAACTGCCGACTGAATTCTGACTCTCAGTCTCCTCCACTGACTCCTGCTTTCTCCATCTCCCAAAGTCTCTCCTCTTCCTGGAGGCTTCTAGCTTATATAAAGTCTCTAAAAGTGTGAACTCTAAAGTGTGATCTCTAATGTGTAAACTCTCTTAAAGATATGAGCTCTAATGCCTGACCTCTAATGTGTGAATTCTCCCAAAGGTGTGAACTCCAAAGGTGTGAACCAATTACATAAGCATTGTTTCTATCAACTCTAGTGAGTTAACACTTTGTGAGGATTCTAACATGGATCCATGGAACAGGTTAGCTATATATGATACAATAATCAATGACTATAGTAATTTACTGTTTAATGAACCCCCCAAACTCTAGCTTTGGGGATCAGAACTCAATATTTCACAAAAAATCACTGAGAAAACTGAAAAACAATACATCATATATTTGGCATAGACCTACATCAAAACAGGAATAAAACAGGGACAGATGGGTACATGATTTAGGCATTAGGGGGATAGTATAAGGAAATCAGGAGAACACTGGATAGTTTACCTATCAGATATTTGAGTAGAGAGATGTTTTTGCATAAACAAAACCGACACAGCTAATATTATTTTTTTCTTTTTTTCAAAATTTTATTAAATTAAAATTAAAAAGCTTTATTTACAAAACATATGCATGGGTAATTTTTCCACATTGACTCTTGCAAAACTTTCTTTTCCAAATTTTTCCCTCCTTGCCCCCATCCCCTCTTCTAGATGGCAGATAGTCCAATACATGTAAAATGTGTTAAATGTTAAACCATATGTTCATACCCTTTGACTATTTATCAATTGGGGAACTGATTGAATTCTTATACATCTGAGTCAATTCTCTATATGTTTTAGACATGAGATCTTTTTCAGAACCTTTGAATGTAAAAATGTTTCCCCAGTTTATTGCTTCCCTTCTAATTCTGTCTGCATTAGTTGTTTATACAAAACCTTTTTAAGTTAATACAATCAAAAGTATCTTTTTTTTGTGATTAATAATGATCTCTAGTTTTGTTAATTATTCTTAAATCAGGTCAACTAATCCCTCCATCCTTGTGACCCACAACAGAGTTTCCAGAGCATTCGTATAGGCAAAAATGAGAAACATCAGGAATGAAGTTGATTGGGGCATTTGGAGAAATTCCATAGACCTCATAGAAAGCTATCCTGCATCAAAAATAGGCAACTTCTCAGAAAGCAATGTGTATTAAAAATAATAAATTAAATTACAAAAACAAAACTTCTGCAGGAATGGGGAACATTGATGGGTGAGTAACACTCAGGATTTAAGGTTTCCAGCCCCAGTTACCACCTATCACCTATAAGTTGCAGCTTTGTTTTGAGTAGAAATAAGGAACTTAGCTTGCTAACTAGGCTGTGTACAAAGTGAAGTTTGCTACTGGCAGATTGTTTGGAGCAAACAATCCTTCAGGCTGCACTGAATCTCATACAAACTTCTTTATTTTCATGAAAATAAATTTTCCCCACATCGATCACCTTCCAGTCCCCACCACAGCTAAAAAATAAAGGACTGATCTATAATTGGGCAATCTTTTACAAGACAGGAACCTAAGCAACTAGAATAATAGAGGTGTCTTTGAAGGAGAAAGACTTGGGGAAATGTGTTCCATGTTGTTATATAAAAAAGATCATTGAATCCATGAGATTTGATAAGACTATTGAGAGTGTTTAGAAAGAGAAGAGTAGAAGATCCTAAAATTCTTTGGGAAACTCCTCAGTTAGGAAGTTGGAGAGTAATGATTATCCAACCAATTAGGACCAGAAAGAGACAGCAAGCCTGCCAAGAGTAAAGCAAGTCAGAGAACCAAGGAAAGTAAGATTCCAAAGAGAAACGGATGGGGCTGCCTAGTGGTCTCAAAGATGGAAGAAGTGATTTCTGATCCATGTTTTCCCAGTTTTCCCAACCAGAGGCACCAGAAGTTTCCTCCAAGGACCTAGAAAGAGCTCAGAAAGAGCCTAGTACCACTTTGGGTGAATTGCTCCAAAGATGAGTTGAGCTCTTCATTCCTGATGCTTCTTCAATCTGTCTCTAGTCCCACACCTAAACTGTCCTATGCTGACCTCAGTTCCTGGATGTTCTCAGGAAAAAAAAAAATGCAATTCCCCTTTTTGGGCCCCCATCAGCTTTTCTTTCTAGGCTTCTGCTCCAGCCACACTGGCCTCCCATCCGCTCTTGCCCTTCAGTAATAATTGATCTTCCTGCTTGGTACCATAACCCAGCCTGTCCCTATGCTCTATGCCTTCCCCCTTTGTCTCCCTTCCAATCTCTCCTCAGAGGCCCTTCCTGACTCCTCAGTTATTACCTCCCTCTGCCCAGACTCAACCCACTTTACATAGATGTCCCGCTTACTTGTGTCAGGCCCTTCACAGTTCATGGTCATGGCTAACTGGCCTCCTGTGCCTTATGATGTGTCTTCCCCTTTGTTTATTGTTTATTACTCATAATTGTTTATTGTTTATTACTCATAATTGTTTATTGTTTATTATTCAAGCTCATATGGATTTAGCCTGGCACGAACAGCATAATAAAAGCTTTGCCTCTGGATCTGGAGGTCATCTGAACTCACAATGTCTTTTGAGAGATCTCGGGATCCTAAACTCAGTCTCCCCAATTTGTGGTGATAGAACCCCATCACATTTCACCTGATGCTCTATGCACTACACAAAATAGCTGCCCCCATCACAACTTGACTTTTAGGGAAATGTTTTGCATTGTTTGACTTGTAATTTCTTCATTTTGGATGAGAATAAGGGAGAAAACGTAGAACTCAAAAATCTTAAAAACAAATGTTAAAAAACCAGGTCTGAATATGACTGGGGGAAAATATTAAACAAATAAATTATTTTTAAAAAAAAAAGGGAAGCCAAAATACCTCAAAAGTCCTAATGCCTTAAGGAACACAGAGAATAAAAAAGATCTAACAAAGTTTAAGTTCCATGAATCCAAAACTAAAAGGTTTGAATAATGAAAGATAAATAGAAATAGGGAAAAATCTTTTCAAGGAAAAAGCACAGAAAATGAAATTAATCATGTAAAAAATAGGAAAGGGGAGGACAGCTAGGTGGCACAGTGGATACAGCACCAGTCCTAAAGTTAAGAGGATCTCAGTTCGACTCTGTTCTCAGATACTTAACACTTCCTAGGTATGACCCTGGAAAGGTCACTTAACCCCAATTGTTTCAGCAAAAGAAAAGAAAAAAAAAGACAGGAAAGGGGACGCTACCTCAATTTTGAATGGATGTCACTGAAAAAAAAAGACATGAGCAAGATGACAGAAATTAGAATGGAAACAATTTATGACCTCTAAATGGGAAATCCTTAAGAATATATTTGACACAAATATATTTTGGGATTAGGCAGTATTTTGTATTGATTATTAACATTTATAATGGGAAGATTTGCTTTTTTTTGTCATTCTCCATTTCAGGTAGGTGAGAGAGGTACAAGAATTTTTTTCTTACAAAAAATATTTATTTTTTAAAGTAAAGTGTTAGATATAATCAACAAGTGTAGCTAGGAGAATCTTGATTCAAAATATAGATTTAAAAGATAAAGAATGTTGTGAAAATAATTTTATGATTTCTTATAATGAAGTCTTCAACATTGGTGACAATGATAACAGGAAACCATCAACATCTGATTTCTTTTTTAATTTTGAAATTCATACAAATGAAATCAAATGAACATTTTGAATTTACACAAAGAAGAAAATTATGTCAAGAAACAAATTTGCAAAGATTGAATTTCTTTTTTGAGTAGTAATGAATTCAAGAAAACATTTTTCAAAACTTTCTCAGTCCTTCTGTTCTATTGCATGAATCATTACTATAATAATGCCTTCCTTATTATTTTACATTAGAGGATCAGGGGCAGGACAATCCTATGGTTAGTACAGTTCCCACTGCTATCGTCTCCTACCCAAAATAGGAAAAAAAGAAAGGAACAATCACCAAAAAAAAAAAAAAAAAAAAAAAAGGTTTCATTTCATTGTGGATTCTCTTATGTCTAGCAAGATGGGAGGTCATCTAAAACTCTTTCCACATTGATTACATTTTTTAAAGTTTCTCTCCAATATGGATCCTCTGATGGGTAGAAAGATTGGAACTCTGTGTAAAAGCTTTTCCACACTGATTACATTTAAAAGGTTTTTCTCCAGTGTGGATTCTCTGATGTAAAGCAAGATTGGAACTCTGTGTGAAAGCTTTTCCACACTGATTACATTTAAAAGGCTTCTCTCCAGTATGGATTCTCTGATGTGTAGCAAGATGGGAGCTGCGTCTAAAAGTCTTTCCACATTGATTACATTTAAAAGGTTTCTCTCCAGTGTGGATTTTCTGATGTATAGTAAGACTTGAATTGCAACTAAAAGCCTTTCCACATTGATTACATTTAAAAGGTTTCTCTCCTGTGTGGATTCTCTGATGTAAAGCAAGATTGGAACTCTGTGTGAAATCCTTTCCACATTGATTACATTTAAAAGGTTTTTCTCCAGTATGGATTCTCTGATGTTCAGCAAGAATGGAGGAGAATCTGAAAGCCTTTCCACACTGATTACATTTAAAATGTTTCTCTCCACTGTGGATTCTCTGATGTAAACCAAGATGGGCACTTTGTGTGAAATCCTTTCCACACTGATTACATTTAAAAGGTTTCTCTCCAGTGTGCTTTCTCTGATGTGTAACAAGACTGGATGAGAATCTGAAAGCCTTTCCACACTGATTACACTTAAACCGTTTCTCTCCAGTGTGGATTCTCTGATGTCTAGCAAGATTTGAGTTACAACTAAAAGCCTTTTCACATTGATTACATTTAAAAGGTTTCTCTCCAGTGTGGATTCTCTGATGTAAAGCAAGACTGGAACTCTGTGTGAAAGCCTTTCCACACTGATTACATTTGAAAGGTTTCTCTCCTGTGTGGATTCTCTGATGTAAAGCAAGACTGGAACTCTGTGTGAAAGCCTTTCCACACTGATTACATTTGAAAGGTTTCTCTCCAGTGTGGATTCTCTGATGCTCAGCAAGATGGGCACTCTGTGTGAAAGCTTTTCCACAATGATTACATTCATAAGCCTTCTCTCCAGTGTGGGTTTTCTTATGCTTTGTTAGACTGGAGATATCTGTAAACGTCTTTCCACACTGATTGCACATGTAAGGCTTTCCACACAGAAGACATAAATAAGGCTTCTCTCTAGTGTGGATTCTCTGATGGTCAATCAGGAATGATCTGTAATAGAAAGCTCTCCCACATTCAGCACATTTATGAGACACCTCTCCAGTATGAGCCTTCTGAGGGCTACCAAGAGTTGGCTTCCAACCAAAGGCTTTCCCACACTGATCATATCCAGACCTTTTCATTCCAGGGTGGTAAGGAAGAGGTGGGTGATAGGATGAGGTTGCTTCACATACATTATGTTCATCAAGTTCTTTTCTAATAGGCATTTGTTGACGAGTACGGAGATTAGAGTTCTGACCGAAAGCCTTCTCACTTTTATTACTTATGGAAAGTATTTCTTCAGTATCACTTTTCTGATGGCTACTGAGGTCTGAACTGCACTTCACAGCAATATCCCATTGATTACCTGGAAGCAATGGTTCTACCTCTTCAGTGAAGCATTTCAAGTAATCACTTCCTGAGATCATTTTCTTACAGTGATTTATGAAAGAAGTCCATCTGAATCTCTTTCCAGTTTCATACAATCCACAATCACTCTTTGCATATCTATGTACTTTGAGAATAAAATCATGCAATTCCTTCAAATTGAAGTCACAGGGACCATCCATGAACCTTTGCAGGTCATGTTCTTCCACAAAAATTCTCAGGCTTTTGTTCCTCTCATTTACTTTGAATCCAGTTTCTATATCTGAAAAAGACAAACAAACATAGACACAAAAAGATATATGCACATATATAAACAAAATAGCAATATTACATAAGAGTCATTGCAGCTTATCACCAAACTATATATTAAACTTCAAACAAGTATTGGTGTACTCAGTGCAAACAGTGGCTTTTAATACCCCAAGTCATTTTTTCTTTTAATAACTTTTTATTGATAGAACCCATGCCAGAGTAATTTTTTTTTTTACAGCATTATCCCTGGCATTCACTTCTGTTCCGATTTTTCTCCTCCCTCCCTCCCCTAGATGGCAAGCAGTCCTTTACATGTTGAATAGGTTACAGTATATCCTAGATACAATATATGTGTGCAGAACCAAACAGTTTTCTTGTTGCACAGGGAGAATTGAATTCAGAAGGTAGAAATAACCCGGGAAGAAAAACAAAAATGCAAGCAGTTTATATTCATTTCCCAGTGTTCTTTCTTTGGGTGTAGCTGCTTCTGTCCATCTTTGATCTGAATTAACTCTCTTTATCGAAGAGATCCATTTCCATCAGAATATATCCTCAAACAGTATCGTTGTTGAGGTATATAATGATCTCCTGGTTCTGCTCATTTCACTCAGCATCAGGTCATGTAAGTCTCGCCAAGCCTCCTGTATTCATCCTGCTGGTCATTCCTTACAGAACAATAATATTCCATAACATTCATATACCACAATTTATTCAACCATTCTCCAATTGATGGGCATCCATTCATTTTCCAGCTTCTAGCCACTACAAAAAGGGCCACCACAAATATTTTGGCACATACAGGTCCCTTTCCCTTCTTTAGTATCTCTTTGGGATATAAGCCCAGTAGAAACACTGTGGGATCAAAGGGTATGCACAGTTTGATAACTTTTTGAGCATAGTTCCAATTTGCTCTCCAGAATGGCTGGATGTGTTCACAATTCCACCAACAATGTATCAGTGTCCCTGTTTTCCCACATCCCCTCCAACATTCCACATTATCTTTCCCTGTCATTCTAGCCAATCTGACAGGTGTGTAGTGGTATCTCAGAGTTGTCTTAATTTGCATTTTTCTGATTAATAATGATTTGGAGCATATTTTCATATGTCTATAAATAGTTTCAATTTCCTCGTCTGAGAATTGTCTGTTCATATCCTTTGACCGTTTATCAATTGGAGAATGGTTTGATTTCTTGTAAATTAGAGTCAATTCTCTCTATATTTTGGAAATGAGGCCTTTATCAGAACCTTTGACTGTAAAAATGTTTTCCCAGTTTTTTGTTTCCCTTCTAATCTTGTCTGCATTTGTTTTGTTTGTACAAAAACTTTTCAATTTGATATAATTAAAATTTTCTATTTTGTGGCCAATAGTGATCTCTAGTTCTTCTTTGGTCATAAATTCCTCCCTCTTCCACAGGTCTGCGAGGTAAACCATCCTATGCTCTTCCAATTTATTTATACCCCAAGTCATTTTTAAGAAAAGACAGATTGGAGGCAGCTAGGTGGTGCAGTGGCTAGAGAACCATCCCTGAAATCAGGAAGAACTGTGTTCAAATCTAGCCTAAGACGTTTAACACTTCCTAGCCTTGTGACCCTGGGAAAGTCACTTAACCCCAATTACCTCAACAACAAAATAATAATAATAATAATAATAATAACAGTAATTTTTAAAAAGCAAAGGCAGGGGCCCAATGCCAAGATAACTACTACATGCCAAATTAGGGTCTTCTTTGTGTTGGAATAGTTTTTTGCTATTTTAGAAGGAAAACTGAGCCAAAACACAATTGAAAATTGTAGAGCAGATAAGGAGTAAACATCCAAAATAATTTGATGAAAATAATGGGGAAATTCAGAAGTTATTAAGTGAAAAATGAGAACTCTATAGGATTTCCAAAATTACAAGGAATTTAGATCATCCATCTCTAGGGAGGCAGTGTTTAACTCTCCCAAAAGTATAAACAAAGGTTACAGACATGTTGGATTTTTGGCCCAATAAAGGCAGATAAAGTTCATTTTTATATTGAGTGTAATAATGCAAAGCTGTTTTATGTTGCCCTGAAGACAATTTATGGACCAAAGACCTATCTAAGCTGCCCAATGTTGACAGAGCTACAATGATTAGTGATAAGGATGTGATAATGAAAGAGATGGGCAGAACTGTTTCATAAAGTCCTCAACACACCATTATCAACCACTGATGAAGCTATTAATCACTGATCTTAGGTCATATTCCATTCCTCTTTAGCCATTCATGACTTGATGGCATCCCCATAGTCTCTACCTCTTTTGTCATCCAAAAGAGAGCTGCTATCAATCTTTTAAAACATATAAATTTGCTTCTTTTTTCCCTACTTGGCAAACAGACCTTATTGTGTATTTCAGAGTAAAAGAGTATATACAGTTTTATAACTCTTTATAAGTCATAATTTCAGATTGTTCTCCAAATTGAGTGGATCATTGAATAATTTCAGTAACAATATATTAGTGTCCCCAACATGATATCAAAATGATGTTTTTGATTTGGATTTCCCTCATTAATAATAAGTTAGAATATTTTCTAAATATTGTATTTTAAATATTCAAAATATTGCTGTAAATAGTTTTAATGCAGATTCTGCCTAGAGGGCACAGCACTTCATTTGGGTCAAATCTCTACCTAGGGAGAGGAGGTCCTTCCCATGATGCTGTTAAGGTCCTGATAACTTCTGAAATTTTAGTCACTTTTGCTGTTCAAAATGAATTGTGAGGCATTTATTTTTTTGTTTTAGGGGATATTCTTAGGGAGCTAAGTATTTTCTTTGCTACTGTGCCATCTTACCAGAACCCTTTAACCCTTTCCCATTCTTTTTAGCACGTTTTCAAGGAGTTTACCTAACAAATGTAGCAGTAAGGTCAGATACCTGACTGAACTAAATTATGTAACTCAAAAAGGCTGCAGCCGAGACCAAAACAGATGGAGACTTGGTGCCCTCAGATGACTGAATACTCAATCCAGGTTCTGGGATGCAACACAGTTTGGATCATTTCTGTGCTGTTTGCGTTCATTTTGAACTGATGATGAACACCAAGAAAAGAGAGGAAATGGTCCTTACCCAGGGACAGCAGATTCTGGACACTCTCCAGCATGACCTCCTTGTACAGTTCCTTCTGAGAAGCGTCCAAGAGCCCCCACTCCTCCTCAGTGAAGTCCATGAAAATGTCCTTGAATGTCACCAACTCCTAAACCATCAAAAATCACTTGATTTAGAACTGAAAGATCCTTCAGAATTCATCTATTCTAATCCTCATCAACTTAAGAGGAGAAAACTGAAGCAGAGATGGGATTGCCTAAAACTCATATAACCTTTAAGGGTGTCAGAGCCCACACTTAGTACCTGCATTAACAGCCCAGTGGAATATTGAGAAAAGTATTTTCCATTTGAAATGAGAATCATGTTTAATAATAAAAATTGGAAAAATGCCTTACTATCAAATGTTTCTCCCAATGGAATTAGGGAGAACATATGAATTCTATAGAATCTGTGAAGGTGAAAGACAAGATGATGAGACATCCCTCCCCACAAGAAGGATCTTAAATGATTATATATTTTTTAAAATTCTATGAAGAGTTTGTGAGAACATGGTAAATACTATGTATTCTGGGGAAGAAACCATCAGCAGTGATCACCGAGGAGAGAACAAAGAAATTATCCAACAAATTTCATGAATCTAAAATGAAATCTCAACTAGATGGAAGCAGGAAAAGAATTTTTATAAGAATCTGGCCTCAAGCAGCTGGCATGAGACTCTTTCCAGACAAGTGATGAAGTTTTAGCTCTTCTCATAAAGCGAGTGTTTTAATGAAATGTGTTCTGTGAGAGATGATTAATTGGGACACTGTCTCCTAGAAATCTGTGCTTGCACTCCCCAGGTAGGTCTCAGCCAGAAGGTCAGAGAGGTCAGGCGGCTAACCTGGCTTGTAACTGCCCTGCCTCCAAGGAACAAGAAGGGGCCTTTGATAGCACATTCTTGCCCTGATTCCTACTTCACTCAGCCCTCTAGAACCCATCTAGAGGTCAGGCTGTCCTGGCTGAGGAGACCTTAGAATCTGTCCAATCCTTATTCAGTGACTGCTTCCTGCTCAATAATCTTTGCCACCCAATGCCAATCTCTTTCCTTCTTTAACTCTGGTAAGTACAATCATGTCCCTCAAATCGTGTGACCCAGTCTTTTACACATCTAGTAGTAAGAGTTTTCCTAAGTCAATTTTGGAGAAAACACCACTGACTTCATTTGATGCCATGCTGCTATTCTTTTATCAATATACTAGACTTCCTTCAGTATATCTCATTCCCCAAACACTTTGAGAAAAGTCAGAGCACTCCCTCTCAGTCCTGTTACTGTCTAAGAAGGCACAAAGGACTGAACAAATGTTGCCAAAGTATCTGAGTAATCAAGCAATTATTTCTTTCTCCCTGTGTTCTCTTGTTCTGACATAAAGAACTATGCTAAAGACTTCACACTTGAACTCTCAATTCACATTTTCTTATTTTGGTAAAAATGTACTTTGTAAGGAAAGCAGAAAGATGGGAAATGAGCTTCACTGCAAGTATCTCTGATGAAGGCCACCTTTCCCAAATATGTAGAGAATTGAGTCAAATGTATAAGAATAAAAACCATTCCTCAACTGACAAATGATCAAAGGAAATGAACACTTTTTAGATGAGAAAATCAAAAATAATGTAGGAAAATGAAATGCTCTAAATCACTTTTGATTAGAGAAATGCAAATAAAAACAACTCAAAAGTACCACATCACATCTAGCAGATTAACTAATAAGACAAAATATGATTAATGCTGGAAAGAATGCGGGAATACTGGGACACTAGTGCACTGAAGAGGAATTGTGAAGTGATCCAAGCTTTCTGGAGAGCAACCTGGAACTATGAACAAAGGGCAACCAACTGTGCAAATCTTTAGATCTAACATAGCACCACTAGGTCTGTATTATTCCAAATAGATCATAAAACCAGAGGGGTTTACATATGTAAAAATATTCATAACAGCTCTTTTCCTGGAGGCAATATTGTGGAAATTGAGGGAATTCTCATCAAGTGGGGAATGGCTGAACAAGCTGTGGTGTATGAATATAATGAAATAGTATTATAAAATAAGAAATGGTGAAGAGGCAGATTTCAGAAAGAACTAAAAACCAAATTGATGCAAATTGAAATGAGCAGAGCCAAGAAAAGATGGTATACAAAATCTGCAACAGATTCAATGATCAATTAGGAATGACTCAGCTCTTTTCAGGAGCACAATGATCTAAGGCAATTATAAAAGACTCAATAAGGAGTCTTTTATACTCTAAATTAAGTATTATTTTAGATAATACATACACTAAATAAATGATAGACTCTGAAAGTGACTGAAGAATTTCTCTTTTAGTTACTTTATTCTTTTTTTCTCCTCTTCTGATGTTTCATTTTTACAACTCTGATTAATAGGGAAATATGTATATACCTAAACCAAATTGTCTACCATTTTAGGAAGAAAAGAAGGGAATGGAGAAAAATTTCCAACTCAAAATCTGATAAAGATGAATGCTGCAAATTTGCATGACATGTAATTGAAAATAATTTAAAAGAAACAAGCCAATGTACCTTTTTGTATCTGGGTCCTAACCTGATCTTAGCTAAAACTTCTTTATAACTGGCTAGGAGACCCAACAGATGCCATCCAAAGCCCAGGTCAGGTAAGGGGGAGAGATTGTGCCTGTGACATCTGAGGAAATGGAACCCCCCAGTCATGGAATCTGTCACACCCTCCAGTGGATAAATAAACCAGTGTACTCTCTGGCTGGACCCTGAGCTCCCTGACTCTGACTTTCCCTACCAAGGACCCTGACAATTCCCACAACAGGATCAATGAGATGATCTTTATGTGGCTCCTGGCACACGGCAGACACCACAACACCCGCCCCGGCCTTCTCCCACCTTAGTCTTCCTCTCAGTCCCAGGAACATTGGCCTCCTGGCTTATACTTAACCAGGACCCCCTGTCCCCTGACCCTGGGCCTTTTCACTGGCTTCTCTCCTGTTTGCAACGGCCTCCTCCCTCCCCTCCTGCTTCCTTCACATCTCAGCTAAATTCTCCCTTTCTGTAACAGCTTTTCCCGGTCCCCAAACTGCTGACCCTTCCCTCGGAGAGTAGCTCCCATCTACACTGTCCAGCGCAGGTGTGGACACAGCTTATGAGGTGTTTTCCCACCGGGAGCCCCATGAGGGCAGATCTGGTTTTTTTTTTCCTTTACCTTCCTCTGCATCCTCAGTGGTTCACATAGAGCTTGGGCCAGAGGAGCTATTTTCTAAACATTTATTGAATTGATCTAAGACCTGGCAAAGGAGACAGGACTCAGAGAGCCCTTGGAGCCGTGGGGTGCCCTGACAGGGCAGGAAATGGGCAGTGCCAGGGGGACGATTCCTGCCCTGCTGCCGGGGACCCCTCCCTCTGACAGGAGGAAGCTTCCTGGACTCCCGCTGGACTGAGGCTGCTCAGCGCTGGGCAGGGGCTGCACTCACCTGGGAGGAGGGTCTCTGGCTGCCAGGGGCCATGTCTCTGGTTCCGGGTGTGGATCTTCTGCCAGCCGGGCGGGGGAGGGAGAGGGGCCCCAGAGAGGGAGGCCGGGGTCTGAGCCTTCTCTGCCCAGGCTGAATATTGACCTGTCCAGAATGAGATAAAGAGCTCTCAGGGCAGGGAAAGTGGGGAGAGGATGCACCCCAGGAGGAGGCTGAGAGGTCACCTGTGGGAGCAAAGGGACCTTCCCAGGAGCCCCAGCACTGGACACTAAGTTCTCCTGCACGTGCAGGGAGCACGATCCCATGGGATCAAGATCACAAAGCCTTCATCTGATCCCTGGAAGGGGAGTGTAGACCCTGCCCACCCCTGGATCTCCGTCTGCCTCAGTTTCTCCATCTGTAACTTGGGACCCCCACCTGCCAAAAGCCCCAGAAATGACAGATGTCCCAAAACCACCAGGAGGGAAATCGGTCAAGGAGCAGAGCTGGATGGGAGCCCCAGTCCCCCTCCCCCTCCTGCCAGGGAACCTCCTCCACCCCACTGTCCCCCAAGCAAACTAGGACTTGGCAAAGTTCACACTAAGAGCTGCATGTAGAGAGCGATTCCTGAACCCCAAGCCCTGTACTCAGTACTTTGGATCTCATGGGGGAGGGGCTGCTCTCATCCCCTTTTTGCACTGGAGGAAACTGAGGCAAACAGATGGTGTAAAGCTACAGACCCTCCCCCCTCCCCACAGTGTGCAAAGGGCCACTGGCGACCGGTGAGGGGACCACGCAATAACGGGGGCTCCGGGGGGAGGGGCCAGTTGGGTTCCCCAAGAAACAGTCGGCAGTGCCCGCCCCCCTCCCCCCCAGGCCACAGGGATGCACAAGCACGCCCCTCCCCCATCTCAGCCCATGCAGGTGAAATCACTCAGGGCTACGGCCATAGGTGCAGCGACTCAGGGACACGCCCACCCAAGTGCAGTCACGCAGGTCAGTTACACGCCCCCACTCACAGCTACTGCACGTTTACACAACTTCTCCCCCGGCACCGTCTCCTGCACGCGCACCCCACACTCAGAGCCGGCACAGCAGCACCAGACTCCCAGACTCTGCCACAACACCGGCCCGAACTGGCGCCGAAAGGGAGGAGCCTTAAGGAAGGGGGAAGTCCCAGGCCGCGCCTGCGCACAGAGGCCCTCCTGCTCCCCCCCCCCAACACAGAAAGAACGAAATAAACCTGGGACCCAGGAAGCAGGGCCAGCGCATCAGGGGACTCCCAGCATGCCCTGGGGCTCAGCACCCCAGGGGCGGCGGCGGGAGTGACGTCATCAGGAGGCCTTTTTTGGCGCAGCAAAGACTCTATCCCGATTCCTTTTATTCTTGGCTCCGTCCCTTCTTTCCAGCAGCTTCCCAAGCCTTTGGGGATGAGCAGGGGATGGAACGTAGGGCTCCGTACAGGAAAGAGACCCGGATGTGATCGGAAATTCCCGATGGAAAAGTGCACGTGGAAGTTCTGTGTTCGATCATTTGCATAATTACAAATGAGGGCTCAGTCCCCCCTTTTCCCGGGCGGGGCCACGGGACCTGCGCCCTTCCCCCATCCCCCCTTCAGTGAGGGGCACAGGGAGAGAACCCGCCCATGCTCAGCCCTCTCAGGCCCCGCCGCGGGTTTGATGCCGTTTCTGTTCCTTTGGACATTTCCCCCGGGGCAGCCGCTCATCCCTCCGTCCGTGGGGGGGAGTGAGCCTCCCTCCAAGCTGCCCCCCTGAAACGCGGGTCTCTGGCCCCCCTTTAAGCGCCTCCTTCAGCCCCGTGGAGAAGGGGGTAAAACCCCCACGCGTGTTTTTACTTTTCACGTCCGCGCTGGCGCTTTTAGAGCAAAGTCCTTTCCTCAGCGCGGAAGATCCGGGGCTAAGAGGCTGTATCGGCCCCTCCCGCTTGGGGGAGCCAGGAGCTCCTGGGGGGGGTGGGGAGGTTTCTGGCTAACTGCGAATCTCCCGCAAATGCTTCTTTCAAAGCCCGTCCGGCAAATCCCGGCCTTGGCGCGTCCGGCGGGTGGTGGAACCGGTGGGATCTGTAGCAGGGACGTCCTTGTGCCTCCGCCCAGCGCCGGGGCAGGGCCCGCCCGTGCCCAAGCTCCTCGGCGGGAAAGGAAAGGCTGCCTGAGACCGCCCGGCTGAGGCCTTCTCCTAGGCCGGGAGCCCCTGACTGGGATGGGGGATTGCAGAGCATTTCCTGGAGACTGAAACTAATATTATTTCTCCAGTTTGAATCCGGGGATGGATGGGGACCGAGAAGAACCGGAGAACCCACAAATGCCCGGGCCCCCATTACACACTTTCTCCACCCACTTCTACAAATGTCACCTCCCTCCAAGCCTCGGGGTTGGGCTGGTACCTGATTAACCCCCTGGGCCCCCCCATTTCCCTCTTCTCCCCTCAACATCCGGGTCCTCATGGGAAGGGGAGGGGTCCTGAGAGCAGAACTCGTGGGTCCTGAGGCACAAGGATGGAAATTAGGAAGGAGGCCAGGCGAGGAGTGAAGGAGAGAAGCTGTCGGGGCACAGGAGGTCACACCAAAGCACAGGCTCCTTCAGGATGCTCTGGCTTTTTGTTTTAACATCAATAAGGGTGGGCCCCACCCTCCTGGAACTTTTCCAGCTGCGGGGACGAGTGGGCAGGGAGGGGCTGCAGAGTGGGGCCTTAGGGCGCAGACTGACACGCGTCATCCAGATGCTGGAGCACAGTGGGAATCACCTTGTTCTTGGCCCCTGAACTGGAGAGGAAAGGGAAAGTTTGGGGTGGAAATGACCCCAAAAGGAGTGTGCACAAATACACACAAACCAGCAGCCCTGTTTGCACAGATGTGTCAACACACACACACACACACACACACACACACACACACACACACACACCCCTTTGTGTACTTCTGTATCTGCTGGGCTTCCTGCTAAAGCTTAGAGCTCAGCTGAGAAGTCAGAGCTTCTTTAGGGCTTCTCAAGGACACTCAGGGATTCTAAGGCAGGGATGGCTTTCTAATCCTGGGAACAATCAACCCAAATGCCAGTTGGGCTGCCCAGTGCTGGGGAAGGGACACCCTGGGTAAGCATCCTGGAGGGCAGCGGGGACCCGGTTCTGAAGAACTTTTCAATAAGGACCCCAGAAATGTTAAGGGAGCCCCAGGGATATCCTGAGTAGGGGTGCAATGGGGAGGACTCAACTTAAGGCCTGTGGGGATCAGTTCCCTTTAACTGAGTTTTTTGTTGACATATTTCTTTTCAAAGCCCATATAATTTAAGTCTTTCCAGATACTTTCCTGGAGAGGTCCCCCGAGAGGAGGAGGCTCAAAAGTTGATAAAAGTATTTTCTGCCTCAAATACTAATGGGTTAGGAAAATTCAGGATCCCCCTAGAAAGAGTTGTGATCCTCATATGAAAGTGTGTTCCAAATCACTACTGATCAGAGAAATTCAAATTAAGACAACCTGAGATATCACTACACAGCTGTCAGATTGGCTAAAATGATAGGAAAAAATAATGATGAATGTTGGAGGGGATGCGGGAAAACTGGGACACTGATGCATTGTTGGTGGAGTTGTGAACGAATCCAACCATTCTGGAGAGCAATCTGGAATTATGCCCAAAAAGTTACCAAATTGTGCATACCTTTTGATCCAGCAGTGTTTCTATTGGGCTTATATCCCAAAGAAATACTAAAGAAGGGAAAGAGACCTGTATGTGCCAAAATGTTTGTGGCAGTCCTTTTACTGGTGGCTAAAAACTGGAAAATGAATGGATGCCCATCATTTGGAGAATGGTTGAGTAAATTGTGGTATATGAATGTTATGTATTATTGTTCTGTAAGAAATGACCAGCAGGATGAATACAGAGAGGCTTGGAGAGACGTACATCAACTGATACTAAGTGATATGAGCAGAACCAGGAGATCATTATACGCTTCGACAACGATATTGTACGAGGATGTATTCTGATGGAAGTGGATTTCTTTGACAAAGAGAAGATCTAACTCAGTTCCAATTGATCAATGATGGCCAGAAGCAGTTATACCCTATACTGGGAAATGAGTGTAAACTGTTTGCATTTTTGTTTTTCTTCTTGGATTATTTTTACCTTCTGAATCCAATTCTCCCTGTGCAACAAGAGAACGGTTCCATTCTGCACACATATATTGTATCTAGGATATACTGTGACATATTTAACATGTATAAGACTGCTTGCCATCTAGGGAAGGGAAGGGAAGAGATGGAAGTGAGTGCAAGGGATAATGTTGTAAAAAAATTACCCAGGTATTTCTGTTAATAAAAAGTTATAATAAAAACAAAAAAAAAAAAAAAGAAAGAGTTGTGATCTAAAGGATGTCACTGTGCTTGAGAAAACTTACATTGAAATGGACTGGATAGTGATTACTTTGCTAAAGGGAATTTAATATTTTATAACATGGACCACTAAGAATAACAAGATTATTTGAAAACCACTATTAAAACTCCATGGGTTATATTTTTCTCTAAACCAGTCTCCTAAAGGAAAAGGGTGAAGGATTACCAAGTGGTTCAAAAAAATCCTGAGAAATGACAATCTAAACAGACTAAATCACTGCAGAAAGCAGATGACTGAAATTGGCTTTCTTGAAGTCTCTTTAATGTGCACAGTTATTTGAACTGATCTTAAATCAGGAAACAGGGAATTCTCCTGCAATCCTCCAAGTACTGTCACCAACTCCATAATATTCCAGGAAAGATTAAAGTTTTCCTGTTCATCCATGTTGGAGGCAGGAGACAATTTAGGTTTAGACAGTTACACAAAATAGGGCAGAAGATATAAAGGGATTTTTTGGGGGGGGTTAGGATCGTATCATTCCTATGTACAAAATTACTTTGCACCTCTTCCACTTCATCCTCCTTTCCCACATCTGGACTGATGTTGATTAGCTGCTTTTAATGAAGGACAGGCTTCCTAGAGGCAAGAAACCCTCTGTCAGAGTGTATTATACAATAACTGGAATGATTATTTTTTGTTAATTAAGTCTGTTTATTTTCAAA
The DNA here is from genome assembly GCF_016432865.1 of Antechinus flavipes. Classification (NCBI taxonomy): domain Eukaryota; kingdom Metazoa; phylum Chordata; class Mammalia; order Dasyuromorphia; family Dasyuridae; genus Antechinus; species Antechinus flavipes. The sequence goes on along the minus strand of NC_067400.1, from coordinate 630,719,121 downwards.
CTATGTGTATGGATAATTTTCAGCATTCACCCTTACAAAACCTTGTGTTTTAAATGTTTTCCCTCCCTTCCCCCAGCTCCTCAGCAAGTAATCCAATATGTATTAAATGTGCAATTCTTTTCCACAATTATCGTGCTGCACAAAAAAAATCAGATCAGAAAGGGGAAAAAATGAGAAGGAAAACAAAATGCAAGCCAACAAGAAAAAGTGAAAATACAATGTTGTTATACACACACAGTTCCCACAAGCCCCTCTCTAGGGGCAGATGGCCCTCTCCGTCACAAGACCATTGGAACTGGCCTGAATCATCTCACTATTGAAAAGAGCCACAGCCATCAGAAGGATTATTTTTAAAACTTACAATTAAAATCCTCAAGCTTCATTGGAGAAGTCACGTGGTCCCCCTCCAAAAAGGTGGCTCATGTGATCTCTTGAGGAGGGAAAGGGATAGAATTATCCTATCATGAGTTTTGGAAAAACAAGAGAAAACCGAAAAAACAGAGCCCATTTAGAACCATTTGTGCTTCAGCAGGCTCCGGCTTCCTGATCCCCATCTGTTGGAAAGAGCAGAAGAGGAGGAAGTGGGGTTTGTACTCAGGGAGAGAATACGTTTGATTTTCATTGGGTTGGGGGCTGAGGCAGTCATCCCTTTCTGCTTCCCACCAGCAAGACCTGTGTATGGATGAAACCCCTGACCACCTGGGATGGGCAGACCTGTTTGCAAACAGGCAAGCTTCGAAATTGAGAGGAGTTGACTGAGACCCCAGAGAAGGGGCTGAGCTTGGTACTGCCCACCCCTGGTATTCTTAGTGCTTTTGTGAGCTGTGCGGTTTGATTTATCGCCCCCACTCTGTGAAGGGGGAAAAATGTTGCACACCCTGATTAGTGCTTTCCTCAATAGGCAAAAATCTCTAAATTCCATTTGAGTGTCTTTCCTTATCCAGGACAATGATCAGATTGTTGACTTACATGAACTCTGAGTGGGGAAATGAGATGATTGTTGCTAGAAAGTATTACCAGATTAGTCATGTGCATAAGGTTTCCTCAAGTGGGGATCCTCTTCTCTGAAATAGGCTAAGAATGATAAGTCAAAGTTGTACTATATTTACTGCACTCATAAGGTTTGGTCCCCGTGTGGATTCCTTAATATTTAGCAAGATTGGAGCACATGTTGAAATCATTCCATATTGATTACATTGTTCTTCAGTGTGGAGTCTTTTATGTTTAACAAGAGACTTCCATCTGAAAGCCTTTCCTCATTGAATATTAATAACATTTCTCTCCACTGTGGACTGTCTCATCAATAGCCAAATGGAAGCTATTTGTGAAATTCATTTCACATTGACTGTAGTCATAATTCTTATCCTAAGTATGGATTCTCTAACGTTTACCAATCTTGGATTTATATCTGAATGCCTTTCCACGTTAATTTCATTTATAAGTTTTCTCTCCAGTGTGGATTATCTGAAGTGCAGCTAGAAAGGACCTTTGTGTGAAATCATTTTTCACTGACTACATACAAATGTTTCTCTCTAGTTTGAGTTCTTTGACATTCAACATGGTTTCGCTTCTATATAAAAGCTTTTCCACACTCATTACTGTCAAAAAGTTGCTTTCCAATGTGAGTTCTCTGATGTACAGTAAGACGTGCCTTGCGTATAAAAGCCTTCCCACACTGATTACATTCAAAAGGTTTCTCGCCAGTGTGGATTCTCTGATGTTCTGCAAGACTGTGATTGAATCTGAAAGCTTTTCCACACTGATTACATTCAAAAGGTTTCTTTCCAGTGTGGATTCTTTGATGATGAGCAAGAATGGAACTGAGTCGAAAAGCCTTTCCACATTGATCACATTTATAAGGTTTTTCTCCAGTGTGGATACTCTGATGTTTATTAAGATCTCCCTTTCGGGTGAAAGCTTTTCCACACTGATCACATTGAAAAGGTTTTTCTCCAGTGTGGATTCTCTGATGTTCTGCAAGCTTGCAACTATATGTAAAAGCCTTTGCACACTGATTACATTTATAAGGTTTTTCTCCTCTGTGGATTCCCTGATGTTCAGTAAGATAAGCTTTACGTGTAAATGCCTTTCCACATTGATTACATTTATAAGGTTTGCCTTCAGCATGAATTCTCTGATGTTCAGTAAGGTAAGCCTTGCGTATAAAAGCTTTGCCACACTGATTACATTCAAAAGATTTCTCTCCAGTGTGGATTCTCTGATGTTCTGCAAGGCTGTGATTGAATCTGAAAGCCTTTCCACATTGATTACATTCAAAATATTTCACTCTAGTGTGGACTCTCTGATGTCCAACAAGATTTCTTTTCAGTGTAAAAGCCTTTCCACACTGAATACATTCAAAAGGTTTCTTTGCAGTGTGGGTTGTCTGATGGTCAGCAAGCTTATATTTGTTTGTGAAAGCCTTTCCACATTGATTACATTCAAAAGGTTTCTCTCCAGCGTGGATTCTTTGATGTTCAACAAGATTTCCTTTCTGTGTAAAAGCCTTTCCACACTGAATACATTCAAAAGGTTTCTTTCCGGTGTGGGTTCTTTGATGATGAGCAAGAATGGAACGGAGTCGAAAAGCCTTTCCACACTGATCACATTTATAAGGTTTTTCTCCAGTGTGAACACTCTGATGTTTATTAAGATCTCCCTTTCGTGTGAAAGCTTTTTCACATTGATTACATTTATAAGGTTTTTCTCCTGTATGTATTCTCTGATGTTCAGCAAGTTTGTAATTGCATCTGAAAGTCTTTCCACACTGATTACATTCAAAAGGTTTCTTGTGGATTCTCTGATGATAAGCAAGAAGATGCCACTTTGTGAAAGCCTTTTCACATTGATTACATTGAAAAGGTTTCTCTCCAGTGTGGATTTTCTGATGTAAAGCAAGAATGAAACTGAGTCGAAAAGCCTTTCCACACTCATCACATTTATAAGGTTTTTCTCCAGTGTGGATTCTCTGATGTTCAGTAAGACAATATTTGCGTGTAAAAGCTTTTCCACAGTCATTACATTCAAAAGGTTTTTCTCCAGTGTGGATTCTCTGATGTTCAGCAAGCTTGGAACTATATCTAAAAGCCTTTTCACAATGATTACATTTATAAGGTTTGCCTCCAGCATGGATTCTCTGATGTTCAGTAAGATAAGCCTTGAATGTAAAAACTTTTCCACAGTGATTACATTCAAAAGGTTTTTTGCCAGTGTGGATTCTTTGATGATAAGCAAGAATGGAAGTGAGTCGAAAAGCCTTTCCACATTGATTACATTTATATGGTTTTTCTCCAGTGTGAATTCTCTGATGTTCAATAAGCTTGTAATTGTATCTGAAAGCCTTTTCACATTGATTACATTTATATGGTTTTTCTCCAGTATGAATTCTCTGATGTTCAATAAGCTTGTAATTGTATCTGAAAGCCTTTCCACATTGATTACATTTATATGGTTTTTCTCCAGTGTGAACTCTCTGATGTTCAATAAGCTTGTAATTGTATCTGAAAGCCTTTCCACATTGATTACATAAAAAAGGTTTCTCTCCAGTATGGATTCCGTCAGGTACAGCAAGAAAGAATCGCTTTGGGAAAATCTTCTTACCTTCATTACATTTATAAAACCTTCCAATATGAATCTTTTGAGAGCTGTCAAGATCTGAATTCCAAGAATAGGCCTTCCCACACTCAACTAATGAAGATTTTTTCATTCCAGGATCAACTCTAAATTGGCAAGGAAGAGATGAATGATGGGATGAAATTGTTTCACATTCATTATACTCATCAGGTTGCTTATTTATGTGAATTGCCTGATGAATAATGAGTTTAGAAGTTTGACTCAAGGTCTTTACATCTTGACTACCAACACAAAACATTTCCCCATTATCATTTTTCTGATACGTAATGAGGTCTGAACTCTTGCTAAAGGCCATTTCCCATTGATTATCTGGATTCATTAATATTTCAGCAGGCTTCTCTTGGGAATCAAAAAGCTCTACCTGTTCAGGAAAACATTTCTGATATTCACTATCCAGTAGCCAGTTATTCCCTGAATTCATTTTCTTATAGTGATTTAGGAAAGAAGATTGCCTGAATGTCTTTCTACTTTCCTCCAATTCACAGTCAGTCTTTGGATTATCTACTTGGATGTTAGAGGCATGGATTTCCCTCAAAGTCAAGGCACAGGGTCCATCCTTCATGAATTTTTGCAGGTCACATTCTTCCACAAAAAGTCCCAGATTTCCAGTCAGCTCATTCCAATCAAACTTGAGTTCCATATCTGAAGAAAATGAACCATCAAACATAGAGTCACAAAAAGATATACATAGATAATTAATAGCAATAGATAATTAATAGTGTGACTTTAGACACAGGTAGCTCATGCCCTTCTCCTTACTAACCTCAACAGACTAAACTTCATGAATATATTCTTGTAGGAAAAACTGGCATTTAATAGACTTGTTCTCTGTAAAGAGAAGAGATCTACAGGATGTGAAAGTGACTGACGAGATGGACACTCCAGTGTACTGGTCCTTCAAGAGAAGGGGCAGCCACAGGGCAAGATAACTGCCAGATTCAATATCAGCAGATTAAAATGATTCTCTATGGGAGAACAGTTTGTTTCTAACTTGGAGACAACAGGGTTCACAATATTTCAGCTGAAAGGGACTGGCAGCTTTCAGAGATTTGTCGGAGAGTACCCCAATTACTCATCTGGGACAGAACACCTGGAAATATTCAAACTGGTGTATTGCAAATGATGGGGAAATTCAGATAGTATGAAACAAAAACTTAGAACTCTGCAAGGCCTGCAAGTAAGTTGTTTCAATCATTTAAAAAGTCAGCATTTAAGCTAAGTGAAAACAAAATTTGAGACAGATTCAGAATTCTGGGCTCAGTAAGAAGCCACATAAAATTCAGGTTGGTGCTGACTGCTTTTAAATGCCTGAATGCTATTTATGGGCCAAAGACCTGATAAGGTAAAACTGAACGACTCAGTGCTGATGGAATTGATTAGTGATACCAACAGGGTCCTGGAGAAATGGGCTGAACACTTCTGTAGCACTCTCAGGAGACCATGGGTATTACCACCTCACACCTCAGATGACAGGAAATGATAATGAGGAATGGTGGAAAGGATGAGGGGAAAGTGGGATGCTAATACTCCTTTTGGTGGAGTTGTGACCAGATCCATTCATTCTGGAGAACAATTTGGGATTAGGCCCCAAAAAGATATAAAACTGCGTATCCTGTGATATAGCAGTAACCCCACTGGGTCCGAATACCCAAGAAATCATAAAGAGTTTGGAAAAGGACCCACATGTGCAAAAATATTTGTAGAATCTCATTTTGTGTGGCAAAGAAGAAGAAAATGAGTAGATGCTCATCAATTGAGAATAGTTAAAGAAAAACAAAAATTGTCTGAAGAAAAAAACTCCTTTCAAAAAGATTTGGCAAGATGGAAAACGAAAACAACTCCTGGAAAAACAGCATTGGTGAAATGGAAAAGATAACAAAGTCCTCAAAAATGGAATTGGTGAAATGGAAAAGAAAAATCCAATGAACAAAACAAATTATTTAAAAGTCAAAAGGAAATGAAAAAGGTAACTGAAGAAAATAATTTACTAAAAATTGAACAAAAGAAATTGAATGACTCAATGAGAAATCAACAATCAGTCAAACAAAACCAAAACAAAAGAAAAAATAGAAGAAAGGGTCAAATACCTCATTGGAAAAATAACCAACCTGGAAAAGAGATCTAAAAGAGACAATTTAAGAATTATTGCAGCATCTGAAAACCATGACAGAAAAAAGATCTAGACTATATATTCCAAGATGTCATCAAGAAAAGTGTCCTGATATCCTAGAACCAAAAGCTATAATAGCCATTGAAAGAATCCTATGATTACTTCCTAAAAGAGAATCCAAAAAGGAATAGTATTTGGAAATAACTTTTTGATGTAAAATGATGGACAGGCTGAGTTGAGAAAGGATTGGAAAGATTCACATCAAGTGACACTGGGTAAAACAAGCAGAGCCATCATACAGAGGAACAGAAAAATTTTTTGAGGATCAATTATGATCAACTTGATTCTTCTTAGAGGTTGAATGATGAAAGGCCAACCTAATAACCTTTAGAAAGAAAAACCATCGACATCCACAGAGAGAACTATGAAGACTGAATCAGCATATGCTACATTTGATTTTGTTTTATTTTCTATTTTCTTTTTTTTTTCCTTTTGGTTTTTCCCTTTTGTTTTGATTTTTCTCCCCCAACATGATTCAAATGGAAATATGTAAAAAATGAATGTGAAATTAAAAAAACATTGCTTTGCATATAAGTAGGAGGAAATTTTTTTAAAAGGAAAAAATACTCGATTATCACCTTTGCTTACAATTATTTTAGTCCATCTGAGAAGTAAAAAATGACATTAAGATTGTTTCATTTGCATTTCTTAATAATTACTAGTAATGACTTAGACTTTACTTTCATATGACTTTACTTTTTTTTACATTTTTTCATATGACTTTAAATTGTTTGGATTTCTTCATTGAAAAACTGTCCACATCCTTGAACCCTTTATCAATAGGAAAACAAACTTATATTCTTTTAGATTTTACAAAGATCTTTATATAATATATATTCTATATATAATAGAAGAACTTTATCCAAGAAACAGTCTGTAAAATGTTGGTTTTTTTTTTTAATTTTCTTCTTTCCTTTTGGTCTTAAATACATTTTTTTTATTTGTCCAAAACATTTTTAAACTAATGTAAACAAAATTATCCATAGACACTTCACTCTCTTCTCTTTCCCTCATTTATTAATAAATAATGCACCTATCCATAAATATAATATCTAATACATTCTGTGTCCTTCAAATTTTCTTGTAAAAGCTCCCTTTAGATGTAGGTAGTGTATCTTTTGACCTAGTCTTCATTGGTCTATGCCCTTTTCTGCCGTACTTTCCAGTTTTCTCAAGAATTTTTACTAATGATTTTTTATCCCCCAAAATAAAGTCATTATTTACATTGTCAAATATAAGGATATTTACTTGTGGCTATAAAATGTATGTCTTTTCTGTTTCACTGATCTATGTTTGTATTTCTTAGCCAGTTCCCAAGAGTTTTGGTAATAACTGACTTATAATGCACTTTATGATTCTGCTAAGTCTTTTTCCTTTTCATTATTTTTCATTAGTTCCTTTCCTACTCCTGACCATTTGATCTTCCTAGTTTATACTTTTTTCTATATTTAATTAAAACCAGTTTTTGGTCATTTGAATGAGCCAATCAAATTGAAAAGAATAATTTAGATAAAAATTAGATAAAAATTTAGATAAAAAAATAGTTAGATTAAAAAAAAGTTTAGATATTATATCGGCTCTGCTTATGCACGAACAATTATAATCTCTCCAATTATGAAAATCAGATTTTATTTGCATAACATTTTTTATGTTTATGTTCATGTAGTTCCTGATTTTGTTTTGGCAGGTATTTTATACCGGCTATGGTTATTTTAAATGGGTAGTCTTTACTATATCTTCTTGTAAGTTTTTGTTGGTGATATATAGGGATGTTGCTAAATTATATAGGTTTGATTTATATCCTGCTACTTTGTTAAACTTATTAATTTTTTTTAACAAAGTTTTAATTGAGTCTTTGGGATTTTCCAGAGATCAACATACCATCAGCAAAAAAGAGATATTTTTATTTTATCTATTATGTCATTATTAGGTCATTTCAACTATTTTATTTTTCTTCTTTTATTATTATTCCAGAACTTTCAATACAATATTGAATAATATTGATCACAGAGAGCTTTTAGTGTTTCTTAGTGTCCTGCAACATAGCTTCTTCCTCTTGCCCAATTCTAGTTTTTGAAATGTTATTTTCCTAAGTTTGTGGATTTCTCTTTTTTAAAAATAATTTTCTTCAAAGTTTCTTTTCATAATTTTCTTGAATTCTTTGTATTTCTCTTCTTTTGTTTCTTTAATTTTTCCTCAATCTCTCCTTAATTTTTTTAAAGGTTTTAGAAATTCTTCCAATAACACTTTGGGGCCTTGTGACCCTTTGACATGTCTCTTTGAAATAGGTAATGCTTTTTAAACTTTATGTTCTTCCTCTGATAATGAACTCAGATCATCTATTGCTGTAGCTATTGACCTGGAGGGAAATGATTTAATCTGAAAAGGCTACAAGGCATGAAAAAGTGGATGGAAAATTGGAGCACCCAGAGGACTGTGCACCCCCCCCCAGCAAATAAGGCTGAGATGCACCAGAGTATGCCCCCATTTTCTCCTGCTTGTGCTATTTTTGGCCTGACAACTAAAACCAAGAAAAGACAGGAAATGGTCTTTACCCAGGGACAGCAGATTCTGGACATTCTCCAGTGTGACCTCCATGTACAGCTTTTTCTGAGAAGGGTCCAAGAGCCCCCACTCCTCTTCAGTGAAGTCCACCATCACATCCTTGAAGGTCACCAACTCCTAAAAAGTCAAAAGTCACATGATTTAGAGCTGAGACTCCAGGTCCAACCTTCACCAACCTAGAGTAGGATATGTAGTAAAGATGGGATTTGCCTAAAAGTCACAAGATCTTTATGACTATCAGCTAACACTTTGTGACCAGGCATTAAGAGTCCCATGGGATTCTGAGAAAAGCCTTTTCTGTTTAAAGTAAGAATCATGTTGGAATACTAAAAGCTTGTAAAGTTTTCTTACTGTACAATGCTTGTCCTGATGAAAGGAGGGAAAATGTCAGTGACATATCAGTGAGGTAAGAGAATGTGTATAATACAAAAGAGAAGGGGAGGAGACATTCCCCATCAGAAGTGTCCTAAGTGACATGTTAAGGAAATTTTATTTAGAGTTTGGGAGAAGTTGACAAGGACTTTATATTCTCAAGTCAACAGAACCTGAAAATTGATCACTGAGGAAAGAAGAAAGGAAAAAAAAAATTGCTAAACTTCCTTAAAGTCTGAAATATTCTTAACTAGATGAATGCAAGAGAAATATCATAGAGCTATATTATTCCCAATATGTCTACAGTGGAGTAGTATGAGAGTGCTTCCAGCCAAATCAGGCATTCTCTCTTGTTACACGGAAGGGCAGAATTCCAGCAGAATGACAGGACTGGCTTTTTCAGTTGGCATTTTCTGGAGCAATTCTCTTTCCTGCAGATAAAAATCCTCACTTTTTTTGTCACTTTGATTTTCTTAAAAAACAAACAAACTCATCTTCTATTTGTAACATATGTCGCACTTTTGGCTTCCATTCTGTCCATTATAGCAATTAAGGAAGAGACATTCTCTTTCTTTCCCCATTCCAAGATCTGTAACATCAACTGTATTCAAGGAAAAAGTTCCATTTTGAATAAAGTCTCAGTTGAACTGAGACTTAATTGACTCAAATGAGCAACTAGCATAGATGACTTACCAGAATTGGAGAATTTTCCTAAACCACTTCCTTGCATTTGTTAGATACTGAGTCAAGGCAGCTACCTGATAAAAGTCAAAGAACTTCCTAAAAAATTAACTGATATTCACCTTTATTCATTTCCCAACAGAAAGTTATTATTATTACTATTAATTGTGAAGCAAAATCAACCTAATTGCATGCATAAATTTATAAATATTGTTTGATAAATATTCCAAAACTGTAAATCATGATTTTAGAACATCTTGATTAAAAAAGGATTTGCTTTCCTAAGGATATCACTGCATCAGGTTCAAGGAATTATTTCTAAGTGATCATCTAGCAGAATAAAAGAACCATTAGAATTATAATCCTATAAATTCCATAAACTTGTCAGCAATCAAAGGAAATTCAATTGAAATCAGTCCTGAATCTCTTACAAAGAAAATCATTTATTAACCATTTAGCAATATGACACTCTAGAATGATTGTACTCAAATAACACAACAGAATCATTCTGATTCAAAACGTATTATCTTAATGCCCAACTTTTAGTGTATTTTTAATGGAGGAATGGTCTATCTATAAAAGGTCAAACACTCCGGTATCCTAAAAGGAGAACACATGGGACTTTCAATGAAACTTTATAATCTAGTTTAGGACAAACTCGGTTCCATAAAACTAGATTTACACTGAGGGATGATATGTCTTCCAGAATCTTAATTTTCCCAAGAGCCGTTTCTATTAGTAGGCAATACTCTACTGTCAAAGTTTGATCTTGGCCATGAGTATGTGAAGGAGAAGCCTGGGGCCTTAGGACTGAGGCAAAATGGGCCTCTTGGATCCTCTCAGGACCCTGTCTTTGCTCACAGAAGTCACATTCAAGACAGATATAAACTCTGGGCTCCACTGGGTCCACCTTTCTGAGCAAACTTTGCCTGGGATTTCTCTTCCCATCTAAAGCCCTGAGAAGAACAAGTGCCTCTTTTCCTTGACATAACTGTCTTATAGAAATGCAGGGCTGTGCTTGCACTCCCCAGGTAGGTCTGAGTCGGGAGGTCAGAGAGGTCAGGGGGCCAACCTGAGCTCTCTCTGACTTCCCCTCATAGAACCAGAAGTGGTCTTGGGGGAGCCCTTCATGCCAGACTCCTGCTTCCCTCAGCTCTTAGTCCCCCCAGAGGCCCTGTTCTCCTGGCAGGAAGACTTCTCAATGGCACCTACCCCTCACCATCCCCTCTGGTGCTATTTTTGGTCATTTTGACATCTCCCCCTCCCAATCTCTTTGCTCCTTGAACTCTGGGAAACACAATCACATCATTTGCACTCACATCCCAACATATGTCACTGAGGCTTTCATCTAGGAAATGGGCATTTTAAATGTGAATTTTTAAGCAAACATAAGTAAGTCCACTTGATTCTACACTGGCTGTGCTAAATATTAATACATTCAATGTCCCTTTCATTATGTTCCTTCTGCCAATTCTATTAAAAATAGTCATGGACTCATTTCCTGGGTGAATATTCTGCCTAAAAAAGCACTTGGCAAATGTTGAATCACTCCACGCCTACTCAAACAACTAAGGTTGTCCTTGGATTGATCTGTGGAGCGATGGGAAAAACCTCTGTAACAGACCTTTCGAACTCTAAACGCACAGACCCACATCTTTTTTTCTTTCCTGAATAATGTCCCTTTTCCTTTCTCGGCGCCCTAACCTGATCTCACCCACAATTTCTTTGTGATTCTTGTTCCAAGATATAAAATAGCCAAGCCGATGGAGAAATCCTAGAGCTCAGGAGGAGAGACTGTGTCTGCGCCATCTGTTGAAGTAGGACACACACATGGCCCTCAGCCACTCATGGAAAATGTCACCCTCCTGAGTGAACACATTAAGCACAGTTTAGTCTCTGGCGGGACCCTTCGCTCCCTTTCTCAGGATGTTCCCAGCAAGGACCCTGACAATTTTCACAATAGGATAAGCCTATTTCAATGGCTTCTGCATATGGAAGCTGCCACAGACCCAGCCCCCAAAGCCAGGCCAGTCTTTTCCCACCTCCCCCTCCTCCTCCTGGACCCGGGGACACTGGGCTCTGGCTGAGCCTTGACCAAGATCCTCCATCCCATAACTGGCACCCTGGGAATATCCTCCTGCCCTCCCTGGGCCTCCTTCTCATCTCAGCTAAAATCTCACCTTCTGAGAAAAGGGAGTTTCTTGGCCCCCAAACAGGTAGAGCTTTCCCTCTGAGAGCCCCTCCCGTCTGCTCTGTACAGAGATGTTTGTTAGCTCAGAGAGGGCCGGGACCCTTAGTGTGTAACCTTCCTTCACCTCCCCCAGAGGTGGGCACAGTGCTCGGCACCCAGGAGCCACATTCTCAGTGCTCATTGATGGGACTGAGACCTGGCAAAGGAGAAGGACTCAGAGCGCTGGGAGCCGCCTGAGAGGCAGGAAATGGGCAGCGCCAGGAGGGTGATTCCTGCCCTGCTGGGGCCCCTCCCTCTGACAGGAGGAAGCTCCCTGGGCTCCCCCTGGGCAGGGGCCGCACTCACCTGGGACGAGGGGCTCCGGCTGCCGGGGGCCATGTCTCTGGTTCCGGGCTTGGTCCTCCGTCAGGCGGGCGGGGGAGGGAGAGGGACCCCAGGGAGGGAGGATGGAGTCTCAGCCTTCTCTGCCCAGGCTGGATGCTGACCTGTCCAGAATGAGAGAGACATCTCAGGGCAGGGACGGTGGGGGCGGCTGCTCCCCAGGAGGAGGCGGAAAAATCTCAGAGAAGGAGGGGAGGATCTCAGCTCAGAGACAAGGAGGCAGAGAGATCTCCCCTGCAGGGGAAGGGCAGCCCTGGAGGCAGGAGCCCCACGGGGTCAAGATCACATATGGAATCCCCGGAAGGCCAGTGTGACCGTGGCCAAGCCCTTCATCCCTGCCTGCCTCAGTTTCCCCGAGTGTAACATGGGCCCCCCTCCTCCCAAAGGCTGCAGAACTGCTGAGGGACGGCCCAAGACCACCGGGAGGTAAAGTGGTCAAGGGGCAGCGTTGGAGGGGACTCCCAGCCGCTCCCCGACCTGTCGAGACCTGTCCTCCGCCCGCACTGATCTACAGGCAAAGTTTACACTCCGGCTGTATGTGGGAGCGCTGGCTGTACCAGCCGCACTCGGCGCTTTACGGCAGGGATGTCATTAGGATAGAGAGGAGGGGGCTGCTCTTACCCCCCCTTTTATTGGAATCTATTGGAAACTGAGGCAAACAGATCCGTGCCCCTCCCTCCGAGTGTACAAAGGGCCACGGGCGGCTGCCGAGACCACGGGAACCCGCGGGCTCCATGGGTGAGGGGTCAGTTGGCCTCCCCAGGAAACCCTCAGCAGCCCCTCCGTGCCGGCGATGCACCAGCGCGGCCCCTCCCCCATCCCCGCCCACGCAGGTGAAAGCATTCAGGGCTGGCGGCCCCCAGGGCAGCCACGCCCCCGCGCAGCCGGGTACGTACCCACCCGCGTGCAGTCACGCACAGCTACCGCATTTTTGCACACATTGTACACCAGCACCCTTCTCTGGCACGCGCACCCCCACACTCGGACCCTGCACATGCGCAGCAGAGCTCGAGACTCCGCCGGGCAATCTGACCCCAACCGTAGCGGAAAGGGGAGGGGGGAGCCTTCAGAAGGAAAACTGGAAGTCCCAGGCCGCGCCTGCGCATAGATGCCCTCCTGTCCTCCCCTCCCCCTCTTGCCCAGTGCAGAGGAAAGAACCGAAGCAAACCTGAAAGTGAGGAAGGCGCGCCTGCGCCCCAGGAGGCTCCCAGCATGCCCTGGGGTTCGGCAGTGGATGGGCCCAGGCAGGGTGTGAAGTCTCTACGAGGCGCTGGGCTTGGCGACGTGCTCTACGCTCCCTGGCTGGGGAGGGGCCGTGCCGGCGTTCTCCTGCTCTGGGCCTTCGGCCTCCTCTGCCCGGGGCAGCGCTTCCCAGGAGCATAAGCTCCCGAGGGCCGGGCCACCGGTCCCCCAATTTTAATTCCACCTCCTCCGGAGACCCAGGGCCCCGAGGAAAGCCCGGTTTCTTTCCCCGGGGGGGGGGGGGGGGGGCGCCTCAGATGGTTTCATTTTGCGCAGACCCCGCTTTTCCTGGGACGCTGGGAGAGGTGGGACTGGACAGGCCCTTCTGGGGGGATCAGCTGTTGGGAAGGAAGGGGAGGAAGAGCACTGTGACCCGGGGAGGGCCCTGGTGGGAGCCAGATTCTCTTTCCATTACTTGGGGAAAGCGCTTTTCACCAGCTCTCAGCCCCAGAGGGGGGAGGACTGGGGAGGCTTGGGTCCGGCCCCTCCCCCCTCCCTGAGGCCCTCTAGGCCTGAAGAGCTTCTGAGGTCCAGAAAGAATCTCACCGGCCCATCCCCCAGAAACCCCGGCTTCCTTGGGAACCCCAGAGCCGGCGCTTTGGCTCTGCAGAAATGGGTCATTCGTGCCATGGAACTGCTCCTGGTTGGGGCGGATTCTGGGCTTTGGGAGGCGAAGCCTTAAGTTGTTCGGCACTCAATGACCCTTTCCTGCCGTGAGACTTAGAAAATACTCAGTGATAAGAAGGGTTCTTTCTGTAGCCCAGGATGGAAATGGGGCTTGGACTCAGAGCCTTCTGCGGTCCCCAAGGGCTTGCAGCAAAACTGCCAAGGAAGCAGCTCCTCTCTGGGGGTTTTCCATCCTTCTGTTCTGGCTGGGGGAATCTGTGTGTCTGGGGGTTCCAGGCAGTGGCTGAGGGGCTCGGCCGTCCCATACCCCTTTTCCTTCCACCCTGACTGCAGAAGGGTTGAATTGGAGAGAGAAACTTGAAAAGGCAGTTTTCTGACACCTTAAAAATTGGGGTCACCTGTCTTGGAATTCTGATTCTGAAAGTGCCCGATCCTCACATTGTGAACTTGTTTATTCTCAGATCAGAAATCGAATATTGTGCAATTGGAAAAGAGGAGGAGCTAAGGTTTAAAATCCGTCAGCCCCCCTGGCCCTCCCTTGTTTGGTGAGGTTTTCTCCCAAAATTATGTATCACCTACGTTCTGAAAATCAGGATTGTCTAGTTTCTTTCACCAAAAACGCTAGCTGGAGCTTCCCAGTCAATATTAACTGAATTCAGAGTTCTTCCCGAGGCTGACAGACCGGGCATATTCTCTGGAGTTCTTTGACATGATTTCTCGATTCCTTTTATTCTTGGCTCTGTCCATCCATTCTTTCTAGCAGTTGTGAAGTTCCATACAAGAAAGAAAATATGGATGTAATCTGAAATTTAGGATGTAAAAATATATATAGAAATTTTGTTTTAGATTAATTGGCATAATTGTAATGTAATACATATATACTATATATAATTACTTATATGTAATATATAAAATAATAAAGGTAAATAAAATACACTTCTGTCACTTGGTGGGGCTGCTGGCAACCTGACCTGTAGCCTTCTCCACTTCAGCAGGCCCCAGCTTCCTGATTCTCATCTGCTGGAAAGAGCAGGAGAGGCAGAAAGGGGGATTTGTGCTCAAGATGGGGAAGAAGCTTGATTTTCACTGGATTGGAGACTGGAGCAGTCATCTCTTTGTCCCTCCAGCAAGGCCTGGGTATGTGGTGATGACCCCTGGCCATCCAGGATAGGCAGACAAGCCTCCCATTCTGACATCACACCTGGTGGAGTTGAAGGGAGCTTGGTGGACTCCACAGAACGAGAGCTGCTGGGCTCCAGCTCTAGCCCTGCCAAGGCCGATGACCAGACACTCAGGGAGCTCAGTGCTCTTTTCCAGAAACAGCTGCATGTGGCAAAGATTGGGTCCTGCACAAAATCTGGGGCCCTGAGCCATGGCTCTCAGTAGCTGCAGGTAGGAAATCCTCCTCAGTCCAAATCTTCATGCAGGTGGGAAAAGTGTAGAAGTAAAGGACATAGGACTCTCCTTTGGATGAGAACACACAGAGGAGGAAGGGCACATTGAAGCCTGAGGCCCCCATTTCAGAGAGGAGGTGAGTTCCTTGCCCAGAGGTACAGAGCGATGAAGCATCAGAGCCAGGAAAGGGCCTCAAGTTTTGCCTGATATAGTGCTCTGTTCATTCAAGTAACGGCTCTCTTTTGAATATCAATTTGACTCAAATGTCCTCATATTTTAGCCAACTGACTTAATATGAGACCAGGGACCGAAGGAATGATGAGCATAAAAAACCAGCCAGCATTTTCAAAATGATTTTATGTTTACAAATTATTATTCATAATTATTATTCACTGTAATGTTCACACCAACCCCAGGAAGCAGATGCCCTTGTTATCCCCATTATACAGATGGGGAAACTCAGGCAGAATCAGGTTACATGATGGTCCAGGAAGAGCCAGAGAAGGAATTGGAACTCAGGCCTTGCAGTTCCAAACACAACATTTAATCCATGGCACCACTGACCAGTATAAAGAAAGATTAGAGAAATGTCCAGTTAGCAAAGCATTTATTCAAGGATATTTTGTTCCAGAAACCACAAAATGAATGCAAAGTAATTGGGGAATAGCTGAAGAAATGATAAATGTCAAGCAATTAAGGAGGGATGACAAAGCTCTCTCCATCACTAGAAAATTGGATCATCTCGTTGTTGAAAAGAGCCACTAACATCAGAATTAATCATTGTATAATTTTATTGTTGCCATGTACAAAGATCTCCTGGTTCTGCTCACTTAGCATTAGTTCATGTAAGTTTCTCCAGGCTTCTCTGAAGTCTGCTGATCATTGCTTAAACAACAATAATATTTCATATCATTCATTCTCAATCTTTTTCTCTCAGAACTAAGATAAATCCAACCACAAAATAAATTGAATAAAGAAGTTAAGGAGGTAAATAGAATTTCAGAAAAGTTAGGTGTGATGGACCTTTGCAGAAAATTGGATGGAGACAAAAAAAGAGTATACTTTTTTTTCTCAGCAATTCATGGAATCTACCCAAAAATTGACCATTAGGGGATAAAAATTTTAAAATTAAATGAAGAAAGGTAAAAATAACAAATGTGTTTTGTTTTTTTTTTTTTTTCAGATCATGATGTAATAAAAATTGCATGTGAAAAGGGGCCAGGGAAAAATAGACCAAAAATTAATTGGAAACAAAATAATCTGATCCTAAAGAATGAGTGGATCGAACAACAAATCATAGACACAATTGATAATTTCATCCAAGAGAATGACAATAATGAGATAACATGCCAAAATGTATGGGATACAGCCAAAGCAGTTCTTAGGAGAAGTTTTATATCTCTACTGGCTTACTTGAATAAAATAGAGAAAGAGAAGATCAATAAATTGGACATGCAACTAAAAAAAACTAGAAAAAGAATAAATAAAAAACCCCAATTAAATACCAGATTTGAAATTCTGAAAATGAAAGGGAGATTAATAAAATTTAAAAGAAAAAACTAACTAATAAAACTAAGAGTTCCTTTTATGAAAAAAAAAAAAAAACAACCTTTAATTTGATTAGAAAAGGGAAAGAAAATCAAATTGTTAATATCCAAAATGAAAGGGATTAACTTTCCATCGGTGACAAGGAAATTAGCACAATAATTAGGAACTATAGTACCCAACTGCATGTCAATAAATCTGATAATCTAAGTGAAATGGATGAATACTTACAAAAATGTAGATTGCCCAGATTAACAGAGGAGGAAATAAATTACTTAGTCTCATTTTAGAAAAAAAAAATTGAACAAGCTATTAACCAACTCCCTAAAAAAACAATCTCCAGGGCCAGATGGATTTACATGTGAATTCTATCAAATATTTAAAGAACACTTAATTCCAATACTATGCAAACTATTTAGAAAAATGGAGAAAGAAGGAATTTTATCAAATTATTTTTACGATACAAATATAGTGCTGATGCCTAACCCTGATAGGGTCAAAACAGAAAAAGAAATTATAGACCAATTTCCCTAATGAATATGGAGGCAAAAATCTTAAATAAAATGTAGCAAAGAGATTATAGCAAGTTATCTCTAAGATAATACACTAAGACCAATTAGGATTTATAGCAGGAATACAGAGCTGGTTCAGTATTAGGAAAACTCTTAGTATAATTGACTGTTATCAATAACCAAACTAACAAAAACACGATTATCACAGTAGATGCAGAAAAAGAATTTGACAAAATCCAAGACCATTCCTATTAAAAACATTAGAAAGTATAGGAATAAATGGAATTTTCCTTAAAAATGATCAATTGCACCTATTTAAAACCATCAGTAAGTATTATATGTAATGGAGACAAACTAGAACCATTCCCAAGAAGATCAGCAGTGAAACAAGGTTGCCCACTGTGACCTCCCAGGTAATCATACCTGCCTAACCTGTGCATAGCTTGCTCTATTTCCAGGCTGTACTTTCCCAGATATTCTGGCCTGCTCAATCTGCATTCAATTTGCTGTCATTTGTGTCATTCTGATCTAGCACAAATCCCCACTTCAGTCTGCTTTCTCATTGGCTGGCAGAGGCTGGGAAGCTTCAGGAGTGTTGAGATGTTGTGGGAATGGATTTGCAGGAATGACAAACCACCTGCCCAGATAGGAGAAGAGACAGTTTGTCTAAGAATGTTAAAGTTTCTCCTTGAACCCAACTTGCACATAGTCCCTTCATACACTGATTTATCTACTGTTTTTTTTTTTTTGTTTTTTTTTTGTGCTTCCTTAGCAACATTTGGTTAGAAAGCATTTAAGGGCACAATTAATGATAACAAAGATCTCTACTTTATTCTTGTTACTACTTCAGTTTGGAAGAACACTAGTGTCTTTTTGTCTTTTCTTTCTCTCAATTTTCATGATCTCTGTGGAGTCAGACCAGCTGGTCTGATTTCTGGCATTTTCACAGGTTGTGCTTTCCATAGTCCACTATCACCATTATTATTCAATGTTGTATTGGAAAATCCCCCAGAGAGGAGCTGCTTCCTTGGGCAGTTTTGCTGCAAGCCTTTGGGGACCATAGAGGGGTCTGAGTTCAAGCAACATTTCTGTTCTGGGCTTCCAGAAATAACCCTTATTATTAATGAGTATTACTAAGTCTCACAGAAAATGAGCCAATTAAGAAGAAACAAGACAAGAGGGCCAAACAACTTAAGGGTTAGTCTCCCAAAGCTCAGAATCTGCCTCAACTCCCAGCAGTTCTATGGCTCTAATCACCCAGTTCTACAGACCCAAAGCATCAGTTCTGGGGTACCTAAGGATGCCGGGATTTTCTGGGGGATGGGTCAGTGAAAATCTTTCCCAATCTCAGAAGGAGATTTTCAGGTCTAGGAGGCCTGAGGAGGGGAGGAGGGGCTGGACCTAGGCCTCCTAACCCCTTCCCTTGTGGGGCTGAAAGAGCTGGTGAAAAGTGCTTTGTATAAGTAATTGGAAAGAGAATTTGGATCTCCCCACAGGCCTCCCTGGACACATGCTCTTTCCCTCCAAGAGCAGATCCCAGGCAGGATGAGATATGCCAAAAGTCACCTTGGACCACAAGGACCAGTCCAGTCTTACCCCTCTGTAGCGAGCACTCCCAGTGTCCCAGAAAAATCAGGGTTTGTGCAAAATGAAACCATCTATCTGAGGCACTCCCCAATAAATCCAACCAACAATACCCCAGTTCACTATTGGGTCACCCTCTACCTCAGGAAAAAACTTAGCTTTCCTGGGGACCTACTACTTTGGAGGAGTGGGATTTAAAAGGGGGAACCCCCTTACTTTTGAGCAAAGGAGAAGACCTGAGGGTTTCATGCTAAACTGAGGAGGAGATCTAGCAATTCTAATGGTCCATAAAGTGGTAAAAGAAAGTTAAGGAAAATGTTACGGTGGGGGTTTTCTTGGAGACAAGATGCAAAAAGGTTTTAATTGTTCCCCAATCCTTGTCTACACAGTAGATTCTGGGCTGTGAGCCTTCATTTCTTTGTTTCTATCTTTTGGGGAGCAGAAATTCTGAAGGGCTGGAATTTGCCATCTTCCATTGGAGCCATGGCTGCTTCAATGGGCAAAGGGGTGTTGCCCATCTTGTGGATAGTTTGTTACATAAAAGAGGGAGCTAACTTTCTGGCCAAGTGGCAAGGACTTGTTCTAGAAACTTAGAACTTAGTAACTTGATCATCTTTCTGTATCTTTACTAATTCAGCCACTAAAATCCCAACAACAATAAATAGTCACTGTGATTTCTTAGGGATAAATTAGTAATGATAATTTTAGAAAGTCAGTATTAAAGCATCAGAAATGAAAACTTTCTATGGAGAATTTAACTATAATAAAATCTGGAATTTCAACTGCATTACCATTTTGCACTTGCTGTTTTAGTAGAAGTTGCATCACTTTCCATTAAATGTCAGCCAGAGCACATGAGAGTGACCAAGTCTGATCTCAGATCTAGAACACTTGGCCAATTTCAGGGCTCTGCTGCTTCATCTTTGGAATTATTTCCAGGAAAATCAATATGGAAGAGGATCAAAATTTTCAATGGAAAGGGGAGAAATATTCATTGGAAGCTATAATGAAATGATAAATTAGCTGAATTTATATTAAAAATCCCAAATCCACAGCTTATTTTGGATTAGTTCTACATGAATTTAAGCAGAATGATTGAAACTTAATTTAAAATACTTAATCTAACTGAATGAGATCTTTTTTTCAGAATTAATCTGAAAGTCTAAAATATTTATGATGTTTCTATGGCATAGATGTATGTCTAGCAGTGGCAAAGTATTTAAAATATATTATATTATATTATAAAAATATACAAAAGCCTACTTCTATCTTTTCTCATTCAATATAAACTATTTTGATTCAAAAAGCTTATGCAAAAAGAATCCGTTTTTTTGTTTTGTTTTATTTTTAGCAATGGAACAAATTATTTGTTGGATGTAATTTTATCCTATTTTCCTCATTTAAGGAATCTCATATTCCATGGCCTATTCATTTGGAGAGAAAGGGGAAAGATCTTACGGAGTAAGCCTTAAGCCATCTTGCAGCAATCTCTGTCAAGTGGGGGGACATGGGGAGAGGGACAAAGGGAAGGGAGGAAGATGGGGGAGGGAGAGAGAAATAGAGGGAGGGAAGAACAGAAAGAAAGAGAAGGAGAAAGGGAGGGAAGAAGGGAGAGACAGGGAGGGAAGGAGAAACACAGGGAGGGAGGAGAGAGAGAGAAGAGGGAGAGGAGGAAAGGAGATGGGGGGAAGAGGAAGAGAGACAGAGACAGAGACAGAGAGAGAGAAAGAGACAGACAGAGAGACTGAAACTATCTCTGAAAGAGAAGCTGAAAGGACCATACCCTTCTATATACTTGAGGTATTAGGACTCAGGAAGTTGGGGACACCAAAGGTTCCCATCTAAAGAAACTGAGGCTGACTTATTTTTAAAATATATAGAGAATTGACTCAAATTTATAAGAATTCAAACCATTCTCCAATTGATAAATGATCAAAGGATATAAACAATTTTCAGATAAATTAAAACCATTTCTAATTATATGAAAAGGTGTTCTAAATCATTATTGATCAGAGAATCACCATTTAAAACAACTCTGAGGTACCACCACACTGAATGGCTAAGATGACAGGAAAAGATAATGACAAATATTGGAGGGGATGTGGGAAAACTGGGACACTGATACATTGTTGGTGGAATTGTGAGCGAGTCCAACCATTATGGAGAGCAATTTAGAACTATGCTCAAAGGGTTATCAAACTGTGCATACCTTTTGAGCCAACAGTGTTTCTACTGGATTTATATCCCAAAGAGATCTTAAAGGAGGGAAAGGAGCCTGTATGTGCCAAAATGTTTGTGGCAGCCCTTTTTGTAGTAGCTAGAAACTGGAAACTGAGTGGATGCCCATCAATTGGAGAATGTCTGAATAAGTGATGGTATATGAATGTTATGGAATATTATTGTTCTATAAGACATGTTTTGATTTCAAAGAGGCCTGGAGAGACTTACAGGACCTGATGCTGAGTGAAGTGAGCAGAGCCAGGAGATCAACAAGATTATACGATGATCAATTCTGATGGATGTGGCTCTCCTTAACAATGAGATGATTCAAACCAATTCCAATTGTTCAGTGATGAAGAGAGCCATTTTTACCCAGAGAAGTATGGGAACAGAGTGGGGAACACAACATAGCATTCTCACTCTCTCTGTTGTTTGCTTGCATTTTATTTTCTTTCTCATTTTTTCTGGTTTAATTTTTTCTTGTGCAGCAAGATATTTGTATAAATATGGAGGTGTGTATTGGATTTAATATATATTTCTGTCATGTTTAACATATATTGAACTACTTGCCATCTAGGGGAGAAGGTGAGGGAAGGAAGGGAAATTTTGGAACAGAAGGTTTTGCAAGTGTCAATGTTGTAAAATTATTCATGCTTATGTTTTGAAAAATCAAAAACTTTTAAAAAAGAAAGAAACTGAGGCTGACTTCAAGATATGGGGAGAGACTGGACATAACCACCAGCTGGTCCTCTAATCTCTCTTCCCAGGAGAGAAGCTTAATTTAGGGAAAGTTCAGGTTACTTTAAATTGCAAAAACAAGGTAAACTGGGATTGATAAAAAACTTGGAGACAGGAACAATACAGAGACCAGTGTGCTTTTAAAATCTTAGATGGAGACACTAAACCAGGTCCTTCTGCAATATCGGGGACTCAAACACTTCTAAAAACTCAAAATTTTACCTTTAAGCCTAGAAGGACATTTTCCTCCCCCATTTTCTGGTCCATTACTCAATACCCAGTGAGCAAGGTGCTTCCCAGTAGTGACACCCCACTCGAGGGGAATGACACCCATACACATGAGGTATAGGAAAAATACTGGGGTTTGCAAATCTTACCTTCTGTCAAGAAGGTGGTGAAGGGTTTTGAGAACCAAATGATGTACCTATGGTATGGGGTTTGGAACTAGATGACAGCAGGCGTGGACAATTGGGGTTCGGTCATGTGAAGGGTTCACCATGGCCATTCTCTTTGGCAAAAGGCAGATTTGTTTAGGGGCCAAAATGAAGGGATACAATAGACACTGGAAATGGTAAATAGAAGTAGAGTTGAGAGAGCATATGAAAGCCAAGTTCCTCAGTGGAACTCTGTTACCCAGGAGAAAGGGAGCCCTCCATGAGGTTGGGGGGGCAGTGGTTGGCAGGTTAAGTCCTGGAAGGGACTCAGCTTCCCCAAAAGTTACTTGGCTGTAAAGAAAAGTGGGCTTGGGAAGCATAGTGAAGTTAGGGGAGCTACCACCTGGTCTGGCGGGAGGGGAAGACACCAGAGCCGGTGCCAGGGCAGACTGACAGGGACTCCTAAGAGGGCCTGGCCAGGGGAGGCTGCTCGGGACCTCTGCAGGAGGAGTCTGGATTAACTGGGAGTTCTGAATGGACCTCGCCCCAAGGGGGTGCCAGGGGGCTAACTGTTCTCTGCCAGGGCCTTCTGCCGCCTGCCTCAGGGAGCGATTCTTTAGTTTCTCTTGGTCCAAAACAATATTTGGGCTTCATCCCCGCCATGAGGCCGAGAGGGGGGCGCTGGGATTATCTGCTTTTTACAGAGGAGCAAACTGAGGCCGATGATCCTGTGCCAGAGCGAGGCAGCTCAAGATGGAGGCAGACAGGGCGGAGCAGGCCATTGCCCTCCAAGAATGGGGCCATGGCTTCAAGAAGAGATGGACACGATCACCGGGGCAAGCCCGAGAGGGCACGGGAGCTGGGCTAACGCTGGGGTCGGCCCGGTCCGAGGCATGAGTGGGAAGGGGGGCCCAGAGCTCTCCCAGGTTCTCTTGGAATGGGGGGCTGGGCTGTTACCAACTGGGGTCCCCCACATCCTCCCAGACAGATGAAGTGTTTCTGATCTTCCTGTGCAGAGAAGGAAACTGAGGCACAAAGCGTGAGGGGAATGCTCCAGGGTCATATGTCATCCAGGTGAGGAGAGTGAGGGGGATAGGGACAACACCAGGGTCACACATGTCTGGGGGAGGGCCCGTTCCAGGGGCACACACGTGGAAGTGGGGAAGCTAAGGCAGGAGCAGCGGCAAGGGGACGGCGGTTCCCAGGAGCTGGAGGCAAGATCCACATCCAGGCCCCACTGGCTACAGGCCAGCATTCTGCCCCCATCCCCCCTGCGCCTCCAAAGCCAAGGGGCATTTCCAGGACTTTGAGCAGAAGTCGGAAGTCAGCCTCTGCCTCAGTTTCCCTGTGTGTATGAATGGGCTGAGGACGGCACTACCTCTCCCGGGGCACTGGGCTCTCATGAAGCGCCTACTGTGCGCCTGGCACTGGCCTGAATTCCGGGGGGTCGGACAGGATACAGGTCCCATCCCCGAGTTTGTAAGCTAAAGCATGGCAGGGAATGGGAAGTAGGAACCGACCCGGAAGTAGAAAACGGTGGGTGGGGTGAGGGCCCCTTCCTAGCCAAGGAACCCTGATCACGTGCACACCCAAGTCCCAGAATACCTCGCTGTCACGCCCAACCCCGCCTCAGCCCCGCCTCCTCTAGGACTCAAGGGGCTCTTTTCTGGTGGGGGAGGGGCAGGGTTGGTTCTGCTCTTCCTACTCCTGAGCTTGGTGAGTAGGGGAGGGGAGGAGGGCATCAGTGCGCAGGCGCGGCCCCGTTCTCTCTCCCCCCCAACTTGGGAGCCCCCCCCCTTCCTGGTGCCGGTTCCCGCTGTCCTCGGTTCGCGTGGCCGAGTCCCAGAAAGCTTGTGCGGGTGTGTAGGGTCTGAGTGTGGGGGTGGGCGGCGTGTGCGAGGGGGTGTCGGCGAGCACAAGCTGTGCAAAAGTGGAACAGCCCCGCGTGGTGAGTGTCCCGGAAGTGCGTGTGACGGGCCCTGGGGGCCTGAGCTGTGCTGGGGGAGGGGCCGGAGCTTATTTCTCTCGGGAGTTGTTCGGGGAGCCCGGCTATCGCCCCTCGTAGCGAGCCCGGCTAACGCCCCTGGTAGCGAGCCCGGCTATCGCCCCTCGTAGTGAGCCCGGCTGTCGCCCCTGGTAGTGAGCCCCGCAGCTTGGCGCGGGCTTCCCGTGGTCTCCGGTGGTGTACCTTGGGGGGAGGGGCCGGGATTCCACCACACCCTCCTGTATAAAAAGGGGAGGAGAGCAGCCCCTCCCACTGCCGAGGAGATCCCTTCTGCCGAGCCCTCCTTCCAGGGCTGGGTGTGCAGCTAGAGCGGTCTGTACAGAGCCCCCCATTGGGCTGGAGGACTGTGGGCTCCCTGTCCAGCGCTGCCCCTTGGCCTCTTTCCCTCCCGGGGGTCCGGGGGCATCGGTCTGTGTGTGACCGCAGAGCGGGGTCCGCTTTCGGGGGGTCAGCTCCGAACATATCCCCCAGACTTGCCAGGAGCTGGTCTCCCTCAAGGGCAGTTTCAGGGTCGGAGTTCCTGGGGTTGTCCCCACTGCGGGTCCCAGCTGCCTGACCTGCACCTCCTTCCTAGCAGCAGATGGAAGGCGCGCTCTGGCTCAGGGGGCCCCGAGGCCTGGTCTCAGCCCACCTGGGACCCCAAAGCTCCTTTTGCCCCCGGGCCTCTGTAAGGCGCTGGGCCGGGGACATGAGTTTGGGGAGAAGCAAGTCGTCCTCCTGCTCAGACCCAGGTCATTCCCAGGCCTGAGCCTCCCTGCTCCCTTCCCGGGGGGCGCCGCTCCCCACTGTCCCAGCCCTAACATCTCTTTCATTCCGGGCAGGTCAGCACCAGCCCGGGCAGAGGAGCCTCAGACCCCGGCCTCCCTCCCTGGGGCCCCTCTCCCTCCCCCGCCCGGCCGGCAGAGCGCCCAAGCCCGGAACCAGAGACATGGCCCCCGGCAGCCGGAGCCCCTCGTCCCAGGTGAGTGCGGCCCCCTCTTGGTGTTAAGGGGACCCTCTGTAGCGGGCCGCCAAAACGGGGCCGTTACTGGGGAGTCCGCTGTCCCGGGGGCCGGAGCTGGCTGAGCCGAGCCTCGGGAGCGCGGGAGCGCCGCTGTCTCGGCCCCAGCCCAGATGGAGCAGGTCCCCGCGGGAAAGCGGAAGGGGATTTGGGGGGTTTGTGGGGAGCTTGTGGCCCGATCCCTGAGCCCCGTTTTACAGGAACCTGCTGTATTCGTCCAGAGACAAGGAGCCATCTCCGACTTCTCTGGTGGGAAATGAGAGAGCGGGGGAGCTGCTGTTCTGACCCCAGTGATGTGGGAGGGACCAGAAAAGGCGGGTCTTCCTAGGGGGAGGGTTTGCACCGGGAATAAATGCAGCGCAGTGAAGAATGCCCATGAAGTCATTTTGGTGGAAAGGAAAATTTTTTAATTCTTGGGAATTAGGGAAAATAGTCACAAATTATCTAATTGCTTAAAAATTCAATAACAAAGGAAACTAAAAGTGAAATATTACAAATGGAACATAAATCAAATGTTTTAACAAGAAATCAAAATGTATTTTTAAAAAAGAGAACAGATTTTGATCTATAAAAATGAGCTAGAATTGCTGCAAAATAACGGAACTCCTGAAAAAGCGCATCTTTGTTCTCTCCTCAGTGATCACTGGTTTTTTTTTTTTTTTTTAAATAACTTTTTATTGACAGAACCCATGCCAGGGTAATTTTTTACATTATCCCTTGCATTCACTTCTGTTCCGATTTTTCCCCTCCCTCCCTCCACCCCCTCCCCCAGATGGCAAGCAGTCCTATACATGTTGAATAGGTTGCAGTATATCCTAGATACAATCTATGTGTGCAGAACTGAACAGTTCTCTTGTTGCACAGGGAAAATTGGATTCAGAAGGTATAAATAACCCAGGAAGAAAAACAAAAATGCAAGCAGTTTACATTCATTTCCCAGTGTTCTTTCTTTGGGTGTAGCTGCTTCTGTCCATCCTTGATCAGTTGAAACTGAATTAACTCTCTTTATCGAAGAGATGCACTTCCATCAGAATACATCCTCAAACAGTATCGTTGTTGAGGTATATAATGATCTCCTGGTTCTGCTCGTTTCACTCAGCATCAGTTCATGTAGGTCTCTCTAGGCCTCTCTGTATTCATCCTGCTGGTCATTTCTTACAGAACAATAATATTCCATAACATTCATATACCACAATTTACTCAACCATTCTCTCATTGATAGGCATCCATTCATTTTCCAGCTTCTAGCCACTACAAACAGGGCTGCCACAAACATTTTGGCACATACAGGTCCCGTTCCCTTCTTTAGTATCTCTTTGGGGTATAAGCCCAGTAGAAACCTCAGTGATGACTGTTAAGATTCCTCCTCCCTACTCCCACCCCAAATGCACGGGACTTCCCAAACTCTTCCTAGAATCTTCTTAATGCATCACTGGGGACACTCGTGGTGAGGAGCAGTCTCACATGATCTGTTCTCTTTTTCCTCCACACCTTCTATAGATACAAATGTTCTCTCTAATTCCACTGGGAGCAGCAGTCTAGTAAGACATTTTTCCAGCTTTTTTTATTCCAACACAATAATCACTTGGAATAGAAAATGCTTTCCTCAGTATTCCCCTGGGGCTCTTACTGACTTTTTTAGCTCTTGGCTCTGACCCTCCTAAAGGTTCTCTTGAGTTTTAGGCAAATCCCATCCCTTCTTCAGTTTCCTTCTCTAAGATGATGAGAGTTGGACAAGATGAATTGTCCTTTTTGGCTCTAAATCAAGTAACTTTTGATGGTTTAGGAGTTGGTGACGTTCAGGGATATTATTGTGGATTTCACTGAGGAGGAGTGGGGACTCCTGGACCGTTCTCAGAAGGAGCTGTACAAGGAGGTCACGCTGGAGAGTGTCCAGAACCTGCTGTCCCTGGGTAAGGATCATTTCCTTTCTTTTCAAGTTCAATCAGTGGCCATCAGTCAGGCCTTGTTCATCCCCAGGCCAGGTGTCAGACAAATTCACTGAAAACATCACTCTAAAAACCATGGAAGGGGATTCTGGTAAGATGGGAGAATAGGGCAGGGGGTGCTTGGCTCTCCCAGAGTGCCAAAAACACAAGAAAAAACCATCTGAACGTGACCTGGGACCAGCAGAGGGGGTTCAAAGTCCAGAATTTGTGCTGCTGAAACACCTGGACAGGACCCTGGGGAGGCCCTGACCCCCCTGGGGTGGAGCTTGGGCCCACATGAAGAGCCAACACCTGCAGGGAGATTCTGCTCAGTTCAGGAAGAGCAGACCCTGGGGCAGCTTATCCCCTCTGGGATTGTGGGGGTGGGTGATAGGCTTGGAAGGGGAGGAAGGAAGGGCCCGGGTTATGGATAGAACAGGGCCTGTTGTGCTGAGCAGACTCAGACTCAGCCTGTGGCTGTGGCCAAGAAAGAACCAGTTCACAGCTGGGGGGGCGGGAGGGGAGAGGGGTAGGCAGGGACCCTGCTGGCTGTGGGCACTTGTAAGAGAGCAGAGACCTTGGTCTCACTCACTGGGCAGAGGAGCCAGCTGAGGTTTCTGGCTGCAGACCAAAGGGAGACAGAGCCTGTGCTGGGACAGAGTGGCTGGGGGTCCTGGCCTGGACTCATGGGTACTGGGGAAGGCCCAGGGTTGGGGCCCCGAGAGAGCTCTGCAAATGACAGTGAGAAGGACCTAAAGACTCCCCACCAAAATCAGGACTAGAGAGCTGACAATAATAATAATAAATGGCTTAGAATAAAATAATATAAAAATAAAAATGATGTGACAAAGGAGAAAACCTGAATATAATAGCTACTCTGGGGATTGAGACAATCTGGGTCCATACTCAAAGAAAATAAAATTTACAAAGTCACTCCTATGTCAAAGCCCTAAAAATGTCCTTGGACAAAACTTAAAAAGATCTTCAGAGCTATCAAATAGACATGATTGAGGAAAAACTGATAAAATAAATCAAGATTAAAAAATAAGGTTCTAAATTAAAAGACTGCAGGGCTTGGGGCATTGTATTTTATAGAGCAAGGAAGCTGAAATTCTGACCAAAAATGACTTACCCAGCAAAGCAAAGATATTTATCCAAAATAAAGGTCATACAATAAATGGGAAAATATTCAGATCTTTATGACAAAAAGACCAGAACTCGATTAAAAATTAGACATAGATAATCTAGGGAAAATATGAGGTAAATATTAAAGAGGAGATATAAGGGGCACAATGAGGTCAAACTGTTGATTTTTTTATATGTAGAAATGTCATCATTACTGGATTAGTTTGAAAGCAAAGCTTGGATTCAGTTGAGTATGATGAGTTAATTCTTAAAAAAAATTTTTTTTAATCTGTTTCTAGGATTTCCAATAGACTTCCCAAATAGTGTCCTTGACTGTAAGCATCCTTGTTGAACACATCTTTCTGGGAAAGATGTTCTATTTTTTAATAATATTGGATGGGGGTGAGGTAAAATGAAAGAATTAAAACAAACAAGTCCTGAAAGAACTGAGATAGAGGAAACAGGTGAGAAAAAATGGACAACTGAGTCCAATTGAGTATGATGAGTTAATTCTTTAAAAAATATATTTTTTAATAATATTGGATGGGGACAGGTAAAATGAAGGAATTAAAACAAAACAAGTCCTGAAAGAACTGAGATAGAGGAAACAGGTGAGAAGTGGAGGGCTTGTAGTGAAATCTTATTCTCTTAGGGTGAACAGAGGAGAAAATAGAATACCTAAGTAAACTGAATTTAGAAAAAGAAATTGGATAGGCCGTAAATGAACTTCTCAAGGAAATACACAAGGATTAGACAGATGTCCAGGAGAATTCTACCAAATATTAAAAGTCAACTGATTCCAGCATTAAATATTTTAGAATTACAGGCAAAGAAAGCATATTTCAGATTCCTTTTATGAAACAAGAATGGTATTGCTACCTAAGCCAAACAAGAAAGAAAATCCACAACACTCATTTCTATTAAAAACACTTGGAAGTATAAGTGGATTTTTCCTTATACCATCAGCAAGCATTATTTGTAATAGAGGTAAATTAGCAGTCTTCCCAGAAAGATGTGTTCAACAAGAACACTTACAGTCATAGATACTATTTGGGAATTCTATTGGAAATCCTAGAAATAGAAATGAGGGAAAAAAGCAGAAGGAATCAGAATAGAGAATGAGGCAATAAAACTCTCTTTTTGAAGATATGATGATATCCTTGGAATATTGAAAAGACTCAACAAAAAACTTTAAGTGTTTAATAACTTTAGCAAAGGAGAATATCAAGTAATTTGACATAAATTATCAGCATTCCTATATATCATTAACAAAGCTATGCAAGAATAAATAGTAAAAGATACCATATTCAAAACAGGTCTAGGCAATATAAACTTCCTGGGACTTACCTGCCAAATGAACCCCAGAAAGTACATGGCTATAAATATTTTTAAAATTGTATAGAAATGAAGTTAAACATAAACAATTCAAGAAAAATGACTTGTTCTTGGTAGGTAGAACCATTATGATAACTTTTATCTAAATTTATAGATTAAATAACTTCCCAATTCAGTTTCCACAAATTGCTTGACCTAAAAAAAATAATAAAAATTGTAATGACCGCATATTTAAAATCAGCTGGAGCCAGGAACTCAGGTTAAGGGTAAAATCTTCAATCTTTATTGAAGTGAGGTTTTGAAATCCAATGATTTTCTATGTCCATGAGTCAAACGCCATAACTGCCACACTCTTTGAATGGTGAGCACAATCAGCAACAGAACCACCTGATGTTTCTTGGGTCTTCTCCTTCGTTTCAAGGGTCTGCTCCGTCTCTCTGCGATGGACAAGACGAATATGGCTCGTTGGCACCCATCTGATTCCTTCTCCACCTGTAGAGATACAAGCAAACCCTCTCCCCCAAGCAGTTAGTCTATCTGGTCCCTTCCATTCACCACTTTCTGGGTTTCTCCACATCACCTGGCGATTATCTAAAGATAGTGGAGCTGCTTGCACTGGACACTGCCCTTCCGGTGGGTTATAAAACCTGTCTGCCGGAGCCAGTGCATCTTTGTCAAAAATCAAGAAGTTAATAGTATAAAGAGTTAGATTTAGAAGCTCTCTAGGGTTACCTGTGGGCCATTCTTTCTCCAAGCTTATATATTCCTATACAACACATCAGAACTTGCACAAAGAGTGGGCGGGGGCCATTCTTTCTCCAAGCTTATATATTAATAGAGTATGGTCCAATTACTATTTAGCCTCATGTACTTGGGACCTCAGTGCATCAACTTGAGCTTCAGCCCATTACATCTCCCGCTTTCTTTTGTTTTAGAACACAGGTGATCATGCCATCCCTGACTCCTCAGGGAGGTCAGAGCCCCCAAGGGGAGGTGATCACACCCTCCCTGACTTCTCAGGAAAGGAGGTGAAAGCACCGAAAAGGAGGTGATTACAACCCCCCTGACTTCTCAGGAAGGGAGGTGAAAGCACTAAAAAGGAGATAATCACACCCTCCCTGACATCTCAGGAAGGGAGATGAAAAGCACCAAAGGGAAGTGGGGGTTGCTAGCAGGTTTCTGGGCTGAAGGGTCTTATTATGCACAAACCCATCAGCATGGGAAGTATTACACAAGCACATAGCAATGATGCAGAGGCTATTAGTGATAACTCTCCCCACAGTCACTGCAGGCTTGATGTGGTGTAACAAATATGAATTATACACCCAAGTAACGGTATAACAAACAATATAAATCAACATTGTGTTGTAAAAGATTGCCAGAAGTCCTAGAAGGAGAGTATGTAAACAGCAGTCACACATACACCTTCCTCAGCAGCCAAGAGATAGTCTAAAACCAATCTATTGTCCATTGCTTCACATATCAGGGAATCCAATGATCCCCAAGTTTTTGAAGTCCAGCAAAAGTCTTTTTATGTCTTAGGGAATCCAATGATTCCAGCAAAAAATAATTTGAAAGAAAAATACCAAGGATATCAAAGTAAGTAATGAAGAGAAATTTTTGAAGATGGAGGTTTAACAGTATCAGCTCTTAAACCTCTATTATAAAGTTATCAAAACTATTTTTTACTAAGAAATAGAAAGTAAATCAATGGAACAAAGTAGACAACTTTTACAGTATCAAATTTGATAACCTGGTATTTGAGAAATGTAAAGATAAGATTTTGGGATAAGAATTCATTATTTGATAAAAATTGTAGGGAAAACTGGGGAAAAATATGGTGGAAATTGGGCATTGACCAATATTACCCTTTCTCAAGATAAAGTTAAAATGGATACATGATCTAGATTTAAAAGGTTTTTTGAAACACTTTGAAGGATATGGCATTTATTACTTACCAAATTTATGAGTGGGAGAACAATTTTTGAACAAAGGAGAGACCATAGTGAGGTGCAGAATAAATTTTGGATTCCCTCAAATTCAAAGATTTTTTATAAATAAAGTAAATGTAGCTGACATCCAGAAGAAAAGGAACAAATTGAGTAAAATCATTTGTAGACAGTTTCTCAGATAAAGATCTCATAGGTTAAAAATCAAAGATCTTTTAAAAGCTAGAAGAATACCAGTCATTCCCCAATTGATAAATGATCAAAGGATTGTAAAGGGCTGAAACTCTGAATAGGTGCACTTGAATCAGACAACCAAGCACTCAAGGCTAATTACCTATTGGACAATAATGTTTGGAATTTCTCTTCTCACAGTTAATGCTAGCTCAATGCTTGGGGTTAGGAGAATCACAGGAGAGATTGAGGGGGAGTGAGACAAGCCAGAGTCACTTTGGAAGAGGACGAGGAGAAGGGAGGTTGATGGAGAGTTTGTGGCAGTTTTGTCCATCCCCTTCACTTCTCCCCCTAAAGACCAAGGACTTTTGCTTATCCCAACTCCGGCTGATTCTGAGGCCTCCAGGGAGCTAGTCTGGAACTTACAGCCGATTTTTTAATGAAGAAATCCAAAGAATTCATAATCATAAGAAAAGGTACTCTAAATGATTGATTAGAGAAATGCAATGTCATTTTATACCTTTCAGTGGTAGATGTTGGACAGGATGTGGGGAAAATTGGGACTCTCATTCATTGTTGGTAGAATGAATTGATCCAATCATTTTGGTGGGCAGACAGGAATTATGTCCAAAAAGTTTTAGAACTGCCTATATCATTTGACCCAATAACACCAGTACCAATATTTATAGCAGTTCCCTTTTGTGTGATAAAGAACCCAATAAAGAATTGCATAGTTGCCCATCAACTGAGGAATGATTGAACAAGTTATGGTTTATGATTTAATGAAACATTGCTGCACTATAAGAAGTAATGAGCTCAGTGATTTTAGAAAAACATGGAAAGACTTGCACTAAATCAAAGAAAAGTGAAATGAGCAGAACTAAAAGATTGTTGTATACAATAACAGCAGTATTGTTTTAACAACAAAATATACAGGCAGCTAGGTTGCAGTGGATATAGCACCAGCTCTGAAGTCAGGAGGACCTGAGTTCAAATCTGGCCTCAGACACTTAACACTTCCTAGCTGTGTGACCCCGGGGCAAGTTACTTAACCCCAATTGCCTCAGCAAAAAAAGAAAAAAAAAAAAAAGAATGTCTAAAGATAGCCATCTTTTGGCAGAGGTATAGGAAAAAAGAAAAAAGGGAATTAAAATTTTATGTGATAACTATTGTAAATTTAATACAGAATTGATTTGTTTTTTCACATGCAATCATTTTTATTATATCATGTTATGGAAATGCTTGCTTTATTCCAGGAATTAAAAATACAATAAATAAAAAATTTAAAACTAAACTACTACTAATAATACATGAATAATTAACCCTATCTGGAATTGGCCGACAGTTTAAAAAGTAGATTATCATGCTTTGTAGACATAATACTTTGCATCAAATGTTTAGAATAGCCTTGTATTTGAAAAGTAAAGACTTAAGTTTTTGTGCTGAGAATTCATTGTATGGTAATGTGGAAATTATCACATAATTTGGTAATTATGGAAAAATTGTGGAAAAAGCTAGAAAACAGTAAGACTGAAACTGGGCATATACCAAAATCTTATACTATTGACTAAGATAAGGCCACAGTTGCTACATGATCAAGATGTACATTACATATCATAAGAAATTAAAGTACATATATTTTTGTATATTAACTATCATTTATGAAGAGATACAGAATTTATGAGTAAACAACTATTAAAGAACATGGTGAGGTATAAAATGGACAGTTTCAAACACTAACTTTAAAAAGTTTTGTAAAAAAATTTACTCAAATTCATAAGGAAAATAGAAAATTGTTTTCAGATAAAGATCTCATCTTAAATATATAAAGAAAAAGTTTTATTAAAAAATTTACTCAAGTTCATAAGGAAGAGTAGGAAATTGTTTTCAGATAAAGAGCTCATCTCAAATATATAAAGAACTTTTTAAAATATATAAGAAATACAAGTCATTCATCAGTTGATAAATGGCCAAAGGATAGGAAAAACTAGTTTTCCAATGAAAAAAATCCAAACAATTTGTAGTCACTTAAAAACAATGTCCTAAATCTTTAGAGCATTAAATTAGAAAATTACAAATTAAAATAAGCTTAAGATATCATTTTTAGAATGCTAACTCAATATTGGTAGATACAACATTATAGAGAATATGAAATTGTGCTAAGTTGTAGAATTGTGTGTACCATTTGATCCATCCCTATAAATTTTAGGTCTGATCCCCAAGATGATGAAGGAAAAAGTAAAAGAACTAATATATTGCAAAAGATTTTATAATGGTTCTCTTTCTAGTAACAAAGGACTGTAAATTATGGGGATATCCATCAGTTGTGAAATGACTAGAGAGGGGTTAAGGACAGTCAGTAATAAATGGTTAGTGATTTGAATAGTGTTTAATGATATTCTATAAACTCTATGGAAGTGTTCAATGAATCTATGATGATGTCCTTATCCCTAATGAGTGGGTCTATCAGCACTGAGTAGTTAAGATACACCTTAGATCTTTGACCCATAAATAGCTTTCAGAACATCATAAAAGTGCTTTGGATTTTTACTATCAGCAAAACAACAACAATAAAAACCTATAAAGGACAACTAATTTCAGGTGCACTCTTACTTAGTCTAGAATCCTGGACCCAAAATGTCTCTAAATTTTGCTTTACTTAACTTTTGGTGGAGTTAGACACTGCCTTCTTAGAGATGGATGCAATAATTTACTTGTAAACCCTATAGAGTCTTCAATTTTTATTTAGTTTCTTCTGAATTTCCCCATCATTTTCATCAAATCAATTAGATATCTAAAAGTGTTCTGGTCCAGATACAACAGTTCTGTGATAGCTGCTCTCTCCTGCTGCAAAGATGAAAATTACATGTTGGCATATCTTTCCCTTGAAATGAGGAACAAACTCATCTCCCACTGAGTCGCTCTAATCTGTTCATGCTTAGTCCAATGGTCTTGCTGCCTTGTAGCTGCTGTGTTTGTTGAATGGGATTGCTTAGCTCTGAGTGAGTAAGTCCATGATGGGACCAGCCCTTTGTGATGCACATCTCCTTTGTCACTCTTACCACTTTTCTCTTCTCCATATAGTGACATAGTTTACTCAATGCTAGTGTGAGCTCCAAAAGTACAGCCAGGAAGTTTTCTTGCACTTAGGTTTGTGATGAGAAAGTTATAAGATTCATAAGTCTTCAGTAATGATTGATATTGCATATATGTATGTGTCTGTGTCTCTGTGTGTATATATTTGATTGTGTATTTTTTTTTTTCAGATGTAGAGACCAGATTCCAAGTAAATGAGTTGACTAGAAAGCTGGGAATTTTTGTAGAAGAATGTGATCTGCAGAGAGTCATGATTGATGGTTCCTGTGACTTCAAGTTACTTCAAGTAATCCATGGTTCTAATATCAAGGCAGATCAACATCCAAAGAGTGAATGTCAACTTATTGAAATTGGAAAGAGATTTGGACAGTCTTCAACCCTAAATCATTGTAAGAAAATTTCCTCAGGGAATGATTATCTTCAGGATAGTAAATATAGCAAATGCTTCAGTGAAGAAGTAGAGCCTTTTCAATCCCAGGAGACTTCTAGACATCAGAAAGTCCACACTGGAAAGAAATCTTTTGATTGTAATCAATGTGGAAAAACTTTCAGATGGAGGTGTCGTCTTGCTAAACATCAGAGAATCCACAGTGGAGAGAAACCTTTTGATTGTAATCTATGTGGAAAGGCTTTCAGATGGAGGTGTCATCTTGCCAAACATCAGAGAGTCCACACTGGAGAGAAACCTTTTGATTGTAATCAATGTGGAAAGGCTTTCAGATGGAGGTGTCGGCTTGCTAAACACCAGAGAATCCACACTGGAGAGAAACCTTTTGTTTGTAATCAATGTGGAAAGGCTTTCACACAGAGCTCTAATCTTAATACACATCAAAAAATTCACATTGGAGAAAAACCTTATGAATGTACTCATTGTGGAAAGGCTTTCACACACAGCTATACTCTTAATGCACATCAGAAAATCCACACTGGAGAGAAGCCTTATGAATGTAGTCAGTGTGGAAAGGCTTTCACGTTCCCTTACCGCCTTGCTGTACATCAGAGAATTCACACTGGAGAGAACCTTTTTTATTGTAATCTGTGTGGAAAGGCTTTCAGATGGAGGTGCCTTCTTGTTAAACATCAGAGAATCCACACTGGAGCAAAACCTTTTGCTTGTAATCAATGTGGAAAGACTTTCACACATAGCTATACTCTTAATGCACATCAGAAAATCCACACTGGAAAGAAGCCTTATGAATGTAGTCAATGTGGAAAAGCTTTCACATTCCCTTTCCAACTTGCTGTACATCAGAGAATCCATACTGGAGAGAACCTTTTTTATTGTAATCAGTGTGGAAAGGCTTTCACATGGAGGTCCAGTCTTGATAAACATCAAAGAGTTCATACTGGAGAGAAACCTTTTGTTTGTAATCAATGTGGAAAGGCTTTTAGATGGAGGTGTCGTCTTGCTAAACATCAGAGAATCCACACCGGAGAGAAACTTTTTAATTGTAATCAGTGTGGAAAGGCTTTTACATGGAGATCCAGTCTTGATAAACATCAGAGAGTCCACAGTGGAGAGAAGCTTTATGAATGTAGTCAGTGTGGAAAGGCTTTCACATTTCCTTACCACCTTGCTGTCCATCAGAGAATCCACACTGGAGAGAACCTTTTTGATTGTAATCAGTGTGGAAAGGCTTTCACCCAAAGGTCCCGTCTTGCTAAACATCAGAGAATCCATACTGGAGAGAAACCTTTTGTATGTAATCAATGTGGAAAGGCTTTCACAGAGAGTTCTAATCTTTACGCACATCAGAAAATCCACACTGGAGAGAAGCCTTATGAATGTAGTCAATGTGGAAAGGCTTTCACATTCCCTTACCGCCTTGCTAAACATCAGAGAGTCCACACTGGAGAGAAACCTTTTGTTTGTAATCAGTGTGGAAAAGCTTTCACACAGAGATATAATCTAAAGGCACATCAGAAAATCCACACTGGAGAGAAGCTTTAGCGATAAAATCAATGTGGAAAAGTTTTCACACAGAGGTCCTGTCTTGCTAAACATCAGAAAATCCATCATGGAGGAAAGCTTTGTGGATGTAATCAATGTGGAAAGGCTTTCAGATCCAACTTCATTATTGCTTTACATCAGAACATTCACAGTTGGGTGAAAACTTAGGAACATGGAAAGGCTCCCAGACAGAGATGCAGCATTGCTGGATGTTACCATCCTTACAAAGTGATGTCAGTTGCCTAATTTATCATGGTACTTAGCAAATTCTCTAGCTCACTAATGTATTTAAGTACTCATTGGAGTTCACATTTATGGGAGATTCACAAGTCAGTATTCAGTATGAGATTCACAAGTCAGAAACCCACAATCCCACTCTCTCAGAAGAGGAGTCAACCTTTGAGTTCACACCTCTAAAAGAGCATAAAAAGGAGCTGAGTTAGTGAAGTGAGTCAGTTCAGAAGAAGCCCACTCTCGGAGGCGGATCCAGATTCATTCATCCCATCTCACACCACTGTGGTGGCAGGCTCTCCTCCTTCCCTTCTCCACTGAAAGATAGGCCTCTAAGAAAGCTACCCGGGCCCAAGGAAAGAGACAAGACTTGGAAGGAGAAAATAAATGTTTATATTTTATCAGCTGGCTGCATTTGAGGTGATTATTGATCTGAACTGAAACTAAGGCTGCCTCCAGAAAATCTCCCCAAGAAACCTGCTCAGAGGGAACCATTATATTTTAAAGAAGAAAACACCACAGCTGGACTTTAAGAAGTCCACACTGAGGAGAAACATTATAATTGTCATCAGTGTGGAATAATTTCACACTGAACTCCACTCTTAGGAAGCAACAAAAATTCATACTTGAGACAAACTGAGCTTTTAGTTACCTCTTTGAATATTTTACTAGAAGAGGTTCTATACTAGAGAGGAACTTTATGCATATTATCAAGATGGTAATGCCTTTGGGCAAGAAGCATTTCTTATTTCCCATCTCAGAATTCATATAGATGTTAATTTCATCACTGTCATGAATAA
The DNA here is from genome assembly GCF_016432865.1 of Antechinus flavipes. Taxonomy (NCBI): domain Eukaryota; kingdom Metazoa; phylum Chordata; class Mammalia; order Dasyuromorphia; family Dasyuridae; genus Antechinus; species Antechinus flavipes. The sequence continues at coordinate 630,681,300 of NC_067400.1, read as the reverse complement.
GGAATGCCATTTATATGAATTTTAGAGCATCTTCAGTATTATAAAAATAATTCTGAGGAGTTCCCTATGACTTCAGTGTGGAAAGGCTTTTAGCTAGAGATTATCTTACTTTCTGCTCACATGACCTCAGGTATATTTGTATATAAAATGAGTATACAAATCAAACATTTACTGACAATAAAATATAATAGAATTTATTTTAAAAGAATTTTTAGGTATGTTTTACTATTTATGAAAGAAGAAAGGAAACTTGCATACTAATGAGATGCCTGTGCTTGTTTATTTTTACTCAAAGAAATAAATCTTGTAATAACTTTTACTGTTGCCAATTTTTTTACAATCCCCACATTCAGTTATTTGATCCTTTATGGAGTCAAGATCCACAATTTCAGAAACTTTGTGCCATTGCACAGCCTTTTCTTAGAACTCTTAACAAAAGGGACCTCATTACACATTGCCAATTCTATCTCGTGCAATAATCCCTATATACATAATTTTTCTTTTTAATCCTATTGTTTGTAATCACTCCAATAATAAACAGCATTTATATAGTCCCATTTCTTCAGCCATTCCCCAATTAATTGGTACTCAGCACTCTCGTAGGAATGAAAGTTCAAAATTATCTTTACATGTAATTGGAAAAAAAATGAAATACCATTAAAAAGAAGAAAAAAAGGAAACAAAATATTCCTTATTCCAAAGGTTCCTTGATCAGTAATCCAGAAACAAGGTATCCCTCCTTTCTCCCCTTTTCTGTCCTTTCTTGTTTCTCTTTAGCTATTCTCATTTATGTTTCTTAATTCCAGGAATTTACAGGATTACATTTCCTTTCCTTGTTAGCCTTTTACTTGATTAAGGTACCTCACATACCCTCAGTGAGTTTCTTTTCCTTCTTTTTATGCCTTATCACATTCTAAAATTTAGTTCCACAAAATCCATCAATTCTTCTGAAGGGTGGTGTGAGGAGTAGTAATCCTATTCTCCCACTATTTTTAATGTGTTTTCACTTTGTGTTCATATGTGTACAAAGAAACAATTCTCAATCATTCTGTAGTTCAGTTGTACTTGATAGTTCTGTGTGCTGTTCTTTTGTTACCTCAGAGGTTTGAGAAGCAAATGGTTTTTGCCAGTCTGATTTCCTTTCTAGGAATGTTTTGAACACTGTTTCCCCTTCCCCCCCGCCCTTTTTTTCTTTTTCTTTTTATTTTCAAAACCTGCATAGATAGCTTTCAAAATTCACCCTTGAAAAACCTTATATTTTTTTCTCCTTCCTTTCCTCTACCCCTTTCTTTAGACAGCAAGACAATATATGTTTAATATGTGCAATTCTTCTACATGTATTTCCACAATTATGCTACACAAGAAAAATCAAATTAAAGGAAAAAAAAAGAAAACAATGCAAGCAAAAAAGGTGAAAATACTATATTGTGATCCAGATACAATCCCCATAATCCTCTCATTGCATCACAAGATCATTGGAACTGGCCTGAATCACCTCTCCACATCCATCAGGTTGGATCATCAAGTAATATTGTTGCTGTGTACATGTTCTTGTTCTACTCACTTCACTTCGCATAAATTCATGTAAGTCTCTCCAAAGCCTCTCTGAAGTCATCCTCCCATCATTTATAGAAGAATAATATTCCATAACATTCATATAACAACTCATTTGGCCATTCTCCAATTGATGGGCATCAACTGAGTTTCTAGTTCCTTGCCACTACAAAAAGGGGTGCTACAAACATTTTTGCACATGTGGATCTCTTTCCCTCCTAAAGATCTCTGGGATACAGGCCCAGTAGCAATATTGCTGTAGTAAAGGATATGCACAGTTTTATAACTTTTTTGGGCATAATTCCAAATTGCTCTCCAGAATGATTGGATCTGTTCACAGTTCCACCAATAATGTATTAGTGTCCCTATTTTCCTACATCCCCTCCAACATTCATAATTATCTTTTCCTGTTATCTTAGCCAATCTGAGTGGTGTGTAATGATACCTAAGAGTTGTCCTAATTTGCATTTCTCTGACCAATAGTGATTTAGAGCTTTTTTTTTTTCATATGACTAGGAATGATTTTAATTTATCTGAAAATTGTGTTCATATCCTTTGACTATTTATCAATTGGAGAATGGCTTGTATTCTTATAAATATAAGTCAATTATATATTTTAGAAATGAGGCCTTTATCAGAACCCATGGATATGAACTATTTTTCTGTTTACTGTTTCCCTTCTAATCCTGTCTGCATTGATTTTGTTTGTACAAAAATATTTTACCTTGCTGTAATCAGAATTACCTATTTTGCAATATACTCTAGTTCTTTGACCATAAAATACTTCCTTCTCCACAGATCTGAGAGGTAGACTATTCTTAGTTCTAATGTGCTTATAGTATCATCCTTTATTTTTAAATCATGAACCCATTTTGATGTTATCTTGGTATAAGGTGTTAGGTGCAGGTCAATGCCTAGTTTCTGCCATACAAATTTCTAATTTTCCCATCAATTTTTATCAAGTAGTGAGTTCTTATACCAGAAGCTGGGATCTTTGGATTTTATTAAAATCCAGATTACTAGAGTCATTGTTTATTGTGTCTTTTCAGCTTAACCTATTCTACTGATCAACTGCTCTATTTCTTAAGCAGTGCCAAATGGTTTTGATGACCACTGTTTTATAACATAGTTTTAGGTCTGGTACAGCAAGGCCACCTTCATTTGCAATTTTTTTCATTAATTCTCTTGAAAGTCTTGATCTTTTGTTCTTTCAGATAAACTTTGTTATTTATTTTTGGCTATGTAAAATAATATTTTGGGAGTTTGGTATGAACAAGTAGATTAATTTAGGTAGAATTGTCATTTTTGTTATATTAGCTCTGCCTACCCATGAGCACTTGATAATCTTTAAATTTATGAGTTTGACTTTGAGTGGAAAGTGTTTTGTAATTGTGTTCATAAAGTTTCTGACAGATAGACTCCCCCAAATTTTATATTATCTACAGTTATTGTAAGTGGAATTTCTCTTTGTATCTCTTGCTGCTGACTTTGTTAGTAACATAGAAATGCTGATGATTTATGTGGATTTATTTTGTATCTTGCAACTTTGCTAAAGTTGTGAATTGTTTCTAGTAGTTTTTAGTTGATTATCTAAATATCATCTGCATATCATCTGCAAAGAGTGATAATTTCATTTTCTTATTACCTACTCTAACTCCTTTAATTTCTTTTTCTTCTTTTATTGCTTTGCTAATATTTGTAATACAATATTGAACACTAATGGTGGTCCTGGGCAACCCTGTTTCATCCCTGATTTAATTGGAAATGGTTCTATTTTTTATCCATTATATATGATGCTTGCTGATGGTTTTAAATAGATGCTACTGATCATTTTAAAGAAAATTTCATTTATTCATATACTCTCTAGTGTTTTTAATAGGAATGAGTATTGGATTTTTTCAAGTGCTTTTTCTGAACATTCTTTTCTTAATGAATGTACATCACATTTATGGGGTAGGTCATCTTGGGCTCCTTTTCTATTTAGAACATATTCTATCTTGTGAATTCTAAAGGTTTGCAGAATAGCTTTGTGTTATCTGAGTGTTCCTTTCTTTATATTTGATGGTATTTGTCTTGTTTAAAAGGTAAAAACCATTTCTTTTCCTGGTGAAATTGTTCCATCCAATCCATATTTTCCATCAATTGAGAAATAACTGAACAAGTTATGGCATATGTTTGTGGATGGAACACAGTCATGGTAAAAGAGGAACAGCAGGATTGTTTCAGAAAACCCCCGACTTGTATGAATTGATGAAAAGTAAAGTGAGCAAAATCAGGAGACTACTGTATACAATAGGAGCACTGCATCATGATCAGCTCTGAATGACTGAACTATTTTGATCAATACCATGATCCACCATAATTTTGAAGAATTTAGGATGGAAAATATTGTCCACACTCTGTCCAAATGATTATAAAACTCTGCATAGCCCTTTGTCTAGTAGTGTCATTCTGGGTATATATCCCAAAGAGATTATAAAAGAGGGGAAAGGACTCATATGGGCAAAAATTTTTGAAAGAGTTCTTTCTGAGGGGCAAAGAATTGGAAATTGTGTAGATTCATATCAACTGGGAAATGGCTGAATAAATTATGTTATATGAGTGTAATGGAATATTATTGTCCTAAAAAATGATGAATAGACTGATTTCAGAAAAGTCTGGAAAAAGATTCATAAAATGATGCTGAGTGAAATGTGCAGAACCAGAATATTGTAAACAGTAAAATAAATTATGGGATTATCAGCTATGATCTTAACTCTTCTCAGCAATGCCAGCAACCCAAAACAATTCCAATAAACATGGGATAGAAAATGCCAACTGCATCCAGAGAGAGAATTATGGAGACTGAATGTGGATCCAAACATACTATTCAATTTTTTTGTTGTGTTTTTTTCTTTTAAAAAATTTTTTCTTTCACATCATGACTAATATTAAAATGTGTTTAAAGTTGTTGTACATGAATAGTCTATGCTATACATGTACATATATACATACATATACAAAGCAGATTGTTTGCTTTGGGGGAGGAGGAGATAGAAAGTAAGGGAGGTAAGGAGAAAAAATTTTAGAACTCAAAATATTACAAAAATGAATATTGAGAACTATATTTATATGTAATTAAAAAAATAATATAACATTGAAATTTAAAAATACATGTAGAATTCTGCAGCAAGGGAAAAAATGGTACTGAAGAGGATTTTGAGAACATGATACAGAAACAGCCCATACAGCATCAAATGGAGTCAGATATATTTCCTCAGAAATTCAATTTGGAAAACCATTACTTACTTGCTAGGCCTCTGACCACTGTGACCTCTGGACTCAGACCTCTCTGGAGTGTGCAAGCACAATACCCCATTTCTAGGAGACAATTCTCTTAAGTAAAAGGGAGGTTGTTTCCAACCAGGGGGTCTGCTAGGAGGAAGAGGCCAAGGCAGGTTGCTCAGAAAGGTGGGCCATGTAGAAATCATAAGAGACCTTATGGGCATCAGTGAACCAAATATTTCTGAGAAGGTCTATGAGCTTCTCTGTAACCCATTCCTGGTCATCATGAGCTGGAATGCCATGGCCCTATTGATGTCCCTTTTCTTGCTTCAACCTGCTTCTAGTAGAACCACTCAGTTCTACTTTAGGGTTCAAATTGTTCTTGGATCAAAATGCAAACGTCTGGTTTCCCTGAGACCTTCTTCTCCCTCATCTGTCCATCCTCTCCCAGTCTCCCTCTTTGTACTCTGGGACTCAGACCCTTCTTCTGAGTAGAAAGTCTGCCACAAGAAAACCTTGGCAGTAGATTACACAAAGGAGTATATTTTGATGTCCTGGCAAAAAGTAGCTCTTGGGAAAATTGAGATTCCAGAGGAAAGACCATCCATCCCTATAAATGTAGTTTTGATGGAACTATTTGTTGCAAAGTAAATAATTTGGCTTTATTGAAAGTCAATTGTTTTCCTCTTAGGACACTGTGATGTTTGACCCTCTCTAGCTGGATCAGCCCTAAAGGAAAAATCCTCTGAAAATTGGTCCCTAAGGGAATATGTGTAGACCTTAGGAAGGATCCAGAGCATCACTGAATCAGTGATTCTGAGGTCCAGAAGACTTGAAAACTAGTGCAAGAACTGAGTAACAGTTAAGGAGCCAGTGCCAGAGGAAGGGACAAAGTTCAGCCACATGTTTCAAGGAGTTTGGCTGGGAAAAGGGCTGAGATAGAATGATGGCTCCGAGGGTGGGGAGGGTTCAAGGAAGCTTTCCGTAAAGGTGGGGAGCTGGGTCTGTTTGGAAGTGACCAAGCGATAGGGAAAGCTTCACCATGGAGGGAGCTGGGTTTGGTAAAAGAGCGAAGGGACTCACTGTTGGAAAGGGCAATGGTGGGGAGAGGGGGCGGGGATCCAGTGGGGTCTGGGTTCCCAAAGAAGCTCTTGGAGGAAGCGGATTTCCATGTAGCCAAGGAGTCGGGACCTCGGGAATCTTCCTCTGACTGCTTTCCAAGGGATGTCCAAGGCTGTCAGGAAGGGAGGGCTCACATTCTGGGGGAGATGTTTTCAGTTGGGGGGGTTCGTGTTAACCAAAAAGTGCGAGAGAGAGAGAGAGAGAGAGAGAGAGAGAGAGAGAGAGAGAGAGAGCAAGAGCTGGCTCCCAATGCTCCCAAGAATGATCACTGAGGTTCGAAGGGCCCCTCCTGCGACCCTGGACCAGGACTGGGAGCTCGGCTATGACCGCCTTGGATCCTTGCCAAGAGTCCGAGAGAGGTGCTGGGATTACTGCGTTTTACAAAGGAGCAACCTGAGACTAAAGATCCCGTGCCAGAGGGCGGCAGGGCCTGGGCAGGGACCCTTGTCTTCATGAGGGGTGGACACAATCCCCTGGGCGCGCAGGAAGGGATCCCTCCGCACCTGTGAGAGGGTCCGTGTCCCGGGAGCTGGGCTAACGCCAGGTCTGACCCTCCGGTCCCGAGGGCTGATCAGGAAGGGGGAGCGCGGGGCTCCTCAAGGTTCTCTTGAAATGAAGGACTGGGGCTGGGGTGCCCCCCCCACTAGGGACCCTCACAGACCGGGACAGGGCGCTTCTGACCTTGGGGTGCAGAGAAAGAGGCGCGGGAGGGGGCGCTCCAGGGTCATCCATTGTGGGGGATACTTAGGCACGGAGGGGGGAGAAGACTCTCGCTGCTCCGGGAACCAAGGGGTTCGGGGGAGAAAACTGAGGCAAAGGGGAGGGGCGAGGGTTTGGTTTCAAGGGCATAAGTCTTCCAGGGGTCCCAGACCCCACTGGCCGCAGGTCCCGCACTCCGATCCCACGCCCGACCTCCGCCCGGCCCGGAGCTTCTGGATTTTCCGCGAGGACTTGGAGCGCACCTGCGCTCTCAGCAGGGGCCAATCAGAATGCCCTCAGGGCCCCCAAGCCCCGCCTCGGCCCCGCCTCCCGCGCCTAGTAAGCCTTAGGGCACGCTGGGAGTCTCCTGGTGCGCAGGCGCGGCTTCCTGGTTTGGAAGTTTGCTTCAGTTCTGTGCCGGGCGAGTTGGGGAAGAGCCGCCTGTGCGTAGGCGCGACCTTGGAGTTTCTCCTTCCCCCCCTTCCTTTTTAAGGTTCTACCCCTGCACCTTCCCGGGAGGACCCAGTTGGAGTCAGTTCCCGTGGCTGCGTCCCCGAAATCTGGCGCGTTACGCAGGCTCCGAGTGCGGGGGTGCGCGTGCAGGAGCGGGGCGGAGTGTGCGAGCTGTGCCAGGTGGAGTAGCCGCGCGTGGGGGCGAGTAACTACTGGTGCGTGCACGTGGGCAGGCGTGTAGCTGCGCGGGGGGGGGGGGGGGAAGGGAGAGGTTGGAGGGGGGGAAGGGAGAGATTGGGAGGGGGGGAAGGGAGAGGTGGGGAGGGGGAAGGGAGAGGTTGGAGGGGGGGGAAGGGAGAGGTGGGGAGGGCGGGGAAGGGACAGGTTGGGAGGGCCGGGAAGGGACAGGTTGGGAGGGCGGGGTTGGGAGGGGGAGCTGTAGCCCTGAGTGATTTCACCTGCTTGGGCTGAGATGGGGGAGGGGTCCGACAGCCTTGGGGCGAGACGGGGGAGGGGGCGCTGCTGAGCGTATCTGGGGAAGCCCAACTGACCCCCCAAGCAGCGACCTCCGATTTTTGCTTGGGCTTCTCCCGGGCTCCAGGGTGCACTCGAGAAAAGGGGAAGGATTCTGTAGCTTGGTTCCCCGTTTGCCTCAGTTTCCTCCTTTGTAAAAAAGGGTGAGAGCAGCCCCTCCCCCTCTCCCTCAGTGAGATCCCTTCTGTACAGCACTAAGCACCTACAGCTCCAGGCGTAAATTTCTTCCCGGCCTCCGTTTGGCTGGAGGGCAGTGGGGGTGGAGGGCAGGGCTTGCTCTTTTCTGTCCCCAGGGTCCTGGGCCATTGGCCAGCATTTCTGGGGCCTTTGGGGAGTGGGGGCCTGACATAACACATGGGGAAACTGAGGCAGTCAGGGATGAAGGGCTTGGCCAGGGTCGCACTAGCCTTCCAGGGATTCCGGTGAATCTCCCGTGGCTCATCCTCTAGGCTGTCCCCCTCCAAAAAAAGGGTGCGGCAGACCTTCCTGTCCTGGGTGGGGGTCCTAGAAGGATCTGCCCACCCCACAGGCGACATCTCTCAGCCTCCTCCTCCCGGGGAGCAGCTTCTCCCCCGGTCCCTCAGAGCTCTCTCTCTCTCAGTAGGAGCAGGTCAGCATGCAGTCTTGGCAGAGAAGGCTCAGACCCCGGCCTCCCTCCCTGGGGCCCCTCTCCCTCCCCCGCCCGGCCGGCAGAGCGCCCAAGCCCGGAACCAGAGACATGGCCCCCGGCAGCCGGAGCCCCTCGTCCCAGGTGAGTGCGGCCCCTGCCCAGGGGGAGCCCAGGGAGCTTCCTCCTGTCAGAGGGAGGGGCCGAATCACCCCCCTGGCGCTGCCCATTTCCTGCCCCTCAGGCGGCTCCCAGGGCTCTGAGTCCCTCTGCTTTGCCAGGTCTCGGGTCCCATCAAGGAGCACTGAGAATGTGGCTCCCGGGTGCCAAGCACTGTGCCCACCCCCGGGGGGAGGGGACAAAAGGAGGTTACAGGCTAAGGGCCCCTGCCCTCCCTGAGCTCTCAGTCCAGTTTGGAACAAACGTCTCAGCAGCTGTGTCCACACTTGCTCTGTATAGTGTAGATGGGAGGTGCTCTCAGAGGGAAGCCTCCACCAGTTTGGGGACCAGGGAAGTCTCTTTTCAGAAGCTGAGATGGGAAGGGGGCTGGGAGGAGGGAGAACATTCCCAGGGTGAGGGAAACTTCTGGATGCCAAAGTTATGGGATGGAGGGTCTTGGTCAAGGCTCAGCCAGACTCCTGTGTCCTTGGGTCCAGGAGGAGGAGGGGAAGGTGGGAGAAGACCACCCCAACTTTGGGGGCTGGTTCTGTGGTGTCTGCCATGTCCCAGGAGCCATAGAAATAGGGTGTCCTTGATCCCGTGGTGAGAATTGTCAGGGTCCTTGCTGGGGACACACTGAGAAAGGGAGCGCAGGACCCGACCAGAGACTGAACTGTGCTTAATTTGTCCGCTCCAGAGGCTGACGTTTTCCACGAGTGGTTGAGGGACTTGTGTGTCTCCTACTTCCACAGATGACACAGACGCAGTCTCTCCTCTAAACCACACGACACTCCTTTAAGTCAGCTGGGTTTTTTCTTGTAGCCAGACGCACAGAGAAGTTCCGGTTCGGGGGAGATCCAGTTAGAGCACAGAGAAAGGAAAAGACCATTATTCAGAAAAGAAAAAAAATGTGGGTTCGTGTTATTTAGAGTTAGAAAGGTCTGTTACAGAGGTTTTCCCCACAGCTGCACAGACCAGTTCAAGGACAGCCATAGCTGCTTGAGTAGTCCCGGAGGGACTCGGCATTTGCCAAGTGTTTTATCAGGCAGAATAACTCCACTGGAAGTGAGGGCATGAGTATTCTGAAAGGGATTGGCAGAAGGAACGGAACGAAGGGGACATTGAGTATATTGACACTGAGCACAGCCAGTGTAGAATTGAGTGCACTTACTTATGCTGGCTTAAATAGTCAGAAGAGCTCCATTTGCTGGCTGAGAGCCTCAGTGGTATGTGTTGGGGGACATGAGCGCACATGGTGTGATTGTGTTCCCCAGAGTCCAAGGAGGAAGCAGGTTGGGTGAGGGTGACCTAAAGATGGCCAGACTAGGGGGGATGGTGAGGGTTGTGCAACTGAGAAGTCTCCCCAGTCAGGAGGGCCTCTGGGTGGGCTGAGAGCTGGGGGAAGCAGGAGTCTGGCATGAAGGGGGCCCCAAGGCCACTCTGGTTATATGAGGGGGACAGGGAGAGCACAGGTCGGCCCCCTGACCTCTCTGACCTACCTGGGGAGTGCAAGCACAGCCCTGCTTTTCTAAGAGACAGTTATGTCCAGGAAAAGGGGGCGCTTTTTCTCCTCGGGGCTTCTGCTGGGAAGAAAAGTCCCAGGAAAGTTTGCTCAGAAAGGTGGACCCTGTGGAAACCAGAAAAGGTTCTTGTGACTTCTGAGAGTGACCAAGAGGCCAGTTTTGCCTCGGGCTTGAGGCCCCAGGCTCCTCCTCTTTCTCCACTCACCTTCATGGCCAATAGAAAACTTTGACAGTAGACTCTTATCTACAAGTAGTAATCTTGGGAAGATTAAGAATCTGGAAGACACACCATCTCTCAGTGAAAATCTAGTTTTATGAAACTGAATTTATTCTAAACTAAATTATATTGTTTTATTAAGAATCCCATGTGTTCTCCTCTAAGGATACTGGGATTTTTGACCTTCTATAGGTAGATGATCTGTTAATGAAAAATACCCTAAAAATTGGTCATTAAGGTAATACATTTTGGATCAGAATGACTCTATTCTTTTATCTGAGTACAATCAGTCTAGAGTCATACTGTTAAGTGGTTAAATGATTTTCTTTGTTATAGAATTCAGGACTGATTTCAACTGAATTTCATTTGATTGCCAATAAGTTTATGGAATTTATTGGATTTTGATTCTAATGGTTCTTTTATTCTTCTAGATGGTCACTTAAAAATAATTCCTTGAATCTGATCCAATGTTGTTCTTAGGAAAGCAAGTTCTCTTTTAATCAAGATGTCCTGAAATCATGATTTCAGTATTGGCATATTTATTGAACAATGTTTACAAATTGATGCATGCAATCAGGTTGATTATGCTTCACAGTTAATAGTAATAATAACAACTTTCTGTTGGGAGATGAACAAAGGTGAATATTAGTTTTTCTTTTAGGAAGTTCTTTGGCCTTTAGCAGGTAGCTGCCTTGGGACAAGACCAGGTGTTAAAAACTTTAACAACCTTGACTCCATGTCTAATGAATGTAAGGAAGTGGTTTAGGAAAATTCTCCAATTCAGCTTGATAAGTTGTGTTAGTTGCTCATTTAAGTCAATTGAGTCAACTGAGGCTTTATTCAAAATGGAACCTTTTCCTTGAAAAGAGTTGATATTACAGATCTTGGAATGGGGAAAACAAGAGAGTGTCTCTTCTTTAATTGTTCACAAAAAGTGAAATAGAAGATACATTGTTTTTGTAAAAATCCAAATAACAAAAAAAAGTGAGGATTTTTTCCTGCAAAAAAGAGAATTGCTCCAAAAAAAAAAAAAAAAAGAACTGAAAAAGCCACTCTTGTCATTCTGCTAAAAATTTCACCGTCAGTGTAAGAATAGAGAATGTTTGACATGGCTGGAAGCAGTCTCATAGTAGTCCATCATGGACATATTGGGAGTAATATATCATTAGGATACCTCTCTTGCTTTCTTCTAGTTAAGAATATTTCAGACTTTCAGTAAATTTACCAAATCTTTTTTTTCTTTCTTTCCTCAGTGATCAATCTTCAGGTTTGGTTGACCTGAGTATATAAAGTCCTTGTCACCTTCTCCCAAACTCTTTATAGAATTTCCTTAATATGTCACTTATGACACTTCTGATAGGGAGGAATGTTCCCTCCCCTTCTCTCTTATATACATTTTCATATCTCACTAATATGTCGCTGACATTTTCCCTCCTTTCATCAGGACAAGCATTGTACAGTAAGAAACCTTTACAAGCTTTTAGTATTCCAACATGATTCTTATTTCAAACAGAAAAGGCTTTTCTCAGAATCCCATGGGGCTTTTAATGCCTGGTTACAAAGTGTTGGCTGTGAGTGAGAGTCATAAAAGTCATATGACTTTTAGGAAATTCTGTCTCTGCTTCATTTCTTTCTCTGGGTTGGTGAGGGTTGGAATAGATAAATTCTGGAGTCTCGGTTCAAAATGTTGTGACTTTTGATGGTTTAGGAGTTGGTGACCATCAAGGATGTGATGGTGGACTTCACTGAGGAGGAGTGGGGGCTCTTGGACCCTTCTCAAAAGGAGCTGTACAAGGAGGTCATGAAGGAGAATGTACAGAATCTGCTCTCCCTGGGTAAGGACCATTTCCTGTCTTTTCTTGGTTTTAGTTGTCAGGCCAAAATTAGCACGAGTATTAAAGAATGAGATCATAATGTGGTGTGTCTCAGCAATAGAGGCTGTGGGGAGTGCACAGTCCTCTGGGTGCTTCAAGTCTTGTTTTTGCCTTGTAGCATTTTCAAATTTAATCCTTTCCCTCCAGCTCAACAGCTGGAGTGATAGATGATATGGGTTAATTGTCAGAGGAAGAACATAAAGTTTAAGAAGCATTGCCTATTTCAAAGAGACATGTCAAAGGGTCACAAGACCCAAAAGTGTTATTGGAAGAATTTCTAAAACCTTTTTTAAAAAACCTAAGAAGAGATTAAGGAAAAATTAAAGGAACAGAAAAGAGAAATACAAAGAATTAAAGAAAATTATGAAAAGAAACTTTGAAGAAAATGAAAATTAAAAAAAAAAAGAAATCCACAAACTTAAGACAATAACATTTCAAAAACTAGAATTGGATAAGAAGAAGCTTGTAGGACACCAAGTAATACTTAAAGTCCTCTGTGACCAATACTATTCAGTATTTTATTGAAAGTTCTGGAATAGTAATAAATGAAGAAAAATAAAATAGTTGAAATGACTTAATAATGACATAATAGATGAAATAAAAATATCTTTTTGCTGATGATATGTTATTTCTATGGAAAATCCCAAAGACTCAATTAAAAGTTTGTTAAACAATTAATAAGTTTAGCAAAATAGCAGGATGTAAATCAAACCTATATAATTTAGCAACATCCTTATATATCACCAACAAAACCTTACAAGAAAATATATTAAGACTACCCATTTAACATAACTGTAGCCAGTATAAAATACCTGAGAGTATACCTGCCAAAACAAAACCAGGAAGTACATGAACATAAATATTAAAAACTTTTTATCCAAATAAAATCTGATTTTGATAATTGGAGAGATTATAATTGTTGGGCCAATATAATAAGCATGACAATTTTACCTAAATTAGTTTGTTTTCTCAATTCTCATTCAAATTACCAAAAAATGGTTTTATTGAAATAAAAAAAAAAAAAAAAAGCATGTACTAGGAAAATGAAAAGGTCAAGAATATGAAAGGACAGAATGAAAAATAATTCAACAGAAAAATATTTAGCAAAATCATATTATAAAGTGTATTATAACTCAGTCATTATTAAAAGTCTTGGGAACTGGCTAAGAAACAGAAACATAGATCAGTGAAACAGAATAGACATACATTTTATAGTCACAAATAAATATCTTTGTATTTGACAAATGTAAATAATGACATTATTTTGGGGGATAAGAAGTCATTATTTGGTAAAAATTCTTGAGGAAACTTGAAAGAATGGCAGAAAAAGGGTATAAGCCAATGAAGATTAGGACAAAATAGATATACTACCTGGATCTAAAGGGAAGTATTACAAGAAAATTTGAAAGACATGGAATATTTTAGGTATTCATTTATGGATAGTTACATTATTTATGAATAAATGAGGGAGAAAGAAGAGAGTGAAGTGTCTATGAATAATTTTGTTTACACTAGATTAAAAATGTTTTGGACAAATAAAAAGACCAGAAGTAAAGAAGAAAATTAAAAAAAAAAATTATAGACAGTTTCTTGGATGAAGTTCTTCTATTAAATTTAAAAAAGATCTTGGTAAAATCTAAAAGAATATAAGTTGTTTCCCTGTTGATAAAGTGTTCAAGGATGTGGACAGTTTTCCAATGAAGAAGTCCAAACAATTTAAAGTCATATGCTCTACATCCTTACTAGTCATTATTGAGAAATGCAAATGAAACAATCTTGATGTCATTTTATACTTCTTAAATGGGCTAAAATAATTGTAAGCAAAGGTTATAGTGGTATATTTTTTCCTTTAAAAATTTTTTCCTCCTACTTAAATTCAAAGCAATATTTTTTGGGTTTCACAAGCACATTTATTTTTTACATATTTCCATATTAATCATGTTGGGGGAGAAAAATCAAAACAAAAGGGAAAAAAAAAACTGAATGTGGCATGTATTGATAGAGTTTTCATAGTACTCTCTATGGATATGGATAGTTTTTCCATATAAAAGTTTATTAGGTTTGCCTTTCATCACTGAACCTCTAAGAAGAACCAAGTTTATCTTAGTTGATCCTCGCAAAATCATGCTGTTTCTCTGTACGATGTGTTCCTGGTTCTACTTGTTTTACCCAGTATCAGTTGATGTGAATCTTTCCAGCCCTTTCTCAACTCAGTCTGTTGATCATTTTTCATAAAATCATAATATTCTGTTACTTTTGTATACTATAACTTATTCAGCCATTCCTTTTTGGATTCTCATTCAGAAGGTAATCAGAGGATTCTTTTAATGGCTATTATATCCTTTGGTTTTAGGATGTCAGGGAAGTTTTCTTGATGATCTCTTGAAAGATGTTGCCTACACTCTTTTTTTCATCATGGAATTCAGGTAGTCCAAATTTTTGGATTGTCTCTCCTGAATCTGTTTTCCAGGACAGTTGTTTTTCCATTGAGGCATTTTACCTTTTCTGTTTTTTTTCTTTTTCTTTCCTTTTCTTTTTATTTGACTGATTATTGATATCTCGTTGAGTTATTCACTTCTATTTGTTCAATTTGAATTTTTAGTGAATTATTTTCTTCACTTAGCTTTTTTATCTCCTTTTGAATTTGGCCCATTGAACTTTTAAATGATTTGTTTTGTTCATTGGATTTTTCTTTTCCATTTTTGAGGACGTTGTTCTCGTTTCCATTTCACCAATGCTGTTTTTCCAGGAGTTGTTATCTTTTTCCATCTTGCCAAATCTATTTTGAAAGGAGTTGTTTTCTTCAAATAATTTCTATGTTTCTTTAGCCATTCCTCAATTGATGGGCATCTACTCATTTTCCTATTTTTTGCCACACAAAAAGAGATTCTACAAATATTTTTGCACATGTGGGTTTTTTTCCCTCGTTTTATGATTTCTTTGGTATACAGACCCAGTGGTTTTACTGCTAAATCACAGGATATGCAGAATTTTATATCCCTTTGGGCCTAATCCCAAATTGCTCTCCAGATTGGGTGGATCTGGTCACAACTCCACCAACAGCATATTAGCATCCCACTTTCCCTCATCCCTTCCAACATTCCTCATTATCGTTTCCTGTCATCTGAGGTGATATGGTAGGTGTGAGGTGGTAATACTTATGGTCTCCTGAGAGTGCTATAGAAGTGTTCAGCCCATCTCTCCAGGATCCTGTTGGTATTACTAATCAATGTGACTTCATCAGCACTGAGTAGTTCAGGTTCACTATATTAGGTCTTTGAGCCATAAAGAGCTTTCAGACATTGTAAAAGCAGTCAGCACAAACCTGAATTTTATGTGGTCTCTTTACTGAGCCCACAATTCTGGATTTCTCCCAAGTTTTGTTTGCACTTAGCTTTTTATGGAGTTAAATGCTGGCTTCTTAAATGATTGAAGCAACTTACTTGTAGGCCTTGTAGAGTTCTGAGTTTTTGTTATATACCATCTGTATTTTCCCACCATTTGAAACAGACTAGTCCTTTTCAACTGAAATGTTGCAGATCCTATTGTCTCCACATTGGAAGTAAACTGTTCTCCCATGGAGAATCACTTTAATCTGTTGATTTTGAATGTGGCTGTTATCTGTTGAAGGACCAGGATTCTGAGGTGTCCATCTCCTAGGTCATTTTCACATCCTGTAGGTCTTTACTTCTTACAGAGACAAAGTCTATTAAATGACAATTTTTGCTACAAGAATATATCCATGAAGTTTTATTCTATTGTGGTTAGTAAGGAGAAGGGCATGAGCTACTTAAGTCTTAAATCACCATTGCTTTTGCTTTTTATTATCTGTATATTCTTTTTTGTGCCTTTTTGTTTGATCATTCATTTTCTTCAGATGTGGAGCCCAAGATTGAAAGGAATGAAATGACTAAGAAGCTGGGACTTTTGGTGGAAGAATGTGACCTGCAAATATTTATGAAGGATGGTCCCTGTGCCTTGACTTTGAGGGAAATCCATGACTCTGACATCTCAGTAGAAAACTCAAAGACTGACTGTGAATTGGATAAAATTAGAAAGAGATTCAGACAGTCTTCTTTCCTAAATCATTATAAAAAAATGAATTCAGGGAATAACTTTCTTCTGGATAGTGAATATCAAAAAAGTTTTCCTGAACAAGTAGAGCCTTTTCATTTCCAGGAGAAGCCTGCTGAAATACTAATGAATCCATATAATGAAAGGGAAATGGCTTTTAGCAAGAGTTTAAACCTCATTACGTATCAGAAAAATGATACTGGAGAAATGTTCTGCGTGGGTAGTCAAGTTGGGCAGGCCTTGAGTCAAAAGTTGAAACTCATTATTCAGCAGCAAATTCACATAAGAAAACAACCTGATGAGTATAATGAATGTGACACAATCTCATCCCATCATTCATCTCTTCCTTGCCAGTCTAAAGTTGACCCTAGAATGAGAAAATCTTCATTTGGTGAGTATGGGAAGGCCTGTGGTTGGAACTCAGACCTTGATAGATCTCAAAAGATTCATACTGGAGAGTTGTATAAATGTAAAAGGAAGATCTTCACGCAGCCACTCTTTCTAGCTACACATAAGGGAATCCATACTGGAGAAAAACCTTTTGAATGTAATCAGTGTGGAAAAGCTTTCAAATCCAGTTCCAGTCTTATGCAACATCTGAGAATCCACACCGGAGAAAAACCTTTTGAATGTAATCAATGTGGGAAGGCTTTCAGGGTCAATCACAGGCTTGCAGAACATCAGAGAATCCACACTGGAGAAAAACCTTTTGAATGTAATCAGTGTGGAAAAACTTTCACACAAAAGGGATATCTTAATAGACATCAGAGTATCCACACTGGAGAAAAACCTTATAAATGTGATCAATGTGGAAAGGCTTTTCGACTCAGTTACCTTCTTTCTCATCATCAGAGAATCCACACTGGAGAAAAACCTTATAAATGTGATCAATGTGGAAAGGCTTTTCGACTCAGTTGCTTTCTTGCTCATCATAAGAAAATCCATACTGGAAAGAAACCTTTTGAATGTAATCAATGTGGAAAAGGTTATATGAAGAGATACGGTCTTGTTGAACATCTGAGAATCCACACTGGAGAGAAACCCTTTGAATGTAATCAATGTGGAAAAGCTTATATGAAGAGGAAACAGCTAGTTAAACATCAGAAAAACCACGCTGCAGAGAAGCCTTTTGAATGTAATCAGTGTGGAATGGCTTTCAAATTCAAACACAGGCTTGCAGAACATCAGGAAATCCATACTGGAGAGTAATCTTTTGAATGTAATCAGTGTGAAAAACCTTTATAAGAAAGGCTTATCTTACTGAACATCAGAGAATCCATAGTGGGAAAAAATCTTATAAATGTAATCAATGTGGAAAGGCTTTTACACGTAAGGCTTATCTTACTGAATCAGGGAATCCACACTGGCAAAAAAAACCCTATAAATGTAATCAATGTGAAAAGGCTTTTATATACAGTCGCAAGCTTGCTGAACACCAGAGAATCCACACTGGAAAGAAACCTTTTGAATGTATTCATTGTGAAAAAACTTTTACACAGAAGGGAAATCTTGTTGAATATCAGAGAATTCACACTAGAGAGAAACGTTTTGAATGTAATCAGTGAGGAAAGGATTTCACATAAAGGTCCTTTTTTAGCTGCACATCAGAAAATCTACACTGGAGAGAAACTTTGTAAATTAAATCAATGTGGAAAATTGATAAATGGTCAAAGGATATGAACAGACAATTTTCAGAGGATGAAATTGAAACTATTACCACTCATATGAAAAAATGTTCCAAATCATTATTGATCAGAGAAATGCAAATTAAGACAACTCTGAGATACCACTACACACCTGTCAGATTGGCTAAGATGACAGGAAAAAATAATGATGAATGTTGGAGGGGATGCGGGAAAACTGGGACACTGATGCATTGTTGGAGGAGTTGTGAACAAATCCAATCATTCTGGAGAGCAATCTGGAATTATGCCCAAAAAGTTATCAAACTGTGCATACCCTTTGATCCAGCAGTGCTACTACTGGGCTTATACCCCAAAGAGATACTAAAGAAGGGAAAGGGACCTGTATGTGCCAAAATGTTTGTGGTAGCCCTGTCTGTAGTGGCTAGAAACTGGAAAATGAATGGATGCCCATCAATTGGAGAATGGCTGGGTAAATTGTGGTATATGAATGTTATGGAATATTATTGTTCTGTAAGAAATGACCAGCAGGATGAATACAGAGAGGCTTGGAGAGACTTACATGAACTGATGCTAAGTGAAATGAGCAGAACCAGGAGATCATTATACACTTCAATAACGATACTGTATGAGGATGTATTCTGATGGAAGTGGATTTCTTTGACAAAGAGACCTAACTCAGTTTCAATCGATAAATGATGGACAGAAGCAGCTACATCCAAACAAAGAACACTGGGAAATGAATGTGAACTATTTGCATTTTTTGTTTTTCTTCCTGGGTTATTTTTACCTTCTGAGTCCAATTCTCCCTGTGCAACAAGAGAACTGTTGTATCTAGGATATACTGCAACATATCTAACATATATAGGACTGCTTGCCATCTGGGGAGGGGGTGGAGAGAGGGAGGGGAAAAATTGGAACAGAAGCGAGTGCAAGGGATAATGTAAAAAAAATTACCCTGGCATGGATTCTGCCAATATAAAGTTATTATAAAATAAAATAAAATATTAAAAAAAATTAAATGTGGAAAGGCATTCAGTTATAAATCCAGGATTGGTAAACATCTGAGAATCCACACTTAGGAGAAAAATTGTGACTGTAATCAATGTGAAATGAATTTCACAAAGACTTCCCATTTGGCTATATATGAGACAATTCACACTGGAGAGAAACCTTTTTGATTCTAATCAATGTAGAAGGACTTTCAGATGGAGGTGTTGTCCTGTTAAACATCAGAGAATCCACACTGAAGAGAAACATTTTGAATGCAATCAGTATGGAATGATTTCACTCTGAGCTCCAATCTTGCTAAATATTAGACAATCCACACTGGAGCCAAACCTCATGAGTGCAGTGAATATAGCACAGCTTTTGTCATTCTCAGCCTATTTAGGAGAAGAAGGTCCTCAATTAAGGGAGACCTTATGCACATGAAAACATGGTAATACCTTCCAGCACCATCATTTCTTGTTTCCCACCTCAGAGTTCATATAAGACAAAATCTGATCTAGTCTGTGTATAGTTTGCAGGAATCTATGTCATTCTGACCTGTCACTAAGCACTTCCTGCAGGAAGTTCCAGGAACATATGTGCTTGAAATAGATGGAAACAGATTTGCAGGAGTAATAAAGCTTTCAAGGTGGATAGGAGGAGAGATAGTTGGTCTGAGAATGTTAAAATTTCTCCTTGAACTCAAAATTCACATAGTCCTTTCATACCCTGAATAATTTATCTGCTTTTTGTTTTCCTTTTTGTTTCCTTGGCAGCCCTGTGACTAGAGCATGTTTAGGGATAATAAAGTGTCTTGACTACTGGCTTCAATATCTTTTTCTTTTCTTGTTTTTGTGGTCTCTGTGAGAACAAATACAAGGTATCCTATCATTGGCATTCCATAAACAGGCACCCTAATGTAGGGCAAGGGCAACTTTAAGCGACCACTTTCAGGGACATTTCAGGGATTTCTAAGAAGCCAAGTCACCACAGAGACCAGCCCCAGAAAAAAAAAGTTTAAAAACAGCACAGAAATGATAGGTACATTTATTCTGCATTTTTTCTCTCTCTTTTATTTCTACTCATTAGTCTACGTGATGTGGGGCAAGCCATAATTAAGTCACCCTGTGGAGATATTTATGAAAAAGTTTTTAAAGCCCTTGTAAGAGAAAAGCAAATTACAGAGTTCCTGGATGTGGTTCAACAAATTTCTTCATTTCCATCTGAAGGAACTTGAGATTTGTCCCAATGGAAAGTTGTAGTAGAACAATTAACTGAACACTACCACAAAATGGGGTCAGATAATTTTCCCATTCATTGTTTTCCCTGTATAACATTTTAAAATTGTACATGGCTGATCCCACTTGCTTCTCAGAAATTAAACAAATTCAGACAGATCCTGATGAATTGACTCCCTTAAGAGAGGAAACTAGAATTCAAATTGACTTTGATGAATCTTTGCACATCAAAGAGGAGCCACCAGTCCCCTGCCCAGGACCTAGAACAGCAACAGCTTCTGCCTTGGAGTGGGAATGGCAGCAGCCCAAACAGCAACCTAATAATCCCCTGCAAAAGCTGTTACAGACCCACTCAGGGGAATATTCCCTTCCAGTGGATTCTCTTACTGAGAATTTCCCAGTCACTAAAGTTCCAGATTCCAACAACCCAGGACAAACCGGGTGGGGTTATATCCTTTTGCCTATGAATGTCCTTAAGGAATTAAAGGCTGCATCCAAGGGTTATAGCCCCACACCTGCTTATGTAAGTTCAGCATTCTCTCTTGCCTCCACATGATTGGTGAACTCTGGCCAAGAGCCAGGGGATTTCCTGACTTGGTCCATGGCTTTTGGGGAACAGTGTAGACTTCAGGCTACATAATCAGACTGACAATATAAATATAACCCAGGAACAATTAGCAGGGACTGGTCAATATGGTTAGTTAGGAAAACAATTGTATTATACTATGCAAGCATACCAACAAGTTGCTATTTGTGCCTTAAGAGCTTGGCAAAAGATTTCCCCTGCAAAAGAAAGAAATATATCCTTTACACAGATCCAACAAGGACCTACTAAGACTCTCAGTGATTTTCTTGCTTTCGTGGTCTCCGTGAGAGCTAATACAGCTGGCCTGTCATAAGAGTCAATGGATAAGGAAAGACGGTCAAATGGAATTCTGAGATTTTTTCCTTATGGGAGAGATCAACCTGAGGAGCAGATCTCTGGGCATTCAGTGGGGAAAAGCTTTCAAGCAGACATCATCTCTTACTTTCTCTCTGAGGATTCATTGAAAAGTCTTAGAAATAGGTTCATGTGGCTGTGCTTTTCCCTGGAGGAGAGTGATCAGCAGACAACCTTATTGCTAGTGGAAGGAAGATGGATAAATGCCGGGCTTGTAAGAAGGGCTCCTACAGGTGATACTTGACTGTCCTCAGGAAAAATCCTGCTGGAGATGAAACTTGGGGATCTCATTCACAAGGGAAGGCGTGAATTTGTGCCGCACAGCCTTCATTAGACTTTCAGCAGAATGAAATATTCATGAATAGCCCAAATTTCCATCCTGTTGTGAGGGAGGGAATCATACAGAACAACCTACAGGAGAAACTGAGGCAGAGTTCTGAGCCCAAACCCTTTATTAAAGGACTCTGGTTTTTCCCTAACCTAGTAGACCCCAGACCTGGCTTTCCCATCTGAGGTGCTCCTTTTGGGCTCTGTTACAGAAATACAAGTATCCTATCAATAGAACAGCATTTCATTGGTTACTGTAAAATGCATTGGGTAAAATATGGATACCATCAGGGCCAGAGAGTTTCAGGATGGCCAGTGCAGGAAATCTGTCCACTGACTAGATGGTCATAAGCTGGATGATGTCCCTTTGACTTGTGTTGGGCCAGGGAAGATGGGGCCTTTAAGTGATCAAGAGACGGATAAGTCATTCCTGGGGTTGGGCAAGTGCAGATCGCACATCCCCAAGAACATTTCAGGGAGAACTTGGGGGCTTTCCACCATGACAGGTTGGCCTGTAGGGAAACAGGATGGAGAGAGTTCTTGTTGTTGTTCTCAGGATAATGAAGTTATGGAAGTCGGCCTTGTGTCTGTTATGGAAATAGTTTCTGTTATATAAGCCTGAAGTCTGCCCAAAGCTAACAGAAAATCCATTCCTGTATGATTCATAAAATGTTGAATTGCTCATTCTTGTCCTTACTATTAAATGACTACAAATATTACTAAGTGAAAAATCAGTAACAATCCTTGTCTATTATAAAATCATAATGGACTGATTAATACTGATTCAGAGTTGAGTGGGGGTCCCCAGCAAGTCAGTTTTCTCTGTGTAAAACTCAGTAGATGAGGTTTTTTTTCAAATCTTAATGTTTGTCATCACTCGTCGATTGTTCTTGACGTTCACAGACTATGATTTCTTAAGCCATTCCCTAATTACTTGGTCTTCACTTTGTTTTCTGTGGTTTCTGGCACAAAATATCCTTGTAAAAATGCTTTGCTAAGCAAGACATATATTTCTATAATCTCTCTTCATGTCACTCAGTGGAGCCATGGATTAAATGTTGTGTTAGGAACCACAAGACCCGAGTTCCAATTCCTTCTCTGGCCCTTCCAGGCTGTAGATTGCATGTAGGCCCATCATATGACCTGATCCTGCCCGAGATTCCCCATCTGTGGAATAGGGAGAACAAGGGCACCTGCTTCCACGTTTGGGGTGAAGATTACAGTGAACAATAATTATAAAATATTTTTTTGGCTTTGGAGGCTTCCTCCAGCCTCACTGCAGCCCTTTCCAGCAGATGGGGATTAAGAAGCTGGGGCATGATGAACGTGGACCTTCGATTATCCACCACAAATGGTTTTAAATGGATTCTTTCTGGTTTTTGGTTTAATCTTGTTTTTCCAAAACTCATGACAGGATAATTCCTTCTCCTGCCCCTCATAAAAGATCAGATGGGCATACATTTTGGAGGAGGAACACTTGACTTCTCCAATGCTTCTTAAGAATTTTGATTTTAGAATAATCATTTCAAATACTGTATAATGCATTGTGACAGGGTTATTTGCCTCCAGGAAGCTTGTCCTGCTTGATAAAAGTCCAGATCAGTCCAGATGTGGGAGAGGAGTATGGGTTGGGGGAGTTACTAGTATTGTTATACATGGAAATGATGTAACCTTTTCTAAAGAAAAAAAAAGGAACCCTTTGCATCTTCTGCCTTCTTTTGTGTAATTGTCCAAGCATAAATTGCCTCTTGCCCCCAACATAGATGCAAAAGGATACAGGAATAGAGGATAACAAATTGAGATCAGGATTTGTCTGAGTCAGTCCAAATGTCCTGAACTGACAGGAGTCCAAGGAGGGTCAGGGAGAGCTTGGAGAGCAGAGCTCTCATCCCTGGGAGGTGGGTTTAAAGGAAAGAAAAACTTCTCCCCCTTTCCTGGAGGTGGAGACAGAGCAGAGATCATAATAGGTGGAAGTGCCTTAGCATAATAGGGGCAACCTGAAGGCTAGTCACCTAAAGAGCCTGCAGGTCAGAACAGAGTCCTCTCTTTGAGCAGATATTTGGCTGTTCTCTGCTCCCTGGCTGTTCCTCAGGACTAGAAGCAGGCTTAATGGGGCGAGAAGATCCCAGCAGAGAAATCTATTCTTTGCCCATCAGTTGGAGAATGGCTGGGTTAATTGTGGTATATGAACATTATGGAATATTATTGTTCTGTAAGGAATGACCAGCGGGATGAATACAGAGAGGACTGGTGAGACTGACAGGAACTGATGCTAAGTGAAATGAGCAGAACCAGGAGATCATGATACACTTCAACAATGCTATTGTATGAGGATGTATTCTGATGGAAGTGGATTTCTTTGACAAAGAGACCTGAGTTTCAATTGATAAATGATGGACAGAAGCAGCTACATCCAAAGAAAGAACACTGGGAAATGAATGTGAACTATTTGCATTTTTGTTTTTCTTCCCGGGTTATTTTTACCTTCTGAATTCAATTCTCTCTGTGCAACAAGAGAACTGTTTGGTTCTGCAAACATATATTGTATCTAGGATATACTGCAACATATTTAATATATATAGGACTGCTTGCCATCTAGGGGAGGGGGTGGAGGGAGGGAAGGGAAAAATCGCAACAGAAGCGAGTACAAGGGATAATGTTGTTAAAAAAATTACCCTGGCATGGATTCTGTCAATAAAAAAATTTGTTGTGATCTAGTTCAGATGGATCTGAATCAGTCCCTGTTCGGGCGCCAAAATGTGGTGAGTTCAAATGTTGAAGTTCTTGTTCTTCTCAAAACACAGCCGGTTTAGCTTAGAGCCCTCCGAATGTCTCCAAATCCAAAGGTTCTGTCCTTCAGCCTCTGCCTCTGCTTTCTTCAGCCTCCAATCAACACAGAGATGGAATGAATCTCTTGTCTCCTTCACTTGGGGCTCGGCTAGCTTTCTGGGGAGTCTTTCAGACCAGCTTGGTCTCAGTGGGGGAAGTGCAGGAGCCCAGCCACCTACCACAGTGGTGTGAGATGAAGATCAATCTGGTTGTCCACTGAACTCTCCACTCGTAGCTTTATCCTCTGAAAACTCTTCTTCTGCCACCAGCCAGCCAAGTGGAAAATATATTCTGGAATAGCTCTCTCTTCACTGGCCTTATATGTGAATCTTCTGAGAGAATGGGATTATGGGTTTTCTCCCATAGTGCTCTCTGGCCCAAAGAGCTTCAAGGGAGGTGTGAACTCACAAAGTTACAAAGTTTACTTTGTGAAGCTGGCATACTTGTGAACACCAATGAGTAAAGGTGCAAACACAAGCATTGTACTAATTAGTTCTACTTAGTACCTTGTTTCAGGTTCTGCCCAAAATATCTTCTTGTAAGATCAGATCAACTCTAATTAGTTAGCAGTTTGTAAGGATTCCAACAAAAATTATTATAAAATAACTTTTAAAAAAGAAAAAGAAAAAAGGAAAAAAAAGGAAATAGTCAAAGAAAGACAAATCAAGTAAAGTAGATGACTGGTATTGACTCCTAATGATTCATGAAGAAACTCATTTTACCACAGCTAAGTAAAAAAAAAAAAAATGGCCTAATATTACAAAATTTTAGAACTACAGAGGTACAGGATTTGTTTTCTTAATTGTTTCCCACAAACACAAGCGGTATAGAAGTGAAATTTTGATTTCTTGGTTAAACAGTTAGCTAAGAATGTGACATCTATAAATGGCATGTGGAAGTGCAAATCACAGTTTTAAGTATTAGGATAGTAAACTCCTGACAAAGGATTAAATATTTGTAACAAAGACTGGTCAAAATATATTCCCAAGTTGTCTTGTCAAATTAAATAAAAGGCTTTTAAAATTAAAAAAAAAAAAAAAAAAAACAAAGTGTTAATCATGTTGTAATCATAAAAGCTTGTAGAAATGTCTGACTACACAATGCTTCTCCTAAGGGAATCAGGGAAAAGATCCATGCTCTAGCAGGAGAAATGGGATGTATAGAGAAAGAGAGAAAGTAATGTGAATCATAAGTGACATATTAAGAAAATTCTATGGAGATTTTGGGAAAAGTTGAAAAGAACTTTATATTCTAGAGGCAAAAAAAACCTGAAAATTGAACATTGAGAAAAGGACAAATAAAAGCAAGGATTTAGTACATTTCTTTTAAAATAATCTTAACTATATGAAAGTAACACAAGAATCCTAAGATATTACTCCCACTATAGTCACAATTGAGGGCTTTGCAACCGTTTCTAGCCAAGCCAAGTAGCATTCCCTATTCTTACACTGAAGGACCAAGATAACATTGGGTAGGCTGGGTCATGGTCAGAATGACTGGCTGTCTTTATTTTATGATTACTTCTACTTGTTTATGGAACAGATGCATTCATTTCAATTCAGTATTATTGAAACAGAAGAGTAACTTTATGAGAAAAGGAGGATTTCCTTCTTTAAAAAATGTAAAATTTTATCAACTGGGGTTGGAGATTGAGCAAATGCATAAGAAAAACACTGATAAATTTATTTCTGAAAAAGAAATTGTTTTATTATCATCTAAGAGCTCTACAATATTGGGCAACCAAAATCAAGAGAATGCGTAAGAAGCAGACTCTCACAGAAGAGAGTGCTCACAGCTGCACATCATTTGATCCCCTGAAATGCATCATTATTCTCCAAGCTGCTACCTGAAGGACCAGTGTTTGATAAGGATGCCTGTCAATTGAGGTACTTCCTTTTCATTTTCTTCCAAATTCCAATATAATGATAAGATTTGCTTTATCAATATTTTTTGTTTGTTTGTTTGTTTTGGAGCAATTCTCTGGCAGATAAAAATTTTTTCACTTTTTAAAATCATTGTGATTTTCTTAAATACATACTTAACACTTTTATAACATAACACTTTTAGCTTCCATTCTATTATTAAATTTGAGAGGAATCAAAGAAGAGATGTTTTCTTATTTTCTACATTCTAAGACCTTTAACAACTGTATTCAAGGAAAGATTCTATTTTGAATAAACCTGAAGTGAGTTGAACCTATAAGAGCTCAAACATGTTAAGATCACAGATGAGCTACTAGGTGGAATTTGAGGATTTAACTAAACCACTCCATTACATTCTTCAAACGAGGCAAGATTGTGAAGATTTATAAGCCCTGGACTAGTCCCAAGGTACCCAAGGCCAAAGAACTTCCTAGATAAGGAGAATTTATAATCTCCTTTGTACATTTTGCTAAAAGAAAGCTGTTGTTATTATTACTATTAATTGTAAAACAAAATATACATAATTGCACGCATAAATTTGCAAAGACTGGTTAATAAATATTTCAATAGCTTAATTCATCATTTCAGAATATCTAGCTTAAAAGAGGATTTCATTTTCTTAAGGATAACACTGGATCAGTCTTAAGGAATTATTTTTCAAATGACCATATATCAGAAGAAAAGAATCATAGAATTACAGTAACAAATTATATAAACGTATTGCCATTGAAATAAAATAATTCAGTTGAAAACAGTCCTTAATTATCTTATAAACTCCAAGAGCCATTTCTACTAGTAGACAAGAGTCTACTGTCATAAAGTTTTATTGTGGCCATGAGGGTGAGGGGAGAAAAAGGGTGATGCTGGGGCTTCAAGACTGAGGCCAAAAGGGCCTCTTGGACCCTCACAGAAAGATCTTTGCTCACAGAGGTCACAAGAGCCTCTACTAGTTTCCTCCTGTCCCACCTTTCTGAGCAAACTTTACCTGGAACTTCTCTTCCCAACAGAATCCCCGAGGGGAAGCAGCACCCCTCTTCCTTGAGATATTGTCCCCTAGAAATGCAGGGCTGTGCTTGCATTCCCCAGGTAGGTCTGAGATCAGAGAGGTCAGGTGGCTGACCTGTGCTCCAGAACCAGGAGTGGTCTTGGGAGCCACCTTCCTGCCATGATTCCTGCTTCCCTCAGCTCTCAGCCCACCCAAGGGCCCTGCTCTCCTGACTGGGGAAACTTCCCAATTGCACCAACCCTTACCATCCCCCCTGATGCTGATGATCTTTAAGTCACCCCCTTCAATCTCTTTCCTGAGCCTTTCATATAGCAAATGGACTTTTAAAATGTGAATTGTTAGGAAAACATAACTGACTCCACTTAATTCTACACTGGCTGTTCTAAATTTCGATCCTCACTGTTCCCTTCCTTATATTCCTTCTGCCAACCCCTCAGAGAAAACTCATGGACTTACTTCCAGTGAGATTATTCTGCCCTAATATAGCACTTGACAAATATTTAATAACTTTATTGATTATAGGACTAATCAAACAGCTACAGATATCCTTGGACTGGTCTATGGAGTAAGCTAAAAACCTTTTTAAAGACCTTTCTAACTCTAAATGCACAGACTCACTTCTTTTTTTTTTTTTCCTCAAAAATGTCCCTTTTCCTTTCTCTGGGCCCTAACTGGATCTCTCCCAGAACTTCTTTGTGATTCTTGCTCCAAGATATAAAATAGCCAAACCAACAGAGAAATCCTAAAGCTCAGGAGGAGAAACTGTGTCATCTTGTGAGGATGAAACACACATGTCCCTCAGCCATTAATGGAAAATATCACCCTCCTAAGTGTATAAATAAACGACAGCTTACCTGGCTGTATCCTTAGGTCCCTTACTCTTGGTATCCCTAGTAAGGAACCTGACAGTTCTCACAAGGGCATCAAAGGAGATCAGATTTCCATGGCAGATGCCACAGAACCAGCCCCCAAAGTCGGGCCAGCCTTCTCCCACCTTCCCCTCCTCCTCCTGGATCCAGGAACACTGAGCCCTGGCTGAGCCTTGACCAGAACCCTCCATTCTATAACTCTGGCGTTCAGGGGCTTCTCTCACCCTGGGAATGTCCTCCTTCTTCCACTGGCCTCCTGGCTTCATTCCCATATCAGCTAAAATCTCACCTTCTAAAAAAAGAGACTTTCCTGGTCCCCAAACTGTGGAGGCTTCCCTCTGAGTGCCTCCCATCTACACTGTACAGAGTTGGTGTGGGCACACCTGATGAAAAGTCCAAACTGGACTGTTAGCTCAGGGAGGGCAGGGAATCTTAGTTTGTAACCTTCCTTCACCTCCTCCAGAGGTTGGCACGGTGCTTGGCACCCAGGAGCCACATTCTCAGTGCTCATTGATGGGACCCGAGACCTGGCAAAGGAGAGAGACTCAGAGCCCTGGGAGCAGCCGTATGGCCTGAGGGGGCAGGAAATGGGCAGTGCCATGAGAGTGATTCCTGCCCTGCCAGGGCCCCCTCCCTCTGAAAGGAGAAAGCTTCCTGGGCTCTCCTGGACCCATGGGCAGCTGCTGCTCAGCTCTGAGGAGGGACTGCACTCACCTGGGATGAGGGTCTCTGGACGCCAAGGGCCATCTCTCTGGTTCCGGGAATGGGTCCTCTGCCAGCTGGAGTGGGAGGGGGGAAGGACCTCAGAGAGAGAGGATGGAGTCTTAGCTTTCTCTGCCCAGGCTGAATACTGACCTGCCCATAATGAGAGCGAGATCTCAGGGCAGGGATGGTGGGGAGCAGCTGCACCCCAGGAGGAGGCAGAGAGATCTCAGCTCAGAGAAGGAGACAGAGAGAGCTCAGTGAAATGCTGAAGAAACTGAGCAAGATAAGAGATTAGAGACCAATTCAATAGTTTGTTAAATGGAGAGAAATACTGGGACCAATGGATCCACGGTTGATCCCAGGGCTAGACAATCTCAAAGAGTCTAGTCCAAGTATGGGGACAGCCAGCCTTTGATAGGATAACAAGAACAATGACATAGTGGGGGAGGCACCTAGATGGGGATAACCTAATGGTGGGGGAGATTACTGATATTCTAATGACATCTAAAATGGATAAACCTGTATCTTGTCAACCATTAAGAAGGAACGTCTATAAAGATATAAAATCTTTATCTCAAACATTAAGAGGGAAAGGTTATAACCTAAGGCAGAATAACTAAATGGGACAATTAGGGAAACTGGGTCACGACATTAAAAAGGGAACTTTGGCACAACATTCCCCACTTTTTCCTCTTGTAACTATCCAAATCTTTGAATTACCTTCCTCTAGAAGGTCTTAGCACTATAATTTTGAACAACCCTATGTGAAGTAAATAGACCAAATCAAAATCAAAATAAAGCTAGAACAGTGCAAGGACCTATGGCAAGGTCAAGTCTCTCCCTGACAATCATGTTCATGGGACACGTGTTCCCCAGGGGAAGCAGATAAGAACATGCCTGGATTAAGGTTATAGTTTGGTGAGAGTACCAAATCATCTCTTTCCAGTGAAATTGCTTCATATTTTCATATCCTTGAATCGGTTAGCCACCTCTCAGCCCTTTGATTCAGAATTGATCTGCAGGACACTCACTATTAAACTGCCCCGCCAAGGATTAACTTCCGACTTTCTTCTACCAAAAGTGCTGTGGCTTCCACTGCTTGGATACAAATAGGCCATCCCTTTGCCACTGGGTCTAACATTTTTAACAAAAAGGCTACTGGGTGTCGCTGCCCTCCCCTTAATTGTGCCAATACTCCTAAAGCCACCCCGTTTACCATATTTACATATAAATGAAAAGGCTTTTCTAATGATGGAAAAAGTAATACAGGGGCTGACATCAACGCCCATTGAAGTTGTTCAAAACTCTGTTCTCCTTCTGGATCCCATTGCACTATATCTGGTTTCTCTTCTAACGAATGAGTATATAAAGACTTAGTTAATAATGCATATTCATCAATCCAGGTTCTACAATACTCCACCAACCCTAGAAATTTCCGGAGGCTCTTTTTCATCCTAGGCTTAGGAATTCCAAGAATCCCCTTCACCTGTACAGGGTCTAATCTCTTTTTCCCTTCACTTATACAATGACTTAAATATTTTACCTCACATTTCACAAATTGCAATTCGTCTTAAGAAATTCTCAGTCCCTGTGTCCCTAATTTAACAAACTGATAGTGACTTGGACAAGGTCACTCTTTTTCCTCCCTGCCACAGGAGGATCATCTACATATTGTAAGACTTTTAACAATAAGAAATGTATCCCAGAATGCTCACACAATTCTTATATACCCAAGTAGATGTTCCATAAATTGAATATTATATCAATCATTTTGCTTTTTTTAATACCCAATACATAGAAAAATCCCAAACTACATATTATCTATAACAAAAAACATTTTCAAAAGGACAGATGTTGGAATCCTTAAAAACTGCTAACTAATTAGAGTTGATCTGATCTTACAAGAAGATGTTTTGGGCAGAACCTGAAACAAGGTACTAAGTAGAACTAATTAGTACAATGCTTGTGTTTGCATCTTTACTCATTGGAGTTCACAAGTATGCCAGCTTCACAAAGTAAACTTTGTAACTTTGTGAGTTCACACCTCCCTTGAAGCTCTTTGGGCCAGAGAGCACTATGGGAGAAAACCCATAATCCCATTCTCTCAGAAGATTCACATATAAGGCCAGTGAAGCAAGAGCTATTCCAGAATATATTCCACTTGGCTGGCTGGAATTACGCCAGAAGCCCTCTCTCTGAGGCAAGAGGGAATATTTTCCACTTGGCTGGCTGGTGGCAGAAGAAGAGTTTTCAGAGGAAGAAGCTACGAGTCAAGAGTTCAACGGACAACCAGATTGATCTTCATCTCACACCACTGTGGTAGGTGGCTGGGCTCCTGCACGCCTCCCACTGAGACCAAGCTGGTCTGAAAGACTCACCAGAAAGCTAGCCGAGCCCCAAGTGAAGGAGACCAGAGATTCATTCCATCTCTGTGCTGGTTGGAGGCTGAAGAAAGCAGAGGCAGAGGCTGAAGGACAGAACCTTTGGATTTGGAGACATTCGGAGGGCTCTAAGCTAAACCGGCTGTGTTTTGAGAAGAACAAGAACTCCAAACATTTGAACTCACCACAGACAGAGGCAAAAACTATTATCCTTGGAGTCCCTTTTAAATAATTGGCATGAATACAGTTAATTAAAACTTGCTATTTTTACATAAAAGAATCTGAAAAGTTCTTAAAAACATCAATTAAACCTTTTTGAAATAACCCTTTCAAACTATATATCACATTTCTGATCATATTCTTTAAACACAAAAACCATTATGTATCTAAAGAAACAAATGTTCAATCAATTAACATCTTGTAAGAGCAGTATGTCCCCTTTAAATCAGTTTGCTTTCTTCAGCCAAAAGTGGCTGCAGCTTTCCACTGCTGCTTTCCCCCTGCAAAAACACATCCCGTTTCACAGCCGTCTCCTCTGTGACCCTTCTGACTAGATGCTCCATTTAAACTATTAATTGCTTTTGTAAATCTCTCTTTTCCCTTGTCTTTAAATCACCTTTTTTAAAACTTTAAACTTTAATTATATTTATTTTATATTTATATATTATATATTTAATGAATTAATAAAACCACAATTAATTCTGAACCAAATTTCATAAAACTTATAATATAGTTTACGAATTATCCAATACTTTTAAAAAGCAATATACCATTTAAGTAGGGAGATACAAATATGACCTCCCCACCCACCCAAGGTAAACTACTGGCAATTTGTTTAATAACAATAATTTTGAATTTCAATTTGAAGTCCAACCAAATAATAAAAAAAAGAAAAGTTTTTCTTTTCAGTTGTAAAGGCCACAATATTCAAACAATTCTTAAGATTTTTACCCAGAATAAATCTAACATATGCAAGGCATTGGTAAAATTATTTCTCTCAATTTCAATTTTATTTTAATTTCAAAATTATAGTACCTCTTTAAAATATAGTAATTTCTCAAAACTCTTAATCAAATGTTGCAAACAATTACCC
The DNA here is from genome assembly GCF_016432865.1 of Antechinus flavipes. Classification (NCBI taxonomy): domain Eukaryota; kingdom Metazoa; phylum Chordata; class Mammalia; order Dasyuromorphia; family Dasyuridae; genus Antechinus; species Antechinus flavipes. The sequence goes on along the minus strand of NC_067400.1, from coordinate 630,649,277 downwards.
AGTTTAATCTTCTTAAACTTTCTGTTCTCTAATTTCATGAAAGCAAACTTGCTAATAATGATTTTTCTTTCTTCTTCTGGCATAATTTTTTTAGAAACACGCTTAGTTTTCCCAGGTCCAAGAAGTCAGAGAGCCCCTGTGTTCAGCTATTTACTTCTCTTAATCTATTTTTATTCCTCTCTTCTAATATCTGCAGCTTCTTGTTTCCAGTGTGTGTGTGTGTGTGTGTGTGTATACATATATATATATGTATATGTGTATATATCCCCAACCCCTCCCTCCCAAGCTAGCTATACTGAAGAAAAGTTTTGTGTGTATATATACACACACAGACACAGATACACACACTACCCCCCCCATATATATACACATACATATCTTTCCTAACCTTGCTTCCCCTTTGCTTTAATTCTACTAACTTTTTAAACATTCTTTAACTGGTATTTCTTTTTATATATTTTGAATCTTTCCTGTTGTTCTGCTAAGCCCATGACAATGTACTTTTTTATTTTGTTTCATTTCGGTTTTTCCTTTTTGTTATTCTGGGTTTTTTTTAATAAAATAATTTTTAAAAAATACTAGCTATGAGATCCTGGATAAGTCACTTAACCCCAACTGCCTGCCCCCCCCCCAAAAAAAATTTACATATATAACCTGAAAATAAATAAAACAAAATCTCCATCAAGGAAAAAGGAATTTTTAAAAGATAAAAAGAACTTTGGAATTGATAAAGAACTTTGGAATTGATTGCACGACATGGGAATCTTTAGCAAAAGACCCCAGAATGACATGCCCTGATAAGAAAAAGTGCTATTCTCTTTATAAAAGAATGGAAATAGCTCAAAAGTTTCTTTGATAAAAGCTTCAATTCTCAAATATATAGGGAACTAGACCTATCAAGAGTTATAAATATTTGAGTCAATTTCCAATTCATGAGTGGTCAAAAAACATGAAAGGGCAGCTTTCAAAAAAAGGAATTACAGCCTACTATAGAAATACATGAAAAAAATTTCTAAATCACTACCAATTGCAGAAATGCAAATTAAAACAAATCAGAGCTACAATATTATACCTTTCAAGTTTGGTGATATGAAAAAAGGAAGGGAAATAAAGGTTGGAGGCAATGTGGAAAAACTGGGATATTAATGCACTGTTGGTAGAGCTGTGAACTATCCACCTTGTGGAAAACAATTCAGTACTATGTCCAAACATGGGAAGAGATTCAAGGATAGCAAAATGGATTGTAGAGGGCCAAGTCTTGAATCTTACAGTAACTTTGCTCACCAAAACTCCCTTTTCTTATTGAAAGAGCAGAGATTGTTTGTCAATATAATAAATTAATAATCTATTGACTGAACAAAATGCAAACACTACTCTTTGGATTAAAGGCAAACCTTTGAATTTAGGACAGGAAAAAGAGCCCACAATAGAGACTAAAGGCATTTGGGAGAAAGAACTTGAGATAATGGTATAATAAACTTTACCGTGATGTGTATTTCAACTATTTGCATCTCTGTCTAATTCACCAAAATTAGGGGCTTAATCATTTACATCTCAGTAGAACTTGTTTGTTAAGAGAAAACTATAGAAACTTCAAAGAATGTACTTTGTATCAAGTCTATGAGCATTTGAAGTATATATATTTGTCTCTCTGATCAATAAACTTTGAAAAGTCCATAATCTAGACTTCTCTGCCTGGCCCTGGTATGTTTCCACACTCTTTATTCACTAAAGAAGCTGGACTCCAACAGTGGACCATATTGATTCCATGAAATTACAAAAGTTTTACAAAAACAAAAGCAATTCATTATGGTTTAGAAAAAAAATCAAGAAAATAGGGGGAAAGGGGCAATTTATAAGAATTGTTTTAATAAAAGCCTCCTCTCATATATAGGGAACTGGGTCAAAGTCATTCTCCAAATGATAAGTGGTCAAAAGACACAAAAAGATAGTTTTCAGAAGAAATGACTTTTAGCTATCGAATTATTCAATTAGCTCTAAATCACTTGCAATTAGAGAAATGCAAATTAAAACAAATCTGATCTACATCGTACCTATCAAAGGAAAAAAAGATTATAACAAATGTTGGAGGAAATGTGGAAAAACTGGGATATTAATGAATTGTTGGTGAAACAACATTGTTGCTGAACTGACCTACCATTTGGGAGAACAATTTGGAACTCCCCAAAGAGTAATCAAATTTCAAAACCACTAACCCAGCAATACCATTGATAAGCCTGTATCCCAAGGAAACCAAAGGAAAAGGAAAAGAACAATCTTTATTTATAGATGTATTTTTTGGAGTGGCAAAGAATTAGAAATTAAGGAGATGTGTATCAGCAGGAGAATAACTGAGCTACCTAGGGTATTTGACAGTGATGGCACAATAGTCTACTATAAGACATGACGAGCAGAATAGTTTCAGAAAAGCCTTGAAAGACTGATATGAATTGAAGAATAAACTGTGCAGAGGCAGGAGATCACTGTACAGAGCAACAACACTGTATAATGATCAACTCTGAATGATTTAGTTATGCTGATCAATACAATGATCTAGGATAATTCTGAAGGAAGATGAAAAAGTTATCCATGGTCAGAGAAGGATTCAATGGAGTATGAGTAGACATTAAAGCATATTTTTCTTATCTTTCAGCATGATAAAATTTTCCATGTTTTCCCATGTCTAACTGTATTATACTTGTTGCTTTAACATTAAATGAGGGAAAGGTGAAAGGTAAGGAGAAAATTCAGAAATGAAAATTCTTTTTTTTTCCCTTTTATTTTTCTATTTTGATTTATTCTCTTTTGGATAATCACATGTTTTTTCATGTTCATTATATTTAGAAGGTTTCTCTCCAGTATGGATTCTTTGATGTTGAGCAAGAATGGACTTCAATGTGAAAGCCTTTTCACACTGATTACATTTAAAAGGTCTCTCTCCAGTGTGGATTCTCTGATGCCTAACTAGATTGGAGCTCTGTGTGAAAGTTTTTCCACACTGATTACATTCAAAAGGTTTCTCTCCATTGTGGATTCTCTGATGTTTAGCAAGACTGGACTTCTCTGTGAAAGCCTTTCCACACTGATTACATTCATAACATTTTTCTCCAGTGTGAATTCTTTGATGTGCAGCAAGATTGGAGGGGAATATGAAAGCCTTTCCACATTGATTACATTCATAAGGCCTTTCTCCAGTGTGGATTCTCTGATGTTTAACAAGACTGGAGCTCTGTGTGAAAGCCTTTTCACAATGATTACATTCATAAGGCCTTTCTCCAGTGTGGATTCTCTGATGTTTAACAAGACTGGAGCTCTGTGTGAAAGCCTTTTCACAATGATTACAATCAAAAAGTTTCTCTCCATTGTGGACTCTCTGATGTTTAGCAAGACTAGACCTCTGTGTGAAAGCTTTTCCACACTGATTACAATCAAACGGTTTCTCTCCAGTGTGGATCCTCTGATGTTCAGCAAGACTGGACCTTTGTGTGAAAGTCTTTCCACATTGATTACAATCAAAAGGTTTCTCTCCAGTGTGTATTCTCTGATGTACAGCTAGATTAGAACTCTGTGTGAAAGTCTTTCCACACTGATTACATTGAAAAGGTTTCTCTCCACTGTGGATTCTCTGATGTTTAGCAAGACTGGGGCTGAACCCAAAAGTCTTTCCACATTGATTACATTTGTAACATTTCTCTCCCGTGTGAATTCTCTGATGTGCAGCAAGATTGTAAGAGAATATAAAAGCTTTTCCACATTGATTACATTCATAAGCTTTCTCTCCAGTATGGATTTTCTGATGCTTAGCAAGATGGGACCTCTGTGTGAAAGACTTTCCACATTGATTACATTTATAAGGCTTTTGTCCATTGTGGACACTCTGATGTTTAGCAAGAGTAGACCTCTGTGTGAAAGTCTTTCCACATTGATTGCAATCAAAAGGTTTCTCTCCATTATGGTTTTTCTGATGTTTAACAAGACTGGACTTCTGTGTGAAAGCCTTTCCACACTGATTACAACAAAGTTTCTCTCCATTATGGATTCTTTGATGTTTAGTAAGACTGGACCTCTGTGTGAAAGCCTTTTCACATTGATTACAATCAAAAGATTTCTCTCCATTGTGGATTCTTTGATGTTCAGCAAGAGTGGACTTCCGTGTGAAAACCTTTCCACACTGATTACATTTAAAAGGTTTTTCTCCTGTGTGGATTCTCTGGTGTGTAGCTAGATTGGAGCTCTGTGTGAAAGCTTTGCCACACTGATTACAATAAAAAAGTTTCTCTCCATTATGAATTCTCTCATGTTTAGCAAGACTGGACTTTTGTATGAAAGTCTTTCCACATTGATTGCAATCAAAAGATTTCTCTCCAATGTGGATTCTCTGGTGCGTAGCTAGATTGGACCTATATCTGAAAGCCTTTCCACAGTGAATACATTCAAAAGGTTTCTCTTTAGTGTGGATTTTTTGATGTAAAGCAAGTGTGTATTTCTTTGTAAAAGTTTTTCCACATTCATTACACTTATAAAGTTTCTCTTCAGTGTGGCTTCTCGGAAGTCCAATAAGGAGTGATCTGTAGCAGAAAGCCTTCCCACATTCAGTACATTTATACAACTTCTCCCCAGTAGGAATCTTCTGAGGTCGACCAACACCTGATTTCCAAGCAAACGCCTTCCCACACTGATCACATGTGTACCTTTTTCTTCGAGGGTGAACTCTAGAATGGTATGAAAGAGATGAGTGATGGGATGAAGTTGTATCACATCCATTATATTCATCAGACTCTTTTCTACTATGACTTGGCTGATGAGTAATGAGCTTAGAGTTCTGACTCAAGGCCTTTGCACCTTGATTACTTACACCAAGCATTTCTCCAATATCACTTTTCTGATGTTTAATGAGGTCTGAACTCCTGCTGAAGGCTATGTTTAATTGATTATCTAGATTTAGTAGCATTTCAGGAGCTTCCTTATAAGACCGTAAAAGTTCTACCTGTTCCATAAAGTATTTCTTATATTTCTGATCTTGAAAATGATCACTTGCTGAAGCCATTTTCTTACAGTAATTTAGAACTGAAGGCTGAATGAATTTCTTTCCAATTTCATCAAATTCATAATCACTCTTTGGCTTTATATCTACTTTGATATCAGAATCATGGATTTTTCTCAATTTGAAGTCACAGGAACCATCACTCTTGAATCTTTGTTGGTCATATTCTTCCACACAAGTTCCCAGCTTTCTATTCAACTTATTTATTTCAAATCTGGTCTTTATATCTGAAAAAAAATCAAACATATATATATATATAAATATGTTTGCGTGTATACATATATATGTATGTGTTTGTGTATTTATATGCATATATATAAACATATACATATATACATAAGACATAAATAAAAGCAATAGCTATAGTTACTGATGAGTTATAAAGCTCATGACCTCATCACCAACCTAAATGTAATAAATAAACTTTGTCATTGTAAAAAGAAGGGACAGATAGGATTTAAGAGTGGCAAAGGAGTGTTGGAGCCATTGTAGATTTATTTACTCCAAGCTAAACATTCATATTCAACAAAAGTAGCAGCCATAAGGTAAGCGGACAACCAGACTTAGTGTGAGCAGATTAGAGCATCCCATATTCCGTGAGAGATGAGTTTGTTGCTAATTTGGAGGGAAAGCTATGCCAACAAGTAGTTTTCAACATTGAGGCTGAAAAAGTAGGCAGCTATCCCAGAACTGTTGTACAGTACCACATTTACTCAACTGGACCAGAACATTTTTAGATATCTCAATTGGTTTTATGAAAATGATGAGGAAATTCAGAAGGCACTGAAAAATGAAAACTTTATGTGCCCTAAAAGTAAATTACTGCATCCATCTCTAATAAGTCAGCATATAATTCCACCAAAAAATTAAGTGCAAGGAGAATTTAGAGAGACTCAGGGCTCAGGATTCTGGATTCAGTAAAAGGGCAAATGAAATTCAGTTTGATGCTGACAGAGGATAACAATAGAGATTAGAGTGCTGATGGAGGGTAATAATCCAAAGTGTTTTTGTCATCTCAAGGTTATTTATGGGTCAAAGACCTAAGGTGGATCTTAGCTTTTCTATGCTGATGGAGCCACATTGATTATTGATAAAACCATAGTCCTGAAGAGATGCACTGAACACTTCCATAGTGTTTACAAACCATCATCAACTACTACTACTGAAGCCACTAAACATTTACTGCTGGTTGTACTCAATCCCTCTCCTAGCCCTTCTCCAACTGACAGGAATCCCTGCAATTTAAAGTTCTTTGTTAGCAAAAAGAGAACTGTTAAAAATATTTTACAACATATAAGTTCTTTTCCTTTTCCCTTAGTCATCTTACGAAATACACCTAATTGTGGTAGTGAGGGGTCAAAGGGTACACTCAGTTCTACAACTTGACATCATTTCAGATTGTTCTCCAAATTGGTTAGATCTTCTACCAAGAATGACTTAGTGTCCCCAAAATGATAACTTAAGATTGTTTTAATTTGCATTTCTCTAATCTAATGTGCAAGTGCTTTAGAGTATATTTTCTTATAATTACAAATTGTTCATTGGAAAACTACGTGTTCCTATCCTTTGACCATTTATCAAGTGGGGAATAACTTGTATTCTTATATATTTAACAAAATTCTTTATATATATTTAAAATAATAGCTTTTTATTTTTGAAATACATGCAAAGATGATTTTTAACCTTGTAAAATATTGGTTCCAATTTTTTCTCCCTAGACAGTAAGTAATCTAATATATGTTAAACACATACAATTCTTCTATACCTATTTCCACAATTATCATGCTGCACAAGAAAAATCAGATCAAAAAGGGAAAGAAATGAGAAAGAAAACAAAATACAAATAAACAACAAAAAGATGAAAATATTGTGTTGTGACCCACATTCATTCCCCACAGTCCCCTCTCTGGGTGCAGATAGCTCTTTCCATTTGTCATAAGACCACTGGAATTGGCCTGAATCACATCATTGTTGAAAAGAGGCACGTCCATCAAAAGTCATCATTGCATAATCTTGCTGTTGCTGTGTACAATGACTCTTGGTTCTTAATGTATTTGAAATTATTCATTTCTTACCTCACCATACTCTATCACTTATTTATGCATAAATTTTTACCTGTCCATAAGTGTGATAGGTAATATGTCCTATGTCCTTAAATTTATGATGGTTAATTTTATATCTTGTTCACATATCCAAAAGTGGTATAAGATATTGGTCTATGCCCTGTTTGTTACTTTTTTTTTTCCTTCCCTGTTAGGATTCTTACAAGGTGCTAAGTAAGTGGAATTGATGAGATAATGATTCTCTAATTTACATGTACTTAGTACTTACTATAATTCTACAAGATTCACACCTTTAAGAGAGCATATATAAGGAGGAGGTCTCAGGGCCAGAAAAGCAAGCCCACTAAAGGACAAGCCCACTAGGACACAAACCCACTAGAAGGTCTAGGAGGAGGAGACAGATTCATTCCATCTTCCACCTTTGTGCTGGCTGGAGACAGATGCACAAACCTTTGGATTTGGAGAGAGCTAGAGATGGAAGGCCACTAGAAGCTCTGGGAGCCTCGCCAGGATTCAGTTGAGGAGATTCATAAGCCAGAGAAGTTAGCTTAAGCTCTCGCAACCAAAGAGAGAGATAGGCCTCCAGAAAGCTAACTGTGCAGAGGAAGGACACAAGACTTAGAAAGAGAAAATAAAGGATTTGGACTTTAACAGCTGGCTGTATTTGAGGTGATTATTAAACTGAACTGAAACTAAGGCTTCCTCTAGAAGCCCCCTAAGAAACCTGCTCCCAGAGAACATTATATTTTAGAGAAGAACATTATACTTCCCTATACACTTGCCCAAGAGATAGCTACTATTAGACATACATATGTTGTTTTAAAACAATACTGCCCTTACTATATACAACATTCTCTTGGTTGGGCTCATTTTCTCCATTTTAACTTTATTTTGAGAAATGATGTAAAATATTGGTCAAAGCTCCATTTCTGTCATATTTCTTTACAGTTTTTAACAGAATTTTTGCCAAATAGTGAACTCTGATCCCAAAAACTTATCTTTATACTTGTCAAGTACAAAATTGCCATAATTAACTTGATGCTGTAAACGGCATGTCTCTTCTGTTCCACGAATTGACTTTTCTATTTCTTGGCATCAAATAACTGATAATTATTGTTTCATACAAAAGTTTAAGATCTTGTTCTGCTAACCCTCCTTCCTTAATAGTTTTTACATTAGTTACTTTAGTATTCTTGATCTTTTGTTCTTCCAAATGAACTTTATTGCTACTTTTCACAGATCCATAAAACAATTTTTGCTAGTAACTTAATTTTATACTACTGAATCTATTGGTTACTGAATCTATGTTAGAAAAAATGCCATTTTTATTATCTTGGCTCTGCCTACATATGAAAAACTAGGGTTTCTCCAATTGTTTAAATCCATGTTTATTTCTATTAAAAAATGTTTATATTCAAATTCAAGTACTTCCTGGGTTAGTTTTGGCAGGTGTACTCCCAAGAAGTTTATATTGTCTAGAGACATTTTGAATGAAGCATCTCTTCCTATCTCCTCTTGCAGAGCTCTGCAAGATACTGGTGATTGATATCTTTATCTTTATATCCTGATGATTTGTAAAAATTTTTAAAGTTTTTATTTTCAGAATACATACATGGATAATTTTTGACACTCACCCCCTACAAAACCCTGTGTTCTAATTTTTCCTCTCCCTTTCCTTTACCCTCTCTCCAAGTTAGCAAGTGATCTAATATATGTTAAACATGTGCAATTCCTCTATACATATTTCCTCAAGTATCATGTTGCACAAGAAAACGTGGATCAGAAACGAAAAAAATGAGAAAGGAAATAAAACGCAAACAAAAACAACAAAAAGAGTGAAAATACTATGTCGTGATCCACATTCAGTTCCCACAGTTGTCTCTCCTGGGTGCAGATGGCTCTCTTTATCACAAGACCATTGGAACTGGTCTGAATCACCTCATTGTTGAAGAGAGCCATGTCCATCAGAACTGATCATTGTATATTCTTGTTGCCGAGTATAATGATCTCCTGGTTCTACTCATTTCACTTAGCATCAATTCATGTAAGTCTCTCCAGGCCTCTCTGAAATCATCCTCCTGATCATTTCTTATAGAACAATAATATTCCATAACATTCATATATCATAACTTATTCAGCCCACTCAAAAAGGGTTGCCACAAACAATTTTACACATGTAGGTTCCTTTCCTTCCTTTAAGATCTTTTTGGGATACAGCTCCATCAACAATGTATTAGTGTCCCAGTTTTCTCACATCTCCTCCAACATTCATCATTATCTTTTCCTGTCATCTAAGTTAATCTGAGAGGTGTACAGTGGTGCCTCAGACTCGTTTTAATTTGCATTTCTCTGATCAATAGTTCTTTAGAGCACCTTTTCATATGATTAAAAATGGTTTTAATTTTTTCATCTGAAATTTGCCTGTTCATATCCTTTGATCCTTTGTCAATTGGAGAAAGGCTTGAATTCTCATAAATTTGAGTCAATTCTCTATATATTTTAGAAAAAGGTCTTTATCAGAACTTTTGAATGTAAAATCCCCCTCCCCCCAGTTTATTGCTTTCCTTCTAATTTTGTCTGCATTGGTTTTGTTTGTATAAAACCGTTTTAATTTAACCAAAATTATCCATTTATCATTCCATAATGTATTCTAGCTCTTTTTTGGCCACAAATTCCTTCCTTCTTCACATCTGAAAGGTAAACTACCCTTTGTTATTCTAATTTGTTTATAATATCATTCTTTATGTCTAAATCATCTTATCTTGGTGTGTGGTATTAGGTATGGGTCAAGCCCTAGTTTCTTCCATACTAGTTTCTAATTTCCCAGCAGTTTTTGTCAAATAGTGAGCTCTTATCCCAAAAGCTGGGGTCTGTGGGTTTGTCAAACATTAGATTAGAATAGTCATTGACTATTTCTTCCTGTGAACCAAACCTATTCCATTGATCGACTACTCTTATTTCTTAGCCAATACCAAATGGTTTTGATGACTGCTGATTTATAATATAGTATTAGATCTGATATAGCTAGACCACCTTCATTGGCATTTTGTTTCATTAATTTCCTTGAAATTCTTGATCTTTTCCCACTGTTTTTAGTTGTCTTTTTATTATTCCAAGGATATCATCATATTGTCTTCAAAAAGATATAGTTTTATTACCTCATGCTCTATTCTGATTCCTTCTATTTCTTTTTCTTCTCTTATTGCTATATCTAGAATTTTCAATATAATATTGAATAATATTGGTAACAGTGAGCATCCTTGTTGAAAATCACATCTTTTTTGGGAAAGTTACTAGTCTACCTCCATTACAAATAATGCTTGCTAATAGTTGTAGGTAAAGGTGGTAGTGTTTTTAAATCAATTTAAGGAAAAATTCACTTATACTTATACTTGAAGTGTTTTTAATAGAAATGAATGTTGTATTTTATTTTTAAAAAAATTTATTCTACTATTGACATGATGACATGATTTTTGTTAATTTTTATTCTTGATCTAATCAATTGTGTGAATAATTTTTCTTATATTAAACCATCCCTACATTCCTGGTATAAATCCCAACTGGTCAAAATAAACAACCTTTGTAATATATTGCATTCTCCTAGTTAGCATTTTATCTAGTATTGTTGCATTCCTATCCATTAATAAAACTGGTTTGGAATTTTCTTTCTTTTTGTACTCTTCCTGATTTAGGTAGATTTGATTCATAAAAGCAGTTGATTCATAAAAGGGAATATGCCTTTTCTGCCTACAATTCCAAAAAGTTATTCAATATTGAAATTAGTTGACTTTTTAGTGTTTGGTAGAATTTCCTTATATATCTGTCTGATCCCAGTGCTTTTTCTTTAAATAGCTCATTTATGGTTTGATCAATTTCTTTGTCTAAATTAGGTTTATTTAGTTCTTCCTCTGTTAAGCCTATGCTAATAAAGTTCCAACACCAGCAGCCCTCCATTGGCCACTTGCTTCCTCTGTCCCATTTCTTCCTTTCTGGACTTGTTTGTGACAATTCCTTCATTTTACCTTTCCCTACACAATTTAATTTTATTTTTTTAGAATCAAGTCATCATACTTAACTCATCTCTAGCTTTGCTTTCAAATTACCCAAGTAATGATGACATTTTCCCATAATAAAAAGTCAATAGTTTGACCTCATTGAGTCTTATAACTGGTCTTTAGTGTTTACCTTATATTTCTCCTGGATTGTCTGTGTTTATTTTTCCACTGAGTTTTGGTCTTTTTGTCACAAATACCTGAATGTCTTTCATTACAGGTCCTTTTTTTTTTTTTTTTCCCATTCTCAGTTTTACTGGGTGCGTCTCCTTATTCTATAAAACAACATGCTCCAAGTTTTATGGTCTTTTAATGTAAAACCTATTAGGTCTTGTGTTATTCTGATTTTAGTTCCACAGTAATGCAATTTTTTTTTCTTGTTTCTTGTAACATTTTCTCCATAAGTAGGATCTTTGAAATGTGACTATGATATTCTTATAAGTTTTAATCTTGAAATCTCTTTTAGGCAGTGCACAGTAGATTGTTTTCTGATTTCTATTTGATTCTTTTGTTCTAGAACTTCAGGGTGAGTTTTCTTAATAATTTTTGATATGTCATATGTAGACCCTTTTAATAATCGTAACCTTCAAGTAGTCCAACAATGCTTATATTATCTCTCTTTGATGCATTCTCTTTCTCAGCTAAATTGCTCATGAGATGTTTTACATTTGTAGAAGGTGGAACTTTGGAGAAGTATATTTGAAACAACGTGTTAACTCAATGTTACTGATGAGCTGATGGTTCTCTAGTTCATATATATACTTAGTACTTAGCATGGTGATGTTATGGTTCTCTAGTTCACATATAATCAGTATGCTGTAATGATATAGTTACAATAAGGGTATACAAGGGCTAAGATGGACTGGAAGATGGATATTCTATCTTTGACCATCCTCACGGCCCTCCTGCCTTCATCACTTCTCCACTAAGACCAAGGACTCGGGCTGATCCCCTGGTTCTCCAGAAAGCTAGCCCAAACGTTACATTTTGGTGCCCAATGTGGGGCTATTTTTTCCTCCCTGTGGCAGAGCTGTCCATTCATATCTTTTATAAGGCTCAGCTAAATCTTTTCATATCCTCCTTATCTAGAGGGATAGAACAGAAACAATCTTTAATGTCTATAACCCAATGAGGCCATTCTCTAGGCGATTGAGTAGGAAATGGAAGTCCAGGCTGAATAGTTCCCATTGTTTCCATCTATTCATTTACTTTTCTTAAATCAGTCAACATCCTCCATTTTTCCAGATTTCTTTTTTACAACATACATTCTCTTTTATTTTTCATTCTTTTGGTTTTGAATATTTAGTATTTCTCCTTTGCTAACTCATTTTAATTTTAAGCCACTTATTATTATGCTTATCAGGTTCTACTCCTGAGGTGTGGGGATGATACCCTGGGCTTAATTCTAATGAGTTTTGTCAGATGACCCAAACTGGGGAAATCCTCTCCAGCCCTGATTCATGGCCAGGGTCCCCACCACTATCCTAGCAAATGCTCCCATTCTCTGCAGTCTGCAATGCTGAGCCTCCTCTCACTTTTGGGCCTAGGAACCAGAACTGAAATCATGGACTCTGCCCTCTTGGAAGTGCCTACAGCTGGCAGGATATCTGCCACTCCCCTACAGCACTCATCTGGTGTGAATTCACTCTTTCTTGGACACAGACATGGCCCAAGACAGTGTCTGGTCAGTCTGGGCCTGGTATCCAGCCATAGCAAAGGGTGCTTCAAGCTTTCCCCTCAGCTTTCTGACTCCTACACCCTGTCCCTCAAGAGGCAGAGACCATAGGAAAACCAAACTCCTCCCAAAGCTCAGCAGAGACTTACTAGAGGTATTTGTACTTCAACTGGGGCAAAGCTCCACTGGGACAATGGCTGGGGCCCTGGCCACGACTCGGGGATAGAGAGCAGTGCCCGAGGTCAGAGGATCCCCAAGGTCCTACCAAGTTGTCTTAGGAGGACAACTTCTGCTGCTCAAAATTCACTCTGACCAGCTAAGTTAAGCATAATCTGGAATGAAAAGCAACAGACAGTTAATGAACTGCCAGGCTTTCGGGATTTTGTGGCAGAAAGACAGATCCAGGAGAAATATCAGGTGGACCTCAAAGACTAATTTCCAGGGGCTGAATACAAACTATTTTTTATACATGGAAATATAAACCACATGTCCAAGACTGTCATCAATAACGGGGCAGTTTGCAAGGAAGACTGGAGGTTAGAGCCAAGTACAATGGGATTCTAAAAAAGTAAGAATTTCCACAGAAAAATCAGATGGAAAAGAAGGGCTGGTGGTGGGGAGAGAATAAGAAAGGGAATTTTGGAGGGAACCCTAGTCAAAACAGAACTATCAAAAACATTCATTGGGAAGAGAATAAAAGTCTCCCCAACTTATAAGGAAATAAAAGTGTGAGAAAATAGAATGGGAGTTGGTAAAGCATTAAGGGTGATAGATTAATGGGAATGGGATAAGGTAATAGGATGAAGAGAATACAACAAATACATTTAGAAGGCTGTAAAAGTTTTCTAAATTCAGATACAAAAAGAGAGCAAGGAGAAAGGATAAAGGGAGAGAACGAGGGACAGCTATTTGCTGGAAGGGTGAGTCCAGTAATAAGAGGACAAGTTAGTGAGAAGTAAAGCAATAGTCAGGAGGCATAAGAAATAATAGATATATATAAACACAACAGGAAGATATGCAGTAGAATTTATTATGTTAAAAAAAAAAGCCAGGGTAGTAATCATGGTCTCAGACAGAGTGAAAGCTAAAATAGCTTTAATCAAAAAGAGAAAAAAATAAAGAAACTACACTATCAGCCATACTGATCACTAATTTTTTAGATTATGGAAAATAACTACACAGTATAAGGTTAGTATATTTCTAGGATGTAGGAAATGAATAAGTTGGTATAGCTGGAAAAATATGGAAAGACTATGACTTCAGAGAAAAGTCTTATATTAATGCAGATGAATATATGTTTATATGTATATGATTATAGCTGTCTATATATATATTTGTGTATCTATATGTTTAAAAATTAAAATGTCTTTAATTTTAGCCAAATTCAAGACTGGGTGGGAAGAAGAAAGAAAGGGGAAAATAGGAATAAAAAAAGTGGAGTACAAAAGAAAACCTATAAGGAAATGAAGAAAAGATGGACATCACTGAAAAAAAACTTGTAGTATTTATTATATAGGCTTTCTTAAATGGAAATTTATTACTTTATATTTTGAATCTTTTATGTTCTGCTGTGCACAAGCCAATTTTTTCCCTTATTTTTGAATAAAAGTTTAAAATAAATAAAAATAATTTTAAAAAAAACTTTAAAAAATCTACTTTGAGGCAATTTGTTTTCTTCAGTTGGGCAATTCTTGAAGAGTCGATTTTTCCTGTCGTTTTCTCTAATTTTTACCAGAATCCCCTTCTTTCCACCACAAAGTTTTCAGTGACCTTGTCAGACACATAGATTGAGGAAGAACATCACAGGAAGGTCAACTACTTGACTAAGAGTAAATTATTTAACTTGAAAAGGCTTCAAGTCAAGATCAAAGTGGATGGAGAGTTGGTCTACTCACTGCAGTTTCTAAGGCTGAGAAGCAATAAAATATGAATCAATTCTTTGCTAATTTTTTCCTGATAATGACCAGCAATTCTGGCTGACAATTAAAACCAACAGAAGAGAGGAAACGGTCCTTACCCAGGGACAGCAGGCTCTGCACATTCTCCAGCGTGACCTCCTTGTACAGCTCCTTCTGAGAAGGGTCCAGGAGCCCCCACTCCTCCTCGGTGAAATCAACGATAATGTCCCTGAACGTCACCAACTCCTGAATCATCAAAAGTCACTTGATTTAGAGCTGAAAGATCCTCCAGAATTCATCCAGTCCGACCCTCATCAATGTAAAGGAGGAACTGAAGTTGAGATGGGATTTGCCTAAACTCCATAAATTTTATGTTGAGTCAACACTTGAAAGTAAGGGGATGGATAAAGCACCAGCCCTGAAGTTAGGAGAACCTGAGCTCAAATCTGGCCTCAGACCCGTAACACTTCCTGGCTGTGTGACCCTGATCAAGTCACTTAGCCCCAATTGCCTAAGAAGCCCAAGACTGAGACATCACCTACTTCCTACAAGGAGCCCCTCGCACTTCCCCAAACCCGGGTCCCCCTATGTTGAAGCTTCCCCAAACAGCCCTGGCTCCCCACCTTTAAGGAAGCCTGCCCCGACCCTCCCACCCTCGGAGCCATCCTTCTGCCTCAGTCCTTTTCTCAGCCCAACGCCCTGAAACTTGCTCCTTTCTTTGCTCCTTCCTCTCGCACTCGCTCCTTAGCCGTTCCTCAGTTATTGCCGAGTATCCGACGCTCTCGTTTTAGAGATGGGGAAACCGAGGCAGACGGGGGTCAGTGACTTCAGGGACTCGGGCTCCCCGGAAGGGTCTGGAGAGAACTCCTGCAGCTCAGGCTTCCCGATCCCAGGCCCAGGCTCCGGCAGCCTCGCTGCCCCTCGCCCTTGGCCACTCTGTCCTTCCCTTCCTCATGCCGGAACGGCCAGATCCGGGCTCTGCTCCGGCCTCGTCCCCACGGCCACCCTGCTTCGTTCAGCGCTCGGGACCACCCGGGACCTCCGAGAGCCTTTCTGGGGCCCCTTTCTGACCTCCCCAAGTCTGTCTGGCGCCTGTGCCCTCCACGGGCCAGGCTCAAGCACTGGGCCGACCCCGTCCCACTTGTCAGGGAGGTCCAGCGGCTGCCATTTTACTCCAAAGCAAACTGGGCCAGGAAGTGTCTGCCGCCCCCGGGACTCAGGGTGACCGACTGCAGGCCCAGAACGCCCTCCCTGGGCCTCGAGCCGTGGGTTACAGAAGCAGGAGGGAGCAGAGCCCGCGGCTGCTCCTTCACATTTGCCTCCATTTTTTGTATGTTCCTCTTAGACTCCTAAGAGCCTCTGCCCAGGCTGATGCTGGAGCTGTGCTCTCCCCCTGCTGCCGGCCCCGCCGGGGCCCCTCCCTCTGACAGGAGGAAGCTCCCTGGGCTCCCCCGGGCAGGGGCCGCACTCACCTGGGACGAGGGGCTCCGGCTGCCGGGGGCCATGTCTCTGGTTCCGGGCTTGGGCGCTCTGCCGGCCGGGCGGGGGAGGGAGAGGGGCCCCAGGGAGGGAGGCCGGGGTCTGAGGCTTCTCTGCCAAGACTGCATGCTGACCTGCCCACAATGAGAGAGCGAGCTCAGGGCAGGGACGGTGGGGAGCGGCCCAGAGATCTCGGCTCCCACAGAATCTGCTTCTGGTCTAAGGGCTGAGCCAGGCTCCTCGCACTCCTAGGAGGGCCTTCCCCGCCCCCCATCTCTGCCCTTTGGGCAAGACCCCCTCTCCTTCCCAGGATCCCCATCTTTGCTTGAGGGCCCGCTGTATCTGGGCCACACCCACCTGGCTGTCCTCATTGACAGCTCCCCTCCCCCACACTTGCACTCCCCTTCTTTCCTCCCTCACTCTCCAGCAGGATTTCCCAGTCTCTGTGTCCCCAGCCCAGCAGAAGAAAGTACTAGACTCTCTGGCCGCGGGAACCGTTCCCGAGCAGCTCCCTCCGGACCCTGTGGC
Organism: Antechinus flavipes; assembly: GCF_016432865.1. Lineage (NCBI taxonomy): Eukaryota > Metazoa > Chordata > Mammalia > Dasyuromorphia > Dasyuridae > Antechinus > Antechinus flavipes. The sequence continues at coordinate 630,632,538 of NC_067400.1, read as the reverse complement.
CCCGCTTCCATTTCTGCCTCCCCACAGTCTGACTTCGAAATTCAAACTAACCAAACTTTTCTCTCGTTAAGCTTCTGGGGGGGGGGGGGAGGGAGAGGAAGAGACGATTGCCCAACACTGACCTGATGGCCCCCCCCCCCCCGCTGAAGCTCCACAGCTTGTGTCCGCTCTCTTTGACAGCTTCCCCCCCAAAAAAAATCCTCTCCCCAATCGTTAGACTCAGCTTCAGTTTCTCTCTAAGAAGGGACCCCGTGGATTCCGGCCCTAAAGTCCTCCCGTTGGGGCCCCACAGGCTGTGGCCCTGTCCCTGTGCCTCGTGGCCAGAGAGGGAGCTCTCCCTAAAATAAGCCGCATTTTAGCGGTAAAATATCAACTGTACCCCGGAGATCAGCAGCCTGGGCCCCGGGGGAAGCCGGAGGCCTCGGCCCTGGTCCCCAGAAGCTCTCCTCCCCCAAAGGCTGTAAAAGGGGGATGCCCAGGTCCCGGCCTGAGGAAGATGGAACAATTCAAAGCTGTTGTTGCTCCTTATCTCCAGTAAGCCCCGCCCCCTTTATCTTTCTTTCTCTCTCTTTTATTACCCCGGAGCCCGCCAGCCAAGCCCAGACTTTCAATAGCCGGAGCTCGGGCCGGAACCGCCTCCGGGATGGGAAGAGAATCTCTGGGCCCCGGAGGTCCCGGATCCTCCCGGAGATCAGAGACCGCCTCGGAAACGCTTTTCCCCAGAGCGGCCCCGCAGGAGCCCGAGACCCCCGGAGCTCTCAGCGGGAAAGGGGACCCCCGTCACTAGCCACTACTCTGGGGACATCGGGGGCCTTCCTCGGGCTGGCCCTGGGATGTCTGTCCATGTGTCTCTCCTCCCTTCCTATTTCCGTTTCCCTCCCTCCCTCCTTCCCGAGATCTCGAGTCCTTCCCTGGTCCCCAATCTCTTCCTCTTCCTCCCGGAAAGCCCCCGCGCCCTCTCCCCCCCCCCCATCCCCCATAAGCCCCGGTTCCGAGATCGGCCCATTTTAAGTACCGAGTTCAAAAGAACGGGCGGCTCTCCCTGGCTAACCTCAGGCAGCCCGTAGTCTAGTAGAGGAGCCTCATTTACATGAGTAAAAGCCCTCTGCGGACCCGGAACCCGAGGAACCTGAGGCCGAAGGACCGAACTCCCCGGTCCCGGCCCGTCAGGCCCGCTCCCCTCTCAGCCGAGCTCCCCCTCGGTCCCAATTCTGGGCCTCTTCCCCAGGGTCCTAAAGTCCGTCCATTTCTAGGAGCGCTCTCTCGCGCCCTTGCACTGCAAATGGGAATCGGCGCGTTCCTCCCGGTCACCTGGCGCGGGGCTGTGGGGGCAGCGAGGGGCTCGGGGGCTCGGCCATCCTGCGCCCTCTTCCCTCCCGCCCCGACCGCGCAAGGGCCGTTGGACGGGGGGACTTGCAGGGGCAGTTCGGGGTCCCCTTCGCGCGTGGGGCTGCGAGCGTCCAACCTGCAGCTCTGGCTGGGCAATGAGCCGAGACAGCCCCTCTCCCCGGGCCGGGCCGCCGTGGGAACGCGCTGCTGCCGGGCTGAGAGCTCGGAAACGCGCGAGCCGGTGCCCAAGAGCTGCTGCGGGAGCGAGCGCTGCGTCACTGGGAATACGGATCCCGAACTGAAGCGCTCTGGTCCCTCACTTCGTATCTTCCGTTAGATTCAATGAATTAGTCGAGTTAATTTAAGGAGAGGTTGGAGGCGGTCCTGCTGCTTCCGAAAACTGCCCCGGCCGCGGGGGGTCCGCTCGGAGCTTCTGTCGGGCCCGCGGGCGGCGGCTTCGTCCCGGCTCGGAACGCCCCATGGCGCCCCATGCTCTGAATGGGAGAAGGGTCCCGTTTTCTCGTTTCAGGGGACAGGGGGGGAAGCGCTTGGCCAAGAGAGTCCTGCCTTTGGGTCCGTTACTGAATGAACTGACCGAGAAGCGATGAGCCTTTTCCTTCTGAGACTGCAGAACCCCGTTATTATCTCGGATATTACCTCGTCCCCTGACTATTATTAGAACAATAGCTGAAGGTGGGGAAGGTGTAAAGCATCGGCCCTTATCCTCGGCCTCGCTAATTCGGCGGCCGTAATTTAGGAGACCGGACATTTCCCCCGTGTGAGTTGAGGACAAATGGAAACTGCTGCGCACGTGGAACACGAGGGATGGATCCGGCAGCATTAGGGAAGTAACTGAGAGGGGAAGATCCTGAAAGGAACAGCGGTTATTTCCAACCTCATGTCCTAGAAAACTTCCTATAAATCTCGGGCAGAGCCGTTCTTGGCCACCGTCCAGGGACCGTCAGACACTCCAGTGCTGGGATAACAGGAGCGTCTAGGAAAGGAGAAGCTGTGGTCTGTGGTGGTGACGGGATAGAACTGTACTATAAGAAATGGCCAGCAGAACGATTCCAGAAAATCCGGACTGACATGGATGATATGAAGTGAAGTAAGCAGAACCAGCAGAGGCCCGTACACAGTAACTATTTTATGATGAACTTGAATGACTTGGATACTATCAGTAAAACAAAGATTCAAGACAATTCCATATTCATGATGGAAAAATGCTATCCAATTCTAGAGAAAGAACTAATGTTATCTGAATAAAGACTAAGCAACCTTTTTCCTTCTTTCTTTCTTTCCTTCCTTTCTTGTTCTGTTCAAGTCTTCTTGTACAAAATAACTAACATGGAAATGCTATATATAACTGCACCTGTGTAACTTATATCAGGTTGCTTACCATATCAGGGGGTGGGAAAGGAGGGCGAAGGAGGCTAGAACTGTAAATTCAAAACTTTTTTTAAAATGTAAAAAATGAGTTTTTATATTTAATTGGGGGGAGTGAAATACTGTTTTAAAAATGTTGTTTTGAAAGATTTCTAATTTTAAAACATGCTGTGAAGGCTCAAAAGATTTATAGTATGTAGCTTATATTTTTCATCATTAAAAGATGTATTAAAGACCATATTATGAGACTTGACTCTGACTACAAGGCACATTTGTAAGCAAACTCTGCCTGGGACTTCTCTTCCATAGAACCAGAAGTGGTCTTGGGGGCCACCTTCAAGCCATGACTTCTGCTTCCCCCAGCTGTCAGCCCACCCAGAGTCCCGGCTCTCCTGACGGGGAGACTTCTCAGTGGCACCCAACCCTCATCATCCCCCCTAGTGCTGCTGTCTGGCCATCTTTAGGTCACTCCTTCCCAATCTCCTTCCTCCTTTAACTCTGGAAAACACAATCACATCATGTGCACTCATGTCCCCCAACACATACCACTGAGGCTTTCAGCTAGAAAATGGAGCTCTTCTGAATATGTAAGTAAGCATAAGTAAGTCCATTTGATTCTACACTGGCTGTGTTTATATCAATCTACTCATTCATTATGTTCCTTCTGCCAATTCCTTTCAGAAAACTCTGACTCATTTCCTAAAAAAGCACTGAGAAGCTGTAGTCGTCCTTGGACTGGTGTGCGGAGCTATGGGAAAAACCTCTGTAAGACATTTCTAACTCTAAATGCACAAATCCACATCTCTTTTTCTTTTATGAATAACGTCTCATTTCCTTTCTTTATGCCCTCACCAGATCTCACCCAGAACAAGACCAAACCAAAGCCCCGCCAAAGGAGAAGACATGTGGCTCAAAAGAGACTGTGCCTGGGTCACCTGTGGAAGAGTGAGACACAGAGGTCCCTCAGCTGATCGCTATTGCAAAGAGTAGGGAGAGGTTCTCAGGGAGATGTCACATAATCTGTGTCACCCTTTCTTTCCTTTGGGCCAGGGGCCTTCTGTGAGCAGCACAGGGGGCTCTATGGTGGTCTCATGGAATACAATAAAGCATGGCCCCAGATCTCCACACCCCTCCAGATGGTGACTACTCCATGCTCAGTAGGGTATTTGGGGGTCAGAACTCCTCCCCGGCTCTCAGCCTAATCCCCCACTGAGACTTGTTCCCGTCCCTAATCCACCATCACACTCGGATGTCCCGGGTGCTCACAATGGAAGCAGAAATGCCCAGGGGCACTGCCTCCTGCACGTGCCGACTCTGCCCACTCTGGAGCCAGGGTCAGCAGTTGGAGAGCCACAGGCAGCCTGGAAGGGCCACGTTGAAACCCTGCAGGGAGAAGTGACAGCACCTCCAGGGAGGGAGGAGGCAGGGAAAGCCTGGAGAAAGGGCTCTGGGCTCTCTGAAGACCTGGAAGGGCACCTTGGAGAAGGAAAGCCTGGCATGGGGGAAAGGCTACAGGAAACCTCTGCTGCTGCCTCCTGAGTGACTGTCAATCCTTTCTCATAAAGGTCCCTCTCATGCCTTCAGGGGTATTCTCTGATGGGCAGCAAGATTTCCCTTCTCCGTGAAAACCTCTTCAAACTGATTACATTCAAAAGGTTTCACTCCAGTGTGTGTTTCTTTGCTGTTCAGTAAGAAGGTATGTCATTCAATTTGGAACTATGCTCAAGAAGTTATCAAACTGTGCGTACCCTTTGACCCAGCAGTGTTTCTACTGGGCTTGTATCCCAAAGCGATTTTAAAGAAGGGAAAGGGACCTGTATGTGCAAGAATATTCATGGCAGCCCTCTTCATAGTGGTCAGAAACTGGAAACTGAGCGGATGCCCATCAACTGGAGAATGGCTGAATAAACTGTGGCATATGAATATTATGGAATATTATTGTTCTGTAAGAAATGAGCAGCAGGAGGATTTCAGAAAGGCCTGGAGAGACTTACATGAACTGATGCTGAGTGAAACGAGCAGGGCCAGGAGATCATTATATACTTCAACAACAATACTATATGATGATCAATTCTGATGGATGTGGCCCTCTTCAGCAATGAGATGAACCAAATCAATTCCAATGGAGCAGTAATGAATTGAACCAGTTATACCCAGCGAAAGAACTCTGGGACATGACTATGAACCATTACATAGAATTCCCAATCCCTCTATTTTGGTCCACCTATATTTTTGATTTCCTTCACAGGCTAATTGTACACTATTTCAAAGTCCGATTCTTTTTGTACAACAAAATAATTGTTTGGACATGTATACATATATTATACTTAACTTATACTTTAACATATTTAACATGTATTGGTCAATCTGTCATCTGGGGGAGGGGATGGGGGAAGGAGGGAAAAGTTGGAACAAAAGATCTTGCAATTGTCAATGCTGAAAAATTCTGCTATAATAAAAAAAGAAGGTATGTCATTCTATAAGCCTTTCCACCTTAATTACATCCATAATTTATTTTCCCAGTGTGGATTATCTAAACTTTATCTGCAGCATGATTTCCCCAGAGGACAGTCCTACAAGCATTGCCTTCATTCATCTTCCTTCCATTAACAATAAGGTTGTTTGCTGATCCTCCTCCTCCAGGGAAAAGCACAGCCACATGAACCTATTTCTAAGACTTCTCAATGAATACTGAGAGAGAAAGTGAGAAAAGTTCTCTGATTAAAAACCTTCCCACACAGAGTGTCCAGGAAACTGCTCCTCAGATTGTTCTAAGTAAAAAAAAAAAAATATGAATCCCATTTGAGTGTCTTATTCATGACAATGATCAGGTTTCTATCTTATACGAATTCTGAGATGGAAAATAAGAAATGATTGTTGTTGGAAGACATTACCACTTTGACATAATGCACAAGATTTCCCTCAAGTGGGGAACCAATCTCTTCTGTTAAATATGTTAAGAATGAGAAGTCAAAGCTCTGCTATATTCACCACACTCATGAGATTTAGCTCCAGTCTGGATTTTCTGATATTTAGCAAGATTGGAATTCAATGAATACTAGAAAATCAACTAAAAAACTACTAGGAACAATGAACAACTTTAGAAAAGTGGCAGGGTATAAAATAACCCCACATAAATCATCAGCATTCCTATATGTTACCAATAAAGTTCAGTAAAAAGAGATAGAAAGAGAAATCTCAATTAAAATAACTGTAGATAATATAAAATATTTAGGAGTCTACCTGTCAAGACAATGCCAGGAACTATATAAACAAAATTACAAAATACTTTTCACATAAATAAAGTTAGCTCAAAACAATTAGAAGAATGTGAAGTGCTCAGGGATAAACTAAGGTAATATTTTTCAAATGACAATTCTACCTAAATGAATTTATGTATTGGGTGCCATACCAATCACACTATCAAGAAATTATTTTAAAGGGTTAGAAAAAAAATCTACAAAATTCATCCAGAAGAACAAAAAGGTCAAGAATTTCAAAGAAATTAATGGGGAAAAAATGCAAGGGAAGGTGGTCTAGCTGTATCAAACTTAAAACTATATAATAAAGCAGCAGTTATCAAAACCATTTGGTATTGGATGAAAAACAGAGTAGTGGTGGAAAAGGTTAGGTTCGGAAGATATAGTACTCAATGACTATAGTAATCTAGTGTTTTACAAACCCCAAAACTCCAGCTTCTGAGCCAAGAACTCATTGTGACAAAAATTGTTAAAAAAATTGGAACATATTTTGGCAGAAAATGGGTATTGAGCATCACCTAACACTCTATAACAAGAAAAGGTCAAAATGGGTTCATGATTTAGACATAACAGGTGATACAATAAACAAATTAGAGGAACAAGAGATAGTCTATATCTCAGATCGGTGGAGAATGAAGGAATTTATGGCCAAAGAAGAACTAGAGAACATTATGAAATGCAAAATGAATAGCTTTGATTACATTAAATAAAAAAAGTTTTGTACAAACAAAACAAATGTGGACAAGAGTAGAAGAAAAATAGAAAGCTAGGGGGAAAAATTATGAGTAGTGCTTCTGATAAAGGTCTTATTTCTAAAATATATAGAGAATTGACTCAAATTTATAAGACTACATACCATTCCCCAATGGATATAGTCAAAGGATATGAACAATTTCCCAATAAAGAAATCAAAGCCATTTCTAGCCATATGAAAAAAATCACTATTGATTAGAGAAATGCAAATTAAGAAAACTCAGGTACCAATTCATATCTCTTAAATTGACTAAGATAACAAAAAAAGATAATGATAAATGTTGCAGGAGATATGGAAAAAGAATGGAACACGAATACATTGTTGGTTGGAGTTGTAAACTGATCCAACCAATCTGGAGAGCACAAAGGGTTACCAAACTATGCACACCCTTGGGTGCAGGAGTCTCTCTACTGGGTTTGTATCCCAAAGACATCACAAAGGAGGGGAATGGACCCATTTCTGCAAAAATATTTGGAGCAGCTCTTTCACTACCAACAGGGAACTGGAAATTTAATGGCTGTCCATCAGTTGGAGAATGGCAGAAAAAGTTATAGTATATGAATGTAATGGAATATTATATTTCAATAACAAATGATCAGCAGGCTCATTTCTGAAAAGGCTGCAAAGACTTGCCTGAACTGATGCTGAGTGAAATGAGTAGAACCAATAGAACATTGCACACAGTAAGAAGATGATTATCTGATGATTACCTGTGATGGACTTGGCTCTTTTCTACAATAAGGTGATTCAATAGACTTGTGAGGGAGGGAGCCATTTACATTCAGAGAAAAGACTATGGAGCCTGAATGTGAATCACAACATAGCATTTTCATCTTTTTTGTTGTTTGCTTGCTTGTTTTTTTTTTTTTTTTTTGCCCCTTTTGATCTGATTTTTTCTTGTGGAATATAATACATGTGGAAATATGTTTACAAGAATTACACATGTTTAACTTATATTGAATTACATGCTATGTAGGGAAAGGGAGTTGGAGAAGAAGGGAGAAAAATTCAAAGCACAAGGTTCTGCAAAGGTGAATGTTGAAAACTCTTTACATCTATGTTGAAAATTAAAAACCCATTATTACTTTTTAAAAAAATGGAGCTCAGTGTAAATCATTCAACATTGATTACATTCATAAAGTTTTTTTCCAGTATGAATGCCCTGATGTTCAGCAAGAGTGGACCTCTGTGTTAAAGTCTATCCATACTGATAATATTCAAAAAGTTTCTCTCCAGGGTGGATTTTCTGATGTTCAGCAAGAATGAAACTGTCCAAAAGTCTTTCCACATTAATTACATTTGCAAGGTTTCTCTTTAGTGTGGATTCTGAGATGTTCCCCAAGATTTTTTTTTGCATGTGAAAGAATTTCCACATTGATTACATTCCAAAGATTTTTCTTCAACATGAATTTCCTGATGTGTTACAGTAAGAGGTCCCTTCTGTTTGAAAGTTTTTCCACAATGAATACATTCAAAAGGTTTTTCTCCAGTGTGAATTCTCTGATGTACAGTAAGATGTCCCTTTTGTCTGAAAGTTTTTCCACATTGATTACATTCAAAAGGTCTCTCTCCAGTGTGGATTTTCTGATGTTTAGCAAGAATGGAACTGTATACAAAAGCCTTCCCACATTGATTACATTTATAAGGTTTCTCTACAGTGTGGATCATCTGATGCTGACCGAGACCTTTTTTTTGTGTGAAAGTCTTTCCACATTGATTACATTCAAAAGTTTTTTCTCCAGTGTGAATTCTCTGATGTTCAATAAGATTTCCCTTCCACAAGAAAGCTTTTCCACAATGATTACATTTATATGGTTTCTCTCCAGTGTGGATTCTCTGATGATAAGCAAGAATGGAACTGAATGGAAAAGCCTTTCCACATTGATTACATTTATAAGGTTTTTCTCCAGTGTGGATTCTGTGATGTTTAGCAAGAATGGAACTGTTTCCAAAAGCTTTTCCACATTGATTACATTCAAAAGTTTTTTTCCCAGTGTGGATTTTCTGATGTTCAATAAGGTTTCCCTTGCGTGAGAAAGCTTTTCCACATTGAGAACATTCAAAAGGTTTCTCTCCAGAGTGAATTGTGAGATGTTCCTCAAGACTTATTTTCTGTATGAAAGCTTTTCCACACTGATGACATTCCCAAGGTTTTTCTCCAGTGTGAATTCTCTGATGTACAGTAAGTTTTCTCTTGCGTAAGAAAGCTTTTCCACAATGATTACATTCAAAAGGTTTTTCTCCAGTATGGATTCTCTGATGTTCAACAAGATGGTACTTCTTTGTGAAAGCCTTTCCACATTGATTACATTCAAAAGGTTTCTCTCCAGTGTGGATTCTCTGATGTTTACGAAGATTAGACTTTCTTGGGAATGCCTTCCCACATTCAAAACATTTATAAAACTCTCCAATATGAATTTTCTGCAGTCCATCAAGATCTGAGTTCTTACCAGAAGCCTTCTCATACTCACCAAATGCATATGTTTTTATTCCAGGATCTACTACACAATGGTTGGGAAGAGATGAATGATGGGATGAGATTGCTTCACATTCAATATTTTTATCAGATTGCTTTCTCTTGTGAATTTGCCAGTGGCTAATGAGCTTAGAGATCTGACTCATGGCCTTCCCAGCTTGATTACTTCCATAACACATTTCTCTAATATCATTTTTTTGCTGTCTAATGAGGTCTGAATTCTTGCTGAAGGCCATTTCCCATTGATTATCTGGATTCATCAGTATTTCAGCGGGCTTCTTCTGGGAATGAAAAAGCTCTACTTGTTCGGTAAAACATTTCCTATATTCACTATCCAGAAGACAGTTATTCCCTGAGCTCGTTTTCTTACAGTGATTTAGGAAAGAAGATTGTCTGAATCTCTTTCTGATTTCATCCAATTCACAGTCACTCTTTGGATTATCTACTTGGATGTTAAAGTCATGAGTTTCCCTCAAAGTGAGGTCACAGGGACCATCCTTCATGAATCGCTGCAGTTCACAGGTTTCCACAAAATATCCCAGCTTTCTAGTCATTTCATTCCTTTCAAATTTGGTCTCCACATCTGAAGAAAATGAACAATCATATGTAAATCCATGAAAAGACATACATAGATAATTAAAAGCAACAGCAATGGTTACTTAAGAGGGTGTGTGTGATGTGAGAATGACCAAGGAGATGTTCACCACAGAGTACTGGTCCCATCAGAAATTTATTCACTCGAAGCTAAACATTCACATTCAACAGAAGTGGCAGCCACAAGGCAAGATACCTACCAGACTGAATGTCAACAGATTAGAGTGATTCTCCATAGGAGAACAGTTTGTTTCTAACTTGGATGGAAACACAAGCTTTGCAACATTTCATCAGAAATAAACTGGGCAGCTTTCAATAACCTATTATACAACACTACATTTATTCATCTGGGCCAGAACACTTGGAAATATCCAAACTGGTTTCATGAAAATGATGGGGAAATTCAGATGGTAAAAATAAAAGTCAGAACTGTATAGGGTCTGTAAGTAAATTACTTCAATCCTTTCTATGAATGCAGTATTTTAAAAGACATAGGCACACCAAAAGCTAGGTAAACACAAAATTTAAGAGAGATTCAGAATTCTGGGCTCAATAAGAGGCAACATAAAAATCAGTTTTATACTGACAGCAGCAATTTAAAGTGCTTTTACAATTCCTGAGACCACATATGGGTCAAGGATTATGCTGCATTTGAACAACTCAGCGTAGATGGAGCAACATTGAGCAGTGAAAGAAACATGATCCAGGAGAGATGGACAGAACAGTTCTATAGCATTCTTTTTTTCCCCCCAAGTATGAGAAATATATTTCCTATGTGAAAAGAAAGATTTTTCCCAATCTTCTTCTTTATTAATTTACTCTTTTTACCAGTTACATTTAAAACTTTTTTTCCATTCTTTCAAAACTTTTCAGTTCCAGGCTCTCTTTCTTAACACCATCCCCAACTCTTATTAAAAAAGCACATGTCAAGTTATCCAAAACATTTTCATAAAAATCATGTTGTGAAAGAAAATATAAATCTCCCATCTTGATTTTTTAAAAAAATGATGAAAAATAAAGTTTAAAAAGAGATAATGACCTTTTTTCCCCCTTTTTGGTCTAATTTTTCTTGTGGAGCATGATGGATATGGAGATAAGTTTGAAAAAATTGCACGTTTCACTTGTGTTGGATTGCTTACTATCTGCAGGAGGGGGCATGCATGAAGAGATGGAGAAAGCTTTGGAGCAAGGGGATTTGTAGAGGTGAATGCTGAAAGTTATGTAGTTTGAAAGAGAAAAACCTAGTATAAAAAAAAAATAAAACATATACCCACTTTGACCATAAAAAAAAAAAGAGAGAGAGAGAGAAGGTGATTCAGACATAATCAGTTTCATCTCTTGATGAGGATAAGATTTTTTATCATAAGACATTCAGAGTAGTCATGGATCATTGTGCTGCTGAAAAAAGCAAAGTCATTTACAATTGATCAACCCAGAACATTGCTATTACTTTGTATATAAAACATTTAACTTTGCTTGATTTCATGGAAGACTTTCCAGGTTTTTTTTCTGAGAGCATCTTTTTATCATTTCCCAAAGAACAATAATATTTAATGACAATCACACACCCTAATTTCTCAGCCACTCACCAATTGATGAGCATTCTTTCTATTTCCAAATTTTTTTTTGCATTGAAAACATAGGTACTACAAATATTTTTACACAAATACATCATTTAATTTTTAAAAATCTCTTTTGGGTATTCACGTCTAATAATGGCAATGTTAGGTCAAAGGATATGCATGAATTTATGACCTTAAGACATATATCATATTTTTTGATCACTTATCAATTGGGGAATGGCTCTAAATCACTACTGATCAGAGAAATGCAAATTAAGACAAATCTGAGATACCACTATATACCTCTTAGTTAGCTAAGATGATAGGAAAAGATAATGATGAAGGTTGGAGGGGAAGTGGGAAAACTGGGCCACTAATACAATGTTGGTGGAGTTGTGTCCTGATTCAACCATTCTGGAGAGCAATTTGGAAATATGTCCAAAGGGCTATCAAATTATGCATACCCTTTGATCCGTCAGTATCTAATCCCAGAGAAAACTTAAAGAAGAGAAAGAGACCCACATGTGCCAAAATGTCTTTGACAATCTTTTGTGTAGTGGCAAGAAACTGGAAACGGAGGGGATGCCCATTAGCTGGAAAATAGCTGTATATGAATGTTATAGAATATTATTGTTCTTTTAGAAATAACTAGTAGTTTGATTTCAGGGAAGCTTGGAGAGATTTACCTGAACTATTGCTAAGTGAAGTAAGTAGAACCAAGAGATCATTGTACATGGCAACAAGATTATGTTGTGATCTACTCTGATGCTCTTCAGCAGTGAGGTGATTTAGGCTCATTCCAAAGGTCTTGTGATGAAGAAAGCCATCTGTACCCACACAGGTTGGGGACCGAGTGTGGATAACAACATATTATTTTTACTCTTTTTGTTGTTGTTTGCTTGCATTTTGTTTTCATTCTCAATTTTTCCCTTTTTGATCTAATATTTCTTGTGCAACATGATATAGAACTGCACATAGATTCCATGCCGTCTAGGGGAAGGGGTGGAGAGAAGGGGAAAAAAAATTGGAATACAAGGTTCTGCAAGAGTAATGTTGAAAATTATCTATATATCTATATCTGTTTTGAAAATTAAAAGCTTTAATTAAAAAAGAGAAATAAGGCCTTATCAGAGAAACTTTTTTTTAAACAATTACTATTGCTCACTGTAAATTTCCTCATTTATTCTATTCTTTACCTCCTTTCAAGCTGCCAGTCCTGAAAAGTGTTTAGTTATTGACCATTCCTTCCTCCAATATGCCCTCTCTTTTATCACCTTTCCCCTCTTTTTTTCCTGCAGGATAAGATAGATTCCCGTTCATGTTGAGTGTGTGTTACGTTCAAAGACACAATACTCAATGACTAGTAATCTAGTGTTTCTTAAACCCAAAGACTACACTTTCTGAGACAAGAACTTACAATGGGACCAAAATTGCTGGAAAAAAAAGGGAAAATACCATGGCAGAAACTAGCCATTGACCAACGCCCAAAACCCTATACCAAGGTAAGGTTGAAACAGGTTCAAAATTTAGATATAAAGGCTAACACAATTAACAAATTAGGAGAAAAATATCTGTCACACAGATCTGTGAAGAAGGAAGGAATTTATGGCCAAAAGAACTAGAAAACATTATGAAATGTAAAATGGATAATTTTGATTATATTAAATTAAAAAGCTTTGCACAAACAAAATAAATGCACCCAGGAATAGAAATAGACAACATTATGAAATGCAAAATGGATGATTTTGATTATATTAAGTTTAAAAGTCTATTTAAAAGTTTTGTACAAACAAAATCAATGCAGTCAAGCACAAAGCTGGGAAAAAATTTACAGCCAGTGTTTCTGATAAAGACCTCATTTCTAAAATATATAGAGAACTGACTCAAATTTATAAGAATACAAACATTCTCCAATTGGTAAATGATCAAAGGATATGAACAGACAATTTTCAGATGAAGAAAATAAAACCATTTCTAGTCATATGAAAAAATACTCCAAATCACTGTTGATCAGAAAAATTCAAATTAAGGCAACATGAGTTACCACTCTACACATCTTAGAATGGCTAAAATGACAGGAAAAGATAATGATGAATGTTGGAGGGGGTGTGGGAAAACTGGAACTCTAATACATTGTTGGTGGAGTTATGAACTGATCCAACTATTAAGAAGAGAAATATGGAACTATGCCCAAATGGCTATTAAACAGTGCATAACCTTTGATCCAGCATTGTCTCTACTAGGCCTATATCTCAAAGAATCATAAAAAAGGGAAAAGGACACATATGTATAAAATTGTTTGTAGCAGTCCTTTTTGTACTGGCTAGGAACTGGAACCTGAGTGGATGCCCATCAATTGGACAGTGACTGTATATGTTATGGTACATGAATGTTCTGGAATATTATTGTTCTATAAGAAATGATCAGCAAGATGATTTCAGAGAATCCTGGAGAGATTTAGATGAAATGATATTGAATGAAATGAGTAGAACCAAGACAACACTGTACAAAGCAAGAAGATTCTGTGATGATCAACTGTGAGGACTTGGCTCTTTTCAACAATAAGAAAATACAGGTCAATTTCAGTAGACTTGTGATGGAGAGAACCATCTGCATCCATCCAGACAGACAATTATGGAAACTAAGTATAGATCACAACATTTAGTTTCACTTTTTTTTTTGGTGTGTGCTTGGGGTTTTTTTCCCTCATTTTGGGGGGGAGGGGTCCTTTTAGATCTGATCTTTCTTCTGTAGGATGATACATGTGTATGGAAGAATTTGTCAAGTTTAACATATATTGGAGTACTTGCTATCTAGGGGAAAAGGATAAGGGAAGGGAGGATGGGACAGAAAATCTGGAACACAAGGTTTTATAAGCGTGCAAGTTGAAAATTACCTTTGCATGTATGCTGAAAATTAAAAACCTAATATTATTATTACTATTTTTTTTTTTTTGCTGAAGATATTAGGGTTAAGTGACTTGCCCAGGGTCACATAGCTAAGAAGTGTTAAGTGTCTGAAGCCAGATTTGAACTCAGGTTCTCCTGACTACTCCTGCTCTACCCACTGCGCCACCTAGCTGCCCCACCAGCTATTATTTTTTAAAAAGATAAGATCTCAGTGTCAAATCACTGAACACTGATTACATTCAAAAGGTATTTTTCCAGTGTGGATTTCTTGAAGTTCCGCAAGATTGTATTTCTGTATGAAAGCCTATTAATTACAATCAACAGATTTCTCTGCATGATGGATTCTCTAATGTTGAGCAAGATCGAAGTTCTTAGAGAAGATGTTTCCACATTGATTACATCAAAAAGGTTTTTCTCCAGGGCAGCTTCTCTGATGTTTGTCAAGAATTGACCTGTTTCCAAAAGCTTTTGCATACTGAGTACATTAAAAAAATTTCCTTCCAGTATGGATTCTGTAATGTTTAGCAAGAATGGAATTGTATCGAAAAGCCTTCCCACACTTACTACATTTATAAGGTTTCTCCCCAGTGTGGATTCTCTGATGAATATTAAGATTTCCCTTTGATGTAAAAACTTTTCCACATTGATTACATTCAAAAGGTTTTTCTCCAGTGTGGATTCTCTGATGTTCAGTAAGATATCCCCTGCGTGAAAAAGCTTTTCCACATTGATTACATTGAAAAGGTTTCTCTCCAGTGTGGATTCTCTGATGGTCAACAAGACTTCCCTTAACAGTAAAAGCTTTTCCACACTGATTACATTCAAAAGGTTTCTCTCCAGTGTGGATTCTCTGATGATCAACAAGAATGGAATATTTTCTAAAAGCCTTTCCACACTGATTACATTTAAAAGATTTCTCTCTATTGTGGATTCTCTGATGAACAGTAAGCCTGTGAATATATCGGAAAGCCTTTCCACAGTAATTACATTCAAAATGCTTTTCTCCAGTGTGAATTTTCTGATGTTCAGCAAGAATGGAACTGTATCCAAAAGCTTTTCCACACTGATTACATTGAAAAGGTTTCTCTCCAGTGTGGATTCTCTGATGTACAGTAAGATTTCCCTTCTGAGTAAAAGCCTTTCCACACTGATTACATTCAAAAGGTTTCTCTCCAGTGTGAATTCTCTGATGTACAACAAGATTTCCCTTCTGAGTGAAAGCCTTTCCACACTGATTACATTCAAAAGGTTTCTCTCCAACGTGGATTCTTTGATGTTCAGCAAGAATGGAATAGTTTCCAAAAGTATTTCCACATTGATTACATTTATAAAGTTTCTCTCCAGTGTGGATTCTCTGATGTTTAGCAAGAACTTTCCTCTTTCTGAAAGCCTTTCCACATTTATTGCATTCAAAAGGTTTCTCTCCAGTGTGGATTCTCTGATGTTCAGCAAGAAGGTACCTCTTTCTATAAGCTTTTCCACACTGATTGCATTCAAAAGGTTTTTCTCCAGTATGGATTCTTTGATGATATATAAGAATGGAACTGAATCGAAAAGTCTTTCCACACTGATTACATTTATAAGGTTTTTCTCCAGTATTGATTCTCTGATGTTTATGCAGATTAGACCTTTGTGGGAATATCTTCCCATATTTGTTACATTTATAAACCTCTTCAGTATGACTCTTCTCAGGTCTACTAAGATTTGAGTTCTGACCAAAGGACTTCCCATACTCACCAAAAGCATGCCTTTTCATTCCAAGTTCAACTCTAGATTGGTAAGGAAGAGATGAATGATGGGATGACATTGCTTCACATTCATTACACTCATCAGGTTGGTTTCTCATGTGAATCTGCTGATGTGTAATGAGTTTAGGGGTCTGACTCAAGGACTTCCCAATTTGATTACCCACACAAAACATTTTCCCATTATTATTTTTCTGATGTCTAATGAGGTCTGAACTCTTCCTGAAGGCTATTTGTCTTTGATTATCTGGATTCATTTGCATTTTAGCAGGCTTTTCCAGGGAATTAAAAAGCTCTACCTGTTCAGGAAAACATTTCCTATATTCACTATCCAGAAGACAGTTATTCCCTAAGCTCCTTTTCTTACAGTAACTGAGGAATGAAGATAGCTTGAATCTCTTTATAATTTCATCCAATTCATAGTCACTCTTTGGATTATCTATTTGGATGTTAGAGTCATGGATTTTCCTCAAAATATAGT